>NC_086103.1:146161291-147513791 GCF_963921235.1 Mobula hypostoma
TCAGGCTCAAGAGCAGCTTCTATCTTGCTGTTATGAAACACTTGAACAGACCTCATGTACAATAATCTCTTGGCTGGCCTCAATCTATTTCATGATGATCTTGCACTTTATCACTTACCTGCAGTGCACTCTTTCAGGAGCTTTTACAATTCATTCTGCATTGTTATTACTTCATCTCATTCCAGCTCAATTCACTGCATAATGATCACATCTCTATATACAGTAAGCAAGACAAGCTTTGCACTGTATCTTGGTACATGTGACAATAATAAACCAACACCAATGGGAAAAAGGAGAAGAGAACATCAGGAGTGGGTGGGACACAGGATGCTTTCTAGGATGGTTACAAGGATAGACTGTCTCTGCTGCTTTTTTGGAAAAAATGGAGACAGTGAGATGATGTAATTGGAGCTTTTAAAATTAGGAGCAGTTCAGACACAGTAATTATAAAGTGCTATTTTCCTTGACAGAGAGGCCAGTAACTGGAGGGCATAAATTCAAAGTAATTAGTAGAAGATTTAGAGAGGTTAAGGAAAAAAAACTATTTCACCACAAGTGATCAGAGTCCGAAATTCAGAGTCTAAACGGATGGCATTCGGCATAAACTTTACTTTTACATAAAACAACAGCACAGTACAGGCCCTTTGTCCTATAATGTTGGACAACCCTTTAACCTATTCTAAAATTAATCTGTCCCTCCTACATAGCCCTCCATTTATCTTTCATCTATGTGACTATCCAAGAGTCTCATAAACATCCCTTCCAGCAGCCTCAACCTCCAGCCCTGGCAGCACATTCTATGCACCTACCACTCTGCATAAAAAAAATACCTATGACATTCCAACTATACTTTGCGCCAAACACCTTAAAAGTTGTGCCCCTTCATATTAGCCATTTCTGCCGTGGAAAAATATCTCTGGCTGTCCACTCTATCTATGCCTCTTATCATCCTGTAAACCTCTATCAGCTCACCTCTCAGCCTCTTTCTCTCCAAAGAGAAAAGCCCTAGCTCGCTAAATGTATCATCATACAAAATGCTCCTTAATCCAGGCAGCAATCTGGTAAATCTCCTTTGCGCCCTCTCTAAAGCTTCCATATTTCTCCTGCATATGAGGCAACCAGAACTGAACGTAATACTCCACGAGTTGTCTAACTAGAGTTTTACAGAGCTGCAACATTACTTGAGGGATATAAAGATAAGGACCCCAAGATGTCTCTGGTCCTGCATACTGCGAAGAATCCTGCATTGAACCCTGTATTCTGCCTTCAAGTTCAACCTTCCAAAGTGAATCACTTCACACTCTAACTGGTTGAACTCCATCTACCACTTCTCAGCCCAGCTCTGCATCCCATCAATGTCTCTTTGTAACCTATGACCAAACTTCTCACCTATCACAAAACCACTGACCTTCACGTCATCTGCAAACTTAGCAACCTACCCTTCCACTTCGTTTTCCAAGTAGTTTATAAAAATCACCAAACGCAAGAGTCCCAGAATGGTTACCTGCTGATCACCACTGGTCACCATCTTCCAAGCAGAATACACCCCATCATTGCCACGGTCTGCTTTCTGTCGGCAAGTCAATTCTGAATCTACACAGCCAAGTTTCCCTGGATCCCATGACTCCCGGGATCCCATGCCTCATGACATTCTAAATGAGCTTATCATGGGGAACCTTAATCAAATCCCTTACTAAAATTCATATGCACCATATCCATTGCTCTGCCTTCATCAATTTGTTTTCTCACATTCTCAAAGAATTCAATCAGGCTCATGAGGCACAACCTGCCACTCACAAAGCCATGTTAACTATCCTTAAAATGACTATGCTCATACAATCTGTCTCTAAGAATTCTCTCCAATAGTTTGCCCACCACTGTCTTACAGGATTATCCCTATTGCCTTCCTTGAAGAAAGGAATTACATTTAACACCCTCTGGACATGTGGTACTACTGTAGCTAATGAGACCCCAAAGATCATTGCCAAAGGTGCACCAATCTCTTCCATCACTTTTCATAGTAACCTGGGGTATATCCCATCCCAATCTGAGGACTTATGTTTTTCATAAGTTCCAGTACACCCTCTTTCATAAATGTTGATGTGCTTGCATATAATAGCCTGTTCTACACTGTCCTCACAGTTGTCAAGGTCCCTCTCACTAATGAATACAGTATTGAAGCAAAGTCAGGACCTCCCCCATCTCCACCAACTCTAAGTACGTTTCCTCTTTTATCCCCGATTAAACCTAACCTAACTCGAGTCATCCTCCTGTTCTTCACTGCCATGAAGAATGCCTTGAGATTTTCCTTAGAACACTACAGCACAGAAACAGGCCTTTCAGCCCAAGTAGTCCATGGCAAACTATTAACCTGCCTCGTCCCATCAACCTTTATACACCTATAGATATGCTCTTGATTAATCGAGCATTTCAAATTACTATCAAAGCAATGCAAAGTCAATGTTTACAAACTGTCAAAAGAAACAGCTACATCATCGTGATACTGCGAACTTTTTATGATTTACCACTTTTCACAAGAACTACTTTTCACGTTTCAAGAAATTTTTGATATTTGAATTGACACAAGTTGTTTCACTCAACATCTACCGTTGCAAGAAAAAGTCCGCGAACCCTGCAACCACCTGGTTCTCTGCACCAACCACCCACAAAATTCCTTCATCCTACTCACCATGGCCTTTTCATGTTTCTTTCAAACTCCAAGTTTATTCTCAACTTCCTTCCTGGCATCCTTGTAAGATCCTTGCTTCCTAAACCTTAAGTACACTTCTTTCTTTCTCAAGTAGATATTCCACATCTCTTGTCAACCAGGGTTTCTTCACCCTACCATCCTTTCCCTGCATCAATAGAACAAAACTATCCAGAACCCCATGCAAGTGCTCTCTAAACAGCCTCCATATTTTCGTTGTGCATTTCTCTGAATATCTGTTCCCAATTTACGTTCCCAAGTGACTGCCAGACAGCATCATAATTTGCCCTCCCCAATTAAATACTTTCCTATACTGTCTGTTCCTACAAAGTACCTGAGGTGAAAAATTAGAGAAGCATAATCTGCAGGATGTAGATGAAGAGGTAAGAACTGGGAAGAATATTTGTCAGTTTTTAGCCCACATGATTATGAGTGAAGGATCCCCTTTTGGATAACAAATTGCAATGTTGCGAACTTAGGAATGTACATCTGCCAAAATGACAAGTTATCATAGTTCATAGTCATACTTTATTGATCCCGGGGGAAACTGGTTTTCGTTACAGTTGCACCATAAATAACAAATAGTTAAATAGTAGTATGTAAATTATGCCAGTAAATTATGAAATAAGTCCAGGACCAGCCTATTGGCTCAGGGTGTCTGACCCTCCAAGGGAGGTGTTGTAAAGTTTGATGGCCACAGGCAGGAATGACTTCCTATGACACTCTGTGCTGCATCTCAGGGGAATGAGTCTCTGGCTGAATGTACTCCTGTGCCCAACCAGTACATTATGTAGTGGATGGGAAACATTGACCAAGATGGCATGCAACTTAGACAGCATCCTCTTTTCAGACACCACCGTGAGAGAGTCCAGTTCCATCCCCACAACATCACTGCCCTTACGGATGAGTTTATTGATTCTGTTGGTGTCTGCTACCCTCAGCCTGCTGCCCCAGCACACATGATAGCACTGGCCACCACAGACTCATAGAACATCCTCAGCATCATCCGGCAGATGTTAAAGGACCTCAGTCTGCTCAGGAAATAGAGACAGCTCTGACCCTTCTTGTAGACAGCCTCAGTGTTCTTTGACCAGTCCAATTTATTGTCAATTTGTATCCCCAGGTATTTGTAATCCTCCACCATGTCCACACTGACCCCCTGGATGGAAACAGGGGTCGCCGGTACCTTAGCTCTCCTCAGGTCTACCACCAGTTCCTTAGTCTTTTTCAAATTAATCTGCAGATAATTCTGCTCACACCATGTGACAAAGTTTCCTACTGTAGCCCTGGACTCAGCCTCATCTCCCTTGCTGATGCATCCAACTATGGCAGAATCATCCGAAAACTTCTGAAGATGACAAGACTCTGTGCAGTAGTTGAAGTCCGAGGTGTAAATGGTGAAGAGAAAGGGAGACAAGACAGTCCCCTGTGGAGCCCCAGTGTTGCTGATCACTCTGTCGGGCACACAGTGTTGCAAGCACACGTACTGTCGTCTGCCAGTCTGGTAATCAAGGATCCATGATACCAGGGAAGCATCCACCTGCATCCCTGTCAGCTTCTCCCCCAGCAGAGCAGGGCGGATGGTGTTGAACGCACTAGAGAAGTCAAAAAACATGACCCTCACAGTGCTCGCTGGCTTGTCCAGGTGGGTGTAGACACGGTTTAGCAGGTAGACGATGGCATCCTCAACTCCTAGTCGGGGCTGGTAAGCGAACTGGAGGGGATCTAAGTGTGGCCTGACCATGGGCCGGAGCAGCTCCAGAACAAGTCTCTCCAGAGTCTTCATGATGTGGGAGGTCAATGCCACTGGTCTGTAGTCATTGAGGCCGTTAGGGCTCGGCATCTTTGGCACAGGGACGAGGCAGGACGTTTTCCACAGTACAGGAACCCTCCGGAGACTCAGGCTCAGGTTGTTGATAGCAAAGTACTCCACATAGCTGAGGGGCACAGGTATTGCTATTCCCACAACTTTCACTGATAGAGGCCATAAAGTAGAGAAATGCCAAGAAATTAACAGCGAGTTTCAGCAATGCATCTTTGTATATTTTACAAAGCCATTAGTGTTGGATGGAGTAGATGTGTCTAGTGGCAAGGGCAGCTGAAGTCATACAATTTGCTCTCCAAATCATTGCTACTCTTGGTAAGTAGGATTGTTATAATTATTTTTATTATATATAAAAAATTGGATTCAGAGGCTCCTTAAAATTAAGACACCAAATTCCACGAGTCAAAGATTAGTAGATAATGTAACTTGCAGCTATTAATAGTTTACAGGATTAAATGGTATCATTACTACAGCTGCTAAGACACAGATGTTGATCACAGATGAGTTTATGGGACACTACCCACTGACATTTAAAAATCACATGCTAGACAAGAAAAAAGAATGCAAAATTAGTTGACCCTTGCTGAAAGAACAAAAATAAAATCCCTTCACACTACACTTGTACACCATAGTAAATAGTTGTATCTGTGCAGGAAATTAGTTTTTGTTTAATTTCATCTGTTATCACAGGACACAAAAGCTGCAGGACTTTTCAGTGTCTATCATTAAACATGTGCCAGTGGGAAACTAAAACACAATTTAAATTACAGGCTGCATTCACCAAATATTAATATCAATGCATATAAAATGAGAAAACACTTACAGTACCTCATCTAGTTTGTGTTTTTCTTTTAAATTTCACAACACTCATTTCAGAAAAACTGAAAATGATGGGTGATCATTTTCTGATGCTGGTTCATCTCCATTTTTGTTTAAATTTCATTTACATTTTCAGACAAAAGAAATTGATCAACAGTCAGCTTCATTTAGTTTACAGAAGGCTCTTGATTAACATCTACATAACCTGGTAGCAATTGACCATATCTTGAAATAAAGGACGATTTTCCATTTGTACTATTATCTAAACCTTTGTTACAAATGAAAGGGTGGAAAATTCATAGATGTGGAATTGATTAGAATAACCATAGGGGAATTTCTTCCCCAACAGTGATCAAGCAAGCATATTCTATATGTTAATCTGAAATTATAACTTCCATTGTTTAAGCGTGGCTTCTTTAATTTACAAATGTTGCTAGTTTTACTGAAATTTATTAGCAATAATGGATCATTTCTGCCCATAAAATAAATGTCTATAGTCAGTAATTCAATCCTTATTGAAAATCTCTATTTTTAAGTTACTCCTTCACTGAAGAATCAACTGAGCTTTGTTATATACTCATTACCATAACAAAATTGAAACAAACGTTAAATATGTCATTTGAGAAGTAAATCAAGAAGGCAACACAACCAATATAAATAGCATTAATGTACAAATTTCACCTTGACTGCAAGAATAACATGAAAGCCTTAAATCCTCCATCTTAACCCACTTTCATGGTCTCTTTCCATAGGGGTCTGAAATAAATCTAGGAATATAATACAGTAATCGGCTTTCATCTCCCCTTTTCACTACCTCATAACCAGCCAATTATTCACCACCACTGCCATGCCCTGTGGTTATCTCTGTTTTTTACCCAGCAAATAGCTACTGTGTTTTAAAAAAGACATCAGTTTCATACCATCAGTTTTATGTTTTTCTTTACATCCCTGCAAAACAAAAACATTTCCCTTTATCCTTTCTACCCAACAGTCGCCTCTTAAAATTTCACAATATTTTATTTGACCTGTTGTTATTTGAAAACCTGATCTGTGGCACTGAGTTCAAAGTAGAGTACATGTTATTGCAGAGGGAAAGAAACCTTTTGTAGCAATAAAATCAAGTCGGACGATAACCCAAACTTCTAAAATGTCTTCAATGGCCAGAAGTCAATTCAGTCAGTTAGTATCAGTTTTTGGACCAGATTGACTGCATAGACTTTCCCAATCCTAGACATCCCATACAAAAGGCTAAACAAGTATTAAAAATCCATCTATATAATAATAATAATAATAATAATAAATAAATTTAGAGAACAAATAACACATTGTACTTTTTGTACTTACAAATATGGCTGGAAAAATTGTGAGTAGAAAGATCAAATTCAGTTCTTCTAATTGTAACCAACTTATAAAGAAATATTGAAGGAGCTATGCTGCTTCTGATTGGACAAAAATAAGTACCACTTTGAACATTTTTAAACTCTGAAGGCAACTGATAAAATACTTGCAAGATCATAACTACTCCTCCAATAGAAAATAAAAGGAGATATAATTGCCAACTAAATAAACCACATACTAAATATAAAATTCTTCGAGATGAAAGGCTTACCCATTATTTAATTAATGGACTGAAATGCAACATCATGTGTACTTCAGCAGAAGCATTACATTAGCAAACAGGTTAACTCCAGATATTTAATTCAATTAAGAGATGTGGGTGTTGCTGGCAAAGCCAATATTTGTTGCTCATCCCCAAGTGCCTTTGAAAAGGTGGCACTGACCTTAAACTGCTCCCGCCAAAGAGATGCCATTCCCCCAGTGTTACTGAGCTTCAAGATTTTGACTGAGAGGATATACAGTGGATTCCAGTTAATTGGTCGTTGTAAATTTTTTCTGGGATTAGGTTAGGGTTGAACCAGGTTGCTGGGGCGGCATGGCTTGAAGGGCTGGAATGGCCGACTCTGTGCTGTATTCCTAAATTAAATTACTTCATTTTAATAGCAGTTCTTCTCATACTTCTTTTAGTAACATCCTTGTTGCTCCTGTTCTATTTATGCTCCGGCTAAATATATCCTCCTTTAATTTAGTCTGTTATAAACAGAACAGAAAAGCAGAGCCTGAATTTTGTCTTGATTAAACTTCTCCGTGATTTCTCTCACCATCTGAACAATTTAAAGCCTATTTACCCAATCCAAGGAACAGTGTACCATTTCCAGCTCAGGCAGAGCTACATTCATTGGTACAGCTCCTTTCCTATCACAGTTCCTATTGATGTCTGTTTTCAATTGAAAAAAGTTTACTTGACTAACTGACCATATTGACCATTATGCCAAACTACTTGCAGTTCTTGCAATAATCCAGACGTCGTTACACTCTGGGACTTGTAATTAACCTTGTAAAACCTGGTGAACAGTTTATTATGTCACAGTTCACTCTTTTTTGGGTTGATTGTGCAAGGCCACTCTAAACCACATAGATTCAAGTTGAACTCTACCACTAGGTACAGTATTAAACAAGTTCAGAAACTACTTTAGGATATTTTAGCACAGGAATTCTACTACTCACAGTAGCTGTTCTAAGTTTGCTAATTAGTTTCTTAATCAAGTATGAAATTCTAAATTTTTGCGCATATAGTATTCAATTTAACTGTTTTACCTTTGAAGTATAAAATTTAGGTTGCAATGAAAACATCTGAAACAGAACCTGCCTTCACGGACATGTCAATTATTCTGGACACTTAATAATTTTATTTCCCAAATATTGAAAAACACCCAAAATTTAAAAGTGATATCAGATTTCTGGCCTCTGATTTAAACACACTCTTCTCTAGGGAGCTGCTTAATCAGCCCCAACTCAGCAACGTCACAATTTCTACAATCATTCTCAATTTTAATTGCTTCATTGCTGGTATCAAGGCCTTCAATTCCCTGAAATAGTCTAGAAAGTTATTTATTTCCAGGTCACTTAGAGATGAACAAAAAAGACTGGCCTTGCCAGGCAATGCCCAGATCTAAACTAAGATCACCAAGCCTTCAGCTCCAAATTCCCTCATGTTTCTGTGCCTTTCTAGCTCCCTCTTCTGTTTTACAATGCACTTTTAAATCTACTGCTTTGATCAAGTTCTTTCACATACACTATGCATCATTCAGCATCATTCTTGGTAATGCTTTTATGAAGTATTGGAATGTTTTACTATATTAAGACACTTAGTACTTATAGTTATATCATTTCAACAATAGTTTCAACGAACAACTGTTCACAAAGCTTAAGATGATTAGTCAAGGGTAAAAATGTGCAAAACATTAAGAGAAGATTTGACTCAGAGGATTGGCAGATTTAATCAGATCAGTTTGACCTCTATTCTGATCCAAATCCAAGAGATACCTCCTTGTAAAGCATTAAAATGTTCATCAACATAGGCTCCCGCTTAAGGCCTCCAAACAATACTTTTTTCTTCCAACTTACAAATGAAAGTATTAAAAGATACACAGAACAAAATTCTAGCTTCAGTGTCTTCACACACTGTGACAGCTTAGTGCATGCCTATCACCTTTCTGAGTGAACATCTCATTCATGACTCCAGTCACACTTAAACAAGGCTTCACCTTTCTTTAAAAAAAACCCTCCAAAAGGCATCTCCGTTGCTTTACCGTTTTAAAAAAAACGACAAAAAGAAAACCCCATTTAACCTGCATTGTGGCATTCAGCAATCTGAAGTCTGCTCAGGTTTTAAACTAGATCTGAGCCTAGATTTAAGCATGTGCTTGTGGCATTTTCCATTCCTGATCCAACTGATGCCAAGCTGTTGCAGCCTCAGGACTGCAGTTCATATAGTGAAGATAAATTGACCATTCTGACCTGGGTGCAGTGCTGGGCCAGCCCCATCAGACCCCAAATGTTTTGGCAGAGAATACATCTAACCTGGCCAAGCCCAACACAGTCAGGTCCCATCATGCTTGGGTTTGGTAATCAGGCTCTAACTTGTATATCAGATCTCTGTGTGCCTCTACTCCAGTTAACATTTATTCCCTTCTCTACTTTGGCCTTCTCATTTCTCCTGCTGAAATGCATTAGATCATATTCATTATGCAGAACTTTATCTGCCCATTTTATCATTAGTCTGGAGGTTTATTTATCTTATTAATACATTTGTCACATTCGTTATGATTCACTAATTTTGGATGACTCACTAATTGTCTAAGTTAATAGTAAATAACAGTGTGCAATCATCAGCAATCAGTCCTATTTTTGACCAAATGATTGAAGGAAGTTCACTGATTAAGCAGCTAAAGATGATTGAATCTCAGAGACTATCCTGAAGTTCTGCAGATGAGATGATTAACCTCCAACCACCACAACCATGTTCCTTTGTGTTGGGTACAATTCAATTCTACTCTAGTTAACATGGAGAGTTCATCTACCCAGATTCCCACTGACTCCAGTTTGGTGTCCTTGATGCCATACTCAAGCAAATGCTACCTTGATGTTGATCAATACTCAGACTTCCATCTCCGGAGTTCAGCTCCTTCGTTCACGCTTGGATGACACCTATAATGTCAGCAGCTAAGAAACTGTCTGAACCCAAACTGACAGAGCTTCTGTGAGCAGTTTGCTGCTAAGCAAGAGTTGCTTGATAATGCTGTTGATTATTCCATTCATCGCCTTACAGATGACTGGAAGTAGACAATGGGGCAATAATTGACCAGCTAGTATTTCTCATCCTTCTTGTGCACAGGACATATTTGAGCAATTTTCCATGTTCTTGCGTAAATATCACAGTTGTAGCTGTACAAGAACAACTTGCCAAGGTCTCAAATTAGGGAGCTTTGCCTTTAATATTATTACTGGAATGCTGTCAGGGAATATTCCAGCCATTTTAGGTTGCCATGTAGACCTCAGACAGCATGGGGTCTTTTCTGATTTCCCTTTAGATCATCTCTGCCATAATATGGAGACTTTCAATTTGTATTAGGGAGAATATATTAAACATTAGGAAAAATATTTTAAGAGGAGCATCCTGTCCTGTAAAATTTTCAGGTATTTTCATTCCCAAGGGCAAACAGAACAATCCATCAGCATTTTCATGATTAGTTGGGCTCTTGAACTTGATCTTGTGGTTGTATCCTCTAAGAAATAGAGTCCACCCCTGCATTTGTGCTTGCTGCTGGTAGTGGAACACCCCTCTGTGGACTGAAAATGGACACTAGTGGTTGATGATTAGTAATGAGGGTAAACTCTCTCCCATACAAGTACTGGTTGAAATATTTTACACCCCAAACCAGATTCAAGGCCTCTCTGCCAATCTATGTGTAATTTTTCTCTGCAGCGGTCAGGGAACATGATGCAAAGGCTATGAGGTGCTCACTTCCATCACTCATGTGACATGACTGCACCTATACCATAAAGCAAGGCATTACAGGTAAGCTTCACGAGACAATATTGACCATAATGTGTGAGTAGTGTCTGACATCACCATTCCCTTTGTCTTTTGGAAAGCCACCTCACAATGCTTTCTTCATTGTCTTTTCTTCCTGATCTGCAGTAATAGGTTCAAGGGGTGCAGTACAATGGCCAGGTTTAGCAGGAGCGTGTCATAGTAACTGATAAATCCTAAAAAGAATCGCAACTGTGACCTGTCTTTTGGCCTTGGGGCATCCACCACTGCTTGAATTTTCTCAGCACACATGTATAATCCTTGGGCATCAGAGCACAACACAGCAAGTGTGAGTGTGAATTCGTTAAACTAAGCGTCGCTTAATGTGACCACATTAACGGATGCTTAGGTTAAAGAATTCACACTTTCTGTATTGTGCACTGAGCCCATAATCTTCTAATGTTTTTAGCACTGTCATAAGATTTTGGAGATGCTCCTTACCATTCTTGCCAATAACAATGAGATCATCCAGGTAACTGAGTGCCTGGGAAACCTTGCAGCTCCTGGTCCTTGGCTTTCTGCCAGAGAACCTTTGCAGATGCTACTCCTAAAATAAACCTATTATAGCAATAATGTCCTTTGTGAGTGCTTATGATGAGAAACACTTCGGACTCTTCTTCCATCTCCATCTGTAGGTAGGACTCAGCTAAGTCCACTTTGCTGAAGTGATTTCCTTTAGAAAGGTTTGCAAAGCTATCCACTAGCCTGGCCTGTGGGTATTGATCTACTTTCAGTACTGGGTTGATGGTGACCTTAAGATAACCACAGATCTTGACAGACCTATCCTTCTTGGTGACTGGAACCACTGCTGTTGCCCATAGGCTCCATTCAACCTTGGAAAGAATTCTTTCAGCTAAGTGATCTAGCTCACAGGCTACTTTATCACAGACGGTATACCGAACTGGATGGGCTCTGTAAAACTTGGGCATGACATTTTCATTTAACACTTTTATCCTTGATATGTTTGAGTTTTCCACTGTTATCCTGAACACCTCTGAGGCATCATCCTCTACCTTTCTTAATTCACTTTCAGTTGACTGTTGCAGGGTAAGTGGCATACAAATGGTGGATGGATCTCCAACCAAGCTGTCGATGTCTCAGCTGATCACAACCCCACAATTCTGGCCCTATTTTTACCACATACAAGCCTGATGTGGCTTACTGGTTGTTTCTTTAACACTGTTAAGAATGTCATTCCCACAGGAATAATATTTTCTCCACTTTAAGTTCTTCAGATCAATATCTTTGAAATGTCATTCACACTCATTTGTGAAATAAATGAAACAGCTGAACCAGTATCCAACTGCATTTTAATTCATTTGCTATTCACTTCTGGTGTAAGCCACATGGTACATCTCCTGTTGATTTTCACATTGTAAATGTCAAGGCTAGCCAGTCCTGTGTCACTCTTATCAATATCAAATGTTTCCTTCAACAGCATGCAAATTAGTGCTCTTTTTGAAACAGCAACTTGACTTTTTATTATTAACTCTTTCCTCTGCAGTCCATTTATTGTTGTCCACCCGACATGCTCTTTGTATGTGTCCTGCTTTGTTGCATTTTCTGTACATATCGCCTTTAAACTTGCATTGGTAGGCGTATGTGAGCCCCTGCCACAAAGTAACACAATTTGTTCAGCCAAGCAGGTTTCTGTTTAAATGTTGCAATTTTGTTGACACTCATTTTCATTCCTGACTGGAACTCAATTGCATCTCTGGCCGCTGTTTCCATTGATACAATGATTTCAACTGCTCTTTTAAAATGTGAGTTGTGCTTTTAGGAGCCATCCTTGAATGTTTAGTTTGTAGAATCTTATAAGAAAGCAATCTCTCAGTGCATTATTAAGCCCATCACTGAACTGACAATGCTTGTACAAGCTCTTCAATTCAGCCACAGAAAATTAAATGGACTCCTTTCTTTTGATTCCACTTGTGAAATCTAGTGTTCTGCAATCAATGATGGTTTTGCTTATAAATGTTCCTGCATTACATTCACAATATCAGCAAAGCTCATTTCTGCTGGCTTGGGTGGAGCAGTTCAACTTCTAAGCAAATTGTATGCCTTTCCATCTATTACAGTCAGCAAAACTGGCACTCATTTTTCATTGGGTATTTCATTTGCTTCAAAATACTGCTCAATTCACTCAGTATACAAAATCCACTTAACTGTTGTGCAATCGAACACGTCTATCTTTCCACAGTAGCCAGACATTTCTGATTTTTTTTTATTATTAGCACCTGATATTCACTATTTATAAACCCATGAATTTTGTCTGTTTTATGACATTGTGTTTTTTGAAACTCAACCATCTTCTCCTTCTGCAAAGAAAAAAAAACTTTTTTTTTTATAAACTTGAACACCTTGCTATACTTCAACGTGTAGGTAGTCATCTTGGATGCTTTTTAGAAATTAATCGTCGTCACGAACTGAACTTAAAGAAGGGTAACTTTGAAGGTATGAGACGTGAATTAGCTAAGATAGACTGGCAAATGATACTTAAAGGGTTGACGGTGGATATGCAATGGCAAGCATTTAAAGATCACATGGATGAACTACAGCTATTGTTCATCCCAGTTTGGCAAAAGAATAAATCAGGGAAGGTAGTGCACCCGGGGCTGACAAGGGAAATTAGGGATAATATCAATTCCAAAGAAGAAGCATACAAATTAGCCAGAAAAAGCAGCTCACCTGAGGACGGGAAGAAAGTCAGAGTCCAGCAGAGGAGGGCAAAGGGCTTAATTAGGAAAGGGAAAAAAGATTATGAGAGAAAACTGGCAGGGAACATAAAAACTGACTGTAAAAGCTTTTATAGATATGTGAAAAGAAAAAGATGGGTTAAGACAAATGTAGGTCCCCTACAGACAGAAACAGGTGAATTGATTATGGGGAACAAGGACATGGCAGACCAATTGAACAACTACTTTGGTTCTGTCTTTACTAAGGAGGACATAAATAATCTTCCAGAAATAGTAGGGGTCTAGTCAGATGGAGGAACTGAGGGAAATACATGTTAGTAGGGAAGTGGTGTTAAGTAAATTGAAGGGATTGAAGGCAGATAAATCCCCAGGGCCAGATGGTCTGCATCCCCGAGTGCTTAAGGAAGTAGCCCAAGCAAAAGTGGATGCATTAGTGATAATTTTTCAAAACTCTTCAGATTCTGGACTAGTTCCTGAGGATCGGAGGGTGGCTAATGTAACCCCGCTTTTTAAAATAGGAGGAAGAGAGAAACCAGGGAATTATAGACCGGTTAGCCTAACATCGGTGGTGGGGAAAATGCTAGAGTCAGTTATCAAAGATGTGATAACAGCACATTTGGAAAGCGGTGAAATCATCGGACAAAGTCAGCATGGATTTGTGAAAGGAAAGTCATGTCTGACGAATCTCATAGAATTTTTTGAGGATGTAACTAGTAGAGTGGATAGGGGAGAACCAGTGGATGTGGTATATTTGGATTTTCAAAAGGCTTTTGACAAGGTCCCACACAGGAGATTAGTGTGCAAACTTAAAGCACACTGTATTGGGGGTAAGGTATTGATGTGGATAGAGAATTGGTTGGCAGACTGGAAGCCAAGAGTGGGAATAAACGGGACCTTTTCAGAATGGCAGGCAGTGACTAGTGGGGTACCGCAAGGCTCAGTGCTGGGACCCCAGTTGTTTACAATATATAATGACTTAGACGAGGGAATTAAATGCAGCATCTCCAAGTTTGCGGATGACACGAAGCTAGGCGGCAGTGTTAGCTGTGAGGAGGATGCTAAGAGGATGCAGGGCGACTTGGATAGGTTAGGTGAGTGGGCAAATTCATGGCAGATGCAATTTAATGTGGATAAATGAGAGGTTATCCACTTTGGTGGCAAAAACAGGAAAAGGCCTTGGTGAGACCACACCTGGAGTACTGTGTGCAGTTTTGGTCCCCTAGTCTGAGGAAAGACATTCTTGCCATAGAGGGAGTACAAAGAAGGTTCACCAGATTGATTCCTGGGATGGCAGGACTTTCATATGATGAAAGCCTGGATCGACTAGGCTTATACTCGTTGGAATTTAGAAGATTGAGGGGGAGGATCTTATTGAAACATATAAAATCCTAAAGGGATTCGACAGGCTAGATGCAAGAAGATTGTTCCCGATGTTGGGGAAGTCCGGAACGAGGGGTCACAGTTTGAGGATAAAGGGGAAGCCTTTTGGGACCGAGATTAGGAAGAACTTCACACAGAGAGTGGTGAATCTGTGAAATTCTCTGCCACAGGAAGCAGTTGTGGCCAGTTCATTGGCTATATTTAAGAGGGAGTTAGATACGGCCCTTGTGGCTAAAGGGATCTGGGGGTATGGAGGGAAGGCTGGTACAGGGTTCTGAGTTGGATGATCAGCCATGATCAGACTGAATGGCGGTGCAGGCTCGAAGGGCAGAATGGCCTACTCCTGCACCTATTTTCTATGTTTCTATGTCACTGTTATACTTCGTAACTCCACAATATAAAGCTAATTGAAAGAAAAACACAGAGCTGGGGATAAGCGAGTATGTTTTGTTTTTACTTTAGTGAAGCCCACAATTGGCACACAACACCAACCAATGCAGAACACCACCAGACTCCAGCAGCCAACCAGTATAGGCCCCCTTTATTCCCACTCTTTCCCTCCTGCCCGTCAGCCAATCCTCTATCCATGCTAGTATCTTTCCTCTAATACCATGGGCTCTTATCTTGTGAAGCAACCTCATGTGCAGATCTTGTCAAAGGCCTTTTAAAAGTTCTAGTAAACAACATCCACAGATTCTCCCTTACCTATCCTGGTTGTTGTTTCCTCAAAGGATTCCAGAAGATTTGTCTGACAATATTTCCCTTAAGGAAACCATGCAGACTTTGGCCTATTTTATGATGTGTCTCAAAGTACCCCCAAACCTCATCTTTAATAATGGACTTGAATTACAATTAAACTTCAACTTAATAATGGACTCCAACAGCTTCCCAACCACTGAAGTCAGGCAAACAGGCCTATGAATTCCTTTCTTCTGCCTTCCTCCCTCATTAAACAGTGGAGTAACATTTCCAGTTCTCTAGATCCATTCCAAAGTCCAGTGATTCTTGAAGGATCATTACTAATGCCTCCACAATCTCTTCAGCAACCTCAGAACCACATCCTTAACAAATGACTCCAACATCTTCACAACCACTGAGGTCAGACTAACTGGCCTATAATTTCCTTTATTTCGCTTCTCTCCCTTCTTGAAGAGCAGAGTGACACGTGCAACTTCATCTTCTGGAACCATTCCAGAATCAAGTGATTCTTGAAAGATATAATATTACCTCCACAATCTCTTTAGCTACCTCTTTCATAATCCTAGTGTGTACATCATCTGGTCCAGGTGATTTATTTAACTTAAGACCTTTTAGCTTCCCAAGAACTTTCTCCCTAGTAACGGAAGTGCCACACACTTCATGAGCCCTAACACCTGGAACTTCCACTATACTGCTAGTGTCTTCCAAAGTGAAGACTGATGCAAAATACCTATTCAGTTGATTCGCCATTTCCTTGTCCCCCATTACTACCTCTCTAGCATTGTTTTCCAGTGGTCTGATATCCACCCTCACCTCTTTTACACTTTATATATCTGAAGAAACTTTTGGGTTTGCTATCCTCTTTAATATTAACGGTTATCTTACTTTCATGTTCCATCTTTACATTCTTAATGATTTTTGTTAGTTGCCTTCTGTTGGTATTTGAAAGCTTCACAATCCTCTAACTTCCCACAAATTTTTGTTCTATTATATGCCCTCTCTTTGGCTTTTATGTTGGCTTTGACTTCTCTTGTTAGCCACGGTTGTGTCATCTTGCCTTCAGAATATTTTTTCCTGTTTCGGATGTATATATCCTGTGCTTTTCAAATTGCTTCCAGAAATTCCAGCCATTGCTGCTCTGCCGTTATCCCTGCCAATGTTCTTTTCCAATCAATTCTGGCCAAATCCTCTCTCATGCCTCTGTAATTCCCTTTACTCCACTGTAATACTGATACACCTGACTTTAGCCTCTCTTTCTCAAACTTCAGGGTGAATTCAATCATATTATGATCACTTTCCCCCAAGGGTTCATTTACCTTAAGCTCTCTAATCAATTCTGGATCACTGCACAATAGCCAAATCAGAATAGCTGATCACCTAGTGGGCTGCTCTAAAAAGCCATCTTGTCTGCAATCTAGAAATTACCCCTCTTGGGAGACAGCACTAACCTGATTTTCCCAACCTTCCGGCATATTGAAATCCCCCATGACTATTGTAACATTGCCCTTCTGATATGCATTTTCTATCTCCTATTGGAATTTGTAGACCACATCTTTACTACTGTTTGGAGGTCTGCATACAACTCCCATCAGGGAGTTTTTACAATTGCTGTTCCTTAGTTCCATCCACAATGATTCAACATCTTCTGACTCCATGTCACCTCTTTCTAATGAGTTGATTTCACTTTTTAAAAGAATAGAGCAACACCACCCCCTGCCTTCCCATCTGTCCTTTCGATACAATGTGTATCCATGGATATTAAGTTCCCAGCTGTAATCTTCTTTCAGCCATAATTCAGTAATGCCTACAGAATCATACATGCTAACCTATAACTGTGCTACAATTTCATCTACCTTATTCCATATACTGTGCTCATTCAAATATAACACTATCAGTCCTATATTCACCCTTTTCGATTTTGTCCACCTTTTATGTTGCAGCTCAGCCTGTTAACTGCAGTTTTGTCCTATCATCAGCCTCTCCTTCCTAAGAGTCTCATGACAAATTGCCTCTGTTTGTAAACCAACCACCTCTTCTTCAGCATTATCATTCTGCTTCCCATCCCCTTGCCAAATTAGTTTAAACCAACCTGTACAACTCCAGCCAACCTGCTCATAACGATATTGGCCCATCGGGTTCAGGTGTAACCCGTCCCTTTTGTACAGGTCACACCTTCCCCGGAAGAAATCCTAATGATTCATAAATCTGAACCCTTGCCCCTTGCACCAGTTCCTCAGCCATGCAGTCATCTTCCAAATAATTCTAGTCTTACCCTCACTAGCACATAGCACAGAGATTACTACCCTGGTAGTCCTGTTTCTCGGCTTTCTATCTAGCTCCTTAAAATTCTCTCTTCAAGACCTCCTTACCTCACTCACCTCTGTCATTGGTGCCAATATGCACCAAGACTTCCAGCTGCTCACCCTCGCCCTTGAGAATGCCACAGACCCGATCCGAGACATCCCTGATCCTAGCACCAGGGAGGCAATGTACCAGGCAGATGTCTCTAACAGGCCACAGAACCTTATCTCTGTACCTCTGACTCAGGTATCTCCTATCACCACTGCAGTCCTCTTCACCTCTCTGCTCTTCTGAGCCACAGCACCAGACCTGATCACTGTGGCTCCCCCACCTGGACATCCCTCTGGTAGGTCATCCCCCTCTAAAGTTGTATACTTATTATTGAGAACAACAGCCACAGGTTCACTCTGCACTGGCTGTGCATTTCCCCTTCTTCCCCTGACAGTCACCCAGTTACCTGTCTCCTGCAACTCAGGGGCAACCCTGTCGCTCCTGTCTATCACGTCATTCTCCCATACGAGTTGAAGGTCATCGAGCTGCAGCTCCAGCTCCTTAATACGTTCTCTCAAGTGCTGCAACTCTGTGCACCTGGTGCAGATGTATTTTTATAGGAGAATAGACATCTTCCAGATTTCCCATACGTAGTACAGAACACCGTCCCGGAGCCATTCTCACTAATCTACGAGAGACAGAGAGACAGCGAAAGACACACAATGTACCTCACCCAGGCCTGCTGAGCCAAAACTCTAAAGACCTGGCACTCTCTATTCCTTTACTGAATCAGTCTCTTTCATTTCTTCCACAAGGAAGAAATCATATGGACAAGAATGATGAGAACACTGAGCTGACTTCCCAAAATAGCTTAACTTTTGTTCATCAGAATGACATGCAACAAACATACTTGGCAAATTAACTCAAGCAGCAAAAAAAAAATTCAAAAAAGAGATAAATATTACCCAAAACATAAGATACAGAAAATACAATGATCAAGAGAAAGACAAACACCAACCAGGCTGATGCAATGATACTGCACGTAAATTATAAAGGAGAAAACAAACCAAGCAAAACTGGAAAATCCTTTCATCTGCCCAAGACCATGAACCAATGAATGTAGGAGCAAAAATTTCTAGCATATAAGTTCAAGGAAGAAAATCAAACACTAATTGCTTGAACACCTGGAACTTTAATTCACTGGCCACCAAGAACTGATGGAAGTTATCGTGGCCATCACCGAATCATGGCTGAAAGATGATTGCAGTTCGGAGCAGAATGTCCAAGGTTATACATTGTATCGGAAGTGTTGTAAGGTAGGCAGAGGGGGTGGTGTGGCTCTGCTGGTAAAGAATGGCATCAAATCAAAAGAAAGATGTCACATAGCATGAGAAGATGTTGAATCCTTATGGGTTGAGTTAAGAAACTTCAAAGGTAAATGGACCCTGATGGCAGTTATATGCAGGCCTCAGAACAGTAGCTGGGATGTGGACCACAGATTGTAACAGGAAACAGAAAAAGCATATCAAAAGAGCAATGTTATGATAATCATGGGAGAGTTCAACATGCAAGCAGATTGGGAAAATCAGGTTGGCAATGGATCTTAAGAGAGTGAGTCTGTTGAATACCTATGTGATGGCTTTTTAGAGCAGTTTGTCATTGAGCCTACTAGGGATCAGCTATACTAGATTAGGTGCTATGTAATGAACCGGAGGTAATTAGAGGGCTTAAAGGTAAAAGAACCCTTAGGAGGCAGTGATCACAATATGATTGAGTTCAGCTTGAAATCTGATAGGGAGAAAGTAAATGATTGGACTCTGGCATGATACCAGACGACTAGAAAATTGCAAATGTCACTTCACCCTTTAAAAAAGGAGGGAGGCAACAGAAAGGAAATTAAAGAGCACTTAGCCTGACCTCAGGGGTTGGGAAAATGTCGGAGTCAATTGTTAAGGACGAGGTCATGAAGTACTTGGTAACACAGGACAAAATAGGACAAAGTCAGCAAGGTTTCCTTAAGGGAAAATCCTGTCCGACGAACCTGTTGTATTGATAGATTCTTGATTGGACATGACATCAAAGGTTACATGGAGAAGGCTGGGGAGTGGGGCTGAGGAGGGAAATAAAAAGGATCAGCCATGATTGAATGGTGGAGCAGACTTGATGGGCCAAATGGCTTAATTCTGCTCTTATGTCTTATGCTCTTATTAAAAGTTTACATAAATACATGTCCTGTCTTTTTTTAAAAAACCTCCATATGCTATTTTAAAAATGCAACCAACTGTATTCAATCCGGTACATGTAAAATTAAATACAGTGAATTCTAGTTAATTGGGATACATAGAGACCAGTACATTTTGGCCCAATTGAGTGGATGACCCATTTAGCCAAAGATTCATGTAACTAAAGCATAAAAAATACAAACTACCATTCAATTGAGTAACAAAATATGTATTTAAATGAAATAAGGAATAAATTAAAACACTACCAATAACACAGCACTATAAAAACATGTACTAGTTCCCAAAAGTTACCAATGGAGGAATTCATCTACTGTAATGTACTGTGTTCTTTTGATTGACTGTGAATGAACAAAATCAGTGCAGAAACCCAGTGCAGCTAATGGACTGCCTTCATCCAATTTTCAACGATTGCGTCCTGCAAGCTTTCATTTCCATTGCAACATTTAAAATCATTGTCAATACCTTCAAATTCTTCATTGTTCCTACTTGAAGTAGCAAAATTGTTTCATTTTCATTCCCACCCATTTCTCCAAGCCTGAATGCTTGAAACTACAGTGAGCAAAACAGTTCTAAACTGTCTAACTGCTTATTTCTTGCCAACTATCAGTAACAAAAATAACTATTTTTGAATATAAGCACACACAGCTGACACTATTCTAAAACTGCTTACTCTAACCACAGTGCAGTATGTAACAGTCACACAACTGATGCTAGTTACGAACTGCTCAGCAACAGTACGCTGCCCCAATAAAGCTGTATAGTGCCCCAAATAAACAAAGAGAATTCTGGCTATATTCTCAATTAGTTTTTGTTCTTTCAGAGTTGTCCCAAAATAAGCGGCTGCCCCAATTAAAAAATAGCCCAATTAACTAGAATCTACTGTGTTTTGCATGCTACATATACAAACAGAATTTAAAAACATACGAAATTATTATTTTCAGGTTTTGCTACCAGCATTGCACAAGGAACTCAATGAAATCCAACTAAAATCGACATGCAGAAATTTAAATCAGTTACCTTTAAACCAGTTTTTGTTGTTGCTTGTAAAATGTCCATTAAATTAGAATTGCAAGTTCTTTCCTTGTTATTTTGTCCCTCTTAATACATTCCGTATTCATAAATATGGGTGTCTAGGATCTTTCCCATAACCTCAATGGATTGTAAACTATTATGCATTTTTTATTTAAAATAACATAACACGCATGGGCATGTTTATACCTGTTTGAGTACGCAGCTCCATTTTCTTTTCCAAGGAAATGTACAAAGCTATTTTTGCTTTGAGTGAGATCACATTCTACTTATTTCTGATTTCATAGTAAATAATCACCTTAAATAAAATCAATAGCAAAATATACATGTCATATCTGAGTCAGCATTTGCACAATGCACATTTCAAAATACGCAAGCAAAACATTTTATGCTCAGATTTCATGTTGCATTCCATGTGAATCAAACGAAACTAAAATCATTTTAGCCAACTGAAAAATCAAAGTACATTTACGTTTTTATAACATCACAAGCCATTTATCTCTGAAGAAAAAAAGCTTGAAGCAGAAAATTAACATGTTAACAGAGAATATTTAAAAAGTGCAGTAGGACTTGCAACCAAAAGGTTAACCCTTTAGGTCTGTGACCTTTGCTCATACTGTAAAAGGTTACAGATATAACAGGTTTTAATCAAGTAGTGTAGCAAGTGATTAGGCAAGAACAACAAAGAAAAAGGCAAGGAGATTTTAAATTGCTGAACCTAATGTGCCCAAAACAAAAATATGAAGCATAGAAAAAAAAAATCAAAAACAGACACCAGTCAAGTTTTGTCAGTCATCAATGGGCCTATACAGGTGGTTAGGTTTATATAACAAAATGGGAGGAGTAAGAAATTTTTAAAAAAACAGTAAGCATCTCAACTTATGGTATGCTCATGAACCAAGTGAAGTACAAAAAGCATTACAATCTGTTTGTTCCTCATATGTGCAAATTGTGTTGCAAATAGTTATTTCCATGTACCAAGTTATGAGTACAGGTGCAAGAAATTAACATTCCTCTTTTTGATTCTAACCACTACTTCCTCTCTGACAATGGGGAGACAGCAGGGTGAGTCAGAAGCTGGTGACTGATATCATTACTGTTGCTTTTTGTCATGAGCCATCACCCTTCTTTTCCTCATCACTTTGCACCCTATTGTTCTGTCCTCACCAACAACCAGCTGTTCTTTCCTACTTTGATAGCTGTATAAATTTTGTCACCTGTAGCATTTTCCACTTCTGATCAAAAGTTCATGGAAATGAAATACTCTTTCCCTCAACACACCTGTCTCAGCCAAATTATTTCTGTTTCCCTCACATTATTCTTTTATTTATATTTCCATATCTGTAACTAGACAGGCACCACCAGCATCTGCTGTCCAAACAAAAACAAAAGCAGCCTGCTTAGTGAAGGTAATCTCATAATACTCTCGGGTAGGTATTTCCAGAATTCAGGCACAGTGACAATGCAGTACAGGTTTCCCCCGCCATCCGAATGTAGAGCGTTCCTATGAAACGGTTCGTAAGCCAAAATGTTGTAAAGCGAAGAAACAATTACCATTTATTTATTTGGGAAAAATTTGTGAGCGTTCGCAGACCCAAAAATAACCTACCAAATCATGCCAAATAACACATAAAACCTAAAATAACAGTAACATATAGTAAAAGCAGGAATGATATGATAAATACACAGCCTATATAAAGTAGAAATACTTCTCTACAACGATTGCCTGCACTGATCTCCGTAGCGAAAATCTCACGCAAGCGCTGTTGGCATAAACGCGCTCTCCAGTAACCTTTAAACCATGAAGCTGCCAAATCAACCAAATAACACATAAAAATATACAGCCTATATAAAGTAGAAATAATGTATATACAGTGTAGTATCACTTACGGGAATTGGGAAGACAGCGCCAAGCACACTGATAATGGTGTGTTAGACTGATTCGTCGCAGGCTGGGTGGTGTAGTGGCCCCCACCCTCCAGGCTGCCGACTGATACATTGCCGCGAAGCACGCAGGGGTAGCCGGGAGGCACACAGCACATCCTTAAGAAAAAAGTCAAAATAAACATGCTAATTAATTAGGTGCTGCCCAGCACGTAAATGTCGGCGCAGATCAGAGGCGATTGCCGATTGCATCAGCACTGATCTGGGCCGAAAATTACGTGCTAGGCAGCACCTAATTAATTAGCATGTTTATTTTCGCTTTTTCTTAAAGATGTGGTGTGTGCCTCCCAGCTACCACTGCATTCTCCGCGAATCGATACAGTATCTAACCAGGTCCCGAGGGTTGGGGTGGTGGGACACGGGGGTGTCATCTCGTCGTCGATCAGGGCAGGCAGCTCATCCTCTCCTATGACTGCCTGCCTCGATGTCGAAGGTCGAGTTTCGTCGTCTGCTGTGGAAGGCTTGCTTGACTGATGAGCCTCGAGCATTTTTCTATCACACAGTTCTTTGTAAGGACTCAAAACATCCTGCAAATATCCCCTAAACCTACGTACCCTTTCAAAATTAAAGTCATACTTTTATCATTGCAGCGAAAATCTCACGCAGTTGCTTCACTTTCTGCATTCGGTTTCGATTGTTATCCTTTCCTTTTCCAATTGCATCAGCTCTTCATCTATCAGTTCTTGGTCATGGGATGCCAAAACCTCTTCAACATCATCTTCGTCAGCTTCCACTTTGTCCTTGCTTCGTTCATCACGATCGAAACGCTTAATTATGTCTAGTTTTACGCTAAGTGTAACACCCTGACTCTTTCAGGCTTTTCCAACACCTTAGAACGGCTGCTCAATGCAACTTGTTTAAGCAATGCCGTTCCGAATCCGGGGGAGAGCGGCTGCTCGGGGTGCGCGCTGCCTTTCTTCGTAACAGTGAAAACACCTTCTGAAAGCGAAAACAGGGTACTAATGTAGGTCTTTCGTAACAGTGAGGTTTCATAAAGCGAACGTTCGAAAAGCGGGAGACACCTGTATTGCTGAAGCAGTACCAAGTTGCTAAACAATGCAACATTGAGGAGAGAATGCATCATGGCCCTATGCATGAGAACCAATTATCCTTTGCAAGACAGTACAAGTATGGGAGGTTGGTGCAGTTGGAATAAACAAAGTAACTGTACATTTTGAAGGCAGTACACCGCAGCCACTGTATATTGATGAAGGAACTGAATGTTCAGGCTGGCAAATGTGATAAAAAAAATCAAGTTAGTTGCTGTATCCTGACTATCATCAAGGTTCCTGAGTGTTATTGGAGCTGTACTCGTCCAGTTAAGTGAAGTATATCATAACTACATTTCAGATTCTTGCCTCATAAATTTTGGAACTTGAGAGTGTCAGGAAGCAAGTTATTCACCACAGAATCTCCAGCCTCGAGTTTGGAAAATCTTCATTGGAACAATAAGGGGAATAGTTTAGACACAGGAGGTCAAAATGGGAAATATGCAATAATTAAATTGCAAGCAACCCCAAATTTGCAGTTACGTTTGTGACACAAGTGAGACACACAGCAAAACAGTCCTCAACAAAAATCTGCTTGGTCTCCAAATATAACCCAATGCATACAACAAATTCAATGTTCTTAGCCATGCAACTGACTCAGATGAGTTGTGGATGGTGTGGATTCAGTGACAGCAATGACACTGAATATTAAGATAAGCATTTAGACAGTTGCTGTGGATGTTCATTGCAGTTACCTGTACTTACTGTGTCCCATGCCCAAATGCCGACTATGCCTTGCCGCATTCAGGCACAGACTTCTTCATTTGCCACAGATTTATAGATGGACTTGAAAGCTACACAATCAATAAACGTCTTGACTTTGAACTTTATGATGGATGCAAAGTCATTGATAGTTGACCCGAGGCTGTACTCTGCAGAACCCTTGTAGTAATGTCCTCAGGCTAGCTAAATTGCTAACAACCATAACCACCTCCTTAGAGGACATTTGTTTTTATTTTAAAATTCACTACTGGGTGCCAATGCTAGCGAAGCAGTTACGCAATGCTATTACAGCTCAGAATTTAATCATGGCATACTCTGTAAGGATTTTATACGTCCTCCCGATGGAATGTGTGGGTTTTCTCCAGCGCATTCCTCTGCTTTCCTCCCACAGTCCGAAGACGTACAAATTAGTACATTAATTGGTCATTGTAAATTGCTGCATGCAAAGGCTAAGGTTAAATCGAGAGTTGCTGGGTGGTGTGGCTCGAAGGGCTATTCCACACAGTATCTCTAAATAAATAATAAAAAATTCAAAAGAAATTAGTTCATTCTATTGCAGATGCAGATGGTGATTCTGATACGCATCTGTTAATAATCACGATGGAGTCTGATCAGTGCTATGTAGCCATTAGCAGATTCCTTTGTGCAACATATGAGTACAGCTGTTAGTGAGCTGTAGTTTAACTTGGGTTCCTGATGCCACTATATGTTAATGGCTTACTTTGATGTATGTCTATTGATCATTGCAAATCAACATGTAATCTCAATCTGCAAAGGACTGAATACCGTGATTTAAACATTTTTAACATTCATTAAGAAACAAGATCTAAAAATCATATTGATGGACAGGATGTGGAAGTTCCAAAACAAATGATAAATCATTGCTTAATGGCTATGGTGTTAGTACATCTCTCAACATAGATTTTAATGGAAAACATGAAAACTCTTTGTGGTATTATCATTCTTGATTTAAAACATGGAATTGCAAAGTAACAACAAAAAATATCCAAAACAATCTTCATAATTATCACAGAAGAGCAACATTTCAAAACAGCAATCTGAAAGGAAATCCTCAATATAATTTTCCCATCTTAGCTCAAAACCACCAAGTTTTTTTAAAATCCTCTATTACTGCAAGAACATTAATTGTTCTTAGATTGAAAATAGTACACAATCACCAGTGTACTCATTTTATCCCATCTCCATGATGTTCAAAGAGCTTATTTTATTAACTTTTTATAAAGTTCTTGACAAATTTCAAACAGCCGAAGTTCCTCCAATCTATTCTCACAGATGTGTTGTCTGAGGACACAATGCAAACTGATGTTTCATGTCAAAAAGCATCATAAAACAAGTAGGTTTAAAGATTTGAAAACACTTGTTGCTGGCCAAGTCGGATGTCAGGACTGAGCGGTGGAAAGCCCAGAAGAAAGATGACCTGCAGGGGAGGAGTGGGACATAAACTGGCAGGTGATCAGTGGAACCAGATTTTTTCTGGGGGGTAGGGTAGGGTGTAAAAGAAGAAAAAACCCAGTAATTGGGGAACAAAGCATTAGTTGTGTGCAACTGTATCCATTAGACACTATATCATGCTTAGGGTGAATAATTTTTTTAAATAACATTAGCTTCACATTTAAAAAATAAAATGATTTTTCTCACTGATGGTTGGCAAGAAATAATCAGTAAGACAATTCAAAATTGTTTTGCTCACTGCAGTTTCAAGCATTCAGGCTTGGAGACAAGAGAAAGAGCCAGGAGTGAAAAGGAAACGATTTCACTACTTCAAACAAGTTAGGAACTACGAAGAACAATCATCTTGAATGTTACAGTGAAAATGAAGATTTGGAGGATGCAACTGTTGAAAGCATTGTATGAAGGTAGGCCACTACCTGCACTGATTTTGTTCATTTATGGTCAGTCAAGAGAACACAGCAGCATACATTGGATGAATTTCTCTGCTAATAGCTGTTAGGAAATAACACATGTCTTTGAAGACTCTCAGTCATCCAGGTCATTGTATATGAAGCAGAAGTAAATCAAAGCAACTGGACATGCTGTGTTGTCTAAGCGATCTTTTGCCACTCATCCGAGAGGTTTCTTCAGTTCTGATTCATGATGGGTAGTTTTCTAGCTTATTAACTGTGAGTTGTTTAAAGGTATAGCAATCACATGAGGGTTGTTAAGAGTCATAGGGGTAATGACATTAGTCTTACCTTTGCATGAATGGAGGTGTGAACTGTTGTGGAGATGCTGGGGCAGAGATGTTACGATTACATTGCAAGTAGCTGATAGGTGGTGTCGTATCCCACCACCTCTATTCAGAGACGGGTTTTCCAGTTTGACAAAGATGGCTTTTTTAACCCCTATTTCAAACCACACATTGTTATCAACAGCACAAACTCGAGGAAATCTGCAGATGCTGCAATTTCAAGCAACACACATAAAAGTTGTTGGTGAACGCAGCAGGCCAGGCAGCATCTCTAGGAAGAGGTACAGTCAACGTTTCGGGCTGAGACCCGTCGTCAGGACTAACTGAAAGAAGAGTTAGTAAGAGATTTGAAAGTGGGAGGGGGAGGGGAGATCCAAAATGATAGGAGAAGACAGGAGGGGGAGGGATGGAGCCAAGAGCTGGACAGGTGATTGGCAAAAGGGATATGAGAGGATCATGGAACAGGAGGCCTAGGGAGAAAGAAAAGGGGGAGGGTGGGAAGCTCAGAGGATAGGCAAGGGATATAGTAAGGGAGACGGAGGAAGAAAAAGGAGAGAGAGAAAAAGAATATGTGTATATAAATAACAGATGGGGTTGAGAAGTCAATGTTCATGCCATCAGGTTGGAGGCTACCCAGACGGAATATAAGGTGTTGTTCCTCCAACCTGAGTGTGGCTTCATCTTTACAGTAGAGGAGGCCGTAGATAGACATATCAGAATGGGAATGGGACATGGAATTACAAAGTAAAATGTGTGGCCACTGGGAGATCCTGCTTTCTCTGGCAGACAGAGCATAGGTGTTCAGCAAAACGATCTCCCAGTCTGCGTCGGGTCTCGCCAATATACAGAAGGCCACATCGGAAGCACCGGACGCAGTATATCACCCCAGCCGACTCACAGGTGAAGTGTCGCCTTACCTGGAAGGACTGTCTGGGGCCCTGAATGGTAGTGAGGGAGGAAGTGTAAGGGCATGTGTAGCACTTGTTCCGCTTACAAGGATAAGTGCCAGGAGGGAGATCGGTGGGGAGGGATGAGGCGGGGGAACAAATGGACAAGGGAATCGCGTAGGGAGCGATCCCTGCAGAAAGCACGGGGGGGGGAAGAGGGAAAGATGTGCTGAGTGGTGGGATCCCGTTGGAGGTGGTGGAAGTTACAGAGAGTTATCAAGAGTGTCCCTTGTCCTTTAGGTGTAGATATACAGGCAAGTCTTGACCAGAGGTGTTAACTCCCCTCTGTTGGGCCATATGTTTGTGAAGCAGTTGTTTTGTCTAGCCGATACACAGATTTGTGTAGTTCTCATCCCTGAACAGAGGGGGTGGGGTATGACACCGCCTATCAGCTACTTACAACACAGTCCTAACTTCTCTGCCCCAGCAACACACATCAAAGTTGCTGGTGAACGCAGCAGGCCAGGCCCAAAACGTCGACTGTACCTCTTCCTAGAGATGCTGCCTGGCCTGCTGCGTTCACCAGCAACTTTGATGTGTGTTGCTTGAATTTCCAGCATCTGCAGAATTCCTCGTGTTTGCATCTCTACCCCAGCATCGCCACAACAACTCACACCTCCATTCATGCAAAGATAAGGCTAATGAACCTCTCATGACCTCTATGCTTGATGACCCTCATGTGATTGCTATACCTTCAAACAACTCAGTTTATAAACCGGAAAACTACCCACCATGAACTCCAGGCAGGGTCTTTATGTGCTGCAGTTGTGACTCCCGTCTCCCCTTCCCCCACCACCACTCCGCAGCCCCGTCTTCCTCAGATCCCACCGTCAACTCCTGGGCCCTCAGAGGCTCCATCTTCCTCTCACCCCAACCCTCCCCTCTCCACTGGCACCCCCAGCCTCCCCCCTCCCCCCTCCGATCCCAGCTCTCATCCGTGCCGGGTCTTTACCAACCCCTCCAACCTTCAACTGTCGGAGGCAGAACGTTCTGTCCTCAGTAAAGGCCTCACCTTTGTCCCCTCCGCCCACACCTCAGCGAGTTCCGTGTTCGCCATGATGCGGAACTCTTCTTCCTCCGTCTCCGAGCCTACTTCTTCGGCAAGGACTCTTCCACCCCCACCGATGACCCCTTCTGCCATCTTCAACCCTCCTCTTCTTCATGGACACCCCGCTCTGGTCTTCTGCCTGCTCTGGATCTTTTTATTGCTAACTGCCAACGGGACATCAACCGTCTCGACTTCACCGCACTTTGTCCCCATTCCAACCTCACTCCTTCGGAACGCTCTGCTCTCCACTCCCTCCACACTAATCCTAACCTTATTATTAAACCCGCCGATAAGGGGGGTGCTGTTGTCGTCTGGCGTACTGACCTCTACCTTGCCGAGGCACAGCGACAACTCGCGGATACCTCCTCTTATTTACCCCTCGATCGTGACCCCACTAAGGAGCACCAGGCCATTGTCTCCCACACCATCACCGACTTCATCTGCTCAGGGGATCTCCCATCCACTGCTACCAACCTTATAGTTCCCACACATTGCACTTCCCGTTTCTACCTCCTACCCAAGATCCACAAACCTGCCTGTCCTGGCCGACCTATTGTCTCAGCTTGCTCCTGCCCCACCGAACTCGTTTCTGCATACCTCGACACTGTTTTATCACCCCTTGTTCAATCCCTTCCGACCTATGTTCGTGACATTTCTCACGCTCTTAAACTTTTCGATGATTTTAAGTTCCCTGGACCCCACCGCTTTATTTTCACCATGGATGTCCAGTCCTTATATACTTCCATCCCCCATCAGGAAGGTCTCAAAGCTCTACGCTTCTTTTTGGATTCCAGACCTAATCAGTTCCCCTCTACCACCACTCTGCTCCGTCTAGCTGAATTAGTCCTTACTCTTAATAATTTCTCCTTTGGCTCCTCCCACTTCCTCCAAACTAAAGGTGTCGCTATGGGCACCCGTGTGGGTCCTAGCTATGCCTGCCTTTTTGTTGGGTTTGTGCAACAATCTATGTTCCGTGCCTATTCTGGTATCTGTCCCCCACATTTCCTTCGCTACATCGACGACTGCATTGGCGCTGCTTCCTTCACGCATGCAGAACTCGTTGACTTTATTAACTTGGCCTCCAACTTTCACCCTGCCCTCAAGTTTACCTGGTCCATTTCCGACAACTCCCTCCCCTTTCTAGATCTTTCTGTCTCTGTCTCTGGAGACAGCTTATCCACTGATGTCTACTATAAGCCTACTGACTCTCACAGCTATCTGGACTATTCCTCTTCTCACCCTGTCTCTTGCAAAAACGCCATCCCCTTCTCGCAATTCCTCCGTCTCCGCCGCATCTGCTCTCAGGATGAGGCTTTTCATTCTAGGACGAGGGAGATGTCTTCCTTTTTTAAAGAAAGGGGCTTCCCTTCCTCCACTATCAACTCTGCTCTTAAACACATCTCCCCCATTTCACGTACATCTGCTCTCACTCCATCCTCCCGCCACCCCACTAGGAATAGGGTTCCCTTGGTCCTCACCTACCACCCCACCAGCCTCCGGGTCCAACATATTATTCTCCGTAACTTCCGCCACCTCCAACGGGATCCCACCACTAAGCACATCTTTCCCTCCCCGCCTCTCTCTGCATTCCGCAGGGATCGCTCCCTACACAACTCCCTTGTCCATTCGTCCCCCCCCCATCCCTCCCCACTGATCTCCCTCCTGGCACTTATCCGTGTAAGCGGAACAAGTGCTACACATGCCCTTACACTTCCTCCCTTACCACCATTCAGGGCCCCAAACAGTCCTTCCAGGTGAGGCAACACTTCACCTGTGAGTTGACTGGGGTGATATACTGCGTCCAGTGCTCCCGATGTGGCCTTTTATATATTGGCGAGACCCGACGCAGACTGGGAGACCGCTTTGCTGAACATCTACGCTCTGTCCGCCAGAGAAAGCAGGATCTCCCAGTGGCCACACATTTTAATTCCACATCCCATTCCCATTCTGACATGTCTATTCACAGCCTCCTCTACTGTAAAGATGAAGCCACACTCAGGTTGGAGGAACAACACCTTATATTCCGTCTGGGTAGCCTCCAACCTGATGGCAGGAACATCGACTTCTCTAACTTCCGCTAAGGCCCCACCTCCCCCTCATACCCCAACTGTTACTCATTTTTATGCATACATTCTTTCTCTCACTCTCCTTTTTCTCCCTCTGAATATACCTCTTGCCCATCCTCTGGGTCCCCCCCCCCTGTCTTTCTTCCCGGACCTCCTGTCCCATGATCCTCTCGTATCCCCTTTTGCCTATCACCTTGTCCAGCTCTTGGCTCTATTCCTCCCCCTCCTGTCTTCTCCTATCATTTTGGATCTCCCCCTCCCCTCCAACTTTCAAATCCCTTACTCACTCTTCCTTCAGTTAGTCCTGACGAAGGGTCTCGGCCTGAAACGTCGACTGCACCTCTTCCTACAGATGCTGCTTGGCCTGCTGCGTTCACCAGCAACTTTGATGTGTGTTGCTTGAATTTCCAGCATCTGCAGAATTCCTGTTGTTTGCGTTAAAAAAACTACCCACCATGGATTAGAACTGAAGAAGCCTCTAGAATGAAATGTCTTCCAGACAACACAGCAAGTCCAGTTGCCTTGATTTACTGCTACTTGATAAACTAACTCATAGTATTATGGTGCCAAAGTAGTATTGGTAATTTTTCTGTATTTCACTTAAATACTTAATTTGTTACTCAGATAAACCATAGTTTCTCTTTTTTTCTTAACTATTTTCTTGAAACTTTAACAAATTAAGACAGCTGTTTAACAAAATGGGCCAAAATATACTGGTCCTAATGTGTCCAAATGAACACGAATCCACTGATGCATATCAGAGAGAGGGAGAGAGAGGTGAAGATTTGACTGGTGGTGGAATCCTGTTCGAGCTAGTGGAAATGATGAAGGATGGTGTGCTGGATGTGGAGGCTAGTTGAGTCATACGTGATTACCAAAAGAGCTCTATTCCTCTGTTCTCTCTGGAAAGGGGAGGGGGACAGAAATGGAGAAAATGCCTGCGAGGATTCCATCATTTACTGCACACACAATGCCATGTGTTTCCAAAACACGTTTGTTTTTAATCAAAATATAAACACTGCCACGCAGATATCGAAGAATTTGAGTACTGTACTAAACGCGCACGGTGGGAGCCGAGGTCTCGTAAAAAAGTGGCGTATTAAGGCTTTATCTTGTTACGAGGCTCTCCGCTGCTATGATTCACAATTTGCACCATCTCAGAGAACAGAAGGGAGTACTGTACACAGTCTAGACAGGACTTGGGCTGGCTGACGATCCCTACGCCCGCACCCTGCCCAAACCCTGACAAAGTGATCGGCACCAATAACATTTCCAGGACACGCGGCGAGGCGACACTGCTCGGCCTTTTCCATGAAAGCTAATATTGAAAAGGAGGCAGGTAGAAGGCAAAGCACTGGGACTGAACTGATTCCTGCGCCGTCCAACAAAATATGCCCCACCTTCTTTGCTATCCCTACTCACCTACTGAGTGGACTTTTTTTGATTTCCTCGGGAACGGCATCTTTCTGGGAAAGCGCCGGCCGTCAGAGTCATGCCCGTGTCCTCCAGCAGCAGGTTCTTTGCGGCACTCGCTCTCGGCGGCGAATGGCTGGATCCCTGTCACCAAGCAGCCGCGCCATGGCCCCGGTAGATCGGGAGTGTCATTATCGGAGAGCGCAGAGAAAGTGCATTTAGCACGACAAGCAATTAACGGGATTATCAATGGCACACTGATTTCCGTCGTTCACCCAATACAATACACTGCTTTCAACAAGAGCAGTTTAAATCAATGCACACGTTTGATCACCTTAATCTAGTTAATTAATTACAGACCAGTTTCTTTGCTCTCACAGTTTTCCAAAATATTGGAAAAATATTTGTAAGAAGGTTAAATGATTTCATAACAAAATATACTCTGAGAACAGTAATATGGTTTCAGAAAAAACAGATGCACTACAATAGCATTAATAGATTTTGTAAAAGAAATATTAAACGCTATAGGAGGAAATGAATACAACAGTGAGGATATTCCTTGATCTAAAACAAAAGCATTTGACACCACTGACCATAAATTACCATTAACAAAATTATAAAGATATGGTATCAGAGGGGTGGCACATGACTGGTTAAGTAGTTATTTGGAAGACAGGTATCAGTATGTACATATAAACAACTCGAATTCCAAACTTTTAAGGATAACTTGGGTTCCACAAGGTTCAGTGCTTGGTCCATTGCTGTTCATTTTGTATATAAACGATATATGTATGGTCTCTCAGACATTAAAATGTATATTATTTGCTGATGATACAACTATATTTTGCAGTGGGGAACATTTGAAACAACCTTTGGATATTGGATACAGTGGAGAAAGAACTAAAATTATAAAGAAATGGTTTGATACTAACAAATTATCACTGAATTTAAGTAAAACTAAGTTCATAATATTTGGAAACCGAGTACCAAACTCATATAGTAAACTTAGAATAAATGATGTTGAAATTGATAAGGTATCTGAAACAAAATTTTTAGGAGTGGTAATAAATTAAGCTGGAAACCACATATAAATTATGTCAAAACAAAAATGTCAAAATCTATTGCAATACTGTACAAAGCTCAAGATTTCTTAAATTAGGAATCTTTGTATACATTGTACTGTTCACTTATAATCCCATACATGACTTGCTGTGTAGAGGTATGGGGAAATACATACAAAATAAATACAAACTCTATTTTTCTACTCCAAAAGAAAGTCATACGAATTGTAAATAAGACAAGTTATTATGAGCCAGCCAATCCACTATTTATTCAACTAAACACTTTAAAATTCAGAGATTTCATAGATTTTAAAATAATACAAATTATGTATAAAGTAAAAAATGGACAGCTACCACAAAGTATCCAAAGTTTGTTTAAAATGAGAGAAAGTCAACATGATTTGAGAGGAACAAGTATATTTCAAAAACAAAGGATAAGAACAAATGTAAAAAATCATTGTATTTCATTCAGAGGGGTGAATCTATGAAACAGTTGTAGTGAGAATTTAAAAACATGCACCACACCTAACAAGTTTAAAAATTATTTAAAAATAACTTAATGAACAAATATAAAACACATGATTTAAAATGAATGGAAGTAATGTAAATAAATGATACTTGGAATTGGATTTTGTGTTAAAAGATTATGAAATTTTTGTTTTGATGTGATGATTGACACCAAATATGTTGTTGTATAAGTAAGAGGCATAGGCATAATAAGCTGTAGCTTCAGCCTGCACCCTTTCGGTCTGTTTTAAAGAATATCTATGTTTTTTGTTGTAATTTTGTCCTATGAAATCACTGAAAATGATACTTTTTATTATGTTTGTACTGACTGAAATAAATTTCATTCGTTCATTCATTAGCACCGTTTCTTAAAGAGTTTAGAAAAAATGCCGAAGGTGGCTCCTTATCTGTGAGGTAAAGGCCGTAGTTTAAAATTTGTAAATATCTTGTTCGTCGCGATTTATTTTCACCAAAAATATGCATTTCAAATAACACTCAAATCAAGCTAGATTTTTCATGGCATTCCTCCAGCTTTGCTACTATTAATCTACAATCACTTCGTGTCAATTTCCTAAATCTCTGAGTCCCAGTTTTCCATTTGTCTGCTGTCCTCCTTTTTGGATTGGTCTCCCAAACACTTCATTTCATGCATGTTTATATTATCTACTCGATTTATAAATTTTACAATTGGCACCCATCACCAGGTGATGGGCATATGACCAGGCCAGGTAAATTGGTTTCATAAAAGTAACATTAATGCATACTATGAAATAAAATATACTATATTAAAGGTAGCTAGGCCTTGAATTCAAGGAACAAGGAGCAAATCACTTGATGCTGCAGTGGGAGGTGGAACCAAATAAGACCTGAGAATCTCAGACCAGATAAACGGACTTGTCAAGACAAATCTAATACTCCAATATCCATGATCGAATGGGGGAGTTAATTTGATGGGTTGAATAGGCCTATTTTGCTCCTATGTCTATGGTCTTACAGTAAAATCAAAATACTGAAACAGCTCTCAAGTGTTTTTAACTTATTAATGTGAACATGATCTGAGGTGAAAAGTTAATTTTTGTCAAATTTTGACAAACACAGCAAGACAAATCATCTTGTCAACACCACCAGTATTTCAAAATACAAAAGCCTACACTACATAATTATGCATGTATACCCTTGTGGCCCTTTGACAAGGGGTGATTGATAAGTTCATGGTCTAAAGTAGAAGGAGTCAACTTTAGAAAACCTAGCACATTTATTTTTCAACATAGTCCCCTCCTACATTTACACACTTAGTCCAGCGGTCGTGGAGCTTACGGATCCCTTCTTTCTAGAAGTCAGCGTCTTGGACCTCCAGAAATGGTCCACAGCAGGGGTGATTGATAAGTTCGTGGCCTAAGGTGGAAGGAGATGAGTTATTAACTTCAAACTTTTATGCATAATCACTCAAAGAGTTGAACTGCACGTGCATGTAACAAGAGCTGTATAACTCATCTCCTTCTACCTTAGGACACAAACTTCTATAAAGAAGGGATCTGTATGCTCCACGACCGCTGGACTAAGTGTGTAAATGTAGGAGGGGACTACGTTGAAAAATAAACGTGCTACGTTTTCTAAAATTGACTCTTTCTACCTTAGACCACGAACTTATCAATCACCCCTCATAGAATTAGAGCTCTGATTTAGATTGCCTCATCCCATTTTTGCTTGCAAAATCAGATAATTTTCATTTGCCACCTATCTGCCCACTCCACATACCTGTATATACTTGTTTCAAGTCTACTGTCTTCCTTAAATTGGACATCATCTGAAAGTTTTGCTTCATGAACCCAAGTTTTGGGTGATTTTAACCAGGCCAGTCTGAAAAAAATCACTTAGCAACTACCATCAACAGATCACTTGCAATACCAGAGGAAACACCACACTGGTCAATTGTTACACCACCATCAAGAATGCCTACCGTGCTATTCCATGCCCTCACTCCAGGAAGTCTAGTCACCTGACTGTACTCGTACTCCATGAGTATAGGCAGAGACTGAAGACTTCAGCACCAGTAGTGAGGACAAAGAAAGTTTAGACAAGGGAAGCACAGGAGTGCCAACAGGACTGCTTTCAATCGGTGGACTGGACAGTATTCAGGGATTCATCTTTGAATCTGGATGAGTATGCTGCAGTTGTTACTGACTTCATTAAAACCCGTGTGGATAAGTGCGTGCCTACGCAGACTTACTGTACATTCCCAAACCAAAAGCCATGGATGAACCAGGAGGTGTGTTGTCTGCTAAAGGCTAGATCTGTGGCATTCAAGTCTGGTGACCCAGGCCAGTACCAGAAAACTAGGAATGATTTGCGGAGGGCTATTTCAAGGGCGAGGGGACAATTTTAAATGAAGTTGGAGGCAACATCGGATGCACAGCAACTCTGGCAGGGTCTGCAAGACATTACTTCCTACAAAGCGAAACCCAATAGCATGCATGTCAGCGATGCTTCACTACCAGATAAACTCAACGCCTTCTATGCATGCTTTGAAAGGGAGAACACAACTACAGCAGTGAAGATCCCTGCTGCACCTGATGACTTTGTGATCTCCGTCTCAGAGTCCGATGTTGGGCTGTCTTTAAAGAGAGTGAACCCTCACAAGGCAAAATATCAGATGGAGTACCTGGTAAGGCTCTGAAAACTTGTGCCAACCAACTAGCAGGAGTATTTAAGGATATCTTCAACCTCTCACTGCTACAGCGGAAGTTCCCACTTGCTTCAAAAAGGCAACAATTATACCAGTGCCTAAGAAGAATAATGTGAGCTGCCTTAATGACTATTGCCCAGTAGCACTCACATCTACAGTGATGAAATGTTTTGAGAGATTGGTCATGACTAGACTGTACTCCTGCCTCAGCAAGGACCTGTACCCATTGCAATTTGCTTATCGCCACAATAGGTCAACAGCAGACACAATTTCAATGGCTCTCCACACGGCTTTAGAGCACCTGGACAAGACAAACACCTATGTCAAGATGCCTTTCATCAACTATAGCTCAGCATTTAATATCATCATTCCCACAATCCTGATTGAGAAGCTGCAGAACCTGGGCCTCTATACCTCCCTTTGCAATTGGATCCTCGACTTCTTAATCGGAAGATCAGAATCTGTGCAGATTGGTGATAACATATCCTCCTCACTGACAATCAACACTGGCGCACTTCAGGGATGTGTGCTTAGCCCACTGCTCTACTCTCTATATACACTCACAACTGTGTGACTAGGCATAGCTCAAATACCATGTATAAATTTGCTGATGATACAACCATTGTTGGTAGAATCTCAGGTGGTGAAGAGAGGGCGTACAGGAGTGAGATATGCCAACGAGTGGAGTGGTGTCACCGCAACAACCTGGCATTCAACGTCAGTAAGACGAAAGGGCTGATTGTGGATTTCAGGAAGGATAAGATGAAGGAACACATACCAATCCTCAGAGGGTTCATAAGTGGAGAGAGTGAGTAGCTTCAAGTTCCTGGGTGTCAAGATCTCTGAGGATCTAACCTGGTCCCAACATATTGATGTAGTGATAAAGAAGGCAAGACAGCAGCTATACTTCATTAGGAGTTTGAAGAAATTTGGCATGTCAACAAACACACTCAAAAACTTCTATAGATGTACCTTGGAGAACATTCTGACAGGCTGCATCGTGATCTGGTATGGGGGGGGGGGGGGCGCTACTGCACAGGACCAAAAGAAGCTGCAGAGGGTTGTAAATCTAGTCAGCTTCATCTTGGGTATTAGCATACAAAATACACAGGACATCTTCAGGGAGCAGTGTCTCAGAAAGGCAGTGTCCATTATTAAGGACCTCCAGCACCCAGGGCATGCCCTTTTCAGAATCAGAATCAGAATCAGGTTTATTATCATTGGCATGTGACGTGAAATTTGTTAACTTAGCAGCAGCAGCAGTTCAATGCAATATATAATTAGCAGAGAGAAAAAATAAATAAATAAAACATAATAAACAAGTAAATCAATTATGTATATTGAATAGATTATTCTAAAAAAGTGCAAAAACAGAAATACTGTATATTAAAAAAAAGTGAGGGAGTGTCCAAAGCTTGAAAGTCTATTTAGGAATCGGATGGCAGAGGGGAAGAAGCCGTTCTTGAATCGCTGAGTGTGTGCCTTCAGGCTTCTGTATCTCCTACCTGATGGTAACAGTGAGACAAGGGCATGCCCTGGGCCCTGGAGGTCTTTAATAATGGACACTGCCTTTCTGAGACACCGCTTCCTAAAGACGTCCTGGGTACTTTGTAGGCTCGTACCCAAGATGGAGCTGACTAGATTTACAACCTTCTGCAGCTTCTTTCAGTCCTGTTCAGTAGCCTCTCCATACGAGACAGTGATGCAGCCTGTCAGAATGCTCTCCACCATGCAACTATAGAAGTTTTTGAGCATATTTGCTGACATGCCAAATCGCTTCAAACTCATAATAAAGTATAACCACTGTCTTGCGTTCTTTATGACTGCATCAATATGCTGGGACCAGCTTAGATCCTCAGAGATCTTGACACCCAGGAACTTGAAGCTGCTCACTCTCTCCACTTCTGATCCCTCTATGAGGATTGGTACGTGTTCCTTCGTCTTACCCTTCCTGAAGTCCCCAATTAGCTCTTTCGTCGTACTGACGTTGAGTGCCAGGTTGTTGCTGTGGCACCATTCCACTAGTTGGCATATCTCACTCCTGTACGCCCTCTCGTCACCACCTGAGATTCTACCAACAATGGTTGTATAGTCAGCAAATTTGTAGATGGTGTTTGAGCTATGCCTAGCCACACAGTCACGTGTATACAGTGAGTAGAGCAATGGGCTAAGCACACACCCCTGAGGTGCACCAGTGTTAATCATCAGCAAAGAGGATACGTTGTCACCAATCCGCACAGACTGTGGCCTTCCAGTTAGGAAGTCGAGGATCCAATTACAGAGGGATGTACAAAGGCCCAGGTTCTGCAACTTCTCAATTAGGATTGTGGGAATGATGGTATTAAATGCTGAACTGTATTCGATGAACAGCATCCTGACATAGGTGTTTGTTTAGTCTAGGTGGTCTAAAGCCGCATGAAGAGCCATGGAGATTGTATCTGCCATTGACCTATTGTGACGATAGGCAAATTGCAATGGGTCCAGGTCCTTGCTGAGGCATGAGTTCAGACTAGTCATAACCAACCTCTCAAAGCATTTCTCACTGTTACCGTCAGGTAGGAGGTACAGAAGCCTGAAGGCACACACTCAGCAATTCAGGAACAGCTTCTTCCCCTCTGCCATCCGATTCCTAAAAGGACATTGAACCCGTGAAAACTACCTCACTTTTTTAATACACAGTATTTCTGTTTTTGCATGTTTTTAATCTATTCAACATATGTATACTGTAAATGATTTACTTTTTTTTTCTCTTCTATATTATTTACTGCATTGAAATGCTGCTGCTAAGTTAACAAATTTCACGTCACATGCTGGTGATAATAAACCTGATTCTGATTCCAAAACCATTACAAATATTAAGAAAAGCAGTGATCTTAGTACCAGTATCTGGAGAACTCCATTGAACACCTGCCTGTCCAACCTTTCTTCATAAGTCATTCTAGATTTTAGTCAACAACTACAACAATGTTAAATTGGATATCATATTCAGCAACTGTTAACAGGGCATGTACGTGATACTGTGTTTCTGAAGCAGCAGATTACCTTGTAAATCTATGCACGAGAGCAGTCAGCCATCACATTTGTAACCTCTAGCATCAGTAGCGTACCTGTTCTGCCTTTTATGCAGAGCTTCTGTATGCCCCCAGTGCATGGACAAAGTTTATCAATACTATTCCAAATAATCGCCCTTTATGGGCCAGGGATTCTCAAGAGTCACTGGGGATGTTACCTTATCCTTCCCCAGCAGTGTATTATTGATTTTTTTTACCTCTGTCCTGCATGGCAAGTGTTTTTTTGTGAGAGTGCTCAGAATGCGCATGTATGTTTTGGGAAATTCAGGGCCTGTCAATAGAGTCAACAAGTGTAACTAGGACCTCAGTGTTGATCTGGAAGAGGACACCCATGCTGACTCACATTGTTCTGGAGTGAATTTCAGGGACAAGAGCATTATCTGTCCAGGGCATCAAAGTGCCTGCTGAAGGATGCCCAGGTCTCAGAAGCAATTAGGAGGGCACTGATTACAGGTGCCCAACCAACCTCAAGTTTTGTGCCAGGTCCAACACAGAGATCAGACCATTTTCCTCAATCAGTCCTGCAGGCACATAATCCGCCTCACTGTGAATCTAAAATCAGAGGATAGTATCCTGCAGGGGAGATCGATAGAAGAGCTCAGTCTTGCAAATATTGGGTAAGAGGCCTTCCTCTTAGTATTCTTCAGTGTACAAGTTGATGATGGCTTGGAATTTAGACTTAGAGTGAGAGCAAAATGCAAATGTTACTTGCATTCTGTAGAGTGAATACTGAGATCTGGGCAACCTTGGCTCTGCAGTATAGTCCACATAAATCAAAAGGTTTCCTATTAGTTCTGTAGATTTCTGTAGATCCATTTTCAAGAAGTGTGTCACAGATAAGTTGCAACAGTACAGGGAGAAAGATTGCACGGTGTCAGGGTAAAAACACAGTTTGACACTAGTCTTCACTGGAGATCAACAGTTGCATTTCTTGGCTTGTTTGCCTTGAATAACGGAAGTGAATTTCTGTGGGCAACTGAACCTGTGGAGTGCTGTTTATGGAGCCAAAGGAATTCACAAGTTTGAAAACACCTTGTATTGCAGTTGGTGCTGTTCTCTGCATTTATTTCAAAGATGTTGCACGGTGAAGATTATGTCTGGATAATTCAAAGTAAACTTATTATCAAAGTACATATATATCACCATTAAAACCCTGAGATTCATTTTCCTACAGGCAAACTCAATAAATCCAATAACCTTAATAGATTCAATGAAAGACAGCACCAACAGGGTGGATAATCAGTGTGCAAAAGCTAACAAACTGAGGAAAGAAAGAAAGAAAGAAAGAAAAGAAAGAAAGAATGGGCTGAAAAATGGCAGTGGAATTTAATGCAGAGAGTTGTGAAGTGTTGCACTTTGGGAAGACCAACCAGGGTAGTCTTAGGTGGTGAGAGGTAGAACAGAGGGGTTTGAGAATATAGTGCATAATTCCTTGAAAGTGGCATCGCATGTAAATGGTTGTAAAAAGAGCTTTTGGCACATTACTTCATAAATAAATAATATTGATTTATGAGGAGTTGGGATGTTATGTTGAAGTTGTGTAAGATGTTGGTGAGGCGTTATTTGGAGTATTGAGTCCAGTTTTGGTCACTTACCTACAGGAAAGATGTAAGGAAGATTGTAAGAGTGCTGAGAAAATTTGCAAAGATGTTGCTGGGACTTGAGGAACTGAGTTAATGGGAAAGGTTGAATAGGTTAGAACTTTATTCCGAAGAACGTAGAAGATTTGAGGGGATAGTTAATAGAAGTATACAAAATTATGAGTGGTCAGATAGGGTAGGTGCAAGCAGGATTTTTCCACGGAGGTTGGGTGGGACTACAACTAAAGGTCATGGGTTAAGGATAAAAGGTTGAAATGTTTAAAAGGAATATGAGAGGGAACTTCTCTACTCAGACTGGTGAGAGTGTAGATTGAGCTGCCTGTGCAAGTGGTGGATGTGGGACCAATTTCAATATTTAAGGGAAATTTAGATGGGTATATGGATGGGAGGGGTATGGAGGGCTATGGTCCAGGAGCAGGTCGATAGGACTAGGCATATTTTTTAAAAATACTTTATTTTCAAAATTTTCAAAAAAGAACAATGAAATCAGCAAGAACATAACAGCTCGGACATGTATCAAAGTGAAATAAGCAAAAAGAAAGGGACATAACATTCGAGGGATGCCTATTGTACAAAGTGCTCAAAAAATACTAAACATTAGATCTCAAATGAGGGCTGTCAAAATCTCCCCATTTTTCTTACATCAGCCTCCTTTAAAGAATTGGACTCCATAATATTGCCTTATATCTGGAATTATAAGAATCACAGGATTTTGAAGATTCATTTACAAAAGCCCAAGTCTGAAGGAGGGCTGGGATTACCTGTATTTAGACACTATTATTGGGCTGCCAATGCTAGGGCTTTAATGTTTTGGCAACAGAGAGCTCTGGATAACCTAGCCCCTGGGGCTCCCTTGTGGCTATGTATGGAGTCTAACTCTGTTGTCAATTCCTCCTTGCCAGCCATGCTCTTCTCTAAGTTAGAGAAGCCTGGGACTTCAAAAAGTTTGAGTTTTGTTTTGAAAAATTCCATCAGAATTGTAAATCAGATTAGGAGCATTCTGAATTTACCAGAGACCTCTGTACAAACACCAATCTGTTTCAATCACTCCTTTCTACCCTCATAGTCAGATAAAACCTACCACGTTTGGAGGGAGGAGGGTCTAGTTTCTATTGAAGACCTGTACATAGAGAGACAGTTTGCAACATTTAGTCTGCTGAAAGAGAAATTTGAGCTGCCTCATTCGCACTTTTTTTGCTACTTACAAATTAGACACAACGTTCAATCTAAGATTTGTAATTTTGAAATCCTTCCAGGGAAACATATTTTTTGATATTTTAAAGAACCCTCCTGACTCCAGGCATCTTGTTTCTAAGTTTGTACATTTGCTTGATAATTGCACTGTAGCATCTACTGTGAAGATTAGAGACGCCTGGAGAGAGGAGTTGGGCATTGAATTATCTGAAGTTGCCTGGCACAAGTGTTTGTCTATGATACAGGCTTGCTCTGTTAACAGCAGTCACCAACTGATCCAGTTTAAAGTTGTCCACCGTCTCCATCACTCTAAACTTAGATTGCACAGGATTTACCCTTCTGTCTCGCCAATGTGTGATAGATGCCAAGGGACGGAGGCCACATTGTCACACACCTTTTGGCTTTGCCCATTACTGACTGGATTTTGGTCCAAAGTATTTGACTGGTACTCAAAGGCCTATAAAAAATCTTCCCCTTGGAAGCTGATCTCGCTATATTTGGCTGCTCGCAATCTACTACAGTATTCGTTTCCCTGCAGCCATACAACAGTCTCTGATGCTGGGGATGATTGTTGCCAAAAGACTCATCTTGAGGGAATGGAAGTCACCTTCTCCCCCTTCCTTTCGGAGATGGATGGCTCATATGAGCTCAGTCATACAGATGGAGAAAATTAGGTTCTTGAGAACCAATTCAATTAAAAAAATTTCGGCTATCTGGGATCCATTTCTTGCCTACTTGGACGAGGCCGGGAGCGGATGAACATTTTCCCCCCAGCTGATTTCTCACAGCCCTCATTTGAGATCTAATGTTTAGTATTTTTTGAGCACTTTGTACAATAGGCATCCCTCGAATGTTATGTCCCTTTTTTTTTTGCTTATTTCACTTTGATACATGTCCGAGCTGTTATGTTCTTGCTGATTTCATTGTTCTTTTTTGAAAATTTTGAAAATAAAGTATTTTAAAAAAATATGCCTAGTCCTATCGACCTGCTCCTGGACCATAGCCCTCCATACCCCTCCCATCCATATACCCATCTAAATTTCCCTTAAATATTGAAATTGGTCCCACATCCACCACTTGCACAGGCAGCTCAATCTACACTCTCACCAGTCTAAGTAAAGAAGTTCCCTCTCATATTCCTTTTAAACATTTCAACCTTTTATCCTTAACCCATGACCTTTAGTTGTAGTCCCACCCAACCTCCGTGGAAAAATCCTGCTTGCACCTACCCTATCTGACCACTCATAATTTTGTATACTTCTATTGACTATCCCCTCAAATCTTCTACGTTCTTCGGAATAAAGTTCTAACCTATTCAACCTTTCCCATTAACTCAGTTTCTCAAGTCCCAGCAACATCTTTGCAAATTTTCTCAGCACTCTTACAATCTTCCTTACATCTTTCCTGTAGGTAAGTGACCAAAACTGGACTCAATACTCCAAATAACGCCTCACCAACATCTTACACAACTTCAACATAACATCCCAACTCCTCATAAATCAATATTATTTATTTATGAAGTAATGTGCCAAAAGCTCTTTTTACAACCATTTACATGCGACGCCACTTTCAAGGAATTATGCACTATATTCTCAAACCTCTCTGTCTAACCTCTCACCACCTAAGACTACCCTGGTTGGTCTTCCCAAAGTGCAACACTTCACAACTCTCTGCATTAAATTCCACTGCCATTTTTCAGCCCATTTTTCCAGCTGGTCCAGATCTCGCTGCATTTTGACAGTCTTCCTCATTGTCCACTACACCTCCAAGCTTGGTGTTGTCTGCAAATTTGTTGATCCAGTTTACCACATTACCATCCAGATCGCTGATACAGACGACAAGCAACAACAGTCCCAGCACCGATCCCTGCGGCACACCACTAGTCACAGGCCACCAAAGAGACAACCATCAACTACCACACTCTGGCTTATTCCTCAAAGCTAATGTCTAATCCAATATACAATCTCATCTTGAATGCACAGCAAGTAAACCTTCTTCACCAACCTTCCATGCAAGACCTTGACAACATCCACTGCCTTGCCTTTATCAATTCTCTTGAAAATTTCCCCAAAATAATCCATAAGATAGGTTAGACATGATTTACCATGCACAAAGCAACGTTAGCCCCTAATCATTCGCTGTCTATCCAAATAACCATTTATCCTGTCTCTTAGAATATCTTCCAATAACTTCCCTGCCACAGACTTCAGACTCACCAACCTATAATTTCCTGGCTTATTTTTAGAGTATTTCTTAAACAACAGAACAACATTAGCCATCCTCCAATCCTTCAGCATCTCACCCGTGGTTAATGATGTTTTAAATATCTCTGCTCAGGCCCCTGCAACTTCTGCATTAGCCTCCCACAGGGTCTCAGGGTCTCTGCTATGCACCTCCTTCTTTTTCTAACTTGGGCCTGAATATCTCTGAAAAACTAAAGTTCCATAAACCTGTTATCCTTGTCTTTTATTCTGACAGGAACATACAAACTCTGTACTCTCAAAGTTTCACTATTGAAGGCCTCCCACTTACCCAGTACACCTTTGCCAAAAAGCAACCTCTCCCTATCCACACTTGCCAGATCTTTTCTGATAACATCAAAATTGGTCTTTCTCTAATTTAGAATCTTAAACTGAGGGCCAGACCTATCCTTTTCCATAATTACCTTGAAACTAATATCATTATGATCACTAGATGCAAAGTGTTCCCCAACACAAACTTCTGTCACCCATTCTGTCTCAGTCCCTGATAAGAGTCCTAGTATCGCACTCACTCTAGCTGGAACTTTGATGCACTGATTATGGAAACTTTCGTGAACACATCTGACAAACTTTTTCCCAATACAGCTCTTTTATAGTATGGGAGTCCCAGTCAATATGTGGAAACTTAAAAATCACCTACGATCACAATCTTATGTTTTCTGCAACAGTCTGCAATCTCTCTACAAATTTGCTCCTCTAAATCCTGCGGACTGTTAGGAGGTCTATAAAATAATCCCATTAACATGGGCATACCTTTATTATTCATCAGTTCTACTCATAAAGCCTCACAAGACAAGCTCTCCAGTCTGTCCTGACTGAGCAATGCAATGACATTTTCCCTGACTAGTAATGTTACCTCCAAGCAACACACATAAAAGTTGCTGGTGAACGCAGCAGGCCAGGCGGCATCTATAGGAAGAGGTACAGTTGACATTTCGGGCCAAGATCCTTTGTCAGGCTAACTGAAAGAAGAGATAGTAAGAGATTTGAGAGTGGGAGGGGGAGGGGGAGATCCAAAATGATAGGAGAAGACAGGAGGGGGAGGGATGGAGCCAACAGCTGGAAAGTTGATTGGCAAAAGGAATATGAGAGGATCATGGGACGGGAGGCCTAGGGAGAAAGAAAGGGGGAGGGGGGAATCCCAGAAGATGGGCAAGGAGTATAGTGAGAGGGGCAGAGGGAGAAAAAGAGAGAAAAAGAAATTATATATATAATAATAATAAGTAAATAATGAATGGGGTACAAAGGAGAGGTGGGGCATTAACAGAAGTCAGAGAAGTCAATGTTTATGCCATCAGGTTGGAGGCTACCCAGACGGAATATAAGGTGTCGTTCCTCCAACCTGAGTGTGGCTTCATCTTGACAGTAGAGGAGGCCGTGGATTGACATATCAGAATGAGAATGGGACGTGGAATTAAAATGTGTGGGCACTGGGAGATCCTGCTTTCTCTGGCAGACAGAGCGTAGGTGTTCAGTGAAATAGTCTCCCAGTCTGCGTCGGGACTCGCTAAAATATAGAAGGCCGTATCGGGTGCACTGGACATAGTATATCACCCCAGCCGACTCACAGGTGAAGTGTCGCCTCACCTGGAAGGACTGTCTGGGGCCCTGATGGTGGTGAGGGAGGAAGTGTAAGGGCATGTGTAGCACTTGTTCCGCTTACAAGGATAAGTGCCGGGAAAGAGATCGGTGGGAAGGGATGGGGGGGACAAACGGACAAGGGAGTCGCGTAGGGAGCGATTCCTGCGGATAGCAGAGGCGGGGGGAGGGAAAGATGTGCTTAGTGGTGGGATCCCGTTGGAGGTGGCAGAAGTTACAGAGAATTATATGTTGGACCCGGAGGCTGGTGGGGTGGTAGGTGAGGACAAGGGGAACCCTATTCCTAGTGGGGTGGCAGGAAGATGGGGTGAGAGCAGCTGTGCGTGAAATGGGAGAGATACGTTTGAGAGCAGAGTTGATGGTGGAGGAAGGGAAGCCCCTTTCTTTAAAAAAGGAGGACATCTCCTTAGTCCTGGAAAGAAAAGCCTCATCCTGAGAGCAGATGCGGCAAAGAAAGAGGAATTGCGAGAAGGGGATGGCATTTTTTCAAGAGACAGGGTGAAAAGAGGAATAGTCCAGGTTGCTGTGAGAGTCCGTAGGCTTATAGTAGACATCAGTAGATAAGCTGTCTCCAGAGATAGAGACAGAAAGATCTAGAAAGGGGAGGGAGGTGTCGGAAATGGATCAGGTAAACTTGAGGGCAGGGTGAAAGTTGGAGGCAAAGTTAATGAAGTCAACAAGCTCAGCATGCGTGCAGGAAGCAGCGCCAATGCAGTCATCGATGTAGCGAAGGAAAAGTGGGGGACAGTTCCCCTCTACCACCACTATTCCAGACCTAACCAGTTCCCCTCTACCACTGCTCTCCTCCATCTAGCGGAATTGGTCCTTACTCTTAATAATTTCTCCTTTGGCTCCTCTCACTTCCTCCAAACTAAAGGTGTAGCCATGGGCACCCATATGGGTCCCAGCTATGCCTGCCTTTTTGTTGGCTTTGTGGAACAATCCATGTTCCAAGCCTATACTGGTATCTGTCCCTCTCTTTTCCTTCGCTACATTAACGACTGCATTGGCGCTGGTTCCTGCACGCATGCTGAGCTCGTTGACTTTATTAACTTTGCCTCCAACTTTCACCCTGCCCTCAAGTTTACCTGGTCCATTTCTGACACCTCCCTCCCCTTTCTGGATCTTTCTGTCTCTATCTCTGGAGACAGCTTATCTACTGATGTCTACTATAAGCCTATGGACTCTCACAGCTACCTGGACTATTCCTCTTCTCACCCTGTCTCTTGCAAAAATGCCATCCCCTTCTCGCAATTCCTCCATCTCCGCCGCATCTGCTCTCAGGATGAGGCTTTTCTTTCCAGGACGTAGGAGATGTCCTCCTTTTTTAAAGAAAGGGGCTTCCCTTCCTCCACCATCAACTCTGCTCTCAAACATATCTCTCCCATTTCACGCACGGCTGCTCTCACCCCATCCTCCCGCCACCCCACTAGGAATAGGGTCCCCCTTGTCCTCACCGACCACCCCACCAGCCTCCAGGTCCAACATATAATTCTCTGTAACTTCTGCCACCTCCAACGGGATCCCACTACTAAGCACATCTTTCCTTCCCCGCCACCCCCCCCCCGCTTTCCGCAGGGATCACTCCCTACGCAACTCCCTTGTCTATTCGTCCCTCCAATCCCTTCCCACCGATCTCCCTCACGCACTTATCCTTGTAAGCGGAACAAGTGCTACACATGCCCTTACACTTCCTCCCTCACCACCATTCAGGACCCCAGACAGTCCTTCCAGGTGAGGCAACACTTCATCTGTGAGTCGGCTGGGGTGATATACTGTGTCCGGTGCTCCCGATGCGGCCTTCTATATTTTGGCGAGATCCAACGCAGGCTGGGAGACCATTTCGCTGAACACCTATTCTCTGTCCACCAGAGAAAGCAGGATCTCCCAGTGGCCACACATTTTAATTCCACGTCCCACTCCCATTCTGATATGTCTACCCACGGCCTCCTCTACTGTAAAGATGAAGCCACACTCAGGTTGGAGCAACAACATCTTATATTCCATCTGGGTAGCCTCCAACCTGATGGCATGAACATTGACTTCTCTAACTTCCGTTAATGCCCCACCTCCCCTTCATACCCCATCCGTTATTTATTTTTTATAATTCTTTTCTCTCTCTCTTTTTCTCCCTCTGTCCCTCTCACTATACTCCTTGCCCATCCTCTGGGATTCCCCCCTTCCCCTTTCTTTCTCCCTTGGCCTCCCATCCCACGATCCTTTCATATCCCTTTTGCTAGTCAACTTTGCAGCTCTTAGCTTCATCCCTCCCCCTCCTGTCTTCTCCTATCATTTTGGATCTCCCCCCCCAACTTTCAAATCTCTTGCTAGCTCTTCCTTCAGTTAGTCCTGACGAAGGGTCTCAGCCTGAAACGTCGACTGTACCTCTTCCTAGAGATGATGCCTGGCCTGCTGCCTTCACCAGCAATTTTTATGTGTGTTGCTTGAAATCCCAGCATCTGCAGATTTCCTCGTGTTTGAGTAATGTTACCCTTCTCCTTTTAATTCCTCCTGCTCCGTCATGTCTAAAACAATGGAACCCTGGAACATTGAGCTTCCAGTCCTGCAACCAAGAATCAATAATGGCTACAATGTCATGATTGCACATGGTGATCTGTGCCCAAATCTCAACTGCCTTTCCTACAATGCTCCTTGCATTGAAATGCACAAAGCTCAGAACATTAGTGTCACCATGCTCAACTTTTTGATTCTTGGCCTTGTATGTAGGCTTAACAACATCTTTCTCCACGACCACTCCACTATCTGTTCTGGCACCCTGTTCCCATCCCCCTGAAAATATAGTTTACACAACACCCCCCTACCCCCCCATGCAGCATTAGCAAACCTTCCCAATAGGATAAATGTCACTGTCCTGATCAGGTGCAAACTACCTCTTCTCTACAAGTCTTTCCGTCCTTGGAAGAGAGCACAATGATCTAAAAATCTGAAGCCCTCCCTCCTGCATCAAGTCCTTAGCTACGTGTTAAACTGTATGATCTTCCTATTTCTGGCCTCATTCACACACAGCAAGAGTAGCAATCATGAGATTGCAATCATGAGATCACAACCCTGAAGATCCTGTCCTTTAACTCAGCACCCAATTCCCCAAACTCACTTCGAAGAACCTTGTCACCCATCCTATCCATGTCAATGTACCGACATGAACTATGGCTTCTGGCTGCTCAACCTCCTACTCCACTTAAAAATGCTGTGGACTTGATCTGAGAGGTCCCAGACCCTGGTACCCGGGAGGCAACAATCCGTCCAGGGATTCGTGTTCTCATCCACAGAACCTCCTTTCTGTTTCTCTAACCTATGAATCCCCTATCTAAGAAACTGCTACTTTATAATTCTCTTTCAACTCCCTCAACCTTCTAAAGCTAGGAACCTTAACACGACTGATGTAGGCAGGATCACGTACACCATACCCCTTCCTGAAGTCAATGCTTTGCTGACATTGCGGGAAAGGTTGTTGACATGACAGTATGTTACTGAGTTCTCTACCTTCCCCGTTATTATTTGGGATATAGCTCACTACGATGGTATCGTTTGCAAACTTGCAGATGGAGTTAGAGCAGAATCTAACCATGCAGCCTTCAATGTACAGGAAGTAGGCTAGGGAGCTGAGGATGCAATCTTGTGGAGCACCAGTGTTTAGAATAATTATGGAGGTGGAGCTGCTGCCTACCCTTACTGATTGTGGTTTTCTGGTCAGGAAGTTGAGGACGTGTGTTTTTTTATTTACAGACACAGCATAGTGTGAGGGGTCCCTGAATTACCCCTATGAACTGTGCTCGTTTACTCCTATTAACTGTGCTTTTGAAAAGAGAGAGAGCGAGAGAGAGAGAGAGAGTTATTTAACATTGATAGCTTGTTTGTAAAAGAGAGAGAGAGAGAGAGAGACAAAGACTAACTGTGGGACTGTCACTTTAAGGCACAAGAAGGAACTGGTTAACTTTTGGATTCCTACTGAGTTTGGAGTTGGAGACAGCACCGAGCAGCTCGAAAGTTGCTATGGTGACCGAAGGCAGGTTGTTGATATTTTCTTCAAGGATTTTTGCCTGCTTGCATTTCTTACACAGACAAAGGAAGGAGGGATTATTTGAATGACAGTTTATGCTCAGCACGGGAAGATAAAATAGGAGGTCAGATGATACAGACCTCAGACACATGTTTGGACACTGAATGAGCATTGTTGTGCCCGCAGAAAAAGTGGGTTTTGGAGGATCGATCCGGTGGATCGATCCATCACCTTAACAGTGGAAAGAGGAAAAGGGTTGACTGGTGGGGAGTTGTCCATGTGTCCACCCTTGCCTGGGGGATAGCTCCACCACAGAAAACCTGTCCCTTTTGTTAAAGTCACAGTCGGTGACTTTTAAAGGATTTTGAAGGACAACGAGAAGATCGATGGCGTCAGCTCACCTGATGACTCAAATCTCTCCCTCTCTCTCTCCATCACTACTCAACTCAATACATCGAACTGAACTGAACTGAACTTTACTCATCATCGTAAGACTGTATCTTTTTACCCCTGGACTTAAAGAAGCTTGGTTTTCATACATATATTTCCAAACTTACTGATATACTTACTTTTATATATATAATCATTGCTAACCTGTTTGATTTATTTACATTTATATTACTGTATTGCATAGTTACTAATAAATATTATTAGTTTATAGCAATACTGGACTCCAAAGTGTTTTCCATCTCTGCTGGTTCTTTATTCCCGTCACGGGGTACGTGACAATAGCAACAGGTCTAGATACTCTAGATAGCATTTGCTGTAGGCCTGTTTTGGCAGTAGGTGAATTGCAGTGGGTTGAGGTTGTCTGGGTGTTAAAGTTGAATCTGAATAAAACTCAGGAGACCAGCTTCTTATCATCACCACAGTTTATTGCACACTCTCTTACAGGAGTTTGAGACCCAGTTGTCAAAGGGAAGGCACGTAAGCACTGCCACCTTCTGACAAGTGGACTGATTTAATCAGGTTACAGCCGTATATTTATACATAGTAAGCACCATACATTACTATTGCAAGATGTTATTTGAACTGGTACACTAACCAAGTCTGTGGGTGCAAAACTTAATTACTTAGATAAGAGAGTCCACTAAATCAAGGTTTTAATTACGGATGGATGTACTGCCCAGTCCTTATTAGTTATTCTCTTTGCAAGGCCCTGACTTAATTACAGACAGATGTTCATTCCTGTCCTTATTGGCTAGTCCTCCTTCCCCAATCAAACAAGGGTACAATGTATAATGTATAATGTTATCAACCTCCCAATGTCTCGCTGAAAGCCGAAAAGAACTGATAACACTAGACAACAAAGAATTTGCTTCCTGAATACTTTTGGGTGTATCTTATGGATTTTGGGCTGCTGATCATGAAAATCACTAATGACATTTCCCCATCACTTACTATTTTCTTGAAATTGCCTATAATTGTTATTTTGATTCATAATACAAGTTAATTAAAATGTTGCCCACAATATAAGCTGAAGAGTTTTCTATCTTGTCTGAGCATACCTGGGCACGCCTAGGCAGGGCAGATGCTGCATGCAGGACAGGTTTTAGAAAAACAGGACATGGAGTTTAGAGGAGGTAGACAAAGATGCCATGATGCACAAGCCAGGAATGGAACATGACACTGATATTGATACAGATTTTGAACCCATTATGTTGAGTGAGCCTGATGTGATAACTCAGTCTGAATTAAATGACCCGGTCAGAGACTTGGTTTTGTCAAAGGCAAAAGCAGAATTACTGGTTTCAAGACTGCAAGGATGGAATCTGCTGTCACCAGGCACAAAGATTTCTGAGAAGGATTTTGATATTTGAGACAGATGTTTCCCAGAACAACTGATGCCAAGATTGAGGAAAGCATTTTTACTGGTCCGTAAATTAAACAGGTCATCAATGACAGGCAATTTGAAGAGCTTCTAGTGAGACCACAGAAAATCCCCTGGAAGGCATTCATTGGATATTTTTTTGGCAACGACAGAGCACCAAACTATGTGCAGCTGGTTGACAACATGCTTCAAGCTTACAAAACCATGAGTGCAACATGTCACTAAAGAATCATTTTCTGCATTTTCATTTAGACACCTTTCCTGCAAATCCTGGCACTGTCAGTGACAAGCATGGTGAAAGGTTTCACCAGGACATTGGGGTCATGGAGAAACTGTATCAGGGCAACTGGAATCTATCAATGCTGGCTGATTATTGTTGGTCACTTAAGTGAGAAGCCTCAGACACTGAGTACAAATGAAAATCATCAACAAAACATTTTTGAACTATTGCAAAGCATCAGCACTGTAATGCAATTAACAGCATTATAGTCAATTAAAGTCTATTTCTTGTTTCTCCAAATTCCTACGTGATACAAGTAGTCTGAAATTATATTTGTGTTCAGCTTCAAGTGGTCTATCATAAATGAAAAAAAAATTCCGAGGAAGCAACACTTTTGAAAAAATTTGTTGTCCAGTGTAATGAACCTGTCCTATCTAACCGCTGAAGACAAGAGTTTACTTCAGTTCAAAAGTTCCTATTCAGTCCCAATTATTCTTTTAGCCGGAGGTTACATAGGTTCAAAATGATTTTTTATATATCCTCAATTCCTCATGGGAAGCTGGAGTTAATGTGTGGCATTACGAGCCTTTCAAAGCATTTCATGATGGTAGATTTCAGAGTCACTAGGTAGTGGTTATTAAGGAAACCTACTTTGTTTTCCATACTTTTAATAATATACACAATTATCTGCCCTTCCATCAACAATTGACATCTCATTATTTCAGCTATAAGCATCAAGATAAACTTCTACTATAGCATTGTGTTCTTAACTTCTTCAGTTTTTTCTTTCTACCTAAACTATTGTTTTACCTCAGCTCCTCTTCTTTCTCATCTACCCTTCCAACTTGGTTTAAATAAAAGTACAGTTTATATGATTGTCTATTTTTTATTTTATTGGAAAATATTTTAATTTTATTAAGTAAGATGGAACATAATTTAGATAAATAAGACTGAAACAGCCTTTCCTAAAAAAAAAATTGATCCTGTGAGAGTTCAGTAACTTTGTCAAAATGCAACAAAGCATATGGCTTTAGGTAGTTGAAATTACATTAAACAAAATGCTAGTTTCAAAAGATCAAGAAATGGTTTACAGAGCCGCATGTGGAGATCAACTACAAAACTCTCAGAAAATCCCCCCTTTTGATAGAATATTCCAGGGTGCTGCATTTTAAAGTGAATCACAAGCTTGCTGCAGTTAAAAAAATATTTTTGTATAAAATGTAATCTAGAATTTCCAGAAGACATCATTGGAGAAATAACTGCAATTCACTAAGTTCCTAAAATCTGAAAAGTTTACCTAAAGTAGACCAAAAACGTTTTGTACTTATAATGCCCAGTGCAGTACGCATTGCTTTAAAATGTTAACAAATCTGTCAATGAAAACTGCAGTAATTTGCTCATAGATCTTCTTTCTATTATTATTTATTCATGCCATAGTTCCTCAGCAAGCTTTTAAGATCAGAAAGCAACTTGTGAATCACCAAAATGCTAACGTGCAGTTCCAAATGCATTATCATTCTATCTTCATGTAAACCTACACTCAGTGGCCACTTGATTAGTTACAACTGTACACCTACTCATTAATGCAAATATCTAATCAGCCAATCATGTGCAGCAACTCTATACATAAAAGCAGAGAGAGACAGTCAACAGGTTCAGCGGTTGTTCACACCAAACATCAGAAAGGGGAAGAAATGTAATAAATTAGTTGCTGTCAAATGCGCAAAATAACAGTGGCTGGGAAAAACATACCGTACTTTTCCAGAAATCATTCCACATTTACAGTTATTGTAGCTATGAATAAGATCATTGCTTTGCAATTTTTGCATGAGGAAAAAAATAAATTTAGAAATTGATAGTAGTCCTTGAAAATAATATACAATGGTACAGACATGTTTCATCTAATTAGAGACTAATTATAAACTGAAATTAAGTCTACAAAATATAGGAAAGATCTTGTACAGTAATGTTGTAATTTTATTTTCTTAATCCTATAAATCAATGAACCAAATTAGCAACAGTAATTCATCTCTGTAATTACATCCATGGCAACAGCTTCATCAAAAGGACCGTCCCATTTCAGTGAATCACTGTCACTCCCTTACCCATTGCAAATTAATCAGGGAGACTGAGGTGGGGGGGATTAACAATAAACAAAGGCCTGCTGTACAATGGATGCTCCTGAACAGCTCTATATTTAACTAATTTATTCAATTAATTCAAAAATAAACAAACCACATTAATGTTGGCCACTTGCTGATGTCTAACTATGTGCATTTAGATACATATGCCAACATTAATAATGACTTGTAACTTGTTATAAATGTTATGACTTACTCACATTTCACTTGAATTTACTTAATTTTTGAAACAACGTTCTACCAAAAATGTCAAATGCTCTACAGAAAAAGTACACCACAATTACAGAAAATTAACAATTTGTCAATTGACTAAAGCCAGAGATGGAAAGGCAGAAGACTAATGTGCTAATCAATCACAGCTCAGAACTTACCAAGATGATTAGTACAATTCTTCCAACATCTTCTCCATTTATCTATGTAACCATTCGGCTCTATGAAAAAAAATCAACGTTAGAGGAAATGTTGAGGCTATCAATCAATATGTTTATACTTCAAAAATTTAAAGAGTATTTGTAGCCATATATAAACTATAGTAGAAAGAACATAAACACAAGAAATTCTGCAGATGCTGGAAATTCAGAGCAACACATAAAAAATGCTGGAGATCAGGTGGTTGGGCAGCATATATTATTCCTCTCCATAGATGCTGCCTGACCTGCTGAGTTCCTCCAGCATTTTGTATGTGTAACTCTGAATAGAAAGACCATATCCTTCCTATACACTCTCATTATACCAAACTTCATTGTTCATTCCAAGCCACCATCAAAAATAGCACTGACAATGCTTCTTGCTGACATGATTTTAAAATACTCTCAACAATGATTTAACAGCCTCTGTAGTGAGTACTTCAACTTTCCTAATACTTACTGCTGTCAAGTTTCTGTTAAAAAGGATACCTTGTGTGCATCTTCAAGATGAACAACCAATTCTCACAGACTGAAAACCCCCAGGAAACAATTCAATTAACTTTTAGTATATATGATTCAAGTGGAAGCTGAAATTTAAAAATATAAAAGTTTGGGGAATTTACACAAATTCGAAGCCTGATAGTTTAAGAAAAAGATAGTTTGCAATTACCTTGGTAAGCCATTCAAAACCTAAATTTAAACTTATGAACAAAATAATTTTAAAGCATTTTAAATGTGATTGGTTTGCAAAAAGCTTAAATTCAAATCAGTTCAAGTGATTTCAGATTGACTGTGTGGAGCACCATTTGTGAAGGTGCACTTGGCATTACTGTCAACCAGCTTGGCACTTCCAATTTTAACCATACTTGTGTAAGAAATTGTAAAGTTGATGTCAGTCGCACAGAATAATGACTGGTTCAAAATCCTGACCAATAAAACAAGCCATCTCATTCTCTGCTTCTGAAAACCTAACACCTTCACTCCTCTCTGTGCAAGAAAGATCAAATTCTACAAAAAGTGTACCCTAGAATCTTCTACTATCATGACCAACAGCTGACTCACATAAACAAGAGAAAATCTGTAGATGCTGCAAATCCACACAGCCTTGCACACATCACTTTTAAAAACTTAGCTGTGATATTTTAAAGTCACTTGGCAGCACTACTACATAATTCCCTTCAAAATGCAGTACTATATATGTGTCAGGATGACCTTTAACATTTCAAACCAATGACCATTCTTCATGAAGGAGGCTAGACAAACTATTGGTAGAAACGGTTGCATCGGAGGGAAATTGAAACTTAGTAGTTCAATCAAAATCTTGTGTAGTAATTTTGTTGACTCGGTCTGAAATCAATAAACCACATTAGGAGCAGTAACCCAAAATTTTATCAGTGGAAACTATTTCATAAAAAGAAATGGCCCATTCTTATCTCCTACCAGGCAGGAGGTACAGAAGTCTGAAGCCCCACACCATGGGCTCAAGAACAGCTAATACCCCATAGTTCTTAAGCCAATCACTAAAACCCTAATCACTACAGTTTAGCAAAACTATGACTATTTTGAAATAAAATAGACTTTTTTGTTCTGATTGTGCTTGTTCTTTTAAAAATTGTTTATAATTTATGTTTTTTATGAGAATGCGGTTTCTATGATGCTCTGTGTCAGCAATGTTACTTTAACTGTTTTTCATTGCACCTGTGCTTATGACAATAAACTTCACTTTGATTAAATTCCATCTGCCCCTGCTCTACCCGATTTTCTATCTGACTCATATTCTACTATAGCCTTACCAACGTTCTTCGCTATTCACAATGCCAACAACTGCAGATTTACTAATCATACATCCAGATCAAAGTCATTTACACAAGCAATGAGAGTCCCAGGACCAATCTCTGTGGTACTCCATAATTTACAGACTTTCAACTAGAAAAGCATCCTTTCACTACTCTCAGGTTGGAGAAGCAACACCTCATATTCTGTCTGGGTAACCTCCAACCAGATGGCATGAACATCAATTTCTCACATTTCCAGTAATTTTCCCCCTCCCCTTTCCTCTTCTTCCATTCCCCACTCTAGCTCCGCTCTCACCTCTCCTCTTCCCCTCACCTGCCCATCACCCCCCCCAGTGCCCCTCCTCCTTTCCTTTCGCCCATGGTCTTTTCTCCTCTCCTTCTTCTCCAGCCATTTAGCTTTTCCACCAATCACTTCCCCGCTTCTTACTTCCTCCATAGTCGCTTGGCTTCACCTATCACTTTCAAGAGAAAATGTGCAGATGCTGGAAATCCGAGCAACACACGTAAAATGCTGGAGGAACTCAGCAAGTCAGGCAGCATCTATGGAAAAGAGTACAGTCAAAGTTTTGGGTTGAAACCCTTCCAGTCAGAGAGCAGCAGGGATCACAGAAGGGAGCAGTGAGACAGGGCTTCACAGAACTCCCGTCGAAGGGAAGATTTAAACTTCTTCAGGGTAGGCATCCCTGGAAGAGACTTCGCAGTGTAGAAATCCAATTTTCAGCATCTGCAGAATCTCTTGTCTTTCTGATACTACCCTTTACTTCCTATCACACTGCCAGTTTTGGATTCAATTAGCAGCTCATGTGTTTCAACAATCTGGACTTGCCTACCATGTACAAACTTAATAAAGTCCACTTAGATGATGTCTATCATCTGCCTTTAATCTTTTCATTTGTTGCCACAAAATACTGAATCAAATTAGTGAGGCAGTATTTCCTCCACACAATGCCAAACTGTCTAATCATCCTGTCTTTCCAAAATGTTTATGTAAATTCCATATTAAAGGGAACCAAGACATAAATGAACACAAAATGTTATAACCTTTAACTCCACACTACCACCTACCATTTCACCTCCTTATGTATTGTGCTCAACTTTGTGCCATCAGCAAATTTAGCAAACATACTATCTGTCTTTCATTTACACAAACTGTAGGAAATTTACCAATCCATGTGACACACTGTTCATTAAATCCCTCCAACTGGAAAAAGATACATTTATGTCTACTTGATTACCTGAATCATGAGTTTTATTTTCCACAATAAGCTTTGATGCACCACCTCATCAAATGTCTCCTGGAAATCAAGTACAAGGGATTCACCGGTTTCCTCTTCGTCCACCACACAAGTTCCTTCTTCAAACAACTCAACTGGTTTCGTCAAACTGAATCTCCCTTTTGTAAAACCACATTAACTTTGTTCAATTACCTTGAACTTTTCCCAATTGCTTTGCTGCCATTTCTTTATTAATAGCTTCTTACATTTCCCAATGACAGATATTAAACTATATGGTCTGAAATTTCCTGCTATCTCTTCCCCTTATGAATAAAAAGGGAGGGACATATACTATTTCGGAATTTCATGGCACTTTCCAAGAATCTAGGGCATAAACAATGTACTAGTGGCTCTTTTTAAAACATGAGGATGAAATCCATCTGGACCCAGAGGCTTCAATCCACAAAATAACATTTGACTCAGCAGCACTACTAAGACAGTTATAAGTTTTGAAGTTCCTCCCTCCCATCCTATTTATAGCCCTTTCTGCGACACAAAATGAGTGTTTAATTTATTTGCAAACTGGTTTTCCCCTTTATTAATTCCTCAGACTCACTTTCAATAGACCCATTATTAACTTTGTTTATTCATTTTGCATATTTTACATGTATTTTATACATATTTCTAGTTAGTTATTTCTTGTACTGTTTCTCTTTTCTTAATTGTTTAATCATTCATTGCAAAATAATTTATCTAATATTCAAACCTGACATCCACTTTTACACAATGATGAGCTGTTTTCTTTAACAGAGTTTTCCGCTATCTTTAACAGGTTTCAGTTAACCACAGATGCTAAGTTCTCTCCCTAAGCTTTTTTTTGTTGTAAAGAATCCATTCTATGGGTCTGAGTAATACCTTTAAATGACTACTATTCCTTAATTAACTGATCCTTTAACCTTATCGCCAATTCACTTTAGCTCTATAAGCTAAATTAGTGTTGGAAAAAGAGGGTAAACATAATACAGCAAAACACTTTAGAGTGTTTAGTTCAGCAATTTACCATATATGGTTGCCATCTTGACTGTGCCGTTAAGATTAGCACCAAAGGAAAAGCTTATCTGGAAGAATTACAAACAGCAATGAGTGTTAGCCTGAGATACTAATATCAACTCCTGATGAAATTAGCATAATTGTCTATTAAGCATCATCTCATCCACCAGATGATTTGAACCTGAAGCAAAGCTTAGACAGAATAATAACTTAAACCAGGAGTTCCAATTTCAAGCAAAACCTTTATTTAGCTCCTCTGCTCTTTTGCTGAGGGAACACCACCAAATGTAGCAACATCATATAAAATTAAGAGGAAAGATTTATTCAATCTATAGAAATCTATGTGATGTATGATTTTAAGAATATAGTATATCACTGCACAGCTGCAGAGCATCTTTAGAGTAGAGGATGAAGAGTCAGAAGTTGTGAATTTCATTGGTCCCAACAATCTAGGATAATAAAAAAGGAATAAGATCTGGCAAATGGGTTTTAAGGCAGTAGGAAAGAGATTAAAAAGCAGAACTTCAGATGTACTAATCTCCAGACTAATCTTTGTGCCACATGGCAACAAACAGAGCAAGAGCAGAGATCAAATGGATGCGTGATGGGAGGGATGGTGTTTAGATTTCTGGACAGATTACAGCTCAACAGGACTAGTATATATACTTGCAGTGGAGTTTGCTGTTACTATTGTAAACAATCTTGGCAGGAGTCCAGGATCCCAAAAGGATATTCAGGAATGACCAGAAACAAAACAGTAGGAAGAAGTTGGGAAGCAGACAGTGAAATAAATAGGAATTTAGCACCAGGGCCTCAGGGAAAAAATAGGTGAGGGTAGCATAGAGTGGTAGGAAAAGCTCCAAGATAGAAAAACAGTCCTCTTAGGTGGCACCATCCAAAATTGGGTAAGGAAGGCCAGCATTGTCCAGGTTCTTTTGAAGGTTCCATAAACACCATCCTTTGAGCTTCAGCAGTGAAGTTTAAGGTGGTGCTGTGAGCCATGGTGATGCATTAATGACAACAAACAAATCTACTAACTATTCTATTAATCACATTTTTTCTAGACAATGATCATTAGTCTATAACTTCCTTTTCAGAGTTGTTCTTTTGGACCACCTGTAAAATCTGGCATTTTTGTGGTGTTCTGGAAGGATTCAGTGAAATGGAGTCTCGAAGAAGCAGTACAGTTGTAGTGGTGCTGTGGGCATGGGCCAAATTGAGGCGGCAGCAGAGCCCAGGCCCAAGAGTGAGGAGCGGGCCAGCATTTCACTAAATTCGGCGCCGGGCTAGATTGAAAAGGTTGGGTATGAGCCGAATTGATATGGCGGGACCTGGGCCTGAGAGTGAGGAAGGAGCTGATGTTTGGCCATAGCTGGAGTGGACTTGGAGCCAAATCGAAGCACCAGGGCCCGGCCCCAAGAACAAGGAATGAGCTGATGTTCGGCTGATTTAAATGCCAAGCCAGACTGAAAAGGTTGAGGTGTCGGGCCGGAGGCGAGGGACACACCGGTGTTTGGCTCACTGCTTTGCAAGGTTTACTCGTCTCTGCACTGAACTGAGGCTGTGGCCTGCAACTAATGGGCTCCTGAGCTGGCTGCAGCAGTGAACTGGCTTTGTAGCTGTGGACTCACTTTTGTGAACTTTAGTGCTGAGCCTTATTTGTTTATTTTATTGTTTGCATGATTCGTTCCTTGTTTTTTGCACATTTGGTGTTGAATAGTCTTTTTCAAGAGGTTCCTTTGGGTTTCTTTGTTCTTGTGGCTGCCTGTAAGTACACAAATTTCAAGGTTGTATGTAGTATACATGCATTGATAATGAATGTCCTTTGAACTTTGAGATTGCAGCAGATATGCCAGGGTGACTGATACCCAGAAATACTGGCTGGATTTCCCAAACGATGCTAAATAACCCAATGTTTTATAGGACAACACAGTGGCTTGCCTGTTAGAGCTGCTGCCTCAAAGTACCAGGGGCCCGTGTCCGTTCCTGACCTCGACTGCCATCTATGTGGAGTTTGTATATTCTTCCTGAGACCACATCAGTTTCCCCAGGGTGCTCCGCTTCCCTCCCACATCCTCAGGAAGAGCAGGCTGATTTAGTACATGGCCACTGTCATTTTCCCTCAGTGGTAAGTGAGGGGTGGAATCAGGGGGGGAGTTGGGGAGAATATGTAAAGAAAGTGATTAATGTAAGAGTACTGCAAAGTGTAGACTTTGTGGGGAAATAGCCTGATTCTATATCAATATAGAAATGATCATTAACACATTCCATTCTAAAATAAATTTTTAATCATATATTGCTGAAAGGAAAATTTATGCAACTGAATTTCTGATAAATTATTTTTTTATCTGCTATGTATCAAGAATTAGCTTATGCTGGTTAAATCCTCTGATTAACTCTAGCAGAAGCAATTAATATTATGACATCATCTGAGATCAAATTAATGTTCAGTTAATATTTCTTAGGCATGATTTGTCACAATACATTTTTTAAAATAAATTTTATTCATAGTTATTTACAAGAAAAAACTGTTCAATGCCTTTTCATTCTTTATATTGATAGTGATTGCTTTCTGTACTGCTTCATTGCATTCATACACATCAACAGCACTGCTGTTACTCGTGTGGCCCTCAGGAATGGTTTACTACTCCTACAATTGAGAGACCCATCATCTCCTATAGCAAATGAACTTTACACTGTGGTCCTTCCCCAGCGAGCCCTGCCAGTGGCTGCACCAACCTTCAGTGCATCCCTCAGCATGTACTCCTGAAGCCTGGACTGTGCTAGTCAGCAGCATCTCTGCTGAACATCGACGACGCCTCCATAGAGATTGTTAAGAGCGCCAAATTTCTTGGTGTTCACCTGGCGGAGAATCTCACCTGGTCCCTCAACACCAGCTCCATAGCAAAGAAAGCCCAGCAGCGTCTCTACTTTCTGCGAAGGCTGAGAAAAGTCTGTCTCCCACCCCCCATCCTCACCACATTCTACAGAGGTTGTATTGAGAGCATCCTGAGCAGCTGCATCATGGCCTGGTTCGGAAATTGTACCATCTCGGATCGCAGGACCCTGCAGTGGATAGTGAGGTCAGCTGAGAAGATCATCGGGCTCTCTCGTCCCGCCATCACAGACATTTACACCACACGCTGCATCCGCAAAGCAAACAGCATTATGAAGGACCCCACACACCCCTCATACAAACTCTTCTCCGTCCTGCCATCTGGAAAAAGGCACCGAAGCATTCGGGCTCTCACAACCAGACTACGTAACAGTTTCTTCCCCCAAGCCATCAGACTCCTCAATACCCAGAGCCTGGCTTGACACCAACCTACTGCCCTCTACTGTGCCCACTGTCTTGTTTATTATTTATTATTATTTATTGTAGTGCCTGCACTGTTTTGTGCACTATATGCAGTCTTGGATAGGTCTGTAGTCTAGTGTAGTTTTTGTGATTTTTTTCTTACGTAGTTCAGTGTAGTTTTTGTATTGTTTCATGTAGCACCATGGTCCTGGAAAACATTGTCTCATTTTTACTATGTTCTGTACCAGCAGTTATGGTTGAAATGACAATAAAAAGTGACTTGACTTGACGTGACAGCAGGCCAACAATTTCTGGGCAGACCAAAGGGCATCTTTCACCGAGTTGATGATCTGCCAGCAGCACTTGATGTTTGTCTCCGTGAGTGTCCCTGGGAACAGCCTGTAGATCAGAGAGTCCTGTGACACACAACTGCTCAGAATGAACCGTGACACAGAACCTTTCATCTTTCTCCACATGCTTTTTAATCAACCCACAGTCGGCAAAGAGGTGTGTTACCATCTCTCCCCCACTAAAGTCATCCCACAGGCAGCTCGCTGTGGCAAAGTAATGTTCGAGGTATGCAAGGAAGATCCGACTGGGAGGACTCCTCCCATTGCCAGCCAGGCAAGATCTTGATGCCCCTTGGTGAGGTCTGGCATTGAGGCATTCTGCCAGAAGGTCTGGACGGTCTGCTCAGGAAACCACCCCACTGTATCCATGAGTCTTTTTCCTGCAGTGTCTCCAAGCTGACCACTGCATGATGGACATGGTCAAAGGTGTTGGTCCAGCAGAATTTTTCACAAAGGACAGGTAGTGTGGCAACATCCAACTGACTGGGACGTTGCACAGCAATGGGGCTAAAACTATCCTTCACAACACTGGAAAGAGACAGAACCTTGGCACGTAGTGGTACTTGGTGTCCACGTAGTCAGGTTCCACGCACAGCCTGATGCAGCCACACATGAAGGTAGTTATCAGGGTGAGGGGAACATTGGGTATGCTTTTGCCTGTTGGCCAGGGGCGTGCATTTGACCTGTCTGACCCACTCCATCTTGGATCGCCAGATGAAACCTGAAGACAGCTCCGGAGATCCCCAAGCTGGAAGAGTTGGGGTACGGGCCACACCTGCGCCAAGTACAGCAACCCTGAGAGCACCTCATACCTTATGACCAGGTTCCTCTCAGTTATCAATAGGGAGTATCCTCCCCACAGTCCCAATTTCTGTTTTACTGCTCCGGCCAATTCTTGTTGCCTCAGACCCTCCAAACCAGATGCTCAACACCTTCATATGCTCAGATCTGATGATGAAGGGGACACTGGATCAGTTGAGCCAGTTGCCAAAGAGCATGGCCCATTCTTTGCAAGTTAAGCATGGGCCCTGAAGCCAACTCAAACTGGTCATAGATGCTGATCAATCTGCACACTGACTTTGGAATTGTGTAGACGATGGAGATGTTGTCTATGTTCAGGGAGGTTTTTACTTGGATTCCTCTACTACCCAGAGGTGTCACTCCTCTTATGCTCTCATCCTTCCTGATGGCCATACAGCACACAAACAAGACAGGGTACGTATGTTGGCGGATAGTTTTATGAATGTTGAAGAGAAATTTTAAACAAGCTTAAATATAATCTCTTCAATCACCTTTAACCCAGGAAGAGAATTCAAGAGCTAGATTGAGTAACCTTTAACAGGATACCTGTCAAAGGAAGGCAGTAATTGTTGTAACACATATAAACATGAGAAACTGTGAAAAAACTGAAGATTACATAATACGTAAATGAAATAAATAAATAGAGCATAATGAGCCTCAAAAATACAGTTACCAAGGCAATTATATTGATTGCTAATTTTGCCCACCGTGGCTCAACTCTAATATGAAGTCTCAGGAAAAAGTTTGTGAAATTAACCTTGAAAAACATTAATGGTGCTGTAACATCCGATGATTCAATGCAGGAAGTGGCTATTGACCTTAATGTGCAAATGCTGGCTCTCGGAAATTTTTCCTTTTAGTGTCTCACACATGAACATTTTACTTTTCATTTTATTTTTTTAAAGCCTTTTCCTTCTGCCCTAATTTGTGTAATTCTTTTCCTAACCTTTTCCAATAAGAAAAATCTTGACAATGTTTTATTCTCTCAATGATGAACCTGTTCATAGTCTGATTTACTGTTTCTAATTTATATAAATTTTCTTTTGACATTCAGAGCCTCAACCTGCAGCATCATAATAATGGTTACTAAATGAATACAGATAAACTTAAATACTGGCATACATTACAATTAAAAAAAATGTAAGATCACCTAATACAAACCTCTCAATGATAAGTTTCGATATTGTTTCCATCTGGTACAGGTGACAGTACTTCACTCAATACTACTATTAAGTACAATTAGCATCTACACCACAAAAGCTTCAGTATACTACAAGATTGCGAGAGCTTCTCTGTAATAGTTTAATGGACCATAGTTGACATCAGATAATATGGCTAAATCTATTATTAAGTACTAACATTACATTGGCCACATTAGCACATGATCATTACAGTACTGCAGGAAAACTTGTTTTACTGCTGATTTCCTCCCAGGAAGAATGGCAATTAAAATTATGCAAGGATTTGGACACACTCACCCCTCTCCTCCTCTTCATAATCTTCTGACAGTTCTTCCATTTATGCAACTGAAAAGATAAATACCAAGCTGTCAGTGGCAATTCTATTTATAAATTGATCAAATTTTACTCCATTTTTGATATGTTGAATGATACAGTATTCATCAACTGAAATGTACAGTACATTTGTGGTGTTCTGCTCCTAGGATTAGGATTCTTTTCATGCCATATTTAAACAAAATGTAAATTCAGGTATACCGTACAATACAATTTATTCAGCTGAAGCACCTGCTGGAAGTGTTCAGATTACAGAGTAAACTTAAAGTCTGCAGAGAAACAAGACCTGCAAAATTAAAATTGATAATATACTTTCAATGATTGCAGTATCTCAAAATGAACCTCTTTCTGATCTATTGTCCCATGAAATTATCTTCATATGGCGGATGTGTCTATTTTATTTCTCACAAGGCATCATTTTGCATAATTTGTCCATGACTGAATGGAAGTCTCGTCAACAATCCCTTTCCTGTATTTCTGATAGTCATTAACTCACTCCATTGCACTTCGATATAGCAAATGCTTTCCAACCAAACTTATTCCTCGAGTAGTCTTCAGCACCTTCTTTCCCTGCCACCAGGCATCACAGTCTTAGGAAAGATGTCTGAATCGCACCAACAATGAACTTAAAACATTTAAACAGATCCCTGAAATCTGTAGTGGGAATCTGTGAGAAGAAGAACAGGTCTTACAATATCTGTTAACGAAAGAACCACTCCTATTTAGCAAGAAAAAAATTGAGCTCTCCTTCCCTTATTTTCACACAATTTTAATGAAGAAATGGCTAAGAGGAAATAAATTTCCCAGCTATAAGGCAATTGGATAACATCCAATTGAAAATGGGTTGGTTTTTATTATGAACATTGACATAGAACTTGAATACGAAATGTTTTCTATTTATGTTGCACCTTTCAAAGAGTCTCTCAGAGTATTTTACAGCCGATAAAGTACTTTGGAATTGCTGTCACTCCAATGCTCCACTTGGAACACCCACTGCCAGTTATCTGCACTCGAGTCAAAGAAGGGATGCATCTGCCAAGGAATGACACAGATCTCCTCTCTACCAATTCATTGATTGAGCTGATAATAAACAGCCTATGTGCAAAAGAAGATAAATCATGCAAATAATTAAAAAAGTAAATAAATAAGAGTTATAGAGTCATTAAAAGTGAGGTAATGGGGTCAGTTCGGCATTGAAGTGAGTGAAGTTATCCACGCTAGTTCAGGAGCCTGATGGTTGAAGTGTAATAGCTGTTACGGAACCTGGTGTGTGGGACCTAACCCTGTATAACTCCTGCCCGATGGTAGTAGAGAGAAGAAAGCATGGCCTGGATGATGGCGGTCCTTAATGATGGATGCTGCTGTCTTGTGACAATGCTCATTGTAAATGTGCTCGTTGATGGGAAGGTTTTGCCTGTGATGGACTGGGCTGACCACTTTTTGTAGGCTTTTCCATTCATGGGCACTGGCGTTTCCATACCAGGCCACGCCATACCATTTGTATACGTATACACACATATACAACTAACAATTAACCACCAGTTTTCAGTTGCTAATATATGTAACCAAGAAGCAGTAAGATTTAACCAAAACAAAGACCACCTGAAGACTTAAAGGTTTTACTTTAATATCCAATAGCTCACAGGTGAGCAAAAGCATAATATTAGATCAATAAAACAGAAACATCAAAACTTTTTAACATACAACAACTTCTCCTCAAGTTTCTGGCTGGGAAAAAGGAATACATATGAAAGATGGCACACACAAATCATTTTGGAAAATTTTTGCAATCAACCATGTTGTGTTCATGAAAATATTTGCATGGATTGTAAAATACTCTGCAACCCTCTAAGATTTTATATTTGTTATCTAATTGTGATAAATTAAAATATACCATTGAATCAATACAGTAATAAGACTATTATGCTTTGTTTCATGGTTGACAGATAATCCAGTTTGCTCAATCACATCTTATGTGTAGCCAATAGATGGGACAATTTCATGATTTTATGCAATAAAAATTATACCAGTAATGTGTAAAGACTGGCCACATGACCTTCTACACACCCATGCAAATATGTCTATCCCACGGTCGAAGGGATGCCAAACTCCACTGGTAGTCAGTATGATCAGCAAGGGTTTGCAAAACAGTGCATACTGTGGCCGGGGATGCAAGATAAAAAGCTGGCTTATGTGGGTTGGATTTTCCAGCACATTATGTAAGAAATCTAATTTGCTCATTGCAAGATCCTATAAATAGCAATGCCATAATGACCAGATAATCTGTTTTCATGTCTTGAAGGGTAAATGTTCCGGTATTTTCCCATGAGAATAAAAGGCAAGGCTAAAAGGTTTAGGGAACCATGGTTTTCAAGGGATATTGAGGCCCTGATTAAGGAGGAGGTGCATAGAAGTTATAAGCTGCAAGGAACAAATATGGTGCTTGAGGAGTACAAGAAATATAGTATTAGTATAAAATAATATAAATTATATATAAAACAGTATACAGTAATACAAATAGAAGTACAAGAAATAAAATATACCACAACAAACTAAACCATTTAGCTGTACCCTGCAGTGTCTGTCAGTGGATTATGAACTTCCTGACAGGAAGGAATCAGTATGTAAAGCTGGGCTCCTACTTGTCCAATCCAATGTCTATAAGCACAGGCTCTCCCCAGGGGTGTGTTCTTTCACCCCATCCTATTCTCACTTCATACAAGACAGTGGAAATTAAGATAGACTTCCACCGACAATCCCCTACTGCCCACACCCTCCTTGGAAATTAATGGTCAGTCTGCATCTGCGGTGAGTCAATCAAATTCCTTGGGACTCCTATTACCGATACATTGAAGCGGAACAAGCACATAACACTCATCACTAAAAGAAGTAGACATTGTTCTTCCTACACCAGCTGAGGAAACTTAACACCTCAGCGCTTACCCTGATAAACCTTTACTCAGCCATCATTGAGAGTGTTGCGACCACCTCTATCACCGTTCGGTTTCCCACTGCCTCCTCTCTCTCCAAGTCCAGGGTGCAGCAAGTGGTCCAAACAGAGAGAACAGGTCTATCGAACTGAGGCAAAACAGTACTGAGATCATGGACCATATCCATATTACAGAAGAGGAGGCGTTTACTGACTTGATGGTGCTAAGTCCCCAGGCCTGCTAAGGCATCTCCTCAAACGGGCATGGGAATGGTGAAGGTGGGGGGGGGGCAATTACCATCAGTTCGAGCAATCAATGTTCATGCCATTAGGCTGGAGGCTAACCAAACGGAATACAAGTCTTGCTCCTCCAACCTGAGTGTGGCCTCATTGCGGCAGCCGAGGAACAGGAGTTGGGATGTTATACTGAAGTTGTATAAGATGCCAGATTTGGAGGAATGTGTGCAGTTCCGGTCACTTAATGACAGGAAATAAATCAATCAAATTGAAAGAGTGTAGAGAAAATTTACAAGGACACTGCCAAGATTTGAAGACCTGAGTTATAGAGTAAGGTTGAATTGGTTAGGACTTCGTTTCCTGGAATGTACGAGAATGAGAGGAGATTTGATAGAGGTATACAAAATTATGAGGGTATGGATAGGATAAGTACAACAAGACCTTTTCCACTGAGGTTGTGTGAGACTAGAGGTCTTAGGTTAAGGGTGAAGGGTGAAATATTTAAGGAAAACTTTGGGGTAGGGAGAGGGCAAGGATCTTCTTCATTCAGAGTGTGAAATGGGCTTCCAGTAGAAGTGGTGGAATCAGGTTTGATAACAACATTTAAGTACATGGATGGGAGGATTATAGTCCAGGAATGGATCAATATGACTAAGCAGAATAACAGTTCAGCACAGACTAGACACCAAAGGACCTGTTTCTGAGCTGAAGGGCTCTTTGACTCCAATACCATAAATAATTGTAAGGACACTGGAGATAACAAATAATGCACAGTAAGTATATGGAACTTCAGTTCAACATGTTCGATGAAAGACATTACCTCTGGCAAAACAGCACCCTTCAGGAAGGACTCAGCAAACCAGGCAATCCATTCAATTTTCCAGCACTAACCTTCATCTCTGGATTTTCTCATCCAGAACTCTATCAATTTTTAACTTGGATAACTTAGCAACTGAGACTCCATAAGCACACTTGGGAAGAGAATGCCAAAGAATCAGTACCCTCAGGGTGAAGAAATTTATTCTTGTCTCTGTCCTGAAACACCTTATTTTGAGATTGGTTCAGGCTTTCCTTTTGCCTTTCAATTTTATTCACTCGTCCCCTCTAAAAATACAAAAGGATGATTCAAATAAATCCTATTACCTGAGTGCCAGCAAAGAAAAGTGAGATTTTTCATGTCATTAACATAAAATTGTTGAGGATTCACTTACGATAAATAATGTTTCAAAATTAGTTTCAAGGGGGAAGGGTGGTTGGTTGGTATGGGTTGTAAGGAGAGGCTAGATGGGCTATGACTGTCTTGCCTGGAGTACAGGAGGCTGAAGGGTGACCTTTAGAGGTTTATAAAATCATGAGGGGCACAGGTAAAGTGAATGGTTACAATCTTTTCTCTAGGGCAGAAGAGTCAAAAACTAGAGGGCTTACTTTTAAAGTGAGAGGGGCAAGATTTAAAAGTGACTTGACAGACAACTTTTTCCACACAGAGACTGGTGCATATATGGAAGGAGATGCTAGAGACAAGTACAATTTGACATTTAAAAGACAATTTGGTAGGTACAAGCATAGGAAATGTTTGGAGGGATAAGGACCAATAGCAGACAAACAGAACTAACGCAGTCAGACAACTTGATAGGCATGGACAAGTTGGGCCAAAGGGCTTGTGTCGCATAATGTTCTATGACTCTATTAATTCTTAGAATGCACTGACAATCTATTTATACTTATTACCAGTCTACTGGCAACCAAACATTTTCATCTCACCATTTCTCAAATTCTGAAGTAGTCAACTACTCAAAAAAATGTCTGGAATTTCCTTTTAGTGTGCACTTTGAAAACCCTCAAACTTGTTCCGAATGAACTGACATGTTATATCGAGAATTGTATTTCTAGTCATGTTTTATTTCCCCATGGATGGCAGATGTATTTTCTTCCAGTTGTTTCTCTGTTAAACCTTGTTAATGATTATAGTGAGAAGAAACTACCACAAATTCACCCATCAACCTTTAATGTTTACAAATACACCCCCTTGGAAAAATATAACACTTAATTTTTAAGCTTTTATTGGTATCTGCAGTATCTCTAAACAAATAAATAAAATAAAATACTTGGGCCTAAATTTATTTGTTGTGGACAATGATATCTTGCAGCAATTTTCAGAAAAGATTTTGCTTTTTGGGAGAAAAGCACTTGGCAAAGTCTTTAGTATTTTAAAGGCATTATATAAGTGAAGCAGTTTCTAAGAAATGGTGCTGTTTGCCAAATGGTTCATGAGATCAATTATTATTTTTCCACTTTAGTTCAAATTCAAGGAGAGAATCACAAGTAGTTCTCCATTACATATTTGTTCTAAACAAGGGAACAAACGAAACCTGCCATTTACATATACAGTATATTTTTAAATCATTTGAAGGTATTTTCGGTAAAAAAATACTTCAAAGTTCCTTTAAATTTTACATGTGGGATGATGGTGCTCATGTTGCTAATCCAAATACTTACAATATTCAAATCCAATTCAGCTCATAAAGTACAACAGAACCTGTTTCAGAGACAACGAGGTTAAATGACGAACCTCCTGATTAACAAACCTATTTGGTGGTACTGTACCAACGTTTGATGCTCGGCCTCTCTCCTACCCACCTCAGCATCATCTCACAATTCACTTTACATCAAAGGGGTAAATGTTCTATTAATGCGTTATTAATCTAATGAAATCTGGTGACAGCGCAACATAAATTTAACAAAAGGAAACTCACAACTAGTACTGTATTGACCGCAGAAAACTCCGCCCCGACCCAACAACTGATATTTACCGAGGAGCTCGTCTCCTTGACCGGAGATCACAAGGGATGAACGGCGGCACAGCGCCTCTCGCATTGTCGTCCCTGCGCCATCTGGTGGCCGGATTGAGGATCAATTCGGACCGCTGCGTTATGGTCGTAGGTCCCTTGATTGTTATCCCGAGTCCTGGTCACATACCGCTACCAACGCAGACTGTGACTTTTTAAAAATCCAATTCAAAGTGGAACAATTAAATAAAAATCCTTCATTAGCAAAAATGACCATGAAATTACAACTACACAATACGATCAATGATATCCTGGACAGATGCGTCGATAACAGTGCGAGATTTATTTCCTCAAGTTTGGGATAAGAACTGAACATTTTTGGTCTCGGACGTGGTAGGAATTCCTCAGGAAAATGTCTATAACAGTGACCTTATATCCATAATACAATATGAATTACGATATTTGCCGATGATTGGGCAGAATCCGGATACATTTTAAATCTTTTAAAATACTGTACAAAGAGGTTCACTTCCGTCTGCAGCAGAACCGAAATGACATCCAATCGATAACTGGAAAGCATACAACATGATGATAATCATCACTGACTGAAAACTTACCTACCTCCATGCCAATGCATTGCTGAATCCTTGCCTTGGAGATCAATGTTGACCAGAAACTTAATTAGAATAGTTACTGAAGTAATGTGGCTACAAGAGTAGATCAAATATATTTTTAAGCAAGTGACTCATCTCCTAATTCATTAGTTTTTCTATGACCAAAAGGCAGAGTATAATTATCATATTTCCTTCTACAACCTATTGCACGAAATGTGCCTGGACAATTGGGCATTACATCATAAAATAGGAATAGTGTAGGATTGGTGTAAATAGGTGGCTGGCATGAATTCAGCAGACCAAATGGTCTATTTCTGTAATGTATAATTTTATGACTAGTGTTTTGTAACACCAAAATTAATCAAAAGAAAAATGCAGAGGAGATTTACAAGGATGTCGCCTGTTTTGTGGGGTTTTCGTTATGAGAATAGGTTGAGTGTACTTGGCCTTTTCTCCTTGGAGTGACAGAGGATGAGAAGTAACCTGAGAGAGGTGTACAAGATGATGAGGGGCATTGATTGTGTGGATAACCGGAGGCTTTTTTCCCAGGGCTGAAATGGCTAACACGAGGAGGCATAGTTTTAAGGTGCTTGGAAATAGGTACTGAGGGGATGTCAGGGGTACATTTTTCACACAGAGAGTGGTGGGTGCGTGGAATGCACTGCCAGCATCGGTGGTGGAGGCTGATACAATAGGGTCTTTTAAGAGCCTGTTAGATCTGCTTGATCTGCTGATCTATCCCAGGCCACCAGACAAAGCTTCAAGTCAATACTTTCATTTAAACCACACCTAAATGTCCAGCATGCAGTTTCTCCAACACCTTAGCTCTCAGCTTGGATGGTACAACAACTCTGAATCTCCCCATCAAGGTCAAGTTCATCCCATCATTGGTAAAAATGTGGAAACTGGGATTTCTGCTGCACATTCTAGCCATTTTGGGTTATCATGTAGACCCAACACAGTATGGAGTCTTTTCTGGTTTCCTTTTGGATCATCTCTACCGTAATAGGGAGACTTTCGATTTTCATTAGGGAGATATGTTTGAGTTTTCCAATGACATCCTTGAACACTGCTGTGGCATCTTCCAGTACCTTCCCTAATTTGATTGCAGTTGACTCTATTGTAGAGGACGTGGCATGCACATGGTGGATGGATCTCCAATCAAGTTGTATTTGTCTCAGCCAATTGCGGCCCCATAATTCTGACCCTACTGTTTTTTTTTACCACGTACAAGCCCAATGTGGCTTGTTGGTTGTTGTATTTGGACTCAATAGTAAGGGGGTCAGATAGGCGATTCTGTGGATGCAGTCCAGAGACCCGGATGGTAGTTTGCCTCCCTGGTGCCAGGGTCCGGGATATTTCTGATCGCGTCCAAGATATCCTGAAGTGGGAGGGTGAGGTGCCAGATGTCGTGGTACATATAGGTACCAATGACATAGATAGGAAAAGGGAAGAGGTCCTGAAAGGAGAATAAAGGGAGTTAGGAAGGGAGTTGAGAAAAAGGACTGCAAAGGTAGTAATCTCGGGATTACTGCCTTTGCTACGTGACAGAGAGAGTAGGAATGCAATGAGGTGGAAGATAAATACGTGGCTGAGGGATTGGAGCAGGGGGCGGGGATTCAAGTTTTTGGATCATTGGGACCTCTTTTGGCGCAGGTGTGACCTGTACAAAAAGGACGGGTTACACTTGAATCCTAGGGGGACCAATATCCTGGCGGGGAGATTTGTGAGGGCTATTGAGGTGACTTTAAACTAGAATGGTTGGGAGGTGGGAATCAAATTAAAGAGACGAGGAGAGAGGAGGTTAGTTCACAACAGGGGGATGGGAACAAGTGCAGAGAGATAGAGGGGTGTAAAATGAGGGTAGAAGCAAAAAGTAGTAAGGTGAAAAGTAAAAGTGGCAGGCCGGCAAATCCAGGGCAAAAATCAAAAAGGGCCACTTTTCAACATAATTGTATAAGGGCTAAGAGTGTTGTAAAAGCAAGCCTAAAGGCTTTGTGTGTCAATGCAAGGAGCATTCGTAACAAGGCGGATGAATTAAAAGTGCAGATTGTTATTAATGAATATGATATAGTTGAGATCACAGAGACATGGCTCCAGGGTGACCAAGGATGGGAGCTCAACATTCAAGGATATTCAATATTCAGGAGGGATAGACATGAAAGAAAAGGATGTGGGGTAGCATTGCTGGTTAGAGAGGAGATTAACGAAATAGAAAGGAAGAACATTAGCTGGGAGGATGTGGAATCGATATGGGTAGAGCTGCATAACACTAAGGGGCAGAAAACGCTGGTGGGAGTTGTGTACAGGCCACCTAACAGTAGTAGTGAGGTTGGGAATGACATTAAAGAGGAAATTAGAAATGCGTGCAATAAAAGAACAGCAGTTTTAATGGGTGACATCAATCTACATATAGATTGGGTGAACCAAATTGGTAAGGGTGCTGAGGAAGAGGATTTCTTGGAATGTATGCGGGATGGTTTTTTGAACCAACATGTCAAGGAACCAACTAGAGAGCAGGCCATTCTAGACTGGGTATTGAGCAATGAGGAAGGGTTAATTAGCAATCTTGTCATGAGAGACCCCTTGGGTAAGAGTGACCATAATATGGTGGAATTCATCATTAAGATGGAGAGTGACATATTTAATTCAGAAACAAAGGTTCTGAACTTAAAGAAGGGTAACTTTGAAGGTATGAGACGTGAATTAGCTAAGATAGACTGGCAAATGATACTTAAAGGGTTGACGGTGGATATGCAATGGCAAGCATTTAAAGATCGCATGGATGAACTACAACAATTGTTCATCCCAGTTTGGCAAAAGAGTCAATCAGGGAAGGCAGTGCACCCGTGGCTGACAAGGGAAATTAGGGATAGTATCAATTCCAAAGAAGAAACATACAAATTAGCCAGAAAAAGCAGCTCACCTGAGGACTGGGAGAAATTCAGAGTCTAGCAGAGGAGGACAAAGGGCTTAATTAGGAAAGGGAAAAAAGATTATGAGAGAAACTGGCAGGGAACATAAAAACTGACTGTAAAAGCTTTTATAGATATGTGAAAAGAAAAAGATTGATTAAGACAAATGTAGGTCCCTTACAGACAGAAACAGGTGAATTGATCATGGGGAACAAGGACATGGCAGACCAATTGAATAACTGCTTTGGTTCTGTCTTCACTAAGGAGGACATAAGTAATCCTCCGGAAATAGTAGGGGACCGAGGGTCTAGTGAGATGGAGGAACTGAGGGAAATACTTGTTAGTAGGGAAGTGGTGTTAGGTAAATTGAAGGGATTAAAGGCAGATAAATCCCCAGGGCCATATGGTCTGCATCCCAGAGTGCTTAATGAAGTAGCCCAAGAAATAGTGGATGAATTAGTGATAATTTTTCAAAACTCTTTAGATTCTGGACTAGTTCCTGAGGATTGGAGGGTGGCTGATGTAACCCCGCTTTTTAAAAAAGGAAGGAGAGAGAAACTGGGGAACTATAGACCGGTTAGCCTAACATCGGTGGTGGGGGAAATGCTAGAGTCAGTTATCAAAGATGTGATAACAGTACATTTGGAAAGCGGTGAAATCATCGGACAAAGTCAGCATGGATTTGTGAAAGGAAAATCATGTCTGACGAATCTCATAGAATTTTTTGAGGATGTAACTAGTAGAGTGGATAGGGGAGAACCAGTGGATGTGGTATATTTGGATTTTCAAAAGGCTTTTGACAAGGTCCCACACAGGAGATTAGTGTGCCAACTTAAAGCACACAGTATTGGGGGTATGGTATTGATGTGGATAGAGAATTGGTTGGCAGACAGGAAGGAAAGAGTGGGAATAAACGGGACCTTTTCAGAATGGCAGGCGGTGACTAGTGGGGTACCGCAAGGCTCAGTGCTGGGACCCCAGTTGTTTACAATATATATTAATGACTTAGATGAGGGAATTAAATGCAGCATCTCCAAGTTTGTGGATAACACGAAGCTGGGCAGCAGTGTTAGCTGTGAGGAGGATGCTAAGAGGATGCAGGGTGACTTGGATAGGTTAGGTGAGTGGGCAAATTCATGGCAGATGCATTTTAATTGGATAAATGTGAGGTTATCCACTTTGGTGGCAAAAACAGGAAAACAGATTATTATCTGAATGGTGGCCGATTAGGAAAAAGGGAGAGGGTGCAACGAGACCTGGGTGTCATTATACACCAGTCATTGAAAGTGGGCATGCAGGTACAGCAGGCGGTAAAAAAGGTGAATGGTATGCTGGCATTCATAGCAAGAGGATTCGAGTACAGGAGCAGGGAGGTACTGCTGCAGTTGTACAAGGCCTTGGTGAGACCACATCTGGAGTATTGTGTGCAGTTTTGGTCCCCTAATCTGAGGAAAGACTTGCCATAGAGGGAGTACAAAGAAGGTTCACCAGATTGATTCCTGGGATGGCAGGACTTTCATATGATGAAAGACTGGATCGACTAGGCTTATACTCGTTGGAATTTAGAAGATTGAGGGGGGATCTTATTGAAACATATAAAATCCTAAAGGGATTGGACAGACTAGATGCAGGAAGATTGTTCCCGATGTTGGGGAAGTCCAGAATGAGGGGTCACAGTCTGAGGATAAAGGGGAAATCTTTTAGGACCGAGATTAGGAAAAACTTCTTCACACAGAGAGTGGTGAATCTGTGGAATTCTCTGCCACAGGAAACAGTTGAGGCCAGTTCATTGGCTATATTTAAGAGGGAGTTAGATATGGCCCTTGTGGCTAAAGGGATCGGGGGTATGGAGGGAAGGCTGGGGTGGGGTTCTGAGTTGGATGATCAGCCATGATCATAATAAATGGCAGTGCAGGCTCGAAGGGCCGAATGGCCTACTCCTGCACCTATTTTCTATGTATTTCAGTGCTATAAATGTCATTCCCACAGGAGTTACCTTTTCTCCAGTAAATTGGATACCTGCAGGCTTCAGTTTAGTACCTTTGAAATGCCGTTCAAACATATTTTGTGGAATAGCTGCAGTAGCTGAGCCAGTGTCCAATACCATTTTAATAAATTTTCCACTCAGCTCTGGTGTAAGCCATATTGCTTTTCTATTGTTAGTTTTCACACTGTAGATGTCAAGGCTACCTAGTCCTGTGTCACTTTCATCATTATCAGATTTTTCATCAATAACATGCAGATTGGTGCTCTTCTTGGAACTGTAATTTGACTTTTTATCTTTTTCTCTTCACTGTTGCAGTCCATTCATTGTTGTGTGTCTGACATGCTCTTTGTACGTGTCCTACTTGGTTGCATTTTCTGCAAGTTTCACCTTCAAACCTGCATTGGTCTGGTGTATGTGAGCCCCTGCCACAACAATAACATAATTTGTTCAGCCAGGCAGGTTTCTGTCCAGACATTGCAATTTTGTTCACACTCACTTTCATTCCTGACTTCAACTCCCTTGCGTCTGGCTGCTGCTTCCATTGAGAAAGGCATTTCACCTGCTCTTTTAAGTATGACTTGTGCTTCAGTTCAGTTATTTTTGAATGCTTTCTTGTAAGGTTCCACAAAGTAAATGATGTCTACTTGGGGTATTGTCAACAGTTTTGGGCCCCATATCTCGGAAATAATGTGTTGTCATTGGAGACAGTCCAGAGGAGGTTCACAAGGATGATTCCAGAAATGAAGCGGTTAACATATGAAGGGTGTTTGGCAGCTTTGGGTCTGTACTCACTGGAATTTAGAAGAATGCATGAGAATCTCATTAAAACCTACTGAATGTTGAAAGAATTAGATAGAGGGGATGTGGGGAGGATGTTTCCTATGGCTGGAGTATCCAGAACCAGAGGGTACAACCTCAAAATTGAGGGGTGACCTTTTAGAACAGAGGTAAGGAGGATTTTTTTTAGCCAGAGAGTAGTAAATCTGTGGAATGCTCTGCCAGACTGTGGTGGAGGCCAAGTCTGTGCATATATTTAAGGTGGAAGGTGATTATTTCCTGACCAGCCAGGATATCAAAGGAAATAGCAAGAAAGCAAGTGTATGGGGTTGAGTGCGATCTGGGATCAGCCATGATGGAATGGCAGAGCAGACTCAATGGGCTAATGTACTAATTCTGCTCCTGTGTTTTATGATCTCATGACTCAGTACATCATTGAGCCAACAATGCTCAGACAATTAAGTTCAGCCACATAAGCTGAAATGAACTCCCCTTCTTTTTGGTTCTGCTTATGAAACCTGAAGCATTCTGCAATCAACAATGATTTCAGTTCTAAACGTGCCTGCATTGCTTTCATAGTATCAGTAAAGTTCATTTCACCTGGTTTAGTTGGAGCAGTTAAACTTCGAGGGAAACTGAATGCTTTTCCACCTGTTGCACTCAGTAACATTGGCTCTGACTTTTCATTGCTTGTTTTATTTGCTTCAAAATACTGCTTAATTCATTCAGTATACATAATCCAGTTATCTGTTGTGCAGACAAAATATCTATATTTCGGAAGTAGCCAGGTATGTTTTTAAAAATTCTTATTGTTATTGTCACCTGATAGTCACTGTTTTTCCCTTCTTTCTCCCCTTCCAAAAAAACAGAACATGTTGCACTTTTTAAAAAAAAACTCAAACATCTCACTGCGCTTCAACAGGTAGAAGTCATTTCAGGTTCATTTTAAAACTTACTTGTTGCCAGTGTTATGTTTTCTAACTACAGAAATTAACTGAAAAAACAAAACAGGAACTCAAAGATAAACAACAGGAGTTCTGCAGATGCTGGAAATTCAAGCAACATACATCAAAGTTGCTGGTGAACGCAGCAGGCCAGGCAGCATCTATAGGAAGAGGCGCAGTCGACGTTTCAGGCCGAGACCCTTCGTCAGGACTAACTGAAGGAAGAGTGAGTAAGGGATTTGAAAGCTGGAGGGGGAGGGGGAGATGCAAAATGATAGGAGAAGACAGGAGGGGGAGGGATGGAGCCGAGAGCTGGACAGGTGATAGGCAGAAGGGGATACGAGAGGATCATGGGACAGGAGGTCCGGGAAGAAAGACGGGGGGGGGGGTGACCCAGAGGATGGGCAAGAGGTATATTCAGAGGGACAGAGGGAGAAAAAGGAGAGTGAGAGAAAGAATGTGTGCATTAAAAAGAGTAACAGATGGGGTACGAGGGGGAGGTGGGGCCTAGCGGAAGTTAGAGAAGTCAATGTTCATGCCATCAGGTTGGAGGCTACCCAGACGGAATATAAGGTGTTGTTCCTCCAACCTGAGTGTGGCTTCATCTTTACAGTAGAGGAGGCTGTGGATAGACATGTCAGAATGGGAATGGGATGTGGAATTAAAATGTGTGGCCACTGGGAGATCCTGCTTTCTCTGGCGGACAGAGCGTAGATGTTCAGCAAAGCGGTCTCCCAGTCTGCGTCGGGTCTCACCAATATATAAAAGGCCACATCGGGAGCACCGGACGCAGTATATCACCCCAGTTTACTTTACTTTACCCAGTTACAGTTTACAGTAACTCAAAGATAACTTGTGTTAGTTTAGTTTTTACTTCAATGAGGCGCACACTTATGATGTAGTGGCGTAATAACTTATGCCATTCATGTACTTCTTACGTATAATCCATAATGAATTATGTAAACAAACAATATATTTACAATATTATTCAAATATTACTGAAACAAATACACAACTAGGACTGAAACAACAATTCAATATAATACTCCCTGTAATTTTACAAAGCTACTGCTTCATTTGTGTGAGTTGCCTGTTTGACTTCATCAAATTAAAATTGACTTCAACAAATGAATGCAATATTACATTCTCTTATAGGGCTGTCGTCAGAGGTTGAGATTGCAATTGCACAAGCTGTTGCTTCTGGTGAGTAAGCATGAGATTCAAAAAATGGGTGGGACCTATCAGGACTTTCAACGGAGCTTAAGATCATTTGGGTTATTGGGCACTTGGCAAGGGCCATTTAAAGGAAGTTAAATTTAAGCAGTGAGACCATTCTGTGAGTGGTCCAGTGTGGGGAGCTGAGGCTTTGGCTTAAGAAGCTTCCGATGAGGCTAAGTAAGCTTCTGGTAAGTTTCTTTCTTTCTTATTGCATAGTTAGAGCAACGGGAATTACTGCCAGGACAGTGGAGTACTCCTCCTGTGGGATGTGGGAAGACAAGAAGACCTACAATATCCCTGATGACTACACCTGCAAGAAGTGCAACCAGCTGCAGCTTCTTGCAGACTGTGTTGGGGAACTGGAGCTGAATAAACTCTGGACCATACGGAAGGCTGAGGGATTGATTCACAGGACATACAGGGAAGTAGTTACACATAAGGTACAGGACACTGGTAACTTGGAGACCGTCAGGAGGAAAGGGGACAGGCAGCCAGTGCAGGGTACCCTTGTGGCCATTCCCCCTCAATAAAAAGTATTGGAAATGATGGGGGGAAGGGGGGAGAGGGGGAAGGAGGGGAGAGACAACTCAGCAGAGGAGAAGAAGCAGCATACAAATTAGCCAGAAAAAGTGGCTCACCTGAGGACTGGGAGAAATTCAGAGTTCAGCAGAGGAGGACAAAGGGCTTAATTAGGAAGGGGAAAAAAGATTATGAGAGAAAACTGGCAGGGAACATAAAAACTGACTGTAAAAGCTTTTATAGATATGTGAAAAGAAAAAGATTGGTTAAGACAAATGTAGGTCCCTTACAGACAGAAACAGGTGAATTGATTATGGGGAGCAGGGACATGGCAGACCAATTGAATAATTACTTTGGTTCTGTCTTCACTAAGGAGGACATAAATAATCTTCCGGAAATAGTAGGGGACAGAGAGTCCAATGAGATGGAGGAACTGAGGGAAATACATGTTAGTAGGGAAGTGGTGTTAAGTAAATTGAAGGGATTAAAGGCAGATAAATCCCCAGGGCCAGATGGTCTGCATCCCAGAGTGCTTGAGGAAGTAGCCCAAGAAATAGTGGATGCATTAGTGATAATTTTTCAAAGCTCTTTAGATTCTGGACTAGTTCCTGAGGATTGGAGGGTGGCTAATGTAACCCCACTTTTTAAAAAAGGAGGGGGAGAGAAACCAGGGAATTATAGACCGGTTAGCCTAACATCGGTGGTGGGGAAACTGCTAGAGTCAGTTATCAAAGATGTGATAACAGCACATTTGGAAAGCAGTGAAATCATCGGACAAAGTCAGCATGGATTTGTGAAAGGAAAATCATGTCTGACGAATCTCATCGAATTTTTTGAGGATGTAGCTGGTAGAGTGGATAGGGGAGAACAAGTGGATGTGGTATATTTGGATTTTCAAAAGGCTTTTGACAAGGTCCCACACAGGAGATTAGTGTGCCAACTTAAAGCACACGGTATTGGGGGTAAGGTATTGATGTGGATAGAGAATTGGTTGGCAGACAGGAAGCAAAGAGTGGGAATAAACGGGACCTTTTCAGAATGGCAGGCAGTGACTAGTGGGGTACCGCAAGGCTCAGTGCTGGGACCCAGTTGTTTACAATATATATTAATGACTTGGATGAGGGAATTAAATGCAGCATCTCCAAGTTTGTAGATGACACGAATCTGGGCGGCAGTGTTAGCTGTGAGGAGGATGCTAAGAGGATGCAGGGTGACTTGGATAGGTTAGGTGAGTGGGCAAATTCATGGCAGATGCAATTTAATGTGGATAAATGTGAAGTTATCCACTTTGGTGGCAAAAACAGGAAAACAGATTATTATCTGAATGGTGGCCGATTAGGAAAAGGGGAGGTGCAACGAGACCTGGGTGTCATTATACACCAGTCATTGAAAGTGGGCATGCAGGTACAGCAGGCGATGAAAAAGGTGAATGGTATGCTGGCATTTATAGCAAGAGGATTCGAGTACAGGAGCAGGGAGGTACTACTGCAGTTGCACAAGGCCTTGGTGAGACCACACCTGGAGTATTGTGTGCAGTTTTGGTCCCCTAATCTGAGGAAAGACATCCTTGCCATAGAGGGAGTACAAAGAAGGTTCACCAGATTGATTCCTGGGATGGCAGGACTTTCATATGATGAAAGACTGGATGAACTAGGCTTATACTCGTTGGTATTTAGAAGATTGAGGGGGGTTCTGATTGAAACATATAAAATCCTAAAGGGATTGGACAGGCTAGATGCAGGAAGATTGTTCCCGATGTTGGGGAAGTCCAGAATGAGAGGTCACGGTTTGAGGATAAAGGGGAAGCCTTTTAGGACCGAGATTAGGAAAAACTTCTTCACACAGAGAGTGGTGAATCTGTGGAATTCTCTGCCACAGGAAACAGTTGAGGCCAGTTCATTGGCTATATTTAAGAGGGAGTTAGATATGGCCCTTGTGGCTCAAGGGATCAGGGGGTATGGAGGGAAGGCTGGTGCAGGGTTCTGAGTTGGATGATCAGCCATGATCATACTGAATGCGGTGCAGGCTCGAAGGGCCGAATGGCCTACTCCTGCACCTATTTTCTATGAGAGCTACGGCAGTCAGGTCCCTGACAATGAGTCTGGTTTTGTTACTCAGAAGGGAAGGGGGAAGAGGTGGACAGTAGTGATAAGGGATTCTTTGGTTAGGGGAACAGGCAGGAGGTTCTGTGGATGTGAACAAGGTTCCCTAATGAACATAGAACAGTTCAACACAGCTCAAATCCTCTCAATGCACAAATTTCTCAAGTTAAACTCCTCATATGAGTATAATCCTCTGGGGCCAAGGGACAAAACACAGTACCAACTGTCACACACTGCACATATAGTACATACCGTATAGTTATGACAGCAGTAAAATATGCAATCACACAAAAATATATATATATACACCCCAAGTCCAAATGTCACGGCCTGTAGATTGATGGTGCAGCAGGTCCTCTTCATTGTAGTGTGTTAGGTTGTAGAGGCCTCACGGAGTCCAAACAAAGGTATAATTATTTCTTCACTCCATTTCCTCACTTGCAAACCCCAGTCAATACACATTGGCAATAACATCCTTCTACACAATCTTCATCAACAGAGGTGCATGACAGAGCTGTGTGTTTAGCCCCTTCTCTACTTGCTTTACACCTATGATTGTGTGGCTATACACAGCTCCAACATCATTTTCAAGTTTGCTGATGATACTGCTGTTGTGGACCGAATCAAAGGTGGTGATGAATCAGCATACTGGAGGGAGATGGAAAATTTGGCTGAGTGTGTTAGAACAACAACCTCTCACTCGATGTCAGCAAGACCGTGGAACTGATTGTAGACATCAGGAGAGGAAAACCAGAGGTCCACAAGTCAGTCCTCATTGGAGGATCAGAGGTGGAGAAAATTAGTAACTTTAAATTCCTCGATGTTACTATTTCAGAGGATCTGCCCTGGACTCAGCAATTGCAAAGAAAACATGGCAGCACCTCGACTTCCTTCGGAGTCTGCAGGGATTCGCCATTACATCTAAAACTTTTGACAAGCTTCTATAGGTGTGCAGTGGAGAACATATTGACTGGCTGTGGCATGGCCTAGCATGGATACATTGCTGCCTTTGAATGGAAAATTTTGCAAAAGGAGTGGATTTGGCCCAGTAAATCACGGGTAAAACCCTCCCAACCATTGAACACATGAAATACTGTTGTTGGAAAGCAGAGATGCCCACCTCCGGGTCATAGTCTCTTCATGCTGCTGCCATCAGGTCGTAAGTCCAAGAACCTTAAGACTAGTGACTAGTGGCGTCCCACAAGGATCTGTTCTGGGACCTCTACTTTTCATGATTTTTATTAACGACCTGGATGTGGGGGTAGAAGGGTGGGTTGGCAAGTTTGCAGACGACACAAAGGTTGGTGGTGTTGTAGATAGTGTAGAGGATTGTCAAAGATTGCAGAGAGACATTGATAAGATGCAGAAGTGGGCTGAGAAGTGGCAGATGGAGTTCAACCCGGAGAAGTGTGAGGTGGTACACTTCGGAAGGACAAACTCCAAGGCAGAGTACAAAGTAAATGGCTGGATACTTGGTAGTGTGGAGGAGCAGAGGGATCTCGGGGTACATGTCCACAGATCCCTGAAAGTTGCTTCACAGGTGGATAGGGTAGTTAAGAAAGCTTATGGGGTGTTAGCTTTCATAAGTCAAGGGATAGAGTTTAAGAGTCGCGATGTAATGATGCAGCTCTATAAAACTCTGGCTAGGCCACACTTGGAGTATTGTGTCCAGTTCTGGTCACCTCACTATAGGAAGGATGTGGAAGCATTGGAAAGGGTACAGAGGAGATTTACCAGGATGCTGCCTGGTTTAGAGAGTATGGATTATGATCAGAGATTAAGGGAGCTAGGGCTTCACTCTTTGGAGAGGAGGAGGATGAGAGGAGACATGATAGAGGTGTACAAGATAATGAGGAATAGATAGACTGGATAGCCAGCGCCTCTTCCCCAGGGCACCACTGCTCAATACAAGAGGACATGGCTTTAAGGTAAAGGGTGGGAAGTTCAAGGGGGATATTAGAGGAAGGTTTTTTACTCAGTTGGTGCGTGGAAGGCACTGCCTGAGTCAGTGGTGGAGGCAGATACACTAGTGAAGTTTAAGAGACTACTAGACAGGTATATGGAGGAATCTAAGGTGGGGGGGCTTATATGGGAGGCAGGGTTTGAGGGTCGGCACAACATTGTGGGCCGAAGGGCCTGTACTGTGCTTTACTATTCTATGTTCTAGGTTCTAAGACTTACACCACTAGGTTCAAGAACAGTCATTACCCCTCAAACATCAGGCTCTTGAAACAAAAGGGATAAATACACTCACTTGCCCCATCAAAGAAATGTTCCTACAACCAGTGATCATACTTTAAGGATTCTTTATCTAATTATCTCACGTTCTCATTATATTTTGCTATTTATACCTGCATTTGCACAATTTGCTGTCTTCTGCACTCTGGTTGATCTTTCATTGATCCTGTTATAGTTACTATTCTATAGATTTGCTGAATATGCCCACAAGAAAATGAATCTCAGAGTTACACGGTGACATATGTACTTCGATAATAAATTTAATTCGTACTTCGTAAAAGATGCCAATTTTTTTTCAGTTATATAATAGAATAAGAGAGGCAAGAGTGGACATCTGACCACTGGAAAATTACCTGGATTAATGGGGAACAACAAAATGGTGGGTGAACTGAATAAGTATTTCAAACTTCAAAGTACATTCATTATCAGAGAATGCATAAATTATATAACTTTGAGATTTGTTTGCTTATTTTGCATAAATCTTCACTGTGGATGACACTGGCAGCTTGCCAGAAATTTGAGAATGTCAGGGGCAGAAGTGAGTGTAGTCACCATCAAGAAGGTGCTTGAGAAGCTGAAAGGTCAAAGTCAATACGGAATCCTTGCCTGACTAATCTGTTGAAATCCTGTGAGGAAATTACAGGCAGTACAGACAGAGGAGAGTCGGTGGCTTCAATTACTTCGATTTTCAGAAGGCATTCGACAAAATGCCACACGAGGCTGCCAAGCAAGATAAGAACTCATGGACTCCAACACCTTCCCAACCAGTCAGGCTAACTGGTCTGTAATTTCCTGTCTTTTTCCTCCCTCCCTTCTTGAAGAGTGGAGTGACATACCCAACATAAAAGACAACCCCACCCCACCCTCCCAAAATCAGGCCTGAAAGCATGTAATACCAGACTCAAGCACAATTACTATCAAGACTATTGAACAATGACCTTTGTGCGAGGAGATGGACTCTTGACTTCACAGTCCATCTTGCTTTCATCTTGAACTTTGTTTACCTGTACTGCACTTTCTGTGTAACTGCAACACTTTATTCTGCTTTGTTATTATTCTCTTTGTCTTACCTTAATGCACTGTTGTAATGAAATCACTTGCACAGATGCTATGCAAGACATGTTTTTCACTGTTCATCAGTACATTTGATAATAAATTGATTTGAGGAAAATCTTGTTAACAGTTGCAGTTTAAGTTACAGCAGATCAAAAGAATCAAGTGCATGAAGTATTGAAGGCATTACATTTATACACATTACTACAAGATTTTGTCACCTGGAGACCAATTGGTGACATTAATGTCATCTGCCTGTTCAATATATTTTCATCCACTAGATGTTAAATTACTGACTTTAGGTTAAGGACAAAGGGAAAGGAAAAATACTGTGTATTTAACCGTATTGAGTTGTGAAGTTAAACTAAAAGGAAATTAGAAAAATAATTTAGATTGTGCTAACTGAAAATGCTGGAAATATACAGCAGGTCAGGCAGTACCTGTAAAAAGAGAACACAGTCAACATTTCAAGTTGTAGACTGTTCATTAAAACTGGAAGAGAAAATAAGTTTTAAGCACCAGAAAAGCTGGTGAAGGGGCTGACATGATGAGGCCAGAGTTGCTATGAGAATATATTGTAGAAGTCATCCAGTTGAAGGGTTAATGGGAAAACTAGAGATTAACCAAAAATAAGAAAGTCAATATTCTTACTGTAACTGTAAGTAATCCGTCTGTGATATTGGCTCGGTTTCTCTGTCAGAACAGTCTGACCAATTGTGCATGCACTGCTGCTGTTCCCACATTTTCACACTCCTTTGTGTTGTCGTTCCTCAACTGTCCACATGTCATAGCTTGTTTCCATTCTCTGACTGCACCCATTAATTTGCCTATGATCTCATCAACTTTTTCCTCTGCTAACCCTGCCCTTCATTTATCAATATTCCTTTTGTCCTGCCCTTCCCTCTCTGAAATTTAAAACTTGTTTTCTTTCTTTCTGATGAAGGGTCTTTGACTTAGATTTACATGGTTTCACTTTTCATAGATCCTGGCTGACCTGCTGTATGCTTCCAGTGTTTCCACATTTTTTAATGAAATTAGGATCAATTAAATGGATTGTCTAGTTAATGACAAAGCAATAATTACTTATTCCTGACATTGATGGAAGTTTTCCATAAAATGCCTTAATCCCTGCTATGGATTTCTCCATTTCTGACATCAATTTCATTCTGAATGCAAGAGATCTCCGACTTCGAGAAGTGCAAATAAATGATCAGCCAATTATGCTGAAATAACCAAGACAGAAAAGCAGAAAACAAAAGGCTCCAATTTTTAACCTGGTATATGACTATAAATATATGATTGAAAGTAAACTAAAATATACAGTATATTTTTTTGAATAAGAAAACTGTGGAATTTTATTCTGAAATAATTCCACATAAAATTAGATGTTCCAGCATAGAGTGAATTCAGCAGCAACTATGCCATGTGCAATTAAAAACTTAAGTTAGAAGGCAACAGAATACAATATTCTCAAGTGATTTTAGTAAATATAGTTTGTGAGATATTCAAGTTCTTGTTAAATATTTTATTCTTGTAGTTTCAAAAGGAATCCTTATTTTTTTCACTGAGTGTATGCTGACTGCTGGCTCTCAGCACATTCCCATTCCTCCACATTCCTCCCTGTAATCCATTCTCTCACATGCCACTCAATTCCCTAGCCCTCCATCTTCCCTCTCTTGCAACATGAAAACACTAGAAACAACTTGCCCGTTGCCAATTAAGCTACCAGCACATCTCTGGGAGGTGGGAGGTGGGAGGAAGTCGGAGTACCCGGGGGAATCCTACACTGTTGAAGGGACAACCTATCCACTCCACACTGACAGCATTTGAGATCAGAATCAAAAGTGATTCACTTAAGCTGTCTGCAACACCTTCCAATGTTCCATTGCTGTCAATTCAGTGAAATCACGAGGTGCTCATGCAATAGAAGAGTAGAATATCATTAACATCAACAACTGGAATTTGTTATTTTATTGATGTAATAACTACTGAACTGGTGTCAATTTAACACGACTACACCACCAAATAGTAAAAATATTGCCTTTAAAGCACCTGCAAAATCCAAGCCAATAGCATTTAAACAGGTACTTTTAACAGAGAAAAATATTGAAATAGTCAAATTTTAAAGCAGAAGCTCACTTAAATTTGCACATACTACAATGCCTGAGAATATCTGAGAGTCGTATCCAATATTTAAATGTGAAATACACAAGGCTTCCTGCAATAACCTAATTATGCAAATTATTTTTAATATCCAGCATACTGAAAAAAATGGCATGGCTTTATCCTTTGGTATTAAATAGACTACTGATGTAAAGAATTATTTTATTTTTAAAAAAACACCTTCGGGGATGGGTGGTGGCTGGAAGAATTTGTAGTTATTCTGAGTTCTGCAGTAGTCCGGCTCCTTTTGCTCTCCACCCACCAAAAACTAATTGGAAATGTATCTTTTCAGGGTCTCTGTCATATTCATATTACCAATGAAGCTGGATAGTGTGTGAATAATACATGATATAATTAGTTTATCTAAAATCTCGTAACAAGTAAACAGCTGTCACTTAAGAAAGGGCAAATCTACCAATTCCATTTTGAAATCATTACTGTTCCACCTTGGCAAGAACTGTTAATTCAATTATTGCACTCCTTTGTAGATAAAGAACCCAGCACCAAGTCTGAAAACAAATCAGGGATGTATCACACCATTCTAATAATGGAGGTTGTCAAATGGGAGACCACTAGTAGTAAAATAATGTTGCATATTGTTTATAAAATGCCAAAACCTTGGCCCCCATATGCCTTGGACAAATAACACTTGAAGATTTTTAAAAAAAAACTATTGCAAGGTTCTGGAATGAGAATATCAAGTGCTCAAATTCTGTACTTCCTGATGCAGAATATAGTTTTCCAAGCTCCTAAACAATACAACTCTTCCATCAGGCTTTTCTCTATCCCTCAAAGCTTACAAAATATATCACTAACAAGGGAAAGTTCTCTTTCCTACTGTTGTCTATGTTGGGAAGAATACTTTGTGGAACAAATCCACCAATCAGAAGCTATGAAGGCATAAATGGCAAGTTTACCAAGTAAATTTAGATTGAATAAACAAGGAAACATAAGAAAATCTGACACGACATAGAAACTCATTTTCAGCAAAGCCAGTTTGAATTACTTTGTTGGCATAACTTGTATTAATACCAAATTAAACAAAAGACTTGTTTTTAAGAGTGAAGTGGGTTGGTCGAAGAAGACAGGAAATATTTGTACATAATCTCATTGAGTTCATACCACACAATTGCTTTCAAATCCAAAATTTATGGCAACTATCTTGAAATTTAGTGGAAAACTTAGACAATTCCATTGTAAATGTTTGCAGTATTTTTATTTGCAGAAAATCAAGCTTATTTTCCGTGTGTAAATTTTTATTTTATTTATCATATTCAAAGATTATGAGCAATTTAATTCTGCTCGCCAGATACTTTATACTATTAGTCAGACTGAATGACAAATGTTTTGTTAGTCTGCACTATTATCTTGTAACACAAAAAGAGCACACCATGAATCATAATTGCATCTACAATACAATGTATTACATATATGATTAATCATGTCCAATAATATACTTCAGGTTGGCTCATTTCCTTCAGTTCCAATCATTCCAATGACAAAGTGCTCAGCTCAACAAAAAAAAATCTAAAAAAATAAAGCTTCAGCAAGAAGCAATAAGAATGTATTTCATGGTTCTATAATAGAATCTATAACCTTTGTTTTATAAATTCCCATAAGTCAGATTCCTAGTGCTTTGAAGTTTCCAAAATGAACAAGCAGCTTGAGTAAAGCGCTCCTTAATCAATTACTGGACCCCAAAATTGGCTGTCGACAAATTGGACAAGTGGAGTTTTCAGAAAGCCAGCGGTCAATACAATGAATATGAAATTCATGTGCACATGGTAGTCTTCTAAGCTTGTTCCCAACTGCATAGTCATTAATACAAACACTGCAGGTTTTACTGACTTCATTCTCTGCGCTAATGTTTCCGTAATTCCGAGTCATAAGATTGTCAATTTGTTCTTTGGTCAGACCCCTCTGGCGCTCCTCTTCATCGTCATCATTCAACAAGAAGAAGTGAGCAAGCCGTAATATTGGCAAGGTACCATTTTCTACCAAACTATTTGTATCTCGAATTTGCCTGGTCTCAATGCTTTCAGCAGCACGGTCAAGATTCTCATTCTGCATACTTTCATTCATTTGAACCCTTGCAGCCTGGTCTCCAGCTAATCTCTCATTTGATTCATTTCTTGAATTAGAGAGATTTAGGTTTGAACTGGTCTGTGAGCTAACCGAATCAAAGCTATCAGACGGGTTCTGCTGAACTCTTTGGTTAAGTTCAGAATCTGAATCATTCTCCATTAGGGAGCTTAGCTCACCAAATCCTGTCATAATCTGACGTAGTATTGACCTCAAGGCTATAGATGATGGCTCACCAAGCCCAGTCTCAGATATCCTGCGCAGAGGTATACGGATGGTGCTGACATAAGTCCTAATTCCGGCAAGTTCTGATCGTGAGATAGTACGGCGGAAACCACCACTATCACTTTCAAAAGTCACTGTATTTTCTGCCATTCGGACACGGGAACGAGTTCTATTCGCAATACTATCACGATCTCGATTTTCTCCAGGACGTATCCTTCTAACTTGAAGATCCAACATAATAGTTGGATGCCTTCGAATACCAGAAGACCCATTGGAATGATTTCTCTCTCTTTCATCTATGGCCTCTTGTCTAAGTATGCCACCAGCTGACGATGGCACAGTAGTACTCCCACTAACAGTCTGGATTTCCTCTGTGGTCATGGTGGATTGATCCACAGTCCGTTGCCTTCTTGTACCCTGTCTCCGCTCAACATGGTCCTCCCGCCGCAACGGAGCCCAATCTGAAGAATTTACCATGGCACTCTCTCTACGCAAGGGGGATCGACTACGTCTGTTCTGTGAATTCCTGTAAGATCTGCGTGGTTCCATTTGCCCATGTAGGTCATTTCCACTCACAGAGTTTTGTATGCTGTGCCTCTCTAATACAGCAACTTCAGTCTGACTGTGCTGTTCCTCTTCATGTGTTCTTCTAACACTCTGCCATTCTGCTCTTCGTCTGCTGATTCGCCGTTGACCAACTACACTTAAAGCTGTTTGCTGATTAGCGTTTTGTCTTCTTGACCTTTGTCGACCAGTTGTTATTTCAAAAGTTCCATTTGTGATACTTCTTTGGCCCACAGGTGGAGTAACTTCCATGCTTTCTACTTCGTCAGCCCTGATTGCAGTTCCCAGGTTATATTCAGAATTTGTCCGCTCAGCAGTCAGTTGGACATGGGCCCGAGTTCGACTTCTGGTACGACTAGCGACAGGAGCAAAACTTTGTTGCTGGACATTTTCTATGTTCCTATTAGTGTTACTTTCCAGTATAGATGTATCCAAAGACTGGCTATTGACAGTTTCATGTTCATGATTAATATTGATTTCTAGACTGAAGCGGAACTCGCCACTATTGGGATTTGTTCGACTCACAGCTCTCCATGTCTGGTTCCCACTCTGTCCACTACGGGTGGCATTTCCTGTACGTCTAAATGTGTTAAGCCATTCAAGGAGGGAATCACTATTTGAACTTTCTCCTAGTAAGTCAGAGCCTAAAAACAAAGGGGAAAAATGTATCATATTAAAATCATGTCAAAGATCTACAAATCCTTTTGTTTAGAATTACTTCCCATTAAACAGAAATTTAAACTAGAAAGAGATAAAGTGCAAAAACACCAGACGAAACCCGTGAACTGTGCTGCTAAAAACACAAATACAGCTAATCTGCAACAAAGGCTTGCAGGTCATGAATTAAATAATGTAATTATTACATTAATGCAAATTTTTTGTAATAATTAAAACTCAAAATTTGAGAAGGTTAAAAACATAGTACTTTAATCCATGACAAATTCAAAGGAGAGATCAACAAAGAACTGACTAGTGATCATTTCCAAATAAGCTTGCACATACCAAACGGTTGATAAAACAAGATGCAGAACTGAAAATCTGAAATGTGTTTTGCCTCAAACATATGATATGCAAATTATGAAGATACCCCATCTTAGCTGGAAACATCACACAATTATGAAAGCTCCATTACATGTCACTACAATAAAGTTTTTTTTCTGTAGAGACATTAATCCTGCTTTGAAAGCATTTAACAATTTTTAATATAGCCAATGTAATGTAAAAATCAGTACTAATCAGTAAAGCATATGACCAGTGCATTGCTGAGTCCATTCTTTATTGAATGTATAATTCTATGCCACGCTTTGTGACTTGTTCAAATTAGCAACAATACATTGAGATGCTTTAAAACTGAGAAAATATACCCCCAGAATGCAAGTTAAATATATTTGATTATCTGTCCAATTTTCCCTACACTTGCATAAAAATGGAATAATTAAATTTGGTAGTGTGCTATTTAACGTAAGGAACAAAAAAATTGACACAGTGCAGTGGGTCACATCCTGGGCATACAGAGGAACCATTTCTAGTGCTATTTATCTGCCTCAAATGTAATTTTATACACCCTAGCTTCGTTATATGCGTCTTCAGACAATACGGATTCACAGTTATGCGAGGAACCTATTTTTACCAACTTCTCATTATATGCATCCAAAACTCAGTTATGCGAGGAGCATTGTTTTCTCGCCAATACAAGTCACGTGTGCACGCCTCACAGTCTCACTCCTGCCGGTCTCGCATTGGTTTTGGCACGTATGGACAGCGTGACCTTGCGCTCTTAAATTTTTGTGTTTTTACCTACGGTGCAGTGATTTTGTGCTTGAAATATTTAACTGTGCCTCCTAAACGTCTGATGTCAAGTCCTGGGCCATCCGCCAAGCGGCAGAGAACCGCTTTAACACTTGGGGAAAAAAGTTGGAAATTATAAACAGGGCGGTGTCAGGTGAAGGTAACACAGCTCTGGGACGCTACCCTGCGCAGTTGCAGGCTATAATAGCTGAGTTAGGCATCACACAAAAGCAGGTGTTTAATGCAGACGAGGTCGGGCTTTTTTGGAAGCATATGCCAAAACGCACTTACATAAGTAAGGATGGAAAAGCTGCGTCAGGTTTCAAGGCAGCAAAGGATAGATTTTGCTTATGAGTTCCAATGCCGAAGGAGACTGTAAGATGAAGCCTCTCGTAGTTTACCATTCACTGAACCCCTGTGCTCTTAAGGTTTGAGTAAGAACATGCTTCCTGTTCACTGGGCAGCTAACAAGAAAGCATGGGTCACTGGTCAAATCTTTGAAGATTGGTTTGCTAATCATTTTGCTGTTGAGGCTGAACGCTACTGCCGGGAACACAATCTTGCCTTTAAAGTTCTTTTGTTGCTTGACAATGTGCCAGCCCGTCCTAAACATTTGGACAGCATTCATCCTAACATAACAGTGCGTTTCCTGCCGCCTAACACCACTCGACCAAGGTGTGATATCCACATTCAAGGCGTAATTTTTACTGCGACCTGTCTCTCAGATGCTGCAAGCAACAGACGATTTTGAAAATCCCAGGAGTTTTACCAACGGTGAGAGAATGGTGGAAGTCCTTTAACATCGGACATGCCATCAACAACATTGATGAATCCTGGAAAGAGGTCAGGTGTTCCACTCTGAAGCAACTGGCAGAATTTTTTAAGGCTGCGGAACACTTGGCACAAATGGCGATGAACATGGACCCAAGTTTAGAACGGAGTCAGCATTTCAGTCATTCCCTGCGGTCAAGACTTCTTCCCAACAAGCAAACACTGCCAAGCAAACAATCCTCACCACTTTCTTCAAACCGGTGTCATCTCCTGCTGCTGGCAGTACTGAGAGTTTTGTGAGTCTTCCTTCACCCTTTGCTGCCCCTGATGATCCTGACAACACACAACCATCCACCTCATCCATGTAAAGCTGCCCGACACTATAACAACCACTCATCTCCCGGAGCAAACACACCTGCCACTGTTGGTGAATACTGTACACCCTAGTATGTTAACTTTCTATGATTTATTACGTTGAATGTTATCTTAAATTGATTAAATATAATACTAATGTTGCCTTGTGGTACTGCTTTTGTGTCATATTGGTATGAAAATGCAAATAAATTACAGATAAAACATACTTAGGAAACCCTCAAGAACGCATCCCTATTCTCTCCATTTAAATAATTATTCACATCATGCGTTGATTTCGAGGAACGTATCCCCCGCATATAACGAGGATAGGGTGTAATTGTGCTCATAGCTCTGTTAACTGTAGTGACATTTCACTTGCTTGGAAGATGGAATTTTTTTTTTAATCTGGAAGGCTCTAATTTATTTTTCAAAGTAAAGCACATGCATAGATGTTGGAATATGTAGAAGTACAGCTGAGTTGACACCTTTCATCATAAGAGAGTACAAAGGTAAATTTATGGTCATATGAATTTGTTACTATGTATATTTAGTATTTTCTCACTTTTTAAAAATTAATCAGAGCATTAATGAACAGATTAGAAAGTAACATACAAAAGTTACAAAAATTAAAACTATTACATATCAATTTTAACGCTAAATACTGTCAATGTAAAGCTGATTTATATATTCTTTGGCAGATTCTTCCATGAGTTGCCAATTAATGATATTCTGTCGGACATGAGTGCAAATAAATAATTATAATGACGGTTGCATGCAAGTTGTGTTCAGGAAGTGATCTATATATTGAGGAACTGAACAAATAGATTCTACTATCCATACTTCCCAAGCATCATCAACCCAACTGTTCACCTCCAAAAGCTGTTTCTTATATGCAATATTTCTCAGTGGAAAGTTCTGATAAACCTCTTGCATTATAGACAAATTGTTAAAAAAACTGAAAAGATACATATACTGTACTAAAGTAGCAAATAAAAACTGACACTTGCTTTTGAAGAATTATTATACAAAATTCAAAGAAGAAGGGGAAATCCTGGGAATAGAATGATATAGAATTAATTTTCTTGGGTCAATTGAGTCATTTCTTCGCAAGTTTGAACGGGGCACGACTGCGCAAGCGCATGAAAATCGGCCCATGAGACAGCGGGAGAGTTTAAAAAGTGAGCAGATTGAGAAAGGGCTGTCATTTCTTCAGCAGTTTGAAAGGGGCACGACTGCGCAAGCACGTGAAAGTCGACCCATGAGACAGTGGGAGAGTTTAAAAAGTGAGCAGATTAACGGAGCGGGCGATGGAGCAGTGGGACAGAGTAGGAATGCTTTGGCTCGAGAGGCTTCGGCAAGCAGAGGCTGAGGGCAAGCCTGCTCCCAGTGAGGCAAGGCCAGGTAAGTTCCTTTAATTACTCTAATCAACTTAGGAGTAGGTAATGGAGGCAGCAGTTAGGGCAGTCGAGTGCTCCGTTTGCAGTATGTGGGAAGTCAGAGCGAGCACAGCGAGCACAATTGTCCCTGATGACTACACCTGTAAAAAGTGCATCCAGCTGCGGTTCCAGACAAACCGAGTGAGGGAACTGAAGCTGGAGCTGGATGAACTTCGGATCATTTGAGAGGCACAGGCAGAAATAAACAGGAGTTACAGGGAGACAGTCATCCCTAAAACTCAGGAGGCAGGTAGCTGGGTGACTGTCAGGAGAGGGAAGGGGAATAGACAGAATGAGCGGAGCACCCATGTGGCCATTCCCATCAATAATAAGTACACCGTTTTGGATACTGTTGGTAGGGACGACCTACCAGGGACAAGTAGCAGTGGTTGTGTCTCTGGCACCGAGACTGGACCCTCAGCTCAGAAGGGAAGGAGGGAAAAGAGGAGAGCAATCGTGATAGGGGATTCGATAGTTAGGGGGACAGATAGGAGGTTCTGTGGAAGAGATTAAGAATACCGGATGGTCTGCTACCTCCCTGGTGCCAGGGTCCACGATATCTCAGATCGAGTTCTCAGTATTCTCAAGAGGGAGGGTGAGCAACCAGATGTCGTGATCCATGTGGGGACCAATTACATGGATAGGAAGAAGGAGGAGGTCCTGCAAAGAGAATTTAGGGAGTTAGGTGCAAAGTTGAAGGACAGGACCACCAGGGTTGAAATCTCAGGATTGAAAAAGGAAGATAATGCAGCTAAATACGTGGCTAAGGAGTTGGTGCAGGAGGGAGGGTTTCATGTTTCTGGACAATTGGGCCTTGATCCAGGGAAGGTGGGACCTGTTCCAACAGGACGGGTTGCACCTGAACTGGAGGGGGATTAATATCCTTGTGGGAAGGTTTGCTAGTGGTGCTCCAGGGGGTTTAAACTAGATTTGCAGGGGGAGGGGAACCAGAGTGTTAGAGCAGATAGTGATGTGGAGGAGGATAAAGGTCATGCGAGAACTGCAAGTATAGTGCATGGAGTAAAGCTAGATCTAACATATAAAGAGGCTTTGAGGAAAGAGAAACAGAATAAAGGTTGTAAAGGTAGTAGGGTAGAAGGGCTGAAGTGCGTGTAGTTCAATGCAAGAAGCATCAGGAAGAAAGGTGATGAACTGAGAGCTTGGATACATACATGGAATTATGATGTAGTGGCCATTACAGACTTGGCTGGCACCAGGACAGGAATGGATTCTCAATATTCCTGGATTTCAGTGCTTTAAAAGGGATAGAGCGGGTGGAAAAAGGGGAGGAGAGGTGGCATTACTGGTCAGGGATGCTATTACAGATACAGAAAGGGTGGGTAATGTAGCAGGATCCTCTTTTGAGTCAGTATGGGTAGAAGTCAGGAACAGGAAGGGAGCAGTTACTCTATTGGGGGTATTCTATAGGCCTCCTGGTAGCAGCAGAGATACCGAGGAGCAGATTGGGAGGCAGATTTTGGAAAGGTGCAAAAATAACAGGGTTGTTATCATGGGTGACTTTAACTTCCCTAATATTGATTGGCACCTGATTAGTTCCAAGGGTTTAGATGGGGTAGAGTTTATTAAGTGTGTCCAGGACGGATTCCTGTCACAGTATGTTGACAGGCCGACTAGGGGGAATGCCATACTAGATCTAGTATTAGGTAACAAACCGGGTCAGGTCACAGATCTCTCAGTGGGTGAGCATCTGGGGGACAGTGACCACCGCTCCCTGACCTTTAACATTATCATGGAAAAGGATAGAATCAGAGAAGACAGGAAAATTTTTAATTGGGGAAGGGCAAATTATGAGGCTATAAGGCTGGAAATTGCGGGTGTGAATTGGGATGATGTTTTTGCAGGAAAATGTACTATGGACATGTGGTCGATTTGTAGGGATCTCTTGCAGGATGTTAGGGATAAATTTGTCCTGGTGAGGAAGATAAAGAATGGTCGGGTGAAGGAATTGTGGGTGACAAGTGAGGTGGAAAATCTAGTCAGGTGGAAGAAGCCAGCACACGAGGTTTAGGAAGCAAGGATCAGATGGGTCTATTGAGGAATATAGGGTAGCAAGAAAGGAGCTTAAGAAGGGGCTGAGGAGAGCAAGAAGGGGGCATGAGAAGGCCTTGACGAGTAGGGTAAAGGAAAACCCCAAGGCATTCTTCAATTATGTGAAGAACAAAAGGATGACAGGAGTGAAGATAGGGCCGATTAGAGATACAGATGGGAAGATGTGCCTGGAGGCTGTGGAAGTGAGCGAAGTCCTCAATACAACACACATCAAAGTTGCTGGTGAATGCAGCAGGCCAGGCAGCATCTTGAGGAAGAGGAACAGTTGACGTTTTGGGCTGAGACCCTTCGTCAGGACCAACCGAAAGAAGAGCTAGTGAAGAGATTTGAAAGTGGGAGGGGGAGGGGGAGATCCAAAATGATAGGAGAAGACAGGAGGGGGAGGGATGGAGCCAAGAGCTGGAAAGTTGATTGGCAAAAGGGATATGAGAGGATCATGGTACAGGAGGCCTAGGGAGAAAGAAAAGGGGGAGGGGGGAAAACCAGAGGATGGGCAAGGGGTATAGTGAGGGGGACAGAGGGAGAAAAAGGAGAGAGAGAAAAAGAATGTGTGTATAGAAATAAATAATGGATAGGGTACAAGGGGGAGGTGGGGCATTAGTGGAAGTTTGAGAAGTCAATGTTCATGCCATCAGGTTGGAGGCTACCCAGACGGAATATAAGGTGTTGTTCCTCCAACCTGAGTGTGGCTTCATCTTTACAGTAGAGGAGGCCGTGGACAGACATGTCAGAATGGGAATGGGACGTGGAATTAAAATGTGTGGCCACTGGAAGATCCTGCTTTCTCTGGCGGACAAAGTGCAGGTGTTCAGCGAAACGATCTCCCAGTCTGCGTCGGGTCTCGCCAATATATAGAAAGCCATATTGGGAGCACCGGACGCAGTATATCACCCCAGCCAACTCACAGGTGAAGTGTCGCCTCACCTGGAAGGACTGTCTGGGGCCCTGAATGGTAGTGAGGGAGGAAGTGTAAGGGTATGTGTAGCACTTGTTCCGCTTACACGGATAAGTGCCAGGAGGGAGATCAGTGGGGAGGGATGGGGGGGACGAATGGACAAGGGAGCGATCCCTGCGGAAAGCGGGGGGGGGTGGGGGGGGAAGATGTGTTTAGTGGTGGGATCCTGTTGGAGGTGGCGGAAGTTATGGAGAATTATATGTTGGACCCGGAGGCTGGTGGGGTGGTAGGTGAGGACAAGGGAACCCTATTCCTAGTGGGGTGGCGGAAGGATGGAGTGAGAGCAGATGTGTGCGAAATGGGGGAGATGCGTTTGAGAGCAGAGTTGATGGTGGAGGGCGTGCTGCGTTCACCAGCAACTTTTATGTGTGTTGCTTGAAATTCCAGCATCTGCAGGTTTCCTCGTATTTGAGGTCCTCAATAAATACTTCTCTTCGGTATTCACCAATGAGAGGGAACTTGATGACGGCGAGGACAATATGAGTGAGGTTGATGTTCTGGAGCATGTTGATATTAAGGGAGAGGAGGTGTTGGGAGTTGTTAAAATACATTAGGACGGGTAGGACCCCGGAGCCTAACAGAATATTCCCCAGGCTGCTCCACAAGGCGAGGGAAGAGATTGCTGAACCTCTGGCTAGGATCTTTATGTCCTCATTCTCCACGGGAATGGTACTGGAGGACCAGAGGGAGGCAAATGTTGTCCCCTTGTTCAAAAAAGGTAATAGGGATAATCTGGGTAATTATAGATCAGTGAGCCTTACGTCTGTGGTGGGAAAGCTGTTGGAAAAGATTCTTAGAGATAGGATCTATGGGCATTTAGAGAATCATGGTCTGATCAGGGACAGTCAGCATGGCTTTGTGACGGGCAGATCGTGTCTAACAAGCCTGATAGAGTTCTTTGAGGAGGTGACCAGGCATATAGATGAGGGCAGTGCAGTGGATGTGATTTACATGGATTTCAGTAAGGTATTTGACAAGGTTCCACACGGTAGGCTTATTCAGAAAGTCAGAAGGCATAGGATCCAGGGAAGTTTGGCCAGGTGGATTCAGAATTGGCTTGCCTGCAGAAGGCAGAGGGTCGTGGTGGAGAGAGTACATTCAGATTGGAGGGTTGTGACTAGTGGTGTCCCACAAGGATCAGTTCTGGGACCTCTACTTTTCATGATTTTTATTAAGGAACTGGATGTGGGGGTAGAAGGGTGGGTTGGCAAGTTTGCAGACGACACAAAGCTTGGTGGTGTTGTGGATAGTGTAGAGGATCGTCGAAGATTGCAGAGAGATATTCATAAGATGCAGAAGTGGCAGATGGAGTTCAACCCAGAGATGTGTGAGGTGGTACACTTTGGAAGGACAAACTCCAAGGCAGAGTACAAAGTAAATGGCAGGATACCTGGAAGTGTGGGGGAGCAGAGGGACCTGGGGGTACATGTCAACAGATCCCTGAAAGTTGCCTCACAGGTAGATAGGGTAGTTAAGAAAGCTTATGGAGTGTTAGCTTTCATAAGTCAAGGGATAAAGTTTAAGAGTCGCAGGGTAATGATGCAGCTCTATAAAACTCTGGTTAGGCCACACTTGGAGTACTGTGTCCAGTTCTGGTCGCCTCACTATAAGAAGGATGTGGAAGCATTGGAAAGGGTACAGAGGAGATTTACCAGGATGCTGCCTGGTTTAGAGAGTATCCATTATGATCAGAGATTAAGGGAGCTAGGGCTTTACTCTTTGGAGAGGAGGAGGATGAGAGGAGACATGAGAGAGGTATACAAGATATTAAGAGGAATAGATAGAGTGGACAGCCAGCGCCCCTTCCCCAGGGCACCACTGCTCAATACAAGAGGACATGGCTTTAAGGTAGGGGGTGGGAAGTTCAAGGGGGATATTAGAGCAAGGTTGTTTACTCAGAGAGTGGTTGGTGCATGGAATGCACTGCCTGAGTCAGTGATGGAGGCAGGTACACTAGTGAAATTTAAGAGACTGCTAGACAGGTATATGGAGGAATTTAAGGTGGGGGGTTATATGGGAGGCAGGGTTTGAAGGTCGGCACAACATTATGGGCCGAAGGGCCTGTATTGTGCTGTACTGTTCTATGTTCTTACACAATATTTTCTTTGTTATTTAGGGGAAATCGTATACTCATTAGAAAAAAAATTGCAGAAATTCCTTTAGTATTTTGACAGGAACCTCTTTGCAGTTGCCAGTTTCTACAGTAGCAAATAAACACACTGTTACCAAAAACATCAAGGTCTTGGCTTCCTCAAGTGATAAGAAACTCAAAGTGAAGATGCAAGAAGATTCATACACCACTTTCAATTCTCAGTAAGTAAAACATTCCAAGGTCACAACTATAACAATAGGTTTAACACTCACCTTGATTTTCAGTACTTTGTTCATATTCATTGCTTCCAACATTGCTCTGTGTCGTTAATTGTTCCTTAGCACCATTGAGTCGCTGTTGCAATTCTTCAGCTGTAATTTCACCTGAACTCAGGAAAACAGGATAAAAGTTATACCTAACCTGGGATACTTGCATCTAAATTGTCACAATATAGCCAAATTAAGTTAAATTTTGGCATTGTTCAATAAATTGCATTTTCATCTTTTGAAAGCTTTAATGAACAAAGTTATATTTAATGAGAGTTACTCGAATTCAATTTGGAACAGCCATGCCAAGAGATTTCTTCAAACTTTGTATTAGTATACACTAACAATTCTGGATAAATACTAACTTGTTGCTCTATTGAACCAGAGTAAATTTTAATATGAATCAGCTTAATTTAATGTCATAAAGTTAAAATGCTTTTGAAGAATTTCATTCCTTTATGTCACAATCCAATAATTACTCTAAAGTAGATAAATATAAAACAGCATAAATGTCTGAAAAGGAATCATGTCATATAAAACCAAGTTGGGAAAACAGTCATGAGGGAATACTTAAGATTGGGCACTATTGAAGAAAGAAATGTTGAAGCATTTTATCTAAGTTGAATGCAATCTTCTCTTAATAATACCAGAAAAACAAGAGTCCCAAGAAAGAAACCCAAAACAAAACAAAAAATTCACTGCAAACTAATGAGGCTAAAAGCTGACAAATACCCATGTCCATATGGATTTCTATTCCAGCTTCCTCTCAAATTGTAAGGATGGCGAGATAGGTTAGGAAAATCATGTGTGAAAAAAAATTTGAGAACCAATAAATTGAAAAAAAAATCAAGAGAACATGAGTTGTTAAGAGTTCTTGCAGAAAAATAAGGAGTGGGACAATGGAACTAATGGAATTGCTCCTTTATGATATAGTGTAAACCCAAAGGGTGGAATAACTGCCTTATGTGTTAATGATAAAGTAATAGATGGATAAATGAGAACTAGTATATGAACTTAAATTTCCAAATAGCATTTGGTAAGGTGATGCACACAGCATTGCAAGCAGTTCAGAAAGTTCACTATGTTAACTCCTGGGAAGAAGGGGTTATCTTGTAGGGATAGGTTGAACCTACTAGATCTACACCCATCAGAATTTTGAAAAATGAGAGGTGAACATATTAAAAGGTGGAAGGGAATTTATGTTACAATGCTAATAACATTTCACTGAAAGAAATGGGACATGTTAATAAAGTGGTTATGGGCAAATCATGCAAGAACCATCCAAGATAGTGATAAGACCACAGAATACTAGAGTATTAGATAATACTAAAAACAAGTTTAGAGAAATTAACAGGAATATCATCGATGTTGGAAAATCATAGTCAAGAGGAGAGACCGATTAAGCTGGAGTTATTTTCATTGAAAACTGTTCAAAATAAATTACCAAAGTACATGTGTTAACATTTACTACTGTAAGATTCATTTTCTTGCAGACATTTACAGGAAAAAAGCTATAGAATTTACAAAAAAAAAGCATAAACAGAGACAACCAGTAAATTGAAAAAAAATCAAGAGAACATGAGTTGTGAAGAGTTCCTGAAAGCAAGTCTGTCAGTCATGGAATCTGCTCAGAGTAGTGGTATTTGAACCTATCTGTGCCAGAAACTCAGGAGCCTGATGGTTGTAGGGTAATAACTGTTCCTGTACTTGAACCTGGTGGTGTGGGACTCGAGGCTTCTGTACCTCTTTTCCATGGTAGCAGCGAGGTGAGTGCACGGCCTGGTTGGGGCCTGGTGGGGGGGGGGGTGTCCTTGATGACATGTTGTTTTCTTGCAGCAGCGCTTCATATAAATTTTGCTCAATGGTGGGGAGGGTTTACCTGTGATGGACTGGACTATATCATCACTTTTCCATTCCTGGGCATTGGCATTTCCATGCCAAGCCACGATGCAACCAGTTAGGATACTCTCCCCTGTTCATCTATAGAAGTTTGTCAAGGTTTTTGGTGACATGCCGAATCTCAGACAAATGTCTAACTCTAACTTCTAAGAAATTCTAACTCTAACTTCTAAGAAATTCTAACTCCTAACAAATTTCTAAGAGAACAAAGGAGATTGAACTGAAGTTTATAAAATTATGGTTGAGACAGAGTAAACAACGAAAGCCAATTTCCCATGACTACTTTATCTATCACTCTTATGTATCAGTCTAATTACAGAAGCATGCAAGAATGCAGAAGTTCGGAGCTCTGAACTTTTAAATCAATTCAATTCTCTGCCTCAAAAGGCAATAAAGGCAGAAATCCTCAATAACATTTTTAAAATTACCTTGATAATCATGTGAAGAACCATAATCTACAAAGCTAAGAAATTTAAGCTGGAAAGCCAAAGTACTTTATCTTTGGTTGGCAGAAACAAAAGGAACTAAATCAACATTTCTACAGCACCTTGAATTAGGTAGTGTACCCAAAATAGTAAAAACATAAATCTCCTTCTTCAACATGAATATGATGCTAATCACTCAATGACCATGGTGTGTGCTGGGGCAGCAGGCTGAGGGTGGCAGACACCAACAGAATCAACAAACTTATCCGTAAGGGCAGTGATGTTGTGGGGATGGAACTGGACTCTCTCACGGTGGTGTCTGAAAAGAGGATGCTGTCTAAGTTGCATGCCATCTTGGTCAATGTCTCCCATTCACTACATAATGTACTGGGTGGGCACAGGAGTGCATTCAGCCAGAGACTCATTCCTCCAAGCTGCAGCATAGAGCGTCATTCCTGCCATTCCTGCCTGTGGTCATCAAACTTTACAACTGCCGATAGGCTGGTCCTGGACTTATTTCATAATTTACTGGCATAATTTACATATTACTATTTAACTATTTATGGTTCTATGACTATTTATTATTTGAGGTGCAACTGTAACAAAAACCAATTTCCCCCTGGGATCAATAAAGTATTACTAAGACTATGACTAAAACCAACTACTTGAGTTATTTAACGAGTTGATATCAATGGTTCAGATTTCAAAATATATTAGCATTTTAAAAAGAGCAACTTGCTGAATCAATGTTAAACCTCCAAGCAGCTCGTAGTAAGATTGGTTAAATCTTGAAAACATGATGAAAGGTTGTCATGGACACAGTGGGCTGTTTCTGTACTACACAAATGTATGACTCAAAGTAACAATTCAATAGTAAATACTGAATTTATTTCCAACACAAAATTACAACTATTTCCAATGTTGAATTTACAAGACTAGCAAAGAACTGCACCGTAACTAATGGGAGAACATAATGCAGATAAATCACTGAATGTCAGCAAAACACACAACAGTACAGCACTAAACCAGCTGTTAAGCCCACAATGCTGTGCCAATCTTGACTACAATTTATACTAAATATTCTCCTCCTGTGTACCACCCATATCCCTTTATTCCCTTTTTGTTCATGAGTCTATGAAAAATCCTCGTAAGCTCCACCAAATTAACTGAATCCACGACTACCCTGGTAACTCTTTCCAGGTGCCTATTATTCTGTGTAAAAAAAAACACCTTGGCCCACACATCATCTTTAAACTCACTCCCCCAACCTTAAAAGCATACCCTCTGAAGTTTGACATTTCTACCCAAGGAATGAATTCTGTCTACCCTATATATGCCTCTCATAATTTTAAAAACAAGTTGTCAAGTTTCCTCTCAGCCTCAGATGCACTTAGGAGAACAAGTCTGTTCGCCCTCCAATCCGGGCAGTAGTCTGGTAAACCACTTCTGCACCTTTTCCACAATCATTCCTATAATGGGGCAACCAAAACTGCAAATAATACTGCATGTGCTGCCTGATTAACTTGTCATATAGTTGCAGCATTAATTCCTTACTCTTATGCTCAGCACCCCTGCCAATGAAGGGCAGATTCCATAATGCAAGACACCAAAATTGAAGCGAACAAATAAATCAGGAAACAAATTACACATCTTATTAGAATGAGGTTTAAAACATGAATGATCATTTGAATGGGTTGCATGAAACTACCCTTACAACAAGGAACCATCTTTTATCCACATGGGTAGAGGATACTACTAATTAAGATCTACCACTTTTAGTGTAAATTTGTCAATATACTCGATCTTACCTGGAGTGCCAAGAAGGTTGCTGTCTCTCATTAGTCGGTAGTCTTCTTCACTCAGATCATTGATAAACTGATAGTATGCTTCCTCTCGACTCAAACGCTCCAACTGTCGGCTGCGCTCATCTTCACTATGACTGACACTTTCTGTGGGTGACTGTTGATTGCCTCTGCGACTGGCTGGGTTAGATGAGTCCATGGTGTTGGGAATTCCAACTAACTGCTCAAAAACCAATAAAATAGTGATCCTTTTGAGATGCAATGGATCTTCAGAGTAGGTAATTCAACAAGTTGCACTTTATGAACAAAAGTGGTTTATATACTCTTACTTTTTTATTTACAGTTAAATTTTCTGCTGTGCACACAAAGTAAATCACCCTTTCATGTTCAAAATGTAATATGATGTTTCCAACAACTCATTCTATTAATTTGTACTTGAACACACCAATTATTTTAAATTTTTTTTGGTTCATTTGTAACCTGCTTATTTCAAAACCTTAACTTTTCAACATAATGTTGCTGTAAAATGCAATTTCTATACGTACCCCCCTGTTTTCGTACAGACTAAATTTTGCAGGTTATCTAATGAAGCCAAATTACATTTTTCTTGCTGACATCTCTTAAAATGTTTGCTGCACATAGAATAAATACTGAGGAATATGGAAAAGTAATCTCTAAATTTAGGGCATTGAGTATAATTTAGCATTGAGACTGGTTCAATGCTGTGGGCCAAATGGCCTGCCCAATGCTGTACTGTTCGATGCTAAATTACAACTCCATGGTCACCATGTTATATTGAATGAGTTAAGAGAGTACAAAAGCTACAAAGAGAAAGCTTTGTTATTCTGTACTCAAGAAACATTGAGGACATAAGATCCAAGAAAGAATATAGCAAATTCTCCAACAGTTGCAGAGGAAATACTCTTCATACTCTTAAAGGATAAAAAAAAGATGCAAGTCTCTATATTAATTCTAAAATTCTCTGTAATATCCAAAAATTGAAAGGCTGTGAGAAAGCTAATGTGATTTGAAAAGTAGTTTCTCTTTAATTGGAGAGTATGCAGGGATATTTGAGATTTTCAAGTCATTAAATTTGTTTCAGGAGAAGTATTTATGTACTCAGATTTCTGGAGCTTGAAAAAACAAACGTAATCAAGAAACATATGCAAGCGACACCTAAATTTCAATGCAGATTAAAACAAGGTCTAAAATCAAAACAAAAAAAAAATCCAAAGATCCAAGCATTGTTTTTAAATGGCAAGAAGTTTGAAAGTATGTAGATCCAAAAAGATCATATATACAGATTTTTAAAGTGAATTAAGTGGGGCTACAAATAAAAATCAGAAAGTCTAACTAGAGGGCCTAGAATACTTACCTAGAATGACTGTTTAAACACAAGAGATCATTTAACTTATGCTGCTGCTTCCTTCCAACACATATGCTTCATCCTTGTTTTATCGTTCTTTACTCTTCTCATATCTTTTATTCTTTGTAAACCCAAATTTTGTTTCAATAAAGATATTAATACCAGAAGCCTCAAAATATGCCAGATATTAGCATGTTTGATTTTTGAATCACTTAATTTTAAAAAAATTCTCCCAAATTTCCCAATGACTGTATTAGTAAAGATAATAAAGATGCCTTGCTTTAGTGAAGATTTTAGATTTTCTTCATATTTACCCTGCTTCACTTGAACATAATATTCATAGCATTATCAAATCACACTTATTTCTTAGCTTCCCTCAACTATTCAATTTTTTTCTATAACTGAAAAAGCTGGGGCAAAAGCACAAATTTTTGCTTCATCCCACTGGTTACAGCCTCCCAATTAAAAAACTATCTAATTTTACCTGTCCCAGTTCTCCATCCACACTAACATACTATCACCTCCTGGCAACTTCATGTGCTTTAATTATATTTAGCAGGTCAGTGTTCAAGCCTGAAGTCTTTCCAAAAGTCCAGACACACCACATGTTCACCGGACCCTCTTCATCCATTTTGTATCTCTTTTCACAGATGCTACTTGACCTGCTTTGCATTATGGAAAATCCAAATTTTGATAGAAATGCGCACACACACACACATCCCAGCTCCATAACCAAAGTACGCCTGTATTCCATTACACTCTGAAATTGTAACTTTTAGGTACAATAGGATTCAGTTAACTCCATGGAACCCCTGAGCAAATCTTATTAATGTTGTTTTTTTAAACTGCCATACAACTAGAAGCCAGAAAATTACATATCACACAACAAAAAGTGTTCACCAGTTTACTAGTTATAGTCTTGGTACATATTAGGCTGTTCAAGCACAATTGCTAAAACTTGCAATATCATGGACATTGTGTCTACAGCAAATGCAATATTTACGTAACACAACTGGATAACTGGACAAAAGCAGTTAAATAACCAAGAGCATCAAGAAACTAAACTTCAAAAAAATTGGAAAAAATTGTTACCAATTCATAAGATGCAGATTTGGCTTTCCTGCCATCACAATCTAAGGAAACATCAGGCATTATAGATGCCATCCAGTGGTGAGAATGTGTTGCTACATATACATTCAAAAAGCATTATGCACTGTACAACACATATTTTGCTTTAATATACAACATGGTGTGGGCAAAAGATTAATCATAACACAGCTGAGATTTTGCAAACTTATAACATATTACCTTCCGTACAATGCTACAAACATTGCACCAGTTTGTTTGACACAAACCATACAAAAACAGGCATGTTTTTCACGTCTAATATACAGAATTAAGAACACGCCCTTGAGCTGGTTCTGTCACGCAAAAAGACTGCAGAATAAAAAAGGACTTGAAATTTCTTTTTCAGTTCAGATATGGTCTGGTTTTGCACTCCAAGAGTAATCTGATGGATATGTTATTGTGACCTAATATTTATTTTCATGAAGCTGTACCAAAAACCTGCAGATGCTGGACATGGAAAACAAATTCATTGAATGCAAGAAGCATTCAGGTTTGAACCAGTGGCTGTTGTGACAGAAGAGGAGTCCATGGGCTGACAAGTCGGAACAGGGTAGGAATTGAAGTGGATGGCAACTGGGAAATTCCACCTTTTGCGGATGGAGCTGAGGTGCTCGACAAAGCAGTCCCCAATCAACATCAGGTCTCACCAATGTAAGAGAAAGGGGCAGTTGAAGAGATTGTGGAGGCTTTAGTAATGATCTTTCAAGAATCACAAGATTGTGACATGGTTCCAGAGGATGAGAACATTGCAAATGTCACTGCACTCTTATAGAAGGGAGGGAGGCAGAAGGAAAGAAATTATAGGCCAGCTAGCCTGATCTCAGTGGGTGGGAAGATGCTGAAGTGCATTATAAAGGATGAGGTTTCAAGATACTTGGAGGCCCATGGTAAAATAAGCCAAACTCAGCATGGTTTCCTTAAGGGAAAATCTTTCCCGACGAATTTATTGGAATTATTTGTAGAAATAACAAACAGGATAGACAAAGGAGAATCAGTGGATATGTGTACTTGGATTTTCAGACGATCTCTGACAAAGTACCACACGAGGGTTCTTAGCAAGAGCCCATGGTATTACAGGCAAGATACTTGCATGAACAGAGCATTGGCTGATTGGTAACAGGCAAAGAGTGGGAATAAACAGCCTTTTCTGATTGGCTGCCAGTGACTAGTGATGATCCGCAGGGTTCAATGTTGGGACCACTTCTTTATACGTCCCCAAAGGAGCTCCTTCTCTCCACCAGCCTGCAGGTTACCCTCAGGCAAAGTGTAGCATCTGCTTAGCAACCTCCCACACCCCAAATCTGGGTTATATGAAGCCATGGGAGCAGGTTATGGATGGTCATATGAGCAGCTGGTACACATCTCAAGTCCTGGTCATGCATCCACCAACACCAGGCAGACAATCTCTGAAGAGTATTGACAATGGCTGGGGTCACCAATCTTGTAAAGACACTGCCCAGAAGGCATTTCAAACTACCTCTGCAGAAAAATCTACCAAGAACAATCATGGTCAAAGACCATGATCAACTACATAATACGACATGATACAAAATGATGATGTCAATTATTTGGATGATAGAATTTGTGGCCAAGTTTGCAGATGATACAAAGGTAGGTCAAGGGACAGGTAGTGTTGAGGAAGCAGAGAAGCTGCAGAAGGACTTAGACAGATTAGGACAACGGGCAAAGAAGAGGCAGATGGAATAGACTCAGGAAGCGTATGCTCATGCACTTTGTAGAAGGAATGAAAGTATAGATTATTTTCCAAACAGGGAGAAAATTCAAAAATCCCAAATGTGAAAGGACTTGGGTGTTAACTTGCAAGTTGAGTCGGTGGTGAGGAAAACAAATGCAATGTTAGCACTCATTTTGAGAGGACTAGAATATAAAAACAATGTAATGCTGAGGCTTACTCAGGCACTGGTGAGACCTCACATGGATTACTGTGAGCAGCTTTGGACCCCTCATCTAAGAAAGGATGTGCTAATATTGGAGAGGGCTCAAAAGAGTTTCCCGAAAATGATTATGAGAATTAAAGGCTTATCATATGAGGAGAGTTTGATGGCTCTGGGTATGGACTCGCTGGAATTCTGAAGAATGAGGGAGGTTCTCATTAAATCTATCGAACGTTGAAAGGCCTAGATAGAGTGGATGTGGAGCAGACGTTTCCGAAAGTGGGCACCAGAGGGAACAACCTCATAATAGGGGGATAGCCATTTAGAACAGATGAGGAGGAATTTCTTTCACCTGAGGGTGGTGAAACTGTGGAATTCATTGTCATAGGCTGCTGTGGAGGCCAGGTCATTGGGCGTATTTAAGGCGGATGTTGGTAGATTCCTGATAAGTCAGGGCGTGAAAGATTACGAGATGAAGGCAGGAGAATGGGGTTCAGAGCTAAATGGATCAGCCATGATCAAATGGCGGAGCACTCGATGGGCCATATGGCCAATTTGTGCTCCTATGTCTTATGTAGAGGAGGCCACATCAGAGACTGGTACAGCTGAAGATCCCATCAGATTCACATATGAAGTGAAGGACCATTTGGAGCCCTGAATGGAGGCAATAGAGGTGGGGAATGGGCAAATGTGTAGCACTTCTGCCGCTTTCAGGGGTAAGATCAGGAGGGAGACTAGGGGGAGGGACGAATGGACAAGGGAGTCACAGAGGGAGCAATTCCTGCAGAAGGTGAAGAATGTGGGGGGGGGTGTAAAGATGTGTTTGGTGGCAGGGTCCCACTGAAGATGGCGGAGGTTGCGGAGAATGATGTGTTGGATGCAGAGGCTCGAGGTGTAGTGTATGTGAGGACATGAGGAGCTCTATCGCTGATAAGGCTGTGGGAAAATGGGGTGAGCGCAGATGTCCAGGAAATGGAGCAGGTGCAAGTGAGGGCAGCATCAATGGTGAAGGAAGAGAAACCCCATTCTTTGAAGGAGGAGGACATCTCTGATGTCTCGGAAAGGAAAGCCTCATCCTCGGAACAGATGCAGCGGAGATGAATGAACTGAGAAGGCAATGGCACTTTTACAGCAGACAATGTGGGAAGAGGTATAATCAAGACAGCTGCTGAAATCAATCAGTACATAGCTTGTCTCCAGTGATATAGACAGAGAGACCGAGGGAGGGTAGACGTATCAGAGATGGACCAAGTGAATGTGGGTGCCTATAGTGACATCCTGAGTTTAGAGAATGTGAGTAGAGCTGAAAGAGAAATTATTGAGAATGAGGACCAGTTCTGCCAGAGGAGGATGGTGGTAGATGGGAACTGGTTGGGTCTGTTATCAAGAATTCAGAGAACTGCTTTGTAACACAGAATGCTGCAGGAACTCAGGAGGTCAGGCAATATTTATGGCGAGGAACAAACATTTGATGTTTCGGGCCAAGACCCTTCAAAAAGAAACTTCAAAGGGTTGACATGGGCACTCACATGGGCCCCAGGTATACCTGCCATTTTGTTGGCAACATAGAACAGTCCATGTTCCAAGCCTTCCCTGGTAATGCTTCCTAACTCTTCCTCTAACTTCCACCCTACCCATAAATTCAGTTAGTCCATTTCTGACACCACCATCCCCTTTCTCGATCTCTGTCTCCATCTCCAGAGATAAACTGTCAACTGATCCAGAGATAAACTGTCAACTGATATCTTTTATAAACTTACTGATTCCCACTGTTATCCTGACTACACCTCTTTCCACCCTATCTCCTATAAAAATGCTATTCCCCTTTCTCAGTCCCTTTGTCTCTGCCACATCTGTTCTCAGGATACAGCTTTCCTTTCCAGGACATCAGAGATATCCTCCTTCATCAAGGAACAGAGTTTCCCTTCCTCCACCATCTCACTCACATCTCCTCCATTTTCTGAACATCCGCCCTCTCTCCAGGTTCCTGCTAGTGATAAAGTTCCTCTTCTCCTTAACTAACACTCCATTAGCCTCCGCATCTTGCACATCATTCTCCACAACTTCTGCCATCTCCACAGATTCACCACTCTCTGGGAAAAGCAATTCCTCCTCTTCTCCGTCCTAAATCTACACCGCCGAATCTTGAGGATGTGTCTCCTAGTTCTAGTCTCACCCATCAATGGAAACAACTTCCTTGCCTCTATCTTATCTATCCCTTTCATAATTTTATATATTTCTATAAGATCTCCTCTCATTCTTCTGAATTCCAGCGAGTACAGTCCCAGGCGACTCCATCTCTCCTCATAGTCTAACTCCCTCATCTTTGGAATCAACCTGGTGAACCTCCTTTGCACTGCCTCCAAAGCCAGTATATCCTTCCTCAAATAAGGAGACCAGAACTGCACACAGTGCTCCAGGTACAGTCTCACCAGTACCCTGTACAGTTGTAGCAAAACCTCCCTGCTCTTAAATTCAATCCCTTTAGCAATGAAGGCCAACATTCCATTTGCCTTCTTGATAACCTGCTGCACCTGTAAACCAACCTTTTGCGATTTAAGCACAAACACTCCCAAGTCCCTCTGCACAGCAGCATGCTGCAATTTTTTTACCATTTAATAATCTGACCTTCCATTTTTCCTTCCAAAGTGTATAATCTTGCATTTCCCAACATTGTACTCCATCTGCCAGACTCTTGCCCACTCACTATTTTGCGTTGGTCTTCATATATCTATATCCCTCTGCAGACTCTCCGTATTTCCTGCACAAATTGCTTTTCCAATCAATTTTGTGTCATCGGCAAGCTTAGATACACCACACTCGGTGTTCCCTCTTTCAGATCATTAATGTATATCATGAACTGTTGTGCACCTAGCACCAATCCCTGTGGCACACCGCTCGCCACTGATTGCCAACCAGAGTAACACCCATGTATCCCAACTCTCTGCTTTCTATTAGTTAACTAATCGTCTATCCATGCTAATACATCACCCCCAACTCCATGCATCCTTATCTTGTGGATAAGTGTTTTATGCGTCACCTTATTGAACACCACCTGGAAATCCTAGTAAATAACATCCATCTGCTCCCCTCTATCCACTGCGCTTGTTATATCCTCAAAGAACTCCAGTAAGTTTGTCAAACAGGATCTGTCTCTGCTTAATCCATGCTGCATCTGCCTGATGGATCCATTTCTTTCTAGATGCCTCGCTGTTTCTTCTTTAATGATAGCTAAGCATTTTCCCCAACTACAAATGTTAAACTAACTGGCCTATAGTTACCTGCCTTTTGCCTACATCCTTTTTTGAACAGTAACATGACATTCGCTGTCTTCCAATCCACTGGGACCTGCCCAGAGTCCAGAGAATTTTGGTAAATCATCACCAAAGCCTCTACTATAACTTCTGCCATTTCTTTCAGTACCCAGGCCGACAGTTTGCTCAGCAGTACCTCTTTAGTGATAGATATTGCATCGAGGTCCTCACCTCCCATCGCATCCATAACATCTCTCTTTGGCATGTTAGATATGTCCTCCACCATGAAGACCAACGCAAAATAGTCATTCAAAGCTTCACCCATTTCCTCATTACCCATGACTAATTCTCCCATCTCATTCTCCAAGGGACCTACATTCACTTTAGCCACTCTTTTCCGCTTTATATAATAATAGAAAATTTTACTATCCATTTTTATATTTTGTGCTAGTTTATTTTCAGAATCTAGCTTCCCTTTCTTTATTGCTCATTGAGTGATTCTTTGTTGCTTTTTAAAGTTTTCCCACTCTTCCAATTTCCCACTACTCTTTGTATGCATGAGCTTTTAGTCTGATGCTTTCTTTACTTCCTTAATTATTCAAAGCTGGCTCTCCCCACCCTTACTGTCCTGGCTTTTAACTGAAATATACTTTTGTTAAGCACCATGAAAAATCTCTTTGAAAGTCTTCCACTGTTCCTCAACCATCAACAACATATAGCCTGTGTACCCAGTCGACACTAGCCAAATCCTCCCTCATCCCATAGTTTAGGCATAGTACACTGGCTTTAGATTGAACTATTGCACCCTCCATTTGTATGAGAAACTCAATCATATTGTCATCACTCTTTGCAAGAGGATCCCTAACTTCAAGATCACTAATTTTACCTATTTCATTGCACAGGACCAGATCTAAGATATCACATTCCCTTGAAGGTTCAGTAACATGTGGTTCAAGAAAGCCCTCACAGATGCATAGTCCTCCACAAAACTACCTTGGCCAACTTGATTCACCCAATCTATGTGCAACTTAAGGTCTCCCACAAAACTGCTGTTCCATTCTTACATGCCTCAGATATTTCTGTTTATTGCCTGTGCCACTGTAATGTTGTTATTCAGTGGTTGATAGACAACTCCCACCAGTAATTTTTCCCTTTACTATTTCTTTCTTTCTTTCTTTTTAAATCTTTTTATTGAGTAAGTATACAAAAAAGGTAAGCCATATAAACATTAATACAATGTTAAAGTATAATAAAATTCCAAAAGATAACAATACCAAAAAGAAAATACTACCAACAATGTAATTTAAGCATAAGAAACCAAAATAACATAATAGTATACTAGATTTTATATATATCAATGGAAAAAAAGAAAAAAAAACCCCAAAAAAAAACCCACCGTGCAACTAACTAAAAGCAAAGCAAAGCAATGGGCTAACTTGAAACCAAACAGAGTTAAACTTAAAATCACGTCCTCAATCCCGACCTCCATTGAAACAGTAAAAAAAAACAAGAAGGGTAAATATTACATTAAATGAAAATATCGAATAAAAGGTCCCCAAATCTGTTCAAATTTAAATGAAGAATCATGAAGGTTACTTCTAATTTTCTCCAGATTCAAACATAAAATCGTCTGAGAAAACCAAAAAAAGGTAGTTGGAGCATTAAGCTCTTTCCAATGTTGTAAAATACATCTTTTCGCCATTAAAGTAAGAAATGCAATCATTCTACGGGCTGAAGGGGAAAGATTACTAGAAATTTTAGGTAGTCCAAAGATAGCAGTAATAGGGTGAGGAGAGATATCTATATTTAATACCTTAGAAATAATATTGAAAATATCTCTCCAAAAAGTTTCCAAAGTAGGGCAAGACCAAAACATATGAGTTAAAGAGGCTATCTGCCCCGAACATCTATCACAGAAAGGATTAATATGCGAGTAAAAACGCGCTAACTTATCTTTGGACATATGTGCTCTATGCACCACTTTAAATTGAATTAGGGAATGTTTAGCACAAATAGAAGAAGTATTAACTAATTGTAAAATCTGCCCCCAATCATCCACAGAAATGGTAAGCCCCAATTCCTGTTCCCAATCTACCCTAATCTTATCAAATGGAGCTTTCCTGAGTTTCATAATAATATTATAAATCATAGCCGATGCACCTTTCTGACATGGATTAAGGTTAATTATCGAATCTAAAATATATATAGGAGGAAGCATTGGAAAGGAAGGAAGTATAGTACTTAGAACTATTTCTAATCTCTACCCAAATGAATTCAACATTCTGCTCCTTAGATCTTATATTGTCTTCACTATTGCCCTGATCTTACCTTTAATAAAGAGTGCCACCCCACCTCCCTTACCTTCCTGATTATCCTTCCGTATTACCTGATATCCTTGGATATTTATTTCTCAATCCTCTCCACCCTGCAACCACATCTCCGTAATGGCCACTAAATCATACACGCTTTTATTGATTTGAGTGTCAAGTTCACCGACCTTGTTTCGAATACTATGGGCATTCAAATAATGTGCCCTTACATTCATGGTGCTTTTAAAATCTTGTAACCTTTTACTCTTTTGCACTTGACTTTTCTTCACCCCCTCTTACTTTTCTCATTTTTATCTTTCGTGTTTTCTTTATCTTTATCCACACGTTTCTCTTTTACTTTATCCATCCTTCTCCAATCTATCGAACCCACTCCCCTACTATTTAGATTAAAGCCCTATGAGATTTGCTATGATCCAGGTCCCATCACGGTTCAGGTAGAGCCCGTCCCATTGGAACAGCTCCCTCTTTCCCCAATACTGGTGCCAATTTCCCATGAATTCAAACCCATTTTTCCCAAACCAATCCTTGAACCATGCATTTAACTCTCTAATCTTCTTGACTCTATGCCAATTTGCATGTGGCTCAGCTAGTAATCCAGAGATTACTACCTTTTTGGTTCTTTTTAATTTAGTCCCCAGCTGCTCTAATTCCCTCAGCAGAACCTCTTTCCTCATTCTATTTATATCGTAGGTACCCACATGGACCACAACAACCTGATCTTTCCCCTCCCACTGCAAATTCCTCAGCAGGTCAAATAAGATGTCCCAAACCTGGGCACCTGGCAGGCAACACAGCCTTTGGGACGCTCTATCCTCACGACAGAGAACTCTGTCTATACCCCTGACTATACTATCCCCAATTACCACTACACCGCTCTTCTTTCCCCCCTCTTGAATGGCTCCCTGAACTATGGTGCCACAGTTAGGTTGCTCATCCTTCCTACAGCCCCCACTGTCATCCACACAGGGAGCAAAAATCTCAGGCCTGTTGGGCAAGCTCAAGGGTTGAGGCTCCTCCAGCACTGTCTCTTGGATCCCACTTCCTGCCTCACTCGTAGTCACACCCTCTTATCCTTGACCACAGACCGAATTTGAGGCAGCTAATCTAATGACTGTGACTACCTCCTGAAACAGAGAATCCAGTTAACTCTCCCCCTCCATGATGTGCCGCAGTGTTTGAAGCTCAGATTCCAGGTCATCAACTTTGAGCCCGAGTTACTCAAGCAGCCAACACTTGCTGCAGACGTGGTCACCAGGAATCACAATGGGGTCCACCAGTTCCCACATCATGCAGCTACAGCACATTACCTGATCCTGCATCATCCCTTTATTTAATTAGCTGTAATTTAGTGACTTTTAATTCAACAACTACAAAAGCCTTACCAGCTACTCACCTGGGCCTCCTTGCCAAAGCCTCAAGTTCCCACTCCTGCACTGGTCCCCTCACACAATGGCTGCTCTGCTTTGACCCTGCTTTACTTTTATTTGCTCCTGCTAATGAAATGCAAATTGATTGGTCTGCTGCTAATGTGCCGAGCCCCACAAAATGCTCCATTTTTAAACTCTGCTCCCCTACCTCTGCGCAAAGCAAATGGACCACTGCTAACCAGATGCTTTGCACTGGTAGGACAGGAAATAGGAATATGCATGGGGTACCAATGAAGTAGACTGCTTTGTTTTGCATGATGCTAGGCTTCTTAAGTGTGGTCAGAAATACACTCATCCAGACCAGAGCAGAGTATTCCATCATGCTCTTGACTTGCGCATTGCAGACAATTAAAGTGCAAGGATGTGACTCACTTGTCACAGGATACCTAGCCTCCTGAATGCTCTTATACTCACATTATCAATGGGGCTAGGTCCAAGTTTCTTGTTAATGGTGAGCCCCAGAACATTAATGGCATGCAATTTAACACATTTCTGCTCTGAATGTCAGAGATAAATTTTCTCTTGTTGGAGATGGTTATTGTCTGTTAGCTTTGTGTAATTAGCATGGCTGAGTTTCGTCTAGGTCTCACTACATACAGGACGTTTGCCCAGGATTTATCAGCAGCACTACAGGAATACCTTCATAAGAAGGACTTCAGTGATTTTAGCTGCTGGGTCACCACTACCTTCTCGAAGTCACTAAATGCTGACCTTGCCAGTGACACCCAGAATGAATGAATTTGAAAAAAGAAATCAGAGAAAGATAATATACAGTAACTGGAAAACTATCCAACTTTGAAACATTTTATTTTTGATTGAATTTAGTCAATATAATCCAAAATGATTGAAGGAAAGTTGATAAGATTTTTAGAATTTGCTTTAGCTAATATGTTTATATGTTTGTTAAAAGAGAAAGCTAATGAGTATTGGCTGGTCATCTCATATAGAAGAATATGTTTTGATGTTAAAAGCATTTCTTTCAAATGATGTTTCAGTTTTTTAAATTTTTGTCACTGTAAAAAAGATTCATGACAGTATTTTTGCTGTTCCATCAATTCTTTAAATAAGGGAATTTTGCTCCATCCTAAATTTCACATACAAGTCAGAAAATATGTATTTTTGACAGACGGCTACCATAAATAATGTAGATGCAAAATATTTCAAATTAAAATAGAAGTACAGAACTTGGAAGCTCCAAGCAAGAGAGGTGTATTATGATTTTTGCGCAAAAGTACAAAAAAGGTGCAACTGATCAATTTTCAATATCCCAGCTCACTCCTCTTTCATTTCCAAAGTCAAAATGCTGAACACGTGGGGGAAGAAACAAAAAGTCTAAATCACTCTTGTTGCAATTTGAATTTGAGCTCTTTAAGAGCCTGGAATATGCACTTATGAACAGATATTACTTCAATCATTTATGCCAGATATTCTGCACATTGTAAAGCAAAAATTTTATCTCCTATGATCGGGGGATCAGAGGTGGAGAGGGTCAACAACTTTAAATTCCTCGGTGTCATTGTTTCAGAAGACCAATCCTGGGCCCAGCAAGTAAATGCTATTAGGAAGAAAGCATGGCAACACCTCTACTTCCTTAGACGCTTGTTGAAGATTCAATATTACATCTAAAACTTTGACAAACTATAATAGATGAGTGGTGGAGAGTATACTGACTGGCTGCATCACAGCCTGGTATGGAAAAACCAATGCCCTTAAACAGAAAATCCTCCAAAAAGTAGTGGATACAGCCTAGTCCATCACTGAGAGCCCTCCCCACCATTGAGCACATCAACACGGAACACTGTCACAAGAAAGCAGCATCCATCATAAAGGACCTTCATCACCTCAGTCATGCTCTCTTCTCACTGCTGCCATCGGGAAGAAGTTACAGCAGCCTCAAGACTCACACCATATTCAGGTTCAGGAACAGTTATTACCATATATATACATACATACACACACACACTTTAATAATAAATTTACTTTGAACTTTAAACAATACTCCATAATTCTGTACTAATGTGTGACAAAAAAAACTTTGTACCAAATTTAGGATTATACATAGCACTGCAAGCCAGGAGAAGGAAATAGTATTATAACTAATACGTAAAAGGTACACCACAGTCTAAATCTAGTTGTATGTTCACTTCTAGAATGCTAGAAAATGGTTTTGAGTAACTGGTGCATTAATGTACAACTCAATATTAAGCCACAATTTCGCTCTAGAATATGCTAAAACTGGCCCAAATAAAGGTTAAACTCCAGTTTACATCAGCTTTAAATAGCACAGAACAAGAAGCTTTTGGCTTCTTAAAGACAAAGTTATACAAAGCTGGTACTGAATTAAATCAAATTCAAAACTGAAGATCTGAGAAAGATTATGTAGAGTTAGAGTTTGCTTCATTTAATAAAGAAAACACAAAACAAAGAGATAAAGTAACAGAATGCATTTAAAAAATTAGCTTCACAGTTAAAATTCTGCATTCTGGGATATCATTTAGGCAACATCTTCAGAAGCTGGTAAATCTGTATACCAACTAAATGTATATATTTTTGAATTAAACATTTATGTTTTATGTATGCATCATGAAAGACTGATATATACAATGAGATGACTCAATGTGGCCCACCACCCATACTAATCTGGCCCAGACACAGAGGGCTAACAAAGCTGATCTGCTCCATCCCAGAGTCCTCTTATGAGGTAAAGGAAGCAATAAACAACAACTAACTTGGTCATAGACAACAATTCCTTAGGCTCTGACCCATCTGGCTGATGTTCTTGTTACAGAAAATTCAACTAACAATCACAATTAAAAGGCAACTCAAATCAGTTTAAATAATTAATTAAAAAGAAACTTTGTGCTTTAAAGTACAGTATAAGGTATCTCTAAACACAAGGCAAAATAAAGAAGAATGCATAACCCATGTACATTTTTAAGCTGGCAGCTCCATTCTGTTGAATGGGGTTGCGGAACTTATGGGAGGATGCACAATACAACTGGCCCCTCAGCACAGTACATTATGCGCTGTGCTGGACATTTGACCTTCAGATCATCTGAATTCCACATTTCAATGCACATAACTGGAAATCAAATGAGCCAACTGTAAAGGAGGACATGACTTGCAGTTCTCCAATGAACTGCTCCACAGTATTAAGTACTATTTATTTCAATATGAGAAATGGGTTCACAAGAAGCAACTTACCCTGCCAAATGCATCCAGTTAAATTACATTTTAATATAAAATGGAGTCAATGCAGGAATCACAAAGATTTTTCCTGGTCAAGCAGCCAATTACCCTACAATAACAAAGTGAATACATAATTAATTGTGGAAGCAGTCCATTGTACCCCATATGTTCAATGGTGCAATAACAAAAGTGTTGCTTGATTACACCTTTCTTGAACAGTGCCCTTAGACATTACAGTGAATAACAGATTGTCATGGATGACTCCAAAGCTGTCAACACAACTGAGCAACAGGCACTTTGAAACAAGTTTCCATTATAGCCTGCCTAGTTTCAACTAAAAGCTATGTACAGCTTCTTTTCATTTTCTCCTATCATTGCTCTCTGCCCTTTCATTGCTGGATTGTCTTATTCAGTTAAATGGGTTTGGGGCTTCCCTTTCATTTCTTCTTTGTATTGATAAAACTGTTCACCTACTTCTGTGCTAACTTCCTTCTACTTTCCATCTTCTTTGGAACGGATGCCCTTGGTGCTTTGTGACTGGTCCTCATGCAGAGAGCATAACATATCGATCTCTGGGGCCACCAAAAGATTTATTTCTTAAGAGATCCTAATGATTACAATTGAAAATTCCACAATTGGTCAGTCATGCCACAGGTCTCAGCTTTGCTCTGATTATAATATCAGACTGTCTCCACTGCTTGCAATCTTCACTCTGGATCAAAAATCAATGGTTCAAATCCCATAATGTACTTAATCACGTGTAGTTTACAATATTACTTCAATGCAATTCCAAAGTGCTATTTTGTCAGAGATATCATTAGGTATGAAAAAATTATTTTTCAGTAAACTCTTTAAAACAAGATACTGAAAAGATGAAACAAAGATCAAAATAGAAATACAAAATTCTAGAGACACTCTGTAGATAAGGCTCTATCTATGAAACTAGAAATCGATCTTTTGAGAAGTCATTGACCCAAAACGTTAACTCTCTCCCTCTGTAAATATCGCCTGATCTATTGAGTATCTCTGGCATTTGCTAGTTTTATTTCAGATTTCCAGTATCTGCAAGTTTTTGATTCTCATTTGAAAAGAAATTCTCCTCAGTCCTGATGCAGACACTTGACCTAAAATGTCCGTTACCCTCTTGCTCTACAGATGCTGTTTGACCCACTGAGTTCCTTCAGCAATTTGTATTTTGCTCCAGATCCCTGCATCTGCAGACTTGTGGCTCCATAACTGCAAATTCTCTTCAAGGAATGCTAATACTGAAGAAGTCTGCTTCCACTCTTCAATGGGAGCTCTGTGAATCCCTCGCTCACTGTTCCGCCACTGTTGTTTCTCCTGCTTGAATTCTGATGGAGGGTTTCAACCTGAAACATGGAACATCTCCTTTGCCTCTGCAGATGCAAAGTTCTTCCAGCAATTTGTGTTTAGCTTCAAATTTCAGCATCTGCTGTTTCTTGTTTCTCCATTATTCTCCTGGTGTTCTTATGAAACTTAATTTTTTTTTAATACCAAATACATTAATCTTGAAACTTTGGCACAACAGTAACATGATCAACATTCCATTATTTTTATGAGAAAAAATATTGTGAAATTGATTTATGCTTTATCTGCAGTAAATCTTCATTGCTCGTGAATTTCCTTGATCAATTATGCCATTTCCAATATAACTATCAGCATTCTCTAATATTTACTCATATGTATTTTCCATGGCAAATAAAGTGCACTAGAATTGATTTGTATCTCATAGTTCAGTCTTAGCCTGACTCTAAGTTACCTAAAAGTGTGTAATAGTTCTTAAAAGACGTGCAATACATTTGGAGAAATCTGTCTCAGCATACACAAAACACTTCATGATGAAACAGTTACTTTTATCTTCTCACTAACCATTTAGCCATAAAGCATAATAAAAGGAAGAACAACAAATGTTTCTTAATAGCTTAGCAGCCTGTCATAAGTACAGTAATACAATATTAGTCTAAAGTGACACTAGATCTGGAGAGGAAATTTATTATCAAACACAATTCTCAAAGGATCTTGGTAATATTAATGACAACTTTTTGACACTCGTGGAGTCATGCCAACTTGACATAGATGAATCTGCACAAATTTATTTTTATTCTAAACCAGTGGAAAGAAGAAACAAGTGACTAAATCAAAAAAGGCTGTTCTGCAGAAATCCTGGTGGTATAATGTTAGTGATCTCACCTGGACAACTCAATACAAAGTTAGGTTTAACTGTCACTCTAATTATGCAACTTTGGGTGTTTATTGTCAGAGCAGGAACAATTCAGTACTGTCACAGTGAAGTACATGAAACTGGTATGCTAATTGAAAACAGATGTGGCTAATAGCAGAACTGATTGGTAAATAAGGAATAAATAATAGACACCTAATGCATGGGTATAATTTTATGTGTTCATCAGGAAAAGGCAAGATGAAAGGCAGCATACGTTGCATTAGCTTTATAATCTTACTAATGTTTTTAGATACCAGGAAAAATGTGCTGGACTAAAATGGATTTGCCACATTGACATCAATAATGAAGTTAACAATTTCTATACACAATTCTCCATTTCATTCCTTATCCATAAAATTTTCATCTGGAAGAAGTCAACTAAACACCAACAAAAACACATTAAGTCTTTATTTTTAAAGGGAATACAGCATTTTAAAAATGCTTAAGATTTGGGTTAGAACACAAATAGGTGACAAACGGAAATGTGTGTTTTATGTTCACCTTTACTTCCAAAAGTAAATCAACTCTGCTCAAAGTAATGAACACAAGTTCTCACACACAAAATTTGGCAGAAACCTGCATTAATTTCATGATAATAACTGCTTAATAGCATTCCAAAGGCAACAATTTCCTACATTTACTTGTTTGTGAGAGCCTGTTATGTACAAATTGACTACCATGTGTGAACCCTTGAACAAGAAAAACATACTGTGAAGTATTTTAGGATTTTTTGGGGGGACATGATATGGCACTGTATATGTATACCATTTCCTCTTACAGCTCTGGAAAAGAAACGATAAATTGCTTGCTCTCTGAAAGGTAAAACTAATCACACTATCTATCTCTTTCTTTCAAATTACACCTATGCCTTTGCATTTTGGTCCTCTCAAATCTCCCAACTACACTTCAGCAATGATGAAATCAAGACATGACCAACATTGTCATCCTTTTTGGACTGCTAGAAGAGTCACATAACATAATTTGTTGTTTCAAGCCTGGAAATGTTTAAGATTACAATTGGTTTTCAGTTTTTAAATTTTATTTAAAAGTTTTAAACCTTGGTGTTTTTGAGTTTTGTTGAAATTTGGGGGGGGGGGCGGGGGAGGGGGAAGAAAAACTATCAGTTTCCACCAAAACAACCAAAGAAAGCCTGTGGCGATTTCCCCTACTGAGGACATGCTTCTCTTATTACTCAATAGGCAAACTGCCTATTTGAATTTTTCGTGCTATAGTTGATCATCACCTGTAAGGAGACTTCAACATCGGTGTTTGAAGTGTCCTCCATACTTTCGAACACGATGTTACTCTTACGTGGATCCAGAGATGAATCTGTGAAAAGGAAAAATTATGATTTTAATACAGGTTATAAACAGTGAACAAATTTAAATTATTACAGTAAAATTATTGTAAATGACAAAAGATCACTTACAAATCAGCAGGAATAAAATGTATGACATTGGAGGATTTGCAATACTTTCCACCTACACTTGCATGCTTGTTATAGTGGACAATGAGCTTTACAATAATATACATTATATTTGGAAAACACATGGAAATTATACTGTGACTTACCAGATCTCTGAGCAGTTGCAGAAGAGTAGATGGTGTTGTCTTTATACTTCGGTCTGTAGAGATGAATTATGATATCTCACAAAAGATTTTATAGGTGGCCAGCTGGTGCTACTTTCACCCTGAATTCTGCTGATTTTTGAGATTAATATTTTTTATTAAAATCAAAATCTGATATATTCAGAGGCTTAAAAAAGTTAACTTGGCAAATGATGTTAAATAGTATTTCATATCACTATTCAAAAAAAAACAGGGTTTCTTAATAGTTTACCTGATGTTCAGAAGTTCATCCCTAGATTAAAAGGGTCACTTTTACATCAACCTGGAATCATTTTAATAAAGCTATTTCAATTTATTTACATTACTACACCTAGCTACGGTTTTTATATCCATACTGACACCATACCTCCTCCAATGCTTTCAAAATGTCAACTAGCCAAAGGGACACCTTTCACCGAGTTCTATTCTAATCTCTCAAACCGGGAAGGTCATTGTATGATTCACTTCTCACACTTGCACCACTGCTTCTAGTATTCCATGCTCCAAGTGGTTTACATGGACTTTAGTAAGCTGGTCAAAATGGTTGGGGCACCTGGGCATATACAGGAAATGGATAAGAATGTAGATGGACTAATTGGTCATTTTATTGATGAAACAATAATTGGTGGAAGAGAGGAATATTGTGAAAATATATAAAGGGATATGGATCAGTTGGAAAGTTAGGTGGAGAAATGGTATACAGAATTAGGAGGAGAAATTGCACACAGACAAGTGTGAGGTAATACATTCTCAGTGGCCATTTCATTAGGTACACCTGCTCACTAATGCAAATATCTAATCAGCCAATCATGGTAGCAACTCAGTGCATAAAAGCATGTAGACATGGTCAAGAGGTTCAGTTGTTGTTCAAACCAAAGAGCAGAATGTGATCTAAGTGACTTTGATTGTGGAATAATTGTTGGTTCCAGATGGAGTCAGACAGAGTATCGCAGAAACTGCTGATCGCCTGAGATTTCCTTGTACAGCAATCTCTAAAGCAGGGGTCGGCAACCTTTTTGCCTCTATGGGCCGGATCGCGTATTAATGAGTGGACGGTAGGCCAGATAAATGCCATAAAAAACTTGAAAATGGGAATTATCCATTTAAATACATCTAGTTATGTTTTGCCTCAAATTAATGAATAACGCATGCTAGAAAATCATTTGTGCTTAAGGTTGCCTACCCCGTTCTAAAATTTACAGAAAATGGTGTGAAAATCAAAACACATCCGTGAGTGAAAACACTTGGTTAATGAGAAACAACACACATCAAAGTTGCTGGTGAACGCAGCAGGCCAGGCAGCATCTATAGGAAGAGGCGCAGTCGACGTTTCAGGCCGAGACCCTTCGTCAGGACTAACTGAAGGACTCACTCTTCCTTCAGTTAGTCCTGACGAAGGGTCTCGGCCTGAAACGTCGACTGCGCCTCTTCCTATAGATGCTGCCTGGCCTGCTGCGTTCACCAGCAACTTTGATGTGTGTTGCTTGAATTTCCAGCATCTGCAGAATTCCTGTTGTTTTTGTTGTTGTTAATGAGAAAGGTCAGAGGAGAATGGCCAGACTGGTTCAAGCTGATAGGAAGATGACAATAACTCAAAAAACCATGCATTACAACAGAGATCTGCGAAGAACATTTCTGAATGCACACCACATCAAACCTTGAAGTAAATCAGCAGCAGAGGACAATAAGTATATACTTGATGTTCACTTTATTAAGTTCAGAAGATATCTAATAAAGTGGCCACTGAGTATATTTTGGGACATCAAATATGAACAGGATAATAAATGGCACCGACCTGAAAAACATTGATGTGCAAAATGCCGTGTGGTGCAATTTCATAGCACCCTGAAACTGGGAATGCAGGTAGCATTAGAAAGAGTGCATAAGATAATTCACCAGGATATTGTCTCAACTGGAGAGCTTTATGTAGGGAGAGACTGGACACGCTGGGTTTACTTTCTCTGGAACTTTGAAAGATGACGGATGACCAGAGGTTTATAAAACTATGAAAGACATAGGTTTAAGATTAAAGAGGAGAAATCTAAAGGAGATCTGAGGGACAAGATTTCCCACAGAGAGTGGTGGCTGTAAGGAATGAGTTGCAGAAATGGTAGAAAGCAGACACTATCACAACGTTTAAAAGGCATTTATTTGGGTTGGTACTTGGAAAGAAAATGAGGGATACAAGCCTAACACTAACAAATGGGTTTAGTGCAGATATATATCTCAGCTTGCATAGATGAGCATAGGGCTAAAGAGTTCAATTCTGTACTGTGTACCTTCCTATATTTGGCTGTATCCCATTTTTCCTTCCTGATTATGTACCTGAGCAATATCATCCAAAACAACAGAAATTTCCACTCACATATTGAATACACCCCACTTTGACTCAGTCATTTCCCTTAACCCTCCTTTATCTCCAAAGGGTTGCAGTAGTTCTACAATAAACAGTAGTATATGAGCAAGAAATTCCTTTTAACTAAACGTGGTAATTAAAGCAATTGTCTTTTAACCTATCATAAATTCTAATTCTTAGCCACTAGCACCATCCACTTTCGTCTGCAAAACAAATGCATAGAATAGGTGACTATGGTAATATGGATACAAAATTGGCTTAGTTACAATTTTGAGCTGGGGGTAGGTATGCAACGGCATACTAGAAGCATTGATTTTTCTTATACTGTATTAAAATACTTTGACGTGCAGTGCATTTTTCATCACTTGATGAGAAACTATGTAATAAGTAGGGTATGTGATGAAACAAACAAGAGAAGAATGCAGCTAGTGGTATGAGCAAGCAGAACACAAAGTATAAATTGAGACACTTTGACAACATGGATTAGCAAACGTGTTAAAATAGAGAGGATATAATTCTAACGGGGGCTGCAGAAACAGGGACTCTAGTAAATAGATCACAACACACAGGAGCAGAATTAGGTCCTTAGGCCTATCGTGTCTGCTCCACTATTAGATTAAGACTGATTTATTTCATCCCCTCAACTCCATTCTCCCGTGTTCTCCCCGTAACCTTTGATGCCTTACTAATCAAGAACCTATCAACCTCTGTTTCAAATATACCCAATGACTTGGCCTCCATAGCCATCCATGGCAATTAACTCCACAGACCCACCATCTTAGAAGTTTGTAAAGATGACAACACACAAAGCAAATAAAAAAAGGAGACTCTCATCTTTATAAATAAGCACATATGATATAAAAGCAACGAAGTATGTTGAAAGCAGAAAGTAAAAGTACAGTGCGTAAAAAGAGCCCAAAGGATCATTGGGGACCCAAGTAACCCCAACCACAAACTGTTCCAGCTGCTACCATCCAGGACAGCTTCTTCCACCAGGCAATCAGACTGATTAATTCACACTGACACAACTGTATTTCTAAGCTATATTGACTGTTCTGTTGTACATCTTACTGTACTTACTATTTATTTCAAATTACTGTAATTTGCACATTGCGCATTCAGACAGAGATGTAACGTAAAGATTTTTACTCATGTATGTGAAGGATGCAAGAAATAAATTCAATTCAATTATAAAATAAGCTGTTTGGTCTTAACATATTGCATTGAGTTCTGGTCACAGTGCTATATTAAGGACATGAAGGGACCCTACAAAGGTTGCTGAGAAGATACATCAGAATAATCTTAGTTGAGAATGTGCAGTTATATGGCTATATTACAGAAATGTGATAGTTCTTCTTGGAATACCAGATGTCACAAAAGGAATTTGATAGAAGTGTTCAGAATATATGTCTAGGTAAAACAGAATAAAGGGAATCTTTATACATTTCCACTGTCAGACAGGTAGACAACCAGAGGGCACCGGTTTGCCCATGATTGGCAAAATAAACAGGGTGAATTAATGAACAACTACTGCATGTTTTCAACACTCAGAATTTGGAAGTACTTACTTTTAAGGGGAGTAAAAGCAGATTCAGCTATTTTCAAAAGGGAACTGTATAGATCAGGGGTCGGCAACCTTTTTGCCTCTGTGGGCCGGATCACGTATTAATGAGCAGATGGTGGGCCAGATAAATGCCATAGAAAACTTGAAATATGGGAATTATCCATTTAAATACATCTAATTATGTTTTGCCTCCCATTAATGAATAACGCATGCTAGAAAATCATTTGTGCTTAAGGTTGCCTACCCCTGATATAGACAGTAGAACTTTCAAAACTATTGGGTAAAATAAGGGGAATGGAACTGATTGGGTGACTCTTGCAGGCAACTTGCGTGAGCCCAATAGACCAAATGATCTCCTGCAGTGCAAAACCAACTCAATCCACCTCCCTGGCATTAAATTGACACTGAAGCAGATCATGTGCTTGTCATATCATTTCTGACTGACAAAAGTTTCAGATGACATCACTTACTGACCACATCCACCTCTGCAACATCTAACTCTACCCCTGCTTTGAGTACAGCTGAAGCTCCTATCCTGTCTTCTCTATTGCATACTTGGCTAGCCCTCCTGAGTTAACCATTCATAAATATCCTAACTCATACCTGCTCACAATCACTCCTAGGTTTCCAAGGACAGATTCATATAATGGTTATAGCACAGAAGGCTATTCATCTCATGAAGTCCACACTAGTTCTCTGTCAGTGTAACTCACAAGTTCCACCCAAATTCTTCCACCTTAGCTTGCAAATATTTCTTCACCACGTTAATCAATTTCTTCATGAAGGCACTAATAAAATCTGCCTCCACTCCATTTGTGGCCAGTCTTTCCCAAAATTCACACAGGAGAAATTAATTCCTCAAGTTCTCAACCCTTCCATCAAAAGGAACAAGCTCCCACTATCCCCTCTCTGCAAACCACTGATTTTATTTAGCCTTTTCTTTAAAGCTTCTCTATCCATCCTTCCAAATGTAGTATAGTACCTCATTCCAGGAATGTCTCACAATTCTTGAATCTAACAGCATCATATCCTTCCTATGATGTGATGATTGGAATTTAATACCAAACTCTAGTTGAAAATGGGTCATTGTTTTATAAAGGGTCAGCATAATTTCTTTGCTTTATACTCTATACCCCCACAGATAAAACCTAGAATTGGCTACATCTTATTAATTACTTTCTCAACTTGACTTGCCACTTCAATGTTTTGAACATAGTTCCAAGTCCAAGTAGACCTACAATCTATAAAACAGAATAGTATATTCTTCTTTCCAAAATGCATCATTTCCTGCATTCTTCTTCATTTCCCATGCACCCACCATTTTCCCCAGCCTATTATCCTTCAACATCCACAATACAGCCAATCTCTATGTAATCTGCAACTCTAGATATTGTGGCTTGTACCATAAACTAGATCACAAGTATAGATTGTCAAGAAAAATAACTACATCACCAATTCTTGAGGGAGTGTCACTGTTTGCCTCCCTCAAGTTTGTGGAAAACAACGAACTATATACCACCTTTTGTGGACTGTTATTTAGCAAAGTTGGGAGTCATAGTGTCAATGTCCTTTATATTGAGTGCTTCAACTTCAGCAACAAGTCTATTGTGTGGCCACATATACCACATCAACCATTTTATCCTCATAGCTCTATTTGTTACCTCATCCAAATATTTTGTCATTGGTTAAATATCTTTCCTATTGCTTTAAATAACAAACTCATGCTGGCTTGCCTCATTAAGTCTATTTTCCTAATTGTGATATTAACCACATCCAAAATAACATTTCGAAATGTTATTCAACCATTGGAGGTTAAATTACAGGGATTATCCTTAATCCTGTTTTGGACAAGTGAGTAACATTTGCAATGCTGTAGCCATTTGGCACCATCTGCCCCACACCAACCCAGAGTCATCAAGGAAAACAGGAAGATTATGTTTAGTACCCTCACTCCAATTTCCTCCCATTCTTTGCTCAGAATCCTACAATGTATTCTGTTTCATCTAGGTATAGAGACATAGAATAAAACACTAAGAACAGAAACAGGCCCTTTGGCCAATCTAGTGTGTGCTAAACTATTATTCTGCTGAGTCCCATCAACCTGCTCCTGCACTCCATAAACCTGCTGGTGTACCTATCCAAATTTTTTAGATACTGAAATCAAACCGCATGCACCACCTCCACAGACATCTCGCTCACACTCTCACCACCCTCTGAGTAAAGTAGTTCCCCCTTATATTCCCCTTAATTAACCTTTCACCCTTAACCAATGATCTCTAGTTCCAGTCTCACCCAAATTTAATGGAAAAAGTCTGGTTGCATTTACCCTATCTATACCCCTCAATTTTGTATACCTCCATCAAGTCTCCCTTCATTCTCCTACATTCTAGGTAATAAGAGCCTCACCTATTCATGTTTTCCCTATCACTTAGGTTCTCAAGTACTGGCAACATCCTTGTAATTTTCTCTGCACTCTTTGAATCTTATTGATATGTTTCCTGCAGGATGGCGACCTGAACTGTATACAATGCCTCCATGTTCGGCTTCAACAACGTCATAAACATCAATACTCCAATTCCTGTACTCAGTACTCTGATTTACGAAGGGCAAAGTGCCAAAAGCTACAATCCTATCTACCTGTGACACCACTTTCAAAGAATTATGAATCTGTATTCCCAGATCTCTCTGTCCTACCATACTCCACAGTATCGTACCACTCACTGTTTAAGTCCTACCCTGGTTTGTCCTCCCAAAGTGCAACACCTCGCACTTACCTACTTAAATTCCATCTGCCATTTTTCAGTACATTTTTCCAACTGGTCCAGATCCCATTGCAAGCTTTGACAGCCTTCCTTGCTGTCCACTACACTCCCAAACTTGGTGTTATCTGCAAATTTGCTCATCATATTTACTGCATGATCATCCAGATTTTGAATATAGATGGCAAACAATGGACCCAGCACCAATTCCTGTGGCACCATACTAGTCACAGGCCCCTAGTCAAAGGGAATCATCTACTACATCTCCTTGTTTCTCCCACAAAGCGAATGTCTCATCCAATTTATTACCTCATCCAGAATGCCAAGTGACTTAACCTTCTTGACCAACCCACCATGCGGGACATTGTCAAAGACCTTGCTAAAGTCCATGCAGACAATGTCTACTGCCTTTTGTTCGTCAACTTTCCTGGTAATTTCTGTGAAAAACTCTATAGGACTGGTTAGACACAACAGACCACACAGAAATCCATGTTGACTTATCTACTTTAAGTTCACTAACATTCCTAATACAGTACTCCTATGCTATTAATTTTTTACTTGTGTCCTTCTTTCACTAACACTTTCTCTATTACTCTCTTCCCTCATGAAGACTGATGTTAAGTACTCATTTAGAACTTAACAGTGCCTTCAGCATCCACATGCAAGTTCTGATTTTTACCCTCAATAGACCCATTCTAATTATGTATTTCATTTTTACCATTTATTTGCTAATAGACAACTTCTGGCATATAGATAAGATAATCCTTGACTTAAAATTCTCATCACTATTTTCAAGTTATTCGAGGGTTTCACTACTACTGACTTCTCTACCAAAGTAGCCCTCCATGGTCTCAACTTGTCCTTGATTTTAGACTCGTGATCATCCCATATTTAGTTACCCAGTAATTTGCAACCCTACTTACAGTTGCCAAGACCTTAAACTCTCACACTCTCCCCTCAAAATTCCACTTCTATTCATTAAGATTCTTACAATTTCCATCACTGATTAAGCTCCTGGTCATCCTTAGTTATTTCACACTGTGACTCAGTATCAAACTTAGTTTGCAAACACCTTTGTGATCCTGTTTGGCATCCTAAAGGTGCCACTATAACAACTCTATTATTCTTGCTTGTTGATATGTAATAAATCACAAACTGTAATTAACAGCTGTCACTATTTTGTTGATTGACTTACATTTATTCCAAATGTGCAAAAATCTGCAAAATTAAACTAGGACATAAATGATCTATTGTCAACTAATGCAGTCAGCATCTTAAGTGTAAAAATGTCCTATTTTTCAGTTTCTAATATTAAAACTTAATCATACTTCTATCTAACTCCACCATGAGCAGTCCCAAGCCCGGTGCGAAAGGAAGGTTGGGTATGGGGCTAGGAACCTCATCCCATAAAAACCCAGAGTTACAGAAATGCCAACAGAAGGATCCAAGATGATGGGCTGCATCTGGGGACAACTTGAAAGACTGGCCCAGGACCGAGGACTCTAACAAGCTGCTGTCAGCAGCCAATGTCCACTAGGGGTGAAGGGCTTAAGAAGAATACTTATAACTTGATCTAAGACAGTTGCAACTCAAAGCCCAATCATAAGAGTTGAAGAGAAAATGTAAAGTTACACAATTAGCAAGTATACAGCATTTGCCAGGCTGGAAATGGTAGGAAAATTAAGAATAATAATAACAACTTTATTTATTGGGCATTTTCATATAGATGATGTAATTCAAAGTACTTTAGAATATAGAAATACAAATATGAAAATAAAATAAAAATAAACATGAAAATCAAGGAAAAAAAGATGTTAATTAAAAGCAAGGCAAAAAAATAACATTTACAAAATATCAGGAATGTTCCAAAACAGTTACAATCCAATGAATAACAGGGTACAAATATAACTGTCACAAAAGGATGACACATTGAATACATCTACATCAACAGGTCTTAAACAGTAAACTGAATAATGGCTACATTTCGGTTCATGTTTGGCTGCAGAATGATGAGAAAATCACTACTCTTCTTCAAATAGTGCCAGGAGAACCAATAGATAGGTCTTCTATTTACTATCTCAATGCAAAGTACTTCCCTCAGCATTGCATCAAAATACTAACAGAGCTTAATATTTCAAGTGCTTTAATGAGACTTGCATTAAAAATCTGAGAAGTTCTCTTGACTTTCAACATCCATTACTGCAAAACAAAAGCAGCAATACATATAAAATGCTGGAGGAACTAAGCAGGTCAGGCAACATCTATGGAAAAGAGTAAACAGTTGACATTTCAGGCACAACTTGCCCTTCTTCAGGACTGAGAGACAAAGTTTCCTGTTCAAGAGCATTTCCAATAGAATGTACGTTCTACTTTTGTGAAGTTACAATGCAAGGCTGCACAAACGCCAAACAGAATATCATCCTATAGATGGTTCTAAGCAATTTTGTAACTAAAATCAGATCCAAGTTTTCTCACATACGTAAATGGTGACGACAGTTAATATTCTCAACCTCAACAATGGCATAGCCCTGCAAGCAAATGTGAAAGACATGGATGAAGAGTCTGCAATTACTTGCAGGCAGACATGCACACTAGATGACATATCTTAGCTTCCATTTGAGATCTCCACATTTAAGAAACCAATCCTTAGCCAAAATGGCTAAATTAACACACCTCAAAAATAAAAGGCTGAGAGTTCCAGACACTGCAAAGCCTAGATTTCAGCTTCAGAGGATCATAGAATATTATAGCACAGGAATGGGCCTTATAAACCCACTTCAGCCTTTCCTGTCTAAGTACCTATCCAAATACATTTAAAACTTTGTAATTGTATCTAGATTTACCAACTCCTCTGGCAACTCACTCCAGATGATCACCAATCTTTGTGTCGAAAAGGTTGCCTCTTGGATCTCCTTTAAATGTCTGTTACCTTAAACCTGTGGCCTCTTGTTCTGGACCATCATACCATGGAAAAAAGACTGTGACCATCCACCCTTCGTGTTTATAACAAGGTCATGCCTCAGCTTCCCATGTTCCACTGGAAACAAGCCCAGTCTATCCAATCTTTCCTTATAACAACTAGCCCTTCATTCCACGCAATATCCTGATGAATCCTTCCTACAGTGTGGTGACTAGAACTATACACAATACACCAAATGCTTTCACCAACATTTTGTATAGCTGCAACTCTTATACTCAATGTCTCAGCTTAGGAAACAAAGTATAGTCAAAACCTAATTATAAACATAACAGATTCTGCAGCTTCTCAAAATAAAAAGCAAAGAGAGAAAGTGGGTGGTTGGAGGAGGGGGTATGAAGTAAGGAGCTGGGAAGTGATTGGTAGGAGAAAGTGATTTCTCTAACTTCTCCTAATTTCTCTCCCCTTCCACTTTCTCTCTTTTTCCAGTCCCCATTCTGTTTCTCTTCTTACCCCTTCGCTTTTCCTCACCGGCTCATCACCTCCCTCTGGTGTCCCTCCTCCTTCCCTTTCTCCCATAGTCCATTGTCCTCTCCCAGCTGATACCTTCTTCTGTCCTTTACCTTTTCCTCTCATCACCTCCCAGCTTCTCACTCATCCCCTCATTCTCCACCCATGCACAATGAGATCTCATAAAGGTCACTTATATAAATTACTAAGGTCTGAGCAGTGGGCATGTGGCCAAGTGGTTAAGATAATGGACTACCGACCTGAAGGTCGTGAGTTCGAGCCCCAGCCGAGGGAATGTGTTGTGTCCTTGAGCAAGGCAGTTAATCACACATTGCTCTGTGACAACACTGGTGCCAAGTGCATGGGTCCTAATGCCCTTCCCTTAGACAACATTGGAGAGGGGAGATTTGCAGCATGGGCAACTGCTGGTCTTCCATACAACGTTGCCCAGACTTTCCAGGCGCAGATCCATGGTCTCGCAAGACTAACGGATGCCAGAGAAGGTCTGAGCACCAATCCCTGTCATAGATCACTTGTTACAGACCTTGTCAAAAAAACACCCATCCCCTTACCATCCTCTGCCTCATATCATCACTCAATTTTGGATCCAGTTTCTCAGTATACCTCAGATCCCCATGTAGCATATCATTTTGGACAAACCTAGGATCTTGTCAAAAAGTTTTAATGTAGACTTCGTTACCTCATCAGAAAACTCAAGTTTGCGAGACATGATCACTCCTGCCATGCTCACTCCTAATCAATCCCTACCTTTACAAGTGAACATTAATCTGATCCTTCAGTTTTTTTTCCCCCAACAACTTCCATATCAGTGATGCAAAGCTCACTGGCCTGTACTTTCCAGACTTAGCACTTTTAAATAAGGAAGAAAACAGCAGCTCTCCTGTAATTCTGGTACCCCACACAAGGCTAATATGGACACAAAAATACCAGAGCCCAACCCTGGCAGCCTTTCCTCCTTTGTTTGCCTGAGCATCCAAGGAAAGATAACATACAGCTTCGGGGAGTTATCCATCTTAAAGTGTGCTAATATTTCTAACACTTCCTCCTTCCTGATATAGACATGTTCCAGAACATCAGCACAGGCCTCACTTAACCACATCCTACCCATGAGAAATACTTTGTACATATCTCCTGGCTTCGTACATTAACCCTTTGGTTGCAGAGTAGACCTACTCTTTCATTAGCTAACTTTTTTTCTTTTGTGATATTTTACAAGGTTTAGAATTCTCCTCAATGCTACTTGCTAAAGTAATTTCCTGGCTTATTGCTGCCTTCCTAATTTCTTTCTTACTACTCTCTTATATCCCCTATAAACCTCAAAGGAATCATTTAGCATTAATTTCCCATGAATAACTTTGGCTGCTGCATTTTCCTGATCAAAAGTCACTGATCAACAGCAAGGTTCCTCCATCTTACTATCTCAGCTTTCTACCCTTACTAGAATACGCTGACACTGAATTCCTTCCATCTCACTTTTAAATGCCTTCCACCCTGTTAGCTCACCCTTCTGGTATAATCACATCAAAGTAAAAGATTCCTTTTTATTCAAATAAATAGGCTATGTTGCATGCCAGCTCTAATCTGACTAAGACTCAATGGATAGATGTCACAGTACATGGTAGCCAAATAAGCACATGTAGGGCAAACAAAAGAAAATCTGCAGATGCTGGAAATCTGAGCAATGCACACAAGATGCTGGAGGAACTCAGCAGGCCAGGCAGCATCTAGAAAAAAGAGTACAATCAACATTTTGGGCCAAAACCCTTTGGCAGGACTGGAGAAAAATGCTGAGGAGTAGATTTAAAAGGTGGGGGGAAGGGAAGAGAGAAACACAGGGTGATAGGTAAAACCTGGAGGGGCAAGGAGGAAGTAAAGAGCTGGGAAGTTGATTGGTAAAAGAGCAAGGCCATGGAAGAAAGAAAAGGGGGAGAGGAGCACCAGAGGAAGCAATGGGCGGGCAAGGAGATAACGTGAGAGAAAGAAAAAGGTTATGGGAAATGGTGAAGGAAGGGACCGCGTGGAGGGCATTACTCAGTCAGAGAAATCAATCTTCATCCCATCAGGTTGGAGGATACCCAAACAGAATATAAGTTGTTGTTCCTCCAACCTAAGTGTGGCCTCATCACAACAGTTGTGGAGGCAATGGATGGACATATTGGAATGGGAATTAAAATGGGTGGCCACTGGGAAATCCCACTTTTTCTGGTGGATGGAGCACAGGTGTTCGGTGAAGCCATCTCCCAATCTACAGCAGGTATCACCAATATACAGGAGGCCACACCAGGAGCACCGAACACAGTATATGGCCCCAAAAGACTCACAGGTGAAGTGTTACCTCATCTGGAAGGACTGTTTAGGGCCCTGAATGTTAGTGAGGGAGGTGGTGTCAGGGCAGGTGTATCATTTGTTCCGCTTGCAAGGATAAGTGCCAGGTCGGAGATCAGCGAGGAGGGAGGAATGGACAAGGGAGTTGCATAGGGAGCAAACCCTGTGGAAAGCAGAATGTGTGGGGCGGGGGGAGCGAAAAATTTGCCAGGTGGTGGGATCCCATTTGAGATGGTAGAAGTTTCGGAGAATTACGTGTTGGACGCAGAGGCTGGTGGGGTGGTAGGTGAGGACAAGAGGAACCCTGTCCCTGGCAAGGTGGTGGGAGGATGGGGTAGGAGCAGACGTGCAAGAGATGGAATGTATGTCATTGAGGCCAGCATTGATGGTGGAGGAAGGTAAGCCCCCTTCTTTGAAAAAGAAGGATATCTATTCTTCAGATGGGAATTTGTGGAAGGCAATGTCACTGAATGCCATGAGAAGTCCCAAGTCAGAGAAGAGACAAAAAATCTTTGGCAAGCTGTGTAGAACTTCATGTTTCCTTGTTTAGTGGGAGTCTTAAACTTGGACATATATGGAAGGAAATGCAAACAAGTGGTCAGTTTCATATCAGATAGACATAATAAATCTAACTGATTTTAACCACATTGAGTTGGAAATGGAAATGTAATGTGGCGTCAGTTATTACAGGACTGAGCTCTTACGTAGGCACACCAAAGTGCGTCAGTTATCTCTTGCATTACTGTCATAAACTGATGCTAATCTGACTCTTTCTTTGACAGAATCAGGCACAATATCAAGTTCAACAGACTTTGCGTTTGACCCATTTTCTTACTATGCAGTATCCTTAGAATCATATTCTGTGGAGATGTTTCCAGTGGTTGAATTTATGTGGATTTTGCATTGTGCTTTCACCTCCTTGTTCTCTTCTGCGGAGACATCCTCATCAAATACAAAGAACCCCAGCCTAATGCAATGTGGACATGTAAAAAAGAAAACTGACATCTATTTCTACCATAAACAGTTACCAGGGTCTGGAGGCACAAAAGCTTTTAAAGATGTTAAGAGGATGTGAAATTGACCATGTGTACTGGAAACATAATTTGCATTATTCTATTTCACAGAAACCACAGGCTGTTAGTAGATTTGGGTGAAATTTACTGTCTTAATCAACAGTTAACCATTAGATGCAAGTTTCCCTAAGTACATGTCCTTCTACAATTAATGTAGGAAATATAATATTTGTGTGAGACCACTGATTAAAGGTTTCACAAGGAGAACAGAACACTGAGCCATAAAATGATCTCAAATTAAGTTGTAATCTGGTTGATACAGACCTGAGACAATTTGATAACTCCATCAGTTTTCTCGGTACAATGCACCCAGTGATTTGGACCTCCAAATGTACATACTTCACACTCTGACTAGATCATTTGACTTTTAAATACAATCAGTTCAAGCATCACAGGAGCTCAAGAAAATTGGATTAAATCATCAGGCCTTTCAAGCCTGATGTGGAATTCAACATAATCATGGCTGATCTAAATAGGTGAACCTTAGGCTCACTATTTCTTCCACAAACACAGATCTAACCAGTTTCCATCTACCACACTCTCCTCTGCCAGGAAAAACCTGTTCTTGCACTGAACTAGTCTTTTGATTGCTTTCACATTTTACAAATCAAAGGCGTTGAAAAGGACGTTTGCATGGCTTGCCTTTGTTCCAAACTTTGGCACCAATTCCCATACCTTTAGCTGCTACCCTGATGACTATATCAGTGCTGCCTCCTGCCCCCATGCAGAACTACTCAATTTTATCAACTTTAAATTTCCAACAGCTATCTTCCTTTTCTGGATCTCTGTGCCTCCATCTTAGGAGACAAACTATCTACTGACATTTACCATAATCCAATGACATCGCACTCTGCCGAGACTACACCTTCTGCCATCCTTTCACTTCAGAGAACGTTATCTTTTTCTCTCAGTTTTTCAGTCTCTGTTGCACTTGTTCTCAAGATGAGCCTTTCCACTTCAAAACATTTGAAATGTATTCCTTTTTCAGGAAAGATGGCCTCCCCTTTGTTGTGGTTAATGGAGTCCTCACTGGCACCTTCTTCATTTCCCTCACGCATGCTCTCACTCTGCCTCCTGCCCAGACAGAACATGAATGACATTCCCTCAGTCTTTATCTTTCACCACAGCAATACCATACAAATCTACATCTGATGTTAATTCAGAGCCACCTTAATTGCCTCTGATATACAAGATTCCTTAACCCTTTCAAATTTTGCTGAGGTCTACGTTACAAATAGAAATCACAGCTGCATGCCATAACACAAGCCATGCATGCCTCAACAAGCTCCTCATCATTAGAATGACAGTTCCAGAGAGAGAAAAAATGAAATCAAGGCCACTTTGTTTCTTCCACATTCCTGAAGCTATTTTTTTTAAATTGAGCACAAACTTGGCAATTATGTGAAACTACTTCCTTCAAGCAATCAAATCTACTCAAGTTTTCTAACAGCACAATTCACACCTTTTTTTAAAAAATGCCCCTGCAAAGGAGTCTTTATTGCAACCTGCTGCATGTAAAGATAGCAACATAAAACTCTTAAATTCACAAGGATAGTATATTTGGTTATAAACTTGTTAATCATCTACACTAGCCCAGAATTAACATTTTGATCAAGATTAACCATACATTTAGAAGTAATCACAACTACATTTTGTATTATTGTGCACCAATGCAGATGTATACCCTTCAGTTTTAAGCATAACTTTCAAAAAAACACTTGCTTTTCTCCAACAAGTCTCCAGCCTTTCAATAATCAAAATAGCATTCAGTTTAGCAGATGTGCAGATAACACACTACTGTTTACTTATAACTTCACTGCGAAGAAATCATTGACCACTTGAATCTGCTACCGCGTCTCCCCTGTTGGCAGTCACACAGATAGGATCACTCACTATAGTATCCTGATTACTTAAAGTTGCCCAGCAGCCATTTCTATTTGAACATTTTTTAATATAAATGTAAGACAGCACTTTCCTCAATAATGAAAAGCTGCACTTTTGACTACAGAAATATGTAGCAGTATCTTTGGTAAATTAAAGACTTGCAACTGACAATGAAATGTTAATGGCCACAATAAAATAAAAACTAGTCATGGATGCACAATACCACAATTATAGCTATAAATTGTCTGCCAAACGAAGCACTGTTGCACCACCAGTGGTAGATGTGCTAATATTATACCATACCCAGGATACACAAGCACTTACATTAGTGTCCCATATGGGAATTGATAATGGAAATTTAAAAAATGAGGACAAGGTATACGGTTATAGAATGAAGAATGAATCAAGTTAACCTGCCTTGGTCCAATTATTAATTAGCCTCTCACCCCACCTTTACCCTCAATGCTTCCAAATATTTAAATTTACCAATTATTTTCTTAAAGCTACACAACTATAGAAAGTTTAATATTTTTCCATTGATGTGCTCTCTAATTGAGAAGACACTGTTTTTTCCTGTTACAACCTGGAAAATGGAAAGAGTTCAATTTATTATTATCCCTCTGCTTCTCCTCTGTCTGTGACCCTGGAGTATAATAGACAAAGTAATAGATGACAAGTTATAATTAAACCAATTTTAAATTTAAGGAAAATAAACACATTGAAATAATGTGCGATAAATTTTTAACTGCGTCCAAGGCAATGGAGCAAATATGTTTCCTCCTAGCAGCCAGCATGGTCTCAATGAGCCACAAAGCCCATTTCTGGGTTATTATTATTAAGTTAAAAAAATCATTACAAAAGGACATATAACAACATAATTAAAATATTTTAATCCAACTACTTAGAACCATTATTGCCTATAACATCATTTAAAACATTAAATTCCAAAATATATTACAAAATAAATTAAACAGAATTATGTTGTGATATACTATCCATGCTGTTCAATGTCATGATTGAGAGGAACAAGAATTCTAAGTAATTTACACTGAAGCCAATAGAGAATATGAACATTAAAAATGCAGATTTGTAACTAGAAGAGACTTGAACACTTATCTTTCATTATACCCCCTAGAAAAAACATTTGATCTGTAAACGGAAGTCTACTGATAAATTCCATGAAAAGTCACAGAATACAATAAGTATGCACCGTCATCCAAAACAAAATGGTAGCTATATCACCATCACAGATACAGCACTTTTTTTAAGTAAATCTGAAAAATACCATTTAAAACAGAGTTTATTCAGTAGATTTTGCAGTATTGAGCACACAATGAGAGATTTATTATAATTTGGAAACCAATGCATTTACTACTATTTGAAATCTCAATAGCATGAAGTCATAATACCATTAAACAAAGTGAGTGATAAATTAGGAATAAATATTACAAAGAATACAGCACATCAACCTAACTGAAGGGAAAAATATCAAATTGTTAAGATAGTAAATTGGGTAATAATATTATCAATCAAAAATTGTCCTCTGCAAATCACCTACCAACGCAACAGGTTTACAGCAGAAACAATCTCACTGGCTCTCCACTATACTTTGGAACACCTCGAAAACAGCAAAGTATACAACAGGCTGCCGTTATCAATTACAGCTCTCTATTCAATACCATCATCCCTCAGTATTAGTCACCAAGCATCAGAACCTGGGTCTCTGTACCTTCCTCTGCAAATGGATCCTTATCTTCCTCATCGCAGATTGGTACTAACATCTGTTCCTTGGTGACAATCAACACAAGCACACTTCAAGGATGTGTGCTTAGCCCACTACTCTACTCTCTCTATGCTCATGACTGTGTGGCTAGGCACAATTCAAACATCATCTATAAATTTGTAGATTATACCAACGTTATTGGTAAAATCACAGATGCGATGAAGAGGCGTATAGGAATGAGATGGACCAGCTGTTTAAATGGTATCCCAACAACGTCACACTCAATGTCAGCAAGACCAAGGAAGATTGTGGACTTCAGGAAGAGGAAGTCAGGAAATCAAACACAGTACTCACTGAGGAATCAGCAACGGAAAGGGTGAGTAGGGTGTCAACATCTCAGAGGACCTGCCCTGGCCCCAAATTATTGATACAATCACAATAAAGGCACAATGTCTGTAGATGGAGAACATTCTGACTAGTTGCATTACAACCTGGCATGCAGCCTCCAATGCACATGATCACAAGAGGCTACAGAGGGTTGTAGGCTCAGCCAGCTACATTAAGCACACAACACACCCTACCATCAAGGGCATATTCGAGGCACAGTATTTCAAGATGACAGCATTTCTCATTTAAGACCCTCACCAGCTGAGACATAGCTTCTTCTTGTTACTACCATGAGGGAGGAGATACAGGAGCTGAAGGCCCACACAATGATTCAGAAACAGCTTCTTCAGGTTTCTGAATGGTCCAATCACACCACCTCCTCATTCATTTGTTTGTACTATTTATTCTGTAACTTACAGTAGTTTTGCCTTTGCACTGTACTGCTACTGCAAAACAATAAATTGCACATCACATAAGACAGCAAAAGAAAACTGATTGGGATTCTAAAATTAAAATAAACAACTGAGTTCATTATGTGCTAAATAATTAACTATAAATGCATATCTTATATAATTCAAAGTAAAAAGTACATTTATCAAAATATCTATACAATATATAACCTTGAGGTTCATCTTCTTGTGGGCAGTCACAAGACAAAGAAACACAATAGAACCAATTTAAAGAAAATCCCGCACAGCAATACCAGACACTCAATGTGTGGGGGAAAAAGAACAAATCATGCAAACAATAAAAAGTACACAAATAATATTAATCGCAGAGTCCCCGTAAGTGAGCCTACAGCCACGGAGCCGGTGAGGCAAGTGAAGCCAGTCCAGGGGCCTGATTGCTGCAGGCCACAGCCACAAATTCAGTTCTATGCTGTGCCGACGATTGCAGGCCACAGCTGCACTCAGTTCAGGTCTGTAGCACCCTGCTCCAATCGCACAAATAATTTAAAAAAAGTGAACAAGAAACACCACCAACTTGCAGAGTCCCCAGTTGCTGAGTGCATTCTGTGCTGAGGTGAGTAAAGCCCGTCCCATGGTCCGATGGCTGCTGGGCAACAACTGCTCCCGAACCTGACGACATGGGACCCAAGGCTCCTGCACCTTCCGCCCGCCAGCAGCAATGAGAACAGACCGGTCAAATGCACTAGACACCTGTTCCTTTTCTGCTCTTGTCCTTGACGATTTTAATCTTGCTCGACATTCGACTAATCACCGCAGAGTTAATAGAGCGGACCACAGGTTTGTGTTCCAGATTAGGAGTCACCTCAGCGTACATCAATGGTCTTAGCTGCACTCTCTGTCTCATGAATACCAAACCTTCCAGAAGATGACAGAAGCACCAGGTTGTTTTATTAGTTACTTAGGTTTTGATCAGTTTACCTGATGACACTAGAGATGCCAAATTGTTAACAATCTAATGTAAAATAATGTAACAATGCAAAAAATTGTTAAGAATGTATGATCTGAAAGTGTCAGGGGAATTTCTGTCTGGAATATAAATTGAATTGCCCTAGATTGCTTGGTTCAAAGTTCAAAGTAAATTTTATTATCAGAGTACATATATGCCACCACATACAACCCTGAGATTATTTTTCCTGCGGGCATACTCAGGTTATTCGGCAGACACAGATACCTAGGGAACACTACATCACTAAAAATTAAAAGGAGTGCATCCTCATTCGGGAACGCATTTACACATAATTCCTTTCAAAACAATTAATAGTAGTATTAATGCCATGAATCACATTTTGTCTTTTCAGGCAAGAAAGACTCAAGGATAGCCAGGAAATTTTAAAGACGCAAAGTTAATCAAGAAGGAACAAATCCTTTAATAAGCAATGCTTCCAGAAATCAAAGAGAAGCTTTAAAACCCCAGTTTAGGCCCCAGCGCAGCAAGCCAAAATACAACCTAACATGATTGCAAGCGTCAACTCAGCTATAGACATCTAAACTAACCACACGGAATTCAAATAATCTCTGACGCCATTTTCTGCGACAACAGCGATCCAATCAATACTTAACAGGGGCGGGTCTGGGTCATCACGTTAGCTTGATCCGCAACGGATCCCTCTACAAAACCATTTAATGGTAAAGAAAGAATAAAAAAAGGAGTAGATGATCTTCCGTGTTTTAAAATAAATTCCGGCAATTGTGCTTTTCATTACTCTTTAAAGAAACTCAAGAAAGCACGACAGCCAGTGTATTAGAAAAAGGTAATACCTCAGAGTCGACACTCCGTCGGCAACGCCAATTTTGTTTCACAGCCGCAGATCTCAGCGTCAACCCGGCAACAGCGCGTGCGGCTCTCAGCACTGACGTAGGGCCGGACGCATGAGCGCGCAACAACACGGCATGCTGGGTATGGGATCACCCCCGACAAGCACGCTGCCGCTCGTGCCCGTGTCCACAGCGTCGCGCTTGTTCAGACCGTTCTTTAAGTGAAAGTCTCCAAGCTCTGTATTCATTTGCCTCGTTCTACTGAAAACATTCTAGGTGATGAGGAAATCATTACTAGGAGACTAGAGAGGGTAGACGCTAATACTGGAGAAAACAATCCAATTTTTCCAACCTCTCCATAAAGCTAATATACTCTAATACAGGAAACATCCTGGTGAATCTCTTCTGCACTACTCTCCAAACTCTCTACATTCATCATATTATGTGTGTCTCCACCATAATACCCCAAATGTGGATCAGCCAAAGTGAAAACAACTACAGCAAGAAGCATCTTAGTATATTGTCTCTATGTGTAAAGTTCTTTATGGTCCTTAACTGCACCAAACCCTCTATGAATTACGATTTATTTGTCCGTGGGAGACTTTCAGATTCTCTTTCCGTTAGCAGCTAGGCAACCGTCATACTCCCTCTTTGCCCCTTTTATTTCTTATTCACTTTCCCCGATCTTTCTATTTCAGATTCAGCCATATTCTTATCTGTATTAACACACTGATAACCATTATACACCATTTACAGATATATTTAGAACAAAGGATAATGAGGGACAAAAATTGGTTCTCTGGAACAGTGGTTTTCAACGTGGGCCATATGGCACTCCAAAGGCTATGCCAGATTTTGCATAAGAAACTGGGAACCACAGAGGAGTTTCTGAATGGGCCAAGATGTTTACTGTTTTAACGAAGTATTACTAAAATATAATAATAAAGTAATAAATTATGTAATTTCATTGGAACTCTGAAAGAAATGAATGAGAAATATGCTAGATTATGCAAATGAGGCAACAAAACCGTTTATCCTGTGTCTGTGGGCAGGGGGAGGGGTGCGGCACATCAATCACTATCTCTGCTCCTACTTAACTACGCACAAATCACCATTCACACCCTGCAGGATGGCTCAATGAGACCCACTCCACTTCCATCCCCAAGTCCCAAGCTGCAGATTGGGCGGGACTGTGTCCAGCAAGGCCAATCAGCAAGTATGCAGCAGAAGCCTGGCTCTGTTTGCCATGCATGTCATAATATTTTTTAAAATGTGGCAAGAAGGATGCTGTTACTGCAGTGGGGTCACCTGCCATAAACAGCTAAACCGTAGAGAGACGAGGATGTGGAAAGTCTACGAGTACGACTTCCATTAAATCCCAAATACCAGGTTTTGAAAGGAAGAAAGTAGTTGACACGGCCCAGTCCTTCACGAGTACCATTGAGCACATCTACACGGAGTGTTGTCGCAGGAAAGCAGAATCCATCATCAGGAACCCCACCACCCAGGTCTTACTCTCTTCTTGCTGCTGCCATCAGGAAAAGGCACAGGAGCCTCAGGACTCACTCCACCAGATTCAGGAACATTTATTACCCCTCAGCCATCAGACTCTTGAACCAGTGGGGATAACTTCATTCAACTTCACTTGCCCCATCATTGAACTGTTTCCACAATCTATAGACTAATTTTAAAGGACTCTTCATCTCATGTTTTCAACATTTATTGCTTATTTGTTTATTATTATTACTTCTTTTGTATTTACACAGCTTGCTATCTTTTGTACACTAGTTGTCTGCCCTGTTGGGTGCAGTCTTCCACGGATTCTATTAGTTTCTTGGATTTACTGTGTATACCCGCAAGAAAACAAATCTCAGGGTGGTATACAATAACCAAGAAGTACTATGATAATACATTTAATTTGAATTTTGAATTTGCTTTTCTTGGTAAGTACACACTCTTTATTGCCACGTGGAATTTGGGTATATAATAGCATATTTAAAAATATTTGACTGAAAAATTAAATTATTTTTTAAAAAACTACCTAAAAAGCTAGTTTTATTTTTACATGTATATTCAATACTGATAATTTTCCACGTGAGATGATACTTACTACAATTCTTCAACCTTTACTAATTTTCTCTAGAGCCTACTCACACAATTATATTGTTGTTACTGATATATATAAAATTTTTCTCACCCTTTACGGGTGGTGCATGTGAATATTTTTCCCTCTACCAGAAGCCTGGGAGTTTGAGGTTTCGGCGCACTATCCTTGCTGTCCCTAGTACTGTAATGCGCTCTTCTGCACTGAGATCTCAGACGTTGTTCTTGGGATTTGTTGGAACCACTCTCTCAGTCCAGGTGTCACAGCTCCACATGCTCCTATCACCACCAGAATTACTCTGGCTTTAACCTTCCACATCCTTTCTATCTGCTCATTCAAGCCCTGGTATTTCTTCAGCTTCTCATATTCTTTCTTTATGATGTTACTGTCATTTGTGATTGCCACATCTATTACTATTGCTTTCTTTTGTTGCTTATCCAATATTACTACATCTCGTTGGTTGGCCAGTACCTGCTTATCAGTCTGTATTTAGAAGTCCCACGGGATCTTAGCTCTGTCACTCTCCACTACCTTCTCGGGTGTTTCCACTTGGACTGAGGAGTGTCCAATGCATACTCAGCGCAGATGTTTCTGTACACATTTCCTGCAACATTGTTGTGCAATTCAGTGTATGCTGTCCCTGCCTGCATCTTGCACCCTGCTACTATGTGCTACTATGATGGTTTCAGCGGATTCCTTGCAGAGTCTGCAGTGTGGGTCTTGTCTGGTGTGGTAGACCCCTGCTTCTATTGCTTTTGTGCTCAGTGCCTGTTCTTGTGCAGCCATGAGAAGCACCTCTGTGGTGTCCCTCAGCCCTGCCATCTCCAGCCATCGGTCGGACTTTCTTATGTCAGCCACCTCTGATATCAGGCGATGGTACATCACGAGGAGCGGGCTGTCCTGCCATGGCCTCTGGCTCTGCTTCACCCACTTCCATTTCCTTGACCCCTGCCTGGTGTCTAGTGTATTCTCCTAGCAGGTTATCCTTAGGGGCCAATTTCCTGACATACTCATGGATGTTTCACTTTGGCCTTGACACTTCCAAGTCCCCATTCTCCTTTATTCCGGCCAGTGTACAGTCACTCGACATTGGACTTAGGGTGGAATCCTCCTTGTATTGTTAGTAGTTTCTGGGTTTTGATATGTCAGCAGCTTCCAGTTTGTTCCTTGGCCAGCACACTATTGAGGGTGGGTATCTGATGACTGGTAGGTGAATGTGTTGATGGCTCTGATCTGTTTTTCCCATTCAGCTGGCTTTTTAGGACCTGTCTCACTCTTTGGACGTACTTGGATGTTGCAGCCTTCTTTGTGTCCCCATCATGGTTTCCATGCACCTGCAGGATTCCCAAGTATTTGTAGCTGTCCTGTACACCTGGTATGTGGCCTTCAAGTAACTTGATTCCTTCAGTCTTGATGCATTTGCCTCTTTTCATTACTATCCGGCTGCACTTTTCCAGTCCAAATGACTTCCTGATATCTCTGCTGTACACTCTTGTGAGGTGGATTAGTGAGTTAATGTCTCTTGCATTCTTGGCATTCAGCTTGATGTCTTCCATGTACAGGAGGTGGCTGATGGTCACTCCACTCTTGAACCTGTACCCATATCCACTTGTTGAGATGATCTGGCTGAGGGGGTTTAAGCCTATGCAGAACAGCAGTGGGGATAGTGCTTCACCCTGGTACATTCCACATCTGATTGTTGCTTGTGATATTGGCTTTGAATTAACTTCTAGCATTGTCTTCCAACAGCCCATTGTGTTCTTGGTGAAGGTCCTTGGTGTCTTGTTGATCTTGTACAGAGACAGGCATTCCAGGATCCATGTGTGGGGCATTGAGTCATATGCTTTCTGCTGGGAGCCAGGCTGTGCTTAAACTGGATTGCCTGGTCTTGGATTCTCACATGACTGTCTACTTGTAGCCTCTGGCTCAATTACCAATCCCCCTCTGAGCAGGGCTCAGGAATTTACACACGTTCCTTTAGCTTGGTGGCTATGATGCCTGACTGGAGCTTCCATGTTGTTGGCAGGCAGGTTATAGGCTGGTAGTTTGATAGTGTTGCTCCTTTGTGAGGCTCCTTCATTACGAATACTGTCCCTCCTTGAATTAGCCAATCAGGGCAGGAGCCTGCATCAAGTAGCTGGTTCATTTGAGCTGCTAGCTGTGTATGTAATGCTGGTAGTTTCTTCAGCCAATAAGCATGGATCATATGATGTCCATTTCTTCATACTAGCTATCCATTGCTGGACATCTGCTGCAGTGATGGTGACTGGTTCTTCCCCTGGGAGATTGCAGAGGCTTGCTTGTGCGTCTTTCAGCTACTGGGCACTGGTGTTATGTAAAGCTTCTTTCTCCCAGTACTCCTCAGTTGCTGTTTTGGTTAGTTCAGGTACTGGCATGTTGTTGCTCTGGAAATGTGTGAATACTGCTCCTGGTTCTTTGCAGAAGAGTGCATTTATTTGCTTGGCCTCTGCATCCTTAGTGTATCGCTGCAGTCTGGTAGCCAGAACTGTTAACTGTTGCTTGGCAGATTCCAGGGCTTCAGCTATAGAATACTTCTGTACTTTCTTAGTAGCTGAGATGAATCTTTGATCTTCACACCTTTCTGCAGCTCAGTTAGTCTGATGACCTCCACCCATGTGGTTTTTATCTTGGCTTCCAATCATCATCTCCAAGAGTGGTTATGACAGTACTCTCCACTGTAGTTCATTTTGTAGCCCTGCATTTCTAAGACTGCTGTTGCCGCTGCATGTATCATTTTATTGGTCTCAGTTATGTTGGAAGTTGCAATTGTGAGTGGTGTTTCATTGGCTGCTTCTTGCATGTTGTCTGCTGGAATTTTATCACTAAGTCTGCGGAGCCTAGTTGATTGATTGACAGTTGCTAGTTTAGCCATGATCTTCTCTCTGATTGCAACAGCCAGCGTCAATACGCCCCAAGGTGAGGTTTGAACTTACATTTCCCACGTACAAGGCGACGCTATTACCTTTGCACCATCTGCAAGTTGTGGAGGTGGGGTTTGAACTCGTGTTTCGATCAGCTTGGTTCTGTGGTGATGTTGCTGTGGTGCATCGTGCTTGTACATCCAATTCAAGGTGTGATGGCAATCCTCTGTTGACAATGTTTGATTACAAGGTAACCAGTTATTTTTCTGTGAATGTGGATGATGGTCTTTGTGGTTGCCAGAGTCCTCACATGTGCTTGATGCATCTTCTTTCATGTGGGTTGCTGTTGAAGTATCATTCCATTAATGCCATGTTGTCCAGTCTCGTCCATGTATGGTTTGTTCCAATAGCCGGATGATCCCGGTGTCCCTACCATTGGAGAGGACACTGTTAGTCCAAGCGACGTCTGAGCTGGCATGACTGTTATTGTTTTTGACTGTCAGATGTATTTGAAAAACTGAATTTATTAAATAAACAGTTACAAGGGAAAAACTGCAATCTCATACCAGGCAAAGAGGCTATTACCGGTTTCCTTGGAAAATTCAAACTTTTCAGCAGCAACATTGGACGTTGCAAGTTTATGCAAATTTCTTTACCGGCCACACTTAAAATAGAATTACAAGATATACAATGATCTGATTGTATATCTTGATCATTTTGAAATAACTGCACACTAATATGATATTTTGATTCAGAGACCTGCAGGAGATCAGCTTCTGTCATCTCCAATGGGATCCCACCACCAAGTACATCTTTTCATCACCCTCCCCACTTCCTGCTTCCTGCTTTCTGCTGGTTTTCGGGACACCCTTCTCCATTTGTCCCTCCCCACTAATCTCCCTCCTGGTACTTATCCTTGCTACACCTGCTCCTATACCACCTCCCTCACTACCATTCAGGGCCCAAAACAGTCCTTCCAGGTGAGGCGATACTTCACCTGTGAGCCTTTTGGGGTCACCTACTGTTTCCAGTGCTCCCAGTGTTGCCTCCTGTATCATCAGTGACACCCGACATAGATTAGGAGACTGCTTCACTGAGCACCTACCCTCCATCCACCAGAAAAAGCGGGATCTCCCAGTGGCCATCCATTTTAATTCTACTTCCCATTCCCATATGTTAGTCCATGACCTCCTCTACTGCTGCAATTAGGCCCCACTCAGGTTGGAGGAGCAATACCTTATATTCCTTCTGGGGTAGTCTTCAACCTGTTGGCATGAACATCGATTTCTTGAACCTCCGATACTTGCCACCTCCCCGCCCCTTACCATTCACCATTCCCATTTCTCTCTCTTACCTTATTTCCTTACTTGCCCATCACCTCCCTCTGGTGCTCCCTCCTCTTCCCTTCCCCCCATGGTTTTCTATCCTCTCCTATCAGATTCTCCCTTCTCCCGCCCTTTATCTCTTTCACCAATCTAGTTCCCAAACCTTTACTTCACCCCTCCCCCTCTCACAGCTTCACCTATCACCTACCACTTTTTGTTCCCTTCACCCCACCTTCTTACTCTGACTTCTCATCCTTTTTTCCAGTCCTGATAAAGGGTCTCGGGCTGAAACGTCAACTGTTTACTCTTTTCCATAGATCCTGCCTGGCCTGCTGAGTTCATCTGGCATTTTGTGTGTGTTGCTTGGATGAAATTATAGGTGGTCTGATTGGCAAGTTTGCATACTATACAAAAATTGGTGAAGTTGTGGATGGTGAGGACCAAAAGATACGGCAGCATGTTGATCAGTGGGAAATTTGAGTGGAGAAATGGCAAATGGAGGTCATATGCAAGTATCCAGTAAATGGCAAGACCTTTCAGAGCATTAATGTATAGAGGGTCTTGGAACTATAAAATACAAACGTGAAACGGTTATCTTAGGGGTGCCACGGTAGTGCAGCAGTTAGCACTGTTGTGGTGTGTACAAAGTCAACAGAGAGAAAAATTGAAGCTACTAGATACAGAAGTGGTTTATTCAATAAAACCAAGCAGTAGGCAACATATTGAGACCCTTTTGGAGGAAGAGGCCTGTTCAACCCAACATTACATGACATTTTATATGCTAAAGATTGGAGGACTGTTCTATGTTTACAACATATCTACAATGCTTCCTTTGAATTACATATAACTTTCACACCTCCTTTGCACCCACACTCCAGGCAATGTTGATCAACATTGTCTGGTTTTTAAATTAACTGCTGTTCACAGCTCTAGGAACCCATTGTCCAGAACTGCATTTTAAATTTAATGTTCAAGTCTAAATATTTGTTACTTGAAGTTAATATCTTGCTATACACTAAGTCCAGAATATGCCTCAAGAAGCATGGGCGCTAACACAGCTTGGAGCGTCAGAGATTGGGGTTCAGTTCCAGTGGGCTCTGTCAGGAGTTTGTATGTCCTTCCCATGAGCATGTGGATTTCCTCCAAGGTCCATAGCTTAATTGGTCATTGCAAATTACCCTGTGATTAGGCTAGAGTTAGATAGGTGGGTTGTTGTGCAGCGTGGCTCATTGGGCCGGAAGGGTATCTCCAAAATAAATAAATAAAATGCTGGTTCAACAGCGTCTGGAAATCTTTTATCCATTTCTGTACAACACAGCTGCCAGAATGCTTGAGAACTACTGCAAAGACATTTGCAAAATGACCAAATATAATATGAAGAAATCTTTTTAACATTCTGGGTAGTTTTTAAATGGGATTTACTACTGCTTGAAAAAGTAATGGATAAAGAGTCATAGAGCACTATAGCACAGAAAGAGACCTTTTGGCCCATCTAGTCCATGCCAAAATGTTATTCTGCCTCGTCCTATCAAAACATACCTGGACCTTCATCCTCCACAACCTACCCACGTGTTTCTGGGCACTCCTTTTTTTGTTGCTATTTTGTGCGATTTTGGTTGGGGCAGCCTGAAGATAATGACCAACACAACACTATTTTGAACTGAACTGAATATGCCTGGACTCTTTTGATTTTGTGTTTTATATTCTGTTTCTCGCTCATTTTTTGCCCTTTTCGCAATTTGTTTCTTTTTGCACATGGGGGTTGATGTTTTTCTTTGAATGCGTTCCATGGTTTTCTTTGCTTTGTGTCTGTCTGTGGGAAGGTGAATCTCAGAGTTCTACGCTGCATACATATTTTGATAATACATGTACTTTGAAACTGGAATCTTTGAATCCACCACTTACGCTAGCAGCTCATTCCACTCACACCATTTTCTGAGCGAACAAATTCCCCTTAAGTATTTAACCTTTCAAGCTTAACCTATGACCTCTAGTTCTAGTCTCACCCAAACTCTGTGGAAAAAGCCTGCTTGCATTAACCCTATCTGCACAGCATCCTAATTTTGTATCTATCAAATCTATTCTCATTCTCCTACTGTCTGGGGAATAAACTCACAATCCAGTCAAATTTTCCCTAAAACTCAGGTCCTCAAGTCACAGCAACATCCTTGTAAATCTTCTCTGTACTCTTTCAATCTTATTGATATCTTCCCCATTGGAAAGTGGCTGGAAGTGCATAAAATGCTCCAAATTTGGCCTCACCAATGTCTTATACAATTTCAACATAACATCCCAACTCTGTACTCTGATTTACGAAGGCCAATATGCCAAAAGGTCTCTTTCTGGCCCTATCTATCTGTGATGCCACTTTAAAGGAATTATGAATCTTTAATCCCAGATCCATCCTTCTACCACCATTCACTGTGTAAATACCACCCAGGTTTGTCCTCCCAAAGTACAACACCTCACATTTGTCTGCAGATGTATTCAAGCTGAATTTAAAAGAAGAAAACTATCAGCAGGGATAGTAGCAGTGAGATGAACTAAATTGCTTTAGCAAAAGCATATGGATCTGATGGAGCCAATGATTTCTTCGGCACTGTAATGACTCTTTTATTTCATGATTCTAAAAATGTGATGACTGAAATCTTAATATTCTTGGCCACAATACAGTCAAGAAAAAAAAATCAAAGTAGTGGTTTGGTGGTATTGATCAAAGAAACTTCAAGTTTGGAATGGAATAATGCATTTACTCGTGCTTTGAATTACAGAATAATCACAGAGGTATAGAATTTAGAATTTATTTAAATCCATTCCACAATGTGAGTGAATAAAAATCTTTGCGTTATGACTGTTGCAATGTACAGACATGTGGGTTTTAAAGTCTAATGACTTCTAGAAAGAAGCTGTTTCGTTGTCTGTTGGCCCTGGGTTTCATTCTGCGGTAGTGGTTGCCAGACAGAAGCAGCTGTAAGTTTATGGTTGGGGTGACTGGTGTCCCTGATGATCTTCCAGACTTTCTTTCTGCACCTACTGCTGTAATTGTCCTCAGTGGAGAGAAGTTCACATCCACAGATGTGCTGGGTTGTCTGTACCACTCTCTGCAGTGCCCAGCGATCACGGTTGGTGTAGTTCCCATACCAGGCAGTGATACAGCCAGTCAGGATGCTCTCAGAGATGCCCCTGTAGAAGACCTTGAGGATTTGGGGGCCCATGCCGAACTTCTTCAGTCACCTGAGGTGGAAGATATGCTGTTGTGCTTTTTTTTTGCCACAAAGCTGGTGTGTACAGTCCAGGTGAGATCATCAGTGACGTGTTTACCGAGGAACTTGAAACTACTCACTCTCTCAGCTGCAGACCCATTGATGTTGACTGGGCTGAGCTTGTCTCTGTTCCTCCTGTAGTCCACAATCAGCTCTTTCGTTTTTTGGAAATTGAGGGAAAGGTTGTTATCCTGGCACCACTGTGTCAGGGTGTCACCCTCTCCTCTGTAGGCTGTCTCATTACTGCTAGAACTAAGGCCGATCAAAGTCGCGTCAACTGTAAATTTGATCAGCAGATTGGAGCTGTGTGTGGCAGTACAGTTGTGGGTGTAAAGGGAGTAGAGAAGGGGACTCAGGACACATCCCTGGGGGGCAACTGTGTTGAGGGTCAGAGAGGCAGAGGTGAGGGAGCCCGTCCTTACGACCTGTCAACAATCCAATAGGAAGTCTAAGATTCAGCTGCACAAGGTGGGGTGCAGGCTGAGGTCTCTGAGCTTCCTGTCAAGTTTGGAGGGAATTATGGTGTTGAATGCTGAACTGTAGTCCAGGAACAGCATCCTAATGTAAGCATCCCTCTTTTCCAGGTGAGTGAGGGCGGTGTGTAGTGCTGTGGCTGTGGCGTCATCGGTAGACTGGTTCTGTCGGTAGGCGAGTTGCAGGGGGTCCAGTGTGGGTGGCAGCATACTTTAGATGAAGTCTTTAAGCAGCCTCTCAAAGTATTTGCTTATTATTGAGGTGTGACAGGGCGCCAATCATTCAGGCATGCTACCTTGGTTTTCTTCGGTACAGGGACAATGATGGACGATTTGAAACAGGAGTGCACTACGCACTGGGAGAGAAACAGATTAAAAATGTCTGTAAACACACCAGCCAGCTGTTCAGCACACACTTTAAGGATGCACCCTGGGATGCTCTCTGGCCCTGCTGCCTTGCGACTGTTAGTAGAAGAAAAGATCTGGAAGGAGAAGGAAAAGAAAACTATCAAGCATTTAGCAAATATCCAAAGACCAAATCTGCTTCCCACATGAAAATCCATTTTTTAAATTGTTTTCCTTTTACTAAGGTTGATGTAATTATGTGTGGCATAAGTGGACTGGGTCCTCCAAGAGGACTACAACCTTGCTTGCCTCAGTGACCTGAAGATCTATATTGGTTGGAGTCAGGGTATTATGCTTTGGCTCTTGGTAGGGTCACCCATGCCAGACAGGTCAAAGAGTAGATGCTAGATCAAGAGTGGTCCACTGGTCATCCAGATTCAGGGGTGCAGCTCAGGGCTTACAACCCTGACTGGTAAAACAAAATTGTTACAGAAACAGCAATGAAGAATCCTTCTACATCTGTGTGTGACGGTATTCCTGAGTCTCCATCTGGGACTTGCATGACTGACAGTACTGAAAACTGAGAGGAAGCTACTGACATGGTGAAACCCTGAATACTACCAGAGATGGAGGACCTTCAATGCTGCCTGAGATGCCAGTGGGGTAACAGGCAGTAAATTGGTAGGTCTGATGAGAACTTTTCATTGTATCTTGGTGCATGGTACAATAATAAACCAATTCCAATTATTCAGTCACAGCATGTGTGTATTTGCTGCTAAGGCTAACATTATTGATCCATTGTTAATTGCCCTAAAGAAAATATCGGCAAGCAGCCTTCCAAAACAACGGCATCCTGTACACTAGTTCTAGTGAAATAAGTGTGGTAAGTGGAACGTATTTCAGTCAGGAGGCCTTTAGGAACACCAATAATAAAATGAAGATTTCAATATTCTAGAGAAAAAAAAGGAGAAAGCATACAAATAGTTAGCTAGAGGAGAAATAATTTAAATGAGTCGAAAGTAATTCTAGGTGGATTAAAACAAAAACTGTAAATCTTGCCTTTTTTTCCCCAAGAAGGCTTTGAAATGTTTTTGAATCATTTTTCTCTATCCACCAGGTAATCTCTTGGCATAATAAAACTTGGAATAGAATATCAATTTCGGAAGACTGGAACTGGGCACATGAATGATATCGCCTGGCCATTGGACTGAAATTAGGGCCTCAACACAGTGATATTGGACTGGAAGAGGATGCTGGTTTCCTTAACCTGTATTTGGAGAAAGTTACAGAAACATCAATTGAGAAAACAACATCAGGGCAATGATGCAGACTTGCTTCACAACATTCTGCACTTAAATTGCTTTAGATTGAGAACCAAGTGGTCAGGACTACAACTTAAGTGCCCTATAAAAGTATGATGGAATTGAATTTCTCTGAGCAGCTGGACTTCAGGAGAACACTTCATAGTCCATCACATTTAATGGAGCCAGAGGCTTTATTGCAGTCAGAATGGCTTTTTAAAATTTTGATGCTGCTCTCCATATTTCTCTTAGAATTGCTGCATAGTGAATAATATGTGCATTATGCAGCTAGATGAACAGAATCGACTCTGCCATTTAAGCAGCATTATTTCCAGTAGAGTGCTAGTTGGAGCTACTGCTCAAAAGAAAATAAGAACAAATATCTTAGTCCAAGAAAAATATTCATCACTCCCTGCCAATCAGCAACAACCCTCTGCCTCTTTAATGTAGAAAACCAAAAAAAACTACAGAGCTGAAAATCTGAAATAAAAACTAAAAATGCTGGAAATATACAGCAGGGCAGGCAGCATCTCATTGATAATTAACATTTCATTAAGATGAAAGGTCATGAATAAAATGCTGAGTATTTTCTAAATATTTTGCTTATATTTCTGATTAACATAGGCAAGGATGACAAATGGCAAATTACATATGAAACCCCTTTCTGCTGGGCATCTCTGGAAATGTGGCTCGTTAGTCCCTCGCTAACAGCCACTGGATTCCGTGGTGAAAACCCACTATGGGTGCCAGTCACAGAACCACTTCCCCAGCCTTCACCTGAACCTTCTCCCTGTTCCACTCTCCTGATTGGATGGCCCATATTCCTCATCTCCAACAGTAACCCAAACACCATTTCCTCTGAAAGACCATTACATGAAGTACCATGCAACATTAACAGTAAAACCTTTACCAGGGCATTATACACAAGTTCCAGATAATGATGAGAAATCCAAGATAACTCCATTTGCCCTTCATCAGCAGTTGTGTTGGTGAGCTTGCACTATTAAAATCTTATATATCCCTAATGACCTAGATTTGAACTAGACTAACATGCCAAGGCTGGACTGCTCCACAGAATGTGGATCACTTTCTGACTCCTTAAAACCTTGCCAGCTTCACTTTACGGCTCAAGTCTGAAAAATCAATACTTACTGCAACAGAGAATTTTCATTGATCAGTGGTTCTGCATCATTCAACCCCATTACTGGCATTTAGTTCCTGTTGTTTTTCTGACTTATAGAATACACTTCAGAAATTCACCAATGTTACATTGATACAAATTCACTCCTTTTCAAGCTTTATTGCCAAGAATAGCACAAAGAACAACAGAAATAATGTAAGCTTTAAGTGTCAGTTCCATTCCATTCTAGTTTGTATATATATTGTGATTCCCTTATTGCCATGGCCAGTAATTCAATATCTCACGGATCATTGAACTATAAATACCTACAATGCAAAAGGAAGCTTTTATGATTTCTAAAGTGGCGAGAAATAAAGTACATACATTTATTCCATATTTCCTACGATTGTAAGAACAGATTCACAACTGGGTAAAATTATGTACATATTTTTACTGCCATGTAAGATTACAAACACCGTGTACTTGAGTGTTAGTTAAAAGTAGTTGCCATCTTCTAAAATGTAGATTATTCAATAATTATTAAACCTGATTCCATTTTTGACATGACATCATCTAACTAGTATGCTGTTAACTTTATTTGTTTTTTTATTTATATGTTGTGAAAAGGAAACAGAAACAGAAGTAATGGGAAGCACAGTGAACATATCCAAACACACTGCATCTGGGTAGAGGTTAAATCATTACCTCATCTAACTACTGACAATATTTCTCCCACTCATTTTAACCCACCCCGCTCCTAATCCAGGCATTTATCTCAATTTACAAATAAATCAATAGCAACTGAAAAAAAAAGTTGCAGTGAAATGGGAGAATCACAAAATAAAATGTTTCAGCATGAGATGGGATCTGGCAATGGCTCCTGTTATCAGTGCACAAGAATAGAGAATATTATTTACTATAGATGTTAATGGAATGAGAAATGAATCGTTATCAAGTTATGGAGTTATACAGCACAGAAGCATTCCCTTCACTCAATTGGTCCACACCAACCATGTTTCCCACCTGAGCTATTCACATTTTCCCATATACCTCTAAATCTTTCCCATCCATGTACATATCTAAGTGCCTCTACTTGCCCCAACCACTTTCTCGGGCTGCTGTTTACTGATTACAGCTCACTGTACAAGCCCATCACTCTCTTATTTCTAATCAAGAAGCTTCAAAACCTGGACCTCTGTGCCTCATTCTGCAACTGGATCAGAATGCATTGGTAATAACACCTCCTCATCACTGACAATCAACACAGGCTCACCTCAAGGATGCATGATTAGCCAGCCCACTGCACTTTTCTCTCTACAATCATAACTGCGTAGCTAGGCATAGCACAAATGCCATCCACAAATCACTGATGACACCCCTGTTGTTGGCAGAATATCAGATGGCAGTGAGGAGACATACGGGGATGAGTCAGATCAGCTGTTTGAGTGGTGCCGCAACAACAATCCTGCATTCAATGTTAGCAAGACCTAGGAAATGATTGTCGACTACAGGAGGGGGAAGTCAGGAGAATACACACCAATCCTTATTGAAGGCTCTGCGATTGAAAAGGTGAGGGGTTTCAAGTTCCAGGGCATCAACATCTTAGAGGATTTATCCTGATTCACCACATTGATACTTTATCAAAGAAGGCACATCAAGCAGCTTTACTTTGAGGAGATTTGATATGTCACCAAATACTCCAGAAAATGTATAGTGAACAGCATTGTGACTGGTTGCACCACTGCTTTGTATGGAGGCTCCAAAGTACTCCTGGTCAGAATTTTTCTTTCAAAGATTTCAGTTTGATGTTGGAAACTTTGGTTTATCAGCAGAGGGCAGCAAAGTGCAGGAAACAACAATTAATGTTGTATAGTAACCAAAGTTGGTAAAATCTATTAAAACGCTTTAAATCTGAATATGGAATATGCACGAAAAACAGAGCATTTGGTAGCTTCTTCAGACAGGGAGAAAAGTTTTTTTATGCAATGACAACTGCAAGCTGAAAGGAAAAGCAAATCATTTAACGGAAGTGACAAAAAAGATGAAGACACAAGAGACTGCAGATGCTGGAATCTGGAGCAATAAAAATCAGTGTTCTGAGCAGCATCGGTGAGAGGAAATGAATTGTTGGCATGAGAACTGACCCCAGTATATATAGTTATCCATTAGAGCCATGCAATATCATAATTATAATCTGTTTTTCCTAGAATTCCCCTGCCCAGTTTATGTGCTCTACATACATGGACTTATTTTGAATAAAGCTCCTTACCATTATGCAACCATTAAACATTAAAAGTTTTCAAAATGGAATAAAGAGTATACCTATCTCTAAATAATTAACTATACTCCAAATAATTTAAAAGGAGCTAAGATGTACAAAGAAACCTTGAGTATTCATAAGTTAAATTTATCAGCAGAGTACTACTGTATGCTGTGTAAAACCATATAGTTAGCCTACATTCTCCATTGTGGGGTCTGATGCTATTTCCCCAAATTGGCTTCCTTCTACCAGCGTTGACAGGGTATCAACCATGTCTGTTCCATTTCCTGCACTTCCATTCTAGTCACTTCTCACTGAGACCAAGGCTAAGAGTTGCTCTTGTCACTTTCCACTCCATAAGCCTTCACATTCGAGAGGCCATCACGGTAATTTCAAATACCTTTACCAAGATGTCTGAAGGAGGAGTAAGTAAACCACTAAGAGATACAATTACCTTCCCCTTCTTTTCTAAAATTCCACTCCCTTCCAACCTTCCAACTTCTTGATTCACTCTTCCACCTGTACTGAAATGGATTCCTCTTTTCTCAGCAGCTTCCTATGCAATTACAGAAGATTCAACACTTGCTTTTTGCTTTCTCCATTCCAACTATTTAGACTTCAATACTTCCAAGTGAGTCAGCAAATTTTATGCTCCTCTTTCCATTGAATGTAATGTATTTGGTATCATGAAGTCATTTTCTCTACCCATGAAAACAAATCCAGTTTTGGTGACCTTTGCAGAACTTCTCCATTCAGTCCACATGATTACCTTGAACGTCAGAGGAATATTGGAAACTTGGCAGATATTTTGAACACAGGCAGCATTGAGATGGTGATAGCCATCAGCAATTAAATTCTTGTGGTTTGTAAGTTGAAAATTGAAGTTGATACATACTCTTTACCATATTCAAGCAATCTGTACAGAAATTCTTTTAAAGGTGTTTTTGTTGATGTTGGAGTTACTGTCTATCTCAAATCTGATCCCTGATATTTGTTTTGTATGCAAGGGTACTTTTCTATACAGAAAGGAAAATCACATGGACTGGATCCACAATCCATGGTAAACTAAAACAGCCAGAGAAAGTATCAAAGATGGGTGATAACTTAGAAGAATGGGCAAAATGTAGAGAAAAGTACTGACAAATGGATGGAAAAATAGAATACAAGATAAAGGTATAAACAAGAGAAAACCTGCAGATACTGTAAATCCAAACAGCATCACACAAAATGCTGGAGGAACTCAGCAGGCCAGGCAGCATCTATGGAGAAGATCTTCAACTGTACTTTCTTCCAGAGGCTGCCTGGCCTGCTGAGTTCCTCCAGCTTGTGTGTGTTGACAAGGTAAATGTAGCTGGAAATGTAAAAGAAACGTAGTAAAAAAGCCTTGTTAATTATTAAAGGGAAATTAGGAAGTGCAAGAAGAATTAAGCACTTCATTGTACAGAATACAAGTACAGAAATAGTTGACTCTCAGGCCGAAACCTTGGCGTGCCGAACAACGGCCAGTTATGGAACCCCAAGAGCGGGTCCCATTCCCGCAAAGAACCAAAGTCAGCGTGTAACTCCAGGTCAAGGTCTTCAAAAGAACCCTGAAGGGGAAAGTAAAAGATATTAAAGATGGAAATAAAGCTGTTTCCGAGGGCTTTAGCTTTAGTTTGAGAGTTTAGATAATGACCCTACAAGCCAAGTGTTTATTACTTTTCCTTTGTGTACTGCACAGTTCTTATTAAAATTCAATGAACTGTTCAATTTGCTTCAGTATCTCTCCCTTTGCACTTGGGTCATCTTTGTCAGCTGGAAGTTGAGAAATGGAAGAGAGGTAGGAATTCAGAAAAATTACAATAATCAGTGACGTCACTTTGCAAACTATTGTAGCTGCAAACTGATAAATCCGATAGACTTCATTCTGGTGTGTTCGAAAAAGTGGCGAGTAAGATAATGCAAATGTAACTGCTGTTGAACATGTGAGGGAGACTGAAAGCAGGGAACTAAAGTGCAGGAAATTGCTTGAAGCTATTTGTTATGCTTTGTAACTTCAAAACATTCAACTAATTCAAAGGAATACATGGGAGTCCAGGACTGTGGGTCTAACTTTATGTTTACTTTAAGCGAGGCACGCATATATCACGTGGTAGCACGATGACATATGCAATTCACGAATTTATACACGTAACCATAATGAATTAGTTAAATGAACAAGAATGCTTAATCAAACAATCAGAATCAGAATTAGGTTTATTATCACCGGCATGTGTCGTGAAATTTGTTAACTTAGCAGCAGCAGTTCAATGCAATACATAATATAGAAGAAAAAATATAATAATAAGTAAATCAATTACAGTATACGTATATTGAATAGATTAAAAATAGTTAAAGAAAACAGAAATAATATATATTAAAAAGGTAAGGTAGTGTTCAAGGGTTCAATGTCCATTTAGGAATCGGATGGCAGAGGGGAAGAAGCTGTTCCTGGATCGCTGAATGTGTGCCTTCAGGCTTCTGTACCTCCTACCTGATGGTAACAGTGAGAAAAGGGCATACCCTGGGTGCTGGAGGTCCTTCATAATGGATGCTGCTTTTCTGAGACACCACTCCCTGAAGGTGTCCTGGGTACTTTGTAGGCTAGTACCCAAGATGGAGCTGACTAGATTTACAAACCTCTACAGCTTCTTTCAGTCCTGTGCAGTAGTTCCCCCCCGCATACCAGACAGTGATGCAGCCTGTCAGAATGCTCTCCACGGTATATCTATAGAAGATTTTGAGTATATTTGTTGACATACCAAATCTCTTCAAACTCCTAATGAAGTATAGTCGCTGTCTTGCCTTTATAGCTGCATCGATATGTTGGGACCAGGTTAGGTCCTCAGAGATCTTGACACCCAAGAACGTGAAACTGCTCATTCACTCCACTTCTGATTCCTCTATGAGGATTGGTATGTGTTCCTTCATTTTACCCTTCCTGAAATCCACAATCGGCTTTTTCGTCTTACTGACATTGAGTGCCAGGTTGTTGCTGCGACACCACTCCACTAGTTGGCATATCTTGCTCCAGTACACCCTCTCGTCGCCATCTGAGATTCTACCAACAATGGTTGTATCATCAGCAAATTTATAGATGGCATTTGAGCTACGCCTAGCCACACAGTCATGGGTATAGAAAGCATAGAGCAGTGGGCTAAGCACACACCCCTGAGGTTCACCAGTGTTGATCATCAGTGAGGAGATGTTATCACCAACCCACACAGATTGTGGTCTTCCGGTTAGGAAGTCGAGGATCCAATTGCAGAGGGAGGTACAGAGGCCCAGGTTCTATAACTTCTCAATCAGGATTGTGGGAATGATGGTCTTAAATGCCGAGCTATAGTCGATGAACAACATCCTGACATAGATGTTTGTGTTGTCCAGGTGGTCTAAAGCCGTGTGAGGAGCCATTGAGATTGCATCTGTTGTTGACCTATTGTGGTGACAGACAAATTGCAATGAGTCCAGATCCCTGCTGAGGCATGAGTTCAGTCTCGTCATGATCAACGTCTCAAAGCATTTCATCACCGTAGACGTGAGTGCTACCGGATGATAGTCATTAAGGCAGCTCACATTTTTCTTCTTTAGCACTAGTTTAGTTGTTGCCTTTTTGAAGCAAGTGGGAACTTCTGCCCGTAGCAGTGAGAGGTTGAAAATGTCCTTGAATACTCCCGCCAGTTGGTTGGCACAGGTTTTCAGAGCCTTACGGGGTACTCTATCGGGACCTTCTGCCTTGTGAGGGGTCACCCTCTTTAGAGACAGCTTAATGTCAACCTCTGAGACAGAGATCACAGGGTCATCAGGTGCAACAGGGATCTTCACAGCTGTAGTTGTGTTCTCTCTTTTAAAGCAGGCATAGAAGGCGTTGAGTTCATCTGGTAGTGAAGCATTGGTGCCATTCGTGCTATTGAGTTTCGCTTTGTACGAAGTAATGTCTTGCAAACCCTGCCAGAGCTGCGTACATCTGATGTTGTTTCCAACCTTGTTCGAAATTGTCTCTTCGCCCTTGAAATAGCCCTCCACAAATCATATCTGGTTTTATGGTACAGGCCTGGGTCGCTAGACTTGAATTCCACAGATGTAGCCTTCAGCAGACAACGTATCTGCTGGTTCATCCACGGCTTTTGGTTTGGGAATGTACAGTAAACCTTTGTAGGCACACACTCATCCACACAGGTTTTAATGAAGTTGGTAACAACTGCAGCATACTCATCCAGATACAAAGATGAATCCCTGAATACAGTCCAGTCCACTGATTCAAAGCAGTCCTGAAAGCACTCTTGTGCTTTCCTTGACCATAACTTCTTGGCCTCACGACTGGTACTGCAGTTTTCAGTCTCTGCCTATACTCAGGGAGTAGAAGTACAGCCAGGTGATCAGACTTCCCAAAGTGAGGGCATGGAATAACACAGTAGGCATTCTTGATGGCGGTGTAACAATGGTCCAGTGTGTTATTTCCTCTAGTATTGCAAGTTATCTGTTGATGGTAATTGCTTAGTGATTTTTTTTCCAGACTGGCCTGATTAAAATCCCCCAGAACGATAGTGAAGGCATTAGGGTGCACTGTTTCGTGCATGTTGATCCCATTGCTCAGATCATCTAAGCCTCATTGACATTGGCCTAAGGTGGAATGTGTACTGCTACCAAAATGATCCCGGAAATCTCACGCAGTAGATAAAAAGGACAGTACTTAACTGCCAGATATTCCAGGTCTGATGAGCAGAATTGGTACAGCACTGATATATTTGTGCACCAGGAAGAGTTGATCATGAGGCATATTCCTCCACCTCTGCTTTTGAGATACTCTATATAATCTATAGACTCTAGAGAATATATATGTATACATCACTGAAATATTATTGAAATATTAAATACACATCACTCCTTCCTGCTTAGCTATCAATTCCAACTCAATAGAGAATGCACCTCAACCATATACCTAGTATATTATACGATACAACTACTCTATACAGACATCCACAGCATAGAAAATTTTTAATTGTCCCATTCAGGCCTAAAAGTTTAATTGCTGTGAGAAATTTCTTGCTCAAGGAATAATGTCTCTCCTGACAAGGGGGAAATCACTCTGCTTGGTATGTGAGACTAGCAGTTGTGAAGCAATCTCAGGATCTAGGGCCTCCTCCGTGGTAGTTGTAGGAGTTAACTCTGGGACTGCAGGAAGTGGTTCTAATAGAAGTAGCCAACTTTCCTCTCTAACAATTGACTCTGCTCCCCTCAACTGATCGATGTGTCGTCTCCAGATGATATCAGATGCAATCTCCACTGTGTAGGAGAGTGGTCCAGTTCGGCCCTAAATCTTTCCAAGTAGCCAGTTTTCATCACCTCTGTAGTCCCTCGTCAGGACTGCTTGCCCAGGAGAGAAACATCAAACCCTCTTGTTTGAGGAGCCTTAAATTTATCTCTGTTGTTTGTCCCACATACAGTACTCCTTCGGAGATTGGGTTTGAGGAGACCCAAGTAAGAATGCAAGGGATGACTGAAGAACAGCATGGCTGGTGAGTTGTTGGTTGTGGAATGTGTTGCATTGCAACATGCAAAGAGGAAATGGACAAGTTTCTGGATCAGTGTTGGTTTAATGTGTTCTGCTGAAATTGCTTGCAGTACGTTCTTTAGACTCTGGACCAACCTTTCTGCCAAGCCGCTTGCAGCTGGGTGGTATGGTGTAGATGGCCTTATTCCATTCAGTTTCAGGAATGACTGAAACAGTTTCCCCGCAATCTGTGGTCCATTGTCACTGACTAAGTGTTCTGGAACATCAGTCCCTGCAAAGAGGCTTCTAAATACATCAACAGTGTGCGAGGCTATAGTGGAGGCTACAGGGAACACTTCTTGTCACTTTATAGTTGCATTCACGACCAAGAAATTTGTGTCCATGAATGGTCTGGCAAAATCCACCTGAATTCTCTGAGAGGGCAATGCAGGCCATTCTCAGGGATGGAGAGGTGCTGCTCTTGCCATCTTCTGGATATGTTGGCATCCTGTACAGTGCATGGCAAGCTGCTTGATCTGCTGATCTATCCTAGGCCACCAGACAAAGCATTAAGCCAGTTATGACCGACATGTAGCTCCTCCAACACCTTAACTCTCAGCTTGGATGGTACAACTCTCAATCCCCACAAAAAACCACCTCTGTTATGGGCAAGTTCATCTCGGCGCTAGTAAAAATGGGGGGGGGGGGAGGGGACTGGAGTTTCTGCTGCACATTCCAGCCATTTTGGGTAGCCATGTAGACCTGAGACAGCGTGGAGACTTTTCTGGTTTCCACTTAGATCATCTCTGCTGTAACAGGGAGATTTTAAGTTTGCATATGTTAAGCGGAGTGTCTTTCAACCAACAGCATGGACACCAGTGCTCTTTTTGAAACTGGAACTTGATGTTTTTAGCTTTTTCTCTTCCCTGAGCAGCCCATTTATTTTTGTCTGCCTGACGTGCTCTTTGTACATGTCCTACTTTGACGCATTTTAATCAATTTTCACTTTTAAACCTGCATTTGCTTGGTGAAGGTGAGCCCCTGCAACACGATGACACAATTTGTTCAGCCAGGTCAGTTTCTGTTCAGACTGTTCAATCTCGTTGATGCTCTTTTTCATTTCTGACTGCAACTCAACTGCATCTCTGTCTGCCGTTTCCATCGAAACAGCGATTTCAACTGCTCTTTTAAGTGTAAGTTGTGCATTAGTTAGGAGCTGTTTTCGAATGCTTTCTTCTAAGATTCCACAAACTGAACAATCTCTCAGTGCATCATTAAGCCCATTACTGAACTGACAATGCTCAATCTCTTCAATTCAGCTACGTAAGCTGAAATGGATTCCCCTTCCTTTTGATTCCGCTTCTGAAACCTAAAATGTTGTGCAATCAACAATGGCTTTGGTTCTTAAAGTTCTTGCATTACTTTGACAATATCAGCAAAGCTAATTTCTGCTGGTTTGGTTAGAGCAGATAAAGTTCGAAGCCAAACTATATGCCTTTAAACCTAACAAAGTCAGCAAAATGGTACTTGTTTCTCATTGGCGATTTCATTTGCTTTAAATTATTGTTGAATTAGTTCAGTATGCATGAGGCAGTTACCTGTTATGTGATCAAATTCGTCAATCCTTCCAACGTAGCCAGCATTTCTGCTCTTTTTAAAATTTGATTATTATCACCCCATAAGCCGTGAATTCTTCCGTTCTCTTACTTTAAAAAAAACTCGATTGTGTCTTCCCTTCCAAAGAACACATGTTGGGCTGCTTTTTTCCCCAACTCGACTATCTCCTCGATGCGCTTTTTTTTCAGTTTTAATGTCTTGCTGCGCTTGAATGGGTTGGTAGCCATCTTAGGTTCATTTTAAAAATACATCATCGCCAATGTTATGCTTTTTAACTTCAAAACATTAAACTAATTCAAAGGAAGACACTGGAGTCCAAAATGGTAGCATGATGACGTATGCAATTCATGCATTTACACATACACAATAACCTGTAATGAACTGTTTAAATGAACAAGAATGCTTAACCAAACATACTGTGTATATATAAGATTACTCAAATGTTATTGAAATGTTAAAAACACAACACTATTGGCAGGATGTAATGAATTGTATGTCATTACATTCAGCCTGAGGATCTCAACTTTTTATAACTTATATAAATACCTAGGATGAAGGCACTAAGGATATGTTTGCTAAATTTCTTGATGGCCATCGATGAGCTGCCAAATTAAGAAACATACTTAAGCTGCAGAGGGATATAAGTTTCATGTGGGCAGAGTATAATGTGCAAAAATGGCATTTTGGCAAGGAAATAATATAAAAAATAAAAATAAAGAGCGTCAAACAATCTGCGAGAGGAACTTAACAAGTTGAGAGGTATCTTTCGGGGAGGAGGGAGCAAATATCAATGTTTCAGATCGAAGTCCAGTATTGGGAATAAGAATGGAGAGGAAAAAAGGGAGGTGTGAGACAGGAGCCAGGTGGACTGAAGGAAGGTGAGCATTAAGCATGACAAGCAGATCTATGTACATTAATGACCTTCACATTTGCAGAGGGATGTAATACGAATGGAAGCAGATCGGAGGTTTACTAGGTTGACATCAGGAACGTCGGTTGTCTTATGAGAAAAGATTGGAGAGGTTATGCCAGTGTTCACTGGAGTCAACACTGATTAAGGGAAGTGATTGAAACATACAAGATTCTGAATAGCGGGGACAGGGTGGATGTGAAGAGGATGTTCTCTTATGAGAAAAAACTAGATTGATGGGTTATTGCACAAAAACACACCGTGTCAAATACTTTATAAAAACACATTGCCAGTCCTCACTGAGGGGACAGTGGTGGAAAAGGTGAGCAGCTTCAAGCTCCTAAGAGTCAACATCTCAGAGGATTTATCTTGGGCCCAACACATTGATGCAATTACAAAGACGGCTAGCAACTTTAATCCATTATGAGTTTTAGATTTGCTATATCACCAAAGACTGCTGCAAATTTATAGAGATACACAGTGAAGAACATTCTGACTGGTTGCATCACGGCCTGATAGGGACATGATTGCAAGAGACTGCAGAGGCCTAGACTCAGCCAGTTCCACCAGGGGCATAACCCTTCCACCACCAAGGGCATCTTCAAGAGGTGGTGACTCACGAAGACAGCATCCATCATTAAGGACCTCACCTTCTGGGGATATGCCCTCTTCATGTTACTATCATTGGGGGAATAAAGTGAAAATCTAAGAACAGTCTCCCTCCCCTCCCCCCCACGAATACTGCCTCGTTATTTGTCTTTAATTTTCATATCTTGCACTGTATATGTCAGTGATACTGTTGGGGGAGATGTCTCATCAGGGGAAGGCAGCAGCAGCCAAGTTCATGGCACCATGGGTGGCTCTGTGGTACAGGAGGGAAGGAAAAGGAGTGGGAGAGCTATAGTGATAGGGGATTCGATTGTAAGGGGAATAGATAGGCGTTTCTGCAGCTGCAAAAGAGACTCCAGGAGGGTATGTTGCCTTCCTGGTGCAAGGGTCAAGGATGTCTCTGAGCAGCTGCAGGACATTCTGGAGTGGGAGGGTGAACAGTCAGTGGTTGTGGTGCACATAGGCACCAACGATATAGGTAAAAAACGAGATAAGGTCCTACAAGGTGAATTTAGGGAGTTAGGAGATAATCTAAAAAGTAGGACCACAAAGGTAATAATCTCTGGATTACTACCAGTGCCACGTGCTAGTCAGAGTAGAAAGAGGAGGATATATCAGATGAAATCGTGGCTTGAAAAATGGTGCAAGGGGGAGGGATTCAAATTTCTGGGGCATTGGAACCAGTTTTGGAGGAGGTGGGACCAGTACAAACAGGATGGTCTGCACCTGGGCTGGACTGGAACCAATGTCCTAGGGGGAGCATTTGCTACTGTTGTTCAGGAGGATTTAAAGTAAAGTGGCAGGGGGATGGGAACAAGTGCAGAGAGACAGAGGGGTGTAAAATGAAGGTAGAAGCAAAAAGTAGTAAGGTGAAAAGTAAAAGTGGCAGGCAGGCAAATCCAAGGCAAAAATCAAAAAGGGCCACTTTTCAACATAACTGTACAAGGGCTAAGAGTGTTGTAAAAACAAGCCTGAAGGCTTTGTGTGTCCATGCAAGGAGCATTCGTAACACGGTGGATGAATTGAACGTACAGGTAGTTATTAATGAATATGATATAGTTGGGATCATAGAGACATGGCTCCAGGATGACCAAGGATGGGAGCTCAACATTCAGGGATATTCAATATTCAGGAGGGATAGACGTGAAAGAAAAGGAGGTGGGGTAGCATTGCTGGTTAGAAGGGAGATTAACACAATAGAAAGGAAGGACATTAGCCTGGAGGATGTGGAATTGATATGGGTAGAGCTGCATAACACTAAGGGGCAGAAAACACTGGTGGGAGTTATGTACAGGCCACCTAACAGTAGTATGAGATTGGGGATGGCATTAAACAGGAAATTAGAAATGCATGCAATAAAAGATCAGCAGTTATAATGGGTGACTTCAATCTACATATAGATTGGGTGAACCAAATTGGTAAGAGTGCTGAGGATGAGGATTTCTTGGAATGTATGCAGTTGTACAAGGCCTTGGTGAGACCACACCTGGAGTATTGTGTGCAGTTTTGGTCCCCTAATCTGAGGAAAGACAATCTTGCCATAGAGGGAGTACAAAGAAAGTTCACCAGATTGATTCCTGGGTTGGTAGGACTTTTCATATGATGAAAGACTGGATCGACTGGGTTTATACTCTCTGGAATTTAGAAGATTGAGAGGGGATCTTATTCAAACGTATAAAATTCTAAAGGGATTGGACAGGCTAGATCCAGGAAGATTGTTCCCGATGTTGGGGAAGTCCAGAACGAGGAGTCACAGTTTAAGGATAAAGGGGAAGTCTTTTAGGATTGAGATGAGGAAAAACTTCTTCACACAGAGAGTGGTGAATCTGTGGAATTCTCTGCCACAGGAAACTGTTGAGGCCAGTTCATTGGCTACATTTCAGAGGGAGTTAGATATGGCCCTTGTGGCTAAAGGGATCGGGGGTATGGAGAGAAGGCAGGTACAGGGTTCTGAGTTGGATGATCAGCCATGATCATACTGAATGGCAGTACAGGCTTGAAGGACCGAATGGCACCTATTTTCTATGTTTCTATAATAGACCCAATTCTGAATCGAAAAATATAGGCCGTCTATTTACTTAGGGCAGATAGGTTAATACTTATTCTTCATACTATTCCTCAAAGTGCAGTTGAAGACAAGTCTTTGCACATTTTTAAGATAGAGATTTATAAATTCTTGACGTGCAAGGAGATGGAAGAAAACGAGATGTAGAAATTCAGAACCTTAATGTTGTAGCAGAGTGCAGGGGCCGAGTGGCCCACCTCGACTCCTAACTGGTGCTCATCTGATCGCCCTTGGAGTCAGGGAAGGTTTTTGTATTTTGTCTTCTCCTTTGACGACCACAGGCCATTCGATTCAGAGAGCGCCTTATACAATTCGACCGCATTCACCTGTTTACTTTCCGACGAGCTGAGCGAGTCAGAGCAGGCACACGTACACGTACGGCAAACGACAAGCATGCGTAGTGTGGGTTGAGCTTGCGACAGTGTGCAGCAATGTCGTACGTGGTATTGCAGTGTGATACCGGCGTTGTGTGAAGGGACTGGGGAAGAGCGGCGGTACGACACAAGGTAACAGTGGCCACTTCAGCAGCTACCCAAAACCACAGGCCGGCACATCGACCGGCGGCTTTTATGGTGCCTTCGTGTGACACTCTGCAATACCATTTACGGAGGGGAAGAGCCGACTGCCTTTAGTTGAACAATACTATTAATAACGAAATAAGAATCTAATCGGAAAACTTCGAAAATGGACTATGATTTCAAGATGAAGCTAACAACAGAGCGTGAGCGAGTAGAGGACCTGTTTGAATATGAGGGTTGCAAAGTTGGAAGAGGCACTTACGGTCACGTATACAAAGCCAAAAGGAAAGACGGGTAGGTACAGGGCCCAACACAGATCGGAGAATGTCTAGGCCACGCTAGTCGTTGCTCGGTTTTTAACTGGCGAAGGAGCTGCCTTCCCCCCCCCCCCTAATAACTTTATCGGATGTAATCCAGAATTGAAGTCAGTGTTGGTTTGATGCAGCTGGTCGAGTCTTCGTCGTTATATAAATGACTACTTCATTGAGTATAACAATTTCTATATCGAAAGAATCGTGCGTAGGAAAATTTCCCGTGTTTCGAAGTGTCAGTTAAACAGTCAAAAATTAGGGGTTTGAATTTGTTCTCTCCGGTTGTGCTTATAAATTATCTCAACGAACGTGAAATTAATTGAAATACATTCATTCAATTAGTGTGCAAAACCAAATAGGCTTTTATCGTTTGGGATTTCTATTTAGCTGACGACATTTGAAGTTTAATGCATCAAGTATGTTATACCCATTTCATTTGATTAATGTTTTGAATACGTTTCCTAAGCAGTCCAAGATATTTCAAATGTTTCAGACGTATAATAATTATTAGTCATTTTAAAATTATAGGCTTTAGAATATATTTTGGACAATGCTATTTACAGTGTGAAGAAAACTAATCAACAAAAGAGGGACGAAAAGCCTATTTTCATCAGAATTTCTCATTAATTGTTTTGGCTTTATAAGTATTGTATTCAACAATTAACCATTTCTCGTTCAACACTTTTACATCAGCTTTTTTCCCCTGTCCTATGACCAACTTATATTTTGTAGAATTTTGGTGTTGATAATGACGACGTTTTAATTGTTTGCCTGTGTCATTAGGAAATGTGGATTATTAGCATAAATTTAAAGAGGATTGGTGGGGGGGGGAGAGAAAAAAATTGTTGAAGCAATATTCCTCTTGCCATTGCCATTGTATTCAAATTGTCAAATGATGATGCTGACCTGGGGATATTATTATTGTTCCTTCTGCACCATTTTTATTCACAACAATTTCAATATTAATATAAAATAACACCTGGTAGTATCTTAATAGTCCGTTAATGTTCTTGGAGAGAAAATTGTATCTATATAAACCTCTGTGGCTTGCTTTAACTGAGATAATTTAATCTATGAAAATAAAGAGAAACAGCTTGCTAAAAGAGTCACGTGATAACCCACGACTATCATTATTATTGGGGGACCCTAACTGATGAAAAAAAATCGAGTTACAAGTAAATTGCTGAATTCCCTTACTGTAGTGTAGTTTTTTAATATGCTGTTATTGACTGATAACCATTCTTCAGGGTAGCACAGTAGTATAGCAGTTAGTGCAATGCTTTACAGCGTTACTGTAAGATCAGAGTTCAATTCCCACTGCTATCTGTAAGGAATTCCTTCGTTCTCCCCGTGACGGCTTTCCTCCGAGTGCTCTGGTTTCCTCCCACATGCCAAAGGTGTATGGTTAGTGAGTTGCAGCCATGCGATGTTCGCGCTGCAGCACTTCCGGGCTGCGCAGTACAATCCTCATTGATTTGATTCGACACAATGACGCATTTTACTGTAGGTGTCTACAAACATGTGATAAATAAAGCTAACCTAACCTTTAAAAATGTTTTTTTTTATTGCCTAACTCAACAGTTGGTTGCAGCTGAATTTGCTTGAGGTGATGTTGGTATTACTATCTCTGAATTAGGTTTAATATCACTGCCATATGTTGTGAAATTTGTTTGCGGCTCCAGTACATTGCAGTGCATAATAATAAACTGTAAATTATATCAAGTTGTATATGTATAAAATTAAGTAGTGTAAAAAGTGAACAAAAATAGCGAGTTAGTGTACATGTATTCATTGTCCATTCAGAAATCTGGTAGTGGAGGAGAAGAAGCTGTTCTTGGGACATCAGATGTGTGTCTTCAGGCTTCTGTAGTTCCTCCAAATTAACTTCATCAATAGGTTTAAAAAAAAATTGCCTGACCAGTTTTGGCTTTTAGCTGCATTCCACCCTTGGGCAAGGTAGAGGTGACAATAGAGTTTGGAATTTTAAGGGATGTTCAAGTGTGAAACTGAAGATACTTATTTAAAGAAGATCAGGATGTTCTTGTAGTATCCTATGCAATATTCATCATAACCGAAGCATGTCAAATGATTATTGATTTGATTGTCTGTTCTTAGTCTTCACACATGATGTTTATCTACAAAATAACAATGTCTGGACTTAAAATGTTTGAAAAAGATGTTGGATCTGTACATGACACATGACGCATATGGCAAAAATGGATGTTGATGAAATTTGTGGTCAGCCATATGATTTCACTGGCTATTTAACCAATTCATTAACATTTATCTTATTTATTTATTGTTTTCTTCAAGGTTTGTGGTTCTTCAAATAAATATAAAGTATCCTTATAGTAGTAGTCCCTCTTTCTCTCTTCCCCCCGACCCCCTGCCAATGTCATCTCGATGTCTGAATAATGCACTTTTTCTATTTGTTTTATTTTCTTCCCATAATAATGATATGGCTGCTACCTGATTAAAGGTACTTTGTGAAGAGTCAGCCCTTTGGTTTTATATCTTAGTCATCTGAAGCACCCATTTCTTCTTGAAGTATGGTAATTGCATTTAAACTCTGATCTGAAGTTAGTTTCAGCTGGTAAATGCTATGTTCTTTTGGCCTTCCTGAGGGATTTTTTTTTAGGAGTAATTGAAGGACAGGCTCTGAGTGCCTTTGATGCATCATAAGACTAGTTATGACTAGCCAATTTTTCAAAATGGGATAAGATATTTTTGCCAAATGTGATTCTCACAAGGTTTTTGAAAAGGTGGTTCATGACATACACCAGCAAGAACAGACGTTTCCAGTTAACTGCACCAATTTTTGTATGGGTCTGTCTGCAGCAAGATTGAGCAAGCAGAAAAATTGATGAGCTGTAGATATAGGCCATATCATTCTCAATGCAACCTACTGTCTGTGCTCAGACTCTGCACAAACAGCAAGTTGCATTGAGAATGAAATGTCCTATATCTGCAGTTCATCAAACTTTTGTGGGAAGTGTCCCTAGTGACCTTAGCTCCATTTCATGGCTGTCTCAGCAATGGATTAGGCCACACAATTCTGTCCTGAGGCCCTTAGCCAAGAATAGCCCTTTTGGCCTTTGACCGATTTAATGCTTTGTATGTGGTAGAAACAAGGCCATTTTACTAAATCATCACTCACATCATTATGTGACGTACCATGTGACGTGCAATCATGGTCCCATTAGTGTGATTATTCTTGGCAAACCTTTCTACAAAAAATGATTTGGTATTACCTCCTTCTGGGCAGTATCTTTACAAACTGGGTGACCCTAGCCATTATTAATTCTCTACAGAGATTGTCATCCTGTTGTCAGTGGTTGCATCACCACAACTTGTGATGTACACCAGCTGCTCATACGACCATCCACCATCTGCTCCCGTAGCTTTACGTGACCCTGATCGGGGGATAAGCAGGTGCTACACCTTGCCCAAGGCTGAGCAAGTATTTATGAAATATTTCATTGAAACATAATTGAAAATAAACTCCCCAAGCTTTAAAAGTTAAAGTTGCATCCTGCGTTAAAATGAGCAGGGCTGTGCTTGATTCACCAGATGTGGCCAGAGGTAAGCTGAAGGTCTAAATACAAATTGTATCTGACACTCATAGATCAATAAGTTCTGGATTGCTCCATACTCATTTGTGAGTCCAAGGATGGAACAAGAGAAATGTCTGCACAGCATGTCACACTTTTCTGCTGTAGTAAGCAGATGTAAAAGCCTGGAATGCACTGGTGCGCATTCACACTAAAGCTAGCTTGTAGCTCATTTCAGAAGTTCCACCTAGCCATCTGTGCTAGACAATAGGTGCAGGAGTAGCCCATTCGGCCCTTTGAGCCAGCACCACCATTCACTGTGGCTGATCATCCACAATCAGTACCCTGTTCCTGCCTTCTCCCCATATCCCTTGACTCCACTATCTTTAAGAGCTCTATCTAACTCTTTCTTGAAAGAATCCAGAGAATTGGCCTCCACTGCCTTCTCAGGCAGAGCATTCCACAGATCCACAACCCTCTGTGTGAAAAAGTTTTTCCTCAACTCCATTCTAAATGGTCTATCCCTTATTCTTAAACTGTGGCCTCTAGTTCTGGACTCCCCCAACATCGGGAACATGTTTCCTGTCTCTAGCGTGTCCAATCCCTTAATAATCTTATATGTTTCAATCAGATCCCCTCTCATCCTTCTAAATTCCAGTGTATACAAGCCCAGTCACTGCAATCTTTCAACATATGACATTCCCACCATCCCTGGAATTAACCCAGTGAACCTACGCTGCACTCCCTTCATAGCAAGAATGTCCTTCCTCGAGTTTGGAGACCAAAACTGCACACAATACTCCAGGTGGGGTCTCACCAGGGCTCTGTACAACTGCAGAAGGACCTCTTTGCTGCTATACTCAACTCCTCTTGTTAGGAATGCCAACATGCCATTAGCTTTCTTCACTGTCTGCTGTACCTGTATGCTTACTTTCAGTGACTGATGAACAAGGACACCCAGATCTCGTTGTATGTCTCCTTTTCCTAACTTGACACCATTTAGATAGTAATCTGCCTTCCTGTTCTCGCCACCAAAGTGGATAACCTCGCATTTATCCACATTAAACTGCATCTGCCCACTCACCCAACCTGTCCAAGTCACCCTGTATTCTCATAACATCCTCCTCACATTTCACACTGTTACCCAGCTTTGTGTCATCTGCAAATTTGCTAATGTTACTTTTAACCCCTTCATCTAAATCATTAATGTATATTGTAAATAGCTGTGGTCCCAGCACTGAACCTTGCAGTACCCCACTAGTCACTGCCTGCCGTTCCGAAAAGGACCCGTTAATCCCTACTCTTTGTTTCCGGTCTGCCAACCAATTTTCTATCCATGTCAGTACCCTACCCCCAATACCATGTGCTCTAATTTTGCCCACTAACCTCCTAAGACCAGCTTATTAAACAAGTGAAATGACCATAAGTTCTAGCAACTGAAACGAATTGTGCAGTATTTTGTGGTTTCAGTTGCAATGTCTTGGTCAATACAAAAAGTGTTGAGTGCTTGAGTCTACAGTACAGTGTAACAGTTTTACGCACATGTGTAGCTAGGGTGCCGTAGACCTTTGCACAGTACTGTATTTGTCAAAGTGAAGCGGAGAGCAAGTTTGTAAATCTGGGGGGAGCAAAGGATGTTGGGAATGGCAACAGTGGAGTGCTCCAGGAGTGGTGTGGGACATGTCACAGTGAAGGAATGCCAGGGGGTGGGGGGTGGGGGAGGTGGGTGCAGACCCACCTGTCCTGAGACACCAGGCAAGGTCACTTGATTCCAAACAATTGGCTTATTGATCATAACAGAGTGTCCCTCTGGTGCTTCCCATTCCCTCACCTCTCCCTTTCCGTTTTCCCAACCATGATTCCCCTCTCTGCAGTCTCTTCTCACTCTGTCCACAATAGAGACCCATATCAGAATCACTTAATGATTTATTTAATGTGTACAGTGAAACAATATTACAAAAAATAAGAGACATCCTGGGAATCAAAGTTGGCGGTGAAAACATCAATAATTTCAGATATGCGGATGACACTGTTAATTGCAAGAACGGAGGAAGAACCACAAAACTTAATTGAGATAATTGTTGAAGAAAGTGCAAAAATGGGTCTATCTATCAATTGCAAAGAGACAGAATGCATGGTGATATCCAAAAAGAAGGAGAATCCTATCTGCAGGCTGAGAATAAACGGGGAAGACATAAAACATTTACAGAACTTTTGCTGCTTGGGAAGCTGGGTGACATCAGATGGCAGGTGCGACTTGAACATCAAAAGAAGAATAGGGATGGCAAAAGACACCTTTACGAGAATGAGGAGTATACTGACCACTACTAAACTAGGCATGACAACCTGCCTCAGAGTACTGAAATGTTGTTTGTTAAGTTATGTTATATGGCTCAGAATGTTGGACAATATCTAGTAACATGAGGAAACGAATTGAAGCAGCAGAGATGTGGTTTTTGAGGAGGATGCAAAGAATATCATGGATGAAACGAATATCCAACAAGGATGTCATTAACAGAGAAAACACAAAAAGAGAAATAATGTATGAGATCATGAAAAGGCAACGTAACTTCATTGGACATGTGATTAGGAAAGAGGAGTTAGAATGCACGGTAATTATGGGAAAGATTGAAGGGAAGAAAGAAAGAGGAAGACAAAGACAAATGATGATGGAGACAGCAGCCAGAGAACTGGAAATGAATACCAATGAATTGATCTACTTGACCCGAAACAGGAGTGTGTGGGCGATGGCAGTCAAAGCTCAAACTGGGCATGGCACCTGATGATGATGATGATCAGAATCAGGTTTATTATCACTCACATTTGTCATGAATTTTGTTTCTTCTTGTGTGGCAACAGCACAGAGCAATAATAAAATTACAGTACTGTGCCAAAGTCTCAGACAGCCTAGCTATTTACTTATGTGTGCCCAAAAATAGCACAGTATTGTATATTTCCCTCCAGTCAATTTGAAAGCCCGAAAGGCCTGCTGTTTTTGCCATTTCAAGTGTTAAGAAAAGAATATCAGTTTCTGCCATATTTGATTACCAAGTTTAGGTCTGTGAAGGAACTGTTGTCTATAAAGTGTTCAGATATCAAGTGATTTGTGGTTCTCGCAAGAATATAATCCAAAAATGTATTAATACATTTTGGTGTGATTAAATGTGTCCTGATCCTAAACAATTATCACAACTTGTTAGACCCTATGTTTGTACACCATAGTTTTATTTTCTTACAACATATGGCCCATTTACTTTATAGTGCTTTTCTAATTTTCCCATCTATTTCCCTGTAACCACTTCCCTCGGTCTATCGCTTTCTCCCTCCCTCGCCCGACCCTTCCTCTCTCCCATCCATCCCACCCTCTCTCTCCCCCTCTGTCCACTTGCACCCACGTGCCCTCCCTCCTCCCCTCTTGCTCTCCCACCTCATTTCCTCCACCCGTTCTCTCTCTCTCTCCACCTCTCTCTCTCCACCTCTCTCTCTCCACCTCTCTCTCTCCACCTCTCTCTCTCCACCTCTCTCTCTCCACCTCTCTCTCTCTCTCTCTACCTCTCTCTCTCTCCCCACCTCTCTCTCTCTCCCCACCCCCTCTCTCTCCCCACCTCTCTCTCCATCTCCCCACCTCTCTCTCTCTCTCACCCCTCTCTCCCTGCCCCACCTCTCTCTCCCCCTCTCCCCCACTTTCTCTCCCCCTCCCCATCTCTGCCCCCACCCCACACTCCTCTTCTCCTACCCCCTCTCACCTACTCTCTCTCGCACCTACCTCTCTCTCTCTCCCTCTCACCTACCCCTCTCTCTCTCCTTCCTCTCTCCTCATCATCCCCCTCCCCTCTCTCTTGCCTTCCTGCCCTGCTCTCCCTTGCCCCCCTGCGCTCTCGCCCTTTGAAGCCCCCCCTCCCTCAACATGCCCGCACTGACGCTCACTCTCCTGCAACACACCTGCCCCCTCTCGATATTTATCCAGCTGAAAGTCGGGAGGAATTTAACAATTGCCAGTGGACTTGCCATTTCTTGGAGAGAGGAAGCCAGAGCAGATGGAGAAAATGTGCAAGCTCCATGCAGATGGCATCTGAGGTTGGGATCAAACCAAGATCATTACAACTGTGTAACAACAGCTTTAACTGCTGCAACCTCTGTACTTCCTCTATAAGAGCAAAACTTTTGCACGATGTTTTCCAGTATGAAACTTCTAGTCTAATGTTGACTAAGATCCACATCGGTGGCACATGACAAGCTGCCACTGCAGTCTTCAAGTGAAGATATGTGTAAATTGCTATATCGTAGTCATTTCCCAAGTCCTAAGCAACATGGTTGGCTGGAGGGGGTGGGGAAAGTGAAGCATTCCACATATCATTCTTGATATACCACATACCATATTGTATGTGGTATATCAAGGAATTTGAACAGCTTGTGTTCTGATGTGCTCGATTTTCTTGAACTTGATGATAAGAACTGGTGTGTTCAGGAGAGATTATTTCAAAAGCCCCAATGAGATCTTGCATTGCATTTTGCAGATGGTACATAGTGTAGCGCTTGGTGGAAAAGATGAATGTTTTTGATGGTAGACAGGGTGTGAATCAAGTCAGTTTGTAACTGCGGTGTCAAACTTCTTGATGTTTGTTGGACCAGCACAGGGTGTACTTGTGGCAGTTGGCAAAATTACATCTTTCCCAGAACATGCAGGTGCAATTCCATACTGCCATCATAGATAGTATCCTCATGTCAGCCATTACTGTCTGGTTTGCTGCAGTGTACTGTCACAATATACGGAAATTACAGCAAACTGTCAGGTCAGCTGAAAAGATCAGTGGCCCTGTCTGCCTTCACTTGTATGTGCTCAGGACATAGAATTAAGTATGAAGATCATTGTGGACACCACTCACCCTGCAAACTGCTGTTTCTAAAAGCTCAAGCACCACAGCACTATTAAAGCATAAGCTTCATGCTGCCTTAATATGCATTTTTGCACATTTTAATCTGTATTTTAGAAACATAGAAACATAGAAAATAGGTGCAGGAGTAGGCCATTCGGCCCTTCGAGCCTGCACCGCCATTTATTATGATCATGGCTGATCATCCAACTCAGAACCCAGCCTTGCCTCCATACCCCCTGACCCCTGTAGCCACAAGGGCCATATCTAACTTCCTTTTAAACATAGCTAATGAACTGGCCTCAACAGTTTGCTGTGGCAGAGAATTCCACAGATTCACCACTCTCTGTGTGAAGAAGTTTTTCCTAATCTCGGTCCTAAAAGGCTTCCCCTCTATCCTCAAACTGTGACCCCTCGTTCTGGACCTCCCCAACATCGGGAACAATCTTCCCGCATCTAGCCTGTCCAATCCCTTTAGGATCTTATACGTTTCAATCAGATCCCCCCTCAATCTTCTAAATTCCAACGAGTACAAGCCCTCTAACTTTATATAATTGTTTTTATAATTGTTGAATGTTGTATTTTTTTGCACCTCATGCCCTGATCAACACATCACAGCAAATTTATAATACATGCAAATATGTGGTGAATAAAGTTGATCCCAATCTTTGATTTGTCACTCAAAATATGCCTTCAAGATGGGAAATCAGGAGATGAGTTATTTTCCATGATATCCTTACTTTTAACTGGGTTCTGCGCAGCTGTAGCGTCTGGAGTGGCAAACTAATAGCATACAATAAGATTGCACACACAAAAAAATTGTGTGCATGCAGCATGCATTATCACCTCCGGATTCTTTAAACCCCACCCATAGTAAAGAAACATAATAGTCATTTTTACTACAGTGAATTAGTTTTACAATTTGAGAGCAGTAAGATGTTTTCACAGGAAATGTCTCCCGCTGACTTGGTGTCAGCTCGATTGTTACAACACGTGATGTCGGATGATAATGTTTTGAAATCTTGGCAGAACTGATGTACACATCAGTATTTGGATAGTAAACGGTTGGGCCAGTTAGCATTGGCTTTGCTTATACTTTTCTGCTGTTGTTTGTAAGTGAAGGAGTTGTTTGTTCAGTGATAATAACTAGTAGTTTAGTGCCTCAATTTATTTTTAATTGCTTTTTAAAAGATTAATATATTTTTTGAAAAGGTTTTTAAAATGCTTCATTTATTTCAAGCTCAATTTCATTTAAATAAGCAACAGAACATAGTTTTTCCTTAAAATGTCCATAATTATTGTACTAATTCATTAATCAGTGATAATCTCTGTTCAAGGTTATTGTGGCACACAGGATTTTTTTTAGATTATCGCCAATTTGGGCACACACTCTCAAAAAAGGTTTGCCACCTCTGGCTTAGGTAATTTGTCCCATTAAGTTTCTGGTCAGTGGTGGGAAATTCAATAATGACTAGCAGAGATGTTTTGGAGAACTTTTGTTGAAGATGATCATTGTCTGGCATGTGTATGTTGGGAATTAACACCGTATGCCTGGTTGCTGTCCAGTTGATGTTGCACGATGGGACATGGATAAAGTTATTGGAGGCATTGTGAATGGAACCGAATGAAATGTAATCAGCAGGAGGCATCTCCCGATTTTAATTTGATGGAGAAATTATTATGATCAAAGCAGTCAAAGATGCTAAGGATAGAATTTTCCAGCAAAAGCAACTTACAATCCAATTGATAACCTCTCAACAACTGCATCAACAACTGCACCATGTCATTTTCCACTTGGCTGTCTAGATTTTCCTCTGTGATTCTTGTTGAATTTTCCGGGCCACATCATTTGTTTCAAGGACTGTTATATTAAGTTGACGCATTTGTTTTGTCCAAAATTGGATATCTACAGTAATGACAGCTGGCAGAATCTAACTGAGGACTAGCAAAATGGGTAATTAATCAGTGTGTGGTTTGCTCGTGCTGATCCTGTCCATTACTTATCTGATGATCTGGAGTAGGCTGATGTAGTGGTAGTTGGTTACATTAGAAATGTCTTTTTCTGTTTAGGACGTACCCAGGCAGTTTCCACATTGTCCAGTAGAGGCCAGTCTTGTAGCTGTACTGCATCAGTCTAGCTAGACATTTGGCTCTTTTCCAACTCAGTATTAGAGCTGGAAGTTGACTGGTCCAATTGCCTTTGATGCATTCGGTGCATCCGTATTCACTCAATGGTCGCTTTATTAGGCACACCTGTTAGGTACAACAGCATCTGCTGCTGTGGCCCATCCACTTCAGGGTTCGACATGTGCACAAAAATCCCAGAAGATCATCAATATCTGAGATACTCAAACTACCATGTCTGGCACCAGCAATCATTCTATAGTCAAAATCACTTGGATCACATTTCTTCTCAATTCTGATGTTTGGTCTGAATCACAGTTGAACCTCTTGACTATGTCTGCATGCTTTTATGTATTAAGTTGCTGCCACATGACTGGCTGATTCGTAGTTATTTGCATTAATGAACAGGCGTACAGTTGTACCTAATAACGAGGCCACTGAGTGTATATTGTGCATGGAATTAAGTTGATTACACTGATTACTACCACAGGATTAAATCTTTAGAGGTCACAATGAATCATAAATCCAGCATTTATATAAAAAGATGAACAAAGATTCTTCAGCTTGTCTTTTCATATTCTTCGTCACCATCATGGGAAACCTAAAAGATTTAATTGTAAAACAAAGAATTAGCAGTAGGAGTAGGCCATCATGCCTTTACAAACTGCTCTGCCATTCATCAAGATTTCAGCATTTCCAGCATTCACTTGATTTCCATATAATTCATCAACTTGTTTTAAACAAACTCTACCTCTGATTTCATACCTCCTGCCTGTGAAAGTTTTTCCCCTGCATCCATTTTGAGCTATCTAAGAATTTTAAATGTTTCAGAGAGATCTGTCATTCTTCTAAATGCTAAAGAATACAAGCCTAATCTACTTGACCTGTGCCCGTAGAGCAAACCTATTTCAGGGACCAGTGTTGATAGTTCTTCGCTGTGCTCCCTTAATGACTTTTTTTTTGAATAAGGAAACCAAAGCAGTACCTATGAGTCTTGGCATGTCCCTTTGTGATAAAGGCCAATGTATGACTTTTGCCCTGCTAATTGCTTACTGCCCATACTTGCAAGCTTTCATTGGCTGGTGGGCAAGGATACCCAGGTCCCTTAAGCATCAACATTTCCTAGTCTTCTGCCATTTAAAACAAATTCTGATTTTCTCTTTTGTCCACCCAAGAGGATGATGGAGACAGCAGCCAGAGAATTGAAAATGAATACCAATGAACTGATCCACTTGACCTGAAATAGGAGTGTGTGGGCCATGGCAGTCAAAGCTCAAACTGGGCATGGCACCCGATGATGATGACACCCAAGAGGATGATCACCTTTTCCCATATTATATTCTGTATATCATGTTTTAACCTATTTACTTGCTTCTCCATCTGTCCTTCATGCCTCTTTAAGTGGCTCTTCTTACCCGCAATCCCATTTTTAGTGTTAACACAAACCTTGGAACTATGACATTTTGTACCTCTGGCCATTTCAATCATTAAGTGTTGATTCTGGTGGTATCCTGCAAGCCACAGCTTTCCAATCCGAGAAAAATTTGTTCCCTTTCTTTGCTTTCTGTCTGTTAATCAGTTCTCAGTTCATTCCAATATTTCCATTTTGACCAAGTTTTTTCACCAACTTCTGTTAAATGCACCAAGAATTCACACATCTATCATAAATAAAACAACTGTAGACGCTGGCAATCTGAAGAAAACAGAAAATGCTCGATAAATTAAAACACTAAATGCAAAGATTGTTGTCAGGCAGCTTCTGTGGAAGAGTAGATAACATTAATGGTTTGTGTTGAAAGAGAGAAAACGAGGCTGAGGAAAGGAAAGAAGATATGAGAAGTAAGAGTACAGACACTTCACCTTCTCTGTTTCCATGGCATTGATGAAGTTTTCTTGAGGTTAGGAGGAAAGAGAGAACATGAAAGACATAGGAACTGCCTTGCAGCTTAGGTGTTTGATCCATTGTTACAGAGGCAAAACTGATCTAGTGTTGCAGATGACCTGCAGTAGAACTGACCAGTTCCAATATATTTGATATCTGGTCTACATGGCTACAACTGTGCTCAGGTAAAAGATGTGATGCAGCTTCTTTGGGTTAAGTTGAACTTCAGTATAATAATGCAAACGACCACTCACAGATCACAGTGTAAGAGAGGATTAAAATGGTTGGCAACTGGAAATTTAATGTTGCCTGCCGGCTGAATGTAATCTACAAACAAAGCACCCCGTCTTAGGTTTGGTTTCATCAAATGCCACACTGTAAGCATGGAATGTAGTACATTAATTTGACCAGGAGTCATAGAATAAACAGTCCCTTTGGAATGCCAAGAGGGAAGAGGAGTGCATCTCTGCTGGTGGAATCTTGTTGATGTCAGAAATGACTGAGTGATTTGTTGAATGTGGAAGTTGGTGAAATAGCAAATGAGGATGAAAAAACTATCCTTCCTCTTTTCGGGAGGAGAAGTGGTAAGAATGGAGGACGTGGAAAAGTAGGTAATAAATTATTTCTATGATGTTACAATAAAGAGAATTACATTCCAAATATTGAGAGAATTACTCTTTCAAAAAGTGAAATTATTCAAGGATTGGCTAAATAATATTTGAACTTTGAAAATTTTATTTGAAGTACAACTAGCATGATTAGAACAGTTGAACAGTATTTTATAATGCCACGGGTCATTTGACAACATGGCAACTACTGAGTCAAGGGGAGTGTTTCAGCAGTTGTTGTAGCCATAGTAGTAGTGATTAGGAAATGTCCTGTACTGCAGCGGAGGTGTCCGACAAAGCATTCCCTCCCCGCAACTTAGTTGGGTCTCACCAATGGAAAGGAGACTGTGTCAGGAACACTGGTTTCACAAAGTGTTTCAAGAGACTTGTCATGACACACATCAAGACCTTGCTGCCCCCCTCACTAGACCCCCTGCAGTTCGCATACCGTCCCAACCACTCAACAGACGACGCCATTGCCATCACCCTCCGCCTGGCCCTAACCCACCTGGACAATAAAGACGCGTACGTTCGAATGCTGTTCATAGACTTCAGTTCAGCATTCAACACAACCATTCCTCAGAAACTGATTGGAAAGCTGAGCCTACTGGGCCTGAACACCTCCATCTGCAACTGGATCCTAGACTTCCTGACTGGGAGACCTCAGTCAGTCTGGATGGAAAGCAGCATCTCCAGCACCATCACACTGAGCATGGGAGCCCCCCCCGCCCCCAGGGCTATGTGCTCAGTCCACTGCTGTTCACTCTGCTGACCCAGGACTGTGCTGCAACACACAGCTCGAACCACATCATCAATTTCGCCGATGACACGACCGTGGTGGATCTCATTAGCAAGAATGATGAGTCAGCATACAGAGAGGAGGTGCAGCGGCTAACGGACTGGTGCAGAGCCAACAATCTGTCTCTGAATGTGAACAAAACAAAAGAGATGGTTGTTAACTTCAGCAGGACACGAAGCCACCACTCTCCGCTGAACATCGACAACTCCTCTGTAGAGATCATTAAGAGCACCAAATTTCTTGGTGTTCATCTGGCGGAGAATCTCACCTGGTCCCTCAACACCAGCTCCATAGCAAAGAAAGCCCAGCAGTGTCTCTACTTTCTGCGAAGGCTGAGAAAAGTCCATCTCCCACCCCCCCCAAATTCACCACATTCTGCAGAAGTTGTATTGAGAGCATCCTGAACAGCTGCATCGCTGCCTGGTTCGGAAATTGCACCATCTCGGATCGCAAGACCCTGCAGCGGATAGTGAGGTCAGCTGAGAAGATCATCGGGGTCTCTCTTTCCACCATTACAGACATTTACACCATGCTGCATCTGCAAGCAAACAGCATTATGAAGGACCCCTCATACAAACTCTTCTCCTCCTTGCCATCTGGCAAAAGGTACTGAAGCAGTCTATGACCAGACTATGTAACAGTTTCTTCCCCCAAGCCATCAGACTCCTCAATACCCAGAGCCTGGACTGAAACCAACCTACTACCCTCTACTGTGCCTGTTGTCTTGTTTATTATTTATTGTAATGGATCTGCAAGTTTTTCCTTAAAATCCTAAATGTTAGTATTAGGAACTCAAGATTCAAAGGAAAGTCAGAATTTAAGGTGAGAACATAAGATATAAGAGCAGAATTAGGCCATTCAGCCCATTGAGTTGACTCCTCCATTCCATCATTGCTGATCCTGAATCCCACCATATCCTTTGATACCCTGACCGATCAGGAAACAATCAGCTTCCGCCTTAAGTATACTCATGGACTTGGCTTCCACCCCAGTCTGTGGTAGAGCATTCCACAGATTCATTACTCTAGCTTTAAAAAAAGTTCCTCCTTGCCTCTGTTCTAAAAGGTTATACCTCAGTTTTGAGGCTGTGCCCCCCAGTTCGGGATACCCACACCAGAAGAAACTTCCTCTCCACACCCTTCTTTCTTTCTTTTTCAATCTTTTTATTAAGTTTCAAATTAATAAACATAGCAATAATAATAATGATACAGAGAGATCGGGGTTACATTACTGACAGTTAATATGTACAAGCACAGATTCCAAATAACAAATGTAGTTTAGCCTCCCAATCTCTTAGTAACTAGCTATGAAAAAGATATTTTATAAAGAGAAAAGAAACTGTAAACTAAAAAAAAACTAAACTTAAAAAAAAACGAAGATTGGGCTGCCATATTTCATCGGCTAAAATTATTATTTGTTGTTAACTCCGCTCCTCTATACATGAACAAAAAAATTACTAAAAAGGATTCAGAAAGGGTCAACTTGCATCATATGAAAATATTGAATAAATGGCCTCTAAATTTCTTCAAATTTAACCGAAGGATCCATAGAACCTCTCCTAATTTTTTCCAAGTTTAAACATACTATCGTTTGGGAAAACCAATGAAAGGTAGGGGGGATTGGAATCTTTCTATTTAAGTGAAATGGATCTCCTGGCTATTAATGTAACGAATGCAATTAGACGACAAGCTGATGAGGATAAATGGCTGAAGTCTATCACTGGTAGTCCAAAGATTGCAGTAATAGGATGAGTTTGTAAGTCGATACGCAGAACTACTGAAATAATATCAAAAATATCTTTCCAATATTTTTCTGGAAGAGGGCAAGACCAAAGCATATGTGTCAAGGAAGCTACCTCAGAGTTACATCTATCCGAAACAAGATTTATATGGCTGTAAAAGTGAGCTAACTTATCCTTGGACATACGAGCCCTATGAACCACCTGAAATTGTTTCAAAGCGTGTCTAGCATGCATTGAAGAAGTATTAACCAGTTGAAGAATTTTCTCCCATTCCTTTGTGGGTAAAGTTCTCTTTCCCACTCATTCTTAATTTTTTTGGAAGTACCTAAGCTTATTTTAATACTTAAATCATAAATAAATGCTATTAAATTCTTCTGAAAGGGATTTAAACTTAAAATTTTTTCTGTAACTTCAATTTGATGTGATATCGGAAAGGTAAGTAATATGACATTCAGATATTCTGTAAATATCTAAAAAAAAGTGTGCTCTAGGCAAATTATATTTATTAGACAACTGTTCAAAGGACGTAAAACAAACATCCATGAATAAATCACGAAAACATGTTATTCCCTTTGTTTTCCATAAAAGAAAAGCTTGATCAATTCTTGATGGTTAAAAGAAAAAATTAGATGTAATAGAACTTGACAGGATAAATTTATTCAATCCAAAAAAATTTACGAAATTGAAACCATATTCGTATTGTATGTTTAATTATTGGATTTATCATTTGATTATTCAGTTTAGTAAGCGCAAAGGGAAGTGCAGCCCCTAAAATAGAAGCCAATGAAAACCCCTGTACAGACTCACGCTCGAGGTTCATCCATCGTGAACATTGAATTTCATCCAACTCTTGTGTCCAAAACGTTAAATATCAAATATTAATTGCCCAATAATAGAATCTAAGATTTGGCAAAGCCAAACTGCCTTCCTTTTTTGATTTCTGTAAATATTTCTTAATTAATCTAGGACTTCTATTCTGCCATATATATGAAGAAACTTTAGAATCAATAATATGAAAAAAAGATTTAGGGATGAAAATTGATACTGCCTGAAATAGGTACAGATATATAGGTAAAATAATCACCTTAATAGCATTAATTCGACCAATCAAAGATAAGGACAATGGGGACCACTTAGTAATCAGTTGTTTAACATGATCAATTAAGGGTAAAAAATTATCTTTAAGTAGATCCTTATGCTTCTTAGTAATTTTAACACCCAAATAAATAAAATAATCAGTAACTAATCTAAATGGTGATCATTTATAAATTGGAACTTGCATATTTAATGGGAAAAGCACACTCTTATTAAGATTCAGTTTATAACCAGAAAAACTACTAAACTGTGCAAGTAGTGTTATTACTGCATGCAACACACATAAAAGTTGCTGGTGAACGCAGCAGGCCAGGCAGCATCTCTAGGAAGAGGTGCAGTCGACGTTTTGGGCCGAGACCCTTCGTCAGGACTAACTGAAAGAAGAGCTAGTAAGAGATTTGAAAGTGGGGGGGGGGGGAGATCCAAAATGATAGGAGAAGACAGGAGGGGGAGGGATGACTCCAGCCTCCAACCTGATGGCATGTTATCCACGGCCTCCTCTACTGTAAAGATGAAGCCACACTCAGTTTGGAGGAACAACACCTTATATTCCGTCTGGGTAGCCTCCAACCTGATGGCATGAACATTGACTTCTCAAACTTCCGCTAATGCCCCACCTCCCCCTCATACCCCATCTGTTATTTATTTATATACACACATTCTTTTTCTCTCTTTTTTTACTCTCTCTCCTTTTTCTCCCTCTGTCTCTCTCACTATACCCCTTGCCCATCCTCTGGGTTTTCCCCCCCTCTCCCTTTTCTTTCTTCCTAGGCCTACTGTCCCATGATCCTCTCATCCCTTTTGCTAATCAACTGTCCAGCTCTTGGCTGCATCCCTCCCCCTCCTGTCTTCTCCTATCATTTTGGATCTCCCCCTCCCCCTCCCCCTCCCACTTTCAAATCTCTTACTAGCTCTTCTTCCAGTTAGTCCTGACGAAGGGTCTCGGCCTGAAACGTCGACTGTACTTCTTCCTAGAGATGCTGCCTGGCCTGCTGTGTTCACCAGCAACTTTTATGTGTGTTGCTTGAATTTCCAGCATCTGCAGATTTCCTCGTATTTGCATTATTACTGCAGGAATGGATTTCTCTGAGTTAGAGATATATAGTAACAGGTCATCTGCATATAGTGATACTTTATGTGTCCCATTCCCACGAATAATGCCAAATATATCGGGTGAATCACGAAGAGCGATTGCCAAGGGCTCCAGGGTAATATCAAATAGTTAAAGGGCTTAAAGGACAGCCCAGTTTAGTACCTCAAAAAAATCTAAAATAAGGGAATCTCTGATTATTGGTAAATACAGAAGCCAAAGGTGTATGATATATCAATTGGATCCAAGGTATAAATTTTGGGCTAAAATTAAATTTCTCAAGTATATTAAATAAATATTCCCATTCAAGTCTGTCAAAAGCCTTCTCGGCATCAAGCGAAATAACACGTTCTGGAGTTTTAGATGAAGTAGTGTATACAATGTTCATTAACCTCCTAACATTAAAATATGAATAGCGATTTTTAATAAATCCTGTCTGATCCTCGGAGACAGTTTGTGGCAATACATTCTCCAATCTAATTGCTAATATTTTGGAAAAGATTTTAGAATCCACATTCAACAAAGATTAGGGCTGTATGATGTACATTCAGTGGGATCTTTATCTTTTTTTAGGAATTAAAAAAATAAATGCTTCATAAAAGGATTGTGGTAATTTACCTACAAATAAGGCATCTTTAAAAATTCTACATAACCAGGGAGAAAGTAAATCCGAAAAAGATTTTAAAAATTCAGCTGTATACCCATCCGGACCAGGTGCTTTACCAGAGTTCGTCGAAAAAATTGCTTTCTTTATTTCCTCTTCAGTAATAGGTGCCTCTAATACTAAATGTTCATCAACTGATAATTTTGGAATATTCAATTTCCTTAAAAATTCATGCATTATGGTAGAATCATCAGGAAATTCTAACTGGTATAAATTGGTATAAAATTCTTGAAAAGATTTGTTAATTTCATCATGGTCAACCATCAAAATACCATCCCGTTTACAAATTTTATTAATCTGACATTTCGCCAAAGCAGCTTTCAATTGGTTAGCCAATAATTTACCCAATTTATCACCATGTACATAAAATTGACTCTTAGTTTTAAGTAATTGATTTTCAATCGGGGATGTTAATAACAAACTGTGTTGCATCTGAAGTTCAACTCTCCCTTCATAAAGCTCCAGATTGGGAGCAATAGAATATTTTAAATCAATTTTTTAAAATCTTATCAACCAATGTACCTAATTCACTATTAACTTGTCTTTTCAATCCAGCAGAATATGCAATAATTTGACCACGGATATATACTTTAAAGGTATCCCATAATATTCCACTGGAAATTTCTTCCGTTGAGTTAGCTGAAAAGAAAAATACAATCTGTTCTTTAATGAAGTTAACAAAATTTAAATTTTGAAACAAAATAGAGTTGAACCGCCATTGTCTAGTACTAAAGGTTACATCAATTAATTTAAGTGATAATTTAAAAAGCGCACAATCAGAAATGGTGATTGCATCATACTCACAGGCAGTGACAGACAAAACTAATTGAGAATCAATAAAGAAGCAATCAATTCTAGAGTAATTATGTCATACATGAGAAAAGAAAGAGAACTCTTTATCATTAGGATGTGAAAACCTCCAAACATCTAAAATTCAGGAGTCAACCAAAAAAGAATTAATAAAAATAGCAGATTTGTTTGGAAGTACCTGATTGGGCACAGACCTGTCCATAATAGGATTCAGACAATAATTAAAATCTCCACCCATTATTAACATATATTCTTTTAAATTGGGAAGAGATACAAATAAATGCTTAAAAAATCAGGATAGTCAGTATTTGGTGCATAAATATTAACTGAAATTATTTTTTGATTATAAAGTAAACCAGTAATTAATAGAAATCTACCATATGGGTCTGAGATTGTATCATAGTGAACAAATAAGATCAAGGAGTCTATAAAAATAGAAACGCCTTTCACCTTAGTCGATGAGTTAGAATGAAATTGCTGAAAAACCTGAAAAAATGCTGATTATCCTCCTTCCTCACATGAGTCTCCTGCACAAAGATAATCTGAGCATTCAATCTATGAAAAACTTTAAAAACCTTCTTCCGTTTAATTGGATGATTCAAACCGTTCGTATTCCATAAAAACAAAGTTAATATTATCTATGTTCCTTAAATAAGCCATATAGTCTTTAAAGGGTTAACCATTTGCAGAGGAAACTAATGAATCAGGAAGAGGGAAAAAGATTGAAAGAGGAACCGGAAGTTACGACAATACAGACATTTTTGTAGTTTCAAATCAGCCCAAATGAAATATACTAAACTAAAAATAGCTCCACCCCCATCCACAGATACCCGAAACCTGATCAACAGACAGCCAGAGAACTATCTAAGAACCTCCCTACCCCCATCTCTCTTGAGGGCAAGTCTCCAAATTTTAAAAAAATTTAAAAAACCACCCGTAGTCAAAACATTGCGAAAGGAATGCCAAACACATGTTTAAAAAAAACAGCCATTTGCAGAACATTTTAAAAGACAAGGTCTTAAAAAATGAAATGAATACAATCTTTAATAATATTTCAAGAGAAAACAATTAATCACCAAGTCAGAACCTTAATAATTTTCAAAAGTGAACATTTAAAAATAAAAAAGTAAAGTAATAAAGGAAAAAGAAAGGAACCTTAACATAGAAGCATAATAAACACCCATACGCCAAAACAAAGTACGAGTAGAATCAACCCCGGGGCAAAGCTCTACAAAGTTAAAATGTCCAAATTTATGAGCTGGTTATTACCTAATAAACCAGATATATACAAACATAAAGGAATGGTAAATTTATTAGACATCCGAGCTCAAACATTGATCCTCAAGAAATTGTGCTTCATCCACGAGTTTAAGTCATTTAAACGATTTATCAGGCAGAACAACCCTTAGACGAGCAGGGTATAGCAAAGCCGGTTGGAAATTCCTTTGATATAATTCCCACATAACTGATTTAAAATGCGATCTTTCTTGCATTACCTCAGGGCAATAATCTACCACCAGACAAAATTTAAGATTTTGTTGCTCGATAATTCCTTTCCGACGAGCAATTCGAATTAAATGCTCCATAGTATTCACATAGTGAAATCGAAGAATCACAGGACGCGTCTTTAACTCTTCTGGCTGTTTGGGTTTCAGCGCCCGATGAGCACAGTCGAGTATCAGAGGAGAAGAAAAACCTCAGAGCCAAAGACCTCCATTAAGAATTGAGAAAAAAATTTAGTGAGATCCCCGCTCTCAACGTCTTCACTGAGTCTTATTATTGGCAAATTCTGTCTGCGATTATGACTCTCCAAATGCATAATCTTGACTTTATACTGCTCCAGTGGTCAAAGTTGATTTCTTTTCCAAAGAATTCAATCTGCCGTCTCTGTTTCCCAGCCTCGATAAGTTCTGAAATTTGCCGTTGCTGTTTTTCGTTCTCCTCTTTAAGTGCTGCCAATCTTCCTTTGTTCTCCTTTAACAATACTTCCAAAGTAGAAACTCTTTTATCGAGTTTTTCCTCCAAGAGCTTTGAGATAGCCTCCAAAGTAAGTTGAGACTGTTTAGGCTGTTCAAAGGCACCTTCTTTCTTTCCATTTCCATTACCGGTTTCCTTGGCTTCGGCTAATGCCTTTTTTCCTCTGGTAGTCATTTCCATTGATTAAATTCAGAATTCAAGCATATAAAAGTGTTATAAACACTTTGATGTAGATAGTAAAAGGGTGGTAAAGAAATTGAAAAATGAATGGAGCAAAGCCAAAATGCGACCTACTCCATCTAGCGCCCCGAAGAGAGTCCATCCACTCTATCTTCTAGTCCATTCAACATTTGGTGGGTTTCAATGAGATCATCCCCCTCTTATCTTTACCCCTCCCCCCCAATTTTTCTAACTTCTAGTGAGTACGGGCCCAGAGCTGCTAAAACCCTTTATTCCTGGAATCATCCTCATGGACCCCCTCCAATGACAACATATCCTTTCTGAGATATGGGGTCAAAATTGTTGACAATACTGCAAGTGCGGGCTGACTAGTGTTTTATAAAGTCTCAACACTATTTTCTTGTTTTTGTATTCTATTCTTGAAATAAATACCAACATTGCATTTTCTGCCTTTACCACATACTCAACCTGTAAATTAACCTTTTGGGTGTCTTGCACAAGGTTTCCTGAGTTCCTCTGATGTTTGAACCTTCTTCCCATGTTAGATAATAGTCTGCACTATTGTTCTTTTTACCAAAATGCGATATTAATTTCCCAACACTATTCCAATCTGCCACTTTTTTGCCCATTCTTCCAATTTGTCTTAATTCCTGCTGGAAACTAGAACCTAGATAGGAAACTAGAACCTATCTAGTTATTTATAAAAGTCTAATTTGTATATACAGTCAACCTTCACTAGTCCGACTACCTGTAATCCGGTTCCTTCGATAATCCGACACTGATTATGCTTAATGTGATCCTTCTGTAATTCAGCATTTTCACTAATCTGGCACTCCTCAGGTCCCAATGGTGCTGGATTAGTGAAGGTCGACCTGTACCATTAACCTCAGTGTTTTGTGTTTTAGTACTGCAGAATTCTCTGCATCTCTACGCCACCAACTTTTCCAAGATAAATGTGGCTTCTTTGCCCTTTCAGCCGGAATGTTCCATTCACAGTTAAATTCATTTGACAGGTATTTAGTTAGTTTACAAATTTACTCAGAAGTTACTATATATTTGTTTTTATCATAGTAGATCTCTACATACAGTTGCAAGAAGAAGTTTGTGAACCCTTTGCAATTATCTGGTTTTCTGCATTAATTACTCATAAGATGTAAACTGATCTTCATCTAAGTCACAATAATAGACACACTGCCTAAACAAATAACACACAAACAGTTGTATTTTTCATGTCTTTATTGAACACATTGTTTAGTCATTCACAGTCCATGCTGGAAAAAGTATGTGAACCCTTATATTTAATAACTGGTAGACTTGCATAATGGGGAGGAGGAATTTTAGACCATTCCTTCATACAAAACTGTTTTAGTTCAAAAATATTTCTGGAATACCTTGCATTAACAGCCCTCATCAAGACATGCAACAGCATCTCAATTGATTAAGGATTATGGCTTGGCCATTCCAAAACACAAATTTTCTTCTTGTTAAATTTATTCTGTTGTTGATTTACTCTCATGTTCCTTGTCATTGTCTGGTTGCATCATCCAATTTCTATTAAGTGTCAGGTGACAGATTGCTACCCTGACATTCTCCTGTAAGTGTCTTGATACAATTTTGAATTCATTGTTCCCTCAACGATTGCAAGCTATCCAGGCCTTGAGAAAGCAATGCAGTCCCAAGCCATGATGAATCTTCCACCATGCTTCACAGAATGAGGTTTTGGTGTTAGTGTGTAGTGCCGTTTTTCCTCTAAACATTACTGCCAAAAAGTTCAACTTTTGTCTTATCTGTCCACAGAACATTGTCCTATGAGCATTGTGGAGCATCCAGGTGGTCTTTTGCAAACTTGAGAAGTGCAGTAATGATTTTTTTGGAGAACTGTGGTTTCCTCTGCGGTGTCCTTCTATGAAGACCATTCTTGTTCGGTGCTTTTCTTACAGTGGACACATGAACAGAGACTTTTGCAAGTTCTAGAGATTTCTGCAGGTCTTTTGCAGTTACGCTTGTGATCTTTTTCACCTCTTTCTGCATTCATTGAGTGGAACACCTGACCCCAAATAGCTTTTCTAGAAGGCATTACCCCAGATGTTCACATACTTTTTTGAACCTAGAATGTGATTGTTTAAATGGTGTACTCAGTATTGACAAAAAGAAGTACAATTGTTTATGTGTTATTAGTTTATTAATAACAGACAGATTGTGTTTGTCTATTATTTTGACTTGGGTGAAGATCAGACCACATTTTATGAGTAATTAATGTTGAAAAACAGGTAATTGCTAAGGGTTTGCAAACTTTTTCTGCAATTGTAACTCCATCCGCCACTACATAAATTGTGTTGTTTGTAAATCTTAAAATTAATTTCTAATTCCAATCTCCAAATAGTTCATGTAAATGGTGAACAGTCACCCCATCAATAAGTCTTTGCAAAAAGTTATTATTATAAAAACAGAAATTGGTGAACAGAGCAATCAAGTAGCGACTGTGGAAAGAGAAACAGAACCAACAAGTTGGATTTAAGGATCTTTGTCAGAATGTTAATTCATCTTTGACTGTGCATCACTATTATTTAACCTTTAGAGCCTACCCTTTTATGATCTAAGAAACAGCTCACAACCCATCCATTACAGATCTCCTAATTTTATCTTTATAAGTATTATCAAAAGTCTTTGGAAATTGGAAATACGGTGTTCCTACCTCATTAGTCTTGCTTGCCATTTCGTCAAAAATTTAGATGTTCGTTCTTTTGACTGGAAAGATATTTCCTGTTCTAAATGTCTTGTATTACATATTGAATAACAGTTCTACTGTATTTTGTTTTACTTATCTACAGCTTGCAGTACTTGTCTTACTGCCCATACTCAATACTTTCCCTTTTTCATAACATTTTATAGGTGCAGTGTACTCCAGTTAATTGGGCCATCAAGGCAGTTGTTTATTTGGGACAGCTCTTAAAGAACAAAAACTAAATTGAGAAAATAGCGGATATTCCTTTTGTTTATTTTGGAAACTATGCTGCTTAATTGGAGCAGGAGACGGTTGGCAAAAAGTTTCCAACTAGTGTCAATCACGATTTGTTTGTGTTCAAAAATCAGTGATTTTTGTCGCTGGTAGTTAATGAGAAATGAGCAGTAAGACAATTCAGAACCGTTTTGCTCACTGTGGTTTCAAGCACTCAGGCTTGGAGATGCCAGAAAAGGCTGGGAGTGAAAATGAAACAATTTCACTACTTCAACAAGTTAGGAATTACAAAGAATTTGAAGGTATCTTGAATGTTGCAATGAAAATGAAGATTTGAAGGATGCAATTGTTATAAGAATTGCATGAAGACAGTCTTTTATCTGCACTAGGTGTCTGCATTGATTTTCTTCATTTATAGTCAATCATTAGAACACGACGGATGAATTCTTCCTTCGATAACTATTAGGAACTAATACAGTTTTATGGTATTGTAGTATTGTTAGTGTTCTAATTAATTTTGTATTTTATTTAAGTACATAATTTGTTACTCATTTAAATGGTAGTTTGTCTTTTTTATACCTTAAATATTTCCATGAAACTTTGCCTAATTGGGGCAGCTGCTTAATTGGGCCAAGATGTATATCTAGTAGCATCTGTGCTTTATTTCTGCAGTCCAAAGTGTAGTTTCAAAATAATTTGTTATCAAGAGATCTTAGAGATGAGTTTTCTCAAAGGTTAATTTAGCTTCCTGTCTCTTCCTTCCTCATGCCCCATCTGTTCTCCTTTCTTTTACTTTTGCCTATGAGTGAATAACCAGTTGAACAGTTGACTAGGTGGAACAATGAAGGTGCAATTGTTTGGAGCAGAGGTTTCCAGCCTTTTTTACGCCTTAGACCAATACCATTTAGCAAGGGATGTGTGGACCCCAGGTTGGGGACCCCTGATCTAGAGAGACAATCTGGAGCAAATTCAGTGAAGTTAATGATTGGAAACAAACCTCTTTTAGAACTTAGTGATATAATGAACTAGTGATTTCATGATCTTCTGAAGGACTTGGCACACTTAACTCTCAATCATACAGCTCCGGCACCTTAAGCAGATGAAAGTACATAGCTACAGCTGAAAGGGAAGTGGAGGACTCCAATCCAAACTGAAATGCTGGGGAATGAACCTTCCTCTGCCTATAATCTTGTTAACAAATGTACAGTCACTGGTGAATAAGATTGAGGACCTAAAGGCAAGATTGTTGTATCAAAGGAAAATGAGGAATTCCTGTGTTCTGTGTTTCATGGAGACATAGCTCACTCTAGACACACTGCATACATTGGCAAAGTCCAAGGGCTTCACGATACACTGATTCGAATGGACTGCTGATTTGGAGAAGCCACAAGGCTTATGTGTTTCATGATAAGCTCTTGGTGCCTCTTGGAACTCTTGTTCCTCTGACCGGTAACATCTATTGGTTAAGTACTGACCATTCTACTTACCAAGAGTTTTCCTCTGTAATCCTGACAGCAGTTTACATACCGCCAAAAGCTTATGTTAAGCCACCATCAGCAAACAAAAAAACGGTTTATCTCGAAACTTTTCAAATTATTGTCAATCTTGTTTGAAGAAATATCTGCCCACTTATCATTACCATATCTCCTATAGCACCAGGGGACCCAACACACTTGACCACTGCTGTACTATGAATAGGAATGCCTACTGTTCCATGCCTAGACTGCATTTTGAATAACTTGATCACTTGGCTGTCCTCCTCCTATCTGCATACAAGCAGAGACTAAAGAGCAAGGCTGCAGAGATCAGAACAACAAAAAGGAGCTCATGGGAGGCCCAGGAGTGGTTGTGAGATAGCTTTGAGTCAGAGGATTGAGCCGTGTTCAAGGACTTGTCATCCGATCTGAATGAATACATCACTGTTGCCATGGACTTTAGCAAAAGAGTAGTAGACAAGTGAGTCCGCACAAAATCATATTGAGTCTTCCCCAACCAGAAGTCTTGGATGAACCAAGAGATCCACAATCTGCTGAGGGCCAGTTTAGTGGCATTCAGATCTGTTGACCAAGCAAAATACAGGAGGTCCTGGTACGATATCCAGAAAGCAATCTTGCATGCAAAGTGGCAATTCTGGACCAAACCTCAGTCACTGAAGGATGCCTGACTGCTGTGGCAGAGTTTGAATGCTATCATCTCCTACAAAGTAAAACCAAGTAACATAGGTGACAATAAGGTTTTACTCTCAGATGAGCTCGGTGCCTCCTATGCTCGCTTTGAGCATCAAAACATGACGCATCTTCACGAACTCCCACATCATCCGATGACACTGTGATTTCAAGCTCTGAGGCTGACGAGAGCATCCTTCAGGAGGGTGAACCCACGGAAAGCATCCAGCCCAGACAGGGTACCTGGCTGAGTACTAAAGACCTGTATTGATCAACTGGCTGGATTGTTCACCGATATCTTTAACCTCTCGCTTCAGCAGTCTGAGGTACCCCACTGCTTCAAGCAGGCTTCATTTTTACCAGTGCCTAAGGCTATGTCTACACTAGACCAGATAATTTTGAAAACGCCGGTTTCACGTAAAAACGATAGGCGTCCACACCAGGTGTTTTTGAAAATACCTCCGTCCACATTAAAACGGGTATTTGGGCGAATCTCCTCCTACTGGGCATGTGCAGGACCCGTCGACAGAATTCACCCGCTTGGACGAGTATGCCCGACTCCGACAGTTTGGACCAAGCAACAGGTGACGGCTGCGACATGTTTGGTGTGGAATCTCACTGTGAAAGACTTGGTGCACGTTGTCCAGTTACAGACTAGAAAAATTCTTAAAAGGAAATTGCCAAACAATGGACAGCTGTTGGCTCTCGCGCAGGAGAACTTAAAACTAAAATAACAAATACTGGAGCGTAAGGAGGCAACCGACAGGGAGTTCAAGGACAGTATGACCCAGCTGATGACGAACATTGAAAAACTGACCGACTCTGTTGCAGAGAGATTTGCAATGATGAGAAATATGATGGCTCCCCCTCAGTACTTTTCACCGCTACAATATCAGCCTCACAGCCACTACAATAGCTACACATACGGACACACAGACCCCCAGGTGGCCCCACCAACATCTTCCCCACTCCCACAGAGGGGTCAGCCCGGAAACATTTCCTACAGCCATAGTCTCTTCACCGATGAAAGGGACGACAGCTGCAACTATGCAATAAGGCTTGTTACTGGGCAAAAGTGAAATTTGCTGTTACCTCATTTGTTTGCCTTTACTTTTGCCATGTCTTTCTGAATTATTTTGCTGTATTTAATATGTGCAATAAAATGAGTTACTGGGCAAAAGTGATTTTATTTTTACCTAAGTAAAAGTGAAACTTACAATTTTCCTTTTTTGGCCTTAACATTTTCATGTCTATGCCAAACATAAGCTACTACTTAAAAATGACATTTTGGAAGTAGTGACAATTGCATCTATTGAATGTTTGCACAAGCAATACATTAATAAAGCACCTTGTTAAATGTGTAAAACATGTCTGCATCAGTGTTACCTTGTATTTCCATACAGGGTTGCATTAGGCTGTTACACATCTATTGTCAGAGAAGTACTTGCATAAATAGGTAACACACATCAAAGTTGCTGGTGAACGCAGCAGGCCAGGCAGCATCTGTAGGAAGAGGTGCAGTCGACGTTTCAGGCCGAGACCCTTCGTCGGCCTGAAACACCGACTGCACCTCTTCCTACAGATGCTGCCTGGCCTGCTGCGTTCACCAGCAACTTTGATGGGTGTTGCTTGAATTTCCAGCATCTGCAGTATTCCTGTTGTTTGCATAAATAGGTGAACCACCTCCATACAAGCAAGGACAGAAAATAGGCCAAAGTGAGTATACTTATTTAGTATTCAGTAAGTTATGGGTCAAAGTACTTGGTGAGTACATTTCTAACTCTTCTGGTTTCAGTCTCATTGCTGTCTGTTCTGAAACTGATAGGTTGTGTGGGGGGTTGAAATTAACGTAGACAATAAAGTAAACAACACACGCATGAAGCTGTCTGCCATTGTTGTTTATCCACGGCCTCCTCTACTGTAAAGATGAAGCCACACTCAGGTTGGAGGAACAACACCTTATATTCCGTCTGGGTAGCCTCCAACCTGATGGCATGAACATTGACTTCTTAAACTTCCGCTAATGCCCCACCTTCCCCTTGTACCCCATCCGTTATTTATTTATATACACACATTCTTTTCTCTCTCTCCTTTTTCTCCCTCTGTCCCCTTCACTATATCCCTTGCCCATCCTCTGGGTTTTCTCCCCCCTCCCCCTTTACTTTCTTCCCGGACCTCCTGTCCCATGATCCTCTCATATCCCTTTTGCCTATCACCTGTCCAGCTCTTGGCTCCATCCCTCCCCCTCCTGTCTTCTCCTATCATTTTGGATCTCCCCCTCCCCCTCCAACTTTCAAATCCCTTACTCACTCTTCCTTCAGTTAGTCCTGACAAAGGGTCTCGGCCTGAAACGTCGACTGCACCTCTTCCTATAGATGCTGCTTGGCCTGCTGCGTTCACCAGCAACTTTGATGTATGTTGCCATTGTTGTAGTCTTGGAGGTTGCGTTCAAGAAAACAATGAAATGCTGTGCTGCCGCCACCATCTGTTCCGGCACATCATGACAGCGTTTTTAAAAAGAGCCGGTTACCTGGTACACACTACACTGGCCATTAGGCGTTTTCAGATTTATTCACTCTGGAGAGCATTTTTGAAAAGCTCCATTTTCAGGGGAGGAAAACGCCATTTCAGTGTGGACGGAGGGTCAAAACGAAGAGAAAAGGCTTCGGTTACGGATTTATCCGGTGTAATGTGGATGTAGCCTAAGAAGAATGTGGTAATCTGACTCAATGACTATAACGCGGTAGCACTTACATCCATTACAATGAAGTGCCTTGAGAGATTGTTGATGAAATATTTCAACTCCTGCCTGAGAGGCAACTTGGATCTGCTTCAATTCGCCTATTGTCACAACAGGTTACCCACTATATTATTGGCTCTTCACAACTGTAGAACAGCTGGACAGCAAAGATGCATATATCAGAATGCTCTTCATTGACAACAGCTCAGCATTCAATACTATCATTCCCCAAAATCTTCTATTTCTCCCAACTGTTAATAAGTTGCTTATTTTTAATTGGAAATTTATATTGTAAGCACAGGTATTTATGATTTGGCAACAGCAAAGATTTTATTAAAGAAACCAAATGTCTCCAAATCCGAGAGAGTTCACCAATTTGTGCAACTGTATAAAAAGAATACCCAGTGTGTCACAGATTACAGGTAGCAGTCTAATTCTAGAGTGTTAGGTGAGTCTTGATATCATTTAGTGAAGAACCGGCTTAGAATATTAGTGACATAGCAGTGGGTAGGTGCAGGTTGCACTGAGAAAATTTTCAAATGCATGAACAATGATATCTTTTTATGTGGTGTAAAGTAAGAATATTCTAAACACAACAAATGTGATTTAAGATATCCTTTCCATCTTGAAATTATGTAGTGAGAGGACAGATTTTTAAAACAGGAGTGTCCTCTAATGGCATTTATTGTAATGGTCTGATGTAATTGCACTAGAAAGCTAAACAAATTTGCTTAAGTGTTTCTGCTAATTTATAAAAAAAGTTTCACAGAAACTTGCAATAGCACAGTATAAGAATAGCAATAAAATTTTTTAGGAATCTGAACAGTATTTTAATCTTTTATGACTAGATCTGATACATTATTATCAATGAAGTGGGCTCTTTCTATGGATTTCAGGGTTTGGTATCTTAATACGTTTGTGGTGCTGCACTGGTTTGTGTTCCTTATTTCATCAGATGTTTGAACAATTATTGGGGTGTTATTTATCAGCATTATTCTGACTCAACTATTTCAATTTACAGCAGGAGTTCTATAATATACAGTACATATGCATGGTTCTGTGTATGCACTTGTCTGCCCAGTGTTGCCAAGAGAAGCTATTCTGGAGACAATCATGGAACAGTTGCTCTGCCTTTTCTTATTGTTTCATGATCAGATTTGGAACTTATTCATTTTAGTGATATCTTTTTCAATCAGCAGAAGAGGGAAAGCAGCGACTTTTGCAGTGATGCTATTGTTCTTTTTAGTTACATTGCTTTAGTTCAAAGCAGACGATCTCGCTGGTCTTTTTTAAATATTAAAAGGAACAGGAAATAAAGAAAATATATTAACCTGTGGAAGAGGAAGCCTAGAAAAATGGAAATAAGATTCTAGCATAGAAAGAGACTTGATGAATGGACATATTCCCACATATATAATTTTTGTCTTTATTTTAGTATTTACTATCTGTTACAATATAATTGATGTACTAAAAAACTCTTGGATTTTGGCTACATGACAATAGCATGTATGTATGAGAAATTTTATTTCTTGGATTACCACTTATGAACATGGAAGTGCTGACACTCTTGAGAGATGCAGCTTCTTCGTGTCCTTACTGTACTTTTCTATAGCATTCATTGTGGAGTTCTATAGTGGAGGTTCAAATTCCTGCTAGTACGATTGGGGTGTAATTTAGCTGACCAATGCACTGTAAATGATATGACGACCTATCCAAAATATTCGACTACTTACACTTAAGCTTAAGTGCAGAAGGTATTAATTGTGTCCCAATACTGGAGTAGAAACTTGGAGCTCTGTGCTTTTACTTCCTTGACTTGTGGTTTCAATATCCAAAATAACTTTGAACTAACCTATCCTTTATAGTATTACAATGCATGATTATTCATTCTTGATGTGAAGACATCACTGAAAGAAATCTGGTGAGGTGTTGTGTCCCACACTTAGTTCTAAATACTTCTGTTAAGAATAATAAATCAAGACAGCAAAGGTTAACCTGGCATACAAATTGAAAAAAATTGCCATTTTTCAACATACATTGTGCCCAGTAATCTCAGCTTTATTTCATAGCAAAGGATGAAACTCAGATGTTGAGTAGACAATAATCAAATGTGGTTCAAAATTTACATATGTGGTTATGTACTTTGCTTACATGGAAACTTTTCTGAAACTTTTCTAAAACAAAAGTCAAATGCAGGAAAATTGTAGCTTTCTGATTGATAAAGCAGTTTTTAATAAGGACACAAGAATTCTTTACTGAGTTCTTGCCAACAAAAAACCCTTTTTTGCAATAATTGTTTTTTTATTTTTGTTTTGCATAGGAAAGATGACAAAGACTACGCTTTAAAACAAATAGAGGGTACTGGAATTTCTATGTCTGCTTGCAGAGAAATAGCAGTAAGTAAACACCATAGTTCTTATTTTTTAAAGAAAATGCTGTGGCAAAATGATATTTCATCTGGTTGCGGCTAAATATCCCTTGAAAACAATGAAATTACTATTAAATATCAGAATGAAAATAAAATTTTGACATGAATAAATATAGCTCAGTAACACTGCATTGCCAGAAATTGTTGGGGATGCAAACAAGTAATTGGTCCATGGACCACAGCAATAGCATATGAATATAGAATGCATACTGGACATAGAATTTCCTGATAATTAATGGGCATTTATGAAGGGAGTAGTTAAGCTCTTTGTCCTGTTTTGTGAGCGAGGGCATAAGAGTACAGTTGGAATTTGTTCTGATAAATCACTGCTGCCACAAAACTTGAAAGAATGGAAAACAATCCTAGAAAACCTCAAGTTGGACTATTTATTATTCTGAATGAAAGTAAGTATGAGCATTAGCACATTCTGTTTCCTGTTCCATGATTATTAATCAGGTTAAAGTAATCTTGAGTTTCTGACAGTTTAGTTCTGTTAACACATGCTTATTTAAGCTTGCTACAGTTTGTTCTTTAAATTGATTTGACTCGAATTCAACAGATGTCTGTTTGCACATTTAACTAAAGGAATTCCCTGAGATGGTTAGTTCTAAGTACCGAATTAGGTTAATGCAGCAGCACAAAGGTTTACTTGAATTATTTTGTCGTTGCTGTTTTTGAGATCTTTCTGTATATAGTTCTTAGACATAATCTAACTGAACAGCAGTTGTTAGCTTCTCACAGCAATAGCATTAGAGTTTATTTCCCACTCCAGGAACCATTTAGTCTAGGACATTGATGGTGCTGCTTTAAATGAGATGTTAAACCGAGGATTCCCCTAGTTCAAAGTAACTTTATTATCAAAATGCATATATGTCATCATGTAGAACCCAGAGATACATTTTCTTGCGGGCATACTCAATAATTCCAAAATGGAGTAATATATTGAATTAATGAAAGACTGCACCAACTTGGGCAATCAGCTAATGTGTCAAAGACAACAAACTGCAAATACAAAAGAAAAATAAATAAATAAGCAATACAATGAATATCAAGAATGAGATGAACAGTCCTTGAAAGTGAGTCCATTGGTTGTGGGAGCATTTCAATGATGAGGCAAATGAAGTTGAGTGAAGTTATCCCCCTCTTGGTTCAAGAGCCTAGTGGTTGAGGGGTACTAACTGTTACTGAACCTGTTGGCATGAGTCCTGAGGCTCCTGTACCACCTTCCTGATGGCAGCAGTGAGAGAGAGCATGACCTGGGTGGTGGGGTTCCCGATGATGGATGCTGCTTTCCTGTGATAATGCTTTGTGTAGATGTGCTCAATGGTGGGGAGAGCTTTAACTGTGATGGACTGGGCTGTATCCACCACTCTTTGAAGGATTTTCTGTTCAAGGGCTTTTGTGTTTCCATACCAGGCTGTAATACGCCAGTTAATATACTCTCCACCACACATCGATAGAAGTTTGTGAAAGTATTAGATGTCATGACGAATCTTCCTCAGGAGACCATTGTGGAAATCCTAGCACTATTTGAATATGATAAGTGTTGTTTTCCGGCCCCCCCCCCCGCCCCCGTTTGCTGGCATTTATCTCAACTGCTATAAAATAGTTATTGAACGTTACCATATTGCTGTGTGTGTGCACTTTCTCATTTCAATTTGAAAGATTTTTTCTCAGATTTACTGGTACATTTCATTTCAGTTTAACATTTACTCTGGAGTGTGTTGAGACATCTTAGGTTGTGAAAGGTGCTTTTAAATTCATAACCTTTTATTCCCATTCAGAGTAATAAAATTTGTTCCACATATTTTGATTTGTTTTTGAATAATATTGGGCCAGGTTGTTCCAAGTGTGATGTCTGTCACATGTGATGTTTGTGATTAAGGTCAGGGACTCAAATTCTTGACTCAATTTGGATCCCTGTGGGTGCTTTGACAAATGTGCTGCTAATGATGTGCTACATTTCAAGTTTGCTTGGAAACTCTTGGTGGATATTTCTGACTGTGTTCTTTTTGGGGCAAGATTTTCTCCATACCCCATTAAACGTGACAAATGAGAAATGTTACCTGCATTTCTGTGTTAATCACAATGAGAGTTTGAAAACTAAGGACAAGTAAAAGAAAAAGTATATGTCTTCACCTGTTTGTTTGTAGCAAATATTGAAGCCTTGTTGACTGGCATTTTGGGCACTTTTCACCAACTCGCCCTTGTGGTCATACCCTCTTCCCCCACCCGGGCTGGATCTTATTCAGCTGGAGTCCTCTTGCTAATTACTTGTCCAGCAGTATCAAAAAATTCAGTGCACTTGGATCGCTGAATGGTGGAATCTCCCAACAACTTGGAAGACTGAAAAATTCTGTCTCCCAGTTGAACAGTAAGGGATAGAATTTAACAGCAAGGGGACAGTTGGAAAGCGGACATTGGTCAATTTGGGAAGTTGCTCTGACAATCCAGCTACCTTCTGACCGGAAATGGGGGTCAATGTTGTCATTTCCTGGAGTCAGCTTGTCAGGTGATCAAAGGTACAAATATCCAAACTTGCTGAAGTAGATGCAAAAAAAAGTTACAGAAGTGCAGCACAAGAATACATTTCCTTGCAGTCTTTTTTCCTTGAGATATTGCTTATGTCATTTTACCCTGAAATTGATGTTGTATACATGTAAAATAGCATAATTGTGAAATATTGTTAATGTGGTTGCTGTTGAGCAACTTTTCAACTTTTAATTGCACTGCAGTTATTTTTATGATCCATTTTACAGCTTTGCAATTAAAAAAAAATTCCAGAAAGTCACAAGCTGTAGGCATCATAAATCTTGTTGTATTGTGGAATATAGTGTTAACCAATGACAAGATTGGTGGTACCTTATGGCTCTTGTTTCTCCTGTTATAGAACCAAATTTTCCTATTATTTCATGAGCACCCTAGATTGCATTTTCTCATGGACAGAATCTTTTGTGTACCTGTTTCATCAAAACTTTTTAAGAACTTTGACTTGTTCTTCAGCCTGCTTCTCCTCCCCTCCCCCCACGATAATCTTGCTGTTCTTGGAAAGTACATAATACAACTGTACCCTTTACAAATCTGGTATAGCATTTTACAGGTTTGGGATTTTGGTGCCAGACCAGCAGTTTCTTTGGACCAGTATCTGTTATGTCTATTAGCACTCTTACTTATAGCTTTAAAAATTATTTCCACTGAATCTGTTAATTTTAAGGAGAATGCAGGAACCAGAACACTGAATTGAAAAGGAGCATGGTATACATCATTCAGTGAGCCGGATGATGAAACATCAAGTTTTTGTGCTGGACAGCTGGATGTTGTACAGTGTAATTCTGTGTTTTAGCCGAATCCTGCACTGTTGCCTCCTGGTGGATCTGTCCTTTCAGTGGGACAAGGTGTAGCCAGTGATTGTGTTTGAAGAATCTGTCTTTAGTAAATTTACTCTTGGGCAATTATTAAATTGTATGTGGGCTTTATTACTTAAATTCCAAATTCAAATTGCACCTATTGTCCCTCTGTAGTTGTTGTACTTCACTCTGTATTTAATTATTGTTTTACCTTGTACTGCCTTGATGTACTGTGTAATGAATTGATCTGTATGAACAGCATTGAAGTCGAGCTTTTCACTGTACTTCGGTACATGGGACAATGATAATCCGATGCAGTTGTCAGTGGGGGCTTTGAACTTGTGTCTCTGGATTGTTAGCGTAGGCTTCTGTGTTGCTAGTTCTATAACTTCTATGCTACTACTGTGCCACATAGAGTAATCTCCTAATAATTCATTATCCAAATGTTTGGAAATTCTGATGTTTCATCAACTAGCTCATGAAATTCTGTTTCCAACACTCCCATTAAACTCACTGAGGCCCTGTTTCTCATTCCCCATTTTAACTTTACAGGGGTACAGTTCCAGTGCCTCTTTTAAATTCACTGGGCCATAAGAAAATTAATTGCACTAATCTAAAGCTTTTTATTAAAGAAATGTTAAGGTATTAATGGGAGTAATAACCAGTAGTTCTGAAAATGTGGCAGACTCGTACCACTGAATTTTGGAAGGGGGCGGTTTATCAGAGTTTTACTGATTTACTGCACGTGAGTTCATTCAACTGAACAACACACTTGTAAGGATAGAATATTGGTATACTGAAAATAAAGTGTTGACTTACACATTTCACTTTGAAGTTGTCAGGCTGTAAAATGCAGTACCTTGCAGATCAATGCAGGAATATTGGCTAGTTAAAATAGTTATTGGTATCTTAAATAAAAGTTTGCTGATGACAGTAAGGTTCATGGGAAGGCAAGTTACTTTCTGCAAATACAGTGCAATCTTGGCATAATGTTGGTTTAAGGAGACAACTCCCATACACAGTCAGTTTCAACGAATCTCAACACTGTTCATTCACCTCTGAACCTGTATGTTGTATTCCTAATATTGATCTCTTTACTTTAAGTTTTGTAAGTTCCAGTCTGTGATTCATAGTATGGAAGGTGTACAGACCTGAAAACACTAAATGCGGTATGTGCTGAAATGAGGAGAAATTGTGTATTTATAGTATTAATACCCAGTTTTAATGACAAAGGGGCAGCATCTACATATTATCACTGGAAGAATGACCATGGAGTTGTACTTCTCCATTAGGGCAGCATGGTAGTGTAGTGGTTAGCACAATGCTTTACAGTACAGGCAAACCAGATTCAATTTCTGCTATTGCCTGTAAGGAGTTTATACATTCTCCCTGTGACAGCCTGGTTTTCCACCAGGTGCTTTGGTTCCCTCCCACAGTCCAAAGACATATTGGTTGGTAGGTTAATTTGTCATTGTAAATTGTTCAGGGATTAAATTGGGGGATTGCTGGGCAGCATAGCTCACAGGGCCTACTCTGCGCTGTATCCCAATAAATAAATAGATAGATAGATAAAGACCAGTTTTGTGGAATGTATAATTTCAAATTGCACCTAAAGTGTGGATGCTATTATGTTTTCAAGACAATTGGTTATATGGTTAAAGGCTCTAAATGACCAGACAGTTGGATTGCTTTGGAAAATTCACAGCTAAAGGTTTAGTGGATGTGTATTTTTTTTAAGATTATTTTGTATGCAGCTTGTAATATTTGTTGTTGTTTTAGAAAGATTTCATATTTTTATAACAGCTTTTTCCTTTTCCCTTTTAATCATTTTAATGTGAAAGAAATATGCAAATAATCGCAAAGTTGGTGTATAGCATGATTATAAAACTACCTGACTTAAAAGTAGTAAAATTTCTAAAGGTTTGAACTTAATTTGAATTGAAAGGTCAATTATAATTCTAATGTAGCACGTCTTTTTTTTCTCACAGTTGCTGCGGGAGTTGAAACACCCAAATGTCATTGCACTTCAGAAGGTATTTTTGTCACATGCAGACAGGAAAGTGTGGCTTTTATTTGACTATGCTGAACATGACCTCTGGGTAAGGTCTACCTTTTTGGATGAAAATATGCTTTGTGTAATATATTATTTTATTGCTTATACTTACTGAACTTGAAGTATTTCTACTGTTGCATTTAGTTACAAAGGAAATGTATAACAAATCTTTTAAAATAGATAGTTATATCAAATTAGGAATGATACAAGACCGTAAGAGATATGAGCAGAATTAAGCCATTTGGCCTATCAAGTCTGCTCCACTGTTCAATCAGGCTGATCCTGTTTTCGCTTCCTCAGCCCCACTACCCTGGCCTTCTCCCTGTAACCTTCGATGCCGTGGCCAGTCAAGAACCTATCAATCTCCGCCTTAAATACACCCACCTGAAATGAAGGCTTCCACAGCTGCCTGTAATAACACACTCCACAACTTCACCACCCTCTGGCTAAAGAATGATATGCTGAAATGTATATTATTTGGGTATCTGACATTGAATGAGTTATTTTCACAATTTTTCAGAATGGCATGAATGGTAATTAATAAAATGATAAAATTTGCTTGTTTTCATCAAACACGCCTGGTTGTTTGGCAAGAATCATTTATTGGTTTAATCTTGCCTTATTTTTGACCATTAAATTTATATTGGTGTTTTGAATACAAATTGTGAAAATAACTACTATTGATTTTTTTAAGGACAACGTTCTTAGAAAATGCTTTCCTGCTCTTTTCAATCAACATTGACTTGCATAAGAATTTGTGTAATAAATGCTAGTTTAGTAGTTTATTTACATATTTGCAGATGTTGAAAAGATTGTCATCAAAATATACCCTGCATTATTCAATACAGTACAATTTTATTCTTTCCAGTATCTGAACTTTCTGTAATGTTACAGTATAATAGATTCCATTTTTCAGGAAGAGTGTCACATCTTTCAACAAAGAATAATGATAATTCCTGGCATGTGTTCAGTAGAAATAAACATTCTGATGGGAGTCTTCAAGACTTCATAAAAGATCAATTTGACTTTTCAGATGACTCTAGATAAGAAATAGAAGCAGATGTAAGCCAGTTGTCTGCTCATACTGACCCTACCATTCAGTACTATACTCTAATATACTAAATTTATATCACTAGTTTTCCTTTGATACCTAAAAATCTATTGATCTCTGCTTTAGATCTTCGGAATCTTTGTTTCGAACATATCTGAACTGAGATTCCAAAGAATTGCTGCCAAGGTGAGGAAATTTCAACCAATCTCTCCTGTAGGACCCATCTCTTATTTTGAGACTTTTTATTTAGTGATACAGAGTGGAGTAGGTTCTTCCAGTCTTTGAGCCATGCTGCCCAGCAACCTTGACAAACCTGATTAACCCTAACCTGATCACGGGATAATTTACAATGACAAATTAGCCTACCCAGTATGTCTTTGTACTGTGGAAGGAAACCTTCACATTCTCTGGGGAAGAAGTAGAGTGGCACCAGGATTGAACTCTGAATGATGGAATGCCCTGAGCTGTAACAGTCTCGTGCTCATTCCTTGAAAAATATCAACTCTGTAGTTACCCTGTTAAACCTTATATGAATTTTATATATTTCAGTAAGATTTGTCTATTGTTCCTCTCAACTTGAGAGTGCAGACTTGTTCAACTTAATCTTCGCTACACTCCTTATCAAGTGCATTTTTCTCTTAAGTACACAATTTTCCAGATGCAGTCTCAGTAGAACTGTATATAATGGACCAAGATGTCTTCATTTTTGTGCTGAGATCCTCATGCAGCAAAGGCCACTATACTATCTGTCTTCCGAATTACTTGTTGATTCTGCATACTGTCTTTCATGTACAACACCAAGATTCTGAACAGCAAAACCCTTTTAATCTCTCAACTTTTAAACAACGTCACTACCTTTCCACATTAGGATTTCATTTGTTATGTTTTTGTTTATGTTTTTGGTGAGTTTACCCACCTATTTTAACACAGAAAGCTGTTCATTAAGAATAAAACATCATTTGCATCAAAATAAGTTTACATGTAATTCCTTGTAGGTGAACTAAGATAGTGAATGCAGAATGATGAAAGGCCATTTATTTCTTTTCGGCTTTTAACATTCTTTCTTTGGAAAGTGATGGTGATTATGTAGGCATTTGTTAGTATGTATCAAATATAACATTTAAACCCATAACTGCTTCTTGCTGAGATAGTTTAATTTCGCTAATTGTAAAATTGTGAAAGACTCTGTGTAGTATCTGGCAGTCTACGTTTTTTATTTGAAAATTGCATGTTTTGTTTCATTATTTATTTTGCACTTGTCTCTGCATAACCTATGTGTTCCTGACAGTATGTAAAAGTAAATTTTCTAAATGTTCTTAATTATAATAATTAATCTATATAATATATTAATAGAGTAAAATATCTAGTTAACTATCATTATGAATGTCACTCACAAGCAGAAATTATTTTGCATTCAGCTGAAAGTTCAAGAATTTAATCATCTGCAATGATAAATTATATCAGGGTTATCAGACACCTTTCTATTTTAGTAATTCTAGTTGTACATTTATGCAAATTTGTGTAATGTTTTAAAAACACATTGAACACCTATTCAATTAAAATTTTTTACCACTTTCATACAGTAATCAAATTGCAGACATCCATCTTTGGCAAAATACAAGTCAAAATAAGATATTGCTTATTATTGATTTTTCTTGTTTAGAAAATGAGCCTCATTTGGTTCCTTTGAGGGCATGTGTGTTCGCTATAGCAGGAATTCAGAAATCTTAAGGTTAATGACTTGATGCACTTGGCCATTTCAAAGAAGAGTTTAGCCAATTAATATTGCTTGTGTCTGGAATCACATTTGGGCTGGACCAGGTCGGGATTTTAGATTTCCTGCACAAACTAATGTCAAAACCAGACGGGGTTTCATGTTAATCCAGTGGTTTCATGCACACCTTACTGACACACATTTAAAAACGTGCTGAATTATTTGTAATTGACAAGTTAATTTCCCTTTATGCTTTAGATTACTAATTCAATTTTTTTTAAAAGGACTGATTTTGAATGTTGTTGGAATTTAATTGTATTAAAAACACTTGCTTTAGAAATAGTTTGCTGAATTTTCATGAAAGTTGCATAAGATGTATTCTACAAAATAAACACAGTAGCCTAATAAAGTGAAACTTTAACAATGAAGATGGAGTGAAACTACAGTTGGCAATGTAATTTTTGGTTTTCTGTGATAACTTTTTTTTGTTCTGATTTTTTTTCTTCCAAGTCTTTATTGTGAGAGGCCCTTTGCCATTTAGGTGTATGGTGATTTCTATATGATAGTTCATTGCAATTCTTGAGCGCAGGTCTAAAGGTCTTACTGCAAATCTTCCTGTTCAACTTGATTTAACAATCTTGGAAATGTGTATGCTCTGGACAAACTAGCTGTTCTTGGTTTACTTGTAGGCTTGCTTCAATAACTTCTCAACTGCTGTCATTAAATTGCCCATCTCCTTTCTTACATAAAAACATAAGAAATAGGAGCAGGAGTAGGCCATTTGGCCTGTCGAGCCTGCTCCACCATTCAAAAAGATCATGGCTGATCTGGCCATGGACTCACCTCCACCTACTCGCTTTTTCCCCATAACCCTTGATACCCCTACTATGCAAAAATCTATCCAACCTTGTCTTAAATATATTTAGTGAGGTAGCCTCACTGCTTCATTGGGCAGAGAATTCCACAGATTCACCACTCTCTGGGAAAAGCAGTTCCTTCTCTTCTCCGTCCTAAATCGACACCGCCGAATCTTGAGGATATGTCCCCTAGTTCTATTTTCACTTATCAGTGGAAGCAACTTTCCTGCCTCTATCTTATCTATCCCTTTCATAATTTTATATGTTTCTATAAGATCTCCTCTCATTCTTCTGAATTCCAGCGAGTACAGTCCCAGGTGACTCAATCTCTCCTCATAGTCTAATCCCCGCATCTCTGGAATCAACCTGATGAACCTCCTCTACACTGCCTCCAAAGCCAGTATATCCTTCCCCAAATAAGGAGACCAGAACTGCACGCAGTACTCCAGGTACAGTCTCACCAGTACCCTGTACAGTTGTAGCAAAACCTCCCTGCTCTTAAATTCAATCCTTTTAGCAATGAAGGCCAACATTCCATTTGCCTTCTTGATAGCCTGCTACACCTGTAAACCAACCTTTTGTGATTTATGCACAAACACTCCCAAGTCCCTCTGCACAGCAGTATGCTGCAATTTTTTACCATTTAAATAATAATCTGATCTTCTACTTTTCCTTCCAAAGCGTATGATCTCGCATTTCCCAACATTGTACTCCATCTGCCAGACTCTTGCTCACTCACTTAACTTATCTATATCCCTCTGCAGACTGTCCGTATCTTCTGCACAATTTCTTTTTCCACTCAATTTAGTGTCATCAGCAAGCTTAGATGCACTACACTCGGTGTTCCCTCTTTCAGATCATTAATGTATATCATGAACTGTTGTGCACCTAGCACCAATCCCTGTGGCACACCGCTCGCCACTGATTGCCAACCAGAGTAACACCCATGTATCCCAACTCTCTGCTTTCTATTAGTTAACTAATCCTCTATCCATGCCAATACATCACCCCCAACTCCATGCATCCTTATCTTGTGGATAAGTGTTTTAACACCACCTGGAAATCCTAGTAAATAGCGTCCACCTGCTTCCCTCCGTGCTTGTTATTATCCTCAAAGAACTCCAGTAAGTTTGTCAAACAGGATCTGCTTTTGCTGAATCCATGCTGCGTCTGCCTGTGGGATCCATTTCTTTCCAAATGCCTCGCTGTTTCTTCTCCAATAACAGCTTCAAGCATTTTCCCAACTACAAATGTTAAACTAACTAGCCTATAGTTATTTGCCTACACACTTCTCTGAACAGTGGCATGACATTCACTGTCTTCCAATCCACTGGGACCTGCCCAGAGTCCAGAGAATTTTGGTAAATTATCACCAAAGCCTCTACTATAACTTCTGCCATTTCTTTTAGTACCCTGGGATGCATTCCATCAGGACCAGGGGACTTGTATATCTTCAGGCCCACAAGTTTGCTCAGCAGTACCTCTTTGGTGATAGCTATTGTATCGAGGTCCTCACCTCTCATCGCATCTATAACATCTGTGTTTAGCACGTTAGATGCGTCCTCCACTGTGAAGACTGACACAAAATAGTCATTCAGAGCTTCACCCATTTCCTCATTATCCAATGTCAATTTCCCCTTCTCGTCCTCCAACTTTAGCTACCCTTTTCCACTTTATATAATTATAGAAACTTTTGACTATTCATTTTTTAATTTTTGCTAATTTATTTTCATAATCTATCTTCCCTTTCTTTTTTGTTTACTTAGTGGTTCTTTGTTACTTTTTAAAGTTTTCCCAATCTTCTAATTTCCCACTACTTTTGGCGACTTCGTATGCACGAGCTTTTAATTTGATACCTTCCTTTATTTTCTTAGTTATCCAAGGCTGGCTCTCCCCACCCTTACTGTCTTTGCTTTTAACTGGAATATACTTTTGTTGAGCACCGTGAAAAATCTCTTTGTAAGTGTTCCACTGTTCCTCAACCGTCCCACCCTATAACCCGTGTGCCCAGTCTACACTAGCCAAATCCTCCCTCATCTCATTGTAGTTTTCATTGTTTAGGCATAATATACTGATTTTAAATCAAACTATTGCACCCTCCATTTGTATGAGAAACTCAGTCATATTGTGATCACTCTTTCCAAGAGGATCCCTAACTTCAAGATCACTAATTTTACCTGTCTCATTGCACAGGACCAGATCTAAGATGACACATTCCCTTGAAGGTTCAGTAACACGCTGTTCAAGAAAGTCCTCGCAGATTTATTCTATGAAGTCCTCCTCAAGACTGCCTCAACCAACTTGATTCACCCAATCTATGTGCAAGTTAAAGTACCCCACAATATCTGCTGTTCCATTCTTACATGCCTCAGATATTTCTTTGTTTATTGCCTCTGCCACTGTAATGTTATTATTCGGTAGTTGATAGACAGCTCCTACCAGTGATTTTTTTTCCTTTACTATTTCTAATCTCTACCCAAATGAATTCAGCATTCTGCTCCTTAGATCTTGTATTGTCTTTCACTAGCACCCTGATCTTATCTTTAACTAAGACTGCTACCCCACCTCCCTTACCTTCTTGCCTATCCTTCTGTATTACCTGATATCCTTGGATATTTAATTCCCAATCCTCTCCACCCTGCAACCACATCTCTGTAATGACCACTAAATCATATCCTCCTTTTTTTACTGATTTGAGCCTCAAGTTCACTGACCTTGTTTCGAATACTGCGGGAATTCAAATAAAGTGCCCTTACACTCATTGTGCTTTTAAAATCTTGTAATCTTTTTCTCTTTTGCACTTGACTTTTCTTCACTCCACTCTTACTTTTGTCTTTTGCTTTTACTTTATCTTTATCCACACTTTCTCTTTTACTTTATTCTTGCGTCTCCAATATGTTGAACCCACTCTCCTACTATTTAGTTTAAAGCCCCATCCATAGCCCTAGTTATGAGATTCACTAGGATCCAGGTCCCATCACGGTTCAGGTGGAGCCTGTCCCATTGGAACAGCTTCCAGTGGAGCTGTTGAAAGCAGTATGTCTGGAGAATGTCTGGAACAGCCTTTCTCATGTCTCTGCTGCCATTACTTTATGATCTTTCGCTATTTTTCACTATTTTTGTTTACATGACATTTTGTTCATATTCTCAAATGTATTCATTTGTGTGCTGTTGGATTCATTTGGCAGAAAGAGATTTGTATCATTAGGTGCTGCTGCTGCTTGTGCGCAACAATCTGTTTTCCAGATTAAGTTGTTATTTATATTAAAAAAATCCTTGGGCATTGTGTTTCTGGATATCAGCAAATTTGAACAAATCTTCTGCACATCATTCCAGTGTCTACCATTGTTACATTATTGGACCTATTTCCTCACCTGAATGTTCTTTATTACATGACTTGCCTAAGCATTTACTCATTCAACCTTTGAATCACAATGTGATAATTAGTATTGATCAAAATATATTTTAAATGTAACCCCTAGGTTTCTGTATTTTCCCTAATACACTTTTAGGATCAGAACAACTCAGACGTTTTCTAATGGTGCATTCTTTCATCTGTACACACATTTTAGTCAAGGCATAAGCTTCCTTGATAGGACTTCAACCAAGGTTAATTCAGGTAGAAATAATTTTTGATGTATGCAGACTTGTTGGGAGAGGTAAGTAGGGGGATGCATGAAAAATATTTTCAATTGAGAGCTGAGAATGAGAAGGTAAAAGAGTTTAAATGTGCCACTTCACAGCCAAGAATTTACTCTCTGGAATGCAGATCACTAATAATCTGGACCCAGTCTCTGACTCTCCGTTTATTAATTTCTTCTTTCAGCACATAATCAAATTTCACAGAGCTTCTAAAGCAAACAAGAAACCAGTTCAATTACCTCGAGGGATGGTGAAGTCCCTATTATATCAGATTCTAGATGGCATTCACTACCTGCATGCTAACTGGGTGTTACACAGAGATCTGGTGAGTGATTTACTGAGGGTACTTGAAAGGAATAACTGCTTGAATAGTTAACTGAAAGATAAAAGCTACTTTCATTGCTAGCTGCTTTAGTTCCAGATTGGACATCTTAATTGCAATGATGCAATAAGGCTTTAGCTGGAGTAAATGCTGAATAACATGTTGGAATTGTTTTGTACCTTGCCCTATATTTCTTCATACTATGTATACAGCTGTTATTAAAAAAAGGAATTATTCTTCCTTTTTCATCTCCAATTTCTTCCATAACTCACTTTCTTTGCCTCACTCATTGCACTTTTCATTGTGTTTTCTCCTATGAGAAAAGCAATATATCCCCAGTTGTACAAATAATTAATTATGTAAGACTCATTTCAAAAAGAAAGATGAAATAGGGAGAATAGTTTCTGTTAAGTTTAGATAAAATCTAATTTAACATTATGAGTTCAAAAGAACAAGTTTTTTTTAAAAGATTTTAGTCTTCTTGCCTCTACACGTTTATTAATAAATTTGCAGAGGTCTGCCATGTGGCTACATTGGCTAACACTTCAGTGTGCTACTGAGGAAGTGCTGAACAGCTGAAAGTGCCACCTTTTTAGATGAGAATTAAAGTGAGGCTTCAATTGCCATCAAGAGGTTGTTTAAAATAAATGGAACAATTTTTAAGAAAGTAGAAATTATGGCCTTATTCAAACCTCAATCTTAATATTACATCATGATTTTATTATCCTTTGCTGTCTGAAGCTACTGCATTGTTAGGCTGACTACACTTCAGAAGTATTTCGTTGGCTGTAGAGCTCTGAAGATTGTGAAAAGAATATAAATATAATTTCATTTTTTCCTTTAAAGAGAGCTGGCATTTCAGAATGATTTGATACTGCTGAATTTGCTTCTTTTGGGGTTTCGTTTGCCATATTAACAATTTGGTGCAGTCTACATTCTTTCTAGTGAACTGAATTATTTCATCAAATATAACATTTTATGTTGTGTATATGTATGACCATGAGTTAATTTACAATCAATACATAATTTAAAGAAAATTCCTGTGCCAAAAATTTGTGATGCTGCCTGCTCTTTCAAAGTCAACCAGTGTAGAATGCATTGCAGTTACCAACATTACTTATTAGTTATTATAATGAAATTGATGTTTCATTCTAACCATAATATGAAAACCTATTTGTATGAGTGAAGGTAACAGATCTGACATATTAGTTATTCATTTTTATCTTTTTTTTAGCATAACAATGTCACAAAATAAGTTACCTGGATGTTGCCAAAATTTATCATTTGTACCATAAGTTGAAAAATACTAATATAAGGTTAGTGGGCAGTATTAAATTTGATGCCTTGAGTTCTAGATTTAAGATAGATTTTTATTGGTTTCTGAAAAAGGTGATTGCTTTACTTAAGTTCTAGACAGAATATTTTAATATAATAAGAATAACCATATCCATGGACTCTGCAGATATATTGAAACCTGAGAAATGATAAACATATAAAATGGCACTTACTTATAATTGGAGCGGGTGGAATTGGAAACCAAGATTAGAAAATAAATCTATTGGTTGGGCTGTATTGGTTCAACTTCACCTCTTTTCCCCTTTCTCGATCTCTCTGTCTCCATTTATGGAGACAATTATATTTGGAGACCAATATATTTTATAAACCTACTGACTCCCAGGGATATCTGACTATACCTCTTCTCGCCCTGTCTCCTGTAAAAAATGAAATCTCCTTTTCTGAGTACCTTTGTCTCCACTGCATTTGGCATCATTTTCCAGAACATCAGGGGTGTCGTTGTCGTCCTCCAAAGAATGGGGTTTCCCTTCACTACCGTTAATTCTGCCTGTACCTGCATTTCCTCCATTTCTCGGACAGCTATACTCAACCCTGCTGCATTTACAAGGATTGAGTTCCTCTGGACCTAACCTGACATTCCGGAGCCTCCCCATCTTGCACGTCATTCTTCGCAAATTCTGCCACCTTCAATGGAATCCTAACACCAAATACATCTTTACCCTCACCCTCCCTACTCTCTGCTTTCCATAGGGATCATTCTCTCTGTGATTCCCTTATCCATTTCTAAATGGACAGTGAGCCCACCTACACTACCTCACTGTTTTCTTTTTCTCTCCTCTCTTTTTGCATGACTTATTTAATTTTTACATATGCAGTGGGTGTTGGTGCGTGGCCAAGTGGTTAAGGCGTTCATCTAGTGATCTGAAGGTCACTAGTTCGAGCCTTGGCTGAGGCAGCGTGTTGTGTCCTTGAGCAAGGCACTTAACCACACATTGCTCTGCAATGACACCGATGCCAAGCTGTATGGGTCCTAATGCCCTTCCCTTGGACAACATCGGTGGTGTGGAGAGAGGAGACTTGCAGCATGGGCAACTGCTGGTCTTCCATACAACTTTGCCCAGGCCTGCGCCCTGGAAACCTTCCAAGGCGCAAATCCATGGTCTCACGAGACTAACGGATGCCTATAAGTATGCAGTGGATTCCGGTTAATTGGGGTATCAGTTAGTCAGGGCAGCTGCTTACTTGGGACCACTTACAGAACAGAAACTAATTGGGAAAATAGCTGGGATTCCCTTCACTCATTTGAGCCACTAAGCTACTTAATTGGGGCAAGAGATTGTTGTCAAACAGTAGCTAGCATCAGATGCATGCACTTGTGTGGCTGAGACCCAACACTGTGCTTAGAGTGAACAGTTTCAAATAGCATTAGTTGTGTGTTTGTGTTCAAAAGCACTGACTTTTGTCACTGATGGTTGGTGTGAAAGAAGCAGGAAGACACCTCAGAACTGCTTTGCTCACTGTGGTTTCAAGCATTCAGGCTTGGAGATACCAGAAATGGCGGGAAGTGAAAGTGAAACTATTTCACTACTTTAACAAGTTAGGATTTGAAGGTATTGACAATCATCTTGAATGTTACAATGAAAATGATGATTTGGAGGATGCAGTCATTGATAGCATTGTGTGAAGATAGTCCATTATTTACACTAGGTTTTGTTCATTACAGTCAGTGAAAGGAATGCGACATCGTACACTGGATGAATTCCTCTGCAAATAACAAATAGGAAATAATACAGTTTTATAGTATTGTAGCGGTATTGATAGCATTTAATTTGTTTTGTATTTCATTTAAGTATATAATTTGTCACTCAGTTAAATGGTAGTTTAACATTTTTCTGCCTTTTTAACTATTTCCATGAAACTTTGTCTAATTGGGGCAGCTGCTTAATTGGGCCAAAATGTACTGGTCCCGATGTGTCCTATTTAATTGAACTTCACTGTAGTTTGAATTGTAACTTAGGTATTTTTTATTCCTATGTATTGCAATGTACTCCTATGGCAGAACAACAAATTTCACGACATATGCCAGAGATATTAAACCTGATTCTGATTGTGATTTCCCCATTAATCTTCCTCCTGACACTTATCCCTCCAAACAGAAGTGCCACACCTGCCCATTCAGTCTCTTCCCTCATCTCCATTTTGGGCCACAAACAGTCCTTCCAGGTAAGACATCACTTTACCTGTGATTCTTTTAGGGCTGTATACTGTACTCAGTGCTCCTGATGCAGCCTCTTCTACATTGGTGAAGATTGGCGGGGGGTCATTTTGTCGAGCACCTTTGCTCCATTCACAAAATGCACAATTTCCCGGTAACCATCGATTTCAATTCCAATCCCTATTCCCATTCCGACATGTTGGTCCATAGCCTCCTCTTCTGCCATGAGGCCACTTTCAGGCTGGAGGAGCAACACCTCATATTCCGTCTGGGTAGCCTCCAACCAGATGGCATGAACATTGATTCCTATAACTTCCAGTAATCTTTTGCCCTCTCCCTTCCATCTTCTTGACTTCCCCACTCTGGATCCCCTCTCACTTCTTCTCTTCACTCATGGTCGACTCTCCTTTCCTATCAGGTTCCTTCTTCAGCCCTTCTCCTTTTCTACCTATCACCTCCCTACTTCTTAGTTCATTCTCCCCCCCCCCCCCAATCTTCCACCTACCTGGTTTCACCTATCATCTTCTAGTTTGTTCTCCTTTTCCTTCCCCCATTTTATTCTGGCATCCACCCGTTTCCTTTCAGTCCTGATGAAGGGTCTTGGCCCGAAACGTTGACTGATTATTCATTTCTCTAGCTGCTGCTGACCTGCTGAGATTCTCTGGCATTTTGTGTGTTTTGTATAGTTGCACTGACCAGTCTTTTACCTTGCTAGCATTGTCAGTTGTTTTGCTGGGTTCTCTTAATGTTTCTTGAGTTTTTTATTTATATGTAAAACAGTCACTTGGAATATTGTGCTAATTTGTAGTCTTGTGTTATACTGTAAGGTATAAAGCATTACAAAGCTTTAATTCTTTGAGGAGTATTTTTCTTGGGTTGAAGTAGACTGAGATTGGGAAAAACCGAATGGGGTGAATTGCGAAAGAAATTCCTAAACCTGAAAAATTGTTTGAATTAATCAGTTTTCCAGAAAAATATCATAAATTACAAATGCGTACATGACAGCCAACTGTCAAAATATGTTGATTAACCTTCTTGTTTACAATCTAAATTTAGAAGAATAAGGAATTTTTACTTATGGTGGAATGATTTATATTCTGTTCCATTCTTGTTCATTTGTGTATAAATTGAAATGCTGGTTATGAATTTGACCATGTGGACCTATTTTATTATCTTGTCTTTTATTTTTGGTTGAATTTTATAACTTTCCTCTAATTTAGGTGACACTTCAAGAAGGTATGACTGTGTTAATGGGGCTATATTACAGACCACCCTAGGGATCTAGAGGAACACATTTGTAAAGAGATCATAGACTCTTGCGAAAAATATAAAGTTGTTATAGTAGGTGATTTTAACTTTCCACATATTGACTGGGAATCTCATGTTGTAAAAGAATTAGATGGGATAGAGTTTGTCAAATGTGTTCAGGAAAGTTCCCTTCATCAGTATGCAGAGGTTCCAATGAGAGAGTGTGTGGTACTGGATCTGCTGTTAAATGAGACAGGGCAGGTGTTCGAAGTTTGTGTAGGGGAACACTTTGCATCCAGTGACCACAATGCCACTAGCTTCAAAGTAAATGTGCAAAAATATAGGTCTGGTCTGTGGGTTGAGGTTCCAAATTGGAGGAAGGCCAGTTTTGATGGAATTAGAAATAATCTGGCAGGCGTGGATTGGGATAGGCTTTTTTCTGGCAAAGATGTATTTGGTAATTAGGAGGTTTTCAAAAGTGAAATTTTGAGAGTACAAAATTTATTTATGCCTGTCAGAATAAAAGGTAAGGACAACAGGTTTTCAAGAAATATTGAGGCCCTGATAAAGAAGGAAAGAGATGCATAGCAGGTAGAGGCAAGTAGGAACAAATGAGATCCTTATGGAACACAAGAAATGCAAGAAAACACTTAAAGAAATCAGGGCTGAAAGAAGACATGAAGTTGCACTAGCAGATAAGGTGAAGGAGAATCCTGAGAGATTCTACAGATATGTTAAGAGCAAAAGGATTGCACGGGACAAAATTGGTCCTCTGGAAGACAGAATGGTAATCCATGTGTGGAGCCAGACAGATGGGGGAGATCTGAAATTAATTCTTTATCTGTATTGACTCAGGAGATGGACACAGAGTGTTTAGAAGTGAGGCAAAGCAGCATCAGCTTCATGGACACTGTACAGATTACAGAGAAGGAGGTGTTTGCTACCCCGAGGTAATTTAGGGTGGGATAAATCCCCAGGGCCTCTCAGGGTGTTCCCTTGGACCCTACGAGAGCAAGTGCAGAAGTTGCTGGGGCCCTAGCAGAGATATTTAAAACATCCTTAGTGAAAGGAGAGGCACCATAGGAATGAAGGATGGCCAATGTTGTTCTGCTGTTTAAAAAAGGCTCTAAACATAAACCTTGAAATTATAGGCCATTAAGTCTGATATCAGTTGTGGGAAAGTTATTGTAAGGTGTTCTAAGAGACTGGATATATAAGTATTTGGATAGACATGGACTGATTAACAATAGTCAGCATGGCTTCGTGTGCAGGAGGTCATGTCTAACCAATTTTAGAGTTTTTCAAAGTTACCAGGAAAGGGGATGAAGGTAATGCAATGGATGTTGTCTACATGGACTTCAGCAAGGCATTTGAGAAGTTCCCATGTAGGAGGCTGGTCAAGAAGATTCAGTTGTTGGCATTCAGGATGAGATAATAAATTGGATTGGACATTGGCTTCGTGCAAGAAGCCAGAGAGTGGTAGTAGATGATTGCCCCTCTGACTGGAGGCTTGTGACTAGTGGTGTACCACAGGGATTGGTGCTGGGTCCTTTGCTGTTTGTTATCTATATCAATGATCTGGATGATAATGTGGTAAACTGGATCAGCAGATTTGTGGATGACACCAAGATTGGGGGTGTAGTGGACAGTGAGGAAGGCTATCATGACTTGCAGAGAGGTCTGCATTAGCTGGAAAATTGGTCTGAAAAATGGCCGACGGAATTTAATGCAGACAAGTATGAGGTTTTGCATTTTTGTAGGACTAACTAGGGGAGGTGTTGTACAGTAAACAATAGGGCATTGAGTGTGGTAGAGCAAAGTGATCTGGGAATACAGACTCTTAATTTGTTGAAAGTAGCATCATAGGTAGATAGGGTTATAAAGAAAGCTTTTGGCACCTTAGTTTTCATGAATCAAAGTATTGAGTACTGGCGGTGGAATGCTATGTTGAAGTTGTATAAGATGTTGGTGAGGTCTAAACAAAGTTGAATGTACAGAAAAAATTCACAAGGATGTTGCTGAATTTTAAGGATAACCTGAATTATAAAGAAAGATTGAATAGATTAGGACTGTATTCTTTAGAATGTAGAAGATTGAGAGGAGATATGATGGAGGTATACAAAATTTAGAGGGGTATAGATGGGGTAAATGCAAGCAGGCTTTTCCCACTGATGTTGGGTAGAACTACAACCAGAGGTCATGGGTTAAGGGTGAAAGGTGGTTTAACACAGCGGTCCCCAACCACCGGGCCGCGAGGAAACCATATGAGTCAGCTGCACCTTTCCTCATTCCCTGTCACGCACTGTTGAACTTGAACATTGGGTTGCCAACTGTCTTGCCAGAACATCCCGTATATTGGGCTAAATTGGTTTCTCCCATTCTGGGACCGCCCTTGTCCTGTATTTCCCCTGCTAAGGTAGAGCATTCCTATGAAACCTTTCGTGCTGAAATGGTGTAAAGCGAAGAAGCAATTACCATTCATTTATATGGGAAAAAATTTTGAGCGTTCCCAGACCCAAAAAATAACCTACTAAATCATACCAAATAACACAAAAAACCTAAAATAACACTAACATATAGTAAAAGCAGGAATAATATGATAAATACACAGCCTATATAAAGTAGAAATAATGTATGTACAGTATAGTCAGGAAGATTAAGCCAAAACTGATTTGAGGGAAAAAATCAGCACATATGCGCATGCGCACAGAGGTGCCCACGCAAAGCTTCATGGTCATGGTAGTCTTTCTCAGGGTAAACCCAAATGTTCCATATTTGACTGCTACTTTTGTCCCTTATTTGGGAGTGAGCAAGTTGGCAACCCTAATTGTAAAAGACATGCTGAGGTGAGCTTAACCCTACTTGAACACTCCCCCCCCCGGCTAGTTGGCTGGTCTGCAAGAATATTGTCAATATTAAACCAGTCTGCGGTGCAAAAAAGGTTGGGGACCCCTGGTTTAACAGGAATATGAGCGGAACTTCTTCATTCAGAGGGTCATGAGAGTGTGGAATGAGCTGCCAGCATAAGTGGTGCATGTGAGTTCGATTTCAATGGTTTAGAGTAGTTTGGATAGGTACATGGATAGTAGGGACACAGAGGGCTGTGGTCCCGGAGCAGGTTGATGTGAGTAGGCAGCTTAAATGATTTTGGCCTGCACTAGATAGGCCGAAGGGCTTGTTTCTGTGCTGTACCCTGACTCTAAGGGTGACATTTTATAAATGCTTGTAAAATGTGAAATTTCCTGAATTGATTTTGGCAGAGTTTAATGCATAACAGTGCCAACTGAGTGAATTTTAAATTGAAAAACAGTTTTTCAGTAGCATCTATTAAAGATGATGTCCTGCTGTTGTTGCTGCATGAATAAAAATGTGCATTTTAATAAACTATACCCACTTGAATGAATATCATAAAGGTTAAATCGACAAAATGACATAATTACTTGTATGTTTTCCTTATTATTACAACACATGTTCCAAACATTTCATTACAAATTCAAACTTTGAATGGGCACCATTCTGCTTTGTTTTTATAATATAGTCCTTAGCTTATAATTTCCTCAAGGTTCCACACACAGGTTTACTATTAGAAATTACTGATAATCACTACACATCAGTATTTATTTGTGCTTCTAAGTTTTCCTTATTATTGTTATTTGGCCAAAGCAACCTTTGAGAGTCATTGGTAGATGTATGCATGCAAATAATATACCTGAAAGAATTTGGGATTAGTGAAAATATTTTATTTGAATGCTTGCTGAATTAAAGCGGGCTTTCACAGTGAAGGAAACCTACTTGTTTAATTAACTGCGTGGAATTGAGTGAATGTTTACAATGAAAATTTTGAAGTATTTTACCATTATTGAGGAAAAATCCTAATTTAGGCTGTTAAAATTATTTGATTATTTAATGAAAATAAATTTAAAACTTGAGTAGCAAAAGCTAGTGACCTGTTGTTAGCTGCTTATTTGTTTAAGTTAACTACGTTGTCTTTGAAAACACTTGTTTCATATGGCAGTCTAAGGTAGTAGACTGCATTTGACATGAAGGATAGACTGAAATCCACAGTGACTGGCTTATTTCATAAACTGGAATGGTTATTTTTACTTGATCCTCCACTCTCCCAGCTATTTTTCTTATCAGTTTATCACACATCACAAAGTTAAAGAAAATTTATTGACAAAGTATATACAAGTCGACCTTCACTAATCCGGCACCATTGGGACCTGAGGAGTGCCGGATTAGTGAAAATGCCGAATTACAGAAGGATTACATTAAGCATAATCCGTGCTGGATTATCAAAGGAACCGGATTACAGGCAGTCAGATTAATGAAGGTCGACCTGTGTATGTCACCATCTACAACCCTGAGATTCATTTTCTTGCGGGGATACTCAGTAAGTCTAAGAACTATAATACAATTTGAAAGACTGCACCCAACAAGGCAGACAAACAAATAATGTGCAAAATTCAACAAACTGTGCAAATGCAATAGAGAAAGTAATATTAAATAAATAAGCAATAAATGTCGAGAACATGAGATGAAAAGTCCCTGAAAGTGAGTCCATGGGTTGTGGGAACAGTTTAGTGATGCAGCGAGTGAAGTTGAATGAATTTCTCCCCTTTGGTTCAAGAGCATGATGGTTGAGGGTTAATAACAGTTCCTGAACCTGGTAGCGTGAGTCCTGAGGCTCCTGTATCTTCTTCCCGATGGCAGCAGTGAGAAGAGAGCATCGTGTGGGTGATAGGGGTCCTTGATGATGGATGGATGGGTGGTGGGGTTCCCTGATGATGGATACTGCTTTCCTGCAACAGAATTCCATGTAGATGTGCTAAGTAGTGGGGAGGGCTTTACCCATGATGGACTGGGCTGTATCCACCACATTTTGTAAGATTTTCCATTTAAGGGCATTGGTGTTTCCATACCAGGCTGTGATGCAGCCTGTCAATATATTCTCCACTACACATCTGTAGAGGTTTGCCGAAGTCTTAGATGTCATGCCGAATCTTTGCAGACTTCTGGGGAAGTAGAGGCACTGCCAGGCTTTCTTTGTAATTGCACTTATTTGCTGGTCCCAGGACAGATCCTCTGAAATGATAGCACTGAGGAATTTGAAGTTGCTGAACCTTCCATTTCTAATACCCTGATGAGGACTGGCTCATGGACCTTTGGTTTTCTTCTGCTCAAGTTAATAATCAGCTTCTTAGTCCTGCTGTCGTTGAGTGAGAGGGTGTTGTGGCACCACTCAGCCAGATTTTCAGTCTCCCTCCTTTCTGCTGATTTGTCACCAACTTTGAATTGGCCAACAGCAGTGGTGTCGTCAGCAAACTTAAATATGGCATTGGAGCCATGCCTAGCCACAGTCAAAAGTGTAAATGGGTAGAGCAGCCTTGTGATGCACCTGTGCTGATGGAGATGTTGTTGCCAATTGGAACTGAGTGGAGTCTGGAAGTGAGGAAATCGAGTATCCAATTGTACAAGAAAGTATTGAGGCCAAGATCTTGAAGCTTATTGATTAGTTTTGAGGGGATGATAGTGTTGAACGCAGAGCTGTAGTTGATAAAGAGCATCCTGATGTTAGCTTCTTTGGTGTCCAGATGTTCCTGGGTTGAGTGAAGAGCCAATGAAATGGTATCTGCTGTTGACCTTTTGTGCCAATAGGCAAATTGGAGAGGTTCCAAGTCACATCTCAGGGAAAAAGTTGATGTGTTTCATCACCAACCTCTCAGAATACTTCATTACTGTGAATGTAATGACGATTGTCATTGAGGCAGGTCACCACGTTCTTCTTCGGCACCGGTGTGATGTGTGATTGAAGCCAGTTTGAAGCAGGTGGGTACCTCAGACTGCCAAAGTGAGAGGTTAAAGATATTGCTGAATACTCCAGCCAGTTGATCAGCACAGGTCTTTAGTGCTCGGCCAGGTACCCTGTGTGGGCTGGATATTTTCTATAGGTTCACCATCCTGAAGGATGATCTCACATCGACTTCAGAGACTGAAATCATAGAGTCATTGGGGTCTGTGGAAGTTTGTGAAGCTTCCTCCATGTTTTGATGGTCAAAATGAGCACAGAAGGCACTGAGCTCATCAGGAAGTTCAGTCTTGTTGACACTTGATTTCACTTTCTAAGAGGTGATACCTTCAATCCCTTCCACAGCTGTTGAGCACCCTTCAGTGGTTCAAGTTTAGTCAGGTATTGCCACTTTGCCTGTGAGATGGCTTTCTGGAGATCGTACCTGGATCTCTTGTATCTTACTTGGTTGCTAGATCTGAATGACTCCAATCTGGCCCTTAGCAGATTGCAGATCTCTTGGTTGGGGGAGACTGATTTTATGGGGACACACTTGTCTGTGACTGTCTTTATAAAGTCCGTGACAACTGTTGTGTATTCATTCAGATCCATTTCTGAGTCATTGAACATACCCAGTTTACTGACTCAAGGCAATCCCATAGTTACTGCTCTGCCTGTCGTGACTGCCTCTTCGTTGTTCTTATCTTTGGAGCCTTGCTCTTTAATCTCTGCCTGTACGCAGTTAGGAGAAGGACAGCCAAGTGATCAGTTTTCCTAAAAATGCAGTCTAGCCATGGAACAGTTGGTATTCCATATCATAGTATGGCATTGTTCTAGTGTGTTGGGACCTCTGGTGCTACAGGTTATAAGCTGATGGTAATTGAGTGTAGATTTCTTCAGATTCCCAAAGCAGATGTTTTTGAGTTGTATTGTTAGATGCTTTCACTTTGAAATGAAATAATCAGTTTTTAACATTTCAATCATGTACTAGCTAAGAAATCTTTCACTCACTTTGTGATATGCCCACAAGAAGAGTCTGTTGTTTTTGGCTTCTAATGTCTATTATTTCACGGGTGGTCAGAAAGAAAATCGAGGTCAAGTAGTCAAGTCCCTTTTTCAAGAACACAATAGTGCTTTATCTCTTTTTCAAATATTCGCCATCCTGTTTTGACTACCAGAATTTTTTTTTACAGCAAATAGTTTACTCAAGATGTCATCTCATCACATCGACCATGAAATCAAATATCTGTAGGTGTCATCCTGTTAGTTTGTACAAATTTTATTTTATAACATGAATGTATAAGCTATGCTAACGCTAAATAACAGAAGGAGAGCTGCATTATCAGCAGTGTCAATTTTCAAACATGCCTTGAGCAAGACACTTGTTTCCCGGCTGCTTATCCAAAGAGAAGGACTGCCGAAAAGAGGATATCATTGGTAATGCAAATTTTAAAAAAATTATATATACATAGCCAAACTAGGTATTGGTTTTGTATGTGCAAGAGAAAATGTCTGTTTCCAATGTTTTCATTTTATGACTTTAATTGTGAAACTATACTGTATAGGCAGAGGAGAGTAAATAAAAATATTGGTAATCTCTAATCTCACAATGTTTGAGGGAGTTTGAATCATAGAATGTAACAGTGAAGACTGTCCTTGATTTTAACCTATATCCTATCTTTTAAATTAGTGTTTTAAATGCTTTTAAACCTCCTCCTCCACCTCTTGTTCCAGAAGACACATTTCCTCAAGACTGGGTACATAATTAAATATTTCTTTTAACCATGATCATTTATGTATGTCCACATGGCCATGACAAATGGAAGTAATTTTCCCTATTATTACTTCAGTAAAAATGTTCATAAAATGCTTGTAATGCTGCTTGAGGAAAACCATTATTTAACATCCCAACTTTCCTCTTTAACTATTTGACGTTGTGCGCCCAATTGCGTGCATCTTTCTTTTCTTAATAATATTTTAAGTAGCACTGTACCAGTGTCTTAAAATTACTTACACAAAACATCCATCGGCCTTTTATTTCTTCATAGAATTATAGATTTCATATTTGGCTGTCCTTTGTTAAACACTGTTGTAAATCAATATTAATGCTACACGATGTTGTGGCATTTGGAAGCTTTTGCATTTGAATGAGTTTAGACTTAAGCCTGACTTCACTAAAATTGCACACTTAATCATTTTGGCCCTTAATATCCTATCAGAAACTTATGATTAATTGCAAATTAAGTAAAGATATAAAACAAAATGTTAGGTAAGGATGATTTGACCCTTACTTTGAAAATCTGTCTCCGGATAAGACCTCATCAAAAGGTCAGAAATAGGTCAGGAGTAATGGAGCAAGGGCATATTAAAGTACTGTTTCATCATTGTGGGAAAACTATCTTGTTCAAATTATAGTGTAGATGATATGTGTTTCTGGGTAGACCAAAATTGTTGCTATATCACCTTTTCTCAGATCTCTGCTTGTATTTAGACAAATGAAAATGTTCAAGTCAATAACAGTTTTCCACTAAGTAAACTGCCCTATTTTAGCACAAAAAATAATGTGAAAATCAAGTTCATATACCTCAATAAGTATTTACACAAAGGTCAGCTACGCAGAAGGGAAGACTTTGCATGTAGCTTATCCGGTCTATCCTTGTGAATGGTAATTTGTTAGGTTGGTTCAAAGTGTGCAGGTAAAATGGATGAAGGTCATTTTATTTAATGAAAAGATCAGCAGTAAGGGATACAGATTGAAGGTGACTGCCAATTAACCAATGATAAGTGTGGATAGTTGTGATCAGCAATTCACAATCTGAAAGATAAAATTTTGTCTTCCAAGGTGGTATTAGATAAAGGATGGAAGGTGTGTGGTGAAATACAGAGCTTCGGGAAAAGGAACTGTGATTGAAATAACTATTGTTCTTATGAAAATTCAGTGCAGACCGTGTGACCATGTCCTGTAACTGGATGTATAATTGTAAATCAAGGACTTGATCGTATATATTCAGTGGTCACTTTATTAGGTACAGGAGTGGAGCCCAGTGTGGTCTTCTGCTGCTGTAGCCCATCCACTTCAAGGTTCGATATGTTGTGCATTCAGAGATGCTTTTCAGCGCACCTATGTTGTAATGCATGATTATTTGTGTTACTCTGTCATTCCTGTCAGCTTGAACCAGTCTGGCAATTCACCCATCTCTCATTAAGGAGGCATTTTCACCCACAGATCTGCATTCACTGTATTTTTTCCCCCCACATCATTCTTGTAACGCCTTGAGACTGTTGCACATGAAAATCCTTAGAGATCGGCAGTTTCTAAGATACTCAAATCATCCTGTCTGGCACCAACAATCATTCCATGGTCAAAGTCACTTAAATAACATTTCTTCCCCATTTTGATGTTTGGTCTGAATAACAACTGACCTCTTGACCATGTCTGTGTGCTTTTATGCATTGAGTCGCTGCCATGTGATTGGCTAATTAGATAATTGCATTAATGAACAGGTGTACCAAATAAAGTGGCCACTTTATGTGCACACTTTCTTTCCCCCTGCTCTCTAATTCCACTTAACCTAAAGAATAAATTTAATTACGGTACCTGTGCATATCTGCACAAGACTGCTAAATCAAACATTTATGCATTTCTCCTAATTAGATAGAAACACCAGTTATAATTGCAGTTGAATATTATGATACTATGGTGTCTTCTGAAGAACAAAAAAAATTTCCTGGTGAACTCATTAAAATGTATGTCTGTTTGTTAATCTTGATGCTTTTTGTGAATTTCACTATCCACATTTGGATGTCATGTTTTGCAGAATGTGACACTTTTTCAAAAGTAAATTGGCAGCTTTTAGGAGTTTTTGTATATCCCAGAACCTTGAAGTGCTGTACAAAATGCACATTTCTTAAAATGTTGCAAAATAAATTTAAATTTCAATTATTTGGCCAAATTAAGTAGTTAGCTCTACTGTCGCAATAGGCTTTGCATATTTTTGAAATCACCTTGTCTTTCCTAGTTTTCCTTTGGCATGCTCCTCTGAGAAATTGCTTTATTTATAAGATAAATTTCATTTCTATCGCACTTTTTGTTTGTCTGCCAGAGAGTGCATCTATTAGCTATTTTGCTGAATTGAAACAAAATCACAAGAGTGTTATCTAACAAAAAAAACAAAGATTTCAGAACTGTCATAGGTCATGTCCATCATCCTGGCTGTTGGAAGGACTAAAATTTCCATTGTGCTTTCAATCATTTCATGAAGTTTAAGTGGATAACTAGCATCTGAAGGAGCTTAACTAATTTTCTTAATCAAAATTGATTATCCTTGGTTTGCAAAGTATACATGCTTCAATTAATTTTACTTTGGAATGACTGGGTGGAGAGGATAACATAAGTGAATGCCTGAGTCAAATTTCTTTTAGAAGCAGCAAATTGACCTGATTTTAAGTTCTCCATAATGAGGAAAGTTTATTTGCGAGAGAAACTGAAACTTCTCAATGAAGATGGAAAGGTGAAAATATTTTTGATGACTCAAGGTGCAAGTTTGATCACATTATTGCTCCCAGGGAGCAAATCCTACATGTGATTTAGTTGGATTTTACAGAAAAGTGCTGTGCAATCTTTCCTCAAACATTCATGAGATATCAAAATCATTACTGATGTGCAAGAGGACAGATCCAAGTCATAATTTGCCAGAACAACTGCTCTTACTATTTATTAACCAGATTTGATATCTGAATATTCATTAACTTCATTCGAAAATGTTGATGACACTTAATGTTCTATATGATGAACTGATCAAAAAGTAAATGTCCCAAGAATTCAAATGAAGTGGCAAGTAGGCTCTATGAAATAGAGGGTAATGATCATCATGTGTTTGTTGACTGGAAACTGGATTTCTGTCAGCCTCAGGGCCAGATTCCATGCACTTTATGGTGTCACCAATATGTGTTTAGAAATAACACAATGGATCATCACCACCACCACACATGGCTAGGATTACAAATACCAAAGATTCACCAGCTTCTGAGTAATAATGTTCATATGTCAATCCCCAATAGCCTATCCCTATTCTGAAGTAATTCTGACCAACCTGTGAATTGCTTAATGAAATTTTATATCTTGGTGCAACTACCCCTCATTTTACTAAACTCTAGAGAATATTATCCCAGATTATTCAGTATCTCCTTGTATGACAAACCAGCTACAGTATTCTTTGAACCATAAATCTTCACTATATTCCCTCTATGACAATTGTTCTTTTGGGTAAGACTTGTATAGTCCTGCATTTAAATCCTCTCATAATAGAGGAAAACATACTCAGTTGCTTCATCTCTGTCTCTGTGTTGTCCTTCAACAGCTTATGCACAAATACAACTAAGTTCCTTTGAATATTACTACCACTCAATCACTTAACATTTAAAAAGTGCTCTGCATTTTTATCATGTTCACCAAAGTGGATAAATCTGTCATTTTTCCACATTATAGTCCATCTGCTATGCTCTCATCTACTGACTTGTATCTCTTTCTCCGCATTCTCAGTCACACCTTTGCTACTTTTCACTTTACAGAACAGTTCCAGAACCAATAGAACTGGAGAGATGATGCTCAGATCATCCATTATTTCTGACACCACCCCTCCCAAAATTCTGGGAAATACTTTGGGATTTATCAGGTTTAACGTTCACTAATTTACATAGTTTCTCAATTCTTCATTGTCACCCTCAAAGGAACAATAAATATTGGGATAGTAAGAAATGTTGAGGAATATAGGGAATCTGTGCATTGATCTCCAAAAGAGGTTAATGTAACTCGTTAAAGTGGTTAAGAAAGCATGTGGAATAGCTTTTTTTTTAATCAGTCATAGTGCAGTACAGCATGATACAAACCCTTTGGCCCCACCAGCTCCTGCCAACTGTGGTGCCCACCATGGGTCCAGCAAATCAGTTTTCTGAATTCAGTCCATATCCCTTTAAGCCCTGCCCCTCCATGTATTTATCCAAGTGCTTCTTAAATTGTAATACAGCTTCAACCACTTATTCTGGCAACTCATTCCATATACTAACCACCCTCTGAAAAAGTTTTTTGTTTTTAATATAATCTAAAATATGATTAGATCTTTACATAAATTATAAAACTAGATAGAGAACTCAAATAAATAACACAAAAACATTAAACTTAATTTACTTATTGAGAAAAATGAACCAATATCACATGTATTTATTGGAAAAAGTATGTGAACCTCTGGGGTAATGCCTTCCGCAAAAGCTATTTGGAGTCATGTGTTCCAATCAATGAGCTGAGATTGGAGGTGTGGGTTGTAGAGGTGCCCTGCACTATTTAAAAAAAAAAGACACACAAAGTCAGGTTACTGACGGAGCCAGCTCTTCTCAAGAAAGATCTGCTTATGTGTGCCATGCCTCAATCAAAAACAGATGAGATAAGAATTGAACTTTTTGGCAGAAATGCACATGGCTTTGAATAGAGGGAAAAGGGCACTGCACACCAACACCAAAACCTCATCTCAACTGTGAAGCATAGTGGAAGGAGCATCATGAGTTGGGGCTGCTTTGTTGCCTCAAGGCCTGGACAGCTCGCAATCGTTGATGGAACAATGAATTCAAAATTGTATCAGGACATTTTACAGGTTAGGGTAGCAGTCTGTCACCTGAAGCTTAATAGAAGTCGGATAATGCAACAAGGCAATGATCTGAATGACGAGTAAATCAACAGAATGGTTTAAAAAGAAGAAAATGCCTGTTTTGGCTGAGTCAAAGTCCTGACCTTAATCCTGTAGAAATGTTGTTGAAGCAAGCAGTTCATGCAAGGAAGCCCACCAACATCCCAGAGTTGAAGCAGTTTTGTAAAGAGGAATGGCCTAAAATTCCTCCAAGCTAATGTGCAGGATTGATCAACAGTTACCGGAAACGTTTGATTGAAGTTATTGCTGTACAAATGGGTCACATCAGTTACTGAAAGCAAAGGTGCACATACTTTCTCCAATAAATACAAGTAATGTTGGATCATTTTTCTCAATAAATAAATGAACCAGTATAATGGTTTTTGTGTTATTTATTTAATTCTGTTCCCTTTATCTAGTTTTAGGGCTTGCATGAAGATCTGATCCCATTTTAGGTCATATTTATGCAGAAATGGAGAAAATTTTACAGGGTTTATACAAACTTTCTAGCACCATTGTATTTAACATTAGCTTAATCACAGGACAATTTACAATGACCTATTCCTACTAACCAGTACATCTTTGGACTGAGTGATGAAACTGGAGCATCTGGAGGAAATCCACACTGTCAGGGGAAGAATGTACAAAGACCTTACAGATAGTGCCCGAGCTCTAATAGTGTCGCACTAACCACTCCTTAGATTCCTTTTAAAACTTTTCCCTCTCATTCTAAACTTATACCCTCTAGTTTTAGTTTCCCTTATGTTGTGAAAAAAGCTGTTACTGTCTACTTTATCAATGCCTTTCATGATTTTCATTATGTCTATGAAGAAATTCTCCTATGTTCTAATCAATAAAGATCTTGTCTGACGAGCCTCTGCTATACATAGGCTCTCTAGTACCATTCTTGTAAATAAATCTTTTTTTATACTCGTTCCAATTATCACATCTTTCCTATCATATGATGACCAAAACTACATGGTACTCCAAGTGTGGCCTCACCAACAACTTGCACATCTGCACCATAATGTTCCAACTCCTATAATCAATGCCATGACTAATAATGACCAGCATACTAAACACTTTTTTTTGACACCCTGTCTACCTTAGACATCACTTTGAATGAACAATACACTTGTACACCTCGGTCCCACTGCTACATTACACTCCCTAGTGTCTACTGCTCATGGTAAAAGTCTTAGGCTGGTTTCGCTTTCCAAGATGCATCATCTCACAATCAACTGGACCCACTTCCGTAACTAATAAAGATCTTCTTGTAATTTATGATAACCTTCACTAACAACACCACCTAATATTGTGTTATTTGCAAACTTGCTGATCAATCCTTATGCATTCACATCCAAATCAGTAAGGAAGGCAAATGCAATGTTAGCATTCATTCTGAGAGGACCAGAGTGTAAAACAAGGATGTAATGCTGATAAGGCATTAGCCAGACCATATTTGCACTATTTTGAGCAGTTTTGGGCCCTTGATATAAGAGAGAATGTGCTGACATTGGAGAGGTACCAAAGGAGGATCACAAGAATCCCGGGAATGAAATATTTAACATACGAGGAGCTTTTAATGGCTCTGAGTCTATACTTGCTGGAGTTTAGGAATATAGGGGAGGGGTGGGTATTTAATTGAAACCTATTGAATATTGAAAGGACTAGATATAATGGATGTGGAATGTTTGTAAAATGGTGAGTGGTCTAAATGTAGGCCGCATTTAGAGGGATTGATTAACTGGAGATTCAGATGTAGATGTACGAAATGGGTAACTGGGTGACCATCAGGAGAGGAAAAGGAGATAGGCAACCTTTGTGATAATTTTCCTCAATGACAAGTATATTGTTTCAGATACTGTTGGGCAGATCACCGAGCAAAGGAAAGCCACAGTAGTCAAGTCTCTAGCACTGAGTCTGGCTCTGCAACTCAAGGGAAGGGTACAGGGTGCGGGGGGGGGAGGGTAGCGTGGGGAGAGAAGAGACAAACGGTAGTCATAAGGCATTCCTTGGTTAGGGGAACAGACGGAAGGTTTTAAGGTTCCAAGAAAAAGATTCCCAGATGATATGTTGTCTCCCAGGTGCCATTATCAGGTTATGGACCGTATTTGGATTACAGAGAGGAGGTGTTTGCTGACTTGAGACAAATTAGCATGGATCAGTCCCTTCGGCCTAACAGATGTCCCCTCAGACCGTGTGAAAAGCTAGTGTAGAAATTGCAGAGGTATTTAAAACATCCTTGGCTGCGGGTGAGTTGTCAGAGGAATGGAGAACAGCTAATGTTCTTCCTTTGCTCAAGAAAGACTTTTAAGAATAAGCTACTAAATTATAGGCTGGTGAGCCTGAAGCCGGTAGTAGGTAAATTATTGCAGGGTATTAGAAGTTACATAGTCTAAGTATTTGGATAGGCTGGACCTGATTTGGGATAATCAATGTGGCTTTGTGCATGGTAGGTTATAACTAACCAATCTCAGAGTTTTTTTAGATAGTTACCAGGAAAGTTCATGAATGAAAGGTAGTGGATGTTGTCTTCTTGGACGTTAGAAGGCTTTTGACAAAGTTGCACATGGAAGGCCGGTCTAGAGGTTCAGTCGCTTGGCATTCAGGATAAAGTAGTAAACTAGATACAATATCAGCTTAGTGGGAGAGGCCAGAGAGTTATAGTAGATGATTGCCTCTCTGACTGAAGGAGTGTAACTGGTAGTGTGCCACAGGGACCAGTGCTGGGTCCATTGTTGCTTGTCATTTATATTAATGATTTGGATGGGGTCGTAAAGAAAGCTTTTGGCACAGTGGCCTTCATAAATCAAAGTACTGAGTACAGGAGTTGGAAGGTTATGATGAAGTTGTATAAGATATTGGTGAGGCCAAATTTGGAGGATTGTGTACAGTTCTGGTCACCTATCTACAGGAAGGATATCAATAACATTGAAAGAGTGTAAAGAAAATTTCCAAGGATGTTGCCAGAGCTTGTGGACCTGAACTACAGGGAAAGCCTAAATAGGTTAGGACCTTTTCCCATGGAGTGTAGGAGAATGAGGGTGATTTAATGGAGGTATACAAAATTATGAGGGTAAGTACTAATAGGCTTTTTCCACTGAAGATGGGTGAGACTAGAACTAAAGGTTCTAGGTTAAGGGTGAAAGGTGAAATTTTAGGGGGAACTACTTCACTTTGAGGGTGGTATGTGTTTAGAACGAGTTGCCAGAAGAAGTGATGGATGCGGGTTCAATCACAACATATAAGAGAAATTTAGATGTATATGGATGGAAGCAGGATGGTGGGCTATGGTGCAGGTGTAGGTTGTAGGCAGATTAAAAGGTTGGAATGGACTGGATGGGCTGAAGAGCCTGTTTTTGTGCTGTAGTACTTTATGACATTATGACTCATGATGAATAGGAAAGTCCAATCTCCATTATTGAACAAAAAGGGGTTAGTGAACAAAAATTAAAAGGATCAGTTGAGAGTTCTTTTCATACAGAGATGCTACGGAACTTCCTGCTCAAAAGTTTCAGAAATCACTTTTTTAAATTAATTTACAAAATATATTCATTCTTGGCAGAGCATGTATTCCTTGCCATTGCAAAACTGAGCATGAATCTCCTAGAACTACCTTTCAGCAGTACCTATATGAACACCTGGTGTGTCATTATTTGCAAGGGAACAGACCTATAACGGGGAAGTTGTATCAGCAAGAATTTTTCAAAATAAATTTTTTATTCAAGTATGTATGCTTTATACAACCTTCAGATCTTTTCAGCTGGCATTGGCACTTTGAGTCACATGGCTGCCTCCTATGACATGTTTTTATGTTCGGTATACAGTAATTCCTTGGTGTGATGAGAAAATTTTTTTTTAAATGTAACTCCTGTGCAATTAAAAAAAAATCCTTTTGCGGTTTAAAAAAAAACAACTTGAACATTGTAACCCTAAGATTGATGGCTCTTGAATGTAAACAGTAATGGCCTTTACTATATGCAGGGCTACATACAATTTTTTAAGTATTGGACTTATGTTGAGAGTTATTCAGCATATTACTCCATACGCTGGCATTGAACATGGGTTTATTCTGAACACCATAAGGTGCTTATTAAGAGTATTATTTACTCAGAACATTTTCAGCATCAAGAGAAAAATGCGTATTCTGTGTTTCTGAGTAAATAATTGTTTTTGGCCTCAATTCCATCTCCAAGCAATAGTTAAGTTTTGAAGATAGTATGTAAATTTCTATTCAATATAAGCGTGAAAAGTAAACTATATAACTCACCATTACAGGCTGGCTATGAGGATTTAAGTGAAAAGCCTGCATAACTAATCTGAGTCTGGTGCTTCTGAGTTCTGGCTCTCGGACAAATGAAAGAACATCCATATGTGTGCAGTGGTAAATTCTATCTTCTCTTTTCTGTCTTAAGTTATAATACTGTGTGCCCATGTTATACCCATCACATAAATAATTTATAATATACAAATTGACTGTGACTTTTAAGTATTTAGCCTTTCTTTAATGTCTGTCATTTACTGATGTAAATCAATTGGTATTGTTGAAGTTTGTCCTCTATTAATCATATCATCACCCGATTATTTTAACCTAGTTCATGGGAAGTCTTGGCACGCATGATACTATTTGATAGTGGGGCTAGATGAAATTATTAATAATAGAATAAATTGTTTTTTAAAAAACAACATTCTCTGTGCGCTAAAGCAACTGTATCCTATTTTGATGGTGTATAACATTGGGTGACTATTTAGAAATCAATCTGAGAAGTTGTACATAACTTTGATCATCTTTGTGCCGTGTTTCATTTATCACTAATCTGTATCCGTACTCAGGAACATTAGTATTATCGATGTTTTAAAACTTCAGTTAATTACTCTGTCCCTGAACTGATCTATTAAAAATTATACTGTTGCACTTTTTGCTGAATTAGCAAAGATATCTACTCATGTCACTTTTTATTTAGCTTCTACAGTCTATTTTGCCATTCAGTGAGATAATATCTGATATGACCTAGCTCCATCTATACGTGGTTGCTTCAAGTTCCTTAGTACACTTGTTAATAAGTTAATCAATCTCTGATTAAAATTAACTGTTGTCCCAGAATTAACTGCTGTTTGTGCAAGTGAGTTATAGATGTTAAGCGATATGAGGAAAGATTTCCAACTTCCCTCTTGACTAGCCTGACTCTAATTTTTAGAATACATTTTCTGGTTCTAGAACCTCTAACCAACAGAAATAATTTATCTCTCCGTACCCAATCAAGTTCTCATTAATATGTTGAAGCCTTCTATCAGTCAACCTCAATTCTCTAAAGTACAGACAGTACAATATACATCTTATGTAATATTTCCTTTCTTAAACCTTGGACAGGCACAAGTCCAAATCAGTGTACCATTTTAGATATTGTTGTTGGGGGGTGGGGAGTGGAAGAAGGAACCATGAAGTCGAGCAGAGTGATAGTGAAAGGGAATTTGATAGTAAGGAGTGCAGTTTCTAAGAGTCTAGGATGGTGTATTTCCATTCTGGTGCCAGGCCAAGGATGTTTTGCAGCAGGCACCGGACATTTTGAGAGGGGAGGGTGAGGTTCATAAAGGTTGTAAGGATATAGGCAAGAGCAGCGGTGAAGTCTTTCAGAGGGATTTTAAGGAGCCTGGTAGAAAGCTATAAAGCAGGATTTCCAGGGTTGTAATCTCAGGATTACTACTCGTGTCATGTGCTGGTGCAGTAAGAAACAGATACCTGAAGCAGTTCAATATGTGCAGGAAGGAGTGCTTCAGATTTATGGATTATTGGGCTCTCGTTGAAAGCAGGTGGGATCTGTACTAGCAAGACAATTTGCATATAAACTGGAGGAGAGCCAACATCTTGCTGGGAGATTTGATAGTGCTACTTACGAGGGTTTAAATAGACTGATAGGTAGTGGGAACCACAGCAGCAGGACAACAGGTGGTAGGGTTGAACACAAGAAAGTATAACAAAAGATACTGAAAGGAAGGGCTTCAAGGGCCAGGTTAATAAACGTGGTGGTACTGATGGGCTGAAATATGTTTATTTCAATGCTGAAGTATTATGGATAAGGAGGGACAACTTAGAGCAGGGGTGTCAAACTCATTTTAGGTCACGGGCTGGATTCGGCAAAATGCGACTTCATGCAGGCCGGATCAGTTGTCGTGCGTGCTCCCACATCTTTCGTTGCCTTCATTTTTTCAACCTGCTCTCGTGTCTCAGTCTTTGCTATAACTACAAAGTGTTTCATTTGACGAATTTTGTTTCTTATGAAGAAGATTGCCTAGCAAGCATTATTTTTATCATTGGTATTAATTTACAGTCGTAGGCTACAAGAAAGTTGTGAGAAAAAACAATGCTATTTTGGCTAAGATTGTTTTGGGAGCCACACCCTTTCCATTAATAAACCTTCTGAAATCCAACATTAGCAGACACAAATGTAGACCTAATGAAACAAATTGTAAATGTAGGCTACACAACTGCACCTAATTTTTATTAGCTTGCTTCCAGCAATCAAACTCAGACAATGAACACAGTTAGCCTCTAAGTTTTATTGAAGTGATCACATTTACAATAATAGCATAGTCAGAAAATGAATGAATCACAATATTATGACACTCAATATTTCATAATGCATTTTGCTTATATGTCGCAGTGCATCAAACAGTGTCATTTATTTTTCACTTGCTGCTTCCAAACACCTGACATCTCTTGGCTTTAACCAGCCTGTCAACATCAGGAACCAGTTTCTGGGCAGTTGTGATTTTCATAATGTCATTTAGATGTCTGTGTGTCAGCTGTGAGCGCAGTTTGGATTTGTTAATGTTCGTTATGGAGAATGCCTGCTCACAGAGATATGTTGTCTGGAACATGCAAAGGATCTTTGAGGCAAAGTCTGTCACCTTGGAGTACATCGGTCCCAGGTATTGATAGAATGAGTCTAGACCCACAGTCTCAAATTTATATTTCAAAGCCGAGTTGCACTGAATTTCAATTAGTTCCATTTGGCGTTCCTCCGGCACATCTGATGCTGCATTGATGGCAAACTGCGAGCAAAATAGTGAGAATTCCTTCTCGAGCTGAGTGAAGACTTGGAAGCAATTCCGAAACTCACTTTTCGGCTGTGATATTTTGTCCTTGTACCTGTCCATGTTGTCATTATTCCCATGAGCGACACGCACTGACTGCAAAGAGGGGAAATGAGCTGGGTTGCTCCAGGATAGTTGCATCTCCCACAGGCCTAATCTACTTTGTAATTTGAAAGGCACAAATGCTATCGTGGTATTCTGTAACAAGTTTGTTACGGCCTTACATGTTAACATTAAGCACATTTAAGTACTCTGTACCACCAAAAATGCAAGAGCATGAAGCCAGTCTGGGTCATCCAACTCTGCCATTGGCTTCCCTTTCTCGTTCATGAATAGTCCAATTTCCGCACGTAATTGAAAAGAAAACGTTTGAGCACAACCCCTCCACTCAACCAGTGGACTTCAGTGTGGTAGGGTCGGCCGTGTCCAATATTACTTTCGGACAAAAGGGTGTAAAATTGCCAATGGTTGAGTCCCATGGCTCTAATAAAATTAACCGTTTTGATTACTACATCCATGACATTGTCCATTTTCAGGCTCCTGCTACATCACGCCTCTTGGTGTATAATACAATGAAAATTCCAGAATTCCTGCTGTGGGTTCTCTGTCTGAACTTTCTCTCTGAGCTTCGCAACAACACCTGCCTTTTTCCCAACCATGGACGGTGCGCCATCTGTGGCCACGCTGACAGCGTGACTCCAGTCAACCCCCAGTCTGTCCAAAGCCTTGACGAGGCTGGAGGAAACGTCGTTTGCCATTGTGGTGTTTGTCATGGGCACCATCTCCACAAACTCCTCAGTGACGGTCAAAGATGCATCAACACCACGAATAAATATTACCAATTGAGCTACATCAGTCACGTCGGTGCTCTCATCAATTGCAATAGAGAAGGCAATAAGTAACTTCACTTTGTCTTTTAGTTGACTGTTCAAATCTCCTGCAAGGTTCCTGATTCTCTCTGCCACAGTATTTCTTGACAAGCTGATATTACCAAAAGCCTGTCTCTTCTCAGGGCACACCAGCTCAGCAGCCATCAGCATGCATGCTCTGATGAATTCCCCCTCTCAGTGTGGCTTCAACACAGCAGCTACTTTGTTGGCACTAATATAGCTGGCCTTGACAGCTCCATCATGAGCCTTTCGACTTTTGGTGAACACTGGCTGCTGTTTTTTCAGAGCTGCTTCAAGCTCGTTTACCTTTTGCGTTCTGAGTCGTATTTGTCATATTTTTCTCCGTGTGACGTCTCATAGTGTCGTATGATATTGTGCTCTTTTGCCACAGCCACTTGTTGTGAGCATATCAGACACACAGGTTTGCCATTGACCTCACAGAAGAAAAAATGATCTTTCCAATTATTGTTGAATATCCAACCTTCAATGTCAACTTTTCTTTTCTTGGAAAGCATTTTGAACCACAGCAGCAAACAGTCTCAGCCTTGCTACAGGTGTTACTTACCTGAGCACTCTGTGTGTTTATACTGCGTCTTACAACGTAAGTGGGGCCCTAGTGGTCTTCAGTGCAGGGTGGTAGGTGCTTATGCACAGCGGGTGGTTAACTGCCACCTTTTGCTTTCTAAGTATACACAACAAGCTGCCGGCGCAGCAGGCAGTACAGACAGCGGTGGGAGAGAGAGCGGCTCCCGTACAGATACATAATAAATGGTCGTGAATATACTTTTTTTTTCCAAATCATCTGGTGCGCCAGATTGGACCCCTTTGTGGGCCGGTAGTTTGACACCCCTGACTTAGAGCCTGGATTAGTACATGAAGTTACTATGTTGCTGCCATTATGGAAACCTAGCTGTGTGAGGGACAAGACTGGCAAATTGATAAATAAAATTGGTTTATCATTGTCACGTGGAAAAACTCACATGCACTTCATACAGATAAATTCATTACAATGCATTAAGGTGGTGCAATGTAAAACAGTTAAACAAAAGGGGTCAGGGAATACAGATCCACAAGTCTTTGAAAGCGGCATCATAGGTTGTAAAGGGAACTTTTGGCACATAGGCCTTCTTAAATCAGGGTACTGAGCACAGCAGTTGAAATATTATGATGAATTTGTATAGTCTTTGGTGAAGCTAAATTTGAGCCAATTTTGATGGCAACAGAAAGGATCTGTCAGGTGTTGAATGGGATAGGTATTTCACTGCAAAGGGATGCTCACTGCCAAAGTGGGAAGCCTTCAAAAGGGAAATATTGAGAGTGCAGAGTGTGTACTCCCATTGACTGTGTGCCACTGGATTGCATGTTGTGTGGGAGGCTGGTCCCTCCTGTTGGTGCTGCTCTCCAGTGTTCGCTCGGTGCGAGACAAGCTGGATTGTGCTCAACTGTGGCTGTACTGCATGATATGAGCAACTGCTACAGGCTGTTCTTTTATTTTGGCAACTGCTTTTTTGCTATCATAATTATATGTGCTATACATGATGTGTGCTGTGTGTGACTGTGGTTCTGTGTTTTGCACCTTGGCCCCAGAGGAACTCTGTTTCATTTGGTTGTATTCACGTGTATGGTTGAATGACAATTCAACTTGAACTTGAATAAAAGGCAAAGCTGACAAGCTAAGGGAACCTTGGCTCTCCGGGGATATTGAGGCTGTGGTTAAGAAGGTTCAGTTGCTTGGTATTCAAGATGAAGTAGTAAATTGGATGGCATCGAGACTGGGAGATATTTAAGGGAAATCTGAGAGAGGACTTCACTCAGAGGGTGTTGCAAGTGTGGAATGAGCTGCCATTAGTAATGGTGTAGGTGGGGTTGATTGCAACATTTAAAAGAAATATAGTTAAGTACGTGGATAGGAAGGGTATAGAGGGCTATGGTTTACATGTGGGTCAATGGGACAAGGCAGAATAACAGCTCTGTGTGGGCTAGATGGACCGAAGGGCCTCTTTCTGTGCTATAGTGCTATATGAACCCATGAAAGTGCCTACGCAGACTAAAAGGACCATAAAATGTCTTTGGCAAGCAGGATCAAGGAGAATCCCTCGGGAAGGGAGGGAATTTGAGCTTGAAGTCAGGATGTGGCAGAAGCAGTAAATAAGTTGTGTCTGTATTTACCAAGGATAAGGATCTGCTGGGACATTTGTGATTGAGGCGGGAATAGTTCTGGATCTTCTGTAAAGCATTAAGATGGATAAGTTTCCAGCATCTGTTCGCATATATCCAATAATATTGAAAGAATCGAATGAGATTGCTAAGGCTTTGACAAAGATCTCTCTGTCTGTACTAGCAGCAGGTAAGGTCCCAGAGAACTGGAGAACAGCAAATGGTGTGCCTTTGTTCAAGAAAGGAAATGGGGATAATCCACTTAATTATAGGACAGTGAGCCTCATATCAATGGCAGGGAAGGATTTGAAAGCTGTAGAATGATTTTCTTTATGAAGAGCCTGAGAGAGCACAAAGTTAAAGGATTTCCAATAATTCAAATAAACATTGCCAATAAGTTGAGATATTTAATATGTACCGATGTTTCACACGTTTTCCTGTAATTACTGGAAGAACTGTAATGAAATGCTCAAAAGGTCAGGTTGCAATTCTAGAAGGAAACAGAGTATTTTTCCCAGATTTTCCTACATAAGGCCAACTGCCTGGCTCTTACTGCCCATGTTCCCCGTTCTTTCCAATTTAAATCTCTGAACCAATTACTAGCTGAGAAGGTCTGAAAACTAAACCTGAAAATGCTGAATTTTGACAGGGCAGTGATCAGCATTATTGGTGATTTAATTGGGCCAGATTAAGCCCCACCATGAAACAACTCTTTAAAAGAACTTCAGATGGCAACCTCACATTCCTAGTGTTACTATCTGTCATGTAGTTGGGATTTATCAGTACTTTTAAGTATCCCTGATATTCAAAGACCTTTAAATCCTTTTAGGAATGAACTAAATAAAATATTTTGTTATTAACATTTAAATTGCCTGGAATGTTTTAAGTTGATAAAAATTCAGAGCAGACAAGATAATTTTAAAAAAATGTTACGCCTCATCCAAGTGTTTAATAGTCGCATCAGATGCAGTTGTTCAAGATGGTGCCTCACCCAAGGTTAATTAGGGATGGATAATAATTATTGGCTTTGCCAGTGATGTGCTTGCATTTATAAATTTATAAGGTTCATCAGCTTACATCAGAGTGAGACTGGGAAAGTGGAAGTTAACTTGAGAGTTCAGTCACATTTGCAGACTGTGTTCAGCAGAGTGATTATCTAATCTTCCTGTGGTGTCACCCTTGTAGAGGAGAACACTGGTCAGTATTGAGTATGGTCTATCAATTTGGAGAAAATGTTAAAACAAACATGTTTTGTTATCTGTATACTAGGTGGAAGTGAATGTAACATACGGGTTTGTTGCTGTGAGGTTGTTTTCTTCAACTCTGCTGGCATAGTCATTTATTGCAATTCATTTTATACTTGGGACAGTAGCAAGGGTATCTGGTACCGGTAAATTATTTTAAGTGGCTGCTTCAAATTACCAGTGGGGTGTAGATAACCCCTCGAGCTGATCTGATTTCTAAGCCTCAGTTTAAATCTCGTATTACAATTGTGGCTATATGAGGAAGTATATATACGGTTGCATGCAGAAGTTTGGGCGCCCCTGGTCAAAATTTCTGTTACTGTGAATAGCTAAGTGAGTAAAAGATGACCTGATTTCCAAAAGGCATGAAGTTAAAGATGAAACATTTCTTTAATATTTTAAGCAAGATTACTTTTTCATTTCCATCTTTTACAGTTTCAAAATAACAAAAAAGGAAAAGGGCCTGAAGCAAAAGTTTGGGCACCCTGCATGGTCAGTACTTAGTAACACCCCCTTTGGCAAGTATCACAGCTTGTAAGCACTTTCCGTAGCCAGCTAAGAGTCTTTCAATTCTTGTTTGGGGGATTTTCGCCTATTCTTCCTGCAAAAGGCTTCTAGTTCTGTGAGATTCTTGGGCCGTCTTGCATGCACTGCTCTTTTGAGGTCTATCCACAGATTTTCGATGATGTTTAGGTTGGGGGACTGTGAGGGCCATGGCAAAACCTTCAGCTTGCGCCTCTTGAGGTAGTGCATTGTGGATTTTGAGGTGTGTTTAGGATCATTATCCTGTTGTAGAAGCCATCCTCTTTTCATCTTCAGCTTTTTTTACAGATGGTGTGATGATTGCTTCCAGAATTTGCTGGTAATTAATTGAATTCATTCTTCCCTCTACCAGTAAAATGTTCCCCGTGCTACTGGCTGCAACACAAGCCCAAAGCATGATTGATCCACCCCCGTGCTTAACAGTTGGAGAGGGGTTCTTTTCATGAAATTCTGCACCCTTTTTTCTCCAAACATACCTTTGCTCCTTGCGGCCAAAAAGTTCTATTTTAACTTCACCAGTCCACAGGACTTGTTTCCAAAATGCATCAGGTTTGTTTAGATGTGCCTTTGTAAACTTCTGATGCTGATTTTTGTGGTGAGGACGCAGGAAAGGTTTTCTTCTGATGACTCTTCCATGAAGGTCATATTTGTGCAGGTGTCGCTGCACAGTAGAACAGTGCACCACCACTCCAGAGTCTGCTAAATCTTCCTGAAGGTCTTTTGCAATCAAATAGGGGGTTTTGATTTGTCTTTCTAGCAACCCTACGAGCAGTTCTCTTGGAAAGCTTTCTTGGTCTTCCAGACCTCAACTTGACCTCCACCATTCTTGTTAACTGCTATTTCTTAATTATATTACGAACTGATGAAATGGCTACCTGAAAATGCTTTGCTATCTTCTTATAGCCTTCTCCTGCCTTGTGAGCATCATTTATTTTAATTTTCAGAGTGCTGGGCAGCTGCTTAGAGAAGCCCATGGCTGCATTGTTGGGACAAGGTTTGAGGAGTCAGGGTATTTATAAAACTTTGAAATTTGCATCACCTGGCCTTTCCTAACGATGACAGTGAACAAGCCATGGCACTAACAAGCTAATTAAGGTCTGAGACCTTGGTAAAGTTATCTGAGAGTTCAAATCTCTTGGGGTGCCCAAACCTTTGCATGGTGCTCCTTTCCTTTTTTCCCTACTCTAAAATTGTACAAAACAAAAATAATACACTAATCTTGCTTAAAATGTTGAAAAGAATGTTTCTTCTTTAACCTTATGACTTTTGGAGATCAGTTCATCTTCTACTCACTTAACTATTCACAGTAACAGAAATTTTGACCAGGGGTGCCCAAACTTTTGCATGCCAATGTATAACTGAAAACTTTTTGGGATCTACTTAAGTTGTAAATCCTGTTGTTTAATTTTTATATCTTGCACTCTGTTATAGTTTCTGCAGATGTACAGGACTTTAGTGAAAAACTAGGCTTAAGGTGAGAGGGGAATACTTTAATAAGGACCTGTGGGGAAAAAGCTTTTCTTAGAGGGTGGAATAAGTTGCCAGAGAAATAATTCAGGCGTGTACAATAAAAACATTTAAAAGACATTTAGCTAAGTACATGGACAGGAACTGTTAAGAAGTATATAGTCCAAATGCAGGCAAATCGGACTAGCTGGGTTGAAGGGCCTGCTTCTTTGCTGAATGATTTGCCCTGGATATAAAGATTATTCAGTAAGCAGTGTGTGCTATTTACAATGTTTTATTTCTTTCTTGGAATTGGAATAAGTTTATTATTGTCACATGCTGAGACAGTGGAAAGCTTGTCCTGAATACTGTTTATACAGATCAAATCATTACACAGTGCATCGAGGTAGAACAAGGTAAAATAAAACCAATGCAAAATAGTGCAACAGCTGCGGAGAATGTACAGCCAAGTAAATAATAAAGTGTACGGTCATAAAGAGGTAGATTGTGAGTTCAAGAGTCCATCCTATCGTAATACGGAAGCTTTCAGTAGTTTTATCACAGCGGGGTAGGAGCTGTCCGTGAGCCATGCGGTGCATGTTTTCGCAGTTTTGCATTTTCTGCCAAAAGTAGATAGAAAAGCCTGTACAAGGTGTGTGGGGCTTTTGATTATGCTTGTTTCTTTACTGAGACAGCAATAAATATAGATAGAGTCTAGAGCAGGTTAGCTTCCATGATGTGCTTAGTCATGTTATTTGAGATATGGCCCACTACAGTGGTATCATCTGCAAACTTGTAGATGGAATTAAAGCAGAATCTGGTCACACAGTCTTGAGTGTACAGGGAGTAGAGTAGGGGACTGAAGGCACAAACTTGCAGAGCACCAGTCTTTGCCTACAAAACAGGTTTGAAAAATAGATGTTTAGCTGCAGTTTTTAGAGTTTAATTGTCAATCCATATTATTGAACACTCGAAACTATATTTACTGAATGTGTTAAAAAATTCATTTGAATCTATGACCATCTGTGATTCAGTGTTAGCACCCATTAAGGTCAATCTTTTGTTTACATTGTATGAAATTAGTATGGTTATTAGTTTATGGGATTGTTTGGACCATATTCTGCTAACCATTTGTTATCCCATTGTCAGTCTGATTTGATTTGTTTGTAATTCTGAAAAGCGAATTGATCTTGGACTGTTTGCATGGTCTACACTTGTGATGATGCTTATAAAAAATATATCTTAGAAAATGAATTGGTTAGCACTGTTTATTTCAGGACCATGCATTTGAAAATATGCTTTCTGTGAAATGAAATATGCTAACAATTACTACTTGGTTTATTTGAGTTACTGTGAAAATTTGACCCAATGCTTCTTCTGTCCTTCTACCTACACAACCCAAAAACCCCCAAAATCCATTTACTGATTTCCCCACAACCCTCTAAGCCCTACAGGACCTCCAACATCCTAACATTTATTTTAATTCCAGACAAAACCATGGTCCTTGAACCTTTCTTCCCTCCCCCACCCCCCAACATCCACTCTAGGCTTTGTACATTTTGTTGGAAAAAAGTCATTTTAGCATTTAATTTCAGTACTGATTCTAATAACTGCCACAAATAATTTGTAAGTGACAGTGAAGTTTAGCATATTTTTCTGAAAAGATTTTCTATGTTTTATATTGTAATAGCGGGATTTAACAAGAAACTAACTTCATTTGTGCCCCAGACTACCTGATCTACAGCATTTTAATTTTCTCCCTAATGATCTTGCTGACATATGAAATAGAAATACTATATTACTGTTTTCCAGGCTGAACCAATGAAAATGGATAGCAGCCTAAGTGTTCTTAAGAATAAAGGCACTGAGTTGGGTTCGAATTGAAGAAAAGTAGTTGCCATGGTGATCCGGCTTACTGATCTCTTACCTTTTAAGATCTGAGTTTGAATCATCTAATCTGATGAATGAGCTTCCTTTCTTGGTTAGTTATAAGAATGTAACAGGAAATTAGTTTTAGCGGTCTTCTGTATTTTCTTGCCCATCTCTTCTACAGTTCTCTAATTCTATACTTTGTCATCAACACTGAAATTGCAGTACTTTGCAGGATGCCCCATACATTTTGAAATTCAGTGCCAAAATGTGGGGAAGAGCTGAATATTTGCATTTTATAGGTACTTTTTGCAGATTGCTCATGGTGAAGTTGTCCTTGTCTTACCCTTTCACATTTCTCAAAACACACCACTGAAATGCATTTGTGGTTACAGAATGGGGCTGTAATGAGCCAATGTTTACCTAATTCTGTATTATCTTTTATCCCGACGTGTTTCTTCCATCTGAATAGATTCTAGACTTCCTTACAGTACGAACCTGTGGTCAATTGCAGCAAGACATCCTGACGCCAGCAGTCAAATTTATCAGTAAAGCTTATTCTACCATTTTCAAGTTCAAGTTTATTGTCAAAACAAACACGCACGCACACACACACACCAAACAAAATAACGTTCTTCTGGATCACATTGCACCTACACAACATATATCACACACAGCATATAAACCAAAATATTATACCTTATAGAAGTTAACAAAATATAGTTCAAACTACGTGTACGTAGTAAGGCACAGCACCCGTAAGCAGTACAGTAAACAGCTCACTGTCCTAGTAATGAGACCTCGGTGGTGGCTGTGTATTCATTAGTCTCGCAACCTGATGGAAGAAGCCCTAGTCCTGATGTTTCTGTATCACCTTCTTGATGGTATTGGGCCAAAAAGATTGTGGGATGGGTGGTAGGGATCCTCAACAATGCTTAGGATCCTTTGTCTGCAATGTTCCTAGTAAATGTCACAAATAGAGGAGACCCCATTGATCCTCTTGGTAGATTTTACTGTCCTTTGTAAGGTCTTGCGGTCTGATGCCTTGTAAATTCCATACCACACAATGATGCAGCTAAACAGGAGACTCTCAATGGTGCTCATGTAGAAAGTTGTTTGGGATGGGAGTGGAGAGCCTTGCATGCCTCATTCTCTCCTCAGAAAGTTTAGATGTAGCTGTGCTTTGTTGACTAGTGAGGAGGTGTTGTGAGTTCAGATTAGATCGTCCATTATGTACACACCAAGGACCTTTGTGCTCTTCTGTCTCTCCATGGCAGAGCCTTTTATGTGCAATGGAGAGTAGTCAACATTTGCCTTCCTAAAGTCCACAATGATCTCTTTTGTGTTATTTATGTTAGGGCTCAGGTTGTTGTTCTCACTCCATTTGACAAGTCTCTCTATGTCCTTTCTGTATGCCAACTCATCATTGTTGCTGATGAGGCCAATCAGTGTAGTATCATCAGTGAACTTGATGATGCAGTTTGAGCTGAATCTGGTGGTGCACCCTTCCTTTCTTGAGAGTGGAAATGGAAGATAGCTGGTGTAAAAAGGAAGAGGGAGAGTTAAGACAGAGGTTGAGAGATGATAGGTGACGGAGTGAAGGGTGATGGGCAAAAGGAGCCAGATCCTCTACATTATGAATTCAAGTGCAGTCTAGGTGACCCTTTTGCAGAGCGCCTAAGCTCACCTGGCAGTGTGCAACCTAATGGTATGAACATGGAATTTTCCAATTTCAGGTAATCCTTACATCCTTGTTTCACTTTTGCTCTCCTTCCAATTCACCATTTGTACTCCCATTATTTTTCCTCTCCTTGTTTTATTACATACAGTCCACACACATAGTAACCCTGGCCTATCTTCCCTCAGAGTTTCCCTAATGGTTCCCATTATCACTTTCCTAATTTATTAGAAGCTGGTACTTGTCTCCTTTGTCCCCTAGCTCATTACCCTGCAGCTTCTGTCTCCACTTCCCCCTTCTGGCTCTTTTTTTCACTTCTTTCTGCTTCCACTCATCTCTTGACTCCACCATTTGCCCTTCCCTGCCTGATTCTTTCTGCCTTTCATCCATCACTCCTCTGGCCACCTATCACCTACTAACCCTTGTCTCACCTCTTTCCTTTTTTTTCTTTATACCAGTCATCTTCCCCTTCCACTCTCCATCCTGATGCAGAGTCTTAACCTGGGGCACCAGCAACTTCAGATGCTGTTTGACCTGCTGAGTTCCTCCAACTGTTTTTATTTTATTAAAATCTTAGCCTCTTTTTTTTTCTTTTACAATTCTTCACCCATGATCATATAATTCCCTCAACCCAGTGATAGATCTTAAGTAATAATTTTTTTCCATACTTCATTAAATGCCTTTTGAAAATACAGATTATAATCAATCTATGAAAAAAAAGTACAGTCAACGTTTTGGGCCGAAATCCTTCGGCAGGACTGAACACACGCTCACACGCTCTTGATCTTTTCAAGGATTTCAGGTTCCCTGGCCCCCAGCATCCCATTTTTACTATGGATGTCCAGTCCCTGTACACCTCCAACCCCATCAGGAATGCCTCAAAGCTCTCTGTCTCTTTCTGGACTCCAGACCCAACCAGTTCCCTTCCACTCCCACACTCCCCCCAGTTGGGTCTGGTGTCCAGAAAGAGACGGAGAACTTTGAGACCTTCCTGGCAGGGGTGGAGGTGTGCAGGGACTGGACATCCATAGTAAAAATGGGATGATAGGGGCCAGGGAACCTGCAATCCTTGAAAAGATCAAGAGCGTGTGAGTGTGTGTCCAGTCCTGCCAAAGGGTTTCGGCCTGAAACGTTGACTGTACTTTTTTCCATAGATGCTGCCTGACCTGCTGAGTTCCTCCTGCATTTTGTGTGTGTTGCTCAGATTTCCAGCATCTGCAGATTTTCTCTTGCTTATAACCTATTTACTCATTTTTATCCATCTTGTTACATCTTCAAAAAAACTCAGTCTTAACAAATATTATTTCCCTTTTATGAAAACATTCATTTTAACTCAACTTGATCATTCTATGATTTTGTGATTGTCTTGTTACAGTAAGTTCTAGCATTTTCTAGATGACTTTCACATTAATTGTTCTAGGGTTGTCAGTTTTCTCTTTCCTTTCTTTTCTTTAATAGGAATTTCATTATCCTACAACCTACTGGGATCATCTGGGATAACTCCAGAATGTAAAAAGTTTAGTGAGATCACATAGAAACAGAATGCTGTAGAAGAATATTAGAAGCTATTTTTAAAGATATCTTACAGTAGAAAAGTTCAAAGTAATCAAGCAACATCAACAATGGCTTTGAGAAAGAGCAATCAAGTTTGACCAATTTATTTGAGTTTATTGGAGGATGAAGGCACTAAAAGAATGATTGACTAAATCTCATGACATAAAGAATAAATTCTGAAGAGGATATAGAGTACAGAGGGATACTAATCGAGTAGACAAAGATATGACAAATAGAATGTAATGGCAGGGAAAGTATGAAACTATCCTTCTTGGCAGGAAAAATAAATGAAACGACCAGTAATGTAGAGGTTAATATAATGCTAATACAGCACCAGCGACTGGGTTTAATTTTGCTCTCCGTAAGGGGTTTGTACATTATCCCCGTGACTGCATGCTTTTCTGCGTGCTGTGGTTTCCAATGACGTACAGGCTAATTGGGTGGTGAGAGGTTGTTGGGCAGGAGCAGTCTGTTACTGTGCTGTATCTCTAAATAAAATAAATTAATGTAAATGCTGAGTTTTTAGACCTCTACAAGACAAAGGAATCTGGATATCTTACTGCATAAATGACAGAAGTTAGAATACTGGGACAGCAAGTAAATAGGAAGGCCAACAGAATGTTATTGTTTATTGCTTGAGGAACTGATAGATGAAAGTTTGCTTCAATTACGTAGTACATTGGTGAGTCTACATTTGGAGTACTTGGTCTTTTTGCTTGAGATTTGTTAATGCATGAGGAGCAGTCCAGTAAAGCTTCCCTGAACTACTACCTGTAATGAGCAAAGGTTAGTCAAACTAGACTTGTATTTGGTTTAGTTTAGAAGTGGACTTGATTAAAACATTTAAGATTCTGTGGGCCCTTGCAGGGATAGATGTGAAGAGGATGATTTGAGGGGGACGTGAATGTTTGGAACTGTTCGAAAGGTTTCAAAGTTTAAAGTACACTTTAGTGAAATCAGAAAAGTCAGAGAAATGTACACAATATACATCCTGAAATGCTTTTTCTTCGCAACCATCCATGAAAACAGAGTGCTCCCAAAGAGTGAATGATAGTTAAGAGTTAGAACCCCAAAGTCCCCCCCAGCTCCCCTCTTTCCCGCGCGTAAGTGGCAGCAAGCAACGATCCCCCCTCCCCCCACCGACAAAGAAAATAGCATCGGCCAACGAGCACTCAAATGTGCAGCAAAAGCAACAGCAAAGACACGGACTTGCAGTACTCCAAAGACTACGCGTTCACCTGGTATTTGACATACCACAGGTTCTCTCTCTCCCTAATAAGGGAGAAAGAGATGTCTCCGTTTCACAGCGAGAGGGGAGACAAACAACTCACTGGTTTACGATGTTAAAAGTCCATTGCGTTGCTTTTTCCAAGCTCTGTGCCCAAAGATCTCAGGTCTCTGGGCATACAGCCAAAGATCTTCCAGCTCCCACAACACTCCAGTCTGGGACACCGATCTTCGATCCACCTGTCTCCAGAGCCCTGAGATCCTGGGCCTCCAAAGGCGAACCGAACTCTTAGGCCGCGCTCTTAGCATGTCGGATAATGGACAGTCGTGACACCATGAGAGCAGGTTCAATTCCTGCAAAGAACCGAAATCGTATTGATAAAAGTAGAGCTCATGAATATTTTTAAGGCAGAGGCTGGCGGTGGTGGTGAGATAGAATTGCAGAGTTGAATTTACAGTTGGAAAAGCCACAGTCTCAGAACAGCAGAACAGGCTGGCTGGAGCGGCCTGCATCTGTTTTTAATTTGGAGGCCAGGAGAAAAAGGAAAGGTATTGGAATTTTTAGAATCTATAGAGAAGAAAGCGATTTATGAAGTTTTCAGTAACAGTTATACTGAGGCAGGCAGACATGAATGATAGTGTACTTAATAATGGAGCGTAATCAAAATTTCAATTTCTTCTGATTTTGCACCTTTAATGAATTGTCAATCATTATTTATGTCAGTATTTGGAATTCCTTGCCTTAATGTCAAATATGCTTGTAACTTCTAAACTCTAAATATGTAATATGTAACCCATTTGGTCACATCACAGGACATTTCTGCACATGGCCTGCAATCCACTGGAATGTTTTAAATTAGCTTCTTCAATGTCAGAAGTTAATTAATTATGCCCATATCATTTTCATCATAAAAACAAGGAATGGCAATGTTAAATGGTATTTGTAGAGACCATAATCAGATCCAGATCCATCAATTAAAAATGCTCCACATATGTACAAAAATCTAAATTATAAACACTAATAATTATAAATGCAGTGAACCTTTAACCATTATGCTGTATCTGCATGCAGTGAAAGCTAAAAAAACTTAAAGCTATAAATAAATTTTTAATTAGAAGTATTGTTGATTGATCGTGGACCAGAAGTGTTAACTCTGTTCATGAATGCTGCTTGACCTTTAGTTCTACTATCTTCTGACTTTTAGTTCAGATTTCTAGTACTTGCAATTTTCCCACCTAAAGCTTTGAATTTATTTTAACAGGTTATTTAATGTTAGCAGCTTTAATGTAATCCACATTCAATACTTCAGGCTTTATGCTAGGACTTTCACTCCTAAAGTCAAGCTGTTACTTTTTAAACTACAGAATTTCCCAATTGATTACTAATCATATCTAGTAAACATTTTTACAATAATCTCCTTAAACCACTGTTACATTAGTACTAAAAAGCAACATTTAAAGTTTACTCTCCAAAACAAACGCAGAACATTAGTATATTAGCATCTTAAAAGAAAAGAAATGCATTTGGAGCCTGGCTCTTTCAATAAAATCTACTTTCTGGGATGATTATAGCTGTTGTGTTAAATGCAGCAATCCATTTGTAAAAAGCTGCGAATACTTATAATTCTGCAATTTTGTTTTGTATTTAACTTGTAAATATTATAATTCTGAGTTTTTAATCACCCAGTTACACAGTTAATAGTCATCCCATGAGTTACTTGATAGTTTCTGGCCACGCTGTCGGTGAGATTGTACTGCAGCTGCAATCGAACCCTAGGGCAATCTCATCTCAATGTCATGGTGAATCAAAAACACAGGATTAATGCTGGTAGGATTAAGTAAATCCTTTTTGATTTTTGCCTGATTTTAAATTTCTAACTCTGTTAAAATTTTTAGCTATTTAAACAGATGTTTATTTCTAGAACAATAAAGATAGATTTGATAAGTTAAATAAACTTGTATTGCTTATTTAGTGAGTTGGAATACTGTGTACCAATTAGTAACCGTTTCAGATTGCCTGACTATTAAATGGTTTCAGACGCATAGGAGAGGGCGCAAAGGTAGTTTACAAGGATGATGTCAAAACATTGGGAAAGGTGAAGTGACTTGGTCTGTTTCGAAGGAGAAAATCACAGGGTGAGCTACAAGTCACAAAATAGGAAATACTGTAGATATTTCCAGTTATGTTTCCAGTCAATATAAAATGGACTCCAAAATAAATGAAATGGGAAATATGAAAGATGCCTCTTTTTCAAGAGAATGAAAAGAATCTGGAACAGTAGGGTAGAGAGTCATTGCTAAAAGCATTTTATGAGGAAGAATAGAAAGTAGTTTGAACAGAGCATAAATGGTGGCATGCATTAGCTATGTACAATGACCTCTTCCCAGACTGAATACAATTTTTGGAACAGCTAGGTGAGGCATGATCCTTTTATGCTTGAACCACACACTTCACCCACAGTTCATCGTACACTTCACATTATGTATGGTTTATCAGCAAAAATATCATCTTCGATTCTAGACTGTTGCCTCATGAACTTCTGTTTATATGAATAAACTGGTTAATGCCTTATCTTGTTTTGTGTTGCTTAGAGTAAAGAATTTTTGACATTAGACGGAAGCTGAAATTAATGCAATCTATCAATCGTTGTCTCACTGTTTAGTCTGTTGCTTGGCTCCAGCAACATCCTGAAACTGATTGACTGTGAATAGAGGCCTAGGGGAAAGCCTAACTGCTTAAGATGAAGGAAAGGTGGGAAGTGGTGGTTCAAGCTACTATCCAAATTATCTGTTAATATAACTACAATCTTAAATGAAAACCTTAAATCAAAACTAGATATATGTCCTTATTATTAAGCCTAGTTCATAAGAGTATTTAACAAATGTATTTTTTTTATATTTGGAACTAATTTATTTAAATAAAGCATGGCAGTTGACCCAAATTATTCTTTTTCTTCCAGAAACCTGCAAACATTTTAGTTATGGGTGAAGGACCAGAACGAGGGAGAGTCAAAATAGGTATAATGTGTTATGATTTTTTTTCCGTTTATGAAATGTTACTATATTCCGTGTGGTAACTAACTTGGATGTGGTTGCTGTAACCAAGACCAAAGGTTATTTAAAAACTTAAAATGTCAGAAGTTCGATTGTATTGGCTCATTTTGTTTCCTATGTAAAGAATTGTATCTCAAGCCACAGATCAGCCAACTTCAGTTCTCATACGTAGGTAGCTCAATGGGAAAATAAAATGCGTTTGCCTCCTTTCCTGTCCTGGATGGCATCCAAGCTGTGGAATTTCCTGATTTTGATGATTCATAATTGCATTCAAAATAGGAAAGAACGCTGATCTGTTAGGTTTGTTTGGAGCTATTTACTTTTGCTAAAGCAAATCCCTTCTGAGTGAATATCCACTACAGAATGAAATTCAAATCTCAATTTTGTGATTTAATCAAGTACTTCAACCTTTCAAAGATTAACAGAAAATCTATGTTAGAAGTATTTCCTCAGCCCTGATGTATGCACACATTTTGATACCAACACCTAACTAGGGGAATACTTGACAATTTAAAACAAAATTAAACCAATTAGTTTATCTTGTGATGCCATTTCCTAGTTTATTTTGGCATTTTTAAAAGCTATGTTCCAGAAGTTGCACACACATCATTGAGGATGTTTAAGAAGGAGATTGACAGGTATCTAATTAGTCAGGGTATCAAGGGATATGGGGAAAAAGCCGGAAATTGGAACGAGATGGGTGAATAGTTTAGCTCATGGGGGAGCTGCGGAGCAGACTCGATGGGCCGAATGGCATACTTCTGCTCCTTTGTCTTGTGATCTTGTGAAGTTACATTCCTAGAACAATTAGACTCAGAATCCAGTTTAGTATCACTGGATACATATGAAATATGTTGTGAAATTTGTTGTTATGCAGCAGCAGTACAGTGTAATATGTAAGAATAAAAATTTGAAAAACAAGCTGTCATATTTATTGTTTGCATGTATTTTTAGATTATCTCCTGATCAATTAGAAGCTGCTACTAGTATTTTATCAGATTAATACATAATAATTCAATGAAACTATTTTGAAAGTTATATTTTTGCCACTTTACAATCAAAGATTTTAAATATTTAATTCTGGGCTTAATTCAGTGATTTATTTTAAATTCTTCATTGCTCCTCAATTTGTTTCAGACCAAATGGTGCAAGAAAAACGTATTCTTAGCTAGTATCTGAAACTGGTTACTGGAAATCTTTCATCAATTGAGTTCCAAAGTATATTTCTATAGTTTACACATTGTATTGTCTCGAAAATGAATTCTCACCATTGCTTGTTTTCCCAGTTTCATTGACATTGATGTGTGAATAATCTCTCCAAATTGAGAAAAATCATGGGTTGGAAATCAACCTGAAAATTATAAATAATCCATATCTTAAATTTGTTAGGAAAGAAAATCTGTTGACCTTCTGAGCTACTATAATTGTGTACTTCCCAGTTACTACAGTTCATTGCACAACAATTTGGTTAATCATCCATGGATCCTGAGGGCATAATCAGAATGTATGATCGTACCAATCTTACTTATTTTCTTATTTTCTCTTATTTTCCTATTTTCTCTTATTTTCCATGAAAATTTTAAGTTTGAATAATATTAGTGGATAAAACTAAATATTTCCATATTTAAGCTGCTCTACTCTTCTAAACAACCATGTGCTAGCGGTTTCACAATGTTCCTGCTTAATTATTCTTAAATAGAAATGCTGCAAACACTTAGCATGTCAGGCAGCGTCTGTGGAAAGAGAAACAATTAATACTGTCAGTCTGGAAGGCTGCAGGCCAACAAATGATAACAGATCCATAGTCTGCAGAATTTTCTGGTTTCATTTCAGCAGTCCTTCATCTGCATCTTTTTTATTTTAATAATTTTTTGCAACTTTTTTGATAATTGGATGGAGATGTTTAGAATTATCATATATTCCTATCCAATCCTTGATCATCCTAGCTGCCTGTTGCTAGTTAAATCCTTTATTTTACTAGTTGTTCCGTTCTTTGTTATAACCGGCTGTGTTCCTTCAATTTCTGCCTGCTTGCCTTCCTTTGGGTTTCAAAAGGTACTTTTATTATCTGCACAATTGAAAATTGATTAAGAAATCCAGCTCAAGCAACGCAATGTGAATAAAAACTAAATGAAAAGCAAAATGGTAACAGAGAAAAAAAAAATGACTGCTCCTGATTTTCGCTGCGAGATCTCTGAAAAAGAATGATGTACGTGAATCAGGAGCAAAATTGTCTTTAGAGCAGCATATTTTCGAGGTGCTGTTACATATTTGTTCATTTTGCCCTCTGCGTGCTGTACTGAAACATGTTCCATATTTGTATCATTCATACAGCGGACATGGGCTTTGCTCGATTGTTTAATTCACCCCTGAAACCTTTAGCGGACTTGGATCCAGTAGTGGTTACATTTTGGTATCGTGCACCAGAGTTGTTACTTGGTGCAAGGCATTATACTAAAGCCATAGGTGAGTATTGGAACAAGGTGGAGGATATTAAAGTTTTAGAACCTCAGTTTCCTTGATCAGAAAAACACAATAAAGTATTGGTCTATTGTAAGATTTAAAGGTTTACTTGTGTACTTTACCAATTGTAATATTAAATTAATTTGAATGATAGTTTATTAAAGAAAAGTACAGCACAGAAACAATCCTTTTAGCCCATCTAGTCTGTGCCAAACTGCCTAGTCCCATCAAGCTGCACCTAGACTATAGCCCTCTATACCCCTACCACCCATATACCCATCCAAACTTATTCTAAATGTTGAAATCGAGCTCGGTTGCATTACTTGAGCTGGCAGCTCGTTCCACACTCTCAGCGAAGAAGTTTCCCCTTTTTACCTTTAAGCTTTTTACCTTTCACCCTGAACCCATGACCTCTAGTTGTAGTCCCACCCAACCTCAGTGGAAAAAGCCTGTTTGCATTTAACCTATCTCTACCCCTCATAATTTTGCATACTTCTATCAAATCTCCTGTCAATCTTCTATGTTCCAAGGAATTAAGTCCTAACCCATTAAATTCGTTAAATTTTTGCATCAGTCTTCATTGTGGAAGACATTAGCAGTATGGTGGAGGTTTCAGGTATCAGGGCATGAAGTGTGTGAAGTTAAATAACTGGAGAGGAAGGTTCTTGGGAAACTGGTGGGCCTGAAGGTAGATAAGTCACCTGGACCAGATGGTGTACACCCCAAAGTTCTGAAAGGGGTGGCTGAAGAGATCATGGAAGCATTAGTAATGATCTTGCAAGAATCTCTAGATTCTGGAATGTTACTGGAAGACTGGAAAGTTACAAATGTCACTCCAAGAAGGGAGAGAGGCAGAAGAAACGAAACAAAGGCCGTTAGACTATCGAAGAATGAGGGGTGACCTCAATGGAACCTATAAAATGATGAAAGGCCTTGATAGAGTGGATGTGGAGAGGATATTTCCTATTATGGGAGAGTCTAAGACCAGAAGATCCAGCCTCAGAATAGAGGGACGTTCTTTTAGAACAGAGATGAGATGGAATTTCTTCAGCCAGAGGGTGGTGAATCTGTGGAATTCTTTGCCACAGGCAGCTCTGGAGACCAAGTCGTTATGTATAATTATTGCAGAGGTTGATAGATTCTTGATTGGTCAGGGCATGAAGGGATATGAGGAGAAGGCAGGAGATTGAAATGATGGAGCAGACTCGATGGGCCTAATTCAGCTCCTATATCTTTTCTTTCTTCCGGTCCCAGCAACATCCTTGTAAATTTTCTCTTTAACTTTATTTACATCTTTTCTGTAGGTAGGTGACCAATTTGCATACGATATTTCCAATTAGGCCTCACCAACATCTTGTACAACTTTAACATTCTGTACTCAATATTTTGATTTATGAAGGTGAATGTACCAAATGCTTTCTTTATGGCCTATCTACTTATGCCACCACTTTCAATGAACTATGGACCTGTATTCCCAGATCCCTTTGTTCTACCGCACTCCTCAGTGCCCTACTATTCACTGTGTAAGACCTCCCTTGGTTGGTCCTAACAAAGTGCAACACTTCACACTTGTCTATTAAATTCCTTCTGCCATTTTTCAGCTTGTTTTCCCAGCTGCTCCAGATCCCGCTGCAAGTTCTGATAGTATTCCTCATTGCCCACTACACTGTTAATCTTGGTGTCATCTGCAAATTTGCTGATCCAGTTAACCACATGATCATCTAGATCATTGATATAGATGACAAACAACAGTGGATTCAGTCCTGATCCTTGTGGCACTCCACTAGTCTTAGGGCTCCAGTCACAGAGGCAACCATCTACTACCACTCTCTGGCTTCTCCCACAATATACTACCTCATCTTGAATGCCAAGTGACTGAACCTTCTTGGCCAACCTCCCACGTGAGACCTTGTAAGATACCTTGCCAAAGTCCATGTAGACAACATCCACTACCTTGCCTTCTTCCACTTCCCTGGTAACTTCCTCAAAAAACTCTATATAAGATTAGTTAGACAAAACCTACCTGGCACAAAGCCTTGCTGACTATTCCTAATCAGTTCCTGTCTATCCAAGCACTCATATATCTGGCCGCTTAGAATACCTTCCAATAACTTTGTCACTACTGATGCCAGATTCACAAACCTATAACTTCCTGGTTTAATTTTAGAACCTCCCTTTAACAGCTGAACAACATTAGCTATCCTCCAATCCTCTGGTACCTGAGCTGCACTAAGGATGATTTAAATCTTTCTGGTAGGACCCTGCAATTTCTGCACTTGCCTCCCACAGTGTCGGAGACAGCAAACAATCCCTCCTCTGTAATCTGTATAGGGTCCATGAACTTGCTGCTGTTTTGCCTCACATCTAAGCTTTCTCTGTCTGTTTACCAAAGAAATACTAATGCAAAAAAAATCCATTTAAGGTCTCCCCAGTCACTTTTAGCTTCATGCATAGATTACCATTCTGATCTTTCAGAGGACTAATTTTGTCCCTTGCAATCCTTTTGCTTTTAACATATCTGTAGAATCCCTTAGGATTCTTTTTCACCTTGTCTGCTAGGGCAACCTCATGCCTTCTTTTAGCCATCCCAACTTCTTTATTAAGTGTTCTCTTACATTTCTTATAGTCCGGAAGTACCTAATTTGTTCCTTCCTGCCTGTACCTGCTCTGCATCTCCTTTTTTTTCATAACTAGGCCCTCAACATATCTTGAAAACCAAGGTTCCTTAAACCTGTTACCTTCACCAATTATTCTGACAGGCACATGCAAGCTTTGTACTCTCAAAATTTCACTTTTGAAGGCCTCACAATTTATCAAATTCACCTTTGCCAGAAAACAGCCTGACCCATTCCACACTTGCCAGATCCTTTCTGATACCATCAAAATTGGCCTTTCTCCAATTTAGAATCTCAGCCTGCAGACCAGACCTAGCCTTTTCCATATTTACTTTGAAACTAATGGCATTATGATCACTAGATGCAAAGTATTTCCCTACACAAGCTCCTATCACCTGTCCTGTCTCATCCCCTAATAGGAGATCAAGTTTTGCAGACTCCCTCACTGGGACTTCGATGTACTGATGAAGGAAACTTTCATGAACACTTTTGACAAACTGTATCCCATCTAGTCCTTTTACAATATGGGAGTCCAAGTCAATGTACGGAAAGTTAAAATCACTTACTATCACAACCTTATATTTCCTGCAGCACTCTGCATCTTTCTACAAATTTGCTCCTTTAAATCCTGCCGCCTGTTAGTGGTCTATAATATAGCCCCATTAATGCGGTGATAACTTTCTTATTCCTCAGTTCCATCAATAAAGCCTCACTAGACAAGTTCTCCAGTCTGTCCTGACTGAGCACTGCTGTGGCATTTTCCTTGACTAGTTCCACCACCCCTCGCCTTTTAATCCTCGGTCATGTCAAAAATAACAGAACCCCAGGATACTGAGCTGCCAGTCTTGCCCCTCCTGGAACCAAGCCTCAGTAATGGCTACAATATCATATTTCCATGCTGTGAATTCATCTGCCTTTCCTACAATACTTGCATTGAAATGTACACAGCTCAGAACATTAGTGACACTGTGCTGAGTGTTGTGATTCCTGACCTTCTTGCTCAGTGGTCAAGTATTACATTATATTGTTAATACTTATTAAAATTTTGTTTAGATATAATATACTGAACTCTTAACATATATAATGATTTAATTTGAATTTCGATTTTAAACTGCCGAAATGTGTCAAATTTAATTTAAGACTACTTCCTGTGTATTTAACTGGCATTTTCTTAATCTTCATACAACTTGTAATATAATACTACCGTAGGCTCCACAGTAGCATAGTGGTTAGCACAACGAGGAGTTGTACATCCTCCCCATGAACGCATGGGTTTCCTCCGGGTGCTCCTGTTTCCTCCCACGGTCCAAAGCTGTACGGGTTAGGTTAATTGGTCATTGTATTGTAAATTGTCCTAGGCTGGGGTTAAATAGGTGGGTTGCTGGGCAGTGTGGCTCTTTAGGCTGGAAGAGCCTGTTTCATACTGCATCTCCGAAGGAACAAACAAATAAATAAATAAATAGTTATACTGCTTTGATGAATTATGCATAATTTACTTTATAAATTGCAATCCTTCACAGTTTAAATACGTAATTAGGCAAAGCAAGATTGCCACACGAAAAAGAATGAAAATGATTTGACTTGTTGGATTTCAGTGATGTGCATTTACATTAAATATATCAGAAGCAAAGGAAAGAGTAATCTGATGTGCATTGGAAAATGAAAAATGTTGAACTTTGTACCACTAACTTGTCTTTACTTCTCCTATTTTATTAGATATTTGGGCTATTGGTTGTATATTTGCTGAGCTATTAACATCTGAGCCTATTTTTCACTGTCGTCAAGAAGATATCAAGACTAGTAATCCTTATCATCATGATCAACTGGATAGAATATTCAATGTCATGGGATTTCCAGCAGGTGAGTCTTGAATCTTCACTGAACTGATCTCCCCATGTTAATATGCTTTTATTTATTATTCTGTAATCTCCATATAGAAGTAGTTGTGGATTAGCAGAATTATTATGATTGCTCCACATCTTTAAAAAAACACTATTTTGTAGTTTGTGTTATGATAGGTATCACTTAGTTGACTAAACCAGCAATGGTGAAGGGAAAAGTAAATGTCCTATCTTAAATTATAACGCCTGAAAAGTAGAAACCTAATTTTTTTAAGGAAATAATGTGAATTTGCTACAGAATAACCTGGTGTTCTGTTGTAAGAAAGCATAAAACATTGTTTTGTAGTAATTCTTCAGTGTGAATGGCCACCCATTATTTGTAAGAAAGCATAAAACATTGTTTTGTAGTAATTCTTCAGTGTGAATGGCCACCCATTATTTATTCTTAATCTTCATACAACTTGTAATATAATACTACCGTAGGCTCCACAGTAGCATAGTGGTTAGCACAATGAGGAACCTTGGTTTTCAAGATATGTTGAGGGCCTAGTTATGAAAAAAAAGGAGATGCAGAGCAGGTACAGGCAGGAAGGAACAAATTAGGTACTTCCGGACTATAAGAAATGTAAGAGAACACTTAATAAAGAAGTTGGGATGGCTAAAAGAAGGCATGAGGTTGCCCTAGCAGACAAGGTGAAAAAGAATCCTAAGGGATTCTACAGATATGTTAAAAGCAAAAGGATTGCAAGGGACAAAATTAGTCCTCTGAAAGATCAGAATGGTAATCTATGCATGAAGCTAAAAGTGACTGGGGAGACCTTAAATGGATTTTTTTTTGCATTAGTATTTCTTTGGTAAACAGACAGAGAAAGCTTAGATGTGAGGCAAAACAGCAGCAAGTTCATGGACCCTATACAGATTATTTTGTGCTATACAAGAATATGAGTGCAGTGGTCATGACAAATATGCTGGGACATCTGCCCATAACTTAATAAATTGTTGGTGCAAAGTGCACTGCTCTTTGCCTTAATTGATGTGGTCATCACATGATTAAATCTCATTCATGCATTTTGAATGTTTCCTTTATTTCATTATTTAGTGACATACAGCATCTTTGTGACAGCAGGGTCTCCCTTTTAGATTGGCAGTGGTGAATGGCTTTAACCTTGCATCTCCACCAGAAAAGACAGCTATGAAAAATCTGAACATTTCCATATTAATTACACTGGACAACAAAGATTTTGCTTCCTCAATATTTTTTGGTGTTTCTTATGGATTTTGGGCTGCTGATCATGAAAAATCACCATGAAATTTCCCTGTCATGCACTTTTTTAAGAAGTCGCTTATGTTTGTTATTTCAATTCATAACTTAATTCAAAATAACTGATGCCAAGTTTAAGGAAGGCATTTTTGTTGGTCCACAAATCTAACAAGTTATCAATGATGAGCATTTCAAAGAACTTCTAGTGAGGGGGTTGGTCACTTGCTTCCCCTGCAGGGGAGGGATTGGGAAGGTGTTGATATTGTAACTGTATTTTTTTTCTGCGGGGGAGGGGTCAGATTGTAATGCTGTTTTTTTCTGCGGGGAGTGGGCCAGGGATTATATTGTTGCTGTTTTTTTCTACAGGGAGGGGGGGTCAAGGATTTGCTGCTTTTTTCTGCAGTGGAGGGGAATTGAGGATAGTTGTCGCTGTACATTTTCTGCGGAGAGGGGTGAGATCAGATGCTATTGTCGCTGTTTTTTCTGTAGGGGATTCTGGGTTCTGCGAGTTGTGTTTCTTTTAGTTTTTCATGTGTATTTCGTGGCTATCTGAAGAAGACAAATATGAGAGTTGTATTGTTCATGCATACTTTAATAATAAAATGAACCTTGAACCTTGGGACCGGAGAAAATCACATGGAAGGCATTCAAGGACATTGAAAAATTTCTTAGCAATTACAGAGCACCAAACTATATACAGTTGGTTGACAACATGCTTCAAGCATACAAAATCATGAACTGCATTCCCATTTAGACCTTCCCTGCAAATCTTGGTACTGTCAGTGATGAGCATGGTGAAAGGACATTGCAGTCATGGAGAAGAAGTATCAGACCAACTACAATCCATCAATGCTGGCTGATTATTGTTGGGCACTTAAACGAGAAGCCTCAGACACTGAGACAAACAAAAATCAACAAAACATTTTTAGCTTAATTGAACTATTTCAAAGTATCAGTACTCTTTATGCAATTAAATGCATTGTATTCAATAAAAGCTAAATTTTTGTTTCTCCAAATTCCTGTATGATACTAGTGGTCTGAAATTGTATGAGGGGTGATTGATAAGTTCGTGGCCTAAGGTAGAAGGAGTCAATTTTAGAAAACCTAGTAATTTATTTTTCAACATAGTCCTCTCCTACATTTACACACTTATTCCAGCAGTCGTGGAACATACGGATCTTGGACATCCAGAAAGTGTCCACAGATGGGTGATTGATAAGTTTGTGGCCTAAGGTAGAAGGAGATGAGTTATACAGCTTTCTTTACATGCACATGCAGGTCAACTCTTCGGGTGATTATGCAGAAAGTTTGAAGTTAGTAACTCATCTCCTTCTACCTTAGGTCACGAACGTATCAATCACCCCTGATGAGTTATTAACTGATGAGTTTAATAGAGCAGACTCGATGGGCCTAATTCTTTTCTTTCCTCCAGTCCCAGCAACATCCTTGTAAATTTTCTTTAAAGCTGGCTGCTTTACTGAGGAAGTGAGAAGTATAGGCAGCGTTGACAGAGGGCAGGCTAGTTCCTATGATGTGCTGATCTGTGTCCACAACTTATTGCAGTTTTTTTTAATGGTCATTTGCAATCCAGTTGCAATACCATGCCTTTATGCATGCAGACAAAATGCATTTTATGGTACATTGATAAATATTGGTAAAGGTTGACTGGATCATGCCAAATTTATTTAGCCTCCTGAGGAAGTAGAGGCATTGGTGAGCTTTCTTGGCTGTTGGTGAAGTTCACTCCTAGGAATTTGAAGCTTTCAACACTTTCAACCTTAACACCGTTGATACAGGCAGTAGCAAGTGCTCGCCACCCACCTCCCCTCCTTCCTGAAGTCAGTGACCAGCTGTTTTGTTGACGTTAAGGGAAAGGTTGTTGTTATGCTACCATGTCAGTAGCTCTCTATTTCCTTCCTGTACTCTGACTCATTGTTGTTTGAGACTTATTTTACACTTATGATTGTGTGGCTAAGCACAGCTCCATTGCCATATTTAAGTTTGCTGATGACACCACTGTCGTTGGCTGAATCAAAGGTGGTGATGAATCAACATATAGGAAGGAGATTAAAAATCTGGCTGAGTGGTCCCACAACAACAACCTCTTACCAATGTCAGCAAGACCAAGGAGATAATTATTAACTGGAGGACCATGAGCCAGTCCACAATGGGGAATCAGAGGTGGAGAGGGTCAGCAGCTTTAACTTCCTTGGTGTTACAATTTCAGAGGACCTGTCTTGGGCCCAGCATGTAAATGCAATTATGAAGAAAGCACAGCAATGCCTCTACTTCCTTAGGAGTTTGTGAAGGTTTGGCATCTATAACTTTGACTAACTTCTATAGATACGTGATGGAGAGTATACTGACTGGCTTTATTACATCTCTGTTGTGGAAACATCAATGCCCTTGAACTGAAAATCCTGCAAAAGGTAATGGATACAGCCCAGTCCATCACAGGTAATGCCCTCCCCATCATTGAGCTCATCTACACAGAACATTGTTGCAGGAAAGGAGCATCCATCATAAGAACCTCCATTACCCAGGTCATGCTCTCTTCTCACTACTGTTATCGGGAAGAAGCTACAAGAGCCTCAGGACTCACACCACCAAGTTCAGGAGTAATTATCACCCCTCAGCTATCAGGCTCTTGAACCAAAGGAATAACTTTATTCAACTTTACTTGCCTCATCACTGAACTGTTCCCACAACTCACTTTCAAGAACTCTTTATCTCATATTCTTGATATCTATTGTTTGTTTATGCATTTATTTTCTTTATTTTTGTATTTGCACAGTTTATTGTCTGTTGCACATTGGTTATCCGCCCTATTGGTTCAGCCTTCCATAGATTCTATTATGGTTATTTAATTTATTGAGTATGCCTGCAAGAAAATGAATCTCAGAGTTGTATACGGTGACATAAATATACTTTGATAATGAATTTACTTTGAACTCTGAATGTTTGAGATGAGACCCACTACATAGTATCTTCTGCCAACTTGTAGATGGAGTTAGAGCAGAATCTCGCCACAGACATGAGTGTACAGGGAGTAGAGTAGGGTGCTACGGACACACAGTGAACACCGGTGTATAGAATAGTCATGGCAGAGCTTTTGCTGCCTATCCTTGCTGATTGCAGTCTGTTGGTCGGGAAGTTGAGGATCTAGTTGCAGAGGAAGGCCTTTACTGTCAGGGTCTGGAGTTTTAGCGATGGGTTTGCTCGTAATAATAGTATTGAAGGCAGAATTGTAGTCAAATAAACAATAGTCTGGTGAAGGTGTCTTTATTGTCCGGATGTTCCAGGAATTGGCATCGGACCAGGGAGATGGTGTCCCTGTTTCAACGATAAGATTTACTGATGTGAGCTGCACTTAGTTCACTACTGTACTCTGAGTACTCCTGACTTCCTATGCAGACATTCTACTTCAAGTCTTTTCAGACAGGAATTTAACAGATGGATATGGGGAACACATTGGTTTATTTCATTCACCATGCATCCTAGCTCAATTCTTTTTAGAAACCCCTCCACTATTTTTTGTTATAAATTATTCATATGGAAAACAATTTTATAACAATATTGAATCATAAAATAGACTCTGGACTTGCAGTATTCCCAACAATTTTGTCAGTGCAATATACTTGAATCCATCCGAGGATTAAAAAAAATTGAGAAGTAATTTACTGCCTAATTTTGAATGCTTTCACAATGTTCTTCTTCTTAAACCGTTCTGTTGTTGATTTATTCTTGTCTTTCGGATCATTGTTTTGTTGCATCATCCAACTTCTCTTCAGCTTCAGGTGACGGACTGCTACCTTGACATTCTCCTGTAAAATGTTATGGTACAATTTTGAATTCATTGTTCCCTCAGCGAATGCAAGCTGTCCAGGCAACAAAACAGCCCCAAACCATGGTGCTCCTTCGACCATGCTTCACAGTTGGGATGAGGTTTTGGTGTTGCTGTGCAGTGCCCTTTTCTCTCTAAGCAAAGCATTGTGCATTTCTGCCAAAAAGTTCAACTTTTGTCTTATCTGGCCACAGAACATTGTCCTAGAAATATTGTAAAACATCCAGTAGTCTTTTGCAAATATGAGACATGCAGCCATGTCTTTTGGAGAGCAGTGGTATCGTCCATGGTTTCCTTCCAAGAATACCATTCTCGTTCAGTGTTTTTATTATAGTGGACACACGAATAGAGACTTCAGCGAGTTCTAGAGATTTCTGCAAGTCTTTTGCTGTGACCCTTGGGTTCTTTTTCACCTCCTTCAGCATTGCACATTGCGCTTTTGGTGTGATCTTTGCAGGATGCCCACTCCTCGGGAGGGTAGCAACAGTACTGAGTTTCTTCCATTTGTAGACAATTTCTCTTACTGTGGACTGATGAATACTCAGGTCTTTAGAAGTGCTTTTGTAGCCTTTTCCAGCTTTGTGTATCTCTACAATTCATTTTCTAAGGTCCTCTAAAAGTTGTTTTGATTGAGGCATGGTACACATAAACAGATCTTTCTTGAGAAGAGCAGACTCTGTCAGTAACTTGAACTTGTGTGTCTTTTTTTATATAGGGTAGGGCACCTCGACAACCCACATCTCCACTCTCATCTCATTGATTGGAACACCTGACTCCAAATAGCTTTTGTAGAAGGCAGTGCCCCAGAGATTCATATACTTTTTATAACAAATACATATAATACTGGATCACTTCTCTCAATAAATAAAATTAACAAATATAATGTTTTGGTGTCATTTATTTAACTGGGTTCTCTTTATCTAGTTTTAGAACTTGCATGAAGATCTGGTCACATTTTAGGTCATATTCATGCAAAAATAGAGAAAATTCTACAGGGTTCACAAACTTCCTAGCACCACTATATTACAATCTAGCCCAAATTATGATAAGATGTTGAGTAGATTGTGAATTGTCTGTGGATTTTTTCTGGTTCCAAAAGGAGGCAAATAGTTTGGTGATATGGAAGTGTAAAGGAAGTTTAGTTGCAACTAGTTTGCTGTAATGTCATTTCTTGATATCAATATTAAATGTTAAAATGAAACAATACTTCATTGTTCATCCCAACATAGATCAAACAAACATACTGTTTAGGTCTTCACCTTAAATGTTATAATAGTAAAGAATTAAAGCTTAAAGATTAGCTTTATTTGTCTGATGTACATTGAAGCATGCAGTGAAATGAGATTTCTCTGTCAATGACCAACACTGTCCAAGGATTTGCTGGGGGCAGTCCACAAATATCACCATGCTTCCAGCACCAATATAGCACGCCAACAACGACTAACTCTAACCCGTATATCTTTGAAATGTGGGAGGAAACCGGAGCAGCTGAAGGAAACCTAGTGGTCATGGGGAGAAATTACAAACTCACAGACAGCAGTGGGAATTGAATCCCAAATGTGATTGCCGGCACTGTAAAGCAATTGTGCTAACCACTTCACTACAGTGTCGCCCAGATGCTACCATGCCACACATATATTACAATGCTGTCCATGTGTTTCAAGCACTTTTCTAGATGGAATATATGAGAAATGTATTGAATACTTCCAAAAGCTATTCAGCAATGCAATTTAACTTACATTTTATCTTTTTCCAGATAAAGATTGGGAAGATATTAAAAAGATGCCAGAACATTCAACGTTAATGAAAGATTTCAGAAGAAATACGTGAGTCTTAATTTTGCTTCTTCTGATTAATATGCATACAAAAATAGCATACTATAAAATTAGGTACTGTTCTGAAATTGTCTTTCATAATGAGACTTCATACCAGACATAAACCATTGTGTCTTTTGGAGCCACTTTCTGTTGGATGTGATTAATAACAGGGTGTTACATTGAGCACTAGGACTAAAGGACAGAAAGGAAATTCTGGCAGAACTGTGCTCTCCATCTCTTGAAGGGATTAATCCAAGCAAATGTAAGGTTTACACTTTGGAAGGTCAAATATAAGAGAAAAGTATATGGTTAATGGCAGGGTCCTTAGCCTTGATGTACAGAGGAATTTGAGGTTGGGATGGGGAGGTTCAAGTCCATAACTTCCTGAAAGTGACCATGCAGGTTTATAAGGTGATTATTGGCACGGTTGCCTTCATTGGTCAGGGCATTGAGTATACAAGTAAGTCATACTGCACAAAGAGTGCTGGGTGCAATTCTGCTCATCTCATTACTGAAGAATATGGAGACTTTGGAAAGGGTACAAAAGAAGTTTACCAGGACACTGCTTGGATTAGAATGTGTGAGCTATAAGGAGAAGCTGGAAAAAACTTGGCTGAGGGGAAACCGTCTTGAAGTTTATCAAATTATGAGAGGCATAGATAGGGCAGATAGTGAGAATCTCTTTCACAGGATAGTAATGTCAAATACTGGGGGACATGCACTTAAGGTGAGAAGTGAGAAGTTTAAAGGAGATGCGTGGGGCAAGTTTTTTTATACCGAGAGTGGTGTGTCTGGAACAGGCTGTCAGGTTAGTGGTAGAAACAGATAACAATAGTGGCATTTAAGAGGCTATTAGATAGATGCATAAATATGCAGGGAATGAAAGGATTTGGATCACGTGCAGGCGGAAGGGATTTAGTTACATTTGGCATTCTGTTTGACATAGACATCGTGGGTCAATGGGCCTGTTCCTGTGCTGCTGCATTCTGTGTAACCCATAATATTTTGTAGGCCCACAATGTCCATGCCAAACGTGATGCCAGTTAAAACCACACATCTACCTGCAGGTAGTTCATTGCCTCTTCATGTGCTTGTCTAACTGCTGCTTAAGTATTGCTATCATATTTGTATCCACTTCCTCCCTTGGCAGTCAAGTTTATTGTCTCATACACAAGTAATGTATGCAGGGGTGCAAAGAAGAACTTGTACGCGGACACATTAACATTCTCTATGTATGTTTAAAAAATCTTGCCACAGTCTTTAAACTTTCCCCTCTCATCTTAAATCTATGACTTGTGGTACTTGACATTTCCATCTTGAGAAAAGTATCTATCTACCCTGTCCATCCCTTTCTTAACTTTATATACTTCTTGGACACTCCAGAAGACAAACTTTGAAGTTTGTCCAATCTCAAAGTTTAAGGTTCAAAGTGAATTTATTATCAAAGTACATATATGTTACCATATACTACCCCAAGAGTTATTTACTTGTGGGCATTCACTGCTGAAATTTCTCTGTACAGCTAATACTGGCAACAACCTGGTGAACGTTTTCTGTGTCACTTCATAGCCTGCATATCCAATAAGTCAAATTTAATGTGATCAATCTTTTATACAGCTGCAGCATGACTTCCTGACTTTTATACTCAACATCCCAACTTATAAAAGCAAGTATGCTATATAGCATGATTACCACCCTATCTCCTTGTGTCTGCTACTTTTAGAGAGCTTTAAACTTGCACACCAAGACTCTTCTGGACATTGGTGGTTCTTAGGGTCCTGCCATTTACTATACAATTTCCTGTTGTGTTGACCTTCAAGAGCACACCTCAGACTTGTTTGTATTAAACTCCATTTGCCAGTTTTCTGCCCACGTTACCAACTGGTCGATATACTTATACACCCTTTGATAATCTTCTCTGCTTCTAATTTTTGCATCGTCTGCAAATTTACTCATCAGCCCACCTACATTTTCATCGGAATGATTTACATATATCACAAACAATAGAAGTCCCAGCACTGACCCTCACTGAGTGCCACTGGTCACACACCTCCACAAAGAATAGTAAATAATTTCATTAATTCCATTCTTTCATTAATTTCCATAAAATCAGCTGATTTTGCAAACATCTTCTAGGGAAGTTTCTATTTCTCACATAACCCAACAAGTCAGAGTCACAATCAAACAACAAGGCAACTGCAGTTCAGCCTCAATTGTCTGTGGCAGCCATTAAATATGTATATTAATCCTATTTTGTAATACCCGGTCTGCAGCCTTCTATGGCATGGCATTTTAAGTGCTCACCTAAAGATATTGAGAGTCTTCAATATTGAGAGACTAATTACCTCCATTCAGAGAGTGCATTCCAGATTCCACCAGCCTTGGTGAAAAATTCTTCCTCCAATTCCCTTTAAATCTCTTATCCCCGTTCTCTAGTCGTTGTCATCTTTGGTTATAGGAAATGTTTCTTACTAACTATACTATCTATGCCGTTCGTAATTTTGTATACTTGTTAGGCCATACCTCTTCTCCATTGCAAGGAAAACAAATCCACCTTATTCGGCCCCTCAAATTTTCCACCCAGGTAACACATTTGTGAGTTTTCTCTGCACCCAGTATAGAGAAGTAATTCTTCCTCTGGTGTGCTGACGTGCGTGGTCAGCAGCATGTACATCCCATAAAGAAAACAAAGACCAAGTAGTAAAGGAAAATATAGTCCATGAATCTCTGTATTTTTAGTAATAACCTTATCATTGAATTTTAATACTATCTCTGTTTAACACACCGTTATGTTAATCCTGGATGGATTGCTTATGGTCAATAAATAATTTCAGTTTGAATTAAAATGACAAATTCATGGCAATAAACTATAAAGGTGGAAAGGTTAATGTTTTCATTATCTAGACTGGTTTCATTGCCTGTAAGGGAGATTATGCCAGTTGCAGAAGATAAATATGTACCCTTTTGTTGATTTTGATATCGCTGCAGTATAAAATGGCGCTTTCCTGAGTATCAATAAAGGGGACTGAGAAAAGTTGAATAAAGCATGATTTAATTGTTTTAGATTGATTTATTGACATAAGGTAATGAGCATTTTGGTGTACTCAAGAAGAATTTATCGATTAATAGATTGTGTTTTTATTATCACTGACATAAAGTCATAAAATTTTTTGTTTTGTGGTAGCAATGAAGTGCAAGACATAAAAGTTACTATAAGTAATGTAAAAAAGGAATAATGAGGCAATTTTGGTGCACCATTCAGAAATCTCATGGTGGAGGGGAAGAAGCTGTTCCTAAAACATAGTTTGGTTCTTCGTGCTCCAGCATGTTCACCCAATGGTGGTAATGAGAAGAGGGCTCTATAGTGGGGACGGTTGTGCTTGTGATAAAGTTGGCTGAGTGTGCAACCCCTGGCAGTCTCTTGTGATCCTGCACTTTGGAGCCTCCATACCAGTGGCAAAGCAACAAGTCATAATTTCTACAGCTGTAGAAATTTGTTAGTCTTTAGTGATATACCATATCGCATCAAACTTCTAATGAAGTAGAGCTGCTGGTGTGACTTCTTCATGATTAATCAATGTGTTGAGCCCAGGATGGTTCCTCTTAGGTGTTGATGCCCAGATACTTGGAGCTGATCATCCTTTCCACTACTGTCCCTCAATGAAGACTGGTGTGTGTTCTGCTGACTTCCTCTTCCTGAAGTCCATGATCAATTCATTGGCCTTGCAACACTACTCAACAGCCAATCTTTCTCATGCCTCCTTGTCACCATCAGACCATACTGGTCACCTTTGGCACCTCTTTCCCAAGTGGATATTATTGCTCTGTCATACTTGAGAATTTGTGTTACTTCCTGAACAAATTTGACTTGGACTTGCTGTTTCCCTTTATTCTTCCAGGCGTCTTTGGATTAAGAGTTTTTAATATGAAAGTAGAGTGAGCAGAGGGCGTTAAATCTTTGGTACTTAATTTAAGGATCTGCAAACAAACTCATTTTGTGCAGTTGATTTTTGAAATTCTTTACTATATGTGCATTATTTTGTGATAACAAAATAACAGGCTAAGTATCAAGTCATTAGGGATACCGATTCAGAAAGGCTAGCAAATATGGTACTCAAGCTGTTGTATCTAAATGCGTGTCGTATAAGAAATAAGGTGGATGATCTTGTTGCACTATTACAGATTTCCAGATATGATGTTGTGGCCATCACTGAATTGTGGCTGAAGGATGGTTGTAGTTGGGAGCTGAATGTCCAAGGTTACACATTATATCGGAGGAATAGGGAAGTAGGCAGAGGGGGTGGTGTGGCTCTACTGGTTAAGAATGGCATCAAATCAGTAGAGAGATGTGACATAGGATCGGAAGATGTTGAATCCTTGTGGGTTGAGTTAAGAAACTGGAAGGGTAAAAGGATGTTGATGGCAGTTATATACAGGCCTCCCAACAGTGGCTGGAAAATGGACCACAGGTTACAACAGGAAATAGAAATGGCGAATCAAAAGGGCAATGTTATGGTAGTAATGGGAGATTTTAACATGTAGGTCGATTGGGAAGATCAGGTTGGTAATGGATCTCAAGAGAGTGAGTATGTTGAATACCTAAGAGATTGCTTTGTAGAACAGTTTGTCGTTGAGCCTACTAGGGGATCAGCTGTACTGGATTGGATGTTATGTAATGTAACGAAATGGGAGGTGAGGACCTTGATAAAATCACTGTCACTAAAAAGATAGTGATGAGCAAACTAGAGGGCCTGAAGGTAGATAAGTCCCCTGGCTCTGATGGGATGCATCCCAAGGTTTTGGCGACGGTTATAGTAGACACGTTGGTAATCATTTACCAAAACTCTCTAGACTCTGGGCAGGTCCCGGCGGATTGGAAGACTGCAAATGTCATGCCACTATTTAAAAAAAGGATGTAGGCAAAAGACGGGCAACTATAGGCCAGTTAGCTTAACGACTGTAGTCGGAAAATGCTTGAAGCTGTCATTAAGGAAGAAATAGCGAAACATTTAGAAAGGAGTGGTTCCATTAGACAGACGCAGCATGGATTCAGAAAGGACAGGTCCTGTTTGACAAACTTACTGGAGTTCTTTGAGGACATAATGAGTGCAGTGGATAGAGGGGAACTAGTGGATGTCGTATACTTGGATTTCCAGAAGGCGCTCGATAAGATGCCACACGAGACTTATAAATAAGACAGGGATGCATGGAGTTGGAGGAAGTGTATTGGCATTGATAGTGAATTGGTTAACCAGTAGAAGACAGAGAGTTGGTATAAATGGGTATTTCTCTGGTTGGCCGTCAATGGTGAGTGGGGTGCCGCAGGGGTCGGTGCTGGGCCCACAGCTGTTTACCATTTACATTGATCATTTGGAAGAGGGGACTGAGTGTAGTGTAGCAAAATTTGCTGATGACTCTAAACTAAGTGGAAAAGCAAATTGTACAGAGGATGTGGAGAGTCTGCAGAGGGATATAGATAGGTTAAGTGAGTGGGCCAAGGTCTGGCAGATGGAATACAGTGTTGGTAAATGCAAGATCATCCACTTTGGAAGGAATAACAGAAGAGCAGATTATTATTTAAATGGTGATAGATTGCAGCATGCTGTTGTGCAGAGGGACTTGGGAGTGCTTGTTCATGAATCACAAAAAGTTGGCTTGCAAGTACAACAGGTTATTAAGAAAGCAAACAGGATGTTGGCCTTCATTGCTAGAGGGATTGAATTCAAGAGCAGGGAGGTCATGCTGCAACTATACAAGGTACTGGTGAGGCCGCACCTGGAGTACTGTGTGCAGTTCTGGTCTCCATACTTGAGGAAGGATATACTGGCTTTAGAGGCAGTGCAGAGGAGGTTCACCAGGTTGATTCCAAGGATGAGGGGGTTAACCTATGAGGAGAGATTGAGTCGCCTGAGACTATACTCTCTGGAGTTCAGAAGAATGAGAGGGGATCTTATAGAAACAGACAGAATTTTGAAAGGGGTAGATAAGATAGAAGTAGGAAAGTTGTTTCCATTGGTAGGTGAGACTAGAACTAGGGGACATTGCCTCAAGATTCAGGGGAGAAGATTTAGGATGGAGATGAGGAGAAACTGTTTTTCCCAGAGAGTGGTGAATCTGTGGAATTCTCTGCCCAGGGAAGCAGCTGAGGCTTCTTCACTAAATATATTTAAGATGCAGTTAGATAGATTTTTACATAGTAGGGGAATTAAGGGTCATGGGGAAAAGGCAGGTAGATGAAGCTGTGTTTATGGACAGATCAGCCATGATCTTATTGAATGGTGGGGCAGGCTCGATGGGCCACATGGCCTACTCCTGCTCCTATTTCTTATGCTCTTATGTTCTTTTGAACTGGAGGCGATTAGGGTGCGTAAGGTAAAAGAACCCTTTGGAACCAGTGATCACAATATGATTTGAGTTCAACTTGAAATTTGATAGGGAGAAAGTAAAGCCTGATATAACAGTATTTCAGTGGAGTAAGGGAATTACAGTGGTATGAGAGAGGAGTTGGCCAAAGTAAATTGGAAAGAGATGCTGGCAGGGATGTCAGCAGAGCGGCAATGGTGTGTGTTTCGGGGAAAAATGATCAAGGCGCAGGACGCAATTATTCCAAAAATGAAGAAATACTCAAATGGTAAAGTAGTACAACTGTGGCTGACAAGGGAAGTCAAAGCTATTGTAAAAGCAAAAGAAAGGGCATACAACAAACCAAAAATTATTGGGAAGTTAGAGGATTAGGAAGTTTTTAAAAACCTACTGCAAGCAACTGAAAGAATCATTAGGAGGGTAAAGATGAATATGAAAGTAAGGTAGCAAACAATATCAAAGTGGATGGTAAGAGCTTTTTCAAGAGATGAGAGTGGACATAGGACCACCAGAAAATGATGCCAGAGAAATAATAACGAGGAACAAGGAGATGGCCAATGAACTAACTGAGTATTTTGCATCAGTCTTCACTGTGGAAGACACTAGCAGTGTGCCTGATGTTGAAAGTTGTGAGGGAAGAGAAGTGAGTGCAGTTACTATTACAAGGGAGAGGGTGCTCAAAAAGCTGAAAGTCCTAAGAGTACATAAGTCACTCGGACCAGATAAACTTCACCCTAGGGTTCTAAAAGAGGTAGCAACAGAGATTGGGAAGGCATTAGTAATGATCTTTCAAAAATCATTGGACTCTAGCATGGTGCCAGAGGAGTAGAAAATTGCAAATTTCATTCCACTCTTTAAGAAAGAAGGAAGGCAGCAGGGAGGAAATTATAGTCCAGTTAATCTGATTTCAGTGATTGGGAAGATATTGAAGTCAATTTTTAAGGATGAGATTTTGGAGTACTTGGACTTGGAGACACAGTATAAGATAGGACAAAGTCAGCATGGTTTCCTTCAGGGAGAATCCTGCCTGACGAACCTGTTGGAATTCTTTGAGGAGATTACAAGTAGGATAGATAAAGGGGATGCAGTGAATGTTGTATATTTGGACTTTCAGAAGGCCTTTGACAAGGTGCCACGCATGAGGCTGCTTACCAAGTTGAGAGCCCATGGTATAACAGGAAAGTTACTAAGATGGTTAGAGCACTGGCTGATTGGTAGGAGGCAGTGAATGGGAATAAAAGGAACCTGGTCTGGTTGGCTGCCAGTGATTAGTGGTGTTCTGCAGGGGTCGGTGTTGGGACCACTTTTTTTTATGCTGTAGTTAAATGATTTAGATGATGGAATAGATGGCTTTGTTGCCAAGTTTGCAGAAGATATGAAGATTGGTGAAGGGGCAGGTAGTGTTGAGGAAACAGATGGGATACAGAAGGACTTAGACAGATTAGGAGAATGGGCAAGAAAGTGGCAAATGAAATGCAATGTTGGAAAAGGCATGGCCATGCACTTTGGTAGTAGAAATAAATGTGTGACTATTTTCTAAACGGAGAAATCCAGGAATCTGAGATGCAGGGGGACTTGGGAGTCCTTGTGCAGAACACCCTGAAGGTTAACTTGCAGGTTGAGTCAGTGGTGATGAAGGCAAATGCCATGTTAGCATTCATTTCAAGAGGTCTAGAATACAAGAGCAAGGATGTGATGCTGAGGCTTTATAAGGCATTGATGAGGCCTCACCTTGAGTATTGTGAACAGTTTTTGGCCCCTCATCTTAGAAAAGATGTGCTGGCATTGGAGATGGTCCAGAAGAGGTTCGGAAGGATGATTCCAGGAATGAAAGGGTTATCATACGAGTGATACATTTGATGGCTCTGGGTCTGTACTTGCTGGAATTCAGAAGGATGAGGGGGTATCTCATTGAAACCTTTTGAATGCTAAAAGGCCTAGATGAGTAGATGTGGAAAGGATGTTTCCCGTGGCGGGAGAGTCTAGGACAAGAGGGCACAGCCTCAGAGGGGCGCCCTTTGAAAACAGAGATGTGGAAAAATATCTTTAGCCAAAGTGTGGTGAATTTGTGGAATTTGTTGCCACATGCAGCTGTGGAGGCCAGGTCATTGGTGTATTTAAGGCAGAGATTGATAGGTTTTTTTGATTGGACATGACATCTAAGATTATGGGGAGAAGGCTGGGAACTGGGGCTGAGGAGGAGAAGAAAAAAAGGGATCAGCCATGATCGAATGGTGGAGTAGACTCAATGGGTCAGATGACCTAATTCTGCTCCTATGTCTTATGGTCTTATAACAATCTACCATGCAAAGTTTAAACCATAAAAGAAAGGTTATAGACAGAGTGATTGAAGTGCAGTAGACAAGATGCATTGATATATTTCTATTTGTGGAGGTGAAAGTGGTAAGAAACAGTATTATCTGAACTGAGGTGTGGTTATGTTTATAAACCATGGTCGCTTCCTGCAGAATTTAAATGTGTGGAGGTGAGATTCATTGGCAGAGAGAGAGAGAGAGAGATTCGGAGTGATACAAAAAGAAATAGACAAGTCAGCCACGTAAGACTGTAGCACTAGTTTTCTTCATAATAGAATCTCATTCAAACCATTCAAATAACTACATTTCAAGATTATTTGTGGCTAAGAATTCTTATTAAAACCATATTCCTCTCACTATTTATTAGAACGTTAAAATTGCTTCATATTCTAGCAGTTTCATTGAACTGGGGAACATACAGCAAAACTGTGATGATCCATGATCTGACCATTCAGAAATCCGAATCATTTGGCATCTGGATCACAAGAAACTATATGCAACACACTCCCTCTCCATTTACTGGAGCCCCTGTTCTGGTTATTGCTTTCCAATCACCAGGGTTCCTGTTCCCAGCATCCCTTCTAAAAGAGCCCTTTTAATTTTTCACTTCTGACCAAATTTCTTGATTCATTGGCCTATGAAGAATTTCACTAATTCCCGAAAACCACTGAACCCATTATGGTGGATACAAATGTGAGGAAAACTAATGCTAACTTCCCATAGAAAAAAAGGACGTTTTTTTTCTTTGTGTAACTCAGTGTTTCAAAGTGGTAATGATTTGTGTTTTTTTTTTGTTTCCAGTTATACTAACTGCAGCCTTATCAAATATATGGAGAAACATAAAGTAAAGCCAGATAGCAAAGCTTTTCATTTGGTAAGTCTCCAATTTAACTTTATATACTCATTGTATGCACAGTTGTAGAAAGAAATTCAAGATGCAAAACAAATTAATTACGTGCCTATGTTACCTATAAAGGTACAACATAATGTAAACTTATTACGCACCATAATTTTACTCTCTTTATAGTACATCCAACATATTAAATAACCAAATAAAAATAAACAAGCAGAGTAATGATTTGGAGTAAATCATTATTCATTAATGAGGTGCAGAATAATCTAAAATATTTGCAGAGTGTGCATTTTCCAGTAGTGTTGAATAAAAATTAGGATGCAGCATGGCTTCAGATGATTATCCTGTCATGCTGCCATGTGAGATAAGGAAAAGGTGGTCATTAAGAATAAAAAGTAATTTTAAAGAACATAGAGTGTATATTTGTGGTCTTCTGCTGCTGTAGCCCATCCACTTCAAGGTTCAATGTGTTGTGCATTCAGAGATGTTCTTTTGTACACCACTGTTGTAACATGTAGTTATTTGAGTTACCGTCACTTCCCTGTCATCTTGAACCAGTTTTCCCCTCAGCTCCTCATTAACAAGACTTCTTCGCCCACAGAACAACTGCTCACTGGATATTTTGTTTTTCACGCCATTCTCTTTAAACTCCAGAGAAGGTTGTGTGTGAAAGTCCCAGGCAATCGGTAGTGTCTGAGATACTCAAATCACCCTGTTAGGCACCAACAATCATTCCATGGTCAAAGCCACTTCGATCACGTGTTTTCCATTCTAATGCGTGATCTGAATAACAGCTGAAATTCTTGACCATGTCTGCATGCTTTTATGCATTGTGGTGTTGCCACATGATTAGCTAATTGGATACTTGCATTTACGACCAGATATACCTAATAAAGTGGCCACTGAGTGTGTAAGTTCTTCCAGTTTTGCCCTCAAGAACATCCCTGATTTAAATCATAATACACATTGAACAATTACTTACAGCTGCAAGGGCCAAAGGCTTTGGAAAGCCTTTCCTCAGTCTCTTCGCTTTTCTTCCTTTAATACATTTGTTTGATCCAATTCATTTCTTTTTCTGTCACCTCCACTTGCACCTCCTTATGTGGCTCAATGTCAAATAATCACATTATGATATTTTACTGCATTAAAGGTGCCACATGATTAAGTTGTTGTTGAGATTCTATTATTTGTTTTGTTAATATTAAAAGGAGCTTTGGCTAAAACAAACAAAAAAATCACTTTCTGGCAGATTCTCATTTAAGAACCATAATGGATTAACCATTTTAATGTTTAACAAACAAATAAAGAAATTGGAGTTTCTGAAAATTGTAAACAAGTCAAACAAATACATCGGAGAAAATAATGGAAACAGTCAGCAGGTCTAAGCTAAACCTTGTACAAGAATGTTGAACTGCATTGTTGACGTAATTGTAGTAGCATCATGGATTTAAATGCAGACCCTGTCTAACATCTCAAGATATTTTAATCACTTGGAGAACTCTACTTAAATAATAATTCATTGTCATATAAATGGTACTTTTGATAGCAACTTTAATTTTAATATAATTTCCATATGTTGTCTTTAAATATTTGACAACTGATCTTTTTTAAAAAACTAGACTCTATTGCATTACAATTGCACTTTTCTCCATATATCAATTTGAATGTCCGAAAAATATCAAGCAATCCACCTGCTTTTCTGGCTATATGATTCCCAAATGTAATGATTTGAACTGGCTGTAGTGAGAGGGGAGGGAGGTGGTATGAAAAATGATGCCATAGTCATCATTAATTTTGGTGACTACCATCACAATTAATAGTTTTTCTTGTAATCTCTACTCAATTTCAGCTTCAGAAGTTACTCACAATGGACCCAACCAAGAGAATTACCTCAGAACAGGCTATGCAGGACCCCTACTTCCTTGAAGACCCACTCCCAAAATCAGAGTATGTTGACTCCATTTGTTACAAAAACCTTTTAACAACAACTTATACTTGTATACACCTTTAATGTAGATTAACTTCCCAAGATGCTTAATAGAGGTATAATCAGAATAAATGGACGCTGAGCCAAAGAAATGGATGGAAATATGGCCAAAAGCTTTCGCCAATGGTTTTTTTAATGAAAATTTGGGGGGGAAAATGGACCAAGTTAGGTGCCACTAAAGTGTAGCAGTTAGCGCGACACCATTACAGCCTGGAGTGTTGGAGCTCAAAGTTCAATCCCAGCATCCTCTGTAAGGAGCTTATACTTCTACCCGTGGAAAGCATTGGTTTTCTTTGACTACTCCAGTTTCCTCCCATGGTCCAAAGATGTACAAGTTAATTGGTCATTGTAAATTGTCCTGTGATTAGGCTAGTGGTTGCTAGGGAAGTGTAGTTCAAAGGGCCCATTCTACACTGTATCTCTAAATAAATAAAAAGGTGGTGGTGAGCAAGTTGATCAAGGAATTCTGTAGCTCGGGGCCTAAATGCCAGGGGTAGAGTAGATTAGAAATGGGGAGAGATGAGGATCTTTTAAATTGGAGGCATTGATAGAAATAAGTCAACACAGGTCAACAAAGACATAAAAGATATCTGAGCAGGTGGGAAATGGAATAGACGCAGCAGAGTTGGAGCTGAAATCTGTACACAGCAGAGATGGTAGGCCAGCTAGAAGAGCATCAAGTTGCAGGTTCAGAGATGGCAATCTGAATAAAGACTCTGATCGTAGATGTCTTTAAAATATGGAAGTGCTCATTCTACCCAAACAATGCATCCAAACCCATTTAATGAAATAAATGTCTACGCCATTCTATTAACACACATCAAAGTTGCTGGTGAACGCAGCAGGCCAGGCAGCATCTCTAGGAAGAGGTACAGTCGACGTTTCAGGCCAAGACCCTTCGTCAGGACTCGGCCTGAAACGTCGACTGTACCTCTTCCTAGAGATGCTGCCTGGCCTGCTGCGTTCACCAGCAACTTTGATGTGTGTTGCTTGAATTTCCAGCATCTGCAGAATTCCTGTTGTTTACGCCATTCTATTGTCGGTTTGGTGTATCGGTTAACTTACATAATTAATATAGATCATATAGGTAATTTTCTGAAGTGATGAAAAATATTCATCGACATAAGGTTTTATTCCTAGCCTTTTAATATTTACAAAACATACTCTTTTTGGAGTACTAATTTCCACAGCCAACATTTATATATAACAATACCGCAGCTCTCTATTGCCTTGCCAATAAAAAAAACAATTTGCATTAAGTGACCAGTTTGTTTTGCCTCCTCATCAATCGGTTTGTACTGACATACAGTATCAGTTCTCCAGTAGAAAATTCTATTATGGGATTGGAAATAATATTTTCTTGTCTTCCTTTCCCTGTAGATATAAAAAAAACACATTGAGATAAGTTGCTGGGTATAATTATGAACCTCAGTGTATTTTGTCTGTTCAATTTTGCAGTGTATTTGCTGGTTGTCAGATTCCCTATCCAAAACGAGAATTTCTTACAGAAGATGAACCTGATGATAAAGGAGAAAAGGTAGGTGTAAAGAACAAAACATTTGAATAAGTTTCTGTATATCATTGGTTCCTTGAAATGAAACAGAATTAAATTGATGTATTGATGTATTTGCAGTTCAACGAATAAAATTGCACTGTGACAGCATGTAGTATCGTAGATATTATTTAGCTCTGATATAAAGGCAACTTAAGGTAATTGCCTTTTTTTGACTGAGTATTTATTTTTGGTACAGCAAAGAAGCTTGCATTAATGTCCAATAAATTGTAAAATTTTCTACTTAAGATTTTGCTCAGCAAATAGAATCATAATTGTGAATATTAGAATATGCTGGTTCAGATTTCTCTTTATTTTATCTTCATAAATTGAGAAGAACCAACAGCAACAACAAGGCAATAATCACACTAATGGAGGTGGCCATCCAGGGAACCAAGACAACAGTCACACACAAGGACCCCCTCTCAAGAAAGTCCGAGTTGTCCCCCCTACCACTACCTCAGGTGGACTTATCATGACCTCAGATTACCAGGTACAGAACTCACTATTGCTTTTAAAAGCTTTGGTTGTTTATAGCAACACACATTACACGTCGGTGAATTTCAGCAAATCGGGCAGCATCTATGCAAGGAAATAAACAGTCAACATTTCAGGCCGATTCCATTCATAAGGACTAGAAAGGTCTCATTTCAAAATGTCGGCTGTTTATTCCCCTCCGTAGATGCTGCTTTGCGGAATTCCTCCAGCACTTTGGGTCTGTTACTGAACATTTCCAGCATCTATAGAATTTCTTGTGCTTCTGCTTGTTTATAGTCACTTGTTCTCTATTTTTTTCCTAAAACTAGTAAATCTGGCTATTTTTTAAAAATCAAACTTGAGCATTGTAAAGGAGTACTTAATGTAAAATTTTAAGCGCATATAAGGGAATAAACGGGACCTTTTCAGAATGGCAGGCGGTGACTAGTGGGGTACCGCAAGGCTCAGTGCTGGGACCCCAGTTGTTTACAATATATATTAATGACTTGGATGAGGGAATTAAGTGCAGCATCTCCAAGTTTGCGGATGACACGAAGCTGGGTGGCAGTGTTAGCTGTGAGGAGGATGCTAAGAGGATGCAGAGTGACTTGGATAGGTTGGGTGAGTGGGCAAACTCATGGCAGATGCAATTTAATGTGGATAAATGTGAAGTTATCCACTTTGGTGGCAAAAATAGGAAAACAGATTATTATCTGAATGGTGGCCGATTAGGAAAAGGGGAGGTGCAACGAGACCTGGGTGTCATTATACACCAGTCATTGAAAGTGGGCATGCAGGTACAGCAGGCGGTGAAAAAGGCGAACGGTATGCTGGCATTTATAGCGAGAGGATTCGAGTACAGGAGCAGGGAGGTACTACTGCAGTTGTACAAGGCCTTGGTGAGACCACACCTGGAGTATTGTGTGCAGCTTTGGTCCCCTAATCTGAGGAAAGACATCTTTGCCATAGAGGGAGTATAAAGAAGGTTCACCAGATTGATTCCTGGGATGGCAGGACTTTCATATGAAGAAAGACTGGATGAACGGGGCTTGTACTCGTTGGAATTTAGAAGATTGAGGGGGGATCTGATTGAAACGTATAAGATCCTAAAGGGATTGGACAGGCTAGATGCAGGAAGATTGTTCCCGATGTTGGGGAAGTCCAGAACGAGGGGTCACAGTTTGAGGATAGAGGGGAAGCCATTTAGGACCGAGATTAGGAAAAACTACTTCACACAGAGAGTGGTGAATCTGTGGAATTCTCTGCCACAGGAAACTGTTGAGGCCAGTTCATTGGCTATGTTTAAGAGGGAGTTAGATATGGCCCTTGTGGCTACAGGGGTCAAGGGGTATGGAGGGAAGGCTGGGGCGGGGTTCTGAGTTGGATGATCAGCCATGATCATAATAAATGGCGGTGCAGGCTCAAAGGGCCGAATGGCCTACTCCTGCCCTATTTTCTATGTTTCTATATTTCCATATTTCTTTAACATTTCGTTTTTGACATACTTAACTGAAATAAAACAAAAAGAGTAACAACTTTCAAAATAAGGTGAAGAATTTTTTTAATCAACAAAATTAGATTTCACTGTCTTGTTAATTTTCTTGAATAGTTTTATAGTCATAGAACACTACAGTACAGAAAAAGGCTTTTCAGCCCATCTAGTCTGTGCCGATCTATTAATCTGCCTTGTCCTATCAACCTGTACCTGAACCATAGTCCTCCATACCCCTCCTATCCCCCATCCACCACTTCTAGCAGCTCATTCCACACTCTCACCACCTTGAGTGAAGAAGTTCTCCCCAATGTTCCCTTTAAACATTTCACCTTCTAGTCTCACCCAACCTCAGTAGAGAAAGCCTGCTTGTATTAACCCTATCTGTACAGTTCACAATTTTGTATATCTCTACTCAATGTCTCCTCACTCCAGGGAATGAAGTCCTAACTGATTCAGCCTTTCCCTAACTCAGGTTCTCAAGTCCCGGAAATATCCTTGTAAATTTTCTCTGTGCTCTTTCAATTTGTCCACTATTACTGTAATTTGTTCTCCAAAAGTGCATTATGTCATGTTTGTCTGCATTAAATTCCATCTGCCATTTTTCATCCCATTTTCCCAGCTGGTGCAGATCCCACTGCAAGCTTTCATCGCCTTCCTCACTGTCCATTGCACCCCCAATCTTGGTGTCTCCACTTGTGTTCTTTCATAGATTTTAAAAGTCTGAATGTACTTCTTTAAAGCAAGATCCTTAAAGATACATGATATAAAAAGTTGTAAAAATATCACTTTTTTTGTATACTTCCTTTTATACTTCCAAATTGTTAATTTTTAGTACTTTTTTTTCCCAATTCAGGAGTTTCATCAGATAAGATTGACAATGATTTATTCCCATGCAAATTTTATTAATCTCTCATTGTTAGTTTTCCATTGAACATGCGATATCTGCTTTGCTTTAAAAAATGTGAGTAGATGGAGTGATGTACAGGTTCCCAGAATATGCCGGGGTTCTGTTCCTGTGAATATTTCATAACTTTAACAGTTCGCAACTTGGAAATGCAGCCATGAATCCAGTTCCCATATGGCAGAAGAGGTACAGTCAGCAAATCCAAAATGCTCATTTATATTTATGAGCTATACACAAGTCAGGTGGTTGTAAGCTGAGACGAACCTGTATTTTAAATAAAATTTCTGTGCAGTAAGACATGGATTTAGTTGAGATAATATTTGTCGATCTGTTAGATCATTTAAGCAGTTCAAATTGATCTGTTTTTCACTATAGTACTTAATTCTGCTTTTTTCCCCTAAGTATTAAAACATATTTTGTTATTTTTCTTTTTAAAGCGATCCAATCCACATGCTGCATATCAGAATCCTGGACCAAGCACATCACAACCACAAAGCAGCATGGGATATTCAACTACCTCCCAGCAGCCTCCACAGTACTCACACCAGGCACACCGGTACTGAGCTGTAGTTATTCCCAAGATCATGGCCCTCGCTGTGGCTATAGACTGAACATATGGCTGGCAGCCTTGGTGTGGCTCAGATCCCAAGAATGTACTGTATAACCACATTAGCCAACTCCTTTTGTTTCCACAGATGGAGTAGTGTATCCACAATGTAAAGTACTTGGGATAGACTTGAAAGGAGAGCTCTAGCACAGTTTGTGTTTATTGACATGCTGCTTCTATAGTTTACTTGACCTGCTTTTTAAGACCAATTACTTTTTCCCCTTTTATGGTTACAAATTGTAGCAGTTTAAACAGTGAATGTACAACAATGATTTCTAACTTTGGTGGTGAATGTTCTTGCTGCTTATCAATGTTCTACCATAGCAAGAAAAAATTCTTCTAAAATGGTACTTGAAGAGCAGTTACGTTTGATGGTCAAGGTATTCATTATGCATAATGTACTTTATATGGTACAAATTTCACATCTGGCTGTATTTTGTGGTTGGTCACGTCTTTCAGTGTTTTACCTTTTTAATGTGTTTGCAGCACCAAACTGCAGTATGTAAGCTTCATAATTTATCAACTGATTATACCCTCCAAAGGACTCCAGCCTGGCAGTTTATGAACTTTGCATTTACATTGTTCAAACATACCTTCACCTGATTCTACCCCCATATTTACAAACTGACTTTGACTTAAAACAGCTGCTACCCTTAATTTTACCAACAGTAGATGAACTGTACTGAGTATTGCATCTGTGATGTTTATCCAGATTTTCAAGGGAGAATTACCTTGGACAGTGTTTATTTTTTTTTGTATGTGTTGCTGACTTGTGAGCAAACAAAAAGCATGTGGTGTCTCCATGTTTTCAGCTTCAGCTCAAATATTTTGTCATGAGTTTATAAAGCTGGGTTTGTGTAGTGGATTTTCTTTTTGTTGGGTCAATTTTTAAAAATAATGTAAATGCTTTTATTGAGTGCCCTTAAGATGAGTGTGAGATGTAGAAGAGCCTTAGAATTCATTTAAAAATGTAACAATTGTATTGTACCATTTTACATGAAGCAAGTATTCTGAAAATAAATTTTGAAAATTATGGTAGTAACTTTACTACTAAAATTTTATTAAGTACTTTGGACGGTGTTATGTTTTGAATGAAAATTCCATAGATACCAGCTTACAAAAGTAAAATATTATGATGGAATTCAGACTTGGAAACAAGAGAATACTGGAAAAATTTGAATCTAGCTTGCTGCGTATCTGTTTACATGGATGGCTGGAACTTTAAGCTGGATAGTTGTACTGTATAGTTTTCATTACATTTTGCACTGCTGTTGGTTTTCCCAGCTGTTTAAAAATGTGAAAACTTTCCATTCGTCACTTCAACAAATACATTTGATTGGTTTACATATCTCAGCAGTCATAAGTAATTTTGTGAATACTCTTATTTGGTGGATAATATTTTTAAGCATTAGTTTCAGTATTCCAGACTGATTTCTAATGTCCCCTTTTTATAGTTATTGCCTTAATCATGAGTTTGCTTATAACATAGCTTGCCTAAGCACTTTACTTTTTTATTCTAAATTGGGATTTCCAGTTTAATTATGTAGCCAGGCAGCCATATTCTGCTTTAAAAAAGCCTATTTCTGTAATGTTATGCTTTCACAGCTTTCTTACTACCACAATGATTTAAAAAAAACAAATTGAAGGGATAGTGAATAGATGAGATGCAGAATGTACACTAACCCTGAAAGTTTGTCTTAGATTCACCTGTGGGTAGCTCAAGGGTGCCTCTTAGTGGATCAATGAAGGAACAGCATTGATGCTGTCTGGGTTGAAGATGGCTTGAATGTGCAAATTTTAAGTGTTAAAATATTTATTAAAAATCATTTGTGAACTAAATAAAATTGTATCAACATTTTTCATTTTTCTCACGGATTCTCCGTCTTCTCTCATTCCCGCTTCCCGCCTGCCCTCCCCCCAGCTCCTGCACCCTTTAATTGCTAATGTTGTGCTTTTGGTTGAGAACTTTATTGACTTCAGCAAGGCCTTTGACAAGGTGAGATTCCAGTCTGGAAGATTAGATGACATGGGATCCAGGAGAAGCTAGCCAATTGAATACCAAATTGGCTTGGTGGACAGAGACAGAGGGTGATAATAAAGGGTTATGAGATTGGAGGCCCATGATCGGTTGTGTATCACAGGGATTGGTACTGCATCAACTGTTTGTTATCTGCATTAATGATGTGGATGATGATATTAACATGGTAAATAAATTTGCAGATGGCACCTAAATTGGACAATGAAGGTCCAATTTTCTAAGGTTACAACAGGATCCAGAATGGCAGTTTGAATTTAACTTGGACAATTATGACACGTTACATTTTTACCATCACAACGGACATCGCAGTCCATGGTCAGAAACCTTAGATGGTGCAGCAGTTGAAATATCTGGGGGCAATCATCAGTGATGATGGATCAAGACCAGAAGTCATGGCAAGAACAGCACAGACAATAACTGCACTATCCAAACTCAAGACAATATGGAGGGACAGCAACATCACCATGAAGTACAAGATCAGACTCCTGCGTGCATAGGTATTCTCCATCTTCCTGTACGCATGCGAGACATGGACCCTCACAGCAGAGCTACAGAGGAAGATACAGGCATTGGAAATGAGATGCTATCGCAACATCTTGGGCATCTCATACTCAGACCACATCACAAATGAGCAGGTCCACAAGACCATTCAGCACCACATTGGCCCCCATGAAGACATTCTCACAACAGTGAAGAAAAGAAAGCTGAGATGGTACGGCCACGTAACAAGATCCAGTGGCCTTGCAAAGACCGTTCTACAAGGAACTGTGGAGAGGAAAAGAAGAGGTAGACAGAGGAAAAGATGGACAGACAACATTAAAGAATGGACAGGGAAAACATTTGCGGTGACCCAGGCTCTGACATACAACCGCGACAGATGGAACAGACTGGTGCAAAGCTTGTCATGATGGCACCCCGGGGACTCCACCAAGAGTTAAGGGTGCGAGGAAGGATGGATGGATCTTGGGCAGTTCATTGTCAGGTTTAATATGACCTGGCATTTTTTGTGAAATTAGGACAGATCATGCTCAGTAAAAGTGGGGTCCAGGGGAGTTTTGTAGAACTGAGACACCAAGGGGTTACGGTATAGTTTTTTTGAAAGTGGCAATACAGTTAGGCTGAATAGTAAAGAGACATTTGGTACACTTACCTTCATTGGTCAGCATTGAGTGCAGGAGTTGGGACGTCACTACTTAGTGAGACTACTTGGAGTACAGTACACAGTTCTAGTTGGGAGGATGTCACTTAGTGAGACTACTTGGAGTACAGTACACAGTTGTAGTTGGGAGGATGTCATTTAGCTGGAAAGGGTACAGAAGACATTCATGAGGTTGTTACTGAGACTGGGGGATTGAATTAAAAGGAGAGATCGGATAAACCTGCGCTGTTGTCCATGGAACAATTGAGGCTGAGGGGAGACTTCAGAGGTTTATAAAACCATGATGGGTATGAACAAGGTTTTTCACCACCACAGGGTAGTCTGAAATTAGAGGATTTTCAGATGAAAAAAGGGGAAAGATTTAGAGGGCTTTCTCACACAGTGTGGTGGGTATGTGGAACAGTGTCAGAGGAAGTGGTAGATGCTGGTACAGCTACAACATTTAAAAGACACTTCAACAGGTTCTTGAATAGAAAAAGGTTTAGAGGGATATGGGCCAAATGTAGGCAAAAGACATCTTGGTCAGCAAGGGCTAAAGGGCCTGTTTCTGTGCTATGTAACTCCATGACTCTATAACCATTCTGGTCACTGCATTACTTGAAAGATGTGGCTACACCAGAGAGGGTGCTGAGGAAATCTGTAGAGATGTTGCCAAGACTGAGAAAGTTTTGCTCTGTGGAGCGACTGGCCAGTTTTTTTTTAATTGAGAGGGACAGTCAGCTTAGTGAAGACTTTATTGAGGAACCCCTGTAAAGTAAATAGGGAAGATATATTGCCCATTGCTGATAGTGTCAAAAACCAGGGGGCATTGACATAAAGTAATTGATGGAAGGGAGATGATGAAATCAGTTTTCAGCTAGAGGGGCCTGGAACATTCTACATGACATTAAGTGGAAACCATAATGATATTTAAAAAGTACTTGGATGTATACTGAGCTGTGATTGGCAGGTCCATGAACTTAGTGCTGGAAGGTGGGATTAGACTGGCTAGCTCCTTTTCATTTGATACAGACATGATGGGACTAAATGGCTTCCTACATAATACATTTTCTATGACTCTTACAGTTCCATTTCAGTTAAATTGCATTAGCTGATTTGACCTTTTTCTCTTGAACCAAATGATGCATGCCCATTTTACTGATCCTATTGTAAATCTTGTTCTTTTTCCCAATTTATGGGGTAAATACACTGAGTCTTAAAATGTATTCATTTTCACTAATAGGATTAAGACCTGCAGCAGGTACAGCGTTGGTACAGGAAATCTGTTGCATGCATTTTACAGTACTGTTGATTAACAGCTTCTTAATCCCTTGTACATTAAACTAAAAGCAATGTTCTTTTTTAATGGGCAGCAGTAGATAAGCATAATTTTAAAGTCAAAATTAAAGTGGAAAATACAGTTTACTTCAGAAATTATTTTTTTTACAAATTGACACAATTAACACTTAGTGGAGGCAGTGTATCAGATTAATTCTACCTGCTAATTATCAATATTTAGGCATTCAGTCAGCATTAATTGTGCAGCTGATTGTCTTAGCTCATCAGCAAGAAGCCAGGTTTTGTAAATAGCTGGCACCACATTCAGCTGCCTTCCATTGCTTAAAATCAATCTGTACTTAAAAAGAAAGTGCTTTGTGGATAAGCAGATGGTGGAAGTCAGTCAGGTGATTACAACCCAGTTGGACACAGCACCTAGAAGAGTGTGGACTTCAACCTTAAGTAGATGCTGTAGGTAGCCTTGGTGGGGAAGAGGGAAGTAATGTTGTTTTGCACAATGGCTAGAGGCTCTTCACACACTAAGTGAGACAGCTGCTGACTGATGTTATCTTCTGCTTGCCCTGCACATTTCCAATACATCATAATGTAGCATACTTAAGAATCCATTTCAAGGTGCCATTTGATGGATCTCACATTACTAATATGCACCGGCCAAGTTGAACAACAATTGGAAGCAAATGATCACCTATAGCAGTAAACAACAAGGATTTTGCAGCCAAATTTGACAGACCAGAACCCCTCAAAGCATGTGCAGTGGGACCAAGGTTCTATTGAATGTTAACACAACTTCTATAAATGTCAGTAGTATCCCCCGGAATTAACCCAAGAGCTTTTCTTATACTGTATTTGAATTTATAATCTGCTAAATAATCCTTGATAATGCTCAAAAAGCTTAATAAGCAAGGGTTTCCTTCATAATGTAGGTTTTATGGTACTATTAAATAATCTGTAATCTATCTTGAGAAATATAAATACATCCTCTTCCTTGTTTGAAGATGAAAAACGGGAAAGAGCAGGGAATAAAACAATAGCACTGTAGGTTAATCCTTTATTAGACCATTTTATCATTAGGCTTTTACTGCAACAGTTTACTCCGCAGGTATAACATTCCTGTTATGCTTAGGTGTTTTCATCGATCAAGGCATCTGAAGATTTTTTAAAAATCAAATGTTGGTACCATAATACCATTTGAAAAAGTTTCTTATAAAGGAGGCCAGTTTTCTATTGATTTCGATGCGCATCAGTAAGTGAAAGTACTTCAAGAGCAGTGTAAATGTAATGAAATGTAGTACGAAGTGGGATTAAACAAATAGGAGACTTTGATTATTTAGATCCTTAGAACAGATGTATCTGCCTTAGGACAATAGATGGTGGAAAGGAAACCAAACATCTGATTTGAGGAAAATTGTTCATTTGTACCAAAAGTAAAGAAACCAACACCTAGAAACCAGATTTCAAATAAAAATTAAACTGAAAGGGCAAGAACTTAACAATGCACATAATAGTAAAGCTGCTTCAAGCATTCTAAAATATAATGTGATTTATTTCATATATATGTTTTACACCCTGTTGGGTTTAAAGAATTCTAGTTAGCCACAGTATTTAAAATGTATCTCAACCTTTCAATTCTTCTATACATGTGATTAGCTTTATAAATAGCCATACAAGCATATTAGGCTGTTGAACACTCCTGGCTTTATGTTAATCACTTAATCCCAGCATCATCTGTATCTCATGTATTCATTCATATAGTGTCTCTGCCATGCATTTGTATTTGATTTCACTTTGGAAAAATATTCTTGATGTTTTTAACAAGCAGGTAAGTGGTTGGCAAAGTGAATTCCTTAAATGTAGTGTGGATATTAAATGTCACAGAAGTATTAACAATTTTTATAATGTAATTCAAGTGGTTTTGAAATTGTTAAAACGTAAAACTTCATATTTCTTTGTCCGTCATGAAGTATCCCTAAATAGGAGATGTTCATAATTTGATCCATGGCATGCAGAAATATAATTGCTCTAGCACTTCAGCAAATCCTACTGAAGAAATATTCACTGCTGTATTCCTGTTTTTACTGTTTTGGCAAATTCAATGATTCATTAATCTCTTTATAATGTCAAGTATAGTACAAATAAATACACATCTTCAGAGGCTGTAGTGCAATGGCAGTGCCATAACATCTTAGCTACTTAAAGTTCAATTCTTCCTTAACTGTGAAGTGGATCAAGGTAAATAATTCCCTGGCCCAACACATGTACATCCCACTGTAATAGGAAAGTCATGTTGTCCTGATAGTGCCTGATGACATCGTACCTGTGAATAAATATCCAAGAGCCTTTTGTTATCTCAAGAAGCTGTTAAAACCATGCCACAAATAATAAAAGCTCACCTGTTCTGTTTCAAGTTTGTTCACAGAACATGGCCACCGCATGGCAGTGCCAGCATCTAATGTCCATCCCCAATAGTCTTTGGACTGAAAAGGCATTTAAAAGTCAAATACATTAGTAAAGCTGGAATCATGTTTAGGTCAGACTGATGATAGCAAATTAGTAAACCACGTGGGTTATTATCATAATGTGGTAGTTTCAGTGTTGCTAATAGTGAGACTATCCTTTATTTTAAAAGATGATCCTGATTTTTACAATTTTTGTTTGAATTTAAATTTACACAGCTGCCATGGTGAGATGGGAAGCCATGTCTCAAGATGCAAGGTCCTGAAGTCTGGGACTGGTTGTCTATTAAGTTAACCATGCTATCACTAAAATCATTTGTATTGTTCAAATGTTAAATCCAGATTTTCACTTTAGAACCTTGTACTGAAAAATACATTTTTTGTAAAATAAATTACTATTTAGCAACCAGTTTTGCTCCATTTTGCTTTGGAATCATAGGTTGGAGATTCTTATAAACAAATCTCTCTGGTTTTGAAGTAGCAAGGTATGAGGACAGGATGTAGCACAGTTATTCTCACCTATGTGCTTCAGAGTGACCACCAAACATTGCAATAGCTCACTTCATAGGCTCCTAAGTGTATCCAGGCAAAAAAAAAATTAAAATCAGATGGCTAGACTACAGAGAAAAATTAATTTTATACCTGAAATTATCCAATTATTTATCAACAATTAAGATAACACTGTGGTTCAGAACAGCATATATAATTACTTGTTACTATACTATCGGAAGATGTGATTAAGTTAGTGAAGGGATTGTTAGAAATTCACAAGGATGTGCAGTAATTGAAGGTTTGAGTTATGGGTAGAGGCTTGAAAAGCTGTGACTGTTTCCTGGAACAGAGGCTGCTAAGGGGTGATCTATAGAGGTCTATAAAATCAAAAGGGACATTGATAAAATGGATAGTCGCAGACACTTTCCCTAGGGTAAGGAAACCTAAACTGGAGTGATTAAGTTTAAGGTGAGGGAAGAGACTTGGAGACCTGAGATCACATTTTTCTGCACCAAAGAAGGTGGGTTTGTGGAATGAGTTGCTAGAGGAAGTGGTAAAGTAGCTACGATGTTTAAAAGACTGATTTATGGATAGGAAACATTGATATGGACAAGTGAGACAAGCTCAGGAGGCATTTGGTTAGCATAGACTAGATGGGCCAAAGACTTGTTTCTGTGCTGTATAATTATGACTGAATTAGAATTCTTCTAATCCAGCATTTTAGAAAGTTGGGAGAAAGAATATAGGGATCTATTGATCTGCTAGTTTAACAGCTAAAAGGCTGCATCCATCGTTAAGGACTCCGATCACCCAAGACGTGCCCTCTTCTCATTGCTACCAGCAAGGTGGTGCTAGAGAAGCCTGAAGACACACATTCAATGTTTTAGGAACAGCTTCCTCCCCTCCACTGTCAGATTACCAAATGGACAAGGACCTCATGTACACTGCCTAAATATTGTATTTTTTTTATTTTGCTCTCACTTTGCACTACTTATTTTTTAAATATACTTAAATTATAGTCTTATAGATACATATTTAGAGTTTCTTAATGATGTATTGCTATGTACTGCTGCCACAAATCAACAAATATCAAACAAGTCTGACATGAAATCTGATTCTGATCGGTAGCAGAGAAAATGTGGCAATCTATAGGAAGTATGCAAAAACAATGATAAAGGGAACGAGCAGTTGGTTGGCATGGAGGTATGAAAGAGAAATCAATTTGTCTAAGAATCTGGACTGCTTGAATCTAAGGGAGAACCAGTGGATGTGATGTACTTGGACAAGGTCTCACACTGGAGGTTGGTTGATATTGGTTACGTAATGCCCTGGTTAAAATTTCCACTGCTATGCTGTGAGGTAGCTTATACTAGTTTTCTGTAAAAAGCAGTGTGCCATGCTGGAAAATGCATTTTGACCCATGTTGCCCATCTTAGGAATGCAAGTCAGCCAATCAGAATTGTGGCATGCGAGAGAAGTTTCTAGAGAGCAGTGGCAAAGAGTTTTCTGAAGGACAGTGTGGCGGCTTGGGGTCTTTTGGCGGGAGCTGTGGAGCAGAACAGAAGGAAAAATGCCACAGAATGCCGTGGGAAAGGGGAGTCTCCATTGCAAGAAGTGCTTTGTGCAGATGAATGGCTCCAAGGAGTTGAGGGATAGATGAGCTGCTGGAGGAAATGGTAAAGTAGCACACACAACTTACAATATTTAAAAATTGTTCACTCTAAGCACAGCCACACAAATGTGTGTGTCTGATGCTGATTAGAAACTGGCAACAGTCTTCTGGCCCAATTAAGCAGCATAGTGTCCCAGATAAACAAAGGGAATCCAAACTATTTTCCCCAATTAGATTTTGTTCTTTAAGAGTCATCCCAAATAATAAGCAGCCCCAATTAAATGGAATCCACTGTATTTACTCGGGGAGAAAATGTGTCGACATTTCAGGTCAAAAATCCTAACAGAATGGGAAGTGAGAGAAAATAGATATGTTCAAGAGGGAAATGAGTGGTGAAAACGGGGGGAAATGCTTGTGCCTTTAGGATTTTTAAAAATCTTTTTACCATGGCTTCCTCTATGGTAATTGACAGGGCTCCCCATCTTCTTGTACATTTGCTCACATCCTTCTCAGCCAGAACAAAGATAGTGTTGCTGCTATCCTCACCTTCCACCTCACCAGCCACATTTAACCAATCATCTTCCATAGTTTCTGTCACCTCTAAAGGTAATCCACCATATTTTCATCCCTTTCCTTTTCAGCAATTGAAAGGGAGACTTCTCTGTGGAATTCTCAAATTCACTCTTCCAAATCTACCAGTTCCTTGCAGCACTAACCCATTTAACCAGTAGAAATGCAACACCCTATTTCCACTATCCAGATAACCTAAACAGTCCTACCAAGTGAAGCAGCAGTTCACCTGTACTTCCTTCCAATTTAGTGAGATGCATTCAGTACTCACAATGAGAACTATTCTACATTGTTGGACCAAGTACAGACTGGGTAACTGCTTTGCATAACACCTCAGTCCAATCCCCAAGGGTAACCCTGAGCTTCCAGTTGCTTGTTACTTTAAGTGCACATCCCATCTCACACTGATCTCTCCACAGTCATCCATCTTCACTGTGCCAATGTTTCTCAATGAAGGAACACACCTGGATTTGTTTCTCTGGGTACACTGAAATTCTCTGCAGTTAACACTGAATTTAACAATTTCAGTTACTGTAACACCCTCTTTACACAAATGACTACTTTATTTCAATTTGTTTCATATTTTGTCTCCAATGGCACTGTTTACAGTAGTTACCTTCGGTCTGCACTGTATCACAGACATTCCTTCTTCTCTGCATTCAACCTGACTTAAACTTACATGAATTCTCACTTCTCCCGTTCTGATATTGGGTGTTGAAGATCTGAACCTTTGACTCGGTTTCTCTCCCCCACTAATGCTGTCTGACTCACTGATTACTTCCAGCACTCCATGCTTTTGTTTCAGATTTAGAGATCTAGGGATTTTCTCTGCATTATTTACAGTCTGTCATAGTGGCCCTTTGGCTGATTCATCTGTTGGGATATTTCAGAGTTACATCAAGAACAAATCACTTTGCTATAGTCTAAATTCAAAACAGTGAGTGAGATCAATAAATTTCATTCCCTAAGGAAATTAGTGAACCAAACAAGTTTATACAAATTATAATCACTATGGATTATTTTAGATTTTTAATTATAAATAACATTTCTGAATTTAAACACTCTCAATATCTTGAAACCCAAGAAAGACAACTTATCATCAAACTTCAATATCCCAAGTTCAAATCTCACCAAAGTCAAAGTCATGGGAAAAGTCCTCAGCTTTAAATTCTTGGGCATATCTGATAAGCTGTCCTGGACCCAGCACATACAGTAGATTCAAATACAAGAAATACATGCTGGCAATTTTACTTTCTTAGAAGATTAAGGCAACTTAACATGTCACTGAATACTTTCAACGAACTTTGACAGGGACTGTGCATTTGATGCAACAATGAAAAACAAAAGTTGCAGAGAGTACTGGATCCAGCCCAATAAATCATGGGTTTGCCTCAGAAAACCAGCACCCATCAAAGAACCCCAGCAAGGAAGCTATGCTATCTTCTCACTGCTATCATCAAGCAGAAAATATAGAAGCCTGAAGTCCCACACCATAAGTTCAAGAACTTCCATTCAACTATTTGGTTCACAAACAAACTTGTACAACCCTATTCACCATCTCAGTACAGGAACACTATGGTCACTTTGCACTACAATGGATTGTTTCCCCCTCCCTCCCCCCTGTTGGATAATTTATGTTTTTTTCTGTGAAGATTATGTCTCTAAGGCTATATGCCTGTGAAATAGAAACAATACTCAACAAATAACTGGTGGCTGTACGGTGGAAAAAGTGGTTGAGAAAGTACAACTTTAGGAGATACATTGACTCTGGACTTCATGAAGTGTCATGGCATCAGGTCAAACATAGGGAAGATCGCCTTCTGCCCAGCAGAATCAGCATCTTCTATGTCCTGGCACATATTCGCCAGTAACACTATCACTGCTGTAAGTGCAGAGATTGGTAGCAGCACTCAACAAGTTAGGCAGTATCTGTGGAAAGAGAAATGGAGATAACATTTCAGATTGAAGACCTTTTGTTAGAATTAGGAAAGAGCGAAACCAAGTCTAAGACCCAAGATGTTCTATGGATTGCACCTGACCTGGTGAGTGTTACCAGCATTTTCTGCTTTTGTTTCAGATTTGCAGCATCTTCAGTGGTTTTTATTTTCATTTGCCAGCAGATCATTGATGCTCAGATTGGGTTCTGCCTGGAATAATTGGCTTTCAATCTCACTACATTGTTGCTCCAAACACGGATAAAAGGACCAAATTTCAGAAGTAATATGTCAGTGACATCAAGGGAACCTTTGGACAAGCTGTAGCTAGATTTGAACAACATTCAATTAGTATTGATAAAACAGTAAATACTCTGCCATACAAAAAACATGAGGCAATGACCATATCTAAATAGAGAAAGTCAAGCCATATCTCCTTGAATTTTACTAGTATGTTGTTATTGAATACACAGTGATTAATACTCAGGGATGGAGGGATACTCAGAGGTTGAATATCTTTGAACATAGTTCGCCCCAAAACCTTCTCCACACTTAAACAGCAGAGCCTAGAATGTGATTGAATTCTCATCACTTACTTAGATGACAATCTCTCCAACATAAAGTTTAACAGCAACCAGTTCAGAAAAGCCCACTTAATGAGCAACCAAATATCTAATTAAACATTCAGTCACTCAATCAAATGGGCAACTTGGCTGTAGGTTGTACCATTAACAAGCAGAGGAATTTTCTCATCATTTTCAACACCACCATCCAAACCACAAAGCTCATGCATCTCAAAGGAAGTGGCCTCAAAAGAACATCATCTCTTTCAAGTTCCTTCCAAATTACACATCATCGTGACATGTCAATGTACCTTCATCATCACGAGGTCAAAATCTCAGAACTTTTACCTCCCAGCAAGGAAGTATATTCACCGTACAAGTGGTTGATAACCACCACTACATGAGATAAAAAGATTTTCTTCCCATTTGCTTCCACAATCCTGGAATGAATAAATTAAACTGTGGGTTTAATCTGATCTGGATTTTATTCTATATGTTTGTATGTTCTTTTTGTTTGTTTTCAAATCTAATTGTTTTGAGCTAGTCACATGTCTAAACTTTCTAATAATTTTGAAATTCAGATACAATGGAGGACAAATGGTCTTCACAGTTAAGCAACACACAAAAAATGCAGGTGAACGCAGTAGGTCAAGCAGCATCTATAGGAAGAGGTACAAGTTGACGTTTTGGGCCGGGATCCTTCATCAGGACTAACAAAGGGTCCTGGCCTGATACATTGACTGTACCCCTTCCTATAGATGCTGCCTGACCTGCTGTGTTCACCAGCATTTTTTGTGTATATTGCTTGAATTTCTAGCATCTGCAGATTTCCTCGTGTTCACAGTTAAGACTTGGCATAAATATTGAAAGTTGCAGGAAAAACTAGTAATCAAATCCTTGTGCAGTAATTAAAAAGGAATATTCAAATGTTCACTTGCTGGAGTCAGTAACAGCATGTCCTAATGCAGGATCTCAACAAGAAACATCAGCCATCACTTTGCTTTGACAATTGCTGCCTAACCCACTGACTTCCTCCAGCAGTTTAATTTTTACTCCAGATTCCACCATCTGCAATCTATTGTCTCCTTGGTTACAGATGATACAATTACAAAATCATAATTTAAATTGAATGTTCAGGAAGAACATGAAATGGACTGGCAGGTTTCTTTTAATACTGCACCTTATTTATCTTTTATGCTTAAGATTAAAAAAAATACCTGTTAGCACAGTTTTAAACAATAACCAAAGAACATATTGCATTTACTGTCCACAAGTCTGATTTGACACCAGTTTTTTTTTAAAAAGGAGATATACAGCAAAAGGCCAATGACTGGTTTAAGGGAAGGAACATACAATAATTAGAGTTTGGAGTCATAGAGAAGTACAGCACAGAAACAGGCCCTTCAGCCTATTCAGTTCATGCCAAAACCATTTAAACTGCCTACTCCCATTGACTTGCACACTTGCACTGGGACCATTACCCTTCATATCCCAACTATCCATGTACCTATCCAAACCACTTGTGTTGGCAGCTCGTTTCACACTCTCACAACCCTCTGAGTGAAGACATTTTCCCCTCATGTTGCCCTTGACCTTTCACCCTTAACCCATGACACCTGGTTGTAGTCCCACCCAACCTCAGTGCTTGCATTTACCCAATCTATACCACTCATGATTTTGCATACCTCTATCAAATCTCTTCTCAAAATTCTATGTTCAAAGGAATATAGTCCTAACCTATTCAATCTTACTTTATAACTCAGGTCCTCCAGACCCAGCAACATATCTGCAGACAATATTCCAAATTAGGCCTCACTGGCTTGTACAACCTTCAACAAAACATCCCATCTCGTACTCAATACTTTGATTTATGAAGGCCAATGTATCAAAAGCTTTCTTTACAACTCTATCTACCTGTGACAACACTTACAATGAATTGTGGACTTGTATTCCCAGATCCCTTTGTCCTACCACACTCCTCAGTGCCCTACCGTTCACTGTGCAAGACCTACCCTGGTTAGTCCTACCAAAGTGGAAAACCTCGCATTTGTCCAGATCAAATTCCATCTGCCATTTTTCAGCCCATTTTTCCAACTGATGCAGATCTTTCTGCAAGTCATGATAGCCTTCCACACTGTCCACTACACCCCCAATCTTGGTGTCATCTGTAAATGTGCTGATCCAGTTAACCACATTATCATCCAGATCATTGATACAAACAACAAAGGACACAGCACTGATCCCTGCGGCGCATCATTAGTCACAGTGGCAATCATCTGCTATCACTCTCTGGCTTCTCCCACAAAGCCAATGTCTAATCCGATTTACTACCTCATTCTTGAATCCCGAAAGACTGAACCTTCTTGACCAACCTCCCATGCGGGACTTTGTCAAGTGCCTTGCTAAAGTCCGTGTAGACAACATCTACTTTCCTAGCAACTTCTTCGAAAAGCTCTACAAGATTGGTTAGACATGATTTACCACATATAAAGCTAAGCTGACTATCTAGGTCTACCCAAATAGTTATATATCTGGTCCCTTAGAATACCTTCCAATAACTTGCCCATAACTGATGTCAGACTCATTGACCTAGTTTCCTGGTTTATATTTAAAGCCTCTTTTAAGCAGCAGAACAATCCTCTGCTGTCGCTAAGGATGATTTAAATTCAGTGCCTGTAAAAAGTAGTCACCCCCCTCCCAGGAAGTGCTCACGTTATGTTGTTTTACAACATTGAATCACAGTGGATTAATTTGGCTTTTTTTGACACTCATCAACAGAAGATTCTTTCTTGTAAAAGTGCTTGGGGTCATTGTCTTGTTGGAAAACAAATCTTCTCCCAAGTCACGGTTCTCTTGCAGACTGCATTAGTTTTTCTCCAGGATTTCCCACTGCATTTATTTTACCCTCTACCTTCACAAGCCTTCCAGGGCTGCTGCAGTAAAGCACCCCACAACATGATACAGTCACCACCATGCTTCACAGTAGGGGTGGTGTTTGGCTTATGACAAACATAGCGTTTAGTCTGTTGACCTAAAAGCTCAATTTTGGTTTCATCAGACCATAGAACTTTCTTCCAGCTGACTTCAGGGTCTTCCATATGCCTTCTGGCAAACTCTAACCAAGGTTTCACATGAGTTTTTTTTCCAACAGCAGCTTTCTCTTTGCCACTCTCCCATAAAACTGCGATTGGTGAAGCACCTGGGGAATGGTTGTTGTATACGGCTTCTCCCTTCTAAGCCACTGAACATTGTAACTCCTCCAGAGTTGTCATAGTTCTCGTTTGCCTCCCTCACTAGTCACCTTCTTGCACAGGGACTCAGCTTTTGAGGACAGCCTGCTCTAGGCAGTTTTACAGCTCTCCCATTTTATTTCCATTTCTTGATGATTGACTTAACTGTAGTCCAAAGGATATTCAGTGCCTTGGAAATTTTCTGGACTTGTGATTTTCAATAACCTTTTCATGGAGTTGCTTGGAGTGTTCTTTTGTCTTCATGGTGTAGTTTTTGCCAGGATACTGACTCACCAGCAATTAGACCTTCCAGATACAAGTGTATTTTTACTACAATCAATTTAAACACCTTGACTGCACACAGGTGATCTCCATTTAACTAATTATGTGACTTCTAAAACCAATTGGCTGCACCGGTGAGGTGTGAAGACTTGGGCAATCAATTATTTTGTGTTTTATATTTGTAATTAATTTAGATCACTTTGTAGAGATTTGTTTTCATTTTGACACAGAAGAGTCTTTTTCTGTTGATCAGTATCAAAAAAAGCCAGATTAAATCCACTATGATTCAATGTGAAAACAAGAAAGCTTCCAAGAGTCGGGGGGGGGGGGGGGTGAATATTTTTTATAGGCACTGAATCTCTGCTAGAGTACCAGCAATTTGTGCACTTGCCTCCCATAGGGACTGAGGGAACACCTAGTCAGGCTATGGGGATTTATTCACCCTGATTTGCCTCAGCATAGCAAACACCTCCTTCTCTGTAATCTATACAGGGTGAATGAAGTTGATGGCGCTTTGCCTCACTTCTATAGACTGTGTCCTCAAAATGTCAAATTTTGAGAAGCACTGATTAACAGAGGAAACTTAAATTCAAGTCACAGATCCCTGAAGGTAACTGGACAGGGAGATAAACTGAGTAAGTAAATGGGATATTTTATCAATTGCATTGCAGAATATAAGAGGATTGAATGTATGATTGAATTCTTTTAAACACAATTGGACCATAGCTAGAGGATTACGTGCAGGTTTGATCACATCATTGGAAGAATGTGATTGCATAAGAGTTGTTTACTTGGAGGAGAATTGACTTAATAGGACAGTTTGTGTTAATTGATCATACTTGATACTGAGGAGAGACTGCCTCAGCCATGTTTTTCACAAGAACAGGATCTATTTCTCTTAAGAAGTATAGGAACTGTCTAGGAGGGATTGATTTGAAGTAGTTAGCTGAAAATTCAGTGAAGTTGAGGAAGGAACAGTCATTTTAGCCAGAGTGGCAGGATCTCTAATTGATTGTCTGAAAGAATGGCAAAGACAGAAACCTCCATTACATTTTAAAAAGCTTGTGAGCCTGTAGATGAGGTGTCATCATCCGCAAGTGTTTGGACCTAAAGTTGTGGTGGGATCTTTCTGAGCTACAATGAATAAAGTGCAAGCAAAGGAAACTGCACGGCAATACCAACACACCACCAAGGTTAGATTAAGATAAATTACAATTGTAATGAAGTTATTACACTGTTTACATATGTATTGGATATGCCTGGTATGTTTTCCTATATACCCATTGTTCTGCAAGATGGACTTAATACATTGTTTGAACAGGCTGTACTGGCTGTTCTTGCACTAGATAGAAAAAATTGAAATCACTGGATCAGATTCAAGAAAATTATTGGAAGGAAATATAATATTGAAGTTGTCCTTTTAGTTTAGAAGTTGCCTAAATGTATGAATCAGCTGGAATGCAAATTACAAGCCTCCAAATGCAATGAGTGCACACTGGTTGTCCACTCTGTCGGTGCCATCTTTCATTGATTCTATTGTGGTTATGGATTTATTGAGAATGCCCACAAGAAGCCAAATCTCAGGGTTGTATATGGTGACATATATGTATCTTTGGCTAAGAGATAAAGTGAATTAAAATTCCTTAGCTTTCACTTTCTTTCTACTAATTCTTTGTGACAGTGCACAAAGTGAGGGTAGGTGGGTCTCTAGTCTGAACATCTCCTGAAATCAAATCAGTAGTTTGGCTGATATACCAAACATTGATTGGGTGAAGTAAGGAGGTAGTGAGGTGATGTTTCCAAGGTAGTTTCTAAAGCATCCATGAATATTTTGGCATAAGAATCAGGAAAAATCAGATAATTGCTGCAAATAGTTTTCCTCCATCATAACTGGGCATGGTTTTCTGAAGAGCAGGTCTCTGATCTGATTCACTGCTGTAAATGGTAAGTGTTTTCAAGAAATAGACAAAAGGAAAGAAAACAGAAGGAACCACAGAATTAAGAGATGGGTGTGGCATTCACCAAAGAGTGTATTTTATATGAGGGGCATAAGTAGGGTAATATTAGGCCAAAAGTAATTTCTTCTTTCATATTTTATGTTGTAGTTGAAGACCCACCTACCCTCACTTTGTGCACTGTCACAAAGAATTAGTAGAAAGAAAGTGAAAGCTGAGGAATTTTAATTTTCAAACTCAGAGATGGAAAATAGAGATAGCGTGATCTTTGTTATTTACAATCTTGCCTTCACTTACACTCAAGGGAAAAAATCTGGTCCTGCTTGACATCTCTTCCTGTCTCAACCACTCACTAAATCATTCATGATGAGGGACTTTGGAGAATTATTGAATCAATCCAGCAGCCACTTTAATGAGTAGTCATACTGTATATAGGTCATGTTATGGAATCAATTCTTCAGCCACATTAGAAAATGTATTAATGCCAGACAATAAATTATCATTTAGTATTTTCAACTGAGTTACTTTTGCAATTATGATGTTCTCTGGAAAACTATATTCTGAAACAGAAGAATAAAGTGAAGAAAATTTAAAGGGAGTAGTCAATTTCAAGGCAAATATGAATTATAACAAAAATCAAAACGGTGTGAAGTCAATGTTTGGACTACTACACCTTTACTAAGTAACATTGACGTATATCATTTTTGAAGTCAAGGTTGTGTTCAAGGAAGGAAACAAAATTTTTGAACACCATTGCTAAACTTAATAAAAGAAAAATAACCAGACATAATTGAAGATAATATTAACATTGCAATGAAGGATTTTTTTTGAAATTATTGTGCACATGAGAAAGTACTAAATCACAGAATAAAACAATGAGCAACAATAAATAGTGCATCTTTAACATAGAATATTCTGTCATTTAAATTATTAATTTGACATTTCTAATTCACATTAGTCACTCATACAGAACAAAATATTCAGTTGTTAGTAAAAATAAATTCCCTACTGAATGGTTATTCCCTACTAAATGTCCGTAATTTGTTCACAGCATAACCTCAGAGTCACAGAATTATAGAAAAATACAGCATAGAAATCGTCTCTTCAGCCCAGAGATTTCACCAACCATTAACTATTCATTTGAAGTATCCTACATTAATCTCAGTTTTTATTCTCATCGCATTCCCCTCAGCTCTGCCCTGATACTGAAATTACTACGATTTGCATTATATGCAAATTTCACTTATTAACTTGCCATTATACAAGAAAATTTATAAAAGGCAAAAACATGTAGATTCTGCTCTGGTTGTCTACAAGTTTACAGTGATACTACCGATGTGGGCCATGTCTCAAATAATGATGCATTGGGATAATGATGCAGTGGTAGGTCATGTTTGACCAATCTATTGGAGCTTTTCGAGGAGGTTACCAGGAAAGTGGATGAAGGGAAGGCGGTGGATATTGTCTACATGGACTTCAGTAAGGCCTTTGACAAGATCCCGCATGGGAGATTAGTTAGGAAAATTCAGTCGCTAGGTATACATGGAGAGGTGGTAAATTGGATTAGACATTGGCTCAATGGAAGAAGCCAAAGAGTGGTAGTAGAGAATTGCTTCTCTGAGTGGAGGCCTATGACTAGTGGTGTACCACAGGGATCAGTGCTGGGTCCATTGTTATTTGTCATCTATATCAATGATCTGGATGATAATGTGGTAAATTGGATCAGCAAATTTGCTGATGATACAAAGATTGGAGGTTTAGTAGACAGTGAGGAAGGTTTTCAGAGCCTGCAGAGGGACTTGGACCAGTTGGAAAAAGGGGCTGAAAAATGGCAGATGGAGTTTAATACAGACAAGTGTGAGGTATTGCACGTTGGAAGGACAAACCAAGGTAGAACATACAGGGTTAATGGTAAGGCACTGAGGAGTGCAGTGGAACAGAGGGATCTGGGAATACAGATACAAAATTCCCTAAAAGTGGCGTCATAAGTAGACAGGGTCGAAAAGAGAGCTTTTGGTACATTGGCCTTTATTAATCAAAGTATTGAGTATAAGAGCTGGAATGTTATGATGAGGTTGTATAAGGCATTGGTGAGGCCGAATCTGGAGTATTGTGTTCAGTTTTGGTCACCAAATTACAGGAAGGATATAAATAAGGTTGAAAGAGTGCAGAGAAGGTTCACAAGGATGTTGCCGGGACTTGAGAAACTCAGTTACAGAGAAAGGTTGAATAGGTTAGGACTTTATTCCCTGGAGCGTAGAAGAATGAGGGGAGATTTGATAGTATATAAAATTGTGATGGGTATAGATAGAGTGAATGCAAGCAGGCTTTTTCCACTGAGGCAAGGGGAGAAAAAAACCAGAGGACATGGGTTAAGGGTGAGGGGGGGAAAAGTTTAAAGGGAATATTAGGGGGGGCTTCTTCACACAGAGAGTGGTGGGAGTATGGAATGAGCTGCCAGACGAGGTGGTAAATGTGGGTTCTTTTTTAACATTTAAGAATACATTGGACAGTACATGGATGGGAGGTGTATGGAGGGATATGGTCAGTGTGCAGGTCAGTGGGACTAGGCAGAAAATGGTTCGGCACAGCCAAGAAGGGCCAAAAGGCCTGTTTCTGTGCTGTAGTTTCTATGGGATATAGGAAGAAGATAATGAATCTAGTAACATAGGGTTATGACAACAATTTTACTCTCAAAATCAGCAAAACAAAAGAGTTGGTCATTGACTTTGGGAGGGAGGGAGCCATGGTGTATGTGTTCTATTTTCATCAATGGTGCTGAGGTTGAGAGTTTCAAGTTCTGAGGAGTGAACATCACCAATGCTTGTCCTGGTCCAACCATGTAGACTTCACAGCTAAGAAAGTTCAACACCCCTCTACTTCATCATGAGGCTAAAGAAACTTGGCACATCCAACTAATATTTTTTAATGTTGCACCATAGAAAGCATCCTATCAGATGCATCATGGCTTCATATGGTAACTGCTCTGCAGAGGGTTGTGGACACAGCACATCACGGAAACCAGTCCTCTCTTCCATGGAGTCTGTCCATTCTTGCTGCCTCAGTAAAACAGTCAACATAAGCAAAGACCACACTTACCCTGGATACTCTTTCCGCTCCCTTCTCCCATCAGACAGAAGGTACAAAAGCCTGAAAGACTGTACCACCAGGCTTATGAACATGTCGCTATAATTGAATGACTCCCCAGTACAATAAGATGGACTCTTGACTTTGTTATGACCTTGTATCTTATTGCCCATCTGTTCTGCATTTACCCTGTAGCAGTTTCACTTTATTCTGCATTCTGTTATTGTGTTTACAATATTTTCTGTGTTGTACCAGCTCAGTGCACTTTTGAACAGTATGCTAGGTGAGAATTTTCACTGTATCTTGGTACATGTGACAGTAATAAACCAATTCCAATTCCAATGCAAATACTGGCCACTCAAATGAGACTCTAAATAGTAAGCTGTAATTTCTACCGAAAGAAGCAAGTGCATCATTTCAATAATTCAGTACTGACATATATCAGCTTGCTTCCCATGGTTCCTGTTTGCTTGCCAACTCTTAATTGGATTAGATCCACTGACATGACCTCCTGCAAAAAAGCCAGCTCTGAGCTGACTGGGCAATGTTATTCTCACTCATGGACAGTTCCACAAAAATATGTGTGATCTTTCAAAAACACTCAAGAATTATTACAAATTAAACCAACTATTAAGATTTTCATACATATTTAAAACATTTGAATTAAGTATATTTAAATTACCTCAATTAAGTAGAAAATAAATTACCTGTAACTTACTTCTTTCCCTCACAGCCAATCCTCTTAATAGAGTCACTGAATTGGTGCCAGGCCTAACTTGTGCCGGGAAACTACCCTGCAGATATTAGCTGGTAGCTCCAATGCAGAGCGACACGCATGATAAATAGTATAGAATACGGGTGGATTCCCTTAATGGAGAACAGCTGTGTGTGACTTTGTTTAATGTGGGGAGACCATTGCATGGGCAGCCACCTCACCACCCTTGTCAGATGGGGGTCACAGCCCATTGGCATGGGGTGCAAGATGACTGGGGACCCCTCACTGCTTCCTCCGCCTTCACTGCCATTGTTATGTGTCATCATCTGCCAGCTTCAGTGTTGAGGTCTTGGTTGGAATCGCTCTCTGCCTGGAACCTCCCCCTTGACCTTACCACCTTAGGTTACCCTACCAGGACCTAAGTGCCAGGAGGCTAAACTCCAGACTGCATTGCACTTGGGATCTCAGGAACTCACGAGCCTCTCAATTGCAATAAGGTGACGATCCTCAGAGAAGGATAAATCATAAAAGCAGCAAACAATTGGCAGAGCTAAACAATCTCATTAACAACAGATTAAATCCAAGCTCTGCACTCTGTCACACCTAATCATTGATGATAGTGGACAATTAAACAGACACTGGGAGGAGGAAGAGGCTCCAGGAACATCCTCATCCCCAATAATGTCCAACTCACTAATCAGCTGCTCATTGATGCCCCTTTGGGGTTTCATGAGAACCATGCTACACCAGATATAGAGCAAAAATATGTAAGTGTGGCATTAAAGAACCCTGGTGAGATGGAAGTCAATGGGCATCAATAGAAAAATACTCTAATATTGGAGTCCTACCTTGTACAAAAGATGACAGTTGTGGTTTTTGGAGTTTAGATATCCTAGGCTCAGTACATAGTTCCAGGAGTTGCTCATTCCAGCATCCAGAGCTCACCCATTTTTAGATTCTTCATCGTTGCCCTTCGTTCCATCATAGTCAGAAGAAGGAATATTGACTGATGATGGCATCATGTTCCACTGTAATCACAATTCCTCAGCAAATAAAGCAGTTCCATGCCCACACGCAGCAAGACCTACAAAACATTCAGGCATGTGCTGATATAAATATAGACATAAAAATGGGACTAATGTGGGATTAATATAAGCAGGTAGTAGATGGTCAGCATGGACTTGATAGGTCAAAGGGCCTACTTCTATACTGCATCTGGCAATGACACTCTGACAGGTGACAGTAACATCTGAGCCACAGAAGTATCAGGCATCATCAACAAGGCTGTGTCTCCAATTTGCAAATCATCTCAATTTGAAAAGATATTGCTGGTTCTTCATTATCACTGGGTCTAAACCCTGAAACACACTATGCAACAGCACTTTAGGAGTAGTTTCACTGTTAGGTGTTCTGCAGTACAAGGAATGGCTCATCCCCATTCAGGGATGGGAAATAACGCCGACCTTGATGGAACTCAAGATCCCAATAAAATGAATAAATGAAGAGATCCTCCATCAAAACACAAGTGGTTTGACAGCATCAACCAATTATAGAAATTCAGCTCTCATTTGTGCACAGTCTCAAGGCTTAATATTCTGCAAGGAATTTAAAGCTTCTCAATGGAAGGATTCCTTAGTGACTGCTGTTGAACAATTGGTGGCTTGTGTTCTCTGCATGTTCTGCTGTGAGCTTTTTCTTAATATGGCATTTCCTTGGTGACCTCAGTATGAGAACCAAAACTTACAGATGCTGCTCAAGTCTAAGCATGATAGGACTGTGAGCTCTGAAGCAAGATTAACTCATTCATTGAAACATTTGACAGGACAGGCCTTCTACTCAACCAGACAAAGGTCTGAGACCATAAGACATAGGAGCAAAATTAGGCCAATCAGCCCACTGAGTCTGCTCCACCATTTCATCATGGCTGATCCTAGATCCCACTCAACCCATGCACCTGCCTTCTCACCATACCCTCTGATGCCCTGACCAATCAGAAAACTATCAACTTCTGCTTTAAATATACCCACGGACTTGGCCTCCACCACAGTTTGTGGCACAGCATTCCACAGATTCATCTCTCTTTGGCTAGAAAACTTCCTCCTTACTTCTGTTCCAAAAGGTAGACCCTCAATTTTGAGGGTGTGTCCTCTAGTTCTGGATACCCCCAGCAGAGGAAACATCCTCTCCACATCCACCTTATCTAGTCCTTTCAACATTCGGTAGATTTCAATGAATCCCCCAAATTCCAGTGAGTACTGGCCCAAAGCTGCCTGTCACTGCTGATATATTAACCCTTCATTCTCAGAATAATTACTGTGAACCTCCTCTGGACTCTCTCCAATGACAATACATCCTTTCTGAGATAAGGGGCCCAAAACTGTTGACGATACTCCAAGTCTTCTACCAACCTGCCCTTGCTGCACTATTCTGCCCTTAAACAGTGGTCAAAACCTGCCCCAGTCTCTTGATTCCTGCTTCCTTTTATGCTTATGAGCCCTAGACTACTTATAAGATGCATATGAAAAAATAACACTAATACATTCACTTTGAATTTATTGGAAGAATAATTGAACTGATCTCAATGCCCTCTGCCAGTATCAAAGTGATGATACCCTAATTACACTAAGTTAGCTGTGTATAATAGGCTACAACATTTGCATACCTGACATTGGACGTCCAAAAGAGACTTTCTTTTCTGAGCACTACCACTTGAGAAGATTACCAGGAAGATAATGAAGAAGATTTAAGGGTGTGCTCAAAGCTTCCTGAAAAGAAATGCAATACCCCCACTGAATTTTCAGAATCCACGGACCATGACTGTTCAAAGTGGAGAAGGGCATTCAGTATCTTATTGAGAATCTTGAATCCATATATCAAGAGCACACACAAGCCCTGTGAAAACAGCAAAAGGAGCGCACCACCTCACATACTACTGATGCACCTGTCCCATCAGGCACTTCTTGCCCCATATGTGGAGAATCCTTGATTCTTTTACGGCCTCATCATTTACCTCAGAACCCACAAAACTGGAGTGGAAGCAAGTCATCCTCAATCTTAAGGGACTGCTTAAGATGAGGATAGTCCTTCAAAAATGAATAATTATCTTTGCTCTTTAAATTTTCTGCAGCAAGTCCTAAGTATCTCTACTGTTGATCAACACCATGTGCATGTCCCCACAAAGATCGCTTGCTCCAGTGAACCACACTGCCTACTTATTCTGTGTTCAAATCAGCCAGTACCCTGCCCTTCCAATCTCCAGGGCTGGTATTGGGTAGCGTGAGGTAGCCGTGCTCGATGACAGATATATAATTAATGTTTAATTTTGTACCTTTTTTTGGCATTTTTAAAAGCTGGTAATTTTCAATTTCCATAATTGTTGAGAAAAGTCCTATGATTATGTAAATACTAACACCAAGTATGAGCAAGAACATAATATGTCCATTATATGTTATGGCATATATTTAGTGTCAATACTTCATCTTGATAAATAACTTTTTCCACTTATGTCAAAGTCAATGTCAGTGTTGAGTTTATCATACGCTAAAGTACACGTACAAAATGCACAGCTGCAATGAAAAGGTTACTTGTAGCAACATCACAGGCACATAGTATTACATAAACAGCACTCACAAGAGAAACATAAGTTAAACAAATTATACACAATTTTTACAAGAAAGAACACAATTAGACCAAAAAGTATTGAGTATTTAATATTTCAGTAGTATTTGAGTAATCTTGTATATATTCTTTTGATTACGCATTCTTGTTCCTTTAAATAGTTCATTATAAGTCTTATGTAAAAATACATTCACCAGTAGGTGAATCAGCCGGATTTTTAAGTGTAATCTGGCAGCATCATAAACGTGCTGATGTTTTTGTTTTACCATGCCCAGATTTTCATGGAGTAAGGCTCTCATGCACCTGCATAGCTTCCAGGAGCTATTGTGGAAAGTGGCCAGTGAGTGAGTGGGCCAGTGAAGGAGTGGAGCTTTGAGGCTTTGACTCGAGAGATTCTGGCAGTTTTGGCAGTTGGTCTGTGCAATCAAGTCAATCAAGATTTGAATAGATCAGCAGAAAGCCATTGATTAGACAATCAAGATTTGAATAGCGCAGACTCAGCAGAAAGCAGCTGATTGGGCAATCGAGGTCAGGTGACCAAGCATTTTGAAAAGCTCAAACAGGTAAATAGAGGGATAGCCCAAGCAGAGCGGCCTGGGGAAAGCGGCCAGTGGGCCAGTGAAGGAATCGAGCTTTGAGGCTTCGATGAGAAGAGGCGGAGGACGAGCTAGCTCGCAGTTAGTTTTTACAATGTCTCCTGAGACCGTGATGTGCCTCTCATGTGAGATGTGGCAGTCTTGGGGGAAACGCCCCTCTCCCGCAGAGTCCCATCTGCCAGAAGTGCATGCGGCTGGGTGATCTGGAAGACCGTGTAAGGAATCTGGAGCAGCAGCTGGATGACCTTCGAATCATAAGGGAGAATGAGGCAGTCATAGATGAGAGCTACAGGGAGGTAGTCACACCTAGGCTGTCGGAAGCAGGTCGTTGGGTGACAGTCAGAGGGGGGAAAGCGAAGGTGAGCAGACAGGTAGTGCAGAGCACCCCTGTAGCCATTCCCCTGAATAATAAGTTTACCGTCCTGGATATTGTTGGCGGGGATGACCGACCAGGTGTGAGCCACGGTGGCAGGGCCTCCAGCACTGAGTCTGACCCTGTGGTGCAGAAGGGTGGGATGGAGAAGAGGAGAGCTGTCGTCATTGGAGACTCTATAGTCAAGGGAGCAGGCAGGAGATTTTGTGGACGTGAGAAGGACACCCACATGGTTTGTTGCCTCCCGGGTGCCAGGGTCCGGGATGCCTCTGACCAGGTGCACGACATCCTGGTACGAGAGGGAAAGCAACCAGAAGTCATGATACATGGACGTGAGAAGGACACCCACATGGTTTGTTGCCTCCTGGGTGCCAGGGTCCGGGATGCCTCTGACCAGGTGCACGACATCCTGGTACGAGAGGGAAAGCAACCAGAAGTCGTGATACATGTTGGGACCAATGATATAGGCAGGAAGAGGGATGAGGTCCTGAAGTGTGAGTTTTGGGAACTAGGCAGAAGGCTGAAGAACAGGACCTCAAGTGTGGCGTTCTCAGGATTGCTGCCAGTGCTACGTGACAGTGATGGTAGGAATTGGAGGAGATGGCAGTTGAATGCGTGGCTGAGGAGTTGGTGCAGGGAGCAGGGTTTTGAATTTTTGGATCATTGAGATCTCTTCTGGGGAAGGTGGGACCTGTACAGATTGGATGGGTTGCACCTGAACTCAAGGGGGAGCAATATCCTTGCAGGTAGGTTCGCTGGCATGGTTCGGGAGGGTTTAAACTAATTTGCAAGGGGGATGGGACCCAGAGCGATAGAGCAGTGAAAGAAGTGCATGGAGTAAAGCCAGTTCTAACATATAGAGAGGCTTTGAGGAAAGAGAAGCAGAATAAACGGTGTAAAGACAGTAAGGTAGAAGGGCTGAAATATGTGTACCTCAATGCAAGAAGCATCAAGAACAAACGTGATGAACTGAGAGGTTGGATACATACATGGAATTATGATGTAGTGGCCATTACAGAGACTTGGCTGGCACCAGGGCAGGAATGGATTCTCAACATTCCTGGATTTCAGTGCTTTAAAAGGGATAGAGAGGGTGGAAAAAGGGGAGGAGAGGTGGCATTACTTGTCAGGGATACTATTACAGATACAGAAAGGGTGGGTAATGTAGCAGGATCCTCTTTTGAGTCAGTATGGGTAGAAGTCAGGAACAGGAAGGGAGCTGTTATTCTATTGGGGGTGTTCTATAGGCCCCCTGGTAGCAGCAGAGATACCGAGGAGCAGATTGGGAGGCAGATTTTGGAAAGGTGCAAAAATAACAGGGTTGTTATCATGGGTGACTTTAACTTCCCTAATATTGATTGGCACCTGATTACTTCCAAGGGTTTAGATGGGGCAGAGTTTGTTAAGTGTGTCCAGGACGGATTCCTGTCCAGTATGTTGACTGGCTGACTAGGGGGAATGCCATACTAGATCTACTATTAGGTAATGAACTGGGCCAGGTCACAAATCTCTCAGTGGGTGAGCATCTGGGGGACAGTGACCACCACTCCCAGGCCTTTAGCATTATCATGGAAAAGGATAGAATCAGAGAGGACAGGAAAATTTTTAATTGGGGAAGGGCAAATTATGAGGCTATAAGGCTAGAACTTGCGGGTGTGAATTGGGATGATGTTTTTACACGGAAATGTACTCTGGACATGTGGTCGATGTTTAAAGATCTCTTGCAGGATGTTAGGGATAAATTTGTCCTGGTGAGGAAGGTAAAGAATGGTCGGGTGAAGGAACCATGGGTGACAAGTGAGGTGGAAAATCTAGTCAGGTGGAAGAAGGCAGCATACATGAGGTTTAGGGATCAGATGGGTCTATTGAGGAATATAGGGAAGGAAGAAAGGAGCTTAAGAAGGGGCTGAGAAGGCCTTGGCGACTAGGGTAAAGGAAAACCCCAAGGCATTCTTCAATTATGTGAAGAAAAAAAGGATGACAGGAGTGAAGGTAGGACCGATTAGAGATAAAGGTGGGAAGATATGCCTGGAGGCTGTGGAAGTGAGCGAGGTCCTCAATGAATACTTCTCTTCAGTATTCACCAATGAGAGGGAACTTGATGATGGTGAGGACAAGATGAGTGAGGTTGATGTTCTGGAGCATGTTGATATTAAGGGAGAGGAGGTGTTGGAGTTGTTAAAATTCATTAGGATGGATAAGTCCCTGGGGCCTGACGGAATATTCCCCAGGCTGCTCCACGAGGCGAGGGAAGAGATTGCTGAGCCTCTGGCTAGGATCTTTATGTCCTCGTTGTCCACGGGAATGGTACCGGAGGATTGGACGGAGGCGAATGTTGTCCCCTTGTTCAAAAAAGGTAGTAGGGATAGTCCAGGTAATTATAGACCAGTGAGCCTTACATCTGTGGTGGGAAAGCTATTGGAAAAGATTCTTAGAGATAGGATCTCTGGGCATTTAGAGAATCATGGTCTGATCAGGGACAGTCAGCATGGCTTTGTGAAGGGCAGATCGTGTCTAACAAGCCTGATATAATTCTTTGAGGAGGTGACCAGGCATATAGATGAGGGTAGTGCAGTGGATGTGATCTATATGGATTTTAGTAAGGCATTTGACAAGGTTCCACACAGTAGGCTTATTCAGAAAGTCGGAAGGCATGGGATCTAGGGAAGTTTGGCCAGGTGGATTCAGAATTGGCTTGCCTGCAGAAGGCAGAGAGTCGTGGTGGAGGGAGTACATTCAGATTGGAGGATTGTGACTAGTGCTGTCCCACAAGGATCTGTTCTGGGACCTCTACTTTTCGTGATTTTTATTAACAACCTGGATGTGGGGGTAGGAGGGTGGGTTGGCAAGTTTGCAGATGACACAAAGGTTGGTGGTGTTGTAGATAGTGTAGAGGATTGTCAAAGATTGCAGAGAGACATTGATAGGATGCAGAAGTGGGCTGGGAAGTGGCAGATGGAGTTCAACCCGGAGAAGTGTGAGGTAGTACACTTTGGAAGGACAAACTCCAAGGCAGAGTACAAAGTAAATGGCAGGATACTTGGTAGTCTGGAGGAGCAGAGGGATCTGGGGGTACAGGTCCACAGATCCCTGAAAGTTGCCTCACAGGTGGATAGGATAGTTAAGAAAGCTTATGGGGTGTTAGCTTTCATAAGTCGAGGGATAGAGTTTAAGAGTCGCGATGTAATGATGCAGCTGTATAAAACTCTGGTTAGGCCACACTTGGAGTACTGTGTCCAGTTTTGGTCACCTTGCTATAGGAAGGATGTGGAAGCATTGGAAAGGGTACAGAGGAGATTTACCAGGATGCTGCCTGGTTTAGAGAGTATGCATTATGATCAGAGATTAAAGGAGCTAGGGCTTTACTCTTTGGAGAGAAGGAGGATGAGAGGAGACATGATAGAGGTGTACAAGATAATAAGAGGAATAGATAGAGTGGATAGCCAGCGCCTCTTCCCAGGGCACCACTGCTCAATACAAGAGGACATGGCTTTAAGGTATGGGGTGGGAAGTTCAAGGGGGATATTAGAGGAAGGTTTTTTACTCAGAGAGTGGTTGGTGCGTGGAATGCACTGCCTGAGTCAGTGGTGGAGGCAGATACATTAGTGAAGTTTAAGAGACTACTAGACAGGTATATGGAGGAACTTTAGGTGGGGGCTTATATGGGAGGCAGGGTTTGAGGGTCAGCACAACATTGTGGGCTGAAGGGCCTGTACTGTGCTGTACTATTCTATGTTCTATACCTGAATTACATACATTATCATGTACCACCTGATGCATGCCTGCCCTGCTTAAAGTAAACTTGAAGATTGACTCACATTTCAGTCTCCTGTGACTTCCTTTGAATTAGCTTAATGTTTTGAAGTTACAAAATATACCAGTGGTGACGAGGTATTTTTAAAATGAACCCTGAGATGGCTACCAATCTGTTGAAGCACAGTGAGCAAAATATGCAGCCCAGCACTGAGCTTGTATGTGGTATAAACAGGAGGACCAGCATTGTGGGGATCTGATTGGCTGAGACAACTGCAACTTGATTGGAGATCCATCCACCATTTGCATGCCACATTCCCTGCAATAAAGCCAACTGAAGGTGAATTGAGAAAGATATTGGATGATGCCACAGCAGTGTTCAAGGATGGCACTGGAAAATTCAAACATATCAAGGGTAAAATAGTGTTAAATGAGAATGCTGCACCCAAGTTTTGCAAAGCTGCCCGGTTCCTTTTGCCATCTGTGTTAAAGTAGCCTGCAATCTAGATTGTACGGAGGCTGAAGGTTGAGTGGAGGCTGTAGGCAATGCCAGTGGTCCCATTAGCCAAAAAGGATGGGTCTGTCAGGATCTGTGGTGATTTTAAGATCACCATCAACCCAGTACTGAAAGTAGAATTGCTTGTGTCATCCCTCTACCACGTGATACATGCATGCCTCACTTAAGGCATACATGAACTTTGAGTCACATTTCAGATTCTTATATCTTCCTTTGGATTAGTTTAATGTTTTGAAGTTACAAAACCTAACAAAAAGGTCCATTTCAGTGAAAAATGATTAAAGTATCCAACTGAAGTGATTGGAGTTGTGCTAGTTGGCTCAAGAACCAAAAAGTTTACTTTTACTTGATTTAGGGATAGATCGTGGAATAGGCCCTTCTGGCCCAATGAGCCACGTTGCTTAGCAACCACCTAGGTAACCCTAGCCTAAATGCCGGAGAATTCACAATGGCTAATTAACCTGACTGGCGTGTCTTTGGAATGTGGGGGGAAAGCTGGGGCCCCCAGAGGAAACCCATGCATATCACAGACTCCTTACAGGCAGCATCAGAAATGAACTCCGGGGCCCCGAGCTGTAACTGTGTTGCACTAACCGCTACACTACCTGGCATGGTTGAATGGAAGTAGCTGCTCTTGAACCTGGTGTGGGACTTCGGGCTTCTGTACTTCCTGCCTGATGGTAGCTGCGAAAAGATGGCATGGCCTGGATGGCGTCCTCCTTTTTCAAAGAAAGGGACTTCCCTTCCCCCACCATCAACACTGCCCTCAACCACATCTCCTCCACTTCACGCATATCTGCTCTTACCCCATCCTCCCACCACCCTACCAGGGATAGGGTTCCTCTCGTCCTCACCTACCACCCCACCACCCTCCACGTCCAGCACATAATTCTCCAAAGCTTCGGACACCTCCAACAAGATCCCCCCACTTTCTGCTTTCTGCAGGGATCGCTCATTATGGAATTCCCTTGTCCATTCATCCCTCCCCACTGATCTCCCTCCTGGCACATATCCTTGCAAGCAGAACAAGTGCTACACCTCCTCCCTCACTACCATTCAGGGCCTTAATCAGTCCTTCCAGGTGAGGCGACACTTCACCTGTGAGTCTGTTGGGGTTATTTACTGTATTTAGTGCTCCTGGTATGGCCTCCTGTAAATCGGTGAGATCCAACGTAGACTGGGAGACCGCTTCGTCAACCACCTACGCTCCATCCACCAGAAAAAGTGGGATCCCCCAGTGGCTACCCGTTCCCATTCCAATATGTCCATCCATGGCCTCCCCCACTGTTGTGATGAGGCCACACTTAGGTTAAAGGAACAACACCTTATATTCCGTTTGGGTAGCCTCTAACTCAATGGCATGAACATCATTTTCTCTAACTTCGAGTAATGCTCCCCACCCCTCCCCTTCCTTCACTATTTCCCAACACCCTTTTCCCTCTCACCTTATCTCCTTGCCCGCCCATTGCCTCCCTCTGGTGCCCCTCCCTCCTTTTCTTTCTTCCATGGCCTTCTGTCTCTTTCACCAATCAACTTCCCAGCTCTTTGCTTCATCCCTCCCCTCCAGGTTTCACCTATCACCCTGTGTTTCTATCTCGCCTCCCCCCACCTTATAAATCTACTCCTCTGTGTTTTTCTCCAGTCCTGCTGAAGGGTTTTGGCCCAAAACATTGAATGTACCCTTTTCCTAGATGCTGTCTGGCCTGTTGAGTTCCTCCAGCATTTTGTGTGTGATGGCCTGGATGGTGGGACTTTTTGAAGATGTATATTAACTTCTTGACTGTACTTACTGTAAATAAAGAGAACAAGGTGGCTCACAACAATGTACAAGATGCTTGAGGGATTGAAGAAATATACAATAGGAAGATTGCTCAGAGATAGACACTCAAGACTACACTCTCCTATCTCTTGTGGATTCTCAATCTGATCACCTCACTACTGGTAACTGCATCTTACTGCATCAGGAAGTGCTCCTTACTTTGCCTTTGACTATTCCCTTCTAATATAAGGATAAATTAATTTCACGGTGATTTTCTCATAAAAATGATGGAATGTTCATCAGGTCATTGCTATGCCAAACTTTCAAGATCAGTGTACCTGGTAGAAAAAATTATGTTTGATAAGGACACCAGGAGAATAATGGAGAAACAAGAAACAGCAGATGCTGAAATTTGAAGCTAAACACAAATTGCTGGAAGAACTTTGCATCTGCAGAGGCAAAGGAGATGTTCCATGTTTCAGGTTGAAACCCTCCATCAGAATTCAAGTAGGAGAAACAACAGTGGCGGAACAGTGAGCGAGGGATCCACAGAGCTCCCATTGAAGAGTGGAAGCAGACTTCTTCAGTATTAGCATTCCTTGAAGAGAATTTGCAGTTATGGAGCCACAAGTCTGCAGATGCAGGGATCTGGAGCAAAATACAAATTGCTGAAGGAACTCAGTGGGTCAAACAGCATCTGTAGAGCAAGAGGGTAACGGACATTTTAGGTCAAGTGTCTGCATCAGGTCTGAGGAGAATTTCTTTTCAAATGAGAATCAAAAACTTGCAGATACTGGAAATCTGAAATAAAACTAGCAAATGCCAGAGATACTCAATAGATCAGGTGATATTTACAGAGGGAGAGAGCTAACGTTTTGGGTCAGTGACTTCTCAATAGATCGATTTCTAGTTCCATAGATAGTGCCTTATCTACAGAGTGTCTCTAGAATTTTGTATTTCTATTTTGATCTTGGTTTCATCTTTTCAATGTCTTGTTTTAAAGAGTTTACTGAAAAATAATTTTTTCATACGAATGATAATAATTATGTACTCTATTGATCCCGAGTGGGAGATTCTTTCATTACAGCAGAAACATTTAAAAACACACTTACCAGTGTCAGACTTAACTAATAATAATATAATATACACAATAATAATGAACCAATGTGCAATAATAATGTATGAAATAATAAAACAGAGGAAATTGTACTATGATGTGTGTACTCCGGCTGCACAGAGATGAACTGTTGTATATGTCTATTGCATTTGGTGGGACAGATTTTCTGTAATGATCCTTGTTACAGCAGAGCTGAATGAGTCTGTTTGAAAAGGTGCTCCACTGCTTATTCAGTAGATCAGATGTGCCTGATTGTCCAAAATGCATAACAGTTTGTTTAGTGACCCTCTCTCCACCACTAACTCCAAAAGAGTCTGGATTGTAGCCAACTACGGATTCAGCCTTTTTGATGAATTTATTTAGTCTTTTTGCATCACCAAAACCAATGCTGCCCTCGCCCCAACATAAAGCCACAAAGAATACAGATATCTCTAACAAAGCAGCACTTCAGAATTGCAATGAAGTAATACTGTAAACTACATGTGATTAAGTACATTATGGGATTTGAACCATTGATTTTTGATCCAGAGTGAAGATTGCAAGCAGTGGAGACAGTCTGATATTTTAATCAGAGCAAAGCTGAGACCTGTGGCATGACTGACCAATTGTGGAATTTTCAATTGTAATCATTAGGATCTCTTAAGAAATAAATCTTTTGGTAGCCCCAGAGATCAGTATGTTATGATCTCTGCATGAGGACCAGTCACAAAGCACCAAGGGCATCCGTTCCAAAGAAGATGGAAAGTAGAAGGAAGTTAACACAAAAATAGATGAACAATTTTATCAATACAAAGAAGAAATGAAAGGGAAGCCCCAAACCCATTTAACTGAATAAGACAATCTGAAAATGAAAGGGCAGAGAGCAATGATAAGAGAAAATGAAAAGAAGCTGTACATAGCTTTTAGTTGAAACTAGGCAGGCTATAATGGAAACTTGTTTCAAAGTGCCTGTTGCTCAGTTGTGTTGACAGCTTTGGAGTCAACCATGACAATCTGTTATTCACTGTAATGTCTAAGGGCACTGTTCAAGAAAGGTGTAATCAAGCAACACTTTTGTTATTGCACCATTGAACATATGGGGTACAATGGACTGCTTCCACAATTAATTATGTATTCACTTTGTTATTGTAGGGTAATTGGCTGCTTGACCAGGAAAAATCTTTGTGATTCCTGCATTGACTCCATTTTATATTAAAATGTAATTTAACTGGATGCATTTGGCAGGGTAAGTTGCTTCTTGTGAACCCATTTCTCATATTGAAATAAATAGTACTTAATACTGCGGAGCAGTTCATTGGAGAACTGCCAGTCATGTCCTCCTTTACAGTTGGCTCATTTGATTTCCAGATATGTGCATTGAAATGTGGAATTCAGATGATCTGAAGGTCAAATGTCCAGCACAGCGCATAATGTACTGTGCTGAGGGGCCAGTTGTATTGTGCATCCTCCCTTGTACTTGACGTGACAAGGGTAAGTTCCACAACCCCATCCATCGGAATGGAGTTGCCAGCTTTAAGTAAAAATGTCATGGGTTATTTTGCCTTGTGTTTGGTTCTTTAAAGTATCTTTTGTTTCTTTTTAATTAGAAACATAGAAAATCTATAGCACAATACAGGCCCTTCGGCTCACAAAGCTGTGCCGAATATGTCCTTACCTTAGAAATTACCTAGGGTTACCCATAGCCCTCTATTTTTCTAAGCTCCATGTACCTGTCCAGGAGTCTCTTTAAAGACCCTATTGTATCCGCCTCCACCACCGTCGCCATCAGCCCATTCCACACACATTAATTATTTAAGCCGATTTGAGATGCGTTTTAATTGTGACTGTTAATTGAATGTTCTGTAATCAGGACATCAGGCAGATGGGTCAGAGTAAGAGTCCTTGAAAGTGAATTGGTTCACTTTCAATGATTGGGCAAGTGAAGTTGAGTGTAGTTATCCCCTTTGTTTCAAAAGCCTGATGGTTCAGGATTAGTTATTGTTCCAGAACCTTGTGGTGTGAATCCCGAGGCTCCTGTACCTTCTTCCTGGTGGCAGCAGTGAGAAGAGAGCATATCCTGGTTAAGTGGGGGTTCCTGACAATGGATGCTGCTTTCCTGCAACAGCGTTTCATGTAGGTGTGGTCGATGGTGGGCGGGGAGGGGGCTTTACCCATGATGGACTGGGCCGTATCCACTACTTTTTGTAGGATTTTCAGTGCTGTCAACAGCAAACTTGAATATGGCATTGGAGCTGTGCTTCGCCACACTGAAACATGATTTGAAAGTAATTATTTTAACATCAAAACAAATTCCTCTATATGAGGTGTTCAGTCAATTTTCATTAACCTTCTCTTTTTAAAAACAAACCTTAATATGTTAGTTAAAGCAAGTTCTTAAAATCTTAAACACAAGAGATTCTCCAGATGCTGGAAATCAAGAGAAAGACACACAAAGTGTTGGAGGAACTCAGCAGGTCAGGCAGCATCAATGGAAATGAACAAGCAGTCGATGTTTCAGGGCTGGAAAGGAAGAGGGAAGATGCCAGAATAAAAAGGTGGGGAAGGGGAAGAAAGATAGCTGGAAGGTTTATAGGTGAAGCCAGGTGGGTGGGAAAGGTAAAGAGCTGGAGATGAAGGAATCTGATAGGAGAGGAGAGTGGACCATGGGAGAAAGGGAAGAAGGAGGTGCACTTGGTGGAGGTAATAGGCAGGTGAGGAGAAGAGGTAAGCGGAACTAGTTGGAGTCTACCTAGGCGGAATATGAGGCATTGATCCTCCACCCTGAGAGTGGCCTCATTGTGACAAAAGAGGAGGCCATAGACTGACATGCTGGAATAGGAATGGGGATAGGAATTCAAATACTTGGCTGCTGAGAAATTACACTTTTGGCAGATGGAGCAGAGGTGGCTGACAAAGCGGTCCCCCAATTTACATTGGGTCTCACTAATATCAGGGAGGCTGCACCAGGTACAATAGATGACCCCAACAAATTTGCAGGTGAAGTGTTGCTCACCTGGAAGGAGTGCTTAGGGCCCTCAATGGATGTAAGGAGGGAGTTGAATGGGCTTGTTAACTTCTCTTCAATCACTGTCTATTACGTTGAATAATTTCAATCAAAATAAATACGGTTCCAAGTTGGGCAGTGTTCCAATTATATCCCCAATATTATCTGACTCTGATTATTTTTTAATTAATTCATTCTACATGATCTGGGTGTCACTAGCAAGGTCAGCATTTATTGACCTTGAGAAGACATTGGTGTCCCAGCAGCTAAAAACCATTGCTCATGATATTGGTAACTGTTCTACTAATGCCATTCTACCCTTGGATTTTCCTTCTGCTGGAAGCATTATAGTGCATAAATGGAATTTGATTACTTCAATTTGGAACCAAAACAGGTTCAAAAGTTAGTCCAAAAAGTTGGGTGCAAAATTGGACTTTCTTTCTACTATTCTCTACCGCAACTTTATTAGGAATATTGATTGCTTGCTTAAATTATGTTATATTCAGGATTTAGACAGTTGACAGTATCAAGAATCAAGGCAAAAGCCAAGCTGAAAATTTACTGACAAAAATTGGATTTGGCAAAAAAGCAACTAATTTAAACCAGTCCATCATCCTCGTGTCTTCATTTAAAATTATTGATAAGTATTATTCAATGATCGGACATATAAATGAAAATGAACCATGAGTGCTTAAAAGATTCAAAAGCACTTGTATGTACTTGATGAGTGAATTCTTTTCAAAGTTTATGCTAACAATGATCTCTTTCACATACTGACAGAAGGGGAAAATACTATACTGATAATATGAGAAAATAGTATCTCCTGCCTCTTCTAAAAACCGTTCTTCTTTGGAAATCAATACACTGGATTGGGTAATATGTCTTCATATTTTTGAAATTGGAATTTACACAATTGTAGCTGTTTACAAAACCCGTTTGTCATTTTCCAAAATCGTAGGTAGTTAGATTTCATTTCTTCAATAGTCCAAACACATTATTATCAACAACTTGCAAAATTTTTAATTGCAGCTGAAGCAACTATTATTTTCTCTGGGAAATGATTACTAACACATTAGGGAACATATACAAATGCCACTCATATCCTACATATCTCCAAACAACAAGTCCTGATGCTCATCAAATATTTCTTCACAGGAATATTTCATCAATTGTGGGATTGAGTTTGGGAGCCGAGAGGTAATGTTGCAGCTATATAGGACTCTGGTCAGACCCCACTTCCGGTTGCCTCACTACAGGAAGGATGTGGAAACCATGGAAAGGGTGCAGAGGAGATTTATAAGGATGTTGCCTGGATTGGGGAGCATGCCTTATGAGTATAGGTTGAGTGAACTTGGCCTTTTCTCCTTGGAGTGACAGAGGATGAAAGGTGACCTGATAGAAGTGTATAAGATGATGAGAGGCATTGATCATAGGCTTTTTTCCAGGGCTGAAATGGCTAGCACAAGAAAGCACAGTTTTAAGGTGTTTGGAAGTAGGTACAGAGGAGTTGTCAGGGGTACATTCTTTATGCAGAAAGTGGTGAGTGTGTGGAATGGGCTGCCAGTGATGGTGGTGGAGGTGGAAAGGATAAGGTCTTTTAAGAGTCTCCTGGATAGGTATATGGAGCTTAGAAAAATAGAGGGCTATGGGTAACCCTAGGTAATTTCTAAGGTAAGGACATGTTCGGCACAACTTTGTGCGCCGAAGGGCCTGTATTGTGCTGTAGGTTTTCTATGTTTCTATGAATACAAAACAAAATAGGAACAGGAGTAGGCCACCGTGCTCCTCATGCCTGCCCCACCATTCAATATGATCATGGCTAATCTATGTTGACATCAATTCCTCACTCTGCCAGCTCACCATAACCCTCAATTCCTTGATCTTTCAAATATTAACTATCTCTACTTTATATATTTCTAATGACCCAGTCTCTATACCCTCTGTTCAATTCCAAAGATCAAAAAACCTTCTCTGAAAATTATTTTTACACCTCCATTTGAAAGAACCTGCCACTTATCGTGTCTCCTTATTTGTGGCCTTCCACTAGTGAGAACATTCCGACATCTACCTTATCATACTCCCTTAAGATCTTGTATGTTTCAGATTCCAAATAATATAGATTCAACCTGTTTAATCTCTCCTGATAGATCTTCCAACCCTAGGACTTAGCCTGAAGAATCACTTCTGAACTGCTCCAAGACTACTCTTTTGGGAAAGAGGAACAGTACTCCAGATGTAGCTTCACCAGCTTCCTGAACAATTGAAACACAACTTCCCTACTTGTAAACTGCCGATCCGTTACAATAAAGGTCAAAATACCGTTGGCCCTCTTAACTACTTGCTGCCTTGCCTGCTGATTTTTTGAGATTCATGCACTAGATCTCTTTGTGCTTCACTCAAGATGGAATCCTTTTCTGCTTGCCCTTCATTCTTCATCATAGAAGCGTTATTTAGATTTATATTTGCAACATTCAATAGTTCCAAATGCTAGAGCTGCATCATGCATTATGTGACACCACATGACAAACATTACTTAAGGCTTGCCTGTGTGAAGATTGATCATACCTATACCTGAAGAGTTGAAAAGAATGCATTTGTTAAGTAGATGGCCTTAGTGCTTTTGGATCCCTTATGCAATTCAGTGTAAAATAGTACTCTAGACACCTAGATGCTCTCTTACCTAATAAAATATACAGTTCTAATTCCAAGAAATTGGGTTATTGATTTTGGCATTTTAGGGTCAATACTAACTTATGGGTGGAGTATTCCATGCATTTTCTATTAATAATTGACACATTTCAATGCTTGATTTACAAAACTGTGTTGAAGTGACCTTGATTAGTAGATATCCAGTAGGAATTAATTTACAATTAATTGTTAATTTTCCCATGGGAAACAGTAGCAATTCAAGGAAGCATTGCATTTTTTTGTTTGTTATGAATTTCTCCAAAGTGCAGGTTATTACTGACATCAAGATTTCAGTAGATGTCAGATTGGGGGTGGGGGTGGGGGTGGGGGGAGTCGATGTGCATGATCTGTTCTGTTCTTTTTTTTTGTGCGAGAGAACAAATTTGGGAGCTTGATGAGCCTGATTTGTTTTGCTCAGTTTTTGTGGGAGGAGGGGTATTGGGGGTTGAAGTCCTGTTCCGTTTTTGTTTTTTTTTTGCAGGGAGGTTGGATTTGGGGGTTGATGATCGCGCTGCCTTTCTTTTTTTCTTAGTTTCATGGCTGCCCAGAGAATCGAAGAATTTCAGAGTTGTATACTTTGATAATAAATGAACCTTTGAACATCATGCATATGGGTTATTTCAGCACTTGCTAGCAACATTGCCTGGTGTCATGAATAGAGTGGGTCAACAGTCTTTTAATGAGCAGTGAGAATGTTAAGATTGTTTGTGTGAATACTTGGTTTCCTGCAATAACCAAGACTATTTCTATTTATGACAATTTTAGGTTCTGCAATAATTTGAAAGAAGCAGGAAAAGTGAATAGAACCCTCTTCTAGTAATACACAAAATGAATTAGAAATTCAACAGAGAGGAATATCTAAACTAAATTCAATTTTAGCATGAATTCAGTCACCTTAAATGAAAGTAGAATAAAACATTGTTTTAATTTGAGATTCACAAACTTCCAAAGCATGGAAATCACTTACTTTTAAATGTTATAAGTTTCCCACCCAAAAACTCCCATTAACAGTGTGATTTCAACTAAGATGGAAGTGTAATCTGGGCAAGACCACATCATAGTACTTGGATGAAACAACAAGCAAACATGAATCACTGTTACAGGTACATTTCAACTAACATGTACTTGTACAGGGCCTTTTATATAACAAAAACACTTTAAGACATGTCTCACAAGTTATCAAATTAGAAACTTACTTGAAGAAGCAGATGTAGGCGACTGTCATACAAAAAGGAAAGAAACGTTAAGAGGTAAAAATGTTTAAGCAGGGAATTCCACAACACAGGGTCTGGACAGCTGATTGTAAAGCAATTAAATATAGGCTAGGATTAGACATCTTGCTATATTAAAGGATTGTGGGAGATTACAGAGATACTGACGGACAGGCATTGGAGGATTCTAGAAACTGGAACATAATGTTTTAGAAATCAAGGTGTTATTTGACTGGGAGCTACTGTAGGTCAGCAGGCATTGAGGAGATCAGACTCCCACAAGATAGTTCCTCATGGACTTTATCTGTCATCTCCCAACCAGCAGGAGCAGCAGAATGCCCAGTGCATGTGAATTCCCTGATGTCCAACATAACTGACACCTATGAAAGGCCTCTTGGTTTCACTTCCAGGGATAGTCACTACCAAGATTCCCTTCAAGATTTAACTGTTTTTGAGGCTGAAGGTCCGGGTATGGATGCTATGTAGCCTCCTTCCTGATGGGAGTGGGGCAAACAGTCTATGAGCATGGTGGGTAGCGTGATGTTACCGGCTCTTTTCAGGCACCTTTCTGTATATATATCCTTGATGGCAGGTAGCCTGGTGCTGGTGATGCGTTGGGCAGTTTGACTACCCGTTGCACAGCCTTTGTGGTGCAGTAGTGAAGTTTCCATATCATGCAGACATGCAGCTTGTTAGGATGCTCTCAGCTGTACATCTGTAGAATGACATTAGTATAGCCATGCATAGTCCTGCTCTCTTCAGCTTCCTCAGAAAGCAGAGGCATTAGTGAGCTTTCCTGAATCTGTAGAATCTGTTTTAGGGCCATGAGATCCTGGGCGAAATGTGCACTCCAAGGAGTTTGAAACTGGGCCAATGCAGGAGTTTCCACTGCTGTTCCACTGATGTCAAGACAGGTGCGAGTGGTGCGAGTTCTTCTGAAGACGATGACTATCTCCTTTATCTTGTTGACTATAAGACCATAAGGTATAGGAGCAGAATTAAGCCATTTGCCCAGCACGTCTGCTCCACCATTTCATTATGGCTACATTTACTCTCCTCTCAGCCCCAGACTCCTGCCTTCTCCTTGTATCCCTTCATATCTTGACTAATCAAAAATTTATCAACCTCTGCCTTAAATATACCCAATGACTTGTCCTCCATACCCACAGCCACCTGTGGCAACAAGTTCCACAGATTCACCACTTTCTGACTAAATAAATTACTCCTCATCTCCATTCTAAAAGGCTGTGCCTCTGTTCTGAGGTTGTGTCCTCTGGCCTTAGACTCCTCCCACCCTAGGAAACTTCCTCTCCATATCCACTCTTTTGAGGCCTTTCAACATTCGATAGGTTTTAATGAGGTCACCCCATTTCTTCTGAATTCCAGTGACTAGAGGCCGAGAGCCATTAAACGCCCCTCATTTGACAAGCCTTTCAATCCCAGAATCATTTTCGTGAACTTCCTTTGAACCCTCTCCAATGTCAGCAAATCCCCTCTTAGATAAGGGGCCCAAAACAGCTCTCAATACTCCAAGTGAGGCCTCGCCAAGGCTTTATAAAGCTTCAACATTACATCCTTGCTTTTATATCCTAATCCTCTCAAAATGAATGCTAACATCACATTTGTCTTCCTCACTATCGACTCAACCTGCACATTAACCTTTAGGGAATCCAGCACATGGACTCCCAAGTTCCAAGTGGACAGTCGCAAGGCTGCAGGACCGGACTGCATCACAGGGCCGGTACTCAGAGCATGGCACAACTGGCAGGTGTGTTTACAGACATTTTTAATCTCTCCCTCTCCCAGTGTAGAGTGCCCTCCTGCTTCAAAAAAACCCACCATTGTTCCTGTAACTAAAAAGACCAAGGTAACATGTCTAAATGACTGGCGTCCTGCGCAATCACTTCAATAATAAGCAAATGCTTTGAGAGGCTGGTCAAGGACTATATCTGCAGCTTGCTACCATTCACACTGGATCCCCTACAATTCGCCTACCAACACAACCGATTGACAGATGATGCAATAGCCACAGCCCTACATACTGTCCTTACACATCCGGAGAAGAGGGATGCTTATGTGAGAATGCTGTTCTTGGACTACAGTTCAGCATTCAACACCATAATTCCCTCCAGGCACGACAAGAATCTCAGAGACCTTGGCCTTCATCCTGCCTTGTGCAACTAGATTCTGGACTTCCTGTCAGATCGCCGGCAGGTGGTAAGCTTGGGCTCCCTCACCTCTGCCCCTCTGACCCTCAACACAGGTGCCCCTCAGGGCTATGTCCTAAGCCCCCTCCTTTACTCTCTGTATACCCATGATTGTGTTGCCACCCACAGCTCCAATCTGCTAATTAAATTTGCTAACGATACTACACTGATTGATCTAATCTCAAATAATAATGAGGCAGCCTACAGAGAAAAAGTCATCACCTTGACACAGTGGTGTCAAGAAAACAACCTCACCCTCAATGTCACAAAACCAAAGGAGCTGTTTGTGGGCTACAGGAGGAATGGATAACCCCTAACCCCTATTGACATGAATGGATCTGGGGTTGAGAGGGTGAACAGCTTTAAGTTCCTCGGCATAAACATCACCGAGGATCTTACGTGGTCTGTACATACCGGCTGTGTGATGAAAAAGGCACAACAGCGCCTCTTTCACCTGAGATGGTTGAAGAAGTTTGGTGTGGGCCCCCAAATCCTAAGAACTTTCTATAGGGGCACGACTGAGAGCGTCCTGACTGGCTACATCACCGCCTGGTATGGGAACTGTACTTTCCTCAATCGCAGGACTCTGCAGAGAGTGGTGCAGACAGCTCAGCTCATCTGTAGATGTGAATTTCCCACTATTCAGGATGTTTATAAAGACAGGTGTGTGAAAAGGGCCCACAGGATCATTGGGGACCAGAGTTACCCCAACCACAAACTGTTCCAGCTGCTACCATCTGGGAAACAGTACTGCAGCATGAAAGCCAGGACCAAGACACTCCGAGACAGCTTCTTCCACCAGGCTGTCAAACTGCTTAACTCATGATGACACAACTGTACTTCTATGTTATATTGACTATCTTGCTATACATACTATTTATTATAAATTACTACAAATTGCACACTGCCATTTAGATGGAGACATAACGTAAATATTTCTCCTCCTCATGTATATGAAGGATGTAAGTAATAAAGTCAATTCAATTCTTTGCACCTCAGTTTTTTGAATTTTCTCTCCAGTTATAAAATAGTATTAGCTTTTATTTCTTCTACCAAAGTGAATGACCATATACTTCCTGACACTGGTCACTTCTTTGCCCATTCTCCTAATCAGTCTAAGTTCTTCTGCAGCCTCTCAACGTCCTCAAAACTACCTGCCCTCCACCTATCTACATATCATCGCAAACTTGGACACAAAGTCACCAATTCTGCCATCCAAATCATTGACATATGACGTATAAAGAAGTGGTCCCAACACAGATACCTGTGAAACACCACTAGTCATCAGCGTCCAGCCAGGAAAGGCTCCCTTTATTCCCAATCTTTGCCACCTGCCAATCAGCCAATGCTCTATCTATGCTAGTATCTTTCTTGTAACCTTGGGCTCTTAACTTGTTAAGCAGCCTCAGGTATGACATATTGTCAGAGGGCTTCTGAAAATCCAACTACACAACATCCACTGATTCTCCTTTGTCTATCCTGCTGGTTATTTCTTCAAGGAATTCCAACAGCCTTCTCATGAAAGACCTTCCCTTAAGGAAACCAGGCTCACTATGGCTTATTTTATCATGTGCCTCCAAATACCCCAAAATCGCACCTTTAACAATCGACTCCAATGTCTTCCAAATCACCGAGATCAGACTAACTGGCCTATAATTTTGTTTCTTCTGCCCTTCTCCCTTCTTGGAGAGTGGAGTGACATTTGCAATTTTCCAGTCCACTGGAACTACGCCAGAATCAACTGATTTTGAAAGATTATTACTAATGCTTCCACAATCTCTTCAGTCACCTCTTTCAGAACATGGGGTGTATACCATCTGGTCTGGGTGACTTACCTACTTTCAGACATTTCAGTTTCCCAAGAACCTTCTCTCTAGCAATAGCAACTTCATACACTTCTGCCCTCTGACACTCTTGAACTTCCAGCATAGTGTTAGTGCCTTTTACAGTGAAGACTGGGGCAAAATAGTTATTCTGTTTGTCTGTTATTTTCTTATCCCCCATTACTACCTCTCTAGCATCATTTTCCAGCAGTGTGATATCTACTCTCGCATCTCTTTTACACTTTATGTATCTGAAGAAACTTTTGGTATACTCTTTACTATTATTGGATAGCTTACCTTCATATTCTATCTTTTCCTTCTTTATTACTTTTTAGCTGCCTTCTTTTGGTTTTTAAAAGCTTCCAAATCCTCTAACTAACCACTGATTTTTGCTCTATTATATGCTCTCTCTTTGGCTTTTCTGTTGGCTTTGACTTCTCTTCTCAGTCATGGTTGTAACATTCTGGCTTTAGAATTTCTTCCACTTTGGGATGTATATATTTTGTGCCTTCTGAGTTGCTCCCAGAAATTCCAGCCACTGCTGCTCTGCTGTCATCTCTACAGTGTTCTTTTCCAAATAATTCTTCCCTTTACTCCACTGGAATACTGATCTGATTTTAGCTTCTGCTTTTCAAATTGCAGGATAAATTCTTTCATATTATGATCACTGGCCCTTAAGAGTTCCTTTACCTCAAGTGCTCTAATCAGTTCCGGTTCATTGCACAACACCCAATCCAGAATAGCTGATCCCCTAGTGGGTGCAATCATGAGCTGCTCTAAAAAGCCATCTTGAAGGCATTCTAGAAATTCCTTCTCCTGAGATCCAGCACCAACCTGATTTTCCCAATCTACCACCAATCCCCCATGACTAATGTAACATTGCCTCTTTGATGTACATTTTCCTATTGTAATATGTAGACCACATCATTACTACTGTTTGAGGGTCTCTATATAACTCCTATCAGGGGCTTTTTCCCCTGAGCAGTTCCTTAGCTCTACCCACAATGACTCAACACCTTCCGATCTTATGTCACCTCTTTCCAATGATTTGACTTCATTGTTTTTTACCAACAGAGCCACACTATCCCTTCTTCCTACCTGTCTGTCCTTGCAATACAATGTGTATCCTTGGGCATTAAGCTCCCCGTTAAATATCCTTCAGTGATGCCCATAATGTCATACATGCCAATCTGTAACTGTGCTACAAATTAATCTATCTTATTCAGCATACTGCATGTATTCAAATCTAACACCTTCAGTCCTGTCATCACCCTTTTCAATTTTGTCTGCCTTTTACATTGCAACTCATCCTGTTGACTGCACTTTTGCCCTATCATCAGCCTCTCATTGTTATCGGTCTCACTACACACTGCCTCTATTTGTAAACCAACTACTTCATTCTCAGCACTATCACTCCGTTTCTCATCCCCCTGCCAAATTAGTTTAAACCCTCTGGAATAGCTCTAGCAAACCTGCCTGCAAGGATATTGGTCCACCTCAGGTTCAGGTGTAGCCCATCCCTTTTGTACAGGTTGTACCTTCCCCAGGAGATCTCAATGATCCATAAATCTGAACCCCCTACCCCTGAACAAGTTCCTTAGCAATGCATTTATCTAGCAAATCATGCTATTCTTACCCTCACTGATGCGTGGCACAGACAGCAATCCAGAGATTACTTGCTTGGAGGTCCTGTTTTTCAGTTTTCTACCTAGCTCCCTAATCTCCCTCTTCTGGACCTCCTCATCTTTCCTGCCTCTGCTGTTGGTGCCAATATGTAACAAGACTTCTGGCTGCTCACCCTCCCCCTTTAGAATACCATCAACCTGATCTGAGACCATCGCTGGCCCTGGCGCCTGGGAAGAAACGTATCATCCAGGTGTTTCTATCACACCTACAGAATCTCGTCTCTGTTCTTCCGACTATGGAATCTCCTGTCACCACTGCAGTCCACTTCACCTTGCTTCACTTGAGCCACAGCACCAGACTCAGTGCGAGAGACCCAGTCACAGACCCCGGTAGATCATAACCCCCCCAAAGGTATCCAAAGTGGTGAAAATGGCCACTGGGGTACTCTGCACAGTCTTCCAGTTTCCCTTCTTTCTCCTGACAGTCACCCAATTACCTGCCTCCTGAAACCTCGGGGTGACTATCTCCTCATTCTCCCATATGAGCCGAAGGTCACCAAGCTGTAACTTCAGCTCCTTGATACATTCTCTGAGGAACTGCAGCTCAGTGCACCTGGTGCAGATGTCATTATCCAGGAGGCTGTTAGTCTCCCAGAATTGACATTGAGGAAGAGGTTATTTGCCTGGCACCAGGTCTCGAACTCTTCCACCTTCTCTTTGGAGGCCATCTCATTGTTGTTGGGGATGAGCCCCACCACTGTCCTGTCAGCGGTGAACTTGACAATGTGGTTGCTCGGGTGTTTAGCCATACAGTTGTGTATGAGCAGAGTGTACAGCAATGGATTCAGCATACAGCCCTGGGAGGAAACCGGGTTGAGGATGGTAGGGAGGGAGGAGCGGTTGTGTATTCTGATTATCTGAGGTCTGTTGGTTTGGAAGTCCAACACCCAGTATGGTGACACTTGCATTAGCTTGCGTTGGTTGATAATGCAAATGATACATTTTACTGTCTGTTCTGATGTACGTGTGATAAATAAACGCATTTAAATCTGAAAACCCTCCTTAAAAGAAATGCAAAAAACACGCACTCCTGTGAATCTTTAGCTCACGATTGCTCAAAGTGGAGAAGAAGCTTTCAGGATGATGTTGAAAACAAGATGTTCTGATGCCTACAGTAAAAATGACAGGACAATCCCAACTCACAAATTACCCATCTCCAACTCAACAGGGCACATCCTACCCCATCAATGGAATGAACCTGTCCCACCACAGAACTGGACCTGAGTTAGGTTATCTCAGTCTTAAAGGATTGTCTCAGAAGATCAATGGATGCAATTTACTGTCAGTTAAGCCATGGGCAGCAGAATTTTGGATGACATCATATGGACAACTGGCTCAAAGTTACTTGTAATAATTAAGTCCAGATATAACAAAGGGATAGGTTTCACCCCTGAAGAGTTGAGACAAGTATAGAATCCAGTAATATTACTTTGGAAGTGGAAATTCTAAATGTCACAAGCCTACTTGTGGAAATTTTTAGTATAATATTAAGGGACAACATGTAGATAAAAAATGGTAACTCAAAATTGATAAGGAACATTCAGGTTGGTACTCAAATTCCTTTGTCCAATACACAAAAAGGTCCAGTGTGAGTGATGAAAAGATTACACCGTTTCGTAAACGAGTTGCTTGTTCACCTCATCAAGCACATCCTGCTCCATCGTCAGGAAAGTCTTCAGGTTCACAGAGCCGCAATCAGCTACCTCAGGACAGGAGTGTAAGTCCCCATCTCCCCTCCATGATTGCAGAAGAGATGAGGAGGTGGAAAATGACTGGTGCTGGTAGACATCTTGGAAGTCACCAGTGTTACTATGGTTAAGGGTTTTTTTTCTCAGATTAAGCGTACAACAGTAATATTCGAGGAAGAAATTGAAACCGGCGATATAATTTGGCGAAATTCAAGCATAATAACAGAAGTTCAAAGAACGCTATTTGCCAACACGCTAATCACCACAGATGTATTTTATGCAGGCTATTTTAACGAAGTTAAACTACATTTACCATTACAGTACATAACGGGCTCCCGCAGTTTCAAGGCTTCGCCATGAATTTTATCACAGTGCTGGATATTTTTGCAAGCACGCAAAACTTAGTACTTTTTGAAGAAGACATTTTTCCTTTTCAATACATAAAGCACTTAGATTTAAATGACTTTAGAGAAACTAAAGTGAGACTAAATCTCAGCTAATCGCAACCACCACACGCGCCTCGGCTCCCACCCATCACACTAACCTGATAGCTCAGGCTGACCTTGGAGTAGCGCTCATTTCATTGGACAGTGCCGACGTCCCTGGGCCGGCGGAATTTCAGAGCCGGCGCGCCGAATGGCTAAGGCGCACGTCAATCAGTACGTGCCCGTGATCAGGTTAGGTTAACCCGGCGCGCTCCGTGTTTGGTGGGCACGCTGCTATTTTCACGGGGCTCCGCGTCCGACAGTCGGCACGGGGGGTAGAGAGATACGCGAGAATATTTGTTCCTCAGCCGTGTGACTAATCCAACCGAGGTTAGTGCGGAGCGAGGGAGGGTGCGATCGGGACTGGCCGGGTGGTGCTGGGTTTATAATAATTGTACTGCAGTTTTAAGCAGACGGCTGTCCCCTGAAAATCAGAGGTTAAATGCATTTTGATCGTAAATAGATTATTTATTGATGGCCATGTGAACCGACAGCTATGGTGACTACCTTTTAAATCCGATATTGCGGTCTTTTAGTCATTGTTATGCGGGTGCTTGAAGATAGAAGCAGGCGATCGATGAAGCGGATTGCCTCCCTGTTCAACAGGACAGCTCCCTTCGGGTGGGTGAGGAAGAGGGGCGGACCCGTCTCTCCCCTTATAACCGTTATAATTTGCAGCGCATTTGTACAATTCATTTACACTTTCGTTTAGACATCGATTTTTTAAAATTAAATTGCACAATTTTATATACAAGGCTTTCGAAAATCATTTATAGACATTATTAACTGATAGTATGCATGTGTGAAGATTAGTTCTGGGAAATTAAAGTTTGGGAAATTAAAGTTAAAGATTCAAATCTGGTGTTTACAGGAACAGTAATTACGGTAATAATGCCAAGAGCATTGTTTGGATGAGTAAAGAGAAACTAATGCAGAAGAAAAAAAATCGCCGCTTGAATAGGAGCCAGCGAAATCGTTTGTAATTTAGGATTGTTCTTGTAATTTAGGATCATGGCCAAATGAAGTTTCTTGATGAACCACTACATGACCCTGGCTGATGCTTGGTCTTGAAATTGCAGAAGAGTATTATTTTTTATAAATTACAAGAAATAATACATTAGTAATCAACGTAAGATAGCGACTGATGGAAAATTAAAAACCTCGAGGACCCCTCACGAATCTTGCTTGAAAACCCATTTATTGAGTACATACAGTTCTAAAGACTAGTTACAACACTTTAACACCTTTTTCCCGTGTTTTAATGGATGTTTCTTCGTCGTCATTAATTGCCCCTTTACTGTAGCAGTCCTTGTGTTGGTGTTATCACAGTTTTATGGCCAGGGAGTTCCAAGATTTAGTTCTAGATTATTTACAAATTCAGTGATACATGGTTTGGGGGTGGGGGTGGGGGTGGGAGGGGGGTTGGAGGCACCTATACATGGTGATGCTCCCATGTGCAGAAGCATTCCTTAGTAGTAAATGTCAGGGGTATGTGAAGTGCTTTAGAAGTAGTCCACACAATTTTCTGCAGTGTATTTTGCAGATGGTACACACTTCAGGCAGGGCGGTACAGTAATAGATGGTGATGTGTTCAGAGATAGTCACTTGATTGTTTTGTCCGGATGGGGATCAGGCTGTTAACTTCTTATTGGAGCGACACTCAACCAGGGAAATAAAATGTGAGACTTTATGACATTGTAGCCGTTAGTGAAACCTGACGGTAGGAGGGGGCAGGACTGGCAGCTCAATGTTCCGGGATTCCGTTATTTTAAAAATGATAAGAGTCGGGGTGGGGTCCTTAAGATTGTTATAGCCGTTAGTGGTGGTAGTAGTGGGGATAAGCTCCCACTAACTGTAAATGTTCCCAATAAGTGTTTGTCACAAATAGTCTCTGACAACCAAATCCAGCTCCTGGCCTTCACGTGTGGCCTAGGTATTAAGCCCGGCTGGACCGTTTCTACTGACAGAAGGGGCAAGGCGGGTTCTTGGCGCCTTAAGCCAGTCTCTTCGGGCATTCGGGGCTCGTCGGCCTGGTTGGCAGCTCATCTAGGAGAAGGAAAACTCAAAGCTCAGCTGCCTTGTGATTACACCCACTCATGGGGGTTTCGCGAGTAAAGGCCGAGAAAAAAAAATCCCAGATCTGGAATCCCTAAAGCAGTCACTGGCAACCCCTGTAACGTCGTTAGTGCCAGACTATCGCTCTCTGCCGTTCTGTTGGATTTATCAGATGCGTGAAGAGCTGGAGCCTGCTACATGGACTACAGCTTGCTGTCCATATTGTACTGCCCTGGTTTGCGTATCACATAGACAGCTGGGTCGCAACGTCTGTGGTCGACTCTGACCAACTGAGGGTCTCAGAGTGGGGGAGGAGGGGTGATATGGGGAGGGGTGACATTACTAGTCAGGGAAAATGTCACGGCAGTGCTCAGGTAGGACAGACTGGAGAGCTCAAGCACTGAGTCTGCTGAGAACTGAGCAATAAGAAAGTGATGATCGCGTTAATGAGATTATATTATAACCACCCAATTGTCAGCAGGGCTTAGAGGAGCAAATTTGTAAAGATACTGCAGGCAGTTGCAAGAAAAATAAGGCTGTAATAGTTGGCGATTTTAACTTTCCACATATTGACAACATCCTGGTGAGCCTCTTTCGCCGTCTCTCCAAAGCCTCCACATGCTTCCTGCAATGCAGTGACCAGAACTGCACACAATACTCCAAATGTTGCCTAACCTAAGTTTGATACAGCTGCAACTTGCCAACATTTACACACAGGCAGGAGATCTGTGAGACAACTGCTTTTACAGGTGGTTAATGGTAGGGGTCCATTGCATAAAAAAGGTTGGGAACCCCAGAATTAGACAGACATAAACAGGCAGGAGGGAGTATGGACCATGAGCAGGCAGATGGGATTAGTTTAAATTGGCATCATGGTCAGTGCAGATATGGTAGACCAAAGTTTGGCAGCATTTCTTGCATGGGGTGTGGAACAGTTGTCACTCTTTCACAGAAAAAAACAGTAATTGTTAGCCGGCAACACACATAAAAGTTGCTGGTGAATGCAGCAGGCCAGGCAGCATCTATAGGAAGAGGTACAGTCAACATTTCGGGCCGAGACCCTTTGTCAGGACTAACTGAAAGAAGAGCTAGTAAGAGATTTGAGAGGGGGAGGGGGAGATCCGAAATGATAGGAGAAGACAGGAGGGGGAGGGATGGAGCCGAGAGCTGGACAGGTCATTGGCAAAAGGGATATGAAAGTATCATGGGACAGGAGGCCTAGGGAGAAAGAAAAGGGGGAGGGGGGAAGCCCAGAGGATGCGCAAGGGGTATAGTGAGAGGGACAGAGGGAGAAAAAGGAGAGAGAGAGAGAGAGAAAGAATGTGTGTGTATATAAATAAATAAATAACGGATGGGGTACGAGGGGGAGGTGGGGCATTAGCAGAAGTTTGAGACATCAATGTTCATGCCATCAGGTTGGAGGCTACCCAGACGGAATATAAGGTGTTGTTCCTCCAACCTGAGTGTGGCTTCATCTTTACAGTAGAGGAGACCGTGGATAGACATATCAGAATGGGAATGGGACGTGGAATTAAAATGTGTGGCCACCAGTCCAGCTCTCGGCTCCATCCCTCACCCCCTGTCTTCTCCTATTATTTCGGATCTCCCCCTCCCACTTTTAAATCTCTTACTAGCTCTTCTTTCAGTTAGTTCTGATGAAGGGTCTCGGCCCGAAATGTCGACTGTACCTCTTCCTAGAGATGCTGCCTGGCCTGCTGCGTTCACCAGCAACTGTTATGTGTGTTGCTTGAAATTCCAGCAGCTGCAGATTTCCTCGTGTTTGCGTGAATTGTTAACTGGATTATGTTTTGTCTCTGATAAATTTTTAAAGACAAAGGAATAAAATTGTGAAAGGCATCTTGCTGTACTGTTCTGTATGCTATACACCTGCAACATAACTTTTAACCTCAATTAGCTTTTATAATTAGTGCCTTGACTGATAAAGCAAACATGCCATACACCTTCTTTACCACTCTATCCACTTGTGTTGCCAATTTCAGGAAGCTATGGACAAGCAACAATGACCCTAAGTGTCCTGATTTTTACTGTATGACTTCAAGCTGCATTTGGCCTGCTGAAATGCAACACTCCACATTTATCCAGATTAAACTCCAGCTGCAATCTCTCTGGTCAAAGCAGACCACAAACATTTTCATCCAAATTAAATATATATAAATATAAGCAAGAGAAGTCCCGGCACTTAACCTTGCTGAACATACTTGTCACAAGCCTCTAGTTGGAAAAAAATCATTGTATATCTAAAGCAACACAAGATGCTCGAGGAACTCAGCAAGTCAGGCAGCATCTGTGGAAGTTAATGAACAGTCAATATTTTAGGCCAAGACCCTTCTTCAGGACTGGGAAGGAAGGGGGAAGGTGCTAGAATAAAAAGTTGGAGAGAGGGGAAAGAGGCTAGCTGGAAAGTGATAGGTAAAGCCAGATGGGTGGAAAAGGTCAAGGGCTGGAGAAGAAAGAATCTGATAGAGAGGAGAGTGGACCATAGGAGAAAGGGAAGGAGGAAGTGACCTGGGGGAAGTGATAGGCAGGTGAGAAGTAAAAGGTCAAATTGGGGAATAAAAGAATGTGTTGGGGAAATTTGTTTACCAGAAGAAGAAATCAATATTCATGCCATCAGGTTGAGGGTATCCAGATGGAATACAAGGTGTTGTTCCTCCACCCTGAGAGTGGTCTCATCTTGGCACAAAAGGAGGCCATGGACTGACACGTTGGAAGGGGAATGAGAATCGAAATGTTTGGCCTCTGGGAAGACCTGCTATGGTGGATGGTGTGGAGGTGCTTGACAAAGCGGTCCCCCAATTTACAGCAGGCCTCACAAATGTAGAGGAGGCTGCATTGGGAGCACCAGACACAATAGATGACCCCAGCAGATTTTCAGGTGAAGTGTTGCCTTGCCTAAAAGACTTCTTGGGACCCTGAATGGAGGTGAAGGAGGAGGTTTATAGGCTGGTGTATCACTTAGGCCACTTGCAAGAATAAGTGTCAGGAGTGAAATTAGTGGGGAGGGACAAATGGGCAAAGGAACTGTGGAGGGAGCAATCACTGCAGGAAGCAGAGGGGGAAGGCAAAGATATGTCTAGTGGTAGGATCCCTTTGGAGATGGTGGAAGTTGCAGAGGATAATGTTTTGGATGTGGAGGCTGACAGGGTGGTAGGTAAGGACAAGAGGAACTCTATTACTATTAAGGTGGCAGGAAGATGGGGTGTCTAACCCTGTGTCTTCTATGATCAAAAGAATTTTGGATCCAATTTACAATCTCACTGTGGATCCCATCTGATCTGATCTTCTTAATGAGTCTACTGTGGGCTACCTTGTCAAATGCTTTACTAAAGTTCACAAAGGTGACATCAACTGCCCTACCCTCATCAATTATTTTTTTAATTTCTTCAAAAAACCCAAGTCAAATTTGTGATATAAGACCTCCATTGCACTAAGCGATGTTGGCTACCTCTAATAATCCAAATGCGAATAAATCGTATCCCTAAGGATCTTAGCAAATAATTTCCAAACCTTTGATTTAAAGCTCACTGGCTTATCATTTCCTACTTTGACCCTGTTATCCTTCTTAAGCAAAGGAACAGAACTGTCTATTTGCCAGTCTCCTGCCATCTTGGTCATGGGTAAAGAGGATATAAAGATTGGAGCCAAGGCTGCTTGCTTTCCTCAGTATCTTGGAATAGCTTACCCACCTGAATGTTTTTCCAAGATCCTCAACACCTCCCCTTTAGTATCGACATGCCCTTTCTAATCTCGCCATCATATCCATGTCCTTATCTGTAGTGAATACCAGTGTAAAGTACTGGTTAAATATCTCAAGTGGACCTATATATTCCCCAACTATCCCCTTGATCCTACTGTATATAATAAAATGTCTTGGGGTTCTCCTTAATCCTACTTGCCAACAGTACTTTAAAACCCCTTTAGTCCTCCTAATTTATTGTTTCCTTTATATTCCCCAGGGACCTTTTACTGATTTCAGTTTCCTTTTTTCTTTTCAACGAAACTTATCGTATCTGTTTACCTGCAAAGTTCATGAACCTTGCTGCCCTTATCGTTTATCCTCACGTGAACATGCTGATCATTCTAATAAAGCAGCCCATGTCAGATTTGGATTTGCCATTAAACAGCTGCTCACAATATACTTTCTTCAATGCCTGTGTAATTCCCCTTATCAAATGGCAAGGCTCTGACTTCATGTTTCTACACTGCACCACCAGAACGAAAATGTTTTCATCTTTCTTAATTTTTTCCAAAATCTTCAAACTTTGCAGTATTGTCTGTACTCACTCGAACACAATCTAATTATAATAGCTTTCATAAGTTAAGTTTGAACTAGTTCTACGGATACTAATAAGAAGAAATCATTTGGCACAATGCAAGTCCTTCAAAGATGTCGTAGGTTAAGGAGAACTGAACAATCCACAGTGGAGTTGGAACAATAGGTACTTCTAAAATCCCAGTGTTTAGGTTACCACTTGTCATCAAATTTCTCTAAAATGCTGAAATTGAATGCACATAGACATTTCCACTGGCTGTCCATTCAAAACTCTCACAACTCTTTGAGTGAAGAAGATCCCCATCATGTTCCACCTAAACATTTCACCTTTCACGCTTAACCCATAATCTCCAGTTCTAGTCTCACCCAACCTCAGAGGAAAATGGCTGCTTATATTTACCCTTTTGATACTACTCATAATTTTTTATATCTCTATCAAATCTTCCCACATTCTCCTATGCACCAAGGAATAAAGTCCTAACCTATTCAACCTCTGCCTATAACTCAAGTCCTCAAGTCCTGGCAATATCCTTGTAAGTTTTCTCTGGCACTCTCACTTATTGATACCTTTCCTGTGAGCAGGTGAACAGGACTGTACACAATACTCCAAATTAGCCTCACCAATCAATGTCTTATACAACTTCAACAGAACATCCCACTTTTGTACTCAATACTTTAATTTTTAAAGGCCAATATGCCAAAAACTCTCTTCATGACCCTGTCTAGCTGTAATGCTACTTTCAAGGAATTATGGATCTGTATTTCCAGATCCCTCTGTTCTACACCACTCCTCAGTGCCTTACTGTTCACCTTGTAAGATCTACCCTGGTTTGTCCTCTCAAAGAGCAACATTTCACACTTGTCTGCATTAAATTCCATCTGCCATTTTCAGCCCATTTTTCCAGCTGGTCCAGATCCTTCCTGTATGCCCATTATACGCTCAATCTTGGTGTCTTCCACAAATTTGCTGATACCACATTGTCATCCAGATCGTTGATATAGATGACAAATAACAGCGGACCCAGCACCGATCCATGTGACATACCACCAGTCATAAGCCTCCAGATATGAGGGAACACTTTGTCAGGCCCTGAGGATTTATCCACCCTAATTTGCCTCAAGATAGCAATAAACTTCTCTGTAATCCGTATGTGGTCCATGATCTCACTGCTGCTTTGCCTCAGTTCATCAACTGTGTTCATCCACTGATTAAACAAAATGCAAAAAAAAAATCAATTTAAGATCCACTCCAGCTCTTTCAGCTCCATGCATAGATGACCATGCTGATCTTCAAGTGGACCAATTTTGTCCCGTGCTATCGTTTTGCTCTTAATATATCTTCAGAAGCCCTTGAGATTCTCCTTTCCTTTGTCTGCTAGAACAACTTTGTGTCTTCTTTTACCCCTCCTGATTTCCCTCTCCGTGTTCTCTTGCATTTCTTATTACTACTCAAGTACCTTATTTTTTTCTTGCTGTGTAAACTACTATTCACTTCTTTAATCTTAACCAGGACCTCAATATCTCTCAAAAAACAAGCTTCCCTTGCCTTGCCTTTTTTCCCTAACACAAACATCAAACTCTGAACCCTCAATATTTCACTTTTGAAGGCCTCCCACTTACCAAGCACACCTTTGCCCAAAAACAACCTGTCCCAATCCACACTTGCCAGGTCCTTTCTGACACCATGAAAATTAGCCTTCCTCCAATTTAGAATCTGAACCCGAGGATTAGATCTATCCTTCCCCATAATTAGCTTGAAACTAATGGGATGATGATCATTAGATCCAGATCACCTGCCCTGTCTCATTCCCTAATAGGAGATCCAGAATCACACTCTCTACTTGGGACCTCAACTTTCCTGAACACATCTGACAAACTCTATCCCATCCAGCCCTTTTACAGTATGGGAGTCTCAGTGAAGAGTCAAGAATATTGGAATTAGATACCCAAATTCAAATGTAGTCCTTTTTCTTTGTCAGTCTCTCAGGATTCATGATGACTTGATTTTGGTTTTATGTGATCTGAGGTTACTGATGAGCCCAATACGGATTCAGCAGATTCTTGTACAGATGAGGTAGGAGGTGGCTGACAGGGCAGACAGATGGATAGTTTGTCGTGTGATGCATTCATTTTGCTATTTATGCAGGACTTCTGTGTGCTCATTATGCATGAGTTCTCACTCTCAGTACCGTTCCATGTGCTCGTCCTTTTATATAGGCAGTTATATACCAGGATTTCTGAGGACTCTATGGGGTGGATGCATTTTCCAAGGAGACTTTGAGGATGTTCTTGAATCATTTCCTTTGTCTACTGTTTCTTTCCACAGAAAAGGTTGGAATAAATTGTCTTTTTCGGGGATCTGATGTTGTGCATATGAACTATATGGTCTGCAGAGTGCAGCCAAATGTATGTAATCAGGACCTCATTTCATGATGTTCGTCTGCTTATCAGAAGATGTGGAAAGAGTGAAGCAGGTTCAGCAGCGCACTGGAAGTGATAATTCTTCAGTGATGAACAGGCTCTCCATTCTCCAATCACCATGTGTCCCATCCTACAGCGGTGAACTCATCAAGGACAGAGAGGCAGACAGCACACACTAGAAGGAACACTACAAAGTTCCCTTCTACTGCAACTCCCTGACTCTTTGCCACGTAGCCTATTTGGTTAGAATTAGAATCAGAATCTGGTTTAAGGTCACTGACATATGTCATGAAATTTGTTGACTTAGGGCAGCAGTACAATGCAATACATGATAAATATAGGGAAAAATGAATTGCAGTAAGTAAATATGTATATTAAAAAGTTAAAATAAAAATAGAGCAAAAACAAAAATAATAATAGAGTGAGATAATGTCCATTTAGAAATTGGATGGCAGAGGGGAAGAAGCTGTTCCTGAATTGCTGAGTGTGTGCCTTCAGGCTTCTGTACCTCCTTCCTGATGGTAACAATGAGAAGAGGGCATGTCCTGGGTGACGGGGTTCCTTAATAATGGGTGTTACCTTTCTGAGGAATCGCTCCTTGAAGATGTCTTAGATACTGCGGAACTAGTACCCATGATGGAGCAGACTAATTTTACAACTTTCTGTGGCTGCTTTCGGTCCTGTGCAGTGGCATCCCCCCCCGCCCCACCACCTCCTCCATACCAGAGAGTAATGCAGCCTGACAGAATGCACCTCTTTAGAATTTTTTGCGTGTTTTAGGTGACAAACCAAATCGCCTCAAACTCCTGATAAGATGTAATTGCTGTGTTGCCTTTTTTATAGCTGCATCAATATGTTGGGACTAGGTCAGATATTGACACCCTGGAACTTAAAATTGCTCACTCTCTCCACTTCTGATCCTTCTATGAGGGCTGGTGTGTGTTCCCTCGTCTTACCCTCTCCTCCAGCTTCTCCTGATTAACATCTAGGATACTTGGCTGAGTGGTGCCACAACAACTTCTTGCTGTCAGAACTGAAGAGCGTTTCTGGATGTTGACATTTCACATGACCTATCCTGAGTCCAGCTCATAGATGCAATCATGAGGAAGATATGCCAGCAACTTCACTTGCTTTGGGGGTTAAGGAAGTTCAGCTTGTCACTGAACATTCCAGGCTGTTGAAAGTATTCTGACTGTTGCTTTATGGCCTAATACAGGAATTTGAAAGTGCAAGAATATAAGAAGCTGCTGAAGGTAGTCCACTCAGCCCAGTACATTGGAGGCATAACCCTCCCCACCATCCAAAGTATACACATGACATACTGCTTCATGAAGGCAACATCTATCATCAAAGATCTCCACTATTTGAGCCATGCCGTCTTCTCACAGCTACCATTGGGCAGGAGGTATATGAGTCTGAAGTCCCATGCCACCACTTTCTAGAACAGTTTAAAAAAAAGCCCTTCAACCATTTAGTTCTTGAATCATCTAGCACAACCCTAATCACTACAGTTTAGCAGATCTATGACCACTTTGATCACCCTGCACTGAAATAGACTTTGGATTCTATTGTGTTATTATAAAAGGGGAGAGAAAGAGGGAGGTCCTGGGAGCCAGACAAGTATTCATGCAACTTTCTATCCAGTTCAATCACCCCATTTCCCATTTCCATTCCATGCCAAATGCCTAGAGGCTTCAAAGCTTACCATGGCCTCGTTTTATCTATATCGCTCAAAGGCTTTGTTTGCTTAAATCACTCAATTTAAGAAAATAGCTAAATGAAATTAGCACACCCTCTGTGGTATTATCACTAGTGTACATTTTGCTTTGTATTAATTCATTAAAATAGAATCCCTTTCCCAGTGTTAAGGAATTAACAATTGTTTTTCCACCTGCTGATAAAATATAGATGGATAATTTATATCTTTAAATTCTATTATTTTCAAAATAGATGGAAATATTACACAATCTCTTGTTCCAGCCTGTAACTCCTTTATCTCTCCACTGTTTTCCCTAAGCTTACACTTTGAAATTTATAAAGCATTGCTACTAATCAAAAGTTCTATTTTAAAAAAAAATTTTCAAACATTAACGCATTCATTATTCATTAGTTTGTCCTCTAATTAATGTAGCAGAATGTGAAATAGTATAGATGACTGATTCTCGGTTGGGGAGTACTAATTATCAGAGCTGCAAACATAAGCACCACTGTGCATCCTGTGACTTGGGTTCAAAGTTGTTTATTCACTGTTGTAGTTCTGGACACAAGTACCACATACCCAGAACAAGTTTTTTAGGAGAAAGTTTTAATCTTTAGTTTAGTTTAAACTGTAATTAGGATGTTAAAAGATCCAGAATAGTTGTCTTGCTGATAGCAGGAAATAAATTTCATTAAAGTGAGCCTAGTAGACTTAGGAGTCTGTTATTAGCTCTTCCGCTAGGTGCTGCTTTTACAAGAGCTTTTCACTACATGATTGAAAATGCCTGACTGTTCAGCTGGGCTATCTTATTATTCCCATTGGAGCCCTAAAACAGAGATTGGATCCTAATTTCTAGATTTAGAAATGGGGTAGGTGTGGCATTAACAATTATTGCAAGAAGGGTGAGAAAAGGTAGATCTTAAATGAACATCAGAGATCCCGTAGATGTTAGGAATTCACAGCAACGGGCTCAAAATGTTGGAGGAACTCAGCAAGTCAGGCAGCATCTATGGAAAGGAATAAAGACTTGATATTTTGGGCCGAGACTCTTTCCCCTTAATTTCTTCCCCCTTCTTTTCCAGTTCTGATGAAGGATCTTGGATCGACTCTTCGCTCCTATCCATATATGCTGCCTGACCTGTTGAGATTTTAAACAAATTTTGACTAGAAATTGTGTTTGATCTGTCACTGTTGTGCCACTGATGCTGGGACAGTATTATCTGTGTATTTGTGTAAAATATGTATGTATCTGTGTAAATTATGCACACAGATTTGGATCCTTTTCCTATTGCAAATGATTTTGCTGCAAAATTATTGCAAACATAATTCTAACCAAAATAAAATTGCTTTTATATAAAATTTGCATGGGAAAAAGATACATACTTGGATTAAATTTCAAGGCTTAAGGTTTTAATTGTTCTGCCAGAACTTTTTGGTAAGGTATCTAACTTTTGGCCATTTAACGATAGTACTGCTCTGCAGTTGATTGCAGTTGGAGATGACTCACCTCCTGTCCATTTCCATGTGTTCTCTTGTGCATACCGACATCCCACCTCTCCCGGAAGTTCCAGGAGTCTCCCGCATATTAATAGTGGTTCCCTGATGCCTGCAAATTATATATAATGTCCTGGAAATCAGTTTTTTTGAGTGAGCGAGCGCGAAAGAGACCACGAGAGAGAGAGAGAGAGAGTGCGAGCGCGTGCGCCATGGCAGAGTGTTCCAAAAAAAGAAAATATAAAATGTACGTCACCCCAGACTACACTAAAGTGTACCCCTGCCTCATAGGGGTCAAAAATAATGCTGGTGTTGCTCGCTGCACTGTTTGCAACAGTGACTTTTCTGTTGCCCGTGGTGGGCTAAGACTGTAAAAGACATGTTGAGGTGAGTTTAACAGGTGTCATTCGTTCATTAGCATAGCTAACGCTATTTAAACGAGCTGGCTGGCTGCTAAGGAGCTACTCTATTGCAGACATCCCACCTCTCCCGGAAGTTCTGGGAGTCTCCTGCAAATTGATGGTGCTACCTCCCTGAAATGAGTTTTTGCAGGGTGGAAGTCTGTGCATATGAGGCTTAACTCTGCTGCTGTTGGGACAGAAGGTGATTGGTAAGGGGAATGCATGAGAAATATGGGAGGTGGCATGCTCCATCTTTGCTTTTGCTAGACTACCATAGCCTCTTGATGTAAAAACTCAGTTCTCAGTGCTTTCCTGAATTTTCCTCTGTTTTATTTGGTGACAGACTATTGATAAATTGGTAAAGATGATCTTTTTTCAGGGAGACATTGCAATGAGCTTGGAGTCACGTGCACATTTTAGGGGCCTGGTGCTGGGAATGTAAACTGTTGGCTTCTAGGTCTCTTAGAGACAGATTTGATGAGAATGACTGTGTTTTTCTTGTAATAAGATCAGAAGTCTGAACACAGGCAGGAAATATAGCACAGAGTAAGCCCTTAAGGCATGCTGCCCCAGCAACCTTCGACAAACTTGATTTACCCTAACCTAACCACAGGACTAATTACAATGACCGGTTAAACTACCTGGTACATCTTTGGACTGTGGGAGGAAATGGGAGCACCCGGGAAAACCCACACATTCCACAGAGAAGGCAATCAGATTCCTCACAGAATGGCACTGGGATTGAACTCCGGATTCCAGAACATCCCTAGCTGTAATAGTGTCGCACTAACCATTACGCTAACATGGTGCCCACGGCACCACGGTAAGGTATGGTAAACTTCAGGGCAGTTCAGGCATTGTGGACACTGGCTTCTCTTGGTTGAGAGTCACCAGGTTGCTAGAGACACTGAAATTCTGAATTCCACATGACCTTCTACATTGATTTTCTTGCGGCAGCGTTTCTTTTGCTATTATTTCTCTTGGGACAAATTGATAGAAGTAACTGAGTAGATAGGAGGTAGTCTTGGACTGAGGTTGTTATGTTTGTTGCTCTTACATAATTAGAGCGTTGTCTATAGCAAAGTCATGTACAAGCATTTCATAAAGGGCAGGACTCCACTAGATAATACCTTTACTTGCCTAGGAAGATCATTCTGTTTTCCTCAAGGACAGGGGTTCTCAACTTTTTTTATACCATGGAGCCTTACTATTAACTGAAGGGTCTGTGTACTCCAGGTTGAAAACCCCTGCTCTAGAATGTGGTCTTGGAAGCAGTTTTCTCAAGATTGAAACGAGCTGATGTTTCACCATTACTGGAGCGGACTTGGGGCCAAATTAAATCGCCAGGGTCAGGCTTAAGAGCGAAGTTACTAGCTGATATTTGGCTGATTTAAGCACCGGGCCGGATTGAAAAGGGTCAGGTGTTGGGGCTGGAGGTGAGGGATAGACCGGTCTTCAGCTCACTGCTCTGCGAGGTTGTACTCAGCTCTGCGTTGAACTGAGGCTGTGCCCTCCAGCTAATGTTCTCCTGGACCGGCTGCAGCAATGAACTGGCTTTGTGACTGTAGACCCACTTTCGTGATCTTTAGTTCTGAGTGTTATTTTTATTGTTTACACAATTTGTTCGTACATTGAGTTTTTAACAGCTTTTTTTAATGGGTTCTATTAGGTTTCTTTGTTTTTGAGACTGTCTGTAAGATGATGAATTTCAAGGCTGGAAATAGTATACATACTTCCATAATAAATGTACCTTGAAATTAAAAAATAAGTTCCACCTTGAGTTTTTCCCTAGCTTCCGTAGTTGAGGTATATGCACTGTTGATGCAACCAGTCAGGATTTTAGATAACGTGCTGAACCTTCGCAAACTCCTATGGAAGTAGAGGCTTTGCAGTGCCTTCTGTGTAATGACTTACATGCTGGTCCCAGGGCAGATCCTCTGAAATGATAATGCCAAGGAAGTTAAAATTACCGACCCACTCCACCTCCGATCCCTTGAGAAGTACGGGCACGTGGACCTCTGGTCTCCTCTTCCTGTAGTCAATAATCGGCTCTTTGGTTTTGCTGACATTGAGTGAGAGGTTGTTGTTGTGGTACCATCCAGCCAGATTTTCAGTCTCCTTCCTATATGCTGATTCATCACCATCTTTGATTCAGCCATCAATAGTGGTGTCGTCAGCAAACTTAAATATGGCATTGGAGCTGTGCTTAGACTCTCAGTCACAAGTATAAAGTGGGTAGAGCAGAGGGCTAAGCACACAGACTTGCGGTGCACCTGTACTGATGTTGATTGTGGAGGCGGTATTGTTACCATTCTGAACTGACTGGGAAATTGAGGATCCAGTTGCACAAAGAGGTATCGAGGCTTAGGTCTTGGAGTTTTTTGAGTAGTTTTGGGGGATGATAGTATTGAATGCCGATAAAGAGCATCCTGATGTATGCATCTTCACTGTCCAGATGTTCCAGGGCTGAGTGAAGAGCCAGTGAAATGGCATCTGTTGTTGACCTGATGTGACAGTAGGGAAATTGGAGCGGATCCAAGTTAGTCCTCAAGCAGGAATTGGTATGTTTCATGAGCAACCTTTCAAAGCTCTTTTAAGTGCTACTGGACAATAGTCACTGAAACAGGTTGCCTCGTTCTTCCTGGACACTGGTATGATTGCAACCAGATCGAAGCAGTTGGGTACCTCAGACTGCTGAAGCGATGTACTGAAGACTTGCATAATGTCCATACAGGGTTCATTGTAATAGTGCATTGAGGTACTACAAAGTAAATCAATTATTGAGTGCAGCATAAAATTTTACAATTAAAGGGGGTGCAGTACAGGTAAACAGTAAGGTGCGAGGTAAATTGTGAGGTTACGAGTCCACTTTATCATACTGGTTACTGTTCAGTAGTTTTATCACAGTGGGAAGGAAATTGTCCTTAAGCCTAATGATATGTTCCTTCAAGCTTTTTTATCAACTGCCTCTTGGGAGGAGGCAGAAGAGAGAATAACCAGTGTGAGTTGGTCCTTGATTATGTTAGCTGCTTTACTGACGCAACGAGAAGTGTAGACAGAGTCCACTGGTTTCTGTGATGTGTCATACACACTGCAGTTTCTTGTGGTCACAGACAGAGCAGTTGCCATAGTGATGCATCCAGAAAAGATGCTTTCTATAGTACATTGACAAAATTTGTTAATGGTTAAGGGGAACATCCTTCAAGAGGACCACAGCCTTTTCGTGGTTTGGGGACTTGTGTGCCTCAATGACCTGGAGTGCTATGTTGGCTGGAGTCACGGCTTTATGCTTTAGCTCTTGGTAAGGTCACCCATGTCAACAGGTCAAAGGGTAGAGGACAAACTAAGGTTCTCCAGTTAGGCGGGGTTCAGCTCAGGGTTAAGAACTCTGACTAGTAAAGCAAAATTTGTTACGGAAACAGCAGTGAAGAATTCTTCTACATCTGAGTGCGACAGTATTCCCAAGTCTTCACTGGGAACTTGCATGACTGACAGTAGTGAAAACCAAGCAGAAGCTACTGACATGATGAAGCAAACCCTGAACACTGCAAGAGATGGAGGACCTTCACTGATGCCACAAACGCTAGCGGCGTAACAGGCAGTATCTAAGTAAAGGGGGCAAGCCAAATTTCTTTAGTTGCCTGAGGAATTAGAGGTGCTGGTGAGCTTTCTTGGCTGTGGCACCTACATGATTGGACAGGACAGGCTATTGGTGATGGTCACTCCAAAGAACTTTAAGCTTTTAACCCTCTAGACCTCTGCACCATTGATGCTAAAAGGAGTGTGAGTATGTAGGGGTTGTTATGAGGTTCCTGATGTTCCACACACTACACTTTATATTGAAAAGTCGGAGATCCTAATTTATGACATACAGCGGATTCTGGTTCATTGGGACACATCAAGACCAGTACAATTTGCTCCAATTAAGCTGTTGCCTCAATTAGCCAAAGTTTCATGGAAATAGTTAAAAAAAAGGTATAAAATGACAAACTACAATTTAACCAAGTAATAAATTATGTATTTAAATGAAATCCAGAATAAATTAGAACTCTACCAAAATTACTACAGTACTATAAAACTGTGTATTAGTTCATAATAGTTATTGATGGAAGAATTCATTCAGTTTACATTGACATGTTCTTTTGATTGACTGTAAATGAACAAAATCAGTGCAGATACCTGGTGTAGATAGTGGACTGCCTCCAAACAGTGCTTTTGACCATTGCATTCTCCAAATCTTCATTTTAATTGCAACATTGAAGATGATTGTCGATAACTTTTTAAATTTTTCGTAGCTCCTAAATTGCTGAAGTAGTGAAATTGTTTCATTTTCACTCCCATCCATTTCTGGCATCTCCGAGCCTGAATGCTTGAAACCGCAGTGAGCAAAATAGTTCTAAATTGCCTTGCTGTTTATTAATCATCACTATCAGTGACAAAAATCATTGCTTCTTGAACACAAACACACAAGTGTCACTATTTAAAAATTGTTCGCTCTAAGCATGAACAATGGCCACATGATATGCATGCGACCCACACTAGTTAGAAAATATTTAGCAGTAGTCACCTGCTCCAATTAGGCGGCATAGTTTCCCAAATAAACTGAGGGAACCCTAGCTGTTTTCTCGATTTATTTTTTTTCTTGCCAAATAAGAAGCTGCCCTGATTAACCGCTGGCCCAATCAACTGGAATCCACTGTATTTTAATGTTCAGTGGTTGTAACAGAGTGGCTTTCACACTAATTTGACAGTGTGAAGTGTTTACCCTATAGTAAGAGAGCTAATAGACTGGTTTCTGTTACACAGACCTGAGCACATTTATCTTGTCATTCATGCATGTCTTTGCCTGTCAGATGGACTGGTGGGCTCAGACACACCTGCTCTTGCCTTTTGCTTCCTCCTAAGTCTTTTGACAAAGTAGTCCGGAGAGCTATGCAAATTATGGGTTTATGGAATTAGTCAGATTACATCTGTACAATTAGGGGTTTGTTTCAAGGACAGAAAACAGATAGAGAGAATTAAAGGATTGTTTTCACATTGCCTGGCTGTTTCTTGGCTCCCACAAGAATCGATAAAGAAGTCTCAGCTGCTTGAAATCAATTTAATCACTCGTGTTAAAAGCTAGTGCAATACTCGGCTTTCTGATGAAAGCTCATGGGAAATACTGAAGCGAAGGTAAGTACTAACTAAATAATCTATGTAGAAACAAGGTGTTAAATGTAGTAATAACATGACAAAATATATCAGATGACCGGATCAGTAGACTTGTATAGAAATTTATTTGCATAATGCTTTTGTTTTCAGTATGATACAACAAAAAAATCTTTTTTTCTTTCTCTTGGTGGTCTTGTTTTGGAAATTGACCATATACTTCCTGAGATGAGTCATGCTGGTACCATTGACTTGAAAACTTTGTCAGAGGCCCATGGACTGCATCATACCCTCTGTAATCCTAATTGCAGTTTGATTCACCTTTCACCACTAATGACTGCACACACTTTGTTTTCCTAATTCAGTCTTCTGTTCCCATTTCTCTTTCCTTCAAGTCCACGAATCTCACAAGATGGGTGTATGGAAAGATCTGTTTGTGCTGCTATATCAATTACAGAAAGATAATGTGCAGATTTTGAGCAATTCAGAAGGCTAATAGTGTGTTAATCATTACTGAAAGGTGGTTGGAGTGGAAGAGTAAGGATGAACCTTACAGGACTTTATTGAAACCAAACCTGTGGGAACATATAGTTAAATCTCACTGAAGTGAAAATAGATAGATTCATCAAACTGATTACTGGGGTACTGCAGGTGAACCTGAATAGAATTGGCATAAACTCACTGGAGTTCAGGGTAACAAGAGGTACCATCAGTGAGACGCATCACATTTTGTAAAGGATTAAGGAGGATGATGCTAAGAGATCATTTGCCCATGCTGGGATAATGTAGTATTAGAGGGCTTTTTTTCAGGATTGAGTTTGGCCATAATCAAAACAGGGAAATTTTCTTTGATCTTAGAGTGATGAATTTCTGAGAAATGTGAACAATAAAGCAGCAAGTTGGAATGTAATTTGAGTGGAGCAGTGTTAGAGAGCTTTCCATTTCTTATGATGGGACAGACTCAAAGGGTGTACTCCTGCCCTTTGTTTTTATTAGATAGCCAATCATTTATATTAATAAACAAACTAGATTTTTGCAAACTTTTTGTTCAAAAGATTTTATGAAATCATCCACTCTTGAATGTTAATATTGAATTGTATTGAATGAAATTACCTGTCAGAAACTAGTCTTGAGCTTTCTTGCATTGTATTATAACATGCTCATGGTAATTTGAAGAATACAGCATGATAAATATGCTGTAGTCTTCATATGATGCAGCTGTATGAATGTTGGCCATTCTTAAATCTTAAAGAAGAATTGCATCTCAGTGATAATTTCAAGGTGTAAGTGACACAGAAACGATCTGAATTTAATATTTCTAAGTTTATAAGTTTGCACTTTGAATAATGGAAATTTTATTTTGGTCTGTGGTGGCAGCCACTGCACAGGTAGAGGTGGCGGTTTTTTAGATGATAATTTTTTTAACCACCTTGAGGAATCTATGAAAATTACTGTATAAAGTGATATCTGCTTCTCTGGAGGCTGTGAATGTCTGCAGACGTGTGACAGCTCACTGTAGTTTAATGTTACCATTTCAGAGGATCTGTCCTGGGACCAGCACATTAAGTGCCATTTTCTAAGGAACTTCTAATTCCTTAGACGTTTGTAAAGATTTGGCATGACATCTAAAACTTTGACAAAGTTCTGTGGGTGTTGTAGAGAATATCAACTGGTTGCCTTACGGCCTATTATGGAAACACCAATGCTCTTGAACAGAAAATCCTACAGAATGTAGTGGGTACAGCCAAGTCCATCATGGATAAAGTCCTTCCCACCACTGAACACATTTACACAGAGTGCTGTTGCAGGAAAACAGCATACATCATTAAGGGCCTCCACTACCTTGGCCATCTCTCTTCTCACTGCTGCCATCAGGAAGGAGGTACAGGAGCCTCAGGAGGTACAGGAGCCTCAGGACCCACATCACCAGGTTCAGGAACAGTTGTTACCCCCCAACAATCAGGCTCTTGAACCAGAGGGGATAACTTCACTTGCCACAAACTATGGATGCACTTTCAAGGATTTTTCATCTCGTATTCTCTAATTATTATTTATTTATTATTAATATTGTTTCTTCTTCTGTTGTATTTGCACAGTTTGTTGTCTTTTGCACACTGATGGCTTGTCTGTCTTGTTGGGTGCTGCATCGATTCTATTTTGGTTCTTGAATTTACTGCCCACAAAAAAATTATTCTCTGGGTTATGAAATTTAGTTTGTAATGTATGCCAATTTACACCAAAACAGAAATACATAACTTTTACGTGGTTAGAAGTGCAGCTGAGCTCTCTATGAGCCATGCTGCATTGTATTTAATAAATTGGTATTCATATTTGCCAATCAAAGTTCCAGTCTAAATATTAGTTTTATATACTGTAGGTATGAGATATAATTATGTTTAAATGTATGAGGACTGATATAGGAAATTGAATAAGTAAATTCATTTGAGGTTATAGTGTGATATCTCAGACCAGGTGAGCTTTATTATGACTTAATAGAAAATATGCCATTCCCCATCAGTGGCATAACCTCTCTTGAGCTTAAGAATTAGATGAACCTTGAAACTGAATTTGTGAAATATTCACCTTTGTCAGAAATTACATTTATGACATAAAAACTAAATGAATGGCATTCTTGGTAAAAGCCAAACTGCAAATTATGAATCGTATTCCAGATTTCTGTAAGAGAAAATTAACTTATCCTTTGACAAGGGTGATCTATTGGCAACCAGTCATGTGCAAAGTGCAAACAAGTTATTTAAGCTGTAAAACTTGATTTGCCTTATGTTTAGGAAGGGAATTATTTCTTTTAATGGTGCATCTAATTTGGCAGTAACTGAATGAGTGTGTAAGTTCCTACGAAGATGGCTGGGTTTACCAAGGAACATCAGCAGCATCGCTCTGTACGGGAATAACTGCAAACTGAGGCTCCCCTTATATCCATCGAGGAGGAGTTCAAGGTTTTGTGAGCAAGAGAGGTGCTGCAGTTCCGGGAATCTTCAGATCCAAAGGTTGCCGGAGCAAGAGTGGCAGTGAGAACTGGAAGAAAGTGGAGAGCAGGAGCTGCAGTGGAAGAAGCTGAGGTGCGACTGTGCCACAAAGTGCTGGTGGGGGCCGTCGCCAAGGGAAGAGTTGGACTTGGAAGCCTTGAAGTCCCCCATTTTGATAAAGTACAAGGGAAAGAGCGACGAGAACTGGTCCAGAATGAAGTAAGGGCAGCTGTGGAGGAGGAGAGGACCAGCAGAGCAGTGGCAATGAAACAGCAAGGAGCCTGGACCAAATGGGAGCAGGTGATCGAGCGAAAAATCACGTGGAACGATCTCTGGAGGGTGGATCCACCCCACATCAAGTTCCTTATCCAGGCTGTTTATGACATCTTTCCTAGCCCATCCAACCTGCACTGCTGGGGCTTCGTAGAACAACCAGCTTGCCCCCCCTGTGAGAAGACTGGTACACTAGAGCATATTCTGAGCTGCTGCCCCAGAGCTGTTGCCGATGGCCGTTATTGGTGACGGAATGACCAGGTCCTCCGGACAATTGCTGAGACAATCTGCAGCACCCTTAACATCTGCCGGAAAACAAGTCCGGTCAAGAATACCATCTGCTTTGTCAAAGAGGGGGAAAGACCAACAGAACACCAGAAAGCAGCTGGGTTGCTCTTCACTGCACAAGACTGGAAGCTAAAAGCAGACCTGGGAAAACAGCTGCAGTTTCCTCCCCACATCACAGAGACTACATTGTGACATGACATTGTGTTGTGGTCCGACTCATTGAAGCACGTTCTTATGCTTGAGCTTACCGTGCCATGGGAAGAATGCGTGGAGGAGGCCTACGAGCGGAAAAGAGCCAAGTAAGAAGATCTGAAGAGAAATTGCCAAAGAAGAGGCTGGAGAGCAATGTGTTGGCCCATGGAGGTCGGGTGTCATGGCTTTGCAGGCCAGTCGCTCTGCAAAGTATACACTGCACTTGGAATCACGGGAGAGAGAAGAAGGAGAGCCATTTCTACCACCACAGATGCAGCAGAGAAAGCGTCAGGATGGCTCTGGATAAAGAGAGCAGATCCATGGGTTGCTGCTAGGGCACAGGCCGGGGTCTGATCAACCCCGGTCGGGTCACCTGGGCGAGGGTGTATGATGTTGAAAGACCTGAAACACCTGACGACCCCAGGTAACATCACTGATGATGTGCCCTAGTTTAGCATCATGCAGACATTTCTGTAAGAAATTGAGTTTCCACATAACCAGCAGCAATTCAATGATATTTTAAAAAACAGTTTCTTTTGAGATAACGTTTGAGTGATTGCGAACATTTCAGTAAGTTAATTTACACAATACAAAATATGTGGAATACAATCTATTACCTTTTTAACCAGTTTTATATGTATTGTTATTGATACAGTTAAGATAAATGGCCAGTTTTTATCTTTTTCTGCAAAGGAAATAAAACTTTTATGTAACTGTCACAGAATAAACTGAAATTAATGTTTCTGCAGTGTTAATCTGGCTAAATCTTGAGGACCATAATCACATATTAACTAATTTTATATATTACGTTAGCATTGAATAAACAATAGTTCTAAATTGTGCTATTTTATGTTTGAGTTATTTTTAACAGGCTACCATATTAAGTTGAAAATTCCAGCTGACTTCCTGTTATTGTGCCCCATTATTGTTTGTGCTTTGTAGCAGATAAACACTTGTTCAAGATCGACTTCAAATTTAATTGTCATTCAAACATAAATGAGAACTCACGAATACAGCCAAAAGAAATGGTGTTTCTCTGGTGCCAAGGTGCAAAACACAGTACCGACAGTCATACCCAACATAAAGCACATGTACTGTAGCACATATAAGATAGCAGTAAACATGCTGTCACACAAAAAATACAATATAGCCCAAGTCCCTGTCCATAGACAATCCTGTAGCAGTCTGCAGCCAAACGCAATCCAGCTTGTCTTCCACCAAGTGGGCACTGGAGAGCAGCACTGATGCCAGCGTGGATGCCCTGTCACACCACCTTGGGATCACCTCTCCTGAGTGGCTGCAACAGGTGACACCGTGGCATGAGGCCTTGCCCGCACTATAATCAAGGCCACACAGCTCTCCCCACTGTCAGTCCCACCAATAAACCAGTGAACCAGTCTTGCAGTATTCCACATTACCAACGTCCAACCGGATCTTACTATCACAAGAAAAATGACTAAGACAATCACTCGCTATTAGACTGCACACTGTCTTCATGCACAGACGCTGGTACATCGTTTTAAGCAGGCAGCAACACAGTCCATATCAAGTCCAGCTCCTTTGCCAACGAGCAACTCGCTGATGGGGTAGATCTGCAGTGCTTGAAGTTTGTAACGTCCAGCAGTATCTTGCGATCATAAAAAGAACTTTTAAAAAAGACAATAACATCTTTGGTTGGCCCCATAGAGGCCACTGCATCTGAGTATGCTGTCATCTTTCTGGAAAATGGTGGCGTGCAAATGGTCTACCATTTCTGGTGATTACCTGAAATTGTTTTTGTGGGAAACATTTTTAGTTTCTAAAATTAAGAAAATATTTGATTTTTCGGGTGTAGTAATTTCATCATGCGCTGCCTTTGTCAGGTTCCAAGTATTGATGAAATTTCCTGAACTTTGTGATGATTAAGAATCAAATGGTGTAATAAGTTTACCTAATAAATACTATGAATGTTAACTTCACAGTCTTGCTCTTCATAATTCTGAGTTCTTCTTAACACAGTGATTTAAAGAGCATATTGCACTGCATCATATCAATAAAATACTGCTGTATTTCTCTTGCTGGCAACTGCTTTGATCTTTATGGGCTTGAAAGCTTGAAAATATCTAGTTTTAGCAGTGCTACCTCAGTAGTAAATAAATGCTGAATAAGTACAGCAAGGTGACATCAGCGAAAAGACATATAAAGAATTTTTGAAGTTTGAAGTTTTATGCTAATACATTGTATATGGATTAACTAATCACATACAGGATCAATATAAATATCTAGATTAGTATTGATCACATGAGGAAATTGATATAGAAGTTTCCATTCCCCAATCACAACATTTTGCTTCAATTATTTGCTGCATTGTGAAGAGGAGGAATGAAGAGTTATTCAGGAAGTATGAAGTATGAGATCATGAAAAGGCAACATAACTTCATTGGACATGTGATTAGGAAAGGTGAGTTAGAATGCACGGTAATTATGGGAAAGATAGAAGGGAAGAAAGCAAGAGGAAGACAAAGACAAATGATGATGGAGACAGTAGCCAGAGAACTGGAAATGAATACCAATGAATTGATCCACTTGACCCGAAACAAGAGTGTGTGGGCCATGGCAGTCTAAGCTCAAACTGGGCACAGCACCTGATGATGATGATGATGATGATGAAGTCATAATTGCATAGCTATGTATGGCACAAGCTTGATAGACTATCTGGCCTTTCACTGACCATTATTTTCACAGATTAATAATGCTACAGCGATGGAAATGCATGTCCCTTGACCTAGAGAGTATGTAGTTTTATCAGCTCGCTTGAGAATCTGAAAGGTTCAGCTTGTGGACAGTTTGGCATTATCCATGGTAGAAGCTGAAATGAACGATCAATGGGAATGTGTGGAATTGTAGTAAGGGATGAGGACAAATGCTTTAATTTATAGTTTTCAACAGAAGTTTAAATGCTCAACAAGCTATCTGACTTAGTCAGGATGGGTATTGATAAGGGTGTTAGAGATAAAGGGGAGAGAGAGAAAGAGATAATGTATATTTTGGATGGTCACTATACATGTGGAAACTGACAATTTGCATGTGATACCACCAACAGGAAGAGTGTAGAAACATAAAGACAAAGATACGAGGGAGAGGTGGACTTGCTTGCAGATGGCTGCCTTCACATGCTGCCATCTTGCCTGCACTTGGTTGCAAAAGCAAGCTCCTGGCCAGCGAGATTCTGCAATATCCATCGGTCTGGGGACGCCTGTAGGACATGCCTTCCAGATGCAGTGATCTCATTTTTGTTTGCTATATGCTGTACCAGGTAGTTTCAAAGGAGCCTGAGGTTATGAGGTCAGACTGAAGAACAGCAGGAGCAAGATAAGGAAGATAGCTAATGGAGGTCTAAGCAGAACACTACTGCCCTTTTCACACGTGTGTGAAAGAGGGAAGCATCAATTGCTCAAGCTATAATGGGATCTTAAAAGGTATTTTTCATGGAGCCTGCTAAATAAAGAGACATTGTATATGCCATAAATTACAATGTGGTTAATCGACAGTCCTACCACAAAGCCCATATGACATATAATTATCCTTCCACAAACAAGAGAAAATCTGCAGATGCTGGAAATCCGAGCAACACCTACAAAATGCTGGAGGAACTCAGGCAGCATCTATGGAAAAGAGTACAGTCGCTGTTTTGGGTGAAACCCTTTGGCAGAACTGGAGAAATAAAGCTGAGGAGTAGATTTAAAAGTGTGGGGAGGGGAGAGAAAAAAAACACAAGGTGAAACCTAGAGAGGGAGGGATGAAGTAAAGAGCTGGGAAGTTGATTGGTGAAAGAGACAGAAGGCCATGGAAGAAAGAGGAAAGGGGAGGAGCACCAGAGGGAGGTGATGGGCAGGCAAGGAGATAAGGTGAGTGAGGGAAAAGGGGATGGGAAATAGTGAAGGAAGTGGGTGTGGAGGTATTACTGGAAGTCTGAGAAATTGATGTTCATGCCATCAGATTGGGGGCTACCTAAACGGAATATAAGGTATTGTTCCTTCAACCTAAGTGTGGCCTCATCACAACAGTGGAGGAAGCCATGTATGGATATATTGGAATGGGAAGTGGAATTAAAATGGGTGGCCACTGGGAGATCCCACTTTTTCTGGCAGGCGGAGGATATAATTATCCTTCCTATTTTTCTTTCCAGGACCTCTTTCGCTGTTTACCTCAAGAAATGGATCCCTGATCAATTTTTTAAATAGTACTGTATAACTTTATTCTGTGCAGCTCACCTTAACGTATTTTGTGAAGACGTGATTTATTTGAGCAATTCTTATATAAGTGAGGATTCTTGCATCTGGAGAGACAGCTAGAGCCACATTCTTCAAACCTTTTTCTATGTTGCACCATGTAGGTCTTCTACCAAGGCGATCTACCTTTTGGTATTTACCAAAATGCTAAGAATATTCAGGTTTCTTTCACTAAATTCAGGGATTCTCTAAAGCCTGTGCCTATTCCTTGTAACTAGTTTCTGGCTACCATGGTGAAGGACTGATATCTTTCTTTGATTGTGGCACAGAAGAGTGTCATTAGGTATACTTAATTTGGCAAAATATTTTTAGAAATTGAATATTTTTTGCCCAATATTAATGCTTTTTTTGTAGGGAAATCAGTTGGATGTTTGATTTACAACTATCATTGATATGATACCAAAAGGAGATGGCATTGTTTTAGATGTGTTCGCGCTAGTTGTGTTCAAATATAGTGGTGTTATGTAGGTAGTTATTTCTACTTTTATTCCTTTTTTTTTACATTTGCTTATATCACATTATTTGTCTGTTGGTCAGACTTTCTTTCCCAGGCAAGCTTTTATCAATTGTTGAGAATAGTCCTAGCCAGATATGATTAGCTTTAGCAGTGAGATTGGGTTTTTTTTCCCTGTAATACTTTAATCCAGCAGCCATTTGTTTTAAAAACAACAGTAACTTAATGGTTGAAATCAAAATAGTTGTTCCTTTAACTGTATATTTATTTTTATTGGTAAATCTCTCAATTACAATATTAAAATTGATACAGTTCACATTTGAGAAATGATGGTTTCATATCACATGTTCTAAGTTTTAGTAATTTTATTTTTCTTGACTTTATATCTATTTGCAGTTGTAAGCTGGTGGGCAAATGAAATTAATTTGAAATTAGCTTAATACTATGTGCCCTTGTTAAATAATACATGTTGTTTTTAGCAGGTAGTTTTCTATGCTCACAAGAAAACATGCCATTAGTAAAGAGGAACATTGAACCCAGGCACCTCTGTCATGGTGCTTTGCCTGAAGGAATTAGCAATGAACTGGAATGTGTCACAAACAATACACTAGCGGCTATCATTCGTCAGCTCAGCAGTCTCAGTAAGTGTAGAAGCCTGTTCATTTTTTAAAAATGTTGACTTTAGTCTTTTCGATTACATTTATTGATTATATTTAACATTTGCTTATGTCTCAGAGTATTTTTATATAAATATTTATTTATATAAAATCCATTTAAATCTCAATTAACAAATGTTTTCTCTTTTGATTGTCAGGTGTCACTAATATCTGTTGGTAGATTTTATTGTCTGAAACAAAATAGATCAATCTATAATGAAAGTAAAACTCTAAGTTGATTTTAATGAATTGTAGTAAATACATATGTTGAATTATGTTGGTATTAAGATTAGAGTATGGAAACGTATATTTTCTCTAGATTGTGGTGAATACATTTGCTTTTAAATTGTATTGATCACATCAGATGATTTGTAATTAAATCTACATAAAATCCATATTGCAGTTCTCCAAACAGTGAAGATGTGTTACTTTGACCTCATTTAAAATTGTATAGCCACATTTTGTTCATTTTAAAGTAAGAAAGATTAGGTTCATTTGACACACATACATTGAAACATAAGATGAAATGCATCAATTGTGTCAATGGCCAACACAGTCTGAGGATGTGCTTGGGTGTCAGCTTCCAGCTACAACATAGCATGCCCACACTAACTAACCCTAACCCATACATCTCTGGAATTTGGGAGGAAACCAGAGCATCCAAAGAAACCCATGCAGTCATGGGGAGAACATTCAAACTTACAGCATGAACAGTGGTGGAATTGAACCTGGGTTACTGGTGCTGTAAAGCGTTATGCTGACCGCTACGCTACCATACCACCTACTGGAAAAGAGGAATGTGAAAAATAAAAATGTGAAAAGAGGAATGTGAAAAATAAGAATATCTGATTTCAAGCTCCACTACCAGATTGGAATCAACTTAAAATATTTGTAGAGATCAAAAATGCTAAAAATTTATTTGCCTGGATATTGGATTTCAGTTGTTAGTACACTAAGTCATTGTCATTATCTGTCTGACTTTTCCAAAAATCAATCATAAAATTGACAAACAAGATATTTGAGATTGTGTTTGGGTGGTGTGCACCCACTAAAACTACATGCTTATTTAATTTTGTGCACCTCCCTCTGTGCAGTCAGTGAAATGTTGTAGCCATTAAAGTCATATTTACCTGCTAGCTAGATATTCTATACAACCCACACCATTGGTGCCATAGTGGGGCTGTAAGGAAGAAAAAGAGAGAAGCCTTAGATTTATTGGCAGATGCTTGGATATTCGGATCAATGAAGTTAATGTGAGATGGAATGACCTGTGTGACATGCTAGGCAAACATAAATTGAGCCTGGCAAGAAGTGGTTCTGTCTGCTTGTTCGGCTCCAAGAATCCCACTGCTTGGAGTAATGTACAGATATACTGTTTATCACATTTTCTCAAGAATTGCATTCCACTGAAAATAGTTGTAGTGAGCCTTTTCAGTAATTGTAAAAGAGTTTCCTTAATTGTTGCATTTTGATTTGTGCAGATCTTCCTGCAGAAGAAGATGTGATGGATTTTTACATGTCATCTTGCTAATTACAAGTGAATTATGTTGGTATTAAAATTAGAGTGTGGAAACGTATACTTTCTCTAGATTGGAGCCACTTATGAAAAAAGTGTTTTCATTGAGGCAATCTACATTATTGCAATTTTTTTCTCCACTTCCACTTTTTGGAAGACAAAGCAGATGGTGTTTCACTGACTTTCTCCTGCTTGTCTTGATGCCTTTTTTCTCCTGTTGTTCTTCAGCCCTTGCCTCATATTGTTTGGCCTTTGTGTCTGCTTACGGTATTCACCATAGGGAAAATCTGATAAACTATAACCATCCTGAACATTGAGAGAACAGAATTTTTCCTGAAGATGTTAGTTATTAAGGTGGGCCTTCATATTTGCTTGAGCATAATTGTGATATCTTAGCAGTGAGACAAATCCCATTACCTGAGTTACCACTTAGGTCTCACTGATATCAAAATCTGTCAATACAGTGGAGTAAACAGTCCCTTCATTGGTCTCAACCCGAAATGTCGTCTGATTACTTCCCCTCCATAGATGCTGCCTGACTTTATGTGTGCTGCTCGAGATTTCCAGCATCTGCAGAATCGCTTGTGTTTATGATTTATGGCTGTCAGTGCAGTGCCTGGATAATCACTCTGATAAAGAGATAAGCATCAAATTGCAAGAAATTGCATACATCTCCTGTGACTATTTGGTAAACATCTTGGTGTGGAAATTGAAGCTTGAAGTAGTCTGATCACAACATAGAGGCAATCCAGAAACTAATTTGTGGCTGAAGAACCAGAAGCAATCACATATATACTTATATAGTCACAGAGCACTACAGTACAGAAACAGGCTCTTTGGCCCATCCAGTCCATACCAACCATCTTCTGTCTACTCCAATTTACTTCCACCCAGACCATATTGCTCCAAATCCCTCCTATCCATGTGTCTATCCAAACTTCTCTGAAATGCAGACATCCCACCTCTCCCAGAAGTTCCGGGAGTCTCCGGCATATTGATAGCAGCTCCCTGATGCCCGCAAATTATATACAATATCCCGGAAATCAATTTTTTTGAGAGTGAGCGAGAAGGAGAGAGAGAGACAGACAGACAGAGCGAGTGACAGACGTAGCGAGAGAGTGACAGAGAGAGCATCCTGATTGGTCTCTCTATGTGCTAAGTAGACCTATCAGTTTTCTCTGTGGGCGGGCTTTACAGTCGACCTCTCTCTCTCTTTCATTATCCATCAGTTCAGTTTAATGTCCTGCAGCGCCATGGCAGAGTGTTTAAAAAAAAAAGAAAATACAAAACGCACTTCACCCCAGACTAGACTAAAGTGTACCCCTGCCTAATAGGGGTCAAAAATAATGACAGTGTTACTCGCTGTGCTGTTTGCAACAGTGACTTTTCTATTGCCCATGGTGGGTTAAATGACTGTAAAAGACATGTTGACATGAGTCCTGGATTATGTCTCAACTAACCTTGAAGGACTGGTGCCAAACTACAAAAGTTTGCCAGTTGATGAGTTCTGGGGGAAGCTGTCCAAAGTAAAATCTGCGAGCACAGGGCAGTTGAGATTCAAAGAGCTCTGAAGCTGCTTTTGGTGCTGCCAAATTCTAATTGTGATGTAGAAAGGGCATTCAGCATGGTGCGTCACATTAAGACAGAATTCAGAAGTCAGCTATCTCATAAAACACCTGTGAATCTGATGTCTTGCAAAATGGACAACTTGATTGACACAGACTGCTATGAGATTGAGACTTCCGATTGAGACTTCCCTGAAATGAGTTTTTGCAGGATGAGATGTCTGGAAATGTTACAATTGAACTCGAATCTACTACTTCCGCAACAGCTTGTTCCAGACTCACACCACCCGCTGAGAAGTAATTCATGTGATGACAATCTTGAGCCTGTTTATACATCATACTCTTCATAGCAGTCTACTTAAGATATGATGCTTTTATAGACTCTGTGGACGTTGGCTCTTCACAGATGGGTATGTCTTGTCTTCTGCCTCAAAATCCCTGACTCGCCCCAGTCATTGCCAAACACATTGGTTGTTCAAATTAATGTTGTCACTAAGGCACTTGTATCATGGATTTACCAGGAGTGAAATGATGGGAAAAAAAGCACTGTGAACTTTAGAAAGTGTTTGTGTAGCCATACACTGTGTTCTTACGCTGGCAAGGAAGCAATGTCTGGCAGCAAATTGCTTAAAAAATTAGATTAGATTAGATTCAACTTTATTGTCATTGTGCTGAGTACAGATACAAAGCCAATGAAATGCAGTTAGCATCTAACCAGAAATGCAAAGAATAGTGTTATTTACAAAATAACTGCGAATAAAAAGTAAGTGCTACAGCACGCAAATATAAAAGTACTGAGACAGTACAATACGGATGCAATACTGCTTAGTGCTGTGATGTGAGGTTCAGCAGGGTCACAGCCTTAGGGAAGAAGCTCTTACTGGGAGGAGAGTAAAAAGTCCATGGTTAGGGTGAGATGCATGCTTGATAATGCTTTTCGCTCTGCCCGGGCAGTATTTATGCACAAAAATATTGTGCATGTTAAGGTCATTTGTGCATGGAATTGCCCGTCCAAGTTCCTGATTGCTACCTACTATCTAATCCAAATTAAATCTCTTTTATGTGTGATTTGCATCAATGGATCCAATTTCTATTCCACTGTCTTAAATTAATCCCTAAAATGGTTGATAAATACATAGATTTAGAGTTGCTGCTGTTGGTTTAATCATGTATACATTACTGGTGAAATGCTCATGCATCTAATGAGAAACCATAAGTACAAATAATTTGTTGTTTCTTAATGTTTTCAAGTTTAACTGAGAAGATCAAGTACAAAAGATCATTTTTAAGGTGTTTCCATTGCATTTTTTATACAATAGTACAATGCAGTTTATTATTTTGAGCATACTCCAATGATTTTAATAGGTAGAAAATCAAATTATGCACTTTTAATGGTTCCACATCAGGAAGTCTAAAAACTTCTGAATTCTTGCCACTGCCCTATAGTGTTTTTACAAATACAATTTAGCTAACATGCTATGATAGATGCTACATGAGCAGGAGTAAGTCTCTGCACTCTTCAAGTCTACTTCACCACTCAGTAACCTCATAGCTGACCTGACTAACCTCAGCTCCATATTTTTCTCTAGCTCCAGCAACCTTTTTACTTTTGTCTAAAAATATTCAGATATATGTTCCACTGACTTCTGAGAAAATGAGTTCTAAAGGTTAATGGTTTTGTGTGAGGGGGAAAAAATCATCTCATCTGTCTTAAATGAGTTGACTTTTTTTTTTATTCTGACCTCCCGTTCCTAATTTTTGTACAAGAGTCAATCCTCTGTCCACATTCACTCTGCAAGGATGTTTCAGTCAAATCACCTGTCATTTTTCAAAATGTTGGTGCATACAAGCCAAGTGCGGCCGTAAGACAACCCACCTGCCAATGCAAATTTTGTATTTGGAGCAAAAAAAAATCTACACATTCAGGAATCTTAAACAAAATGTGTTGAAAGTGCTCAGCTGGACAAGTAAATTCAAAGGGGAGAGAAACATTGCTGATATTTTGGGTCAAGGGCTTTTCATTAGAACCAGAAACATGAGGAAATGCAAATTAAATCATGGAAGGGGGCAAGATGGAATGAACAAATGGAATGTTTGTGATCAAAATTTAAAGTAAATTTATTCTCAAAGTACTGTATGTGCAAATACATTACTATTTACTACCTTGAGATTAATTTTCTTGCGAGTATTTACAGGAAAAAAGACCATAAGACATGAGCTAAATGACCTAATTCTGTTCCTATCAAGTCTGCTCTGCCATTTGATCATGGTTGATTTAATGTCCCTTGAAGCCCCATTCCCCATCCTTCTCCACCATTACCTTTGACTCCTTTACTAACCAAGAACCTATCAACTTCAGCTTTAAATATTCCTGATGACTTGGCCTGCACAGCCTTCTGGCAATGGATTCCACAGATTTACCACCCTTCGGCTAAAGAAATTCTTCCTCATCTCAGTTTTAAAGGCAGATCCTTGTAGTCTGAGGCTGTGCTATCTGATGCTAGACTCTCCCTCTGTTGGAAATGTCCTCAATGTAGATTCTATCTAGGCCTTTCAATATTTGATGGGTTTCAATGAAATTTCCCCCTCATTCTTCTAAACTCCAGCAAGTACAGGCCCAGAATCATCAAACGCTTCTCATACATTAACCCTTTCTTTCCTGGGATTTTTCTTGTAAACCTCCTATGTACCTTCTCCAACACCAGCACATCCTTTCTTAGATAAGGGGCCCAAAACTGGTCAGAATACTCCAAATGCAGTTTGACCAATGTTTATAAAGTTTAAAGCTTGGATCTAACAAGCAGTTAGGGAGGTAAACAGCTTGTTGGCCTTTATCGTGAAGGAGGTGGAGTTTAAGAATGGGGATGCTTTGTTACAGTTGTACAGGATACACCTGTAATACTGGCTGTCTTGGCCCCTTTAAAAAGGATATTGTACCTTTGGAGCCAGTGCAAAGGAGATTCACTAGATTAATACACAAGATGAGTGAGCTGTCCTTTTCAGATGGGTAGATTAGTATCAGAATTCTTTGGAGTTTCTAAGATTGAAGAGTAATGCTAAAATAGCTTGATAGGGTGAATGCTGTTTTGACTAATAGAACATAGAATATTACAGCATAGTACAGGCCTTTCAGCCCATGATGCTGTGCCAACCTTTTAACCTACTCTATGATCAATTTAGCACACCCCTCCCCCCTGTTACATAGATCTCCATTTTTCTTTCATCCTTGTGCCTAAGAGTTACTAAATGTCCTAATTTATTTGCCTCTAATATCACCACTGGCAGCACGTACCACACAGCCACCACTGTGTGTTTTTAAAAAAAAACTACCTCTGATATCCCCCCCCCCATAATTATTACAGCAGAATTTTACGTAAAGCTGTACATAAGCAGATAAAGATTGACAAACAATCAATATGCAAAAGAAGACAAACTGTGGAAATAAAAATAATACTGGATCATGAGTTGTAAAGAGTCCTTGAAAGTGAGTCTTTAGGTTGTGTAATCAGTTCAGAGTATTGGTGAATGAATTGTTATCGATTACTTCAAAATAGCTGAACAAAAAGGAAAGAAAGAATTGAAATAGAAAGATATAGCTACATCTGTGTGTGTGTGTGTGTGAGAGAGAGAAATAAAAAAGTGGTTGTTTGAAAAATTAAATTCAGTATTAATTCCCTAGGGGCTGCAATGTACATGGACAAAAGATGCTAAGGCTTTGCTCTTTGAGCTTAAATTGACTTTATTAGATCAATATAGGAGGCCAAATGCTGAGAGGTTAGAATGGGAGTGAAGTAGAATTAAAGTGATTAGTGGCCTGGAGAGCAGGGTCACTCTTACAGATGAAATGGAGGTGTTCTATAAAATTAAATTACTGCGTCACTTGGCATGACTGTTTCAGTCCCTGGATTGTGGGAAGGGAAGAGCAAATAGGATTAGCTTGGCATAGGCCAATTGGTTCAAAGTGCCTGTTTCCGTGCTGAACGACTTTATGATCTATGTTCTTGAGGTAAAAGACAGACATGCATCTCTTGCATTTACATGGAAATGTGTCATGAGAATGGGAATGGTTGATGGAGATGGAAGGGCAGATCAGGGAATCGTGGAGTAAATGGTTCCTTCAACATACTAATGGGATGGGAAGGAGAAGATCTGGTGACGGAATCCTGTTGGAGGTGGCAGAAATTATGTAGGCTGATCTATTGAATGTGTTATCTGGTAAGTGTCTGCATACGATGGTTCTTAGGGTTAGGATTTAATCACATTTGGAAAAGTACGCATTTAAAATTCAGAGTCACATAGCACGGAAACCAGCCCTTTGTCCCACCAAGTCCACTTCAACCATCAACCACCCATTTAAACTCATTGCATTTTTTTCCTATTTCAACCCCCTCCTCAACACTCCCATCAATTCTCCTCCATCTCTACCACTCAGCTACATAGTAGGGACGATTTAAAGTGATCAGTCACCTCTTGGTGACAGGAAGAATGTACAAACTCCACACAGACTGCATCTGAGGTTGCCAGAGCTGTACAGTTAGTTCAAGAAGTTATGCCACCATGCTGCTCCAACTCTTGAAATGCTGGATATATTTTGTGAATTTGTCTTTCACTGAAGGTGGCATCAACAGATGGCACCTTTTGTTATTGTGCAATTGCAGTTTTAATTTTCTGCACCGGAGTAAAGTTAGCATTGACTGATATCAGAATCAAGATGAATGGTTGGGATGGTAATAGTCTTGACTTTGAGAGACACCCTGTCGTTCTCCTCCTCAACTGCTCTTATAATAAGCAATGATGTTAATGCTAACTTCCTTCAAGAAGTGGAATCTATTATGATGGAGCTTTCTTCCACTTTCTGAATCTTTTGTATGTATGTACGAGGGGTAATTGATAAGTTTGTGGCCTAAGGTAGAAGGAGTCAATTTTAGAAAACTTAGCACGTTTATTTTTTCTACATTTACACACTTAGTCCAGCGGTCTTGGAGCATACGGGATCCCTTCTTTGTAGAAGTAGGCGTCTTGGACCTCCAGAAAGTGGTCCACAGCAGGGGTGATTGATACGTTCGTGGCCTAAGGTAGAAGGAGATGAGTTATTAACTTCAAACTTTCTGCATTTTCACTCAGAGTTGAACTGCACGTGCATCTATCAAGAGCTGTATAACTCAACTCCTTCTACCTTAGGCCACAAACTTATCAATCATCCCTGTTGCAGACCACTTCTACAAAAGAGATCAGTATGCTCCACGACCACTGGACTAAGTGTGTAAATGTAGGAGGGGACCATGTTGAAAAATAAAAGTGCTAGGTTTCCTAAAATTGACTCCTTCTACCTTAAGCCACGAACTTATCAATCACCCCTTGTATGTTACCTTAGGATGTATGGAATAAAGACTTCTTTGCTGGATGCATTTTGAAGGAACATATACACTTATGACTGACTTCATTCTTTATCTCATATTTCAGGTAGGTTTGCTTTCATGATAAGCTATGAAATATTTCTAAGATATGAGTGTACCAAAGTTTTCATGTGTAAGTTGCAGCTTCTGTACATGCCTTACAAGGGTCCAAATGGATATAGTCGGATTTTGGACTGCTCTAGATACTGGAAACTTGAAACATGAGTCAGAAATTTCCAGAGATGCTCAGCAGGCCAGGCAGCACTTGTGGAGAGAAAAAATGGAATAATTTTTCATATCAATGAATTGATTCTGATGAAATCTCATTGCCATGACTGTTGATAACCCTTCTGTCTCTTTAGATATTGCTTTCTCTTCGAAGTGTCTCTGGCATATTATGCTTTTTCCGTATTTATATGTTGGATATTTAAGGCTTCCTAAAAACATTCATCCACATTTTTTTCTATATGTTTCTAATCATGATATCTTCCAAAGAAATATTAATGAATAAACATGCCTTGTGCAAGGGAGGTCATGTCTTATAAACTTAATTTAGTTTTGTTTGAATAGGTGACTAAGATGATTGATTGTGGGTAGGGTTCTGGGTTTTATCTACATGGACTTTAGTAAAGTATTCAACGGGATTCCTCAAAGTGGACTGGTCCAAAAGATTAAGGCACATGAGATACATAAGAATTTGGTAACTGGATTCAAATTTGGCTTGACCATAGAAGATAGATAATTGTAGGTGAAACAAGAAAGAAATTTATTAAATTTATGATGAATTGAGGTTTCTCTTGATAAGTTTATTGACTTAATATTAATTTCCTGATTTCCAAACCTATGTATATTGTAGATCTCACATCTGGCACCCTTTGATGAAATAAATGTCAATTTTTTTTGCTATCATTTTGGGTATCACCTTAAAAATGTCAGCTTTAGCAAACTCTGCAGGCAGGCTATGAAGTGAAATCAACAAGAGGTTTAATTTTTCCTACATAAGAAGAATACGTAAAAGATGTCTCATAGCACAATACAAAATCAAGAACGAAAACTGCGAGGGGAAATACGAAAAAACATTAAATTGAGGAACCAAGTATGAGTACATTAAAGTTCAAATTAAGTTTATTGCAAAGTACATATATGTCACCATATACAACCCTGAGATTAATTTTCTTGCAGTAAGCATAATAGAATCAATGAAAGACTGCACCAACTTGGTCATTCAATCAGTGTGTAAACTTTGCAAATACAAAAAGAAATAAAAAAAATACTAATAATAAATAAATAAGCAATAAATATCGAGAAGAAGAGATGAAAAGTCCTTGAAAGTGAATCCCAGGGCTTGTGGGAATAGCTTAGTGTTGGGGCAAGTGAGGTTGAGAGAAGTCATTCCCTTTGTTCAAGGGCCTGATGGTTGAGGATAATAACTGTTCCTGAACATGGTGGTGTGAGTTTTGAGCCTCCCCTACCTTTCTGCTGGCAGCAGCGAGTAGAGAGCATGTGGTGGGTGGTGGGGGTCCCTGATGATGTGACAATGCTCCATGTAGATGTGCTCAGTGGAGGGGAGGGCCTTACCTGTGATGGACTGGGCTGTATCCACTCCTTTTTCTGGGATTTTCCATTCAAGGGCATTGCTGTTTCCATACCATGCAGCCAGTCAATATAATCTCCACCAAACATCTATAGAATTCTGTCAGAGTTTTAGGAGTCATGCCGAATCTTCGCAAACTCCTAAGGAAGTAGAGGTCCTGTTGTGCTTTCGTGGTAATTGCACTTAGGTGCTGGGCCCAGGACAGTTTCTTTCAAATGATAACACTGAGGAATTTAAAGTTGCTGATGCTCTCCACCTTTGATCCTCCAAGGAGGACTGGCTCATGGACTTCTGGCTCCAGCTCCTTGGTCTTGCTGACATTGAGTGAGAGATTGTTGTTGTGGTACCACTCAGCCAGATTTTCACTCTCCCTCCTGCATGCGGTTTCTTTACCTTTGATTCGACTTACAACAGTAGTGTTGTCAGCAAACTTGAATATGGCATTGGAGCTGTGCTTAGCCACACAGTCATAAGTGTAAGATAAGTAGAGCAGGGGACTAAACACACAGCTTTGAGAAACAGAAATACTCTTTGATTTTGCCCGCAGTCGCATCTATCTCTCCCATTTGTACAGATCTATGAACAATACTGAAGCCTTTGAGCCACAATGGCTCCTTATCAGTAATCATTCCTGCTCTTGATGAACTCTTTTAATCGGCTTGAAGGATGTAGAGATTGTATAGGATCAAGCAGTGTGTTTAAAAATTTGGATTTTGCAAGTCAGAAAATTGAATCAATAATTTGAAAAAATGGAACATTTTAGTTAGTTTTCAGAGTTTTATTGATAGTATTTTTTACTGATAAGACATCTCAAAGAAGGTTATAAAATACCTTTCAAAGTATTGTAAGATGAGAAATATGGTGGCCTGCGTATGCACTGCAAACTCCTATTGATATAAGAAAGGGGACTGAGCACAGGCTCAAGCAGCAGACCAAAATAATTCAACTTTGAACTCGCTGAGATACCAACCACGATTTGTTGGCAATGAACAAAGGTGAGGGTGTTAGAATTTGTTTGACAATATTAATTAATGTTAATCAGGTTAAATATTTTGTTTGTGATGCTGGAAGGATTTTTTTTTTGGAAAATTCAGGTTAATCAGAAAAATCTGAAATGTGAAGTTGAAAGTAGGTTGCATATGCAACCTAACAATAAGGCAGTTACTTGATAGTTATGAAAAGTTCTTAGCTGAAAACCATAAAACTAATAATAGTAATAGAAGTCTTTAAATGGAACTACACTTCTTCTTTTTAAATATATTACTCTCACAATTCAATGCTTGATATCTACCTAAAAGGAACCGAAAGTGTGTGGCGATATTTATTGAAGTTCCTTCAGAAACCTACACACTTGGTTTACCACAGCCCTATATTGCCCATGTGAGGCTTTTGGTGGTTTTTGATGAAAATGATTGGTTTGGGAGATTTGGTGTTTCTTCTGGGCTTCAATTTTTCAAATCAGGCTTGGTGGCTCTGACAAAGCTTTAACAATTGTAAACGGTGGCCCAGAAATTTAGATGTGAGATGCTGATTTATTTATTTTATTTGTTTTTAAAATTTTTGTAGATACAGTGAGGAATAGGCCCTTCTGGCCCTTCAAGCCCGACAACCCTCGATTTAACCCTAACTTAATCACGGAACAATTTACAATGACCAATTAACCTACTAAGCAGTACGTCTTTGGACTGTGGTGGGAAACCGGAGCACCTGGAGAAAACCCAGGTGTTCCACAGGGAGAATGTACAAATTCCTTACAGAGGACGCTGGGATTGTACTCCAAACTCTGATGCCCCAATCTGTAATAGCATCGTGCTAACCGGTACGCTACCGTGATGCCCTGGTTCATTTTGTGGGCTATGTAAATAAACATCTTTTTCTGAAATAGAATGATGATTATGACTTTCCAAGTTGAATCACGCCAAGCTGGCAGTTTTTAGACATTAGATTGTGAATTACATTTGCGTCAATTATATTTTTCACGTCAGATTTACACCAAATGATATGCGATTTATCTTAGAGTGCAGTTGTAGAAATTGGTGAATGTGGTTGGACATGTACACAACTAAAGATTTCTGTGAAAACTTCAGAATAAGATGAGTATGGACTGGACTGTGAGTGAGAGATAAGAATATAGATCAAGGTTGTTTTGAGAAAATGTGAGTTGTTGCTGCTGAAGAGCATTTAAATGTTAGTACATGGTTTTTGATTGTGGATCAAGAGCCATGAACTAAGAAATACTAAGTGAAGGGATCTGTAATAGTGCAGGGAATCCTTTATGAAAACTGTTCAAAGAATGTGGCAGAGAGTTTACATCACTTCATTCCATGGTATATTATGTTGCAGTTTAGTGCATCTGTTTCATTTGGGTTTCCTTCAAGCAGGAACACTTCAGTACAATAAATCATGGAAGGAATACTGAAATTCCACAAAATTTGAATTAAAACCACAAAATATTAAAAATATTCAGCAGGACAAGTAACATCTGTGTGAGGAAAGTGTTAGTTGAAATCAGGGTCACAGAATCATTCAGCATGGAAACTGTCCCACGGGCACTCATTTATGTTAATCCTATCATCTTATCTTCCTCAAATTCTGATCAATTCTCCCTGGATTCTGCCAATCACCTCCACACTTGTGGCATGGAACAGTTGTCAGTTAACCAAGCAACAGATTCGGCATTGATATGTAGGATGAAAGTGGAACACAGAGAGGAAAACCATCCAGTTACAGGAGAGCTTACGAACACTACACAGGAAGATTTGAAGCTCAGCTTGAAATCGGGTGACTGGACGCCTGACCATAAGAGATAATTAGGCCACCTGGCCCATCGAGTCTGCTCTGCCATTCCTTCAAGGCTAATTTACTACAGCTACCTACATACCTTATGACCGACTGAAATAGGCCCTTTGAGTGGCACTGCTTAGCAAATCCCCAGATTTAATCCTAGGTAATCACAAGACAATTTACAATGATCAATTAACCTACTGATCAGAACATCTTTGGGTTATGAGAGGAAACTGGAGCACCCACAGAAAACCCATGTGGTCACGGAGAGAACGTACAAATTCCTTTCAAGCAGCAGTGGGAATACTTCTCAGTCTTATTCTTCTGCCTTCCTCTTGTAACGTTGGACACCCTGACTAATTAAAAACCTATCAACCACCGCTTTAAATATACTCAACGATTTGGCAGTTAATTCCACAGATTCACCACCCTCTGGCTAAAGAAGTACCTCCTCCTCTGTGTTCTAAATGGATGTCTCTATTCAGAGACTGTGCCCTCTGGTCATAGGCTCCCACACTATAGGGAATTAGAATCAGGTTTAATATCACCGACATATATCGTGAAATTTGTTGTTTTTGCGGCAGCAGTACCTGTACAATGCAGTACGTAATAAAACCTGTGAATTACAGTGTGAATAGTTAAAATAAATAAATAGTGCAAGAAAGATAATGAGGTAGTGTTCGTAGGTTCAATGTCCATTCAGATATCTGATTGTAGAGGGAAGAAGCTGTTCCTGAATCTTTTAAGTGTGTGCCTTCAGGCTCCTATATTTCCTTCCTGATGGTAGCAACCAGAAGAGGGCATGTCCTGCATGATGGGGGTCTTTAATGATAGTAATAATATAGTAAGTAATCGTAGCTCTTCTAATGCCTCCACAATGTATTTCTTTTAGAACCCTTGGGTGTAGTTCATCTGGTCCAAGTGACTTGTCTACTTTCAAACTTTTCAGCTTCCAACTACCTTCACCCTAGTAATAGCAACTATATTCCCTTCTGCCCCTTGACACTCTCAAATTACTGGCCTACCCCCAACCTCCTGCCTATCTGCTGTTCTTTCAATATAATGTGTATCCTTGGATGTTAAGATCCAAAGCTCTAATCTTCTTTCACCCGAGACTCAGTGATGCCCACAACATCATACCTGTCAATCTCTAACTGTGCTACAAAATCATTTACCTTATTCTGTATACTGCATGCTTTCAATCTTGTTTCCATCATCCTTTTCAATTTTGCCCCCATGTTACACTTGAATTCATCCCATTGACTGCAATTTTGCCGTTATATGTCCTTCCTCACAGTACACTACACAATGCATCTACTTGTAAGTCCACAACCCTACCACTTCACTGTACACCCCCCGCCAAATTAGTTTGAACCTTCCCCAGCAGCTCTAACAAAGCTACCCGCAAGGATATCGGTTCCCCTCGAGTTCTTTTTGTACAGGTCACATGGCTTCTCCAGAAGGGATCCCAATGATCCATAAATCTGAAACCCTGTCCCCTGCACCAATTCCTCAGCCACCCATTCATCTGCAAAATCATCCTATTCTTACCCTCACTGGCACATGGCCCAGGCAGCAATCCAGAAATTACTACCTTTGAGGTCCTGCTTTACCTCTTTCTACCTAACTCCCTATATTTTCTTTTCAGGACCTCTTCCTATCTATGTTGTTGGTACAATCTGTACCACAACTTCCGGCTGTTCACCATCCCTCTTTAGAATGTTCTGGACCCAATCTGAGCCATCCCTGACCCTGGCACCTGGGAGGCAACATACCATCTGAGTGTCTCTTTCACGTCTACAGAATCTTCTGTCTCTAACTATGGAATCTGCTATCACTACTGCATTCTGCTTCTCCCCCCCCCCACCCCGAGCCGAAGAGCCAAACAATGGCAAAGACCTGTTGCTGTGGCTCCCTCACCTCTAGGTCATCCACTCCAACAGTATAGGGAACAGCCACAGAGGTACTCTGCACTGGCTGCCTATCCCTTTTCCCTCTCCTGACAGTCACCTCGGTACCTACCTCCTGCAACTTAGGGGTGACTGACTGCCTCCCTGTAGCTCCGATCTATCATCTTCTTAGTCTCCTGTGTGAGCCAAAGGTTATTGAGCTGCAGCTCCAGTTTCTTAACATGGTCTCTAAGGAGATGCAACTCAATGCACTACGTGCAGCTGTAGTTATCGGGGAGACTGGAGGTCTCCTGGTGTTCCCAATTCTCACACAAAGAACATACCACTAAGCCCGGATCCATTCTCAATGCACTAGCTATGTACTAATAGATGAAGACAGATAGAATCTTACTTAGAACCTCTGCCTGTTCTTGCCGAAGCCTGTTGAGCCAATGCCTCCCACTCTAGCCCTGGCCCACTCACATAGTGGCAGCTCCCACAATAGCCGTTCTGCTTACACCTCACTTCTTTTTATTGGCTATTGCTAAGTTATTAATAACCCAAGCAATCTCCCATTTTGTAGCCAAGTAGCAACAGGCCCTGCTTGTTTTTAAAACTGTCTCCAACTCTCTCTGCAATCCCCTTCTCCACAGACCAAGGCAGCAGTTCTATTAGTTGTACCTCTCTGCTGCTCTTAGTGTTTACTTTTTTTCTCCTTTGAGATTGCATGACCCAAATATTTCCAGAACTTTTGTTTTCATTAAAATATAATTGTTAATTTTTATATTACAAATCTTGTAGATGTGATCAGTTCCCTGCAAAATGCCATTACCAATTATTACAGTAATTCATTTACCCCAGATAAATGTAATAAAATTTTCCTATGGAGACTTGCTTTTTTGGCATTTTGATTTTGTTCCCCAGTAAATCAAATTTGAATTATTCAAAACATGTTCATAATACAGAAGTGCTAATTTATTCAAGGATATATCTGTCATCAGCTTGAACTTCAACTGGATGCTTTTACCTTGTAATGTCTGTGCATTCTGAACATATGCTGTTTGCAGATTTCCCTGGCATTTGACCCACTAATGTGAAGAGAAGGGTGTTCCCTCATCCTGTGAGGATTTGAGAGTTTCGTTGTTTTTGTTTTCTGAAATAAATTGAGAGAAGATTCTTAATAATGCTATTTCAGAGAAGCTATTACCTTTGGTAAATATTAATTGTAGTGATTATTTGAACTTCAGAACTGCATCAATTAATTTTGATAGTGTAGAATTGTACCTCAAAAATTGTGCACCACAACCTTTGATTTTTGATCCTTTCATATCAAGAAGGAAACAAATTACATCTAAAATCTTCAGCAGGAACATTACGTGGTTTCAGTAATATTCCAGACCATATATCCTGAGGTCCCCAAGTCTGGAGTTGCTGATGTTCTATGAGTTAAGAAAATATCCAAGAATTTTTTGTATCTGTCTTGAAAATCAAGATCAGTTTGGTGGATGAAAGAAGATGAATGAGAATGTGGGAAGAAGGTCTTTATATTACTGGAAAATCATGTCTTTTTGATGCAAATGAGTCTGGTTTCTGTTTACAAATTGTATTTCTAAGGGAATTAAAGTTGATGTTTTGGGAAGGGAAAAAAATGGCTAGAAGGAAGATGATAAGTAGCAGGTCCATGGGATGAGATATTTTGAGGAAGAGTGAGAGGGACAAGAGATGGTTGAAAATAAAGGGGTAAAAGCTAGGTAGTTCAGGCAGAAATTTGCAGAAATCTGGCCTGAATGACATTGGACTAGGAATAGTATAAGGGAGTAGGAGTATTAAATTCTACAGGCATAGATTTAGAGATGTCTCCTTTGTTTCAATCATATGCTGTCTCAAAGTCACAAGAAATTTACTTATATGGACTTTAAATGTACTCAAAGCCATGTGATAGTTTTAGGAGACAAGTTGTGTTTGATTAAACAACCACCTTGACTCCGGGTCCAACATATTATTTTCCGTCCTCACCTACCACCCCACCAGCCTCTGGGTCCAACATATTATTCTCCGTAACTTCCGCCACCTCCAATGGGATCCCACCACTAAGCACATCTTTCCCTCCCCACCCCCCCCCCCCGCTTTCCGCAGGGATAGCTCCCTACGCAACTCACTTGTCTGTTCGTCCCCTGCATCCCTCCCCACTGATCTCCCTCCTGGCACTTATCCTTGTAAGCGGAACAAGTGCTACACATGCCCTTACACTTCCTCCCTTACCACCATTCAGGGCTCCAGGCAGTCCTTCCAGGTGAGGCGACACTTCACCTGTGAGTCGGCTGGGGTGATATACTGCGCCCGGTGCTCCCGATGTGGCCTTCTATATATTGGCGAGACCCGACGCAGACTGGGAGATCATTTTGCTAAACACCTACGCTCTGTCCGCCAGAGAAAGCAGGATCTCCCAGTGGCCACACATTTTAATTCTACATCCCATTCCCATTCTGATATGTCTATCCATAGCCTCCTCTACTGTAAAGATGAAGCCACACTCAGGTTGGAGGAACAACACCTTATATTCCGTCTGGGTAGCCTCCAACCTGATGGCATGAACATTGACTTCTCTAACTTCCGCTAATTCCCCAGCTCCCCCTCGTACCCCATCCGTTATTTATTTATATACACACATTCTTTCTCTCTCTTTTTTCTCCCTCTGTCCCTCTGACTATACCCCTTACCCATCCTCTGGGTTTCCCCCCCCTCCCCCTTTTCCTTCTCGCTGGGCCTCCTGTCCCATGATCCTCTCATAACCATTTTGCCAATCACCTGTCCAGCTCTTGGCTCCATCCCTCCCCCTCCTGTCTTCTCCTATCATTTTGGATCTCCCCCTCCCCCTCCCACTTTCAAATCTCTTACTAACTCTTCCTTCAGTTAGTCCTGACAAAGGGTCTCGGCCCGAAACGTCGACTATCCCTCTTCCTAGAGATGCTGCCTGGCCTGCTGCGTTCACCAGCAACTTTGATGTGTGCACCTTGATTTATTTGCAGTTTAGTGTCAAGCCTGTTCTGTCTGCTATGCTTTGCAAATGCATGTCTTGATCTCCAGTATGTATGTAGACCCATTTTCTTTCTGGAGTTCTGTCCGTTACCAAGTGTATACAATTGTCTTAGAAAAGTTACCTTGTAAGGGTTTTAAACATTTATCACTTGAGTGTGGAGTCGGATGTGAGAGCGGACTTCATGTGAGCATCAGGTCTTTGGTATTTATTTAGTCTGCAGCTCATAGAGCACAATAAATTACTTTTCTGTGTTGAGCCAGATGAGTATGTCTTTGAGTTATAGTGTGACATGTGTTTAGAAGTGATAGTGTCTAAAATATAAGACCAAAAGACACAGGAGCAGAAATAGGCCATTCAGCCCATCGAGTCCACTCTGCCATTTTATCATGGTTGATCCCAGATCCCATTCAACCCCATTTACCTGCCCTCTCACTATATCCCTTGATGCCCCGACCAATCAGGAATCTATCAACTTCCACTTTGAACATACCCATGGATTTCGCCTTCACCACAGTTTGTGGTAGAGAATTCCACAGATTCACCACTCTTTGGCTGAAAAAATTCCTCCTTACTTCTGTTCTAAAAGGTTGCCCCTTAATTTTGAGGTTGTGCTCTTGAATTCTGGATACCTCCACCAGAAGCATCCTCTCCACATCCACCTTATCTAGTCCTTTCAACATTCAGTAGGTTTCAATGAGATCCCCCCTCCCACATTCTTCTAAATTCCAGTGAGTACAGGCCCAAGCTGCCAAACAATCCTCATATGTTAACCCTTTCATTTCCTGAATCATCCTTGTGAACCTCCTGTGGACTGTCTCCAATGACAATACATCCTTTCTGAGATAAGGGGCCCAAAACTGTTAACAATACTCCAAGTATGGCCTGACTAGTGTCTTATAAAGCTTCAGCATTATCTCCTTGTTTTTATATTCTATTCTCCTTGAAATAAATGTCAACATTGCATTTGCCTTCTTTACCACAGACTCAACCTGTGAATTAACCTTCCGGGAATGTTGCACAAGGACATACCTAAAAGACGCCTTGTGAGCTATTTCCAGAAACTTCAGCCACCTCTGCTATGCCATCATCCCCACCAATATCCCCCTCCAATCCATTTGGGCAAGCTCCTCTCTCATGCCTCTGTAATTCTCTTTATACCATTGCGATACTGATGTGATTTATGCTTCTCCCTTTCAAATTGCGTATGAAGTCAATTATATCATGATCACTACCTCCTGAGGGTTCCTTTACATTAAGCTGACTAATAAAATCTAGGTTATTACCAACACCCAATCTAAGATGGCCTTTCTGCGAGTAGGCTCGAGCACAAGCTGCTCTAAAAAGCTATCTCATAGGCATTCAACAAATTCCCTCTCCTACGATCTGAGACCAACCTGATTTTCCCAATCTCCTTACATATTGAAGTCCCCCATTACAATTGTGACATTACCCTTATTACATGCCCTTTCCAACTCCCTTTGCAATCTCAACCCCACATCTTGGCTATTATTTGGAGGCCTATATATGAATCCCATAATGGTTTTCTTTTTTTACCCTTGCAGCTTCTTAACTCTACCCACAAAGATTCGACGCTCTTTGACCCTATGTCACCTCTTTCTAAAGATGTAATTCCATCCCTTACCAAGAGAGCCACATCACCGCTTATGCCTTCCTGCCTGTCCTTCTAATACCAAGTGTATCCTTTGATGTTATACTCCCAACTAATGACCTTCTTTCTGCCATGACTCAGTGATGCCCACAACGTCATACCAACCAATCTCTAATTGCACCACGATTACCTTATTCCAAATGCTACATGCATTTAAATACAGCACCTTCAGTCCTGCATTCTTCGCCCTTTTGAATTTTGCCTCTGTGGTACAATTTAACTCTTTGCTCTGTCTGCATTTGTACCCAGTCATTGGTTTGTTCTTCCTTACATTCACGTTCTACCCATCATGTACTTGTAAACCTACTGGCTCATCCTCAGCTCTGTCATTCCATTTCCCATCCCTGTGCCATATTTGTTTAAACCATTTCCAGTATCTCTAGCAAACCTGCCTACAATAATATTGGTCCCCCTCGGATTCAATTGCAACCCATCCCTTTTGTACAGGTTGCATCAGCCCCGGAAGAGGTCCCAATGATCCAGAAATCTGAATCCCTGCCCCTGCTCCAATTCTTCAGTTACGTATTTATACATCACCTAATTCTATTCCTATACTCATTGTTGTGTGGCACAGGCAGCAATGCTGAGATTACTACCCTTGAAGTTCGCGTTCTCAGCTTCCTTCCTAACTCCCTATATTCTTTTATCAGGACTCCTTTTTTCTTCCTATGTTGTTGGTACCAATATGTACCATGACTCCTGGCTGCTCACCCTCACTTTTCGGGATATTGTGGACATGTTCAGAAACATCACGGACCCCGGCACCTGGGAGGCAAACTGCCATCCGTGTTTCCTTTTTGCATCCACAGTATCACCTACACGTCCCCCTAACTAAAGAGTCCCCTATTACTGCTGCCATCTGCTTCAGTTTCCTGCCCTTCTGAGCCACAGGGCCAGACTCAGTGCCGGAGCACAGCCACTGTTACTTCCACCAGGTCTAGTTTGTTTCTGCGCTCCTCCACAACAGTACTCAAAATGGAGTACTTATTGTTCAGGGGTATGGCCACAGGTGTGCTTTCCACTATCTGATGTTCCCCCTTCCCTCTGCTGACAGTCACCCATTTATCTATCTCCTGTAGCCTTGGGGTGACTACCTCCCTGTAGCTCCTGTCTATCACTGCCTCACTTTCCCTAACAAGGTGAGGGTCATCAGGCTGCAACTCCAGTTGTCTAACACGGTCTCTAAGGAGCTGCATTTCATGCCTGCCATCATGCTAAGTTTGATAGATTTCTCTGATGAATCCTTAGTGGGAAGGGGAGTTATTTTGACCTTTTACGTTATTGATACATGTTTTTGTGTTGCACAATCCCTTCTTGTTCCTATGGAGGATATAGTGTACTGTAAATTTGAGGAAATATTTACTAGGGGTTGTTCATGCTTCTGTACCAATATCAGTCTTGGTTTTCATACACTACAATATTCCACTTCCATAATTAGTTGCTAATCACTATATTTTGCACTCTGGTTTGGTTCATTGCTATGCTTGGCAGACAATTTTAATGCTCAGCCTGTGGACTACCAGACATTTAATTCTGAATTAGGATGATGGTATGAAATGAGCTGTCAATTGTCCATGAAAGATATTTTAAAAATGCAGTTGCTTGAACTCTGAAATAAAACCAGAAAATGCTGGAAATTCTTAGCAGGTCAGGCACCATATGTGGAAGGAGAAGCAGAATTTTGTCTGGAGGTCAGAGGTCGGAGATCTGATTTGGGACCCCCGCTGTTCGAGAATTTTATAAATGACTTGGGTGAGGGAGTGGAAGGGTGGATTAGTAAATTTGCAGATGGTACAAAGGTTGGTGGTGTTATGGATCACGAAGAAGGCTGTCATAGGTTACAACGGGACATTGATAGGATGCAGAGCAGGGCTGAGAAGTGGCAGATGGAGTTCAATCTGGGAAAGCAGGAAGACATGCACTTTGGAAGGTCAAACTTGAAGGCAGAATATAGGCAGGATTCTTAGCAGTGAGGAGGAACAGAGGGATCTTGAGGTCCACAACCATAGATCCTTCAAAGTTACCACGCAAGTTGATAGGATGGTTAAGAAGGTATATGGAGTGTTGGCTTTCATTAGTTGGGGGACTGAGTTCAAGAGCTGTGAGGTAATGTTGCAGCTCTATAAAACTCTTGCTAGACCACACATATGTTCAGTTCCAGTCGCCTCATTATAGAAAGAATGTGGAAGCTTTCGAGAGAGTGCAGAGGAGGTTGACCATTATGCTCGCAAACACGACGAAATCTGCAGATGCTGGAATTTCAAGCAACACACATAAAAATTGCTGGTGAATGCAGCAGACCAGGCAGTATCTATAGGAAGAGGTACAGTCAACGTTTCGGGCAGAAACCCTTCGTCAGGACTAACTGAAAGAGAGATAGTAAGAGATTTGACCATTATGCTGCCTGGATTAGAGAGTGTATCTTATGAGAATACGTTGAGTAAGCTAGGACTATTCTGTTTGGAGCAATGGAGGATGAGAGGTGAGTTGGTAAAGGTATACAAGGTGTTAAGAGTCATAGACGGAGTGGACAGCCAGATATTTTTTTCCAAGGCTGAAATGGCTATTAGGAGGGGGCACAATTTAAAGGTGATTAGAGGAAACTAGGGAGGATGTCAGAGGTAGGTTTTGTACACAGATAGTGGTGAGTGAGTGAAACTGCTGGGGGTGGGGAGGTGATGGAGGCAGATAGTTTAGAGACATTTAAGAGACTCTTAGCTAGGCACATGGATGAAAGAAAAATGGAGGGCTACGGGGGAAGCAAGGGTTAGATTGATCTTAAGGTAGGTTAAAAGGTTGGCACAACGCTGTTGCCAAAGGGCCTTGTTATGTTTTCTTACTAATTGGAAGAAAATCAAGCGAGTCTGAAATGTAAAGTAAAACTTTGTGTTTTACTTTAAGCAAAGCACACACATATCATGTGGTAATGTCATTATGTATGCAATTTACATATCTTTACATATAGGTATAATAAATTATATAAACAACAAAGAATGCTTAAACAAACAATTATATTTACAAGATTACTCAAATATTACTAAAGTATTAAATACACAACAGTCCTCCCTGGTTAGCTATAAACTCCAATTCTATATTGAATTCATCTCACTATACACACAGTATACTACATAATACAACTACTGTATATGGACATCCACAGCATAGTAAATTTTAAATGTCCCATTCAGGCCTAAAGATTTAATTGCTGTGGAGGATTCCTTACTCATGTAGGATAACATCTTTCCTGATAAGGTGAGGGTCATTCTGTTTGGCAGGTGAGACTTGCAGCTGTGAAACAATCTCAGGTTCTGGGGGCTCCTCTGTTGTGGTTGCAGAGTTGACTCTGGGACTGCAGGAAGTGATTCTTGACAGGCCTGGAGACTTTCCTTCTCCTTCCATTTTCTTCTTGTAGTTTACGTATCTTGATCTTGGGAAAGTCCATTAAGTTCACTGTAGTATTCTCTTATTAATCATTTTATGTTCCGTTTATGATCTGATCTCTCCTGGCTTCTTCATCCTCAAAATCATTTGACAAATCCTCTTGTTTTCATACCTCCATTGACTCCTTTCTTTTTGACCTTCCATTCATCCTGCTTGGCTTTGGTCTTTGCATCTACTTTTACAAGCAACTTTTTGTCTTCCAATTGAAGTTCATGAAATAAACTTAATGCATGCAGAGTAGATTCTTGTTCTTTATACTCACAAAAGCTGAATGCTTGCAACTTTCCTGAAGCTTCTTGAACTCTCTTCCAGCTTAAAATCAGGCCTCATTTTACAAGTAACTGGCTGTTTAAAATATCAGAAGCTTTCTCAGATACGTTGTTGAAAAAAGCTGCAGTTGTCAGACCACTGCTTTCGTCACTTTCATGATTCCTTTGAGCAGTGTAAACCTTTCTTCGTCCAGTATGCTTTCTAACCAGAGGCACAGAGGTTGGTACCAGCACCTGTTTGTCCCCTGTTGGCTGACAGCTCATGCTATACAGCATGGACAGTTGTGGCATCATCCAGTACTTCTCTAAATTTACTTGCTGTTGACTGTATTGCAGGAGACGTGGCATGCAAATGGTGGTTGGATCTCCAATCAAGTGGTAGTTGTCCTCAGCCTCTCCTGACCCCACAATACTGACCCTCCCATTTTTACCACATACAAGCCTTGTTGGGTGTTGTGTTTCATGTTACGAATGTCATTCCCACGAGTTATCTTTTCTCCAGTACAAGTTCTTCGATGGATATCTGTAGGCTTCAGTTCAATATATTTGAAATGCCATTCAAACTTATTTTGTTAAATGACTGAAATAGTCGAGCCAGTGTCCAATTTCACTTTAATACATTTGCTCACAAGCAAGAGAAAATCTGCAGATGCTGGAAATCTGAGCAACACACACAAAATGCTGGAGGAACTCAGCAGGCCAGGCAGCATCGATGGAAAAAAGTACAGTCAGCATTTCAGACTCAAACCCCATGGCAGGACTGGAGAAAGAATGCTGAGGAGTAAAATTGAAAGGTGGGGGGGAGGGGAGAGAGAAACGCCAGGCGATAGGTGAAACTTGGAGCGGAAGGGATGTAGTAAAGAGCTAGGAAGTTGATTGGTGAAACAGACAGAAGGCCATGGAAGGAAGAAGAAAAACCATCCATGGCTGTCTCCACTTTCGGGATAAGGCCACACTTGGGTTGGAGGAACAACACCTTGTATTCCGTTTGGGTAGCCTCCAACCTGATGGCATGAACATTGATTTCTCAAACTTCCAGGAATGCCTCCACCCCCCACGCCCCCCCTTCACCATTTCCCATCCACTTTCCCTCTCTCATGTTATCTCCTTGCCTGCCCATATCCTCCCTCTGGTGCTCCTCCTACTTTTCTGGGCTGTCCACTTCTGGTGTAAGCCATGTTGCTTGCCTATTGTTAATTTTCACGTTGTAAATCTTGCGGCTGGTCAGTCCTGTGTCACTCACATCATTATCAGATTTTTCATCAACAATATGCAGATTAGTGCTCTTTTAGAAACTGCAACTTGACTTTTTATCTTTTTCTCTTCTCTGCGTAGTCCATTTATTTTTGTCTGCCCAACATGCTCTGTGTGGGTGACCTACTTTGTTACATTTTCTGCAAGTTTTGTCTTTAAATCTGCATTGCTGTTGCATATGTGAGCCCTTGCCACAACGGTAACAGAATTTATTTGTCCAGGCAGGTTTCTGTTTAGACATTGCAATTTTGTTCACACTCACTTCCATTTCTGTCTGTAACTCAATTGTGTCTCTGTCTGCTGTTTCCATTCATTCAGCAATCTCAACTTCTCTTTCAAATGTAACTTGTGCTTCATGTAGGACCTTTTTTTGAATGCTTTCTTGTAAGATTCCACAAGCTAAATGATCTTAGTGCATCACTAATCCCATTACCCAACTGACAATGCTCAGACAATCTCTACAATTCAGCCACGTTTGCTGAAATGAGCTTCCCTTCCTTTTGATTCTGCTTATGAAACCTAAAGTGTTCTGCAATCAACAATGGCTTTGGTTGTAAATGTTCCTGCACTACTTTTACGATATCAGCAAGCTCATTTTGGCTGGTTTGGTTGAAACAACAAAACTTCTGAGCAGATTCCCTGCCTTTTAAATCCAATGCACTCCACAAAATTGGTACTTATTTCTCACTGGCTATTCCATTTGCTTTAAGATACTGCTCAATCCATTCAGTATATATAATTCAGTTATCTGTTGTGTAATCAAGCACATAAATCTTTCTGACGTAGCCAACCATTTCTGCTCTTTTTTAAATAATTATTGTCACCCGATACTCCTTGTTTATGACCGAGTGAATTTTTCCCATTTTCTCCCTTTTTTTTAACGTGTCTATTTCTGCACTTGCTGCCTGCTTTTTAACTGACCTGTTCCTTGCTGTGCTTCCACAGATCGTTAGCTGTCTGGGTTTTTTAAAAAATACCTCATTTCCACTGTTATGCTTTGTATCTCCAAAGCATAAAACTAATTTTTGCTGGTGGGGGAAGGGGGGATCGTTGCTTGCTGCTGCTTACGTGCGGGAGGGAGGGGAGCTAGGGGGGACTTTGGGGTTCTAACATGCAACTGTCATTCATTCTTTGAGGGCACTCCTGTTTTTTTGTGGATGGTTGTGAAGTAAATGCATTTCTTTGACATTAAATGTACCTTTGAATCCTAATCAGAAGGAAAACAAGGGAGTCTGAAGCGTGATTCTAACTCTGTGTTTTATTTTAAGCGACCTTAAAGTAGCATCATAACGTGCGCAATTCAAATATTTTTAAAAAAACCATAATGATTTATATAATCAACAAAGTATGCTTAATCAAACAATATATTTACAAGATTACTCAAATATTACAAAAATATTAAATACACAATAGGCCTGTACTTTGCTGTACTGTACTATTCTAATTAATGCTTCAGCTTGAATTCTCCATAGGTGTTTTAGGCCATACTTTTTAGGCTGTTCCACACCCAGGCTTTGTGTGATTTATTGTCATTTATTATATATACTTGTGTTTTATGTGGTATACAGATCCATATGGTAATTTTGATCAGTACTTTTTATATTAATTGATACTGGATCAGAATGAATCACTACTGTTGGATACTGGATTAAGGTCTTGTAACTCCATAGATAATATTTGTTGCAGGAACAATAAAAATGATCTGAAATTGTGGGAAGCAGGGCTTTTGGAATGCAGGTCAGTGGCTAATTGAATGATGAGCCACTTGATCCTCCTTGTTTTTTTTACCATAATACCAAAGGCCAAAGACCAATGATTTAAAATGGGAGTGAGACAGAAATAGCAAGAGACAGGAAACGCAGGGTTACCTTCTCCTTCAGCTTCTCATCAAGATATATAGTAGATTCTGGTTAATTGGGACACTTTGGGACTGGTACATTTTGGCTCATTTAAATAGTTGTCCCAATTAGCTGAAGTTTCATGGAAATAGTTTAAAAGGTATAAAACAAAACAAACTACCATTTAACTGAGTAACAAATGATGTATTTAAATGAAATACAAAATAAATTAAAACAATACCAAAAACTACTATAGTACTATAAAACTGTATTAGTTCCTAATAGTTACCGATGAAGAAATTCATCTGCTGTGTTTTTTTGATTGACTGTAAATGAACAAAATCAACGCAGATACCTAGTGCAGATAATGGACTGCCTTCATACCATGCTTTACATGATTGCATCCTCCAAATCTTCATTCTCATTGTAACAGTCAAGATGATTGTTGATACCTTCGTAACTCCTAACTTGTTGAAGTAGTGAAGTTGCTTCATTTTCACTCCTGCCCATTTCTGGCATCTCCAAGCCTTGTTGCTTGAAACCCTAGTGAGCAACAGGGTTCCAAATTGTGTTTCTACTGATTTCTCACCAACTATCACTGACAAAAATCACCGCTTTTTGAACACAAACACACACTACTGATGCTATTTAAAAATTGCTTGTTCTGAGCACGAGGTAGTGTATAACAGCCATGCAAATACATGTGACGGACGCTAGTTAGAAACTGTTCGGCAACAGACTCCTGCCCCAATTAAATGGCATAGTATCCTAAATAAACAAAGGTAATCCTGGCTATTTTCTTGATTTAGTTTTTGTTCTTTAAGAGTTGTCCCAAATAAATGGCTGTCTTGATTAACCAATGGCCCAGTTAACCAGAATTCACTGTATAAATACTTGAGTGGTAGTGGTAGACAATTATCATAACTTTAAATCCTGAACTGTGTCTATCATATAAACATGACTGTATAAGGTATTTGGTTTTGATACACAGGTTACTCAGCAGAATGGCACTAAATGAATTTAGTGATATGATCCTAGAGGGTATCTTTTCACTGAATGTTAAAACATTTTAAAGATTATTTCATTTATTCTCAGTTGTTCCAAGTTGTAGACTATTTGGAACAATTGAGAATAAACTTGAAACCATTTTTAAAATGCCTTTAAGTATTAAAAACGTGACAGGATTATTTATTTATATAAAACTAAAATCATAAATGAAATCATAAATGCAATATTTGCAACATTGAATTGATATCCAATCTTGCTTATGGGGATACGTGTATTCTGTTCAAAATGCGAAATTGTGGTGGACTTCTGGCATCCCACAACACAACTGGAATTTTACCTACACTACTTTTCAATTCCTATCCTCTCCATGTTTGCTAATAGTGCTGCATAGTGATGGTGGTCAGTCAGAGCTTGGAATTGCAAAGGATTTTTTGCTACCATTATTTCCTAGTGCTGCTATATGAAAGTTAATACTATCAAGGTAAAATTGTGATAAATACTGGAAATAATGCAGTGGTATTCTTAATGTCCAACTGGCACCCGAGTTTTACCTTGCTTGGTCTTAAATAAAGGCTTCAATGAAATTCATATTTTCAACTTTCTATCCACTCTGCTCATTTTAAGGTTTCTTATACAATCTAATGTCAGTTTTGTTTTGGGGTGGGCTTTTTTGGTAAAATTACATTATTTCAGAGGCTTGCTGTTGTAAAGTTATTAATTAAGATGAGTAATAATTCTTTTCTGCTACTGACATCCTTGTTTTAAAATTACATATTGAATCAACTAAAGTCAGGAATACAATCTGTTTGAAAGTTTTTAAATGTGATTAACCGATAAATAGATAATTCACTTCAATATATCTACAGTAGAAAATAGTTCAGTTCAGCAAAGAAAACTTGTTTTCAAGTTTTTGTTTACTTACAAGTTTGTTTATATTTAATACTGAAACAATTCTACAATTTGATCTTCATCTCGTTTCTCATCTTCTGTTCCTCAATTATGTGTTACAATTACACTATAGTTTTTTATTACTTAATTCTATTTATAATTTTGTTTATTTTATGTAAACTTCTGGTGATGTTTTGATGTTTTTAACTTAATTTTCTTCATCTCTCATTTCCCTTTGTTTCTGTCAAGTAGAAATAATTCTAATTGCATGAACCAAAATACCTATTTCCCTTTTCAGCTTGCCCTACATTTTTTAAAAAAGAAATTATTTTCAATTCTTTGACAAAGTTCTAAATAAGGTTGAAAGAGTACAGAGAAAATTCAGAAGGATGTTGCCAGGACTGGAGGACATGAGTTATAAGGAAAAATTGAATAGGTTGGGACTTTATTCCTTGGAATGTAGAAGCTTGAGGGGAGATTTGATAGAGGTATACAAATCATGAGGGGTATAGATAGGGTAAATGTGAGCAGACTTTTTCACACTGAGGTTTGATGGAACTACAACTAGATGTCATGGGTTAAGTGTGAAAGATAAAATATTTAAGGGGAACATGAGGGGAAACTTCACTCAGAGGGCCGTGAGAGTTGTCAGCGCAAATGGTGCATACGAATTCAATTTCAACATTTAAGAGAAGTTTGGATAGGTAAATAGATGGAGAGCTATGGTCCCGGTGCATGTCGATTGGAGTAGGCAGATTAAATGGTTTGGCATGGACTAGATGGGCCAAAGGGCCTGTTTCTGTGCTGTATTTTTCTATTTCTCTATGACAGTATTTTCTTGCATTGTTAAAATGTTCAAAGTAAAAACTATTATCAGAGTATATACCTGTCACCATGTACAACGATGAGGTTCTTTTCCTGTGGGCATGTAGATGTAAGTAAATAGCAATAATTAATGAGCATGAAAGAACAATATAAAAGTGTCCTTAAACGAGTGTAGTTATCCCCTTTTGTTCATAAGCCTGATGGTTGAGGGGTAGTAACTGCTCTTGAATCTGGTGGTATGTCCAAAGGCACTTACATCTTCTACCTGGGTGGCAGCAGCGAGAAAAGAGCATGGCTTGGATGGTGAAGGTCTTTGATGACTGATGCTGCTTTTCTACGGTAACATTTCATGTAGCTGTGTTCAATGGTTTGGAAGGTTTTACCATGATGTACTGGGCCGAATCCACTACCTACTGTAGGGTTTTCTGCTCAAAGGCACTGGTGTTCCCATACCAGGCAGCACACTTTCCACCACACATCTATAGAAGTTTGCCAAGGTTTTTGATGACATGCCAAATCTCCACAGACTCCTAAGGAAGTAGAGGCACTGTCGTGCTATCTTTGCAATTCTATTTATATGATGGGTCCAGGACAGGTCCTCTGAGATAGTGACACCCAGGAATTTAAAGTTACTGACCCTCTCCATCTCTGACCTTCCAATGATTACTGGCTTATGGACTTCTGATTTTCCTCTTCTGAAGTCTGCAATCAGTTCCTTGGTATCTAACATTGAGTGAGAGGTTGTTGTTATTACACCATTCAGCCAAATTTTCATTCTTTCTCCTGTATGCTGATTCATCACACCCTTTGATACAGCCCACAGCAGTGGTGTCATCAGCAAACTGTATATGGTGTAGCAGCTGTACTTAGCCACACAGTCATAGGTGTAAAGCAAGTAGAGCAGGGGGCTAAGTACACAGCCCTGCGGTGCTCCTGTGCTGATGGAGATTGTGGAGGAGATGTTTTTGCCAATCCGAACTGACAAGTGAGGACATCCAAGGTCCAATTGCACAAGGGGGTATTGAGGCCCAGGACTTGAGGGTTAATGATTAACTTTGAGGGGATGATAGTGTTAAATGCTAAGCTGTAATCAATAAAGAGCATCTTGATGTATGCATCTTTGCTGTCCAGATATTCCAGGGTTGTGTGAAGAGCCAACGAGATAGCATCTGGTAGGTGAATTGGAGTGGATCCAAGTTGCCTTTCAGACAGGAGCTGATATGCTTTAACACCAACGTCACGAAACTCTTCATCACTATGGATATAAGTGCCACTGGGTGATAGTCATCGAGGCAGGTTACCATGCTCTTCTTGGGGATTGGTATGATTGAAGCCTCCTTGAAGCAGGTTGGTACCACACACAGCTGGAGTGAGAAGTTGAAGATATCCGTGAATAGATGTGAAAGGATTTAAATTGAAACTTTGCAGCTTTCTGTTTTCAAATTCTGGAATCTTGGCCAACAGGCTTGCTTGTTCCGCCTACCAACAACCAATTGACAGATATCGCAGTAGCCACAGCTCTACACACCGTCCTTACACATCTGGAGAAGAAGGATGCTTATGTGAGAATGCTGTTCTTAGACTACAGTTCAGCATTCAACACCATAATTCCCTTCAGGCTGAACAGGAAGCTCAGAGTCTTTGGCCTTTACCCTGCCTGGTGTAGCTGGTACTTGGACTTCCTGTCAGTTTGCCGGCAGGTGGTAAGAGTGGGCTCCCTCACCTCTGCCCCTCTGACTCTCAACACAAGTGCTCCTCAGGGCTGTGTCCTAAGCCCCCCTCCTTTACTTTCTGTATACCCATGACTATGTCGCCACCCACAGCTCCAATCCACTAATTAAATTTGCTTTTGACACTACACTGATTGACCTAATCTCAAATAATAATATGGCAGCCTACAGAGAAGAAGTCATCACTCTGACACAGTGGTGTCAAGAAAACAGCCTCTCTCTCAATGTCACAAAAACAACGGAGCTGGTTGTGGACTACAGGAGGAATGGAGACATGCCCTATTGACATGAGTGGATCTGGGGTTGACAGGGTGAACAGCTTGAAGTTCCTCGGCATAAACATCACCGAGGATCTCACGTGGTCTGTACATACCAGCTGTGTGGTGAGAAAGGCACAATAGTGCCTCTTTCACCTCAGACGGTTGAAAAAGTTTGGTATATGCCCCCAAATCCTAAGAACTTTCTACAGGGGCACAAATGACAGCATCCTGACTGGCTGGATCACTGCCTGGTATTGGACCTCAATCGCAGGGCTCTGCAGAGAGTGGTGCAGACAGCCCAGCACATCTGTAGATGTGAATTTCCCACTATTCAGGACATTTACAAAGACAGGTATGTAAAAAGGGTCCGAAGGATCATTGTGGACCTGAGTCACCCCAACCACAAACTGTTCCAGCTGCTACCATCCGGGAAACGTTACTGTGGCATAAAAGCCGGGAGACAACAGGCTCCGGGACAGCTTCTCCAACCAGGCCATCAGACTGATTAATTCATGCTGACAGAACTGTATTCTGTTATATTGACTGTCCTATTGTACATACTATTTATTATACATTACTATGAATTGCACATTGCACATTTAGATGGAGATGTAAAGATTTTTACTCAGGTGTATGAAGGATCTAAGTAATAAAGCCAATTCAATTCAAATATAATCACTGTATTCAAATTCTTTAGTGATATAAATAACATCAGATATGCTGATGACATTGTACTAATAGCTGGCTCAGAAACAAAACTTCAAGAACTACTCACTATAGTGGCAGCAGAAAGTAATCGCAGAGGCCTCTCAATCAACACCAAGAAGACAGAAAGCATGGTCATCTCCAGAAGGACAAACATCCCACAATGTGTGATCAAGATCAGAAATATAAGTCAACAAATTCAGATATCTTGGCAGCCTAATAACAAGTAATGGCAGGTGTGACACAGATATCAAATACAGAATAGCAATGGCGAAAGAAGCATTCCAAAAAATGAAGACCATATTAACGGACAGAAAGATGAGCACATACACTAAAAACAGAATACTGCAGTGCTACATTTATTTTATCCTGACTTATGGAAGTGAATGCTGGACCATTCCTCCAGCAATGGAAAAGAGACTAGAAGCAGCTGAATTATGGTTCTACAGGAGAATGTTAAAAATATCATGGACCACACACACATCAAATGAAGAAGTTTTCAGAAGAGCCCAAGCAGTTCGATCACTCATACCAACAATAAGAGAAAGGCAGCTCAGATTCCTAGGACACATCATGCGGAAAGATGAACTAGAAAAACTCATACTCTCTGGAAAGATTGAGGGGAGAAAACCTAGAGGAAGACCTCGGCTTATGTACATCAAAAGCATAGCCAGGTGGCTACACATCAAGGAAATGGAAGTCATCCAAAAAATGAGGGATAGATCTATATAGAAAACCACGGTCACCAACGTCCGCATCGGATATGGAACCTAGACAGACAGTGTGTTTCTTGTTCATCTTTATTGATTAATGAAAAAATCATTAATTATACCTGAATTCCCAATTAGTAGTGTGATTGGCAATATTGGATTTGTTAATATGCATACAGTATAAATATCAGCCCTCTTTGTGAGATTATGTATGTAGATTAAATTTTCACAGAGGATCACATTCTTATCAACTCTACCCCCACCCTCATAGATCCTTCCAATCATTGACACAATATTGAATAATCTTCTCACTGTTTTTTGAGATAATAGAAATATTACTTGCTGGATACTATTTAATCTATTCCTTGACATGTCACGTTAGACTACGACTTATTGCTTTAGTCTACGTTGTCAATTACCCTGGAAAATTGAGAGTGACACAGCAGAGGAACAGGGTATTTGGCTCACCAAGTTTACAATAATCACCAAGCAACTATTTACAGTATGGAACAATCTTCCCCTGCTTGAGAGTCTCCCTGGTTCCTTAAGCCAGGCAGGTAGATAAACTGCGGTCCTGGCACAGTTGCAGTTTGAAGGTGGTTATTGTTCGCCAACATGTTGCAGTGCACAAGGAGCTGATGTAAAAAGACCGTACTTCTCAGTGTTCTCACAAAAGGTAGATTCAAATATTGATTGAGATTCTGACTTCTAATAAGTTGCTTCTAACTACTAGTGAATAAATGAAATGTACAAACAATATAAAATGGCCAATCTGATGATGAAAGCTAATTGCTTAACAACATGATAATAAGTAATCAACAATAGCTGTGAACTTACAAGTAAGCAGTGAGATCTGGTAATGAGAAATAAAATAACAAACCACATCAGGAAGGACATAATATGGAATAATCAATTTATTTCAACATCATAGAAATATTGCTTGTGGAATGTAATAGATCCAAAGTAATTTAAAGTTATTTCACGTTTAAGGAGTTTTAATGTGAGGGCTTTTTGCTTGATTGCGTTTGGTTGTTGGGGGGGGGAATGCCTTTTTTTATTTGGACTTACTGTTTCTTAAATTTTCTCAGATGATTAATCAACATTTACAGTGCTTGTGACTGCTGTTGTTACAATATCAATCAGCTGATTAGACAGACTAATTACTTTGTACAACACACATCTACAGATCTGGCCTATTTTTAATATCTTTCCTCTTTTCATTTTAATCGGAGGATTGATATATCATTGCCACTTTTTGGTAGTTCTACATTATGTGAAGCTTGTGTCAGCGTTGCTTGGAAAAAGAAAATCCTTGAACAGATTATATAAGATTAAAAGACACTGGAAGGATTTAGACTGGTTAATTTAACTCTAGGGTTGTGTTTTACCATGAAAATTTTCAGAGAAATATGTTCATATAGGTTGAGTACCCCTTATCCAAAATGCTTGGGGCTGTTTTGGATTTTGGAGTATATAATGAAATAGCTTGGGGTCATCTTTATTTTCAACTCTGAAATAGTGTGTCACTGGTAAGCAGTCTTTGTCTTACACTTGTTCATCACATATATGTACATAACAGTGTCAATTATTCCATACCATTGATATAATGAAAATATAATGAGTGCAAAGTAACAAAAGCAGCAACATGAGAATACCTGAATCAGCTGTCAAACAACAAACAATGGCAGGCTTTCAGTCTCCACCTACAATGTCATGTTTTGATTAAAAGGTTACAGTACACTATTTGTATTTTACTTTTTTATGTTTTATGTAAGGTATAAGTCAATCTGCATTGTAGATTTCTTCTGGTGCTGGATTTTCGTGATCAGCCGACAATTAAAAAAATTAATACCATGCCTTTTCTTAAATGTCTTAACCAGCCTGCTGAATCTTCACAATTACCTTCAATTTTCAGTTTATTGTCATTGCTCTGTGTGTGTGTTATGATCAGCATACCGTTCAGCGGCATATGTTCACTTTGACACTGACATGATATGTGATTGAGAGCTTCGTTTTTTGTTTGATGCAGTTTTTCTATTTTTCATTATTTTCTGTTTGTTATGTATGTGAGGTTACTTCTCAGAACTGTCTGTGATGCGTAGAGACATGTACATCCCCTGGGAACCATCCCAGCAGCTTGTGGAATTTTCCATTTGTGATAAAATGTCAACGCTCAAAAAAATTCAGATTTTGTAGTTTTTCGGATTTTGAAATTTCAGATAAGGGATACTCAACCTGTATGAGATTATACAGGTATGTATGCTTAATGTGGATAATATGTTCAGTGCTTTGTGCTTTCAAATTTCTGCCTCTTTCAAATCTGACATAAAATTGGAGGATCCGGCATCACTGGAAATCAGTGGAGATACTCAAACCACCTCGACAGCCTCCAACAATGATTCCATGCTCAAAGTCACTTAGATCATATTTCTTCCCCCTTCTGATGTTTGGTCTGAACAACAACTGAACCTCTTGACCATGTCTGCATGCTTTTACGCATTGAGTTGGTGCCACCTGTTGGCTGATTAGATATTTGCGTTAACGAACAGAAGTATAGATGTACCTCATAAACTGGCCACTGAGTGCATGTTAATTCATTAATCTCATCTTCAGGAATTCCTATTTTGAGCTTGCATTGATTGCTGCAAATTCCTTTAGAATTTTAGACTTATTTCAGCATAACTTCCTTTGGTTTCACAAATTCCATTTTAATTCTATTTAAAGTTCAAAGTTTAAGGTAACTTTATTATCAAAGTACATATATGTCACCATATCCAACCCTGTGGTTCATTTTCTTGTGGGCATATTCAATTAATCCAATACAGTATCGATAATAGAATCAATGAAGACTGCACCAACAGGGCAGGCAAACAGTGTGCAAAAGACAACAAACTGTGCAAATACAGAAAGAAAAAAATAATAGTAATCAATAAATCTTAAGAATGTGAAATGAAGAGTCCTTGAAAGTGAGTCCATTGGTTGTGGGGACAGTTCAGTGATGCGGCAAGTGAAGTTATCCCCTCTGGTTCAGGAACCTGATGGTTGAGGGGTAGTAACTGTTTCGGAACTGGATGGTGTGAGTCCTGAGGGTCATGTACCTTCTTCCTGATGGCAGCAGCGAGAAGAGAGCATGACTTGGGTGGTATAAAGGTGTAAAGTCTACAGTGAAATTTGTTGAAATTTCAACAAGATTCATCATTTTCCCTGAGTAATATCCCATGGGATAAAAGAAAAGAACATTTTTTTTTCATATTTTTATATGGAGCACTTTTTCAAAGCATTTGATATGAAATGTGTTTCAGACTAATGCATGGCAGAGCAATATTTTGTCCTCCTGGTTATATTCAAATACAGTTATTTCCCCCTTATAGCTGTTCCATCAGCAGCCAAGGTCTTAAGCTCTGAACTTCTTCCTAAGGGCCTCAAATCTTGTTTACCTGATTTTTAAGCACTCCTTAAAACCAAGATGTGAACAACCATGGGTAATCTGGCCTTAAGTAATTTGATGCCAAATTTTGATTTCTTTAATATTTTTATGAACTCTTTTAAGATAATTTGCTGCACTAAGTATGCTGTATAAATACAAGTTGTTATTTTTGTTAACAAGCCTGATGTGTGTATCATAATAGTAACTAGTGTTAAGCTTGGAGTATAAAATCTAATTTCAGTTTTTGGCATTTATTTTAACTGTTGAATAACTGATACTGTAATTCTGCTCATTGCATGAATACTTTGGCATTTTCTCTGTTATAAAATTAAGATATAAAATTCCACAGAAATTTGCTGCACATATTTAATGATAAGTGAGAAATAATGTTGAAAATATTTCATCAAACCAGCTTTTTGGTAGCATATTGAAAGGGAACTAAAGTATTCATAAAATATATATTCGCTCCATCCACCACAACAGACATGATTTACTGTTGTCCATTCATTTTAATTCTGCTTCCCATTCTCATTCCAAAATGTCAACCCATGGCTTCCTCAGCTGCTTCAATGAAGCCACACTCAATCTGGAGCAGCAGCAGCTCATATTCAGTCTGGGTATCCTCTAACTTGACGGCATGAACTTCCAGTAATTCTTCCCACCCCACCCTTTTTCCATTCCCCATTCTGGCTCCCCTCTTACCTCTTCACTTCCCCTCACCTGCCCAACAGCTCCCTCTAGTTTCCCTCTTCCATCCCCTGGCCCACTCAGTTCTCCTGTCAGATCCCTTCTTTTTCATCCCTTTACCTGTTTCATCTATCACCTCCCAGCTTCTCACTTCAACCTCTTCCCCAGCCACCTACCTTTACTTCACCTGGCTTCACCTATCATCTGCCAGCTTGTACTCCTTTCTCTTCCTTCACCATCTTATTCTGGCTTCTTCCACCTTACTTTCCAGTCCTGATGAAGGATCTTAGACCAAAATGTTGATTGTTTATTCCCCTTCATAGATGCTGCCTGATCTGCTGAGTTTCTTCCGCATTTTGTGTGTTGTTCTTAAAATATATATAATATTCAATTTAATATGAATTTGTATATTACTGTTCCTTGTTATCTTTGTGATGTAATAGTTAGATTGCGTCTAATTCAGATTTTGATTTTAGTACTGGGAAAATATTGAAGATTGAGCTTCTTTTAAAATTATTCTGTACCTTAAACTTATTCAGGCAAACATGCGGAAGATATATTTGGTGAACTGTTTAATGAAGCCAATAACTTCCATATTCGAGCAAACTCTCTTCAAGATAGAATTGATCGTTTGGCTGTCAAAGTTACACAGCTGGACTCAACAGTGGAGGAAGGTAAGTAGCTACTCTGTGTGCTGAAATTGGGTTAATTATTATGTTACTTTGTTATGTGGGCACGTGGCCAAGTGGTTAAGGCGTTCGTCTAGTGAGCTGAAGGTCACTAGTTGGAGCCTCAGCTGTGGCTGTGACAGCGTGTTTGTGTCCTTGAGCAAGGCACTTAGTGCTCTAGTGTCTGTGCGAGGCGTGGCGCCCCACACAGACTTCCAATCTGTGCCTTGTAAGGCATGAAAATGCCCAACGCAGGCCTCTCATGGTCTGACTCCATGTTCCCTCCCCTCCCTACCTTAAGAACTGATTTATTTTCCCATTAGTTTACTTGAAAATATGTATGTTTTTCTGCTTATATTTTAAATAATGATTATTAAATGTCTAAGTTACAATACAGAAAGAAAACAGATTCATGCAAATTAATGATGCACAGCTTTCTGGTACCATGAAATTGAAAGCTAATCCATCTAAATCTTTCCTAAAACATATAATTCTTTTCTTTAAAAGAGAACATTAAATTTAATTTAGTCAAACTTTAAATTATAAGTAGATGTGAATTGAAGAGTAAAACAATATAATTATCCAATTTAATTTGTTTTAAACAGGCTGAAAAAATTGTCTACTACATTGGTTCATTTTCCATTAAAATTAGACCATAAACAAAAATCAGGAGTATATAGAATGATTCGTGAGGTCTGTGATTCTTGTTCCAGGTTCCACCTAGTTTCTATTGCATAATATGTAGCGGGGCTGAACATAGCACTGGTGTCCATCATCTGCCACTTTTGAGATCTTTATTTGTCTTGGAATGAGCCATGCAGTCCATAAGACAATTCTGCAATAGTAGCCTTTCAGAGTGCCTGTGAGTCTTATTTTCACGCATCTTAAAAGGGACATCCTTGAACCTAGCACTCGGAACCTGATATGGTAGGCCCTTTGTAAGTTATTTATTTATCTATCTCTCCTTTGTGACCTGCCCAACCCAAAAGCTTATAGCCTATAAACCCCACTAGCACCTACTAAATCCTTGCCTATTCTACCCACAGATTCTCTTATTCCCAACAATTATCCAATCCTCCCTCCCCAGTCAGCAAATACTGATAGCTGCCTCTCCACACCCCAACATCTGAGTCTCTTGTTCCCATGATTTCCCTACACCTCAAGCTTTGGGTCTCATTGTCCTGCATAAAAATACATTTGGTCTTAACTTTGCTACTTACTGTCTCTTGGATTAGGTATAGTATAGAGTGCTTATGTGACCTATGCTGAATTCATTATAGTGTAAAGGAAAACTATTAGTTTCAGAGATGCTTGTGGTATTACATTAGGAGTGAAACCTTACAGCATGTTACACAGGTAAATTGTGCATTTACAGTTCAGAAGAGACACAAGTAAAAAAATCAGCTTTGATCAGAAGCGCTAAGTTATTGCTGTAGTATTGAAACTCATTGTTTTGTTGTCCAGTTATCTAAGTCATTGAAACTAAGCATCAACAGCAGAATTCAGAGGATACTATATTACCTGTGTAACATGCTGTAAGGTTTCACTGCTAATGTAATGGCCTCTGTGTAATGTTTCACTGCTAAGGCTAAGGTAATGGTTTCTCTGTAGCAGCAATGTTTGGGTTATGATTAGAGATAACAGGGCATGTTAGCCAATGAGCGGGGTGTTGTTTCTTGTGGGTCTGGGAGAAGGGATTTCACGGTCTTTTGTCGGGGAGAGATGAAGAGAGAGGACGTGAATGGAGAGAGTTGGTAGACCACCGAACAGAGTGGACTGAGGAGCGAGAGTCCGAGGGTTGGCTATGCTTGGAGGAGGACGACGGGAACAAATGGCTGACTCTGTGAGCTCCAACATTTGTGCATTAGACAGTTTCAGGAGAATGGGCCCTTTTTTTGTTTCATTATTAACCATATAGTCAAATTAAGAATTATAAAGCTCAATCACTTAATCGCATATTATGTACTATTTGTTATTTCATGGTACTGATTTGTAACGAGGGACACATTGCACAGCATCCACCCAAACGAGATTTCTTAAGTTTGGCTGGGCCAGGGGCTATCACCCCTTAGATTAAGCCACTAGCCAAACCAAGGGTTGCACCTGTAATGTTAGTGATCAAAGAAGATTTTTCCCCAGATACCGCCTTAAGGAATTGTGTATTATGTTGGAACATAGGAATTGGTAAAAGGCCAGTGGAAGAATAATGATAAAAATAGAAGATTGTGAAGTTAAAATCCTTTGAATCTGGTTTCTTATTGCAATAAATCAATTTTTAAAAATGTATTGCTGAAATTGATATATCTATATCTAATATATATACATTTTGAAAACTTATAAGGTTTTATTTAGTATGCCAATGATTACTGTACTATGCAAGAAATAATCTTAAAGAGAATACAGGATTTTAACATGAAATGTTATGCAGTTTCCTTGCAGGATATTAACATGAGGAAAGCTTTCAAGAGCTCTACAATGCAAGACCAACAAGTTGTTTCAAAGGGTTCAACTCCAAACCCGGTGTTGGAAATGTATAATAAGAGTGATAAGCCACCGCCACTGAACATTCTGTCACAGTACAGGTATAGATATAATCAGAAAGCTGATATATCTTCTTTTTGGAGCTTGGAATATCTTCTCCCTGCTACCATGCTTTCAACTGATTTCAATTCTCTGTTGCCTTGTAGTTTTGACATGTATCCTAGATCCCCATTGTCCTTGGATTGCTTTCTATTTGTTCCTTGTTGTAACACCAAGGCTGCTCTCTTGGCTGCATCAATATCAATCTGAGGCACACCCACTGGAGGAGGTGGAATTCCAGTCAGCTCAAATGTATCTAGCAAATTGTTATCTTCAGTCAAGACTCTCTCACGCTCAAATATCTGAATGAGCACATCTGGCTTGTGTCAGAGTAGGTGGTGAATGTCTGTGTTTGCTTTTGTTGGGATGGTGGTGTTGCGTTTGGTCAAAATGGTCTTCACATTACCAGCTATCTCAAAGCCCAAGGATAGAGGAATGACATCCAGTAACAAGATCCTGTACATTTTCTGACATATCACCAGCCAATTTAGCAGCCTTCGTGTTATAGTATTAAAATTGGAAGCCGAGCAGAATGCTATGCATCTCACTGTATTTATTGCTGTTGCTGTCCTTAAATGATATCAGTCAACCACTGCACTGCTGAAAGTGTACGTGGTACAAACAGTTCAGCATGTAAGAGAGTTAATACAATGGAGAATGCTTGCCACCCTGCTTCACTGCATAAACTCATATGGATGAGGTTGTCTAGAAGAGACAACTGCTCAATGCCAGGGAGTGAGTACGAAGATGAAAAAGGTGTAACAAGAGGTACAAGAATAGCAAGAGAACTCACTTCCAGTCTCCCTGCACCTGCGAGTAATGTGTGCAGAATTTCATGAATTGAGCATCGCAAACGTTGATCAGAAAACGTTAGTGATGTACATTAGGAAAGGCAAAGAGCATATGTAGACTCAATTCAAAGGGTTAAAGAGGTTGGTGACCCATCTCCTCCCAGAGAATAAGGTCACAAATAATTTCTTTCCTAGAGAGATTGGGATATGATGTACTTAAGGGGAACTTAACTGGGGACTGTGATCTTCTACAAATGGAAATGCTTGCCCCACAGTCTGGCCTGCCTTTGGAAAGGTATTAAGGAGTTCAGGTAAATCCACCTCCAACCTCTTGCAGGATTTTCTGTTAAGACAAAATACACATCATAAACACGAGATTCTATAAACCCACTAGCACCTCCACCCTCTTGCAACAACACACACACAAAATGCAGGAGGAACTCTGCAAGTCAGGTGGCATCTGTGGAGCGGAATATACAACAGAGATTTTAGGCCGAGATCCTTCATCAAGACTGGAAAGAAAGGGGGCCAAAGCTAGAATAAAAAGGTGGGAGGAGGGAAGGAGTACAAGCTGCCACGGGACAGTTGAGACCAGGTGAGGGGTAAGGTGGATGTTATGGGGTGGGGGGTGGGAATGAAGTAAGAAGCTGAAAGGAAATAGGTGGAAAAGACTAAAGAAGGAATTTAAAGGGAAGAACAGTGGACCCTTGAAGAAAGAGAAAGAGGAAGGAAGTGATGAGCAGGTGAGGAGAAGTGTAAGAGGATAACTAGAAAAGGGAATTGAAAAAGAGAAAAGGGGGGAGATTGTGAAGAAAGGAGGAGAAGATGGCGGCACGACGGCAGCGTGCACGGCCTCTCCAGTGAATGATATCTGTTATCTGTCAAGTAGGGGACCGTGCACAATTCTGATTTGATGGAGACAGACGTGAGAGTGCGGAGGAACATCTGGAAAACTTCTGAAATGCCCGCTTCGCTGCCACTGCTACTGTGTGGTAACCGGAATCTCCGGAGCAGAAGGCCCTGAAACCCTCGGCTTTGCTTGTTTCAGCGCCTGGGGCGAGGTCGAAGGCGCTTGGCAAAGGATGGCGCTCGGGAGGCTGTATTGGAGGGCTGGTCAGAGGCTCGAAGTTTTTGGACAGATGGACTCAGTGTCGGTTGTGGTCGGCTGCTTCCAAGGCATCGGCAAGTTGACGGTGCCTGGAGGTTTATGGCAGGGAGTTTCTCCCTTTTGCCGCCTGCTATCGGGGACTCGACTCGGGACTTTGAGACTTTTTTTTACTGTGCCCATGGTTTGTTCTTCATCAAATTATGGTATTGTTTTGCACTGCTGTAACTATATGTTATAATTATGTGGTTCTGCCAGTGTTAGTCTTTGGTTTGACCTGTTTTCTGTGATATCACTCCGGAGAAACATTGTATCATTTCTTAATGCATGTGTGGGGGAACATGTTGCATCCTTTTTAGGGCGGTTAGTCCACCTTTGGACCCCACCTGGCACTCAGCTCCCACCTGTGGCTCCCCGTAGCTGTTTGCATGTGACAGCGGCCACACCCGGGGCAACGGCTTCGACAAGCCAGCTAAACCAGGTGAGGGTAGCCGACGGGTCTCAAACCCTCAGTGAGATAGGGAGTTGTCTATCCCAGCATGTGAAGACAGACTCCGGCGGATTGAGCGGACGAGACCAATGGAAGGTCCAATGGTCAAGGTGGCGGTCTCTACAAGCGTCGTGGAACGTGTAGAGCAGGACAAGACACAGAAGACGTCATAGTCATTCACTGCGCCTAGTCCCATCTCCAGCCATCCAGACTCTGTCTTGCCACTGGATCCAGATGGGAATTGGGAAGAGAGAGTGAAGCTGATGCTGCGCAACTCTCCCTCACTTAAATCCAAATCACGCGCTAGTCTCGACACCATTATCTTGAGGTCCTCATTGACGTCAACGATGGACGAACAACATGCATTTCTAAATGACAATAAAAGAGGACTGAGTGTTCTCATAATCTAATCTAAATCTAAAAAAATTACTGGAAGGTAGAGAAATCAATGTTCATCTTCCTCAAGTTGGAGGCTACCCAGATGGAATATGAGGTGTTGCTCCTCCAACCTGAGTTTGGCCTCATCATGGTGGTAGAGGAAGCCATTGGGCCAGGGACAGACATATCAAAATGGGAATGGGATGTCAAATTGAAATGAATAGCCAACGGAAGATCTTGCTTTTTGCAGTGGACAGACCGAAGATATGCACCAAAGTAGTTGCCCCAATCTGCTTCATGTCTCGTGAGTGGGGAGAGGAGACAGATATGCTTAGTGATAGGATCTCATTGGAGATGTTAGAAGTTACAGTAAATGATGTTTTTGGATCTATACATTGAATGCTGAATATAGACAGTATTCATAATTAAAGCCGAGAGGCCTTGAATTTTCGGAATCAAAATCAGGCTTCTTATCACTCACATATGTTGTGAAATTTGTTGTTTTGCAGCAGCAGTACAGTGCAAAACTTAATAAACACTATAAGTTACAGAAATAAATAATGCAAAAGATGAATAATGAGGTAGTGTTCATGGATTTATGGAATGTTCGGAAATCTGATGGCAAAGGGCAAGAAGCTGTTCTTAAGACATAGTGTGGGTCTTCAGGCTCCTGTAATTCCTCCCCAACGGTAGAAGGCCAAGATGTCTCGGAAGATGAGGGTCCTTAATGATGGATGCTGCTTTCTTGAGGCACTGCCTTTTGAAGCTGCCCTCAGTGATAGGGATAGTAGTGTCCACGATGGAACTAGCTGAATCTACAACCCTCTGTTGTATTGATCAATAGACCAATTGTTTGGATCAAATTACCTTGCCTGGTGCCTCAAGGTTGGGTGTGTCTGCATCCATGCCATTCCCTGCCCCGGCACTCCTTCTCTGCTACCTGTCCCACACCCCTCCCGCAGTGTTCCACCCTTGCCATTCAGGACATTCCTTACTCCCATCAGATTTACAAACTCTCTCTTCGCTCCATGTTGACAAATACAGTACCTAAGCACAGTACTGTATGTTCTCATAATTTACTTCTCTGATAACAAATTGCTCATGATTGAATCCTGCACCTTTACAGCAATACAAGTAGCATCACAGTGGAAATACAGGAGACTGCAGATGCTGGAATCTGGAACAACAAACTTCTGTGGGAATTCTGCAGGCCGTGCAGCGTTTGTGGGAGGAAAGAAATTGTTGATGTTTCAGGTTGAAACCTGTGTCAGGGCCCTCCACTTTCACTCCTGATGCAGGTCTTGGCACAAAATACCAACAGTTTCTTTCCTCCCACAGATGTTGCATGACTTGCTGAGTTCTAGCACATTATTTGTTGCCCCGCATAGCATGACAGTATCGTTGCTCTGAGGATGATTCAGAGAATGAAAGGGTTATCATATATGGAACGTTTGATGGCTCTGGATCTGTACTCGCTGGAATTTAGAAGGATTTGGGAGGGGGGTGGAGTTCTCATTCAAACATTTCAATATTGAAAGGCCTAGACAAAGTAGATGTGGAAAGGATGTTTCCTATGACGGGGGAGTCTAGGACAAGAGGCACAACCTCAAGATAGAGGGGCGTCTATTTTAAAGCAGGGATGGATAAATTTCTTCAACCAGAGGGTGGTGAATTTGTGAAATTTGTTGCCACAGGCAGCTGTGGAGGCCAGGTTGCTGGGTATACTTAAGGCAGAGTTTGATAGGTTCTTGATTGGAAATGGCATAAACTGTTATGGGGAGAAGGCCGGGGAGTGGGGCTGAGGAGAGGGAAAAAAGATCAGCTGTAATTGAATGGCAGAGCAGACTCAATGGGGCAAATGGCCTATTTCTGATCCTATGTCTTATGGTATAATGTGCTAAGAAATTATCACAAATGTAGCTGCTGAGGACAAATCTATTTGTTTTCTTTTCTATCTTGTTGAATCATCTGGAATGTTTAGCTGATTAAGGCAGGGAATACTGTTCAAAGTAATGAAGTAATGCTTGTCTACTGTTCAGATCCATTGTGGTGTGTCCTTTAATGAAATTTTAAACAGCAGTCATAGACAATCATCTATGTTAATGACAAACTTCAGGACAAAATTTACTCCTCTGTACTGTTAATAAGGAAGAGCTTAAATGATTTTTTTTAATTGCAGAGATGACAAAAAGGATGGGCTTAAATTTTATACGGATCCATCTTATTTCTTTGACTTATGGAAAGAGAAGATGCTACAGGATACTGAAGATAAGAGGAAAGAGAAAAGAAGACAGAAGGTACAAGATATGGCAAGGGGTGGTGGATTTTTAGAACTGCAATATGCCCAATATGCCCCAGAAATACCATGCACTGTCTTTCTATGGTAAAACATCACAAAGTAATTTGATTAAGGTCCTTAAAAATAAATTAACCTGGAATTAACTTGCTGCATTGCTAAATTTGGATATACTTTTATCTTAACCCAAGCCAATGCTAACTGTTAAAAATAGACTACTTTTCTGCTCAGTGTTGCAAATTAATTCTATTCCATGGTTTTAATGCTTTGCACATTAAAATACATGCAGGCTGCTTTTCAAAGAAGGAGACCTAAATGTAGCATTTTTGATTGCACATCTAAGAAAATGCTTTTAAGCATTTTGACTTTTGATCAAGCAATTCTAGTAATATTATAATGGCCTCACTTTAGCATCTTATTATTGATGCTTCACTGCATATGTCATGAAGCTCGCACCTTTGATGTTTCACTAAGTTTTGTCAACTTCTGTGATCATCAGAAAGAATCAGCTATTTTATGCACTTGGAGACTAGTCATTGACAGAGCCTAGAAAAGACTAGTCATTGTCTTTAGAATAGTATTTGGTTGCAGTGAATCAGAGTCAGAATCAGGTTTGGTATTCACTGAAATTTGTTCGTTTGCAGCAGCCGTACATTGCAGTACATAATTATTACAAAAAACTATAAATTAACAATAAGAAATATACAGTATGGTACTTAAATAAGTAGTGTGAAAAGAGAGCAAAAATTCAGAAAAATATAATGAGGTAGTATACATGGGTTCATAGTCCATTCAGAAACCTGATGGCAGCTGTTCCTAATACGTTGAGTGTGTGTCTTCAGGCTCCTGTACCTCATCATTGATGGAAGCAATGAGAAGAGGGCATGACCTAAGGGATGGGATTCCTTAAAGATAGATGCCTCCAGTTTGAGGCATTGCTTTTTGAAGATGTCTGCACACTGGGAGGCCTGTGCCCACAGTGGAGATGGTGGAGTTTGCAACTTTCTGCAGCTTTTTCTGATCCTGTGCAGTGGCCCCTCCATACCAGTTAGAATGTTCTCCACGATACATCTGTAGAAATTTTCCAGACTCTTTGGTGATACTCGAAGTCATTTCAAACTTCTAATGAAATATACTGTAGTTGCTGTTGTGCCTTCTTTATAATTGTATCAATATCAAAAACACAAAATAATCTGCAGATGCTAGGGTCAAAGTAACACTCACAACGCGCTGGAGGAACTCAGCAGGTCAGGCAGCATCCGTGGAAACGATGAATCAACGTTTCGGGCCGGAACATTGACTCATTGTTTCCACGGATGCTGCCCGACCTGCTGAGTTCCTCCAGTGTGTTGTGAGAATTGTATCAATATGTTGGGCCCAGGATGGATCTTCAGAGATGTTCACGCCCAGGAATTTGAAACTGCTCAACCTTTCCACTGTTAATCCCTTGAGGAGGGCTGGTGTATGTTTCCTCAACTTTCCCTTCCTGAAGTACAAAATCAATTCCTTGGTCTTACTGACGTTGAGTACAAGGTTGTTGTTGTGACACCATTCAACTTGCTGATCCGTCTCATTCCTCTATGCCTCCAGGTCACCATCTGAAATTCTGCCAATACTAGTTGTGTCATCAGCAAATTTATAGATGGTGTTTGAGCTGTGCCTAGCTCACACGGTCATGGGCATAGAGAGAGTAGAGCAGTGGGCTAAGTGCACATCGTTGAGGTACACCAGTGTTGATTGCCAGCGAGGAGGAGATGTTATTTCTGATCTGCACTGACTATGGTCTCCCGGTGAAGAAGTCAGGGGTCTAGTTACAGACGGAGGTATGGTGGCCAGGTTTTGGAGCTTGTTGATTAGAACTGAGGGTATGATAGCCTTAAACACTGAGCTGTAATCAATTATTGCTGTATTGCTGTTGTCCTGGTGATCCAATGCTGAGTGGGGAGCCAGTGAGATTGCATCTCACTAGACCTGTTGTGGCAATAGGCAAATTGTAGCAGGTCTTGGTCCTTGATTTAGGCAGCAGAAGTTGATCCTGGCCATGACCAACCTCTCAAAGCACTTTATCACAGCAGATGTTAGTGCAACTGAGTGATAGTCGTTGAGGCAGCTTACCCTGCTCTTCTTGGGCACTGGTATGATAATCGTTCTTTTGACTGCAGTAGTGAGAGATTGAAGAAGTCCTTGATCACTCTTGCCAGTTGGTTGCCATGGGTTTTCAGTGCCCTACCAGCTACACTATCAGGGCCTGATGCCTTGTGAGTGTTCACCCTCTTGAAAGGTGTTCTGACCTCGGCCTCTGAGACAGAGATCACAGGATCATCAGATGCTGCTGGGATTTGCACAAGTGTAGTATTATTCTCCTATCAAAGCATGCATAAAAGGTATTGAGCTCATCTGGGAGTGAAACATCAAAGCCATTTATGATATTAGGTTTCACCTTGTAGGAAGCAATGGCCTGCAAACCCTGCCTGAGCTAAAGTGCATCCAATTCTACCTCTACCTTGGCAGATGAAACAGATGACACTTGACCACTAGATGTTGCAATTGGGTGAATAGGATTGAGACAGAACCACCACGTCTGTGCACCATGATGAGTTAATAATAAAGCATACCTCACCTCTACCTTTAAAAGACTCACTCATCCTGTCTTTGTGGATGATAGTGAAAAGATTGGTCTGCAGCTGTGTCTGAAATATTAGGGGTGAGCCATGTTTCCATGAAGCAAAATAGACAGCAGTCTCTGGTACGGCAGACTTGCTCTGAGACCTTCAATTTTATTTTCCAGAGATTGTACATTTGCCAGTAGCATCGTCAGGAGTAGAGTCTAAGGCCTCGGCATTTCAATCATACTTGCAGACTGGCTTGTGTTCCATGCTTCCATTTTCTTAAAGAGGAACTACTCTTATAACCCAATTCTGTAGTCCGGGATCTGCCGATTTTCACTATCAATAGATTTTTTAAATGTCTTAAAATTCTGTTGCTTACTGAATTGTAAACATTTGAGAGGAGAGTTGTAGCTCTCAGCTGCATCTGGAAACCTATGATTCTAAGTACTAAAATATTTGCAAAATTCAAAGACAAAATTTCACAATTATGGAAAACCCTTTTTAAAAGAATTTACTAAACTAAAATAGGCTAATAATCATAATTGGAACTTACTGGCTTGGCATTCATGTTAATGGAATGAATTTGAGCTAATCAATAGAGAAATATTCATTATTAATAAGACAAGGTGGAATAAATTAAATAGTCACAGGCCAGGTTGTTTAATTTCGTAGGAAGACAGGTTATTGGAATCAATTCTGAGGGATAGAATACATATTAATCAAGGAAAGTTAGATTTGTCACAGGAAGGTTAAGTGTGATTAAACTGACAGAATTTTTTGAAGACGTAACAAGGAGTGTGTTTTAAGTAGTATAAACAGAATTCATAAGAAATTCTGCAGATACTGGAAATCCAGAGCAACACACACATAGTGCTGGAGGAATTCAGCAGATCAGACAGCGTCTATGGAAATGAATATTGTGGGCTCAGATCCTTCTTCAGGACTGGAAAGGAAGGGAGAAGATGCCAGAATAAAAAGATGGGGGAGGTGAAGGAGGATAGCTAGAAGGTGATAGGTGAAGCTAGGTGGGTGGGTAAGGTAAAGGGCTGGAGAAGAAGGAATCTGATAGGAGAGGAGAATGGACCATGGGAGAAAGGGAAGAAGGAGGGGCACCAGGGAAATATAATAGGCAAATCGCCATTCATCAGGTTGGAGGCTACCTCGATGGAATATGAGGTATTGTTTCTCCAACCTGAAAGTGTCCTCATTGTGTTTTCCCTTCTTCCATTATTGATGTTACCCTCACCTGCATCTCCTTCGTTAACCAGACATCCACACTCACTCCATCTTCCCGCTGTTTTAACAGAGATAGAGTTTCTCTCATTCTTATGTACCACCCCATGACCACTGGATTCAACACATCATTTTTTGCAAATTCTGTCATCTTCAGCAGGATCCTCGCACCAAACTCATCTTTAGTTACCCCTCCACTCTCTGCTTTCTGCAGTAATCTCTCTCTCTGTGACTCCTTTGTCCACTTGTCCCTTTCCATTAATTTCCCTCCTGTCACATATCCCTGCAAGTGACAGAAATGCTACACCTGTCCATTGGCCTCCTCTCTTACCTCCATTCAGAGCCAAACAGTTCTTCCAGATGAGGTAACATTTCACCTTCGAATCTGTTGGGCTCGTCTACTGTTTCCAGTACACCTGATGCAGCTTGGTGAGACCCAGTGTAAATTAAGGGACCACTTTGTCAAGCATCTCCACACTATCTGCCAAAAAAGGAACTTCCCCATGGCTAAACTGTTTTAATTTCTACCCCATTCCCGTTCTGACATGTTGGGCCATAGCCTCCTCTTTTTGCCACAATGAGGTCACTCCCAGGGTGGAGTCATATTCTGTCTCGGTAACCTCTAACCTGATGGCATGAACATAGATTTCTCCACCAGTAATTTTTTTCCCCTTTCCTTTCCTTCTGCTTCTGTTCCCCACTCTAGCCTTTTACCTTTTCTCCGCACCTGCCTATTACCTCCCTCTGGTGCCCCTCCTTCTGTCCTTTCTTCCATGTTCCACTCGCTCCTGTCAGATTCCTTCCTCTCCAGGCCCTTTACCTTTCCCACCCACCTAGCTTCAACTAACACCTTCCAGCTAGTTCTCTTTCCCCTCCCTCACCTTTTCATCCTGGCATCTTCCCCCTTTCTTTCCAGTGCTGAATAAGGATCTCAGCCCAAAATGTTGAATGTTTATTCATTTCCATAGTTGCAGCCTGACCTACTGAGTTCCTCCAGCATTTAGTGTATGTTGCTGTAAACAGAATTCAGCAAGGTCTTTTTAATAAGGTCTGCATGTCACACTGGTCAAAAAAAGTAACAGAGGCATATGGGATTTAAGGGAGAGTGGCAAACTGAACTTAAAATGGTTCAGAGGCAGGAAACAGTAATGACTGATGAGTGCTTTTGTGACTACAATCCTGTATTGAATGGGTTTCTATGAGGCCCCTTGCTTTTTTATTGTAATGATTTAGATTTTGATGCATGTTTTAATGAAATACATAGTTAAGAAGGCACACGACTCTAACCTGAGAGTGGCCTCGGATGGCAGTAGAAAAGGCCATAAGATATAGGAGCAGAATTAGGCCATTTGGCCCACCAAGTCTGCTCTGCCATTTCATCATGGCTGATCCATTTTCCCTCTCAGCCCCAATCTCCCGCCTTCTCCCCGTACCCTTCATGCCCTGACTAATCGAGAATCTGTCAACCTCTGCATTAAATATACCTAAAGGTTTGGCCTCCACAGCCACCTTTAGCAATGAATTCCACAGATTCATCTCTCTCCTGCTAAAGAAATTCCTCTTCATCTCTGTTCTAAAAGGATGCCCCTCTATTCTGAGGTTGTGTCTTCTGGTCTTAGACTCTCCCACCATAAGAAACATCCTCTCCACATCCACTTTATTGAAGCCTTTCAACATTCGATAGGCTAGGTTACCCTTCATTCTTCTGAATTCTAGAGAGTACAGGCCTAGATGCTCTCCATATGACAAGCCTTTCAGTCCAGGATTATTAGAATCTTCTCCAATATCAGCACATTCTTTCTAAGATATGGGGCCCAAAACTGCTCACAATACTCAGTGAGGCCTTGCCAGTGCTTTATAAAGCCTCAACATTACACTTTTGCTTTTATATTCTAGGCCTTTTGAAATGAATACTAACATCACATTTGCTTTCCTCACCACTGACTCAACCTGCAAGTTAGACCTGCCAGAGCCAACATGTTAGAATGGAAATTGGGAAAGGAATTAAAATGGTTGGCCACTAGGAAATTCTACTTTTGGTGGATACAGGGGAGGTGTTTGACAAATCGGTCCCCCAGTCTATGTTGGGTCTGACTAATGTGGAGGATGCTACATTGGAAGCACTGGATACAGTAGATGGCCACAACAGATTTGCAGGTTGCCTCACCTGGAAGGACTGTTTGGGTCCTGAATGGAGGTGAGGGAGGAGAGTGGGCAGGCATAGCACTTCTGCCAGTTGCAGGAAATAGTGCCAGGTGGGAGATTAGTGGGGAGAGACAAATGGATAAGGTGATCGAGGTGGGAGTGATTTCTGCAGAAAGTGGAGAGTGAGGGAGCAGATAAAGATGTGTTTATTGGTAGGATCCCATTGAAAATGGTGAAAGTTGTGAGAATGATGTGTTGGATGCAGAAGCTTATGGAGTGGAAGTTGACAACAGGTGGATCTTTATCTCTGTTAAGGATGTGGGAAGATTCGGTAAGCAGGGATGGCCAGGAAATGAAGAGTTGTGGGTGAGGACAGCATCAATGGTGGAGGAAGGGAAACGCTGTACGTTGAAGAAGAAAGACATCCCTGATGTCCTGGGAAGGAAAACCGTATCCTGGGAACAGATGCAGCAGAGACAAAGGAACTGAGAAAAGGGAATGTTATTTTTTTCAGGACACTTGGTGGAAATAGATTTAGTTTTGATAGATGTGGGAATCAGTGGGTTTATAAAAGATATCGGTAGGCAGTTTGTCTCCAGAGATGAAGACGGAGATTGAGAAAGGGGAGAGAAGTATCAGAAATAGACCAAGTGAATTTAAGGGCGGGGGAAGTTGAAGACAAATTTGATGAAATTGTCGAGCCAGGCATGGGTGCATAATGCATCACCAGTGTAGTTGTCAATGTAGCACAGAAAGAGTTAGGGAGCATTACCAGTGAAGACTTGGAACATGGACTATTCCATGTAGCCAACAAAAAGGCAGGCAAAACAGCAGCCCATGTGAGTGTCCATGGCTACACCTTGGGTTTAGAGAAAGTGTGAGGAGCTGAAGGAAATTGTTGAGTGTAAGGACCAGTTCTGCCAGATTGAGGAAGGTGGTGGTGGAGGGAAAGCAGGTCTGTTGTAAGTAAAAAAGCAGAGAGCTTTAAGGCCTTCATGATGGGGGATAGAAGTGCTTATAGACTGGACATCCATGATGAAATTGAGGCATTCAGGGGCTGTAAATTGAAAGTTACTGAGGAGTTTGAGAGCAGGTGAATTGTCGCAGATGTAGGTGGGAAGTGACTGAACCAAGGGGGATAAAATTGTTGAGTAATGTGGACACAAGTTCAGTGGGGCAGCAGCAGGCAGAAATAATGGGCCTACCCAGACAGTCAGGCTTGAGATAGAAATGAGCAGTGCAGGTAAGGGAACTGTGAGGCTGGTGGCAGTGGATTGGATATCTCCTGAGCTGAGGTTGGTGATGGTGTCTGAGACAATGTCCTGATGGTCCTGAATGGAGTCCTTTTCAAGGAGTAAGTAAGAGGAGGCCTCTGAGAGTTGCCGCCTGGCCTTCACAAGGTAGAGGTTAGTCCACCACACAACAACACCCCCTTTGTCTGCGGGTTTGATGGTGAGGTTGGGATTGGTATAGAGAGAGTGGAGGGCAGTGCGTTCAGAGGAGGTAGGGTTTGAGGAGGAGAGAGAAGCGCTGAAGTAGAGCTGATTGATATCTCATTGGGAGTGAGAGATGGAAAGATCCAGATCAGGCAGAGAGCCAGAGTGGGGTGTCCAAGAAGAGGAGGAGGGTTGGAGGCAGGAGAAGAGGTCATTGGTGTGAGTTAGAGAATACTTGTCAAAGAAGTGGACTTGGATACACAGGTGATGGAAGAAGAGCTTGGCATCTTGATGGGCATGGAACTCACTGAGGTGTGGGTGAAGGGGTCAAATGTAAAGCCCTTGCTGAGGATGGAACTTTCCACCTCAGGGAAGGGAAGTTCAGAGGGAATGGTGAGGACCCGGCAGAGATTATGGGGAGGGAAGAGAGTTGGTGGCGCCAAAGGAGAGGGGATGTTGGGGTGTTCAGGAAAGGGAGGGTGATGCAGGCACTGAGGACCTAAGAGCTGACAGGGGGGCTTGAGAGACTCCCAGGATCTCCTGGAGTTGGGAGTAGTGGTAGGAGGTGGGAAGCCCATGGGCCCAGGTGGGTTACTAAGTTTACAGATGATACAAAGATTGGTGGTGGTATGTATAACATAGAAGACTGGCAAAGAATACAACAGGATATAGATCAGTTACAGATGTGAGTGGAGAAATGGCAGATGAAGTTTAACCGAGACAAATATGAAGTGTTGCACTTTGGTATGTAAAATGTAAAGAGACAGTACCCTATTAAGGGCAGACTCTTAGCAGTGTTGATGAGCGGAGGGATCTTGGAGTCCAAGTTTATAACTCCCTGAAAGTGGCTATACGGGTTGACAGGCTGGTTTAGAAGGTAGATGACATACTTGCCTTTATTAGTCGCGGCATTGAGCTCAAAAGACAGCAAGTTATGTTGCACCTTTATGAAACTCTAGCCTACATCTGGAGTATTGCATACAGTTGTGATCACCCCATAATAGGAAGGATATCGAGGCCTTGGAGAGGGTGCAGAAGAGGCTTACCAGGATGCTGCCGGGATTAGAGGGTGTGCTGCAACTTGGGTAGTTTCCCCTGGAGCAGGGGAGGCTGAGGGGAGATCTGATAGAGGTTTATAAGATTATGAGAGGAATAGATAGAGTAGACAGACGGTATCTTTTTCGCAGGATTGAAATGTCTAATATCAGAGGGCATGCATTTAAGCTGAGAGGGTAATTTCAAAGAAGGCATGAGGGGCAAGTTTTTTTTCCACAGAGAACAATGGGTCCCTGGAAGAGCCTCCTGGAGTGGTGGTAGAGACAGATATATTAGAGACTTTTCAGAGGTGTTTAGATAGGCACATGAATGTGAGGGAAATGGACTTTGCGTATGCAGAGGGGAATAGTTGGGTTGCCATTTGATTGATAATTTATTTGGATCGGCATAACATTGTAGGGAGAAGGGCCTGTTCCTGTGCTGTACTGTTCTGTCTTCTATGTTAACAGCGTGTGGGTGAGGGTTGCAGAAATAGCTGTGAGGAAATAGTAAGCAGGCACAGGAGAGCAGCCACAACTGGCATCAGTGAACGAGTCTGCTCAGTGCCCCCAGCTCTGCTTGGCTTAGCTTTTTCATCTTGGGGAGGGGTGTATAGGGAAGGCGTGTGGAAATGCCCCATGCACAGTCGGCAGAAGACGGCTGCAGCACAGCAGCAGTTGGATAACCTATCCTTATGATCTCCCATGCACTCATTTGTATGTGCAAGCTGCTCAGTGAGTCAAGCATTCCTAATGCAGGAAAACCTTTCGATAAATTCCAGATATCCTAAATCCGTTGATTCTCTGTTATTTACCCAGTTGGTGACATCTTCACAACACTCTATTCAATCACTTGAACAGTTTTCCTATCATAAACTCATAATGACTCTGCTTAATCATATTATGATTTTCTAAATTATATCTTATCAAATCCTTAATGATATTTCCAACATTTTATGAATTGAAGCTAATGGCATTGGTTAAGTCCTGATGAAGGGTCTTAGCCTGAAATGTCGACTGTTTACTCTTTTCCATAAATGCTGCCTGGCCTGCTGAGTTCCGCCAGCATTCTGTGTGGTCAAGTTATTGTGTTACATATCCTATCCTCCAATCTACTGAATTATTTCAGAAGTGAGGAGATGTAGAAAGATCTAAATAAAACTTCTCTGCAGCCACTTCTTGTACACCTTCTGGGTGCAAGCTATCAGACTCAATTTTAAACCCATTAAATGTTATAATATTTCCTCAGGTAAGCTAATGACAGACTTCTCACTATCTTTAGATCCTTAGTTCTCTTACATTTTTTCCATTTCTTCTGTACTGAAGGCAGATATAGAACAATTATTCAAATTCTCAGTCCACATTATTATTTCCCCCATAATTGACTTTTTTGGACCCACATTTTTGTATATTTTATGCTAATTTTGTCACTTCCCTCCTTACCTTCTCCCTCGATGAACATTTTGTTTTTTCATTGTTGTTTCCTAAATTTCTTCCAGTGTGCACCCTGACAGCATGGTCATGGAAATCCTTGCCCTCTTGAAACTTCCGTAACAGCTACCATTTTTCCATGGGCAGAATACTTCCTGTTAATGCTTGCTAACTGATTTGATGCAGAGCTCATTTCTGGGCTGAATTCCATTTAAAGTACCAGGATCAAAGCTGCTAGATGAAAATAGCAGATGTACGAACAGGATTTCATTTGGATTTCCTCAAATCATCAAAAGGATATTTGGGAATAATGCCCAACATATCTGAAATCTAATATATGTATATCCTGTTTCATTTTAAATATACTCATTTCATTACTCATCCTGTCATCCAGTGTCAGTTCAATGTGTTCCATTTTGTACCTTGGGAAATGCTAAAGCCAATAATATTGCCTCCCATTACCTGTAGTCATTGTGCTGCCATTCCACTAATGGCACTATTCCCAATTTTTTAAAATATTGATACGTCTTTAAAATATTTGACTATATTGTTTTATGTTCATATTTCCCCTTTGCCTTCCTAATTGTATTTGAACTACACTCCCAACTCCTGCATATTTTCTCTTAACAAGTACTCCTGTACTGGGAACTCCTGTTAAGGGAATAGCCCCTGATCTATAGATGATCTCTTTATGAATTTTGCTATTAATGCATGTGCCTTCTGTATAGCCCTTGAAAACTATAACAAAACATTCTTAATGGCATTTAAGATCCTAGTCAAATGGAAGGGTTAGGATGCTGGAAGGGTGCAGTAGAATTAGTGAGTGGGGCACAGGGGTTGCAGTAGGGAAGGAGATGGTGACAGTCAGTGAGACAGCCAGATAATGCTGGGGTTCGGCACATTGAAAGTTTGTGAGAGTTGGAGCGTTGAGAAATGGCTGACCTACGGGCAAGAGAGGTTGATGAGAGTGAGAGTGTACAGGTGGCTGGCTGAGGAGAGGACAAAGTAGAGAGATCAAAAAAGAGAAAGATTGGTGAGTATCTTGGAAAAAAATGCTTTCACCAAACTTCTGCCCTTGCGTATTACCTTTCTAAAACACATTGTGTTATGTTATGGTAATTGCTACCTTGATATTTCCCTAATTTTACTTAATCTGCTTTCAGCTGCCTCTAATCACTTGCTTCACTGTGGGACATTTGCTTTTGAGTGGTAGGTCAGGTTGTGAGGCTGACTATAATTCCCTGATATACAAATCTTGGATCGTCATAGAAGGACTGCTGAGATAGAGGTCATAATCTTCAAGGCCTCCTGCTAAAGCAATCAATTTACTTACCTAGTTAACTTAAAATGGCTAATCATGGAACTTTACACTTTTGAGTGAAGAAGGCTGAGAAGTGACTTGATAGAGGTCTACAAGATGACAAATGGATGGCCAGAGAGTTCTTCTCAGAGCGGAAATGGCTAATATGAGGGGGGATACATTTAAGGTGACTGGAGAGAAATACAGGGGACATCAGAGGTAAGTTTTTACACAGGGAGTGGTGAGTGTGTGGAAGGTGCAGCCAGGGGTAGTGGTAGAGACAGATACATAGAGACATTTAAGAAACTCTTAGATAATCACATGGATGATAGAAAAATTCAGGGCTATGTTGGAGGGAAGAGTACATTATAAGTTTGGGACAACATTGTGGGCTGAAGGGTCTGTATTGTGCCGTAATGTTCAAAGGTCTATATTCTGTGGAACACTTATTGATGCTGTTGATTTTCCACTTTGACTCGGATCTTCAGGTGAGGTAAGAACAGGTATTAAAAATAACACTGGAACGTTTAAACCCTCTAGCTCAAGCCTGCCTTATTATTTAATGTACAGACTATATATAATCTAAATTAAAATCAGTATATCACATTAGGTATAAGAATTCCTGGGCCAGTCTGAAGGTCTGTAAATAGGAACAAAATAAACCATATGTGTATTCCACCAAAAATTGTGCTTTCAACACAATAATTGCAATCAATTATCATTCTTTAATTGTATATAACAAATGACCAATACTTGCAATGTACTTAATCAGTAATCAGAAAACGAGTTTTGCTTCTTTTGGTCATGATCAGGAAATAAACCTTCATACATTAGAATAGTCATAAATATAAATGACATTAATTAATATTCAGTATGATATTAAGCAAATTTATATATTTTGCTAGAAACTTGGATCATTTGAAATTATTGTTTGATCGAGAAACCTGGAACTAAGTGGTGACAATATTACTTGTCATTTATTTATATATAATTTCTGTGTATGCATTTCAGTGGAAACTTTAACTTAAAATGAATAATGTAGAAGTACCTAAAATGGCAGCCAAGGGTTTGCCATACAACTCTGATAAAGATATGAGAATCTGTGTTAAAGGTCGATCCATTGAATGACACCAGCAATAATTTCTTTGTTCAGATCTTAACAAAAAATGTTGTGATTCCTGAAAGCAGATTTAACTTTATAATAATTTTAAAATTGATTCTGTTACACTCATTCTCTTCTGATATATGCTTTCTTTCTACTGCATTTGAGTTTTATTTTTTCAGCTTTTAATCATATAGCTTTAATTTTGACTTTAGATAATCTACACCAAAATCACCAGAGCTTTAACTATTTAATTCCTCCAATGAAGTGAAAGTTACTGTATATAAAACAATTAAGTGTTCAGCAAAATCTTAATAAATTTAAATTGGAATTTATAAAAAATAATACTCTATATTTGTAGTCCAAAAATGGAATTTCACATAATGTGCAAGTTTCCTTCTTTGAAAGGTTGCACTTTCTTTGTGTTATGTTAACAACTTTTACCCACTATATGTCTCGTCTTTCCTATCTCTTGGCATGCTTTCTTCATATCATAGGAGCAGAAACGTGTAGATGGCACAACCCGTGAGGTGAAAAAAGTTAGAAAAGCCAAGAACAGGCGACAGGAGTGGAATATGATGGCGTATGACAAAGAACTTAGACCTGACAACAGGTTATCTCAAAATCTGTGCCATGGAATATCTTCAGAGGGATCAGTTTCCCCAAGCAATAGGTCTGTGTATATATAACCTCCCTGGTCTATAAGAACGTGGAAAAGTAATCCCGTTTCCAGAATTCTTTGCTTATCACATGAGGAAAAATCAATAATTGTACAATGAGCAAGAGTTGTATACTGAAGTATTGTACTGCTGAAAAAAATTCAATTGGAATATAATTATATATCAACTTTTTAATTTAAAAATTCCAGCACTTGTAAATAAAGATTAAAATCAAGAGCAAGTAACAGCAATGACATTATTAGGATAGAGGTTGAAATTGCAGCCAAAATTACTAGAAGCGCAAAGATCACCTGCACTGGGTCATGTGGATTGAGGCTGTCCCAGATTTGAACTTAATTTAAGTTGCACCAATGACCTGCAAGTTCTAAACAGATTCTATAATTGGGAATATGTGAAATCATGGCTCAAGATCTGTGTTTAGAAGGCGAGTGAGAAGGGAATTGAATTGTTCATGGAATTGTATAAGATTGACAATATGTTGGTGGCAGTTACATGGTAGCGGCTAGCAGGTGAATTTTCTTCCTGTGGATTCTGCTGAATCTAAATAAATAAAATTGGTATTTATTTTGAAAAATGCTATTACAAAACGACCCAGTTAGATATAACTACTACAGTTCAAACTCTGCTTATTTTAAACTAGGTTTTAGTCACAAGATCCAAAAACAGCTGTTGAACAGAGCTTAACTCCTGTTTGGGAAAGACGCATGATTAAAAGGTATCTAGAATGTGTTTATGACAATTGGAGCACTTTATGCCAAGAATAAAGCAGATCATAATATGAAATTTGAAGACAGAGCAGTGAGTTTCGCTCTCTATTGTTTAAGGTGAATGCTCTTGCTATCTCATTACTTTCTCTTTATCTGAGTTCTGTCACTAAATTTTGACTGTAAAGAAATGAACACAATCAATAGTCCAAATTCTAATGACTGAAATTCTAATTATCAGAGGATGCACCTCCAGTAATCTAATGATTGGTTGTGTATGGCTATCCCAGCTCTCCGACCAACTGTCCTTCCTCTCTTTTCCTAATCAGTGATGGTAGAGTGATGTTGCTTTGTCTGAGGTCTGCTAACTCCTCAGAGTCTGAGGATAAAACTTGTGATCTTTCTGAGCCATGTAGCTTTAATGTTCTCTAAATATCAAGGGAATCCCTAACAATATTTTATCAACTAATTGGTAATTTTGAAATTCAGAATTTAATGGTGAGAAGATAATTAAAACTTTCTAAAGTAGATTAGTGCCACAACTGTGTTATTCAGTATCAATGTAGATACTTCTGGTATTTTCATTTAACTTTGCAAAGGATTCTGTTGAAACAATAATTTAAATGATAATACGTAAGAATAGCTCTATGGTGTTTCTTATATTTCAGTTATTTCTTATTGCAACATGAAAACATAATGGCAACTTGTATAGCTAAATGTAATTCAAATGAGAATCCAGTTCTTTCATGATATGCTTTCTTTCAGGAAGTTATGGACTTAACAGGAAATCATCCTACAAAATTAAGAACTGGCAGTTACACAATAAGTTAAATGAGATATGAAATGTATTGTTTTGGTAGTGCCGTACTGATAAATTTTCAGAAATGTTGGATATTACTACTCTTAATTCCCTAATGCACTTTTAAATTGCTTTTCTTCTGGCTTTTCAAAAAGTCTAGATTCAAAGTGCATTTATTATCAAAGAATGTATAGATTATTCAACCTGGAGATTTGTTTGCTTAACGGGCAGTCAAAAAGCAAGGAACCTGAAAGAACATAATTTTAAAAAAAGACCAACCCCCAGTGCCCACAGAGAAAGCAAACAAATAATCAGAACAAATCATGCAAAAAATAAGAGGCTAGCAACAGCAGCAGCATTCCGAACCAAATTGAGTCCTTGGATCCAAATCTCTGGAGCAGCTCTGCGTGGGCCCAGAGCCTTGGTATTCATTACTTGGTATTTGCACAGTAGTATGATATATTTTCAATGGACCAGATGGGTTTCTAAGGATCGTAGGAATTGGGTCCGTCTGGGTTTTTCAGGAACATGGGAATGAGGCTCCTGGGAGTTTCTGAGGGTATGGGATTGGGGCCCTTGAGAGTTTCTTAGAATCGTGAAACTGGTACTTCATTAAATCTCTAAGGAGTTTAGGAAAGGGGTAAAGTGAGTTTAATTGTAGACATTGCCTAGTGTGTGCTAGATGACAAACCATCAGGATTTCTGATCAATTGGATGGCAGACTATAGCTGAGCATTGCAATATTGCTCATAAACATATTAGCTCATTTAGAAACGTGGTACTATTTGTTTTTCAGCACCATTCGGCTGAAATCAGCTAAATCATTGTGAAGGATCAAAGAACTTCAAACTCAACTTATGTTCAAATTGAATTTCTGTAGGAGTTTTACATTAGTAGAATCTAACAGAAAAAGCCTTTAATAATCATCAGAGTAAGAATTTGGTGAAATGCAAATGACTAAGTCAAAATGTCAGCAAAAGAGCATTTATCAAGATGAATTCAATTTGCGCTTTCTATTGACAATTGTACACAAACGAAAGCTATTGACACGTTCAAAGACATTTTTTTTAGCTCTAGTCTTCTCAGTGGCAGAATAAAGCAATTTCCTCTTGTGCTTATTGCTATTTCTGTTTGGTAATAGTATGCTCTGACTTCCAGATTAAAAATTTCAGCACTCCTGTTTAGCTAGATGCAGAGCTCCCCCTGCGGTGTCATACACACAGATGAACATTTCTTACTGCACCTTTCGTCCATGCACCTGTTTGATATCATTGTAAATTCATGTCAATTTTTTCCACTGGGCACTGAATTGAGATTGTTATTGAAACTCATTTCATACCGAACTCATTCATTTCTCGTTTGCATTTTGTCTTTCAATTAGTATAGTCTGCTGCAGCTATAAGACAGCTATTAAAAAATTACAAACCAGATTAAATTCACAATACCTTGAGTTGTAATGCTGTAGATATATTATAAATTAGACATTGCTGTTTTATATTTTAAGCTTATTTTGGATCCTTAGTAATAGAATACATTTGATAGACGTGCAGTGAACATGCTACAATAGTACCATCAGTTATAATCATGAAATTTAATTAGTACATTTCAAAAATTACTGATAGTAACATTTTGAGCCATATTTGATCATATTGTTATTGTTAAGCATGATGTTAATCATATAATTATTGTAAAATATGAATTTGGATATCATTTTTAAAAAGGACTGTTGCTTTTCAATAGAAGTTGAGACTGTTTTGAGATTGGTACCCATATTATTGTTTGATAAATTTGCACCTTAGTTTGAACTGAGGTTTCCTCCGGACCTTAGTTTAAGTAGCTACTTTTGGTCATTTGTTTATTTCCCATATTGGTATGGTTTTCCCTCCAGAGAGAGAAACATAAATTGAATTCAAACAGAAATCACCAAGTTAATGTGAGAAAAGTCAAAACAAGAAAAGAAGAATGGGAAAGAATGAAAATGGGCAAAGAGTTCATGACAGACGCAAAGGAAATGGAGCAGGCCGAGGTCATGAAAGAGGAGAAAATGTCTAAAGGGTTTGTTAGTTTTATTATCAAAGCCTTGACTGCTTTGGTACCAATCCTGCTGCTGGTCTTGTTTTGTGATTTGTTTTTTTGTTGCATGAGAACAGCAGTATTCTAATTGCCTTTTAATTGGTCTTTTGCTCAGATCAGTGGCTTACTGGGTAACATGTGTTTACATATTAATAATGCATCTTCATGCAGTAAAATAATATTTCTGAATTTTCTGAACCTTTCTATCCTAATGAACTCTCTGCTCAACTAATTTATAATGATAATTTTTTTTTACTTACTTTTGTACCTAAAGCTTTTTCATAAGTACTCTGTAACATTTTCAGTGCAGTTAATCAATCTTTTCCATTTATCCGCATTGCCACTTCTAAGGTTTTATAATCAATTGTTCAATATTTGTATTTGAAAGTCATATTTTAATTTATGTTAAAGAATAATCAGTATTAATGAAAAAGGAAAATGAAATTTAAGTTTTAAGCATATTTTAAATAGTACGTTATTTCTCAGCCAAATGCAAATATTTTATATTAAAATATACATTGCTTATCTTCTTAATTTGTAGGTCTTGGGACATAAATGCTCAAATTATATACAAATTTGCTTTTAAATATCAATGTATTCAGTTTGTAGGTTCTGTGGGATGGAATTAAAGGCTCTCGCATCGTGATCAGTGTCACACCTGAGGAGGTTTTCGAAATGCTTCTTCTCTTATTGGCTCCCTCTCTCTGTCTTTAACGACTAATGTTTTGGCTCTCGGTGGGATAAGACTTGATTATATAAGCCATAAATTATCCGTTACAGCTCTGAAGAATCTGTACAAGTCATGCCTTTTTAGCGATTCCTGTTCTTTAGATCATTGGTTTTCTTTCAGGTGCCTGTAGAGCTGATCTTTACTCTTTGAGGAAAGGTGGAGCTTCCAATCCAAGAACATCTCCTGCATTCAGTTAATTACCTAAGCATTCTCATCAGACCAGTCCAGATCCTGCTTGAGAAGCGAAAAGGTGTTTTTTTGGTGCCAATTATGATAGACGTCAGTGCATCACCTGTGGTCAATTTGTGGCTCCTGTATGCTTGGAATAACAGGTTGCTTGTGAAGTATAGGCTGAATTGAGCTGCCTTTCTCGTGTCCTTGAACACTTTGATGTTTATTTTCTTGCAGTAATACTTCTACTGATGCTGATATCCTGGAGCCAGGTTGATGGAGATAACAAGGCACGGAACTAATGGGAATCTGTTCAATACTTTTCAGAACCAAGGTGTCATGAACCTCAGTAATCAAGCTGTAATTTGACAACTTGATACTTATTTTTGCACACACTTGGAAGTAAAGCTCCAAGTATGTTACAGGATAGGCCTTACACTCAATATCGACAAGACAAACATCCCCGACCAACCTGCTTCTATTGCACAACACTGCCTTCTAACAATAGAGGTTCATGGTGAGATTCTGGAAAGCCATATCTCAAGAACTATTTGGTGATGAAATTGATACCTACCTTCAATGAGTTAGCACAGCTTTGATTGATAGAATATTTAAAGATCAAGTCCTTAGACCTTGCCCAAAACTCCTAATCTACTGAACAACAATGATATATAGTTCTGAGACCAAAACTAGTGATGTCCCTGGAAAATCAACAGCTTAAAATTTGATGTGCAAAATCCTCCAAATGCACTGGAAGAATAAGTGACCCAGTGTCAGTGCCCTCTCCCAGGCTAACGTCCAACATTAAGGCCCTAGTTACACTCAGTCAGTTACATTAGGAAATTATGATTTTTCCTTGCCTGATACCAGCCCCCAAGCAGATAGTATCATGAGAAGAGATCATTAGGTGGACAAAGGAAATGATTCAAGTATGTGCCCAAAGCCGCCTTGAACTAGAACATTGCCACCAATTCCTGTATCTAATCCATGGCAAGTCAAAATAGAGAAGGAATTTTCTGGGTGTATTGAGAATAATAACCCATGCCTTCGAGAGCATACAGAATCCCTGTTTAAGCATGGAGGGAGATCATTACCTCTCAGACTATTAGATCATTACCACTCATACCATTAGGCATATCCTGTGCCATTTGCGAGAGAGCCTGCAGTTCCCATGTTGGTCTCATTGGTTGCATCAAAGTTCAACAAACGGAGCGGAAGAAAATCATCCTCAATTCTGAAGATTGCTTTTGAGCGGGGGTTCCCAACCTTTTTTATGCCACGGAGCCTTACCATTAACCGAGGGGACTGTGGACCCCGCGTGGGGAACTCCTGCTTTAGAGGAACTAGATATAGAAAGTAACATGTCTACTTTTGCTGGTGATGTCATGAGATGAAAACATAAATTAGCAGGTCTTGTATTCTGTGCCACTATGCCAGTATTGTTTGTTGTCTATTCTCCGCCACTTTTTCAACTTGTACCCAAAACTGCAATTCTTATGGCACTTTCATTTATTTTGTATTTATCTGTTTAGATAAAATACAAAGGATTGCATATATTGCCTTGTTCATACACCATTTGGAAAGCTCCATTTATTTTTGGGTTATCAGGCAATCTTAAGTACTACCCACCTTTATTTCTGCAGGCAGGTGTTGAGGAATGATATAATTTAGCTGTTTAAGATGATAAAGGAATTCAGTAGGATTAACTCCTAACTATTTTCCCTGATAGAAAATAAAACAATGAGTTAGATCTAATGTGGGTGAACAGAATTGAGGCTCTGATGAGCTGTGATATTTTAGATTGGTGGAACAAGGGTAAATGACTGAATTACCCAGTTCTGTTCTTATATTCTTTAAAAGTGAAGGCAGATATACTCTATATATCTGTGACATTGTATAGGAATTCCAACTACCTCTTTTTTGTGGCAAATGTGAAACTTCCCTACTTTTGACTTGCAGAGGCCTTTCTTAGATATTAGCTAGTTCCTGTAACTTTTTCCTCTTTCACTAATCTAAATAATTTAATTGATATTACTCTTTGGCAGTTTAACAGATACCCTTCCTAACCAATCCCTCTTCTTCCACTCTCTCCCTCCTTACTAACAGGCCTATCTGTAACGAGCATACAGACTGCTGCAAAACATTTATTTATCCTGTGTAAAATTCTATTCCTTCTCAGCTTTTCTGTCTTCGTTATGTATTTGCTGAGACATTTACTTTCCTCACTAGAACTTTTGATTTAATCTTTCTTCACAGTTGGCAATTTCTGTATTCCATAGTTTATTATCCAGTATGATCGCACCAGCAAAACCTTTCTCGATTACTTAACATTTCTTTCCAGTTAATACCTTTTGCCTTCTTTAATTTATTGAGAGGTATAGCTCAGTAACAGACCCTAACAGCCCAATGAGCCCACACCATCCAGTTACACCCATGTGACCAATTATCCCAGTAACTCATGCGTCTTTGGTCTGGGAGAAAACTCACGTAGTCGTGGGGAGAACCTACAACCTCCTTACAGACAGCAGCAGGAATTGAACTCGGGTTAATGGCACTGTCATAATGTTACTCTACTGCTATGCTAGCTTCTCCTGCAATACATCTACACATCTTTCTTTCCATGTTATCCAAGTCCTTAACATTTGTATCCTGCAGAACCGCAATTTTCATGTACTTCTAATAATCCCATATACTGCATCTGCCATTTATCATAGAACATAGGAAAGTCCAGCATGTTACAGCCTCTTCAGCCCACAATGTTATACCAGCGTTTAAACCTACTTTAAGATCAATCTAACCCTTACCACCCTCAGAGCCATTTTTCTTTCATCAGTGTCCCTATCTAAAAATCTCACTAATTTCCCTAATGTGCCTGCCTCTACCACCATCCCTAGCAGTATGTTACACGCACCTATCTCTCTGCATTAAAAAAAACTACCACGGACATTTCCCTTTACATTCCTCCATTCTCCTTAAAATTATGCCCTCTCGTATTAACCACTTCCACCTGGGAAAATTTCTCTGGCTGTCCACTTTATCAATGCCTCTTATCATCTTGTACATTAATGTATAATATCCTATTGTAACCTACGACGATCTTCTACTCTATCCACAGCACCACCAACCTTCGTGTCACCTACAAACTTATTAATGCACTTTTCCATTTCATCATCCAAGTCATTTATAAAAATCGCAAAGAGAATGGGTTCTTGAACAGATCCCTGTGGAAGATTACTGTTTACCAGACTCCAGGCAGAATACTCTCCATCTACTACCACCCTCTGCCTTCTGTGCCTCTGTATTAATTCATGAAATGTGGATTAAATAACTGCATTGATAAGCATATCCATTTTGCTTTCAGAATGGTTGTGACTTTTTATGATTTGTTGCATTAGTCCTCCTTTCTCATTTTGAACGTCCTATTGTTGGGTTTTGATACTATTCCAATTAAAGGTAATGTAAGCTTCTAAGAATTTTGAATCTTCTTATCCACATATTGTTTTACTTCTCCCCATGTTGGTGCTTTTATTTGTCGTTTTGCGACTCGATTGAAGTCATCCTTGCCAATATTTCGGTATTGACAGGAATCAGAGAACTTAGGGACATTTCTTTCTCCCATCCATTCACATTGTTCAGTTTTATAAAGGGCATCTCTTATCCATTTCAATCTGACACAGTTGACCACACCATCCTTCAACATGTCTGGGTCTGTCCTTTATTCTTAGTCGCAGTTTTGACCAGAGAAGCTCCTACAATGCCATTTCCAGCCTCCACACAGTTACTTAAAAGGTGCTCAAGGATGTATCATTGGTTGTCACTTCTGTTACTCCCCCTGGGTAACATCTTCCAAAGACACAGTTACAGGTTCCACACATAAACTGACAACACCTAGGGACATCTCCAAAACACACCTGCGAAGAACATTAGTATGTTTACTGTATTGTTGGTGCTATATAAATACATTGTTGTTGTTGTTAACATACAATCTTAGTGTCTCTTTTCAGAAGTTTGTGATATACGTGGTATTCATCTTCAGTAGTTACATCTTTTCTTCTTCCATCCTAAATCTTTTCTTCTTCCATTCTAAATCCTACAGATTTAGAGAAGTCGGAGTTGGAAACTACAAAAAAAAACACTTGCATCTCAGAATAAAAAGCATCATTCTATTTACATAATTAAAGGTTTTAAATTGATCTTTGCTTCCTAGAGTGGGATTAAGGTCCTGCATTGGTGGGGAAAGACTGGGAAAACTCACATACTGAATAAAGCTCGCTGTTATCTGGGTTTATAGGATTATCTTTCATTCTTCCTCAGCTTTCCGATATGTCAAAGAAAATGTTAGTCACGCATTTTTAGTTTTATTACATAATTCTATAACATTACAAATTTTAATAGAATATCAACATGGCATTTTTACTCAATGGATTACACAGTTTAAGTACTGTTTCTGAAAATAATATATTTTGGGATGTATGTGTTAAGTTGTGTATTTGAATGCCACATACAGTACTTTGTGAAAATGTAAAAATTAACCAGATTTAATAGAGATACAGAAGTAAACTTCATAAATTATGTTTGTAGTATGGATAATTGATTGCTGGCTTTGATACTGTGCTTTGAAACCTAATTGTGGAATACCTCTCTGGCATAATTACCTTTGTATCTGCTGATTATTAAATGTTTAATTTCTGCTTTTGATACCAGATCCCATGGATCAGATCTCACTGATTATTCATACCCTGCTACCCCAAGCCATCATTCACAGCAGCAACAAATGCCAGCTTCGCACTTGCCAAATGCTAACCAACAACAAATGGTGACTGGGAATCAAGTTCAGGAACATGATTGCAAATCCTCTGCGCCAGGGTTTAGACATGCTACTTTGAATAGACCTCAACAACCCCCACCACCTCCACCACCAACTACTCTAAATGATGCCCGTCCACCACCACAACAACCAGTAGACCACAGGTAATTGTTTGTATCTTATTAGTTGTTAAATTAGTGAATCCTGAACAATAAACCAGCTCTTTTAACCAAACTTTATTTTATAGCCTTTGGAGTAATTTTTTTTTAGTATGTGATAGAATTTAAACTATACTTATATTGTAATTCTGTATAATCTTCCAATATTGACAGAACTATATTAGAGATAGGAATTTACAGCATTTTGTTCCTCATATTAATATAAGTAGTGCATCTGTAGTGTTGGTATGTTGAAAAACCCTACAGGAAATCTACAACCACTTGTAAATTTGTCTGACATGGGTGGAGTTTAAAGTGAAGTGGTCCCCACCAGATTCTGGCAAATTTCCCTCTTGTCATCTGAAAAGAAAAAATTAAAATTGTAAACTGCTGGTTGATAATTTAAACTGTATATCACAAATATGACTTTTAATCAGTAAGATTTAATATTTTTGAAGAGCATCCATTATTTTGAAGGAGTCAACTAAGATGTTAGAGATATTCAAATAAAATCATTATTTTAAGAAAGAAAGTGATGTATCCTGAAGTAGTTCCAAAGTACTTATTGTCTTGTGTCATAGGAGAAAAGAGCATAATGCTGAAAATATGCAGGGTGTAATAGCAAATATGAAAGTAACTGAAACTATTATAGCTCTTTGCTCCTTTTGGATTTGAATGCATATTTTCTTGATGTAATGCTAAAGAAAAGGCTCTTACATTATCTGTTCTAGAACTGTGGGAAGAAATTATTCTGCTTATTTTTACCATTGAACATATACCCTTAAAACAGCACCTTGTAGCACAACATGGTGCAAGATCAAAAATGCAGTTCAAATTAAACTAACAGGCAGCTGTTTTGGACACACTAACAAGTTAGACTTCACTGGAAGTCTAGCATTCCAACTCCGCATTGGAATGGAGCTAAACGTCAGGATTAATGGGAAAGAGTTCAACTTTTATGAATACATTACAAAACTAAGATTTCAGTTGTCGAGCTACAATATGCAGACAACAGCACATGCTCAGAATCTGGGCGTGCGAGAGGATGGGCACTACATGCAATATATTTAAGACAATGGTCTACCAATTTTACCCCACTGTTCAATAGTGCCCTCCAACAGTAAAGGTTCCAGGTGAGACCCTAGGCAGTGTTGACAGGTGCCAGGGAGAAGAGCCATCTTTCCACAGAGAGACACATTGCTAATGAAATTCACAACCACCTTCAGTGCATCAGCATAGTCTCTGGTCAATTCAGGAGAAAAAGTATTTGAGGACTGTGACAGCACAAAACTTATAGTCTGCTGGGTAACAGGGATCCCTCTCCACATGTATTCTTCTGAGACTTGGAATACCTATAGCTGGTATCTGTAGGCTTTCAACAAATAGTACTAATTATGCCACCACAAAATACGCCACAAAGGTAGGCAAACCAACATCAGTGTCCTCACCCAGGGCAATATTCCCAGCAATGAGATCCGAAGAACGTCAAGTCAGCTATGTTGGGCAAGCCACTTTGTATACCCCACATCAGTCCCAAAATAGTAATTTTATCCTGAGATTCTCATAGGAAGAAATTATCAGATTGGCAGCGGAACATATTCAAGGATATCTCTTTGAAGAAATGCAACTTCACCACCCACTCCTAAGAATGTTTGACCATGATCACTCTGTCTGGAGAAGGATCATTTGAGATGCTATTGTAAGCCTGGAGTCCATGCTCTGGGAGTATAGAGAAGTCCCTGTGAATGCAATGGAGGGAGGGCAGCAGCTCATGAGTTTTCCACCTGTTTGCCCCCTCAGGCACTTCCTATTCCAGTTGTGGAAGAGTCTGTAGTTCCCATGTTGTCCTCATTTGGACCCACAGAATAGAAACAAGTCATCCTCAGTCCTGAGGGGCTATTTAAGAAGAAGTATGTATTGACAAAACCATTTTGCTTATGATCTGGCCTCATTCTTTAAAATTGAATTTTAGATACTTACTTTAGTTATTTTTCTCAGTCATAAGGCTAACTGTTCTCAAATACAAAGTATTTCCAGACCCTCCACATCTCATTGATGATTTCTACTTCCTGTTGTCCATGCTTGTCAAAGGTAGTCACACCGATACAATAATGAACATATCTGGCAACAAATATATTGCCAGGATTATGATGTTAATGATACCAATGGTCAACTTCCTTAAGTGTTCTGTTATAAAGTAAACAATTTTAAAATTAAGGAGTCAGAATCAGTGCCTTATATGATGTAAAATTTGTTATTTTGTGACAACAGTGCAGTGCAAAGCCAAGACTACTATAAATTACAAAATAAGGAATTTGTTGTCATGTTACCAGATGGTCACTTAGAGCATAATAATGTGAATGAAGTGAATTTAAGATTTTCAGCAGCAAAATCATAAAACTTAGTAAGTAGAAGTAATTGTAAATAATTACTTAATTGCAAGGCATAAAAACATTCTAGATTTTTTTCTGATGAACATAACATACCATTTTAAATTAGGTTTACATTTAGCACTCTTTCTGTGGTCAGGTATGTGAAAACTCAATTTAACTCTTCCGTGGTTGCATATTCAGCTCTCATGACTGAGACTTGGATAAAAAGTAAACCTTTAATTTATGTTGGTGGGGATGAATGATCTAGTTCTGTGTATGTAAGTCACCAGGATGCTAATATATTTTGAGATTCTAGAATATCAGAATTTAGTTATTGAAAGGTTTAAAATATGAGAAAAGCAAATGTATACGCAATGAAATTATTGAAATGTACATGTTGCATTCTCGTTAATCTAAATAAATATTATTTATTGCAGTGTGCCACCTCCTCCTCAGATGATGGAATATTACAATTCAACAGGCCCTGCTGCACTTCCCCCTGACCCAGTCATTCCATCAGCACAAACAGCCTTTGTCAGTCCACTCCAAGTGCCTACTCCTCCAGCTTCCCATCCTGGGTCAGTGGTAGGAGTTGCGCCCCCAATGCCACCTGGGGCAGCCTCTCCACTTGGACCTCCTGTACCTCCTCCACCTCCTCCTCCTGCTCTGCCTGCACCACCTTCCTCCCTTGCATCCTCTCCAATGCACTCTCAACTTGTAGTTGAAAACAAACGGCTTGAACCAACAAGTACTCCCCTCAATGATGCCAGAAGTGATCTCCTTGCTGCTATTCGTGTGGGTGAGTAATAATAGTGCAGAATTTTACTGGTTTGCAAATCTCTTTGTGGAAATCTGATTGAGTGGAGGAACGGTGGTGCAAGTGGTGCACGTTTGCACTGAAGCTCGCATCCATTGTTAAAATCTGTAATCTTATTGGAAGAACTAAAGAAATCCTAGCACATTGCACTTAACTGAAACTGTACCTGTGATTAATATTTCTTGTTTTTCACTATTTTGCCCATAATTAACTCTTAGAGAGAAATAATCCTGCACTCCACATTTTAAAATGAACAAAGGTCACAGTGGTCTGGCTCTGGCCCTTGAGTCTGTTTCTATAACTCAGAAGGTTTCAGGATTGCTACCCATGCCACATGCTAATGAGGCCGGAACTAGGAAGATTATACAGTTTAACACATGCTAAGGAGTTGGTGTAGGAGGGAGGGCATAGGATTTTTGGTTCATTGGGCTCTCTTCCAGGGAAGGGATGGTCTGATCTAGAAGGGGATTACGATCCTAGTGGGAAGGTTTCCTAATGTTGCACAGTTGGGATTAAACTAGAGTTGCAGGGGGATGGGAGCCAGAGTACCAGAACAGTTAGTGGCGAGATTGTGGAGCCATATGTTGGTAAGACCTCAGACAAAATCAGGAATCAATAGGCTGAGCATGTTGCGACTAGTGTCCTAAGCTACATATATTTGAATGTATTGTAGGAAGGCGGATGAGCAGAGCAACACAAGGAACACAAGGAATTATGACACTGTAGCCATTAGTGAGACTTGGTTGCAGGAGGGGCAGGACTGGCAGCTCAATCTTCCAGGGTTACATTGTTTTAGACGTGACAGAGCAGGAGGGATTAAAGGAGGAGGGGTGCCGTTACTAATCAGGTAAAATGACACGGGAGTGCTCAGTCGGGACACACTGGAGAACTCGTCTAATTATGGGTGGATCAGTGAAATAAGAAAAGCCTTACCACGTCAATGGGGCTGAATTACAGACCACCCCACATTCCAAGGGATTTAGAGGAACACATTTGTACAGAGATCACAGACTGTTGGAAGAAACATAAGATTGTTTACGTAACACACATCAAAGTTGCTGGTGAACGCAGCAGGCCAGGCAGCATCTCTAGGAAGAGGTATAGTCGACGTTTCAGGCCGAGACCCTTCATCAGGACTAACTGAAGGAAGAGTGAGTAAGAGATTTGAAAGTGGGAGGGGGAGGGGGAGATCCAAAATGATAGGAGAAGACAGGAGGGGGAGGGATAGAGCCAAGAGCTGGACAGGTGATTGGCAAAAGGGGATACGAGAGGATCATGGGACAGGAGGCCCAGGGACAAAGAAAAGGGGGAGGGGGGGAAAACCCAGAGGATGGGCAAGGGGTATAGTCAGAGGGACAGAGGGAGAAAAAGGAGAGAGAGAGAGAGAAAGAATGTGTGTATAAAAATAAATAACGGATGGGGTACGAGGGGGAGGTGGGACATTAGCGGAAGTTAGAGAAGTCAATGTTCATGCCATCAGGTTGGAGGCTACCCAGACGGAATATAAGGTGTTATTCCTCCAACCTGAGTGTGGCTTCATCTTTACAGTAGAGGAGGCCGTGGATAGACATGTCAGAATGGGAATGGGATGTGGAATTAAAATGTGTGGCCACTGGGAGATCCTGCTTTCTCTGGCGGACAGAGCGTAGGTGTTCAGCAAAGCGGTCTCGCAGTCTGCGTCGGGTCTCACCAATAATAGAAGGCCACATCGGGAGCACCGGACGCAGTATATCACCCCAGCCGACTCACAGGTGAAGTGTCGCCTCACCTGGAAGGATTGTCTGGGGCCTTGAATGGTGGTAAGGGAGGAAGTGTAAGGGCATGTGTGGCACTTGTTCCGCTTACACGGATAAGTGCCAGGAGGGAGATCAGTGGGGAGGGATGGGGGGGACGAACAAACAAGGGAGTCGCGTGGGGAGCGATCCCTGCGGAAAGCAGAGAGGGGGAGGAGGGAAAGATGTGCTTAGTGGTGGGATCCTGTTGGAGGTGGCGGAAGTTACGGAGAATAATATGTTGGACCCGGAGGCTGGTGGGGTGGTAGGTGAGGACCAGGGGAACTCTATTCCTAGTGGGGTGGCGGGAGGATGGAGTGAGAGCAGATGTGCGTGAAATGGGGGAGATGCGTTTGAGAGCAGAGTTGATGGTGGAGGAAGGGAAGCCCCTTTCTTTAAAAAAGGAGGACATCTCCCTCGTCCTGGAATGAAAAGCCTCATCCTGAGAGCAGATGCGGCGGAGACGGAGGAATTGCGAGAAGGGGTTGGCATTTTTGCAAGAGACAGGGTGAGAAGAGGAATAGTCCAGATAGCTGTGAGAATCAGTGGGCTTATTGTAGACATCAGTGGATAAGCTGTCTCCAGAAATAGAGACAGAAAGATCTAGAAAGGGGAGGGAGGTGTCGGAAATGGACCAGGTAAACTTGAGGGCAGGGTGAAAGTTGCAGGCAAAGTTAATAAAGTCAACGAGCTCAGCATGCGTGCAGGAAGCAGCGCCAATGCAGTCGTTGATGTAGCGGAGGAAAAGTGGGGGGCAGATACTTTAACTTTCCATGTATTGACTGGGAATCCCATACTGTAAAAGGACTGGATGGTATAGAGTTTCTCAAATGTATTCAGGAAAGTTTCCTTCATCAGTGTGTAGAAGTCCCAATGAGAGAGGGTGCAATACTGGAACTGCTGTTGAGGAATGAGGCAGGACAGGAGACAGAAGTTTGTGTAGGGGAACACTTACCTCTAGTGACCACAATGCCATTAGTTTCAAAGTAAATATGCAAAAAGATTGGTCTGGTCCGCAGGTTGAGATTCTAAATCAGAGAAAGGCCAGTTTTAATGGTATCAGAAATGACCTGGCAAGTATGGATTGGGACAGGCTTTTTTTCTGGTGAAGGTGTACTTGGTAAGTAGGAGGCCTTCAAAAATGAAATTTTTAGAGTCGAAACTTGTTTGTGCCTGTCAGAATAAAAGGTAAAGATAACAAGTATAGGGAACCGTGGTTTTTCAAGAAATATTGAGGCCCTCATTAAGAGAAAAAATGAGATGCATAGCACATATAGGCAGGTCGGTTCAAATGAGGTGCCTGTGGAGTATAAGAAATGTAAGAGAACACTTAAGAAAGAAATCAAGAGGTCTAAAAGAAGGTGTGAACTTGCTCTAGCAGACAAGGTGAAGGGGTTCTAAGGGATTCTACAGATATGTTAAGAACAAAAGGATTGCAGAGGACAAATTGGTCCTCTGGAAGACCAGAATGGTAATCCATGCCTGAAGCCAAAACAAGTAGGAGAGACCTTAAATAATTTTTTTGCATCTGTATTTACTCAGGAAATGGATACAGAGTCTACAGAAGTGGGGCAAAGTGGCATCAACTTCATGGGCCCTGTACAGATTACAGAGGAGGGGGTGTTTGCTATCCTGAGGCAAAACCTGGTGGATAAATCCCCAGGGCCTGACAAGGTGTTCCTTAGGAGGCAAGTGCAGAAATTGCTGGGGCCCTAGCAGAGATACTTAAATTATCCCTAGCAACAGGAGAGGTACCAGTAGATTGGAGGATATCCAACATTGTTCCGCTGTTTAAAAAAGGCTGTAAACATAAACCTGGGAATTGTAGGGCACTAAGTCTGATATCAGTTGTGGGAAAGTTATTGGAAGGTATTCCAAGGGACCAGATATATGAGTATTTGGGTAGACATGGACTGATTAAAGATAGTCTTGATGCACCATCAATAACTCCAAAAGACTGGAAGTAGAGTAAATACTGAAAGGCTTTTATTAGCAGTAAAATGTGACCTCCACCATGCTGAGTATCTGCCCCTGGACTGAGAGGAGGAGCCATGGCCCAATCGCCTTTATTCAGGTGTCTGTGGGAGGAGCCACAGGGGCAGTCAGCAGAGGGGCGTGTCCAGACAGGTAACCCAGTTACAACATAAATATATGGTTTACCACACTCACCCCTCCTTTTTAAAAAGAGTCCCGCGGGGTGAAGTAACTGACAATATTTAAAACAAGTATATTTACAGGTCAGGTCTATCAGGCGGTCGAGTCCGTCGCTTTGATCTACGTAGCACCGGTGGTGATTGCACCAGTGATGGTGGTTGTGCTGGCTCCGGCCTGACTTGAGGTGTCAGCACGTTAGGCGTCGGTAATCCCTCGTGCGTGTGCGTTGCGCCCGGTATGGGAGTGTCGTGTGGTGTCTATGCAGGGCTTGGAGTGCACGGTGTCTGGTGGGTATATATATCGGTGGATACGGAGTTAATAGTCACCATGGAGTGTTCAGGGTAGGGGCCCGGTGCTCCTGCGGGCGCCAGGTCACGGATGGAGACCGTGTCCTCCCACCAATCAGGTAAAACCACGTAGGCATACTGGGGGTTCACATGAAGTAAGTGAACCCTGTCGACCATCGGGGAGTATTTATTGCTCCTCGCATGTTTCCGGAGCAGCACTGGCCCCGGGGACGTCAGCCAAGTTGGTAGGGTGGTCCCAGTGGTCGATTTTCTGGGAAAGGAAAAGAGACGCTTATGAGGGGTGGCATTGGTGGATGTGCATAACAGGGAGCGGATGGAGTGGAGTGCCTCGGGAAGGACCTCCTGCCAGCGGGAGACCGGCAGTCCCTTTGACCTGAGGGCTAAGAGTGTGGCTTTCCACACCATGGCATTCTCCTTCTCCACCTGTCCATTCCCCCGGGGATTATAGCTCGTGGTCCTACTAGTTGCAATTCCCCTTGCCAGCAGGTATTGGCGCAGCTCGTCACTCATAAACGAGGACCCCCTGTCACTGTGAATATAGCATGGGTATCCGAACAGAGTGAAGAGCTTGCACAGGGCTTTTATAACTGACGTGGTAGTGATGTGGAAGGGGAACCGCCAGTACTCGTTGATAACGTTAAGAAAGTACACATTGCGGTCGGTGGAGGGAAAGGGGCCCTTGAAGTCAACACTCAGTCGCTCAAAGGGGCGGGTGGCCTTGATTAGTGGTGCCTTTTCGGGTCGGTAGAATTGCGGTTTGCACTCTGCGCAGACTTGGCAGTCCCTGGTCATCGTCCTGATCTCCTCAAGGGAGTAAGACAGGTTCCAGGCTTTCACGAAGTGGAAAAGCCGAGTGACTCCCGGGTGGCAAAGGTCTACATGTAGGGCGTATAGTTGGTCGATCTGCGCGCTGGCGCATGTTCCCCAGGATAGGGCATCGTAGGGCTCGTTGAACTTCCCAGGCCTGTACATGATGTCATAGTTGAAGGTAGAGAGTTCGATTCTCCACCTCAGAATTTTATCATTTTTGATTTTGCCCTGCTGTTGGTTACTAAACATGAATGCGACTGAGTGCTGGTCAGTTAGCAGAGTGAACTTTTTGCCGGCGAGATAGTGCCTCCAGTGCCTAATAACTTCTTCTATGGCCTGGGCCTCTTCCTCCACCGCGGAGTGCCGAATTTCAGGGCCTTGAAGAGTACGGGAGAAGAACGTCACTCATCTTCCCGCCTCGTTGAGGGTAACAGCCAGTGCGAAGTCGGAGGCGTCACTCTCTACATGGAAGGGAATGGCCTCGTCCACCGCATGCATTGCAGCTTTGGCAGTGTCCCTTTTAATGCAGCTGAAGGCCACGCGGGCCTCAGCTGCGAGGGGGAATGTGGTGTACTTGACTGGGGGCGGGACTTGTCTGCGTAGTTAGAGACCCATTGGGCGTAGTATGAAAAGAAGCCCAGGCACCTTTTGAGGGCTTTGAGGGTGTTGAGAAGAGGGAGTTCCAACAAGGGGCGCATATGGTCGGAGTCAGGGCCAATGACTCCGTACTCTATGACACACCCAAGGATAGCAAGTCAGGTGGTCCCAAATACACACTTGTCCTTGTTATAGGTGAGATTGAAAGCTTTGGCCGCTTGGAAAAATTTTTGTCATGATCCTGCCGGTCGTGACCACAGATGATGATGTTATCCAGATATGGGAACGTAGCTTTCAGTTGGCACTGGTCCACCATCCGGTCCATCGCCCTCTGGAAGACAGATACACCATTTGTGACACCGAAGGGGACGCGCAGGAAGGGTAAAGCCTGCCGTCCGCCTCGAAGGCAGTATAAGGGCAGTCCTCCCGGTGGATGGGGAGCTGATGGTAAGCGGATTTTAGGTCTATGGTCGAGTACACCTTGTACTGTGCTATCTGATTGACCGTATCTGCGATGCGGGGTAGAGGGTACGCGTCGAGCTGCATGAACCTATTGATGGTCTGGCTATAGTCCACGACCATCCTATTCTTCTCCCCATTACGAACAACCACCACCTGCGCCCTCCAAGGACTTGTGCTTGCCTCAATGGCCCCCTCCCCGAGCAGCCGCTGCACCTCCGACTTAATGAAGGCTCTGTCCTCTGCGCTGTACCTCCTGCTTTTAGTTACCACAGGTTTACAGTCAGGGGTCAGGTTGGTGAACAGCGGTGGGGGAGGGATCTTGAGAGTGGAGAGGCCACAAGTGGTGTCTGTAGTGCGGCTGTTGGCATGGTGCTGGGTGGGATGTGTAGGTCGGTGTGTGTGGGTGGTCAGTAGCGGGGTATGTGACGTATCCCTACAAAACTGGGGATTTACAACAGTGATTGGTGGGAGGGGCCCGTCATACTCCATTGTCACGCTTTTCAGGTGGCTCTGGAAGTCGAGCCCCAATAGCACAGGGGCACACAGTTGAGGCATAACCAGTAACATAAAGTCTCGATATTCTGTGCCCTGAACCATTAGCGTCGCTACACAACCCCCCCGGATGTCTGTTGTATGCAACCTGGAAGCCATGGCAACCCTCTGACTTACCGGCCGTATCACGAGTCCACAATTCTGCACCGTGTCCGGGTGGATAAAACTCTCCGTGCTGCCTGTGTCAAACAGGCAGCTTGTCCTGCGCCCCTCCACCAGGATGTCCATCATTGACCCTGCGAGCTGGTGGGGAGCACTTTGGTCGAGGGTCACGGAGGCCAGAGTTGAGTCGCTGTCTTGGTCCGGCGCGGTGGGGTGCCTCGTGAGCACTCGTGGGTCGTAGGCGGTGGGAGGTGGCGCCAACCAAGATGCCCGCCCCCATGTCTCGCAAGATGGCGGCAAGCAAGATGGTGACCCCCATGTCTCGCACGCGGTGCTGCTCAATCCTGCTTGTGGTTTGGACTTATAGGCCTTGGCGAAGTGGCCCTTCTTTCCGCAGCTGGAGCAGGTAGCTTGTCGGGCCAGGCAGCGTTTCCGAGGGTGCTTCTCGAGTCAGCAGAAGTAGCACTTCGCGGACTCACGACTGGCGGCAGCCGAGGTCGATTCACTGGTGCGTTGCAGGGTCTGTGGTGTACACGAGGCTGTCGGGAGATCGCGTGCCTGGAGAGCACCAGAGTTGTGCAGAGTGGCCTCCAGCATGTCGGCCAGCTCAATCGCCGAACGTAAGGGAAGATCAGCTTGTTCCAGCAGCCGCTGGTGCACGTACACTGACCTGACTCCCGTGACGAAGGCGTCTCTCACTAGGAACTCTGCATGCTCTTCGGTCGTCAGTTCTCGGCAGCCGCAGGTCTGCACGAGTGTCTGTAGGGCCCGGACAAACTCAGCGCTCGACTCCCCGGGCCGCTGCTGCCACGTCGCTAAGCGATGGCGCGCATAGACGGTGTTTACCGGCTGCAGGTATTGTCTTTTGAGGGCGCTGATCGCGCCGTCGTAGCTCGGCTGGTCTCTGATCATCTTGTAGAGTTTTTCGAGGAAGTTACCAGGAAAGTGGATGAAAGCAAAGGAGTGGATGTTATCTACATGGACTTTAGCAAGGCATTTGACAGGTCCCACATGGGAGATTGGTTAGAAAGGTTCGGTTGCTCACCGTTCAAGATGAGGCATTAAATTGGATTAGGTATTGGCTTTGTGGGTAAAGCCAGAGGGTGGTAGTAGATGGTTGCCTCTCTGACTGGAGGCCTGTGACTAGTGGAGTGCCGCAGGGATCGGCTCTGTGTTCTTTGTTGTTTGTCATCTATATCAGTGATCTGGATGATAATGTTGTTAACTGGATCAGAAAATTTGTGGATGACACCAGGAGGAAGAATCTACATCAGCTGGAAAAATGTGCTGAAAATGGCAGATAGAATTTAGAGCAGACAAGTGTGAGGTTTTCCACTTCGGTAGGACCTACCAGGGTAGGTCTTACACAGTGAATGTTAAGGCACTGAGGAGCGTGGTAGAACAAAGGGATCTGGGAATACAGGTCCGTTGAAAGTGGTGTGATAGCTAGATAGTGTCATAAAGAAAGTTTTTGGCACTGTCATGTGACCGGCACAATGAATATAGAATCGACTCAGGTTTTATAAAAACAAACAAACATTTATTAAACTCTACTCAAAAATATAGTGAAATATGTTTAAACGACTGACTTAACAGGAATTTAACTGCTACGCGGCAACTCTGGAACAGTTCTTAAAAGGGTAAATGCGAAAACAGTTCTTAAAATGGTAAATTCGAACACAGTTCTTAGAATGGTAAATTCGAAAGTCCAAGAGATTTATACAGTCTATTAGGAGAGACTTTCCTGAAGTAAAGAATTCCTCAAAGACGTGTCGTTACTGCTGATCTCAGCTGGAACCTGCCTTGTCCGCAGGATTCACAACAACGGAAGTAAAACGGTTTAAAGGAATTGACCTGTTCCTCTGGAGAATAGACACTGCACTATCCTTCCTTCTTTAGGCGGGGGATATCTCAGTTGCAGGTCACTGTTACTTGAACGAAGATTCAATAAAGTTCGATCCTCTCCAAAACTGCCAAACGATATCAGCTTTACTTGACTTGACGAATTCCTGTATTTTGGTAAGGTCTTCACTCTCCAATACTACTTACAATAGAAAGTAGAACTCCACTTTAAAACGAAACTGCATCATAAGACAAATACACAACAATATGGAGTAACCAACACAAAACTAAACTGAAAACTAACTACGACACGTCAGGGGTCTCTTTTATATACCTGTTGAGAACAGGTCATCATGTGACCTCACTTTTGGGAAAATTACATCATATGACCTCCGCAAGACCATTACATCATCCTCATAAGACAGTCACAAGATATCCATGAAGTATGTAACAGCACATTGGCCTTCATAAATCAATGTATTGAACACAGAAGATGAGATGTTACGTTGAAGTTGTATAAGACGCTGGTGAGACATAATTTGGAGTATTGTGTGGAGTTTGGTCATCTACCTACAGGAAAGATGTAAACAAGGTTGAAAGAGTAGAGAGAAAATTTACAAGGATGTTGCTGGGTATGGAGGACCTGGATTAAGGAAGGATTGGACAAGTTAGGACCATATTCCTTAGAACGCAGAAGATTGAAGAGGAGATTTGATAGAGATATGCAAAATTATGAGGTGTATAGATAGGGTTAATGTAAGTAGGCTTTTTAAACTGAGGTTGGGTGAGACTACAACCAGAGATCATGGGTTAAGGGTGGAAAGTGAAAACTTTAAAGGGAACATGAGGGGAAACCTCTTCACTCAAAGGAGCATGAGAGTGTGGAATGAGCCGCCAGCACAGGTAATGCATGTAAGCTCTATTTCAGTGTTTGGATAGATACATGGATGGGAGGGGTATGGAGGGATATGGTCCTGGTGCAGATGGATGGGAGTAGGCAGTTGAAATGGTTTTGACATGGACGTGATGGGCCTAAGGGCCAGTTTCTGTGCTGTACTTCTCTATGACTCTAACTCTAATGTCTGGAAATAGTTTCCAGTTTTGATGTTGACATTGACCACTCTCTGAAGTTTCTTTAGAACATGGGAATAGAGTTAGAAATGAGAATTAACACTGCTTCAGAAGTGTGACTGTCTTGTTACTATTTTATCCCTTGTTATAAGACTATTGAACAGTTCCATAGTACAGGATGAACTCATGACCTCACAGTCTAGCTCATTATGACCTTGCACCTTGCTGTTTGCCTGCATTGCACATTCCCTATAACTTTAACATTTCATTCCACACTCTGTTATTGCTTTACCTTGTAGATGCCTCAATTCGTTGTTATAATGAATTGATCTGTAGAAATGGTATGCAAGATAAATTTTTCAGTGTACCTTGGTACATAATTAAACAGTTTACCAATTTATTTGTACAGTATTTCTAGAGAGCTGGTTAAATTGTTTATTGTCAATTGCCAATGTTTCCAATCTTTTATGAGGAATGGTAGAAAAAATTTCTTTTTGAATATTTCCATTCTTGCTTTATTTATTTTTCTTCCTTGAGATCCCAATCCAAGACTTCTTAGAAATCAATTTGTGCAAATTAATGAACTGGTGTACAATTCCATAATGATTACAGTATTATTTGTGCAGGTTGGGATATGAATGTTGTTTTTAAGCTGATGATTTAATTGATTTAATTCTGTTTTAATTGTTTTCAGCCAGAATTACCATTGATAATAGTATTTCTATGTGTAAAAATGACTTTAGTTTAAATTAATTATCAGTAGCAATATGCATTATTGTTAATATGATTTATAACTAGCATTGGCAGTTTACTTAGTCATAACAGTAAAAGGTAAAATATGTTCTATAGTGCTTTTTATTTTTGATTTAGCAATTTTGACTTTCTTGCATAAGGGAGAAATTCAGGCTTATCACATTCTGATGCCTCATTCTAGGCAAAAGATGTATTTTCTATAGTTCAGTGGGTTCTGCCTAGCTTACTGGAGTCAACTTCCTTTGTTTTAGGAATTCAACTGAAGAAAGTTCAAGAGCAACGTGAGCAAGAAGCTAAGCGAGAACCAGTTGGGAATGATGTGGCAACTATTCTGTCAAGACGTATTGCTGTGGAATATAGTGATTCAGATGACGATTCAGAGTTTGATGAGAATGATTGGTCTGACTAACATGAGTGCTGCAATTGTTTTATTAACTATCACTTCATAAATTATTATGAAAAGTAATAGAGATCAAATCTGAAACTATATAGTTATTTAAATTGATTTTGAATGAGGTGAGAAAGAATGCTGGGATGTTGTGATTGTTTCTCTAGCTAGTGAACCAGAATTATTCATAATTTGAATTATTTAAACGCACCACCCAGGAGTGTGATCCATGACTTCTTTTGTTTAGATTGTAGAAGTACAATTGTTGATTTACAATGAACACATTTTGTAGGAACAAATTAAGAAACTTGGAATCAAATACCAATTAGTATGTCCATTTATTATCAACGTCAGTGTTATTAAAAATGCTTCATTGATGTATTAATGAAACATAGAAATGGAGCATTATATTTTTGATTTTCGACAAGTGAAACTTAGCCCCAGTGTCCTGGCAAATATTTGCCACCTAAGTTACTGAATCCAGCAGTTATTGTTTCCATAAACAACAACAGGTTACTATCATGTTACTATTTATGAAAACGATATATACATTAACTGCTGGATTCTTTTTGGTACAATAGTGGTTTCACTTGTAAGCAAATCCTGGGCAACAGACAACATTCAGTTTTCTTTAAGAGGGATGTGAATAGTGTTATGTATCTAAATCCAAGCCTGCCACTGAAGTAGCTTCACGGATTAAGAATGAATGGATCGTTGGGCAAAATGAATCCGTTTAGCACAGAAATTGGAATACTGACACAGTAATATGGATTCAATAACTTTTCAACAGTGCTATCAACCTGAACTTGCAGGACCCCACATATTCCCCTTCACAAAGTCACTAGTTGGGCTAGCTAAACTAAAGTTAAATTTTCATTAAACTTAAAGAAATATTTACCAGTATAATATAAACTTTGAGAATAACAACTGCAAAATAGCTCGGTACAATATTATTTTGCAGTTAAGATTTGCAACTCTTTCATTCTCAATCTACAAATTTTATTTTGATATTTTAATGATTACCTCTAATTACCATGTTAAATTGAAACAAATTATAATATTGCATTGAAATGTTATACTGTTCTACTGATGTATAATATTTATGAGGTAGACGTCAGATATAGCCAATAGTGAAAGCTTTATTTTAATTCCTGTATGCAATGTCATCGATCTTGTATGTAATTCAAATGAATACCATTTCTTTGGAATTACTGTTCTTGTTTCATATATTTGCAGTATTAACAATTTTAAAGAACAACATATCAAAACCACTTTGTAAACATAAGTTATGCTTGATTTGTTTCATACTGAATTTTAATTTACATTTTATTTTCTAATCTTATAGATGTGTAAAATTACAATGGCTGAAATTATGAAATTGAAGTCAAATAAACTAAACAGCAAAATAAAATATGTTGCCCCCAGTTTTTTTGTGTTTTATTAAACATTCCTAATATTGTGGAGAATGCACCTTACTTTCATAAGTGCAGTCTGTAAACTTTGGAATCATAATTCCTTTGGGTCCATTTACACTGTTGGAAATTAGACGTGTAGAATTTCTATCTTCCTGGCTGTGTTTCTTTCATTCCATCCAAAATTCCAGTGAAGAAAAGTTACTCAAAGTGCCCACATATATGTTGGAACTGATCAAGTAACCGTCGGTAGCCTCTTTGGGAGTTCATAGTAACAATTTGCTAATGTATTCTGGATAGGATGATCTTCTGAGATGGGGTTGAAAGTCATGGAGTGCATATTCCCAACAGGCAGCTCTTGACGCAGTGATGATTCCTTCTCCACTGCCACCTCCTACTCCCCTTCCCACTCCCTTTTAATCTAATTCAAAAGTCGTACTGTTCCTCCAAATAAATCAGAAGGGTGTAACTGCATGTACAATGTCCAAGTAATATAAATACCATAACTTTCCTGCTTCATTCAGCTGAACATCTGCAATTCATCAGGAGCAGATCCTGTTGTTAGTGTTAGTATAAAATCATGTGGCCCATGCTGCTCCGGGTTCAAAGTTCAAAGTAAATTTATTATCAAAGTACATGTATGTCACCATATACAACTCTTACGATTTGTTTTCTTGCAGGCATATGCAGTAAATCCAAGAAATAAAATAGAATTGATGAAAGACTGTACCCAACAATTTGGACAAATGACCAATGTGCAAAAGACAACATACTACGCAAATAAAAAACAGGAATGAATACATAAGCAATAAATATCAAAAACATGAGATAACAAGTCCTTGAAAGTGGGTCCATAGGTTGTGGGAACAGTTCAGTAATGGGGTGAATGAAGTTATCCCCTCTAGTTCAAGAGCATGATAGCTGAGGGATAACTGTTCCTGAACCTAGTGGTGTGAGTCCTGAGGCTCCTATACCTGCTTTCTGATGCAGCACTGAAAAGAGAGCATGGTTTGGGTGGTGGAGGTCCTAGATGACGGATGCTGCTTTCCTGCAACAGTGCTCTGTGGGGAGGTGCTCAATGGTGGGGAGGGCTTTACCCGCAATGAGGGAGTGCATGTGTTCTGTCCAATATCTAAACAAGTTCAAAGTAAATTTATTATCAAAATACATATACGTCACCAAATACAAACCTGAGATTAATTTTCTAGTGGGCATACTCAATAAATCTATAGAATAATGACCATAATAAAGTCAATGGAGGACTGCCCAACTTTGGCATTCAACTAGAGTGCAGAAGACAATAAATCTGTGCAAATACAAAAAATAATAATAATCAATAAATAAACAATAAATATTGAGAACATGAGATGAAGATTCCTTGAAAGTGAGTCCATAGATTGTGGGAACATTTCAATGGTGGGGCAAGACAAGTTACTCCCTTGGTTCAAGAGCCTGATGGTTGAGGGGTAATAACTGTTTTTGAACCTGGTGGTGTGTGTCTTGGTTTCTGTACCTTCTTCCTGATGGCAACGTGAGAAGAGAGCATGTCCTGGGTGGTGTGGTTCCCTGATGATGGATGCTGCTTTCCTTGAGATTAAACTCTGTTTAATCTCTCAGATAGAATTAAAATATTCCATGCTACCTTTGATAAGTGATTCCCTATGTTTTGGCCAAATCTTATCCCTCTGCCAAAGCTGTGTATTGAGTAAGTATTTTATTATTGTTTGTAACTTATTAGAATACACACATTGCTGTTTCTCCTTACTTTATAACAGTGTTTACCAGTTTACCAATTAGTTGAGTGCTGTCATAGAACATAGAAATCTACAACACATTACAGACCCTTCAGCCCACAATGTTGTGCCAACCATATAACCTACTCCAAAAAATGCCTAGAATTTTCCTAGTGTATAGCCCTCTATTTTTCTAAGCTCCATGTACCTATCTAAGAGGCTCTTAAAAGACCCTATTGTATCAGCTTCCACCACTGCTGCCGGCAGTGCATTTCACACACCCACCATTCTCTGTGTGAAAAACTTAACCCTGGCATCCCTTCGGTACCTATTTCCAAGCATCTTAAAACTATGCCCTCTCGTGTTGGCCATTTCACCCCAGGGAAAAAGCTTCCACACAATCAATGCCCCTTATCATCTTATACATCTCTATCAGGTCACCTCTCATCCTCTGTCATTCCAAGGAGAAAAGGCCAAGTTCACTCAACCTATTCTTATGAGGTATGCCATCCAATCCAGGCAGCATCCTTGTAGATCTCCTCTGCACTCTCTCTATAGTATCCACATCCTTCCTGTAGTGAAGTGACCAGAACTGAGCACAGTACTCCAAGTGGGGTCTGACCAAGGTCTTGTATAGCTGTAACATTACCTCATTGCTCTTGAACTCAGTCCCATGGTTGATTAATGCCTGGAACACCTTAGGCCTTCTGAACAACACTGTCAACCTGCGCAGCAGCTTTGAGTGTCCTATGGACACAGACCCCAAGAGACTTGCCATTAATATTATATTCAAGGTTGTTGCAGCAACAATCTCGCACTCATCTTGAAATCAGCAAGACCAAAGAGCTGGTTGTGGACATCAGGAAGGGTAAGAGGAGGGAACACAAACCAATCCTCATAGAGGGATCAGGAGTGGTGAGAGTGAGACATTTCAAGTTCCTGGGTGTCAAGATCTCTGAGGACTTAACCTGGACGCAACATATTGATGCAGCTATAAAGAAGGGAAGACAGTGGCTCTATTTCATTGGGAGTTTGAGGAGATTTGGTTTGTCAACTAAAACACTCGAAAACTTCTACAAATGTACCCGTGAACAGCATTCTGGCTGGCTGTCTGGTATGGGGAGGCTACTGCACAAAGTTGAAATAAGTTGCAGAAACTTGTAAAATTAGTCACCTCCATCACAGGTACTAGCCTCTGTAGTATCCAAGACATCTTCAAGGAGCAGTGCCTTAGGAAGGTGGTGTCCATCATTAAGGACCCCCATCACCTATGACCTCCCTACTTCACACTGTTACTGTTGGCAAAGAGGTACAGAAGCCGGAAGGCAAGTACTCTGCGATTCAGGAACAGCTTCTTCCCTTCTGCCATCTGTTTTCTAAATGGATAATGTACTCATGAACACTGGCTCACTACTGTTTATTGCTGTTATTTTGCATTGCTTGTTTTAACTTAACTATTTAATGGACATATATATACTTAATGTAACTCAGTTTTTTCTATATATTATTTATCATGTATTTAATTGTACTTCTGCCATAAATTTAACAATGACATATGCTAGTGATATTAAACCTGATTCTGATTCTGTTTTATTGACTGCAAAATACTTGATGTTTTAAAGTTGAAAGAAGGACTATGTAAATGTAAGTTCTTTATTTGCCGCTCAGGCCCTAACTATTTGATTGTGGTATACCCCAGGTAATGTCCCAAATCTCTATAATCTCATCTACTGGGTTTACTGTGCTAGAAAATGCTTAATCCACCACATGAAAAGTAAGTTTAAAGTTTGATGCTCAAAAATAGGGTGGAGATCACGTAGTGTTGAAATATTTAGACTGCAAAAATTATGTGGGTTGAATGATTCAGCAAAAGCTTGTCATATGGAGTTCTGTGTGAGGTTTCTTTTTCACTTCAGTGAGAGGAATCTAAAGTTAGATTTATCTAAATGGAGAAAGATTTCAGACAAGTGAACTACAGAGCAATCAAGCTGCATGCAGTGAGTGGTTAGAAAGATAAATTGAATATTGGCCTTTAGTAAAGGTGGGTTGGAATTTAGAAATGGTGAAGTACTGTTAAAATTCATGAGACCACAACTGTGGCAGGGTTGGTCTTATTTAAGAAAACATATAGTGGCACTGGAAGTAGAATAAAACAAAATCATAAACAGGAGTTTGAGACGAGCAGGTTTGCTATCATGACTCACTGAAGAAGTTAGATCTATAAATTCTGTGAGTTTTGAAGAATGCTTTTGCTGAAGCAGATGTGGCCCTGAGGGACAAGCAAGTGAGGGACACAAAGAAAACATGTTGAGATGTTTCCACTAATGAGAGAATCTTGAAGGAGGGTATATATTTACAAAATAGAGTATGATCTTATAACATTAAGTTGCATAAGAACTTCTCATAGAGGGTGATGAATCTGGAATTCTTTAACCAGAGGATTGCAGAGGCTAGATCACCAAGTATTTAAGAAGAAAGTAGATAACTTTTTGAAAGATTAGGGAATTGATGACCTCAAGAAATTGGCACAAAAAGGAGACGAGGCTTGGGGCAGATCAGCACCTCTCATATTGATAGTTGTCAGGTTAAGAGATGAATGGCCTAATCCTGCTCCAATTACATTCTTATGTTCCACCTGAAGCAATCCATGACAAATCCAGTAATGAATGGTAATAAAATAGAGCAATATTTTCATCAACCCTAATCCTCCTTCTTCTTTCATAACCCTTCTTGTGCCTGTCTCATTTTCTTACATGTCCCTCCTGAGCTATATGTTAGATGCATTAAAAAAGTGGTTCAAGTACTAAACCTTTGATGACGATGAGCTCATCAAATGACCTAGCTCTATGTGCGTCTGTAAAGCTGGAATTGGAATGAGTACATTATATGCATGAAGATTACATACTGCAACTTCTAGTGTCTTCCCCCTTTCTTTTCAGTCCTGAAGAAGGGTTGCAGCCCAAAATGTCACCTGTTTATTCATTTCAATTGATGTTGCTTGGCGTGCTGAGTTCCTCCAGCATTTTGTATGTGCTGCTCTGGATGTCCAGTATCTACAGACTTTCTTGTGTTTAAGATATTTCAAATACAGCTAGAAACCATGAAAGAATATAAGTTGCTGTTCTGAGGCAGCCGATAATGGTAAATGATGGGCACATGGATACTGGAACATTAGAAACAGCATCTGGAGCAATCTGTGCCTGGTCTAAAGAAATTTGGCATGTCCCTGTCGATGTTTACCAATTTTTAATCGATGCACCATAGAAAGCATTCCATCTGGATGCATATCAGCTTGGTGTTGTAACTTCTTTCAGGAAACCGCGGAGAGCTGTGGATACAGCTCCGCATGTCATGGGAACCAGCTATACTTCTTGCTTTCTCAGTGAAGAAACAAGCATAATCAAAGACCACACCCACCTTGGACATTCTCTCTTCTTCCTTCTCCCATCAGGCAGGTGTGATTAGTGTCTGCAAAATGATCGATGGCAGTGGAGAGTATGAAATAGAGACAGACAGTGAGAGCAGTAAAAGTAAAGCCTGCTAGAAATGTGAGATGCCAAGCACAGCAGATGCCTCAAATCTGCTGAACCTCTGAAATAAAGGTGAATACTAGGGAATGCCAGCAGTCAGTTCGCAATTTAGTGAAGAGAGAGAGAAAAAAAAAGGTTTAAAACTTTCTTTATCTCTCTCAGTCAACACCAAGTTGTGTCAACCATCCCTTCTTGATCTCTGGTCCTTCACAAGCATTCTCATTGTTCTTCCTAGTCCTTTCCCTTGTTTGCCACTTTAAAGTTTCCTCATTTTTACGAGAACTCTGAAATGTTGTTTGTTTTTTTTTCTATACACATGGAAACAAGCAATCTCTCAATCAATCTCTCTCCCCCTCACTCCTCTCCTTCCCCCTGTCTTCCTCCTCTTCCTTCCTTACCCCCTGCCATTGCTGCCGACCGGCTGAGTATTTCTAGTATTTTCTGTTGTTACTTACAATTATTCCTAGCTTCCTGATGTACATCCAGGAGTCCCGTAAAGGCAACTTCTTTCATCCTTTTATTTTACCCTAACAGGTTACACTGGGAAATCCCAGTTAGCACACTTGGGGTTTGTCAGCTGATGTCACTGCACAGTGATCAGGAACAGGGCCAGGAAGACTGGGGTCTGTAATTGCCACTGCAGCAAGAATGACCAGGTACATTATCTCCAAGCAGACCAGCAACAAATTTATATCTGCTTCAGTGCATAGCCTCATTAGCCCTTTCACATTGTCACCCACTTGAATAATCCCCATTTAAACATAATACCTCGCTGGTATAATTCAGTGATGTTGCTGAATTATTTTTATACTGACACGTAATTTTACATTTTGGATTCGAAAGCTCTTTGTTTGATTTAGTGCCAGCAACATCTCGAACACAGGAAGATTCACTATTTCTAATAATGATACATAATTACCTTGGAAGTTCCTTTAAAATGATAATAATTGTCAAAAAAAAATTGAATTACTTAAGACACCTGCCTTATGCAGGATTTCTGCCGAAGAATTTTAGGAGGAGTTCCAGGTTTTAGTCAAAGTCTTTTTTATTGTCAGAATGTGACGAAGTTGAATTAAGTGGGAATTGTAAAGAACAAATGGTTTCTACTTTAGACCATTGTACAGTCCTTATGGCAACATATTGTAAGCTTCAATTATGTTTTAAATTTAATCACATCACTAATTTATGTCAATGTTCCACATAATTTTGTACTGACCTCTTAGTTATTAAACCATGCCACTGTTTATTTTAAGCAACACCCATCAAAGTTGCTGGTGAACGCAGCAGGCCAGGCAGCATCTGTAGGAAGAGGTGCAGTCGATGTTTCAGGCGAAGGGTCTCGGCCTGAAACGTCGACTGCACCTCTTCCTACAGATGCTGCCTGGCCTGCTGCGTTCACCAGCAACTTTGATGTGTGTTGCTTGAATTTCCAGCATCTGCAGAATTCCTGTTGTTCACTGTTTCTTTTATCTAACTTTAAATTAATAATATTTTAAATTTAAGCCATTCAAACAATGTTGACTTTCAATTAGGAGCCTCACAGCCCACACAAAATGTTGGTGTCGTGACTAATGCAAGTTCTCATAATTAACAGGTTAAGCTGTCTCAATCAAACAAAAAGGAACATTTAGTTTCTGGATTATGTTTACAGAATGAAGCGTAATGACTGGTTTTAATTGGTTAAGCAATGCCATCTAGAGGCAAACTAGATAATAACATGCAAATATTAATGTTAATATCAATGTGTTGAGATTTAGTAAGGCAGGATTGAAGAAAATAGGCCAATTTTTTTCAATTGGTTGTTAAGACTGGGAAAGTGCCAAAACAGGAATAAGGGTAGTAGTTATAGATCAGGTATTTTTAATGATTCTTCATGAATAGGCTAGTGGCAATACCACTGAAGCATAGCTTTGTGATTAATGCAAGTATGACTTTTGCATAAAATTGTTTCTCTAATTTGGAGTGGAGGAAGGGTGAGGTGAGGTGCAAGGAAACTTGAACAAGAGCGGAAGAACTCTTTATAGGGAGGGTTGCACATTCAAAGCTCTCAGTTGCTACCCCTCAACCATCAGGTTCTTGAACCAAAGGGGATAATTTCACTCAACTTCACTTGCTCCATCATTGCCATGTTCCCACAACCAATGGACTCACTTTCAAGCATTCAACATACAATGTTCTCAATATTCATCACTTATTTATTTATTTATTTATTTGTCTATTTATTTAAATTTATTTATTTATTTATTTGTTATTATTTCTTTGCTTTTGTATTTGCACAATTTGTTTTCTTGTGCTTTCTGGTTGAACGCCCAAGTTTTGTAGTCTTTCATTGATTATTATTAGTCATTATTCTATAGATTTATTGAGTATGCCCACAAGAAAATGAATCTCAGGGTTGTATATGGTGACATACAGTATATGTACTTCAATAATAATCATAGTCATAGTCATACTTTATTGATCCCGGGGGAAATTGGTTTTCATTACAGTTGCACCATAAATAATTAAATAGTAATAAAACCATAAATAGTTAAATAGTAATATGTAAATTATGCCAGAAAGTAAGTCCAGGACCAGCCTATTGGCTCAGGGTGTCTGACCCTCCAAGGGAGGAGTTGTAAAGTTTGATGGCCACAGGCAGGAATGACTTCCTATGACGCTTTGTGTTGCATCTCAGCTGAGTGTACTCCTGTGCCCAACCAGTACATTATGTAGTGGATGGGAGACATTGTCCAAGATGGCATGCAACTTGGACAGCATCCTCTTTTCAGACACCGCCGTCAGAGAGTCCAGTTCCATCCCCACAACATCACTGGCCTTACGAATGAGTTTGTTGATTTTGCTGGTGTCTGCTACCCTCAGCCTGCTGCCCCAGCACACAACAGCAAACATGACTGCACTGGCCACCACAGACTCATAGAACATCCTCAGCATCGTCCGGCAGATGTTAAGTAATAAATTTACTTTGAACTTTTCAAGGCTTTTAATAAGCCATAATGGGCTGAAACCACAATGTAAACTCACCCACTACCTAGTCTCAGCTCTTGTCCTATGGGCACCATTGCTGGATTGCTTCGGTCAGATGTTTGTGATGGTTCCGGTGTGGTTTGAATCTGTTTCTCCTCCTTTTTCTGCTCCTTCAAGCTGGGTCTCTTGGTTGGAAACCCCTCAAGCAAGGACAGGCTTTTCTTATTCTTACCACTGCCTGGACAGCAAATGAAAGGCTCATCTAGGGCTCATTTTTCGATATGGCTCCTGATATTCCAGCAATCTAATGGTCTCATTCACCTTGCCAATAGCTTGGACTACCTGCTGACACATGCCACTGGGGGACTGAGCTTCACAGCAATGGAGACACCTGCTGAATTAAAGAATGGCAGATAAAATCAGTGACATGGGGTCCTGATATTTTTATGACTTGAAGGTTCTTTGGAAGTCAAGAATGAGGCATAAAACCTATTGCTAAGCAATTTTATTAAGTGTTAGAAGAATGAAGAACAAACAGGGAAAGTGGAGCTGAGAGATCAATGTAAAGAAAAAGGTAAAAGCTGTCATGGTCATCTCATATTCAGAGTAGAGATAGCTAAATTTTGTGATAACAATTAACCTATAAAATAGCCAGATTCGACAGGCCTGACACCCTGCTATTGAAAACTAAGAGGGTTTTAGAAAAATACAGAAGCCACTGTATCATAATTACTGTAAGATTCACTGACCAATCACATGTAAATGGGTGATTATATAAAAATACAAGCAAGCATTGTCTTTGACCTTGGGCCCCTAGCTCCTAAGTAGAGCATAGGCCATGGATGACCTCCCTTCCCCATCATCTCCTGAAGTTAATAGCATGGTTGGAGTTCTTCAACATTTTTTGCAATCAACTGCATGCACTGCACAGGGGATTGGCTGATACAGCTTTACCAAATCACTATTGGCTGGATTTAACCACTTCCACCTTTCATGATGGGGACGTAGGGTTGGATTTTGAGACGCAACAAGCAAGCATAGGAACGTTGAACTACAAGAAAAATAACAATTCTAACCCCTCTCCAACAGTGGATTTACCTTCTGGGAAGGGAAGCCTTCAGAAGATTTAGCCTGAAATGGCCATCTATTTTTGCAAATGTTAGATCGAGACCATATTACAGAACGTGCCTATTATAGTCAGAGTTTGAGTATTTCAGCCATATTTTGCAATGAAAACAACATTTGTTCTGGGATCTAGATTTAATATATTTTTTCAGAACAGAGGGTTTGTGGGCTACATTATTTCAATCAATGTAAACGTACAGGTAGACTCACTGATCCCTTTATTTTGGCACCGCCTGTACCTAATAAAGTGGCCGCTGAGTATAGGTTCATAGTCTTCTGCTGTTGCAGCCCATCCACTTCAAGGTTCGACATATTGTGCATTCAGAGAAGCTCATCTGCACACCACTGTTGTAGCATAGGTTATTTGAGTTACTGTCGCCTTCCTGTCAGCTTGAACCAGTCTGGCCGTTCTCCTCTGACTTCTCCCATTAACAAGATGTTTCTGCCCACAGAGCTGCTGCTCACTGGATGTTTTATTTTGTTTTTTTTTCACACCATTCCGTGTAAACTATAGAGACTGGTGTGTGTGAAAATCCCAGGAGATCAGCAGTTTCTGAAATGCTCAAACCACCCCATCTGGCACCAGAAATCATTCCATGGTCAAAGTCACTTAGATCGCATTTGGCTGTTTGGGTATTTGCATTAATCAGCAGGTGTACAAATGTTCCTAATAAAGTAGCCATTGAGTGTAGATATAAAACTTATAGAGTGAGTCAGAATTAGAAAGCTGATATTTCTGCTAACATCATTCAAATTAATTATTATTATGAATAAGACCAACATTTTCATGCATAGATTGCAATACTATTATATATTTTTAGCATTTACCCAACACAAACCATACAAAGGTAATTCATAAAATCAAAATTATTCAATGTACATTTGAAATAGTTATGCAAACTTAATGAATGGAAGAATAATAAGATTGGGAGAGTACGAAGTTTAATTAAGCATTGAGAATAACTGATTTTAGTTAATTCAACTGAAGGAAGTGTAACGGTCAGGCTGAAGGGTTTACCTGCGGAATCTTGGGGTGAGAGAAGGTGTACCTGTCAGTAGTACAGGAGTTAAATGGCACCAGAAATGGAAGAGAAAACATCTGTCATTGAGATGTAGGGTTGAAAGTGAATACAGAATGTAGGAGGATAAAAACATGAAAAAAAAACTAAAGCAAGTCTGAGAATTTTTAATCTGAGGTATTTTTAACCAGGAGTCAAGGAAGATCAGCAGGCACTTATGGATGATTGGAAGCTTTTGGGAACTATGACACAGACAGCAAAGTTTCAGATAATCTTATTATCTTACTGAAGTTGTGATGGGATAATCAGCTCTAGAAATAACAAAGGCACAAGTCAAAATTTCACATGAAAATGAGCTAAAGCAAGGAGGGGAGGGCATAATCAGGCAATGTTGCTGAGGTGGAAACAATGGCTTAACATTGTGGACAGCTTTGTTTATTCCAGTTGCAGAGAAAGGGATGGATTGCATTCCAGAGAGCAGAATTCATGTTTGGAGCTTAATGCAATTGCTTTGATCTTCCCAATTTTCAGTCAGAGAAAACATCTCATTAATTACTGGATGTCAAGACGTAGTCTGACATTTTATAAATGCTGGGTGACTCAAGTAGTGGGGAGAATTAGTGAAGGACTATTAAAATTTGGTACTATTAAAGGAAGCACCTTACCTATGCTTTGAACTGTTAATCCTAGCAGCAACTGTGTTCCAGTGAATTGTGTCTCACTAACTGTAGGTTCAACAGCTCAAAGAACAAAAAGGACCTTTACTAATACTTTGTTCTTTGAACTGCAGAAGCAATTCTATCAAAATTCAAACTTAACTTGTCACGAACAATGATTAGCTGATTTTATTCATTGCAGAAGTTGCTGAACAATGTTTCAACTTGATAAATGTGCAACAAACAGTGAGAAAATTCATCCCAAATGTCCTTCTTATTCAGTCCTGCTTCCCCTCCAGTTCCGTTGGTTCTATGGAGACTAACGAAGCCAATATGGGACCACCAGATTTTATCAAAAGTGGAACAGGAGATGCTTGGCAAGGTCCAGCACTCCTTACACCAGTTATAATGGTTCTTTGTGCATCTAGCAAATGGACTTTAAGTTCTCAAAACCATTCTCAAAGCTTCTTCTCCAACTTGAACATTGGTGGGACAGGGATTCCTATGAGGTTTATCTTGACAAGGGGGTTTCCAAAACATCTTTAAGTCTTTTGTTCTATGTGCCAAGCAATCTCTTCCTCTGATAAAGCTTCAAATATCCACACAAAATCTACAGTAGTAGCAATAATCCCAGCTTGGTTTCATCCAAAAAGATGATAACTGTTATCAATTGGAGAGATTCACACAACACTTTGTTGTCATTTTAATTTTTTTTATGGCCAAGAATTTCCTTTAAAAGGTATGTAATGCAGAGATCCTTTATTTCCTGAACCAAACTTGTTGTAAAAACGTAATGGTCTATGTGACCTTAGTTAATTTTTGTAGCACTTTCTGTATGCTTAGCAGTCACTAGATCACACGTAAGTAAAAAGTTGTTGTTCCTTTCCACGCCTTGTGGCACATTGGGCAGCAACCTTGTCATTTCATTAGTATTTGTCTGTTTTTACGAGGCCGAGTTGCCAGCTTGATGCTCAACCCAGCACGGATGGAAAACATGTCATAAACCGGCCAGATTCACACCTGGGACCACTTGCTTCGAAGTCCAGTGCGGGTGCCACCACACCACCGGCCAGCTAAATAAAAAGCTGGTGTCAGAGAAAATTTTCTCTGTCACCAAACGTAACCTAGCTTGAGAGTCAAGTTCCATTTGATATACCCCTCAACCCTAAGATTTGAACCATAGAAATGCTTAAGGTAGAGTTGGCACTTTTTGCCAAAAAAGAGAAGGAATGGCATTTGTACAGTATTTCATGACCTCATCAAGTGACAAAGCACTTTCCAGTCAACAAGTACATTTTGAAGTATAGTTAAATCCCTGAGGAAATTTTACTCCCTTTGTAGATGTCACTCATTTACTAAACAAGATAAGGCTTATATGAATCAAACACTTGTTACACTGCATGCCAAGTCAAATTGTGGTCTGGAAAGGCCACTCACTTTACAATGTTAATGAGATCTATAACCTTCTGGATTGATTTAAACCATTTCATTTTGATCTGATGGGAACTTCTTTGGAAATCACAAACTTCCTGGAGGAAAAGGGTTGCATCCAAATTTCTTCTCTGAGGTTATTTCGCATAACTTTGTAACTGGCTTTATTTCTTACATACGGTGGATTGTTGACACATTCAAAAAAGGACAGTGGTTAGCACAACACTTTATAATACGTACCAGAGACCAGGACCAATTCCCGCTACTGTCTGTAAGGAGTTGATATGTTCTCCCCATGACCGTGTGGGTTTCCTCCGGATGCTCTGGTTTCCTCCCACAGTCCAAAGATACCAGTTGGGAGATTAATTGCTCATTGTAAAGTGTTCCATGGTTAGGCTAAGGTCAAATCAGGGGTCACTGGGCAGCTCAAAGGGCTGAAAGGGCTTAGTCCACGCTGTATCTTAATAATAAACAAATAAATAAAGACAGGTAGGTAGATAGATAGAATTGCCGGAAGAACTAAGCAGTTCTGGCAGCATCTATGGAGAGAAATAAACAACTGATATTTTGTGCTAAGTTCTTTCACTAGGATGGAAATGGAAGGGGGAAGAAGTCTGGCTTCTTTTCCCCTCCTTTCCAGCCCCGATGAATGGTCTTAGCCTGAAACAACTGAATGTTTATTCATCTCCATAGATGCTGCCTGACCTGCGGAGTTCCTCCAGCATCTTGTGTGTGCTTCCCTGGATTTCCAGCATCCACAGAATCTCTTGTGTTCATCTTGTAGACTGTTAACTTACGTTAAAAGACATGACTGAAAACAAACAATGGCCGGTGCATAAAGAACCTGTACATTAATTGCAACTAATTATAAGTTTTAACACTCATAAAACCTATCAGCAAAAATGATCTAGTAGTGGCAAAACTGGAAGCTAGAGATTGTTTTAGATTTAAGGAAAAGGTTTGTAATGTTGCCATAAAGAGCAAAGAGTCAGAGGTTGGAATTCAGCAGAGTAGGACTAGACATTGATAAGGAAAGAGAAAGATAAGCATAAAAACAAGTTACAAAAATTGTAACTAAATTGTACAGTATATGAAAGGGTAAAAAAGAATAGCAAAGGTTAATCTGTGTTACTTTCAGATTGAGCCAGAAAATGAGACAAATAAATTACAGAAATTTTTTGCATTGGTTATCACGGAGGCAGATCAGGGAAGCTCCCAGAAATAAAGGAGAACCGGTCTAAAGGGAATGAGGAACCAAGAGAAAAAATACTGAGGAGAGGAATGGGAAAAATGAATGGAATTGAAAGACACTTAATCTCCAGAATTTGGTGACCTGGATTGGAAGGTTATGAAATGGGTGTGTATAGAGATGCTACTTACACACATTGTCATCTTCCAAGATACTCTTGATTCTCAAGTTACTCCCATAAATTGGCAAACAGCAAGTGAAACTCCAGTGGTTAAGAAAGAATGAAGGGAGAACCAGCTGGATGGACATCGGTAGTAGAGGAAATACTTGAATTCATCAAATGAAGTAGTAACAAGGCACATCCAAAATAAAGGAAGCTCTCAGTTCTGGGCGGGATGTCTAAAACCAGGTATCACAGTCCCAAACTAATCAGCCTTCAGGACCAAGAATGAGAAGACATTTCTTCACCCTGTGTGAATCTTCAGAATTTTCTAACCAAGAGGGTTATGGAGAATTGGTTGCAAGTAGCTCTTGGAATATTAAGGGAATCAAAAGATATATGGTGATTGTGTCTGATCTCAACAAGGGGGTGTTTTTGTTGGGAAAAAAAGAATAGCAATGCTCACTGAGTGGCAGGTCATGCCTCATGAGCCTTGAGTGAATCCTTGAAAGCACATTGATGAATGTAGAGCAGCGGATGTGGTGTATATGGATTTTAGTAAGGCATTTGATAAGGTTCCCCATGGTGTGATCATTCAGAAAGACAGGAGGCATGGGATTCAAGGAAAACTGGCTGTGTGGATACAGAATTGGCTTGCCCATAGAAAGCAGCATGTGGCAGTAGCTGGAAAGTATTCTGCCTGGAGGTCGGAGACCAGTGGTATTCCACAGGGATCTGGTATGCGACCTTTGCTCTTTGTGACTTTTATAAATGACTTGGATGTGGAAACTTTAGAGAGGATGCAGAGGAGCTGCCTGAATTAGAGAACATGCCTTATGAAGATAGGTTGAGCAAGCTAGGACTTTTCTCTTTGGAGTGAAGGAAGATGAGATGTGACTTGATAAATGCATACAAGATTATAAGAAGCGTATATAGAGAGAATAACCCACTTTTTCCAAGGGTGGAAATGGCTAATAAAAGGGGGCTTAATTTAAAGTGATTGGAGGAAAGTATAGGGGGATATTACAGATAAGTTCTTATCACAGAGAGGTGGATGTGTGGAACACCCTGTCAGGGTGGTGGTAGAGGCAAATACATTAGGGGCATTTAAGAAACTCTTAGATTAGCACATGGATGGCAGAAAAATGAAGAGTTATGCAGGAGAGAAGGGTTAGTCTGATCTTTAGGAAGATTATAAGGTCAACACAACATCATGGGCTGAAGGTCCTAAATTTTGCTGTAATGTTCTATGTGCTGTTGTTTGGCCATTGCTGGAGCAGACTTGAAGGTGATTCGAAGCGGCAGAACTGACACAAGCCAGAGTGAAGGCGCCGGGCCTGGGCCTGGGCCTGAGAGCAGGGAACCAGCCGATGCTTGACTGATTTAAGTGCTGGGCCAAACTGGAAAGGTCGAGTATGGTGGTCCTGGATCTGAGAGCATATCTAAACAGCCGTTTTAAGCACCAGGCCAGATTAAAAAGGTCAGGGCGTCAGGGCCACAGGAGAGAGACAGGCCAGTGTTCAGCTCACTGCTCACAAGTTTAACTCATCTCTGCACTGAACCAAGGCTGTGGCCTGCATCTAACAGGGTTCTGGAGCGGCTTTGACAACAGACTATAGACAATAGACGATAGGTGCAGGAGTAGGTCATTCGGCCCTTCGAGCCAGCACCACCATTCACTGTGATCGTGGCTGATCAGCCACAATCAGTATCCAGTTCCTGCCTTATCCCCATAACCTTTTATTGGATTCGTGGCTGTGGACTCACTTTTGTGAACTTCAATTCTGAATTTTATTTGTTTATTTTTACTGTTTGCACGATTCGATTTTTTTCTGCACATTGGGTGTTTGATGGTTTTTTTCAATGGGTTCCATTGGGTTTCTTTGTTTTGTGGCTTCCTGTAAGGAGACAAATCTCAAGGTTGTATATAGCATACAAACTTTAATAATAAATGTACTTTGAACTTTCCATGTTCTAACTCAGCAAGTCAGGTCACATCTATGGAGGGGAATAAGCAGCTGATGTTCCAGACCTTCAGTATGACTGGAAAGAAAGGGGACAGAAACCAGAATAAGAAGGTGGAGGAAGGGGAATGAGTACAAGCCGGTAGGTGATAGGTGAGACCTGGTGAGGGGAAGGACTGTGGTTAGGGGAGTGGAGATGAAATAAGAATCTGGGAGGTGATAGGTGGAAGGTGAAGAAGCTAATAGCAGAGGACAGTGGTTAAGGAAAAGAATTAGAATCAGATTTATTATTACCGACATATCTCTTGAAAGTTGTTGTTTTATGGCAGCAGTACAGTGCAATACATTAAAAAATTACTGTAAGTTACAATAAGAAGTATCAAAAAGTAATGCAAAATAGTCAGGTAGGGCCCTTGGGTTTGTGGACTGTTCAGAAATCTGAGGGCTGAGGGGAAGGAGCTGTTCCTGAAACATTGAGCTTGTGTCTTCAGGTTCCAGTACCTCTCCCTGATGGTAGAAATGAGAAGAGGGCATGTCCTAGGAGATGAGGATCTTAATGATGTATGCATCACTTTTTGAAGATGTCCTCAATCATGGGAAGTACAGTGCCAATATGGAACTTGCAGAATTTACTAACTACTACTTTATTCCAATCCTGTGCGTTACTGAGCTCCTGAAGAGAGCTGCTGAAGCAACCGGTAGCTTTATCATGTGTGAGGCCGAAGTACACAGGTGTTTCCAACGAGCGGACAGTCGCAAGGCTGCGGGACTGGATGGCATCCCAGGGCGGGTACTCAGAGCATGGCACAACTGGCAGGTGCGTTTACAGACACTTTTAATCTCTCCCTCCCCCAGTGTAGAGTGCCCTCCTGCTTCAAAACATCCACCATTGTTCGTGTACATAAAAAGACCAAAGTAACATGTCTGAATGACTGGCGTCCTGTCGCACTCACCTCAATAATAAGCAAACGTTTTGAGAGGCTGGTCAAGGACTACATCTGCAGCATGCTACCACCCACACTGGACCCCCTACCATTTACCTACCAACACAACCAATCAACAGATGATACAATAGCCACAGCTCTACACGCCGTTCTTACACATCTGGAGAAGAAGGATGCTTATATGAGAATGATGTTCTTGGACTACAGTTCAGCATTCAACACCATAATTCCCTCCAAGCTTGACAAGAAGCTTTGAGACCTTGGCCTTCATCCTGCCTTGTGCAGCTGGATCCTGGACTTCCTGTCAGATCCTGGCAGGTGATAAGAATGGGCTCCCTCACCTCTACCCCTCTGACTCTCAACACAGGTACCCCTCAGGGCTTTGTCCTTAGCCCCCTCCTTTACTCTCTGTATACCCATGACTATGTCGCCACCCACAGCTCCAATCTGCTAATTAAATTTGCTGATGACACTACATTGATTGACCTAATCTCAAATAATAATGAAGCAACCTACAGAGAAGAAGTCACCACCCTGACATAGTGGTGCCAAGAAAACAACCTCGTCCTCAATGTCACAAAAACAAGGGAGCCGGTCATGGACTACAGGAGGAATGGAGACAGGCTAACCCCGATGAACATCAATGGATCTGGGGTTGAGAGGGTGAACAGCTTTAAGTTTCTCGGCATAAACATCACCGAGGATCTCACGTGGTCTGTACATTCCAGCTGTGTGGTGAAAAAGGCACAAAAGGGCCTCTTTCAGACGGTTAAAGAATCCCCAAATGAGTCCCCAAATCCTGAGAACCTTCTACTGGGACACAATTGAGAGCACCCTAACTGGCTGCATCACTGCCTGGTATGGAAACTGTACCTCCCTCAATTGCAGGACTCTGCAGGGAGTGGTGCAGACAGCCCAGCGCATCTGTAGATGTGAATTTCCCACTATGCAGAACATCTACAAAGACAGGTGTGTGAAAAGGGCCTGAAGGATCATTGGGGACCTGAGTCACCCCAACCACAAACTGTTCCAGCTGCTCCCGTCTGGGAAACGATACCACAGCATAAAAGCCAGGACCAACAAGCTCCGGGACAGCTTCTTCCATCAGGCCATCAGACAGCTTAATTCATGCTGATACAATTGTATTTCTATGTTATATTGACTGTCCTGTTGTACATACTACTAATTATAAATTACTATAAATTGCACATTGCACATTTTGACAGAGATGTAACGTAAAGACTTTTGCTCCTCGTGTATGTAAAGGATGTAAGTAATAAAGTTAATTCAATTCAATTCAATTCACTGGCGCCTCCAAAGCAGACAGTGCTGTAACCAGTCAGAATGCTCTCCATGGTACACTTGTAGGAATTGGCTAGAATCTTTGATGACCTATCAGATCTCCTCAAGCTCCTAATGAAATATGGCCATCCACATGCCTCTTTTGTAATTGCATCAATATGTTGGACTCAAGACAGATCTTCAGAAACATTGATAGCCACTGCTGACCTCTCGATAAGGACTGTTGTGTGTTCACCTGACTTCCTCTTCTTGAAGTTCACAGTCAGTTCCTTGGTCTTGCTGATGTTGAGTGCAAGGTTGTAGTTACAACACCACTCAACCAGCTGATCTGTCTCACTCCTGTATGCCTCCTCAGCACTATTTGGAATTCTGTCAAAAACAGTGTGTCATTGGTGAATTTGTAGATGGTATTTGAGCTGTTCCTAGCCATACAATCATGAGTGTAGAGGTGTAGCTCCTTGAGATGTGCCTGCCCTGATTATCAGTGAGGAGAAGATGGAATTTTCGATAAAAAATGTGATTTCGATGATGAAGTCAAGGATCTACTTGCAGAGGAAGGCACAGAGGCCCTGGTTTTGAGGCTTGTTGATTAGTACTGAGGGGATGATGGTGTTGGCCACTAAGCTATAGTTAATAAAAGCAGCCTGATGTAGGTATTGCTGTTATCCAGGTAGATCAAGGTTGAGTAGAAAACCAGTTGGAATATATCAGCTGTAGACCAACTGCGGTAGAAGGAAAATCGCAGCAGGTCCAGGTCCTTGATTAAACATGAGCTAATTCCAGCCATGACCTGCCTCTGAAAGGAGTTTACCACGGTCGATGTGAGTGCAAGTGGGTGATGGTTATTGAAGCAGTTCATCGTACTCTTCTTTGGGACCATGAACAAAAGGGAAGGAGAAGGGGAATCAGAAGGAGAAGGTAACAGGTGAGAAGAAGAGATGGGGTAAGGAGAGAACCAGAATGGGGAATGGAAAAAGAGAGAATGGGAGGGGGAGTTTATTACTAGAAGTTAGAGAGGTCGCTGTTCATGCCATCAGGTAGAGGATATCCAAACAGAATAGAAGGTGTTGCTCCTCCAACCTGAGTATGGATACATCATGGCAGTAGAGGAGGCCATGGACCAACATATTGGAATGGGAAGTCAAATTCAAATTGGCGGCACCGGAGATAATGCTTTTTGTGGCAGATGGAGCCAAAGTGCTTGTTGATACGGTTCCTCCAAACTACCAATGTTGAGGAGCCACGCCATATACAATAGATGACCCTAATAAATTTGCAGGTGAAATGTCACCTCACCTGGAAGCCCACAGTTGAATGTTGCCTTGGTTGAAGTTTGTTGGTTATGAAGGAGGCTCAAGGGGGTATCTGATAGAGGTATACAAAATTAAGAGAGGACTGGATAGTGTAGATCGTGGAAAACTTCTCCCTGTATGTAGAGGTATCAACAATTAGAGGGTATAGCTTTAGAGCAAGGAGAAAAGAGTTGGTGGAATCTGAGGAAAATCTTTTGCATCCTGAAATATGGAATGCACTCTATGAGGAGACAGTGGAAGCAGATACAGTACTCTGACAACATTTAAGAAGTATTGGCACATACAATGCCAAGCATAGAAGTTACAGATCCAGGTGTGGTTGGCAGGATTAGTATATATGGGTATTTGATGGTCTACATGGACATGGTGAGACAAAGAGCCTGTTTCTGTGATTTTTGTTCTATGAGTCTGAATCAAAACAGAGGTTGAAAAATCTGTTTCCCCCTATGGCCGAGTAATGAAGAAAGTAACTACTTTTTTCTTTGGCTATTGCCTTTTGAATGGGTCTTAATTTATGGATTACATTGGCATGGTTCACTTACGACATTTTTATAACAGATGATGGAAATCTAGTCCTTATTTGGATCTTTAACTGAGTATAACAAGCTTTCCATTGGTTAAAAAGTATTAGTTTTTATATTCTTCACAGCCCAAAATGCATGTTGACTCTGTCTTTAAACTAATCTATACAGAAAGCACTTGCTTTTAATCATGTATTTGTCATTTAACAAGCATTAGAATAACTTATGAGGTCAACATTAATCTGATGGGTGCATTGATTTTTTATTAACGTATGACTTTACAGCACTTCCAGCTTCTGGTGCCACGTCTAAGTGACTATTATTGACATATGAGTGCCATCGAGCTATTTATGTACGTTGACTTTTCAGCCAAGGTTATTCACAAGGACAATGCTGGGTTTCTGTTGGGTTGAGTCATAGACATTGCCAGTGATGTCTACAAGTGACAAAATAGGTGATGTTTATTGGCACGGCCAACCAGGAGGCAGGTGTTCCATCCTCCAGAAGTGGAGATTTTGAGGTATAGGTAGGATTTATTTTCTGGAGGAGGTTACAAGCAAAGGACTTCATACGACTATCAGCTATACAGCTACTTACTTATTTATGTCATGTCCCACCAATTAACAACCTATTTTTCTGTAACTCCTTACTAAATTGCTTCCAATAAACTGCATGCCCCACTTCCAGTGCATTACAATTTGTCATTTCCTTAAAAATGCCAATTTAATTGAGATAGATATGTTTTATGATGAATTTGCCCATCTGTACCTGGCACTCCTTAATTTCACAGAAACTCAAGTACTTTCCAAGCTGGCTCTCCTCACTCGCTGAAATCTTCAAAACTATCACGTACTTGCTGTACCATTTGGAAACTCTGAAAAGTTATGGCAATAAAAGAAAATCCTAAATTTGCTAACCTGTTATCCCAGGGTATTTATTTTAAACCAAATTTGCATTCTTCGCTTGAATGATAAAATATGAAACTTTGAAAGTAAATACTTTTGGATTTATTTCTCACTTTGAATTCGCAAAGTCTTCTGTGTAAACCAGAAGGGTGGGAAACAACTTAGATTTGAGTGTAAATTGAAACCTTTCATTAAGAAATTCTATTCATTATTCGTGACATACTCAAGCAGTAGTATTCCACATAGACTACTTAGAAACTATTTTTGTAATCTCTTTGGACTTGCGGTACTTCTGTGTAATCAGCCTGTTGAAATTTCAGTAAGGCAGTAACCTTGGGCTGCTTGCCCAAAGTATCAGAGCACTATTAATGGAATTCAGCTCCAGAGGTTTTTGGATCCTTGAAAACTAAAGCAAGGTGACACTAGTGGTACTGGTAACTGACTCTGTTTCTAGATATAATTTTACCTGTGTTATAGTGAAGGACAGTTTACTGCATATACTATTTATGCACTTGAATTACCTATTAAATATACATGTTTCTTGATAGAGTGCTTTTAGAGAGTCAGTTATTAAGGAAACCTAGGGATATGGAATTAGTACAGCAAAATGCACAGAGATTAAAAGATTAGCCCTTATTGAATGTGATATTGAATATTCTATCCTTGCTTCTATTTTTCATGTTCACGTTTCTTACTTCAGAATTTTAATGTTCATTTAAACACTTATTGTTACATTTTGTTACTTCAAAACATCAAACTAATTGAAAGGAAAAAAGGGTGCTGAATGGTAACGTATCTTAGTTTTGTTGTTACTACAAGTGGGGCGTGCATATATGACATGGTGGTGTGATGACATATGGCATTCACATAATATACAAATAACCCACAATGAATTATTATTTAAACAAACAAAAATGCACCCTGCCCAAATAACAGACAATACACAGTTTATAGATATTACTGGAACTATATAAATAATAGAGAATAAAATATAAAAGGAAAATCAAAGGCGCCACACTTATCAAAGTTCAATCTCTTCGTGCACAAACAGTTGGCGCTCAGGACCCTTCTTCTTCACCCTGTGACCCCTCGGACCACCTCGACCAGCCACCTGGGACCAACAATGGTGGTCGACCAGATGCTCCACACGAGTCTGTCTCTGTCTCCTCTCCTCGCCGAACGTCCCGCTCGGGGTCCGACCCCGTTAGCGGACTCACAGCACCTGGTCCATCCTCTGTCTCTCTCTCCTGCCTTCTCCCCCCAAAACCCCGCGCATACAATATCTTACAGACACATCAAAAACATAACAACTATCCCAATTGGTTCATAACATCTTCTTATCAGTAACGTGATTCAAACAAACTGCTAGCGGGAGGACTTTCTCAGCAGTTAACATAACAAAGAAGCCCTTTCAATTATAACATAACAAAGAAGCCATTTTAATTAGACTACGCAGTGACATAAAAAAAAGAAACCCCTTACATATATAATATAACTACATCTTGTCTATCTTTCTCTCGCCTTCATTTTTCTTTTTCTGGATTCTTGTATCTCTGAATTTGCTAATTTTTTGAGAAATTAAGTCTCGTGTGTTCTCTTCCATTTCCATTGCACTTATATCATTCTCCTCTTTTGTTTCCTTTGTCTTCTTTCTAGTTTGTGCGTCTTGACCTTGGGAAGGTGAGGTGCATTTAGTTCACTGGAGTATTCTCTTATTAATCCTTCTATTGCTCCCTTCACAATCTGATCTCTCCTCTAGGTTTCCCATCCACAACACCATCTGGCAAATCCTCTGTTTTCATATCTCCAATGACTCCTTTCCTTTTGGCCTTCCATTCATCCAGCTGGGCTTTGGTCTTTGCATCTACTTTTACAAGCAGCATTTTGTTTCTCACTTGAACTTCATGCAGTAACCTTAATGAACACGGGGCAGGTTCTGCTTTTTTATATTCACGAAAGCCAAACGCTTGCAACTTTCAGGAAGCTCCTTGAATTCTCTTCCAGTTTAAAACCAAGCCACATTTCACCAGTAGCTGCCTGATAGAGGCTTTCTCAAATATGTTGCCTCCAAAAACTGCTGCAGTCAGACCAGTGCTTTCCTTCTTTCACAATCCCTCTGAGCAGCTTAATCCTTCCTTGGTCCAATGTGCCTCCCAATCAGGGGTAGAGGCTGGCACCAGCACCTGTTTGCCCTCTGTTGGGCAAAGGTTCATGGTATACATCATGGAGACAGTTGTGGCATCATCCAGTGCCTTTCTTAATCCGTGTTAATTTGACTCTGTGACACAGATTATGGCATGTAAATGGTGGATGGATCTCCAATCAAGTTGTAGTTGTTTCAGCCACACATGACCCCACATTGCTGGTCCTCCTGTTTTTACCACATACAAACCCAATGGGGCTTGTTGGTTGTTGCACTTCTCTTTTACAAATGTCATTTCTACAGAGGTTATCTTTTCTCTGCTATGATTTCTTGGTTGAATATCTACAGACTTCTATTTGGTATTTTTAAAATGCTGTTAAAACTCATTTGTGGAATGACTGAAACAGCTGAGCCAGTGCCCAATTCTATTTGAATTAATTTACTATTCACTTCTGCTGTCAGCTATGTTGCTTGTCTCTTGTTAGTTTTCAATTTTTAAGTCTCAAGGCTACTCAGTCCTAGAACACAGAACATAGAAATTTACAGCACATTACAGGCCCTTCGGCCCACAATGTTGTGCTGACCATGTAACCTACTCTAGAAACTGCCTGGAATTTCCCTAGCACATAGCCCTCTATTTTTCTAAGCTCCATGTACATATCTAAGAGGTTCTTAAAGGACCCTATTGTATAAGCTTCCACCACCGCCACTGGCAGTGTATTCCACGCACCCACCACTCTCTGTGTGAAAACTTACCCCTGACATCCCCTCGGTACCTATTTCTAAGCACCTTAAAACTATGCCCCCTCGTGTTAGTCACTTCAGCCCTGGGAAAAAGCTTCTGGCTATCCACACAATCAATGCTTCTCATCACCTTATACACCTCTATCAGGTCACCCCGCATACTCCGTCGCTCCAAGGACAAGGCCAAGTACACTCAACCTATTCTCATAAGGTACGCCCTCCAATCCAGGTAGCATCCCTGTAAATCTCCTCTGCACTCTCTCTATAGTATCCACATCCTTCCTGTAGTGAGGTGACCAGAACTGAACACAGTACTCCAAGTGGGGTCTGACCAAGATCTTATATAGCTATAACATTACCTCATGGCTCTTGAACTCAATCCCATGGGCGATGAATGCCAACACACCATACACTTTCTTAACAACACTGTTAACTTGTGCAGCAGCTTTGAGTGTCCTATCGACACAGACCCCAAGATCTCTCAGATCCTCCACACTGCCAAGAGTCTTACCATTTATATTATATTCTGTCTTTAAATTGGACCTACCAAAATGAACCACTTCACACTTCTCTGGGTTGAATTCCATCTGCCACTTCTCAGCCCAGTTCTGCATCCGATTGATGTCCCACTGTAACCTCTGACAACCCCCGAGACTATTGAAAACACTCCAACCTTTGTGTCATCAGGAAAACTTACTAACCCACCCTTCTACTTCATCCAGGTCATTTATAAAAATCACAAAGAGGAGGGGTCCCAGAACGATTCTTGTGGAACACCACTGGTCACCGACTTCCAGGTAGAATACGAACCATCTACAACCACTCTTTGTCTTCTGTGGGCAAGGCAATTCTGGATCCACAAAGCAAGGTCTCCTGGATCCCATGCCTCCTTACTCTCTGAATGACCCTGGCAAGGGCAATCTTATCAAATGCCTTACTGAAATCCATATACACTACATCCACTGCTCTACCTTCATCAATGTGTTTTGTTACTTCCTCAAAGAATTCAATCAGGCTCGTAAGGCATGACCTGCCCTTGACAAAGCCATGCTGACTGTCCCTAATCAGATTATGTCTCTCCAAATGCTCATAAAACCTGCCTCTCAGGATCTTCTCCAACAAATAGCCTACCACTGAAATCAGACTCACTGGTCTATAATTTCCTGAGTTATCTCTACTCCCTTTCTTGAACAAGGGAACAACATTTGCAACCCGCCAATCCTCTGGTACTTCTCCTGCCCCTATTGATAATGCAAAGATCATCACAAGAGGCTCAGCAGTCTCTTCCCTCATTTCCCACAGTAGCCTGGGGTATATCTCATCTGGTCCCAGTGACTTATCTAACTTAATGCTTTCAAGAGTTCCAGCACATCCTCTTTCTTAATGTCTATATGCTCAAGCGTTTCAGTCCACTGTAAGTCATCCCCACAATTGACAAGGTCTTTTTCCCAAGTAAATACTGAAGCAAAGCATTCATTAAGTATCTCCATTACCTCTTCCAACTCCATGCACACGTTTCCACTATCGCACCTGATTGGTCCTATTCTCACACGGCTCATCCTCTTGCTCTTTACATACTTGTAGAATACCTTGGGGTTTTCCTTAATCCTGCTCACCAATGCCTTCTCATGGTCCCTTCTGGCTCTCCTAATTCCATTCTTATGCTCCTTCCAAGCAACCCTATAATTTTCTAGAGCTCTAAGAGTACCTAGTTTCTTGAACCTTTTGTAAGATGGTCTTTTTTTAACTAGAATTTCTACATACTTTGTACACCATGGTTCTTTAACTCTACCATCCTTTCCCTGCCTCAGTGGAACATACCTATGCAGAACTCCATGCCACATTTACCACATTTCTGCCTTGCATTTCCCTGAGAACATCTGCTCCCAATTTATGCTCCCGAGTTCCTGCCTAATAGCATCATATTTCCCCCTACCCCAATTAAATGTTTTCCCAGATTGTCTGCTCCTATCCTTCTTCAGCGCTATGGTGAAGGAGATAGAGTTGTGGTCACGACCTCCAAAATGCTCTCCCACTGAGAGACCTGACAGCTGACCAGGTTCATTTCCCAATACCAGATCAAGTACAGCCTCTCCTCTAGTTGGTTTATCTACATATTGAGTCAGGAAACCTTCCACAACATACCTAACAAACTCTACCCCATCTAATCGCCTTGCGCTAAGGGGATGCCAATCAATATTAGGAAAGTTAAAATCTCCCATCACAACAACCCTATTATTATTGCACCGTTCCAGAATCTGCCTCCCTATCTGCTCCTCAATATCGCTGTTACTACTGGGGGTCTATAAAAAACACCCAGTAGAGTTATTGCCCCTTTCCTGTTTCTGACTTCCACCCACAGTAGACAATCCCTCCATAACTTCCTCCTTTTCTACAGCCGTGACACTATCCCTAATTAGCAATGCCACGCCCCCATCTCTTTTCCCTCTGTTCTTTTTGAAGCATCTAAAGCCTGGCACACTCAACAGCCATTCCTGCTTCTGAGACATCCAAGTCTCTGTAATGGCCACAACGTCACAGTCCCACGTATTGATCCATGCTCTAAGTTCATCCGCTTTGTTTACCATACTCCTTGAATTAAAATAGAGACATCTCAAACCATCTGGCTGAGTGCATCTTTGCTCTAACATCTGCTTATCCTTCCTCACAAACACCCGACAAGCTGTCTCTACTTGTGTTCCAATCTCCCCACCACCTGCCTCTTCACCTCGGTTCCCAACCCCCGCAAATCTAGTTTAAACCTTCCGGAATAGCATTAGCAAACCTCCCCGCCAGGATATTGGTCCACCTTGGATTCAAGTGCAACCCATCCCTTTTGTACAGGTCACACCGGCCCCAGAAGAGGTCCCAATGATCCAAAAATCTGAATTCCTGCCCCCACTCCAATCCTTCAGCCACGCATTTATCCTCCACCTCATTCTATTCCTATACTCACTGTTGTGTGGCATAGACAGCAGTCCCAAGATTACTACCTTTGAGGTCCTGCTTCTCAGCTTCCTTCTTCTTTCAGGATCTCCACCATTTTTCTCTCTACGTCGCTGGCACCAATATGTACCACAACCTCTGGCTGCTCATACTCCCATTTCAGGATATTGTGGACACGCTCAGAAATTTCATGAACCCTGGCACTGGGAGGCAAACTACCATCTTTGTTTCTATTTCATGTCCACGGAATCGCCTGCCTGGCCAACCTAACTATAGTCCCCAATTACCACTGCCCTCCTCTTCTGTTCCCTACCCTTCTGAGCCACAGGGCCAGATTCAGTGCCAGAGGCACGGCCACTGTTGCTTCCCCAAGGTAGCCACCACCCCCCCCCCCCCCCACCGCCCAACAGCACTCAAAATGGAGTACTAATTGTTAAGGGGTACGTACAGCCACGGGGGTGCTCTCCACTACCTGGCGCACCCCCTTCCCTCTCCTGACAGTCACCCACTTACCTGTCTCCTGTGGCCCTGGGGTGACTACCTGCCTGTAGCTCCTGTCTATCACCTCCTCACTCTCCCTGACAAGCCGAAGGTCGTCGAGCCGCTACTCCAGTTCCCTAACTCAGTCTCTAAGGAGCTGCAGCTCAATGCACCTGGTGCAGATATGGCCATCAGGGAGGCTGGAAGTCTCCTGGCCATCCCACATCTGACACCCAGAACCACTATTTTAATGTGCTGAGCCCCACGAAATGCTCCTTTTTAAAACTTTTCTCCCCTATCCGTGCAAAGCTCTCTCTCGCTTTGAATCAATTGGTCCACCGCAAATGCGCCGAGCCCCGCGAAACACTCCTTTGTTAAACTTTTCTCCTCGACCCGTGCAAAGCTCTCTCTCTGTCTTCGAATTGATTGGTCTGCCGCTAAGTCCTGTGTTGTTCTCATTATTATTATTGGGTTTTCATCAACAGCATGCTGATTGGTGCTCTTTTTGAAACTGCAACTTGACTCCTTATCTTTTCCTCTACTTTGTGCAGTCCATTTATTGTTGTCTGTCTGACAAGCTCTTTGTATGTGTCCTATTTTGTACCGTGGGGCACCATAGATACGTAGTGGTTAGTAGAATGCTTTACAGTACCAGTGACCCGGGTTCAATTTCCACCAATGCCTGTAATGAGTTGATATGTTCTTCCTGTGAATATGTGGGCTTCCTCCAGTTGCTCCGTTATCCTCCCACAGTCGACAGATGTACCAGTTGCTAGGTTAATTGGTCATTGTAAATTGCCCCATGATTAGATCAGGGGTAATTTGGGGGATTGCTAGGCGGCAAGGCTCGAAAGGCCAGAAAGGCCTCTTCCATGCGGTGTTGTAATAAATAAAAAGCCTTGTTGCATTTCCTGCAAGCCTTTAAACCTGCATTGGCATGGTGCATGGGAGCCCCTGCCACAATGATAACACAATTTGTTTGGCCAGGCAGGTTTCCGTTTAGACATTGCAACATTGTTCACACTCAGTTTCATTCCTGACCGCGACTCAGTTGCATCTCTGCTGTTTCCATTGATACAGCTATTTCAGCTGCTCTTCAAGTGTGAGCTGTGCTTCAGTTATGAGCTGTTTTCGAATGCTCTCTTGTAAGATTCCACAACCTAAACAATCTCTCAGTGCATCATTAAGCCTATGCTCAGACAACTTTGTCAATTTAGCCACGTAAGCTGAAATGGATTCCCCTTTCTTTAGATTCCACTTATGAAACCCAAAGAGTTCTGCAATTAGCAATGGTTTCGGTTCTAAATGTTTCTGCATTACTTTTTCAATATTCAAAAGCTGATTTCAGCTGGTTTGGTCGGAGCAGTTAAACTTCGAAGCAAACTGTATGCTCTTCCACCCAATGCACTCAGCAAAATTAGTACTTATTTATCAAAGGCTACTCCACTTGCTTCAAAATATTGCTAAATTTGCTCAAGATACAAAATCCACTTATCTCTTGTGTAATCAAACACATCCATCTTTTTAATGTAGCCAGACATTTCTGCACTTTTTTTAATGATTATTATCACTGGTACTCACTGTTTATGATTCCGTGAATTCTTCAGTTTTCTGTCTTATTTTTAAAATCGAACATCTTCTCCTTGCGAAGAAGCACATGCTGTGCTGTTTTTTTCTTGACTATTTCTTGCTGAGCTTTTTTAATAGGTAGTTGTCTCCGGTTCATATAACACTTCCTCATCACACTCCTGTAACTCCAAAATGTAAAACTAATTGAATGGAAAACAAGGGAGCTGAGAGATAATGTGTCTTAGCTTTGTGTTTACTTCAAGCGAGGGGCGCCTATATGACGTGATGGCATAATGATGTATGCCATTCATGTAATTTACACATAAACTGTATTGGATTATTTAAAAGAACAAGAATGTTTTATCAAATGATATACTTACAATATTGCTCAAATATTACTAAAATATTAAATACTCAACATTTCTGTCAAATACAGTATTTCAATCTTGTAGTTTGTCCTTGATAACCACAACATTTTCATTTTTACATTGTCCTGAAGCAAGATTGAATAGACTCATGATCAGAGTTGGTATTTAGTAGTACAGGTTTCCCTTGCCATCCGAAGGTAGAGCGTTCCTATGAAATGGTTCATAAGCCGAAATGTCATGAAGCAAAGAAGCAATTACCACTTATTTATAAGGGAACATTTTGTGAGCGTTCGCAGACCCAAAAATAACCTAACAAATCATGCCAAATAACACATAAAACCTAAAATAACAGTAACATATAGTAAAAGCAAGAATTATATGATAAATACACAGCCTATATAAAGTAGAAATACTTCTCTACAACGATTGCCTGCACAGATCTCCATAGTGAGAATCTCACGCAAGCGCTATTGGCATAAATGCGCTCTCCAGTAACCTTTAAACTATGAAGCTGCCAAATCTACCAAATAGCACATAAAATTACACAGCCTATATAAAGTAGAAATAATGTATGTACAGTGTAGTATCACTTATCGGAATTGGGAAAACAGCGCCGAGCACACTGATGATGGTGTGTTAGACTGAGTCGTTGCAGGCTGGGTGGTGCAGTGGTCCCCACCCTCCGGGCCGCTGACCCGATACATTGCCACGAAGAATGCAGCGGTAGCCGGGAGGCACCCAGCACATCTTTAAGAAAAAAGCCGAAATAAACATGCTAATTAATTAGGTGCCGCCTAGCATGTAATTGTCGGTCCAGATCAGAGGCGATGCAATCGGCCGGGCAGCACCTAATTAATTAGCATGCTTATTTCGGCTTTTTTCTTAAAGATGTGCTGTGTGCCTCCCGGCTACCCCTGCGTGCTTCGCGAATCGGTACAGTATCTGTCCGGGGACCGGGTGTTGGGGTGGTGGGAACGGGGGTGTCATCTCATCGTCGATCAGGGCAGGCAGCTCATCTTCTCCTATGACTGCCCGCCTCGATGTCGAAGGTCGAGGTTCGGCATCTGCTGTGGCTGATGTGGAAGGCTCGCTTGACTGCTGAGCCTCGCGCATTTTTCTATCATACAGTTGTTTGTAAGGACTCAAACCATCCTGCAAATATCCCCTAAAGCTATGTACCCTTTCAAAATTAAAGTCGTACTTTATCATTGCAGCGAAAATCTCATGCAGTTGTTTCACTTTCTGCATTCGGTTTCGATTGTTATCCTTTCCTCTTCCAATTGTATCAGCTCTTCATCTATCAGTTCTTGGTCATGGGATGCCAAAACCTCTTCAACATCATCTTTGTCAACTTCCTCAAGCCAAATTCACTTTGTCCTTACTTCGTTCACCACGATTGAAACGTTTAATTATGTCTAGTTTTACGCTAAGTGTAACACCCTTACTCTTTCAGGCTTTTCTGATACCTTAGAACTCATCTTGCTAATGGCTGCTCAATGCAACGTGTTAAAGCAATGCTGTTCCGAATCTGGGGGAGAGTGGCTGCTCGGGGCACGCGTTGCCTTTTATTGCGCGCTGATTTTTTATTGCATGCTGCCTTTCTTTGTAACAGTGAAAACACCTTCTGAAAACGAAAACAGGGTACTAATGTAGGTCTTTTGTAACAGTGAGGTTTCGTAAAGCGAACGTTTGAAAAGCGGGGGACATCTGTAAAACATCTCTTGGTTTTCTATGACTTAACCTCTTTTAAGTACTGATGACAAGTCAATTTTGATCATTGCGTACTTTTTAAAAAAATATTTTTTCTTATATGTTTTAAATCTTGGAATAATTCCAACATTTACTTTGTTAACATTAACTTATTTATTCAGCTTTGTGTAGGTGTATTTCTTTGAAATTTACAGATTATCTGATTGAGATTTTATTTCACACTGACAGGGTAATTTTTATGAAGGTTTCAGGAAAAATTGGATATGTGCCTATAATGAGGAACTCCACTGTTTCACTCACCTCTGCCCCCATAAAACCTATACTTTAAATTGATTGGGTGCGGGCTGTACTCCCAAGCAGTATATATGTTCATATCTAAACACCATGACATCATGTAGGAATGAAATCATGATCTGTCCCTGAAGAATACTAAAAATAATCTAACGACTTCAATGAAACTGATTTGAGGAAACAGTGAATATAGAACAATCACTTTCAAAGTCTTTGGTATGGGAAACAGCATCAAACTTCCACCCTTAGCCCTTTATTTCTTTTGCTGATCTTAGACTGGCTCTTTTAAAGTCACTAATTACTTTTCTTATGAATGTAACTGAGATACGGTAACCTTTTTTTCCCCAAGTCTACTAATTCTCCTCAATTGTACTTACAGTATCTTTTTGACCATTGCTCAGTTCAAGAACTACATCTCACTCAGATCATTTTCTTCCTGCCCCTCTGTCATCGTGTCAAGTAGCTCCAAGATTACTTGTTTTCCGCAGCTCCACATTCCCTCTTGGAGACATAAATCTGAGGTGTACATCAATGGACAGTGAACCCATGAACACTACCTTACTAACAAGAGAAAATCTGCAGATGCTGGAAATCAGAGCAACACACACAAAATGCTGGAGGAACTCAGCAGGGCAGGCGGCATGCTTGGCCTGGCCTGCTGGGTTCCTACAGCGTTTTGTGTGTAACACTACCTCACTATTCTTTTTCTCTTGTTTTGCACCACTTACATAAACTGTATGGTTATTGTAGTTTACAGTTTTTATTACTATGTATTGCAATGTACTGCTGTTGCAAAACAACCCATTTTATGACTTATGCCAGTGATATTAAACCAGGCTCTGATTCAACCTGATTTCCCAATTTACCTCTCAGTCACTAATTGTTGTTCTTCAAATAACAGTCAATTGAATTTAATTAACACTTCTAATTTAGACCATAAGACCATAGGACAAAGGAGCAGAAATCAGCCATTCAGCCCATCGAGTCTGCTCCACCATTTTATCATGAGCTGATCCATTCTCCCATTTAGTCCCACTCCCCCACCTTCTCACCATAACCTTTGATGCCCTGGCTACTCAGATACCTATCAATCTCTGCCTTAAATACACCCAATGACTTGGCCTCCACTGCCACCCGTGGCAACAAATTCCATAGATTCACCACCCTCTGGCTAAAAAAATTTCTTCGCATTTCTGTTCTGAATGGGCGCCCTTCAATCCTGAAGTCATGCCCTCTCGTACTAGACTCCCCCATCATAGGAAACAGCTTTGCCACATCCACTCTGTCCATGCCTTTCAACATTCGAAATGTTTCTATGAGGTCCCCCTTCATTCTTCTAAACTCCAAGGAATACAGTCCAAGAGTGGACAAATGTTCCTCGTATGTTAACCTTCTCATTCCCAGAATCATTCTAGTGAATCTTCTCTGTACCCTCTCCAACGTCAGCACATCCTTTCTTAAATAAGGAGACCAAAACTGCCCACAGTACTCCAAGTGAGGTCTCACCAGCACCTTATAGAGCCTCAACATCACATCCCTGCTCCTATACTCTATTCCTCTAGAAATGAACGCCAACGTTGCATTCGCCTTCTTCACCACCGACTCAATTGGAGGTTAACCTTAAGTGTATCCTGCACGAGGACTCCCCAGTCCCGTTGCATCGCAGAACTTTGAATTCTCTCCCCATTTAAATAATAGTCTGCTTGTTTATTTCTTCTGCCAAAGCGCATAACCATACACTTTCCAATTTAGAGAAACATCTTAAGGCACATGACATGAGAAAGCTTAGACAAATGATGACACTAAGACATATAAATAAATAATTGAATAGAGAACTATAAGTTTGGTTAACGAGATACATTTTATGGAACATTAGGTAGTATGCTGGAGAAGGCCAACAAGAGAAGTTCCCAAGAGGCAGAAGGCATAGATTGCAGTGGTAGTATAAAGGGAAAATGGATGGAGTGAAAATGGAGAAGCACTGAAGTCTTGGAGGATCATGTGGCTGTAGGAAACTACAGAGACAGGGAGGGATGAGGTTATGACAGATTTGAACTGAAGAATATGAATTTTGAATCTGATGTAGTAGGAGCCAATATGGGCCAAAAAGCATGGAGCTGATGCTTATGTGGCTAGGATATGGACAACATATCCTATTTGGGTAATTCAGCTAGGAGAACATTGGAAGTTAATCAATAAAATGAAATTGTTGTTTTCTTTAATTGGTTTCCTTGAGTTGGACAGGGAGTACTGAGGGCCAGCTGAATAAGTGTGAAAGAAGACTAGTGACACTGGATGTAGTAAACTTTGACAGTGTTAAATTGGGCTGAATGACTTCTTTCTGTGTTTTAAGTTCTGCTGATTAAAACATTTTACTATCTGCCCAAACCAGCAGATTCTTAGTTTATAAATGTTGCTCTCAGGCCCTGGCTCAGATTTAAATATTGGATGATTGGGGAAACAGTCAGGTGAAAAGGTGGTATGAAGAACTTTTCTGGGTAAGACAGTACATGAAGAAAACAAACAAAAAGTGAATGGGCATTTTTTTTTTGCACTGGAAATTGGTAAGTATTAGGATACAATTGGAGTCAGTGCAGGAACCTCAATCATTTAAAATCTATATTAACACCATGAAAGGAGGGACTGAGGGTACTGATGATAGAAGGAAAGCAGGTTAGCAAGTTGTGAGGAAGACATAAAGAGCTAGCAAAGAGATATGATTAGGTGAGTGGACAAAAAGATGACAGATGGAAAATAATATGAAAATGTGAGGTTATCCACTTTGAGGAAGCCAGAGGCTCGATATCTGTAATTCCAACAGAGGCTGAAGGCCTGGAGGTGACTGTCCTGGGGTTTGGAGGACTGTATGTGTGTGTGAGTGGGTGTGTGGATGGGGGAGGAGGAAAGGAACCTGATTTACTGTTGTTGCTGTTATTCTGCCATGCATTGTGGGCATGCTATGTTGGCATCAGAGTATGTGGTGACATTTGTGGGCTGACCCTAATATGTCCTTAACTCTTGTTGGTTGTTAAAGCAACCAGCGCATTTCACGGATATACATGTGATAAATAAATGAATCTGAAGACTGTAAAAGTAGATTATTATAAAAAATGGAATTTGGTGGTACAAAGGGAAACTTAGCTTGTCCGTCTAACAATTAATTGGGAAGGCAAATAGAAATTTAACCTTTATTGCAAGGAATGAGGGAGGTTTTAAAGCAGATTTATGTGTCAACAATATCTCATCTGGACCATTGCATACAGTTTTGGTCTCCATATTTAAGGAAAGGTATGCTTGGATTAGAGGCATTGGGGAAGTTCACTAAGTTGATTCCTGTGAAGACAGGGTTACTGTTTGAAGAAAGGATGAGTATGTTTGGTCTATACACAATGCTGTTTAGAAGAATAACAGATGAATTTGTTGAAAATTGTGATGAGGATTGATGGGATGGATGTTGAGAGATGGGGTTAGATAGAAGCAGAGGCATAAGAGACCACCCACTTAAAGGCAGAGATAATGAAGAGTTTGCCCTCTAGGTGGTTCATTACTCTGGAATTCTTTACATTAGAGAATGGTGAAGGTAAAGTTATTAACTATATTCAAGGCAGAAACAGACAGTGTGGAAGTAGTGTTGAAGCCAAGAATGGGTCAGTTATGATATTATTCATTGTATGAGCTGGGCTCAAGGGCCAATTTACCTACTAATTCTGTAAAATGAGGCCTAGGAGGAGTGGAAACAACTGTTTAAAAGGTGTGTGTTTGGGAAGGAACTTCCTGTATTGTTACTCAGAGGCCTAGCAGCACAAAAAACAGAGGCAAGATCTAGCAGAGCAGTCATTTTGAGAAGTGCTGTATTGAAGCTTGAAGTGCTGCTGACAAGTCTGAAGTGTGGGCTTTGGTGGACAAACAGTAACAAGGTAAGAATGAGCAGGATTTTTCATTTTTCATTGTCCTTGTGTTATTAACATGAGCAATGATGGCAGCTAGTGTTGTTCCTTCCGTGTGAGGTATGAGTTGGGAGTTCAGGCAGAAGTATAATATTCCTGACAACTGGTGTGTACAGCTGCAGCTATTGTCAGACTACATGGATTAACTGGACTCGCTGATGAGCACATCAGAGGCAGAGAGTGTTATAGAGTTTCAGGGAGATGATCACACCAAAGGTTCAGTCAAATATATGAGTGACTGTCAGGACAGGGAGACAGTCAGTGCAAGATTCTCCTGTGCTTGTTCCTTCTCAAACAAGAGCCTGTGATGAGTCGTCAGAACAGTGGCACCAGTACTGGTTCTGTTGTACAGCAGGGTAGATCAAGAAATAGACAAGCAATAGTAACCACTCAAGGACAGAGGGAATTTAAACCTGTAGCCAGAGGATGTGGGTGAGGTATTAAACAAGTATTTTGGCTCATTAGGGTGCATGGTGATATTCTACGACATGAAGGAGGGTATTAAAGTGGATAAGTTCGCAGGGTCTCGAGATCTATCCCAGGTTACTGAGAGTGTCAAGTGAGGAGTTTCTGGGGCTTTGACAGAGAACTTTGCATCCACTTTAGCCACAGATGAGGTCTCAGAGGACTGGAGAATGGTCATTGTTGTTACCCTGTTTAAGAACACAGAGAACAGAGACAAATGGGAGAAGTACAAGCCAGTCAGCCTTACATCAGTAGTAAGGAAATTACTGGAGAAAATTCTTAGGGATAGGACAACCTGCATCTGAAAAAGCATGGACTTATTAAGGATTTTGTGTGTGTGTGTGTGTGTGTGTGTGTGTGTGTGTGTGTGTGTGTGTGTGTTCTTACAAACCTGATAGAATGTTTTTAAGGAGGCAATGAAGATGATTTATAAGAGTAGGGTGGTGGGTGTTGAATACATGGACCTTAGCGAATGGATTAGAAATTGGTTTGGCCACAGAAGACAGAGGGCAGTGGAGGAGGGGTGTTAGTCTGACTGGAGGTCTGTGACCATTGATGTTTCACAAGGGTCAGTGCTGGGAACTCTTGTTTGTGACATAGATAAATGATTTGGAAAATGTGGGTAGGCTTATTAGTAAGTTTCAAAAGGTACATTTAATGTCAGAGAAATGTATACAATACACATCCTGAAATTCTTTTTCCTCGCAAACATCCACAAAAACAGAGGAGTGCCCAAAAGAATGAATGACAGTTAAATGTTAGAATCCCAAAACGCCCCCCACCGACTCACCCTCCCATGCACAAGCAGAAGCAAAGCATTGACCTCCCCTCCCCCACCAGTAAAAAAGCATCAGCACCCCCACCGAGCACTCAAGTATCAACAAAAACACAGACTTGCAGTACCCCAAAGACTACTCGTTCACCTGGTAATCCGACATACCACGGGCTCTCCCTCTCCATAATAAGGGGAAAAGGGGTGTCCCCATTTCACAGCGATGTAGATGACACAAAAATTTGCAGAATTTTGGAAAGTGACAAAGGATATGGAACAGTTGAAAATGTGGAAGAAAGAGAAATAGGAGATGGAGTTTAATCTAGAGAAGAATATGATGTTGCTTTTTGGGAGGTCAAATGTAAGAGGGAAGTACCAAGTAAACGTTAGGGCCATAAGGAGCACTGACGTACAGAAGGAATTTGGGGTGCAAGTCTATGTCTGTCTGTCTAGGTACCATATCCCATGCGGACTTTGGTGACCATGGTTTTCCATATAGATCTGTAGCACCCTGAAAGTGGAACACAAGGTGGTAAAAAAGGCATATGGCAAACTTGCCTTTGGTGGATGGGGCATTGAGTATTAATGTTGGGAAGTCATATTCCAGCTCTATGGTTAGGCCTCATTCAGAATATCATGTGCAATTCTGTTTGCCACGTTACAGGAAGGCATTGGAGAGAGTACATAAGGGGTTCACCAGGATGTTGCCTGCATTAACAAGTGTCAGCTATAAGGAGACGTTGGACAAACTTGGATTGTTTTCTCTGGAGCATCGGAAGCTGACAGGTAACCTGATAGGAGTACATAAAGTTATGAGTAGCATAGACAAGGTTCATAGTCAAAGTCTTTTCTATCCCGAGAGTGTTAAATACCTTGAATGTACTGTCAGAAGGTGTATTGGAAGCAGACACAACAATATTTAAGAGGCATTTAGAACAGACACACAAACAGGCAAGAGATTGAGGGATATGGAGCATGAGCTGTTTAAATAGGCATCACGTTCAGCATAGATACATTGTGAGCCAAAGGGCTTGTTCTTGTGCTGTACTGTTCTACATTCCTGCTTTTCAATGTTTTTTTAATCGACAGAACTAGAAATCTTAGGCTTCTCCCATCTCCCCTACCTTCCCTCTGGGGTTTCCTCTGCGGTGTGTGTCTAGGTACAGGAGCATGACCCAAAGTTTGTCAGCGACTTCTACCCAAGTGCAAAAATGCTCATTGAAACAACGGGAAGGGAGGGTAAATATTGAGTGTTGCCTACAATTAGGCGGCAAGGAATTAGAAGGAAAAGCAGTTGTTGTAACTGCATAAACTAAGGGATAGCAGAGTTCTTGTGCTTATAATAAAAACGGGCTAAAAGAGGTTAACAAACTCATTAGGAACAGTAAAATGGAAAATGAATAAGGAAGATTAAAGTGAAGTATTTATATAAATATAAATATAGTCCGAGGTCCCACGGCAATCCACCCTGTGAATTGGAGGATAACCTACTTTATAACAATAACTACCACAATTTCTATTCAGACTGGCCTTTAACAGAGCAAAACAGATGGAGGGGAGTGGAGACAAATTCACCATGATTGATTGCATTAGCATGTTGGGACTTCCAATATTTAAAATGTTCTGGGCTCATGGCACTTTTGGGTATACAGTACTATTCCTTGCATCCAGAGTCATGAAGCAGCAGATGATGTGGCATGCATCAGAATGTGACCTAGACCCTTGTGTTATACTAAATCCAACTATTTGTTACCGATATACATGCTTAAATGCAGTGACACTTTGATATCTGTCTGGTATACTGCAGCAGCTGAAAATCCCTCATATTCGAATCTGCAAGCTAATGTTGAAAATGTAGATTTTGGAGAACAGTAAGTCTGTTTTTCATCTTCCTTTCTCTGCTATCTATTTCTGAAATGGATCAAAGGGTATCTCTACTCCAATTCTTCTTTATTTCAGTATGTAAAAGTTTGAAAATTTTAAACGGCTACTTAACTAATACAGTAGAATGATTATTGGCGACATTGTCAGCCAATGAATTCAAAATGTGACTCCCTGCAAACAGTCTGTTGTACACCAAACAATTTCAATTTACTCAGTCAACAGAGCGGAGACAAAATGGTGAAATTTCTCCAAGTAAAAGTTATATACAATTATATGTGTAAAATTGCCCTCGGTCACTCACAAGTTTACTTGGCAGGGGAAATTACCCACTCACGTCCAGTATGACTAAAACATTATCCTCACCTGCAGTCTTTAACCAAAAAAGATTGACAAGGTAACCAATTTCCAGCTAAATGTCTGACAATCATGCATGCTACCTTTCATTTTTGATCACAAGAAAACGTTCTGTGATGTGGCTGAGAACAGATAACACACCAGAGAGCAGCAATCGAATCCAGCTCTTTCAGTCCATATCCAGCCTCCTGATCCAAAAAATCAACTATCCATTTCATGCCATGGGTACTCCCTGACGTGCTGAGTTCTTTCAGCAGCTCAGTTTTTTTTACAGCATCTTGTGTCTAGTATTTTCTCACCTGTAGGGGCCAAAATCCCCCATACATAGTGCAGTCTCTTCATGGCTGGGAGGGGTGGGCTGGTAGAGGAGTTGGCAAAATCTTTCAAAATGATTGAAATGGGGATCGCTGATAGATGATGGAAGACTTGCGAGATTTGTGACAAATCAATCTAGATTATTATTTGTTTTCTATGGAAGTAGGAATATTACTGAATTTAAAAAAGAAAAAATGATACTGAAACTATTATATGTATAAACATTAGTTGATATCACAATATTATCATGTGTATACGGAATGGAAATTTCATTAGGTGCACTGTGACAGGCAGTTTAAGGTGGTTTAGGGATTAACTTTTTTTCAGGGAGATGGGAAGCTGATATCATTGTGTATGTAACAGAGCTCAGGAAGCCTTTATAACACTGATCAATGAGTCACAATGCAGCACTGAAAAGCCTGTGTTGGACATAAGAATTCCATTTGCAACCAGAATAACTATATGAGGAAAACCTGGATTAAAAACAATCTGATAAATCTGGAAAATGTTCCAAATTTGGCACAGAAGTACTGTAAAAGAAGTAGGAATTATCCTGCACTGCATTCAAAAATATTTTGAAAGTACAAAGGGTGTAGTAAAAAGGACCATGAAAATAGATTTGGGGAAAGGAAATTTTAAAGCAAAATAGAGTTGTAAAATATTATGCACTTCCACAAATTCTCGAAAAACAGCTATGAACTTTACTCAGTAGCTGACGGTAACATTATATTCTGACGTGATCTATACCTGAACTGAAAGAATATCAGGGAAGCAGATGATTGGAGAAATAGAAGAGCACCTTCTGCCTTGTTGGAGGGTTGAGGTCTCCTGTGTGCAGTGCATGGCAGTGTTCCAGCTTCCATCTTGTACATTGATCCAAAAACTTTAACTGGTTACTAGGCACAATTAACAAAGAAAAATTATTCTTTATTTGGGAGCTTCCAAAATAGGTTTAATAAATAGGCGGTTCTCCTCCAGAGAAACACACACCAAATGCTGGAGGAACTCAGCAGCTCAGGCAGCATCTATGGAAATGAATAAACACTTGAAGTTTCAGGATGAGACCCTTCTTCAGGACTGGAAGGGAAGGGGTAAGGTGCCAGAATAAAAAGGTGGGGGAGAGGAAGAACAAGCTAGAAGCCAAATAGGTGGGAGAAAGAAGGAATCTGATGGGAGAGAAGAACTTACTGTGGGAGAAAGGGGAGAAAGTGAGGCACAAGGGGGAGGTGATAGACAGGTGAGAATATCAGGTAAGAGGTCAGAGTGGGGAATAGAAAAAGAGGGAAGGTAGAGGGGGGAAATAAAAGAAAAAAATACTGGAAGGAGAAGTCAATGCTCATGCCATCAGGTTGCAGGCTACCTAGATCCGGAATGGGGATAGAAATTAAAATGGGTGGCCACCAGGAAATTTCACTTTTGGCAGATGAAGCGCAGGTGCTCAAAAAAAGTCGTCCCTAATTTATGTTGTGTCTTGCCAACACAAAGGAAGTTGCGTCGGGAACATTGGATACAATAGACAATTCTTACAGATTCACAGGTGACGTGTTGCTTCACCTGGAAGGTCTGTTTGGGGGCCAGAATAGAGGTGAGGGAGGAGGTGAATGGGGAATGGTGTCATTTGCAGGAAAATGTGCCAGGAGGGAGATTAGTGGGTATGGTGGCATGGACAAGAGAATCACAGAGGGGAGTGATCCCTGTGGAAAGTGGAGAGTGTGGGGAAGATAAAGCTGTACTTGGTAGTAGGATCCTGTTGAAGATGGCGGAAGTTGCAGAGAACGATGTGTTGAATGTGGAGGCTCATGGTGTGGTAGATTTGTGCAAGAGGAGCTCTATCTCTGTTAAGAAGGAAGGAAGATGGGGTGAGTGTTCACCAGAAAATGGAGGAGATGTGGGTGAGGGCAGCATCAATGGTGAAGGAAGGGAAACACTGCTCTTTGAAGAATGTGGACATCTCAGATATCCTGGAAAGGAAAGCCTCATCCTGGGAACAGATATGGGAGAGACAAGGGAACTGAGAAGAGGGACCAGCATTTTTACAGGAGATAGGGTGGGAAAAGATTTAGTCAAGATAGCTGTGGGAATCGGTAGGCTTATAAAATATGTTGGTAGACAGTCTGTCTCTAGAGATGGAGACAGAGAGATCGAGAAAGGGAAGTGAGGTGTCAAAAATAAGCCAAGTGAATTTAAGGCAGGGTGGAAGTTGGAGGCAAAGTTGATGAAATTGACGAGCTCAGCATGGGTGCATGAAGCAGCACCAATGCAGTCATCAGTGTAGTGAAGGAAAAGTTGGAGAGCATTACCAGGGAAGGCTTGGAACATAGACTGTTCTGCATAGCCATTGAAAAGGTAGGCATAGCTGGGGCCCATCTGGGTAACCATGGTTACCCCTTGAGTTTGGATAAAGTTGGAGGAGCTGAAGGAGAAGTTGTTGAGGGTGAAGACTAATTCTGCCAGATGGAGGAGGGTGGTGGTGGAGGGGCATCAGTTGGGTGTTTTGTTGAGAAAGAAACTGAGTGCTTTAAGGCCTTCTAGATTGGAGATAGGAGTGGTGTATAGGGAATGGGCTATCATGGAGAAAGTGAGCCAGTCAGGGCCAGAGAATTGAAAGTTATTGAAGAGATCAAGAGCATGTCGGGTGTTATGGATGTAGGTGGGAAGGGTCTGAAACAGTGGGGATAGAATGAAGTCAAGGTATGCAGGTACGAGTTCAGTGGGGCAGGAGCAGGCAGAGATAGTCGGGTTTGTAGATCTTGGGTAGGAGATGGAAACGAGTAAGACGGGGTAAGGAAACCATGAGATTGGTGACAATGAATGAGAAGTCTCCAGAGTTGATAAGGTTAGTGATGATGTGAGAGACATCATCACTAATGGTCCTGAGTGGCATCTTTTCAAGGGGTAAATAAGAGGAGTGCTTACGATTCTTCCCCTCCGCCTGATTTCTGAATGGATAATGAATGCATGATCACTACCTCACAATTCTTCTGCTCTCTTTCTGTACTACTTATTTATCTTTTATATTATATTTCTTCTTATAATTTATGATATATTTATGTTGCACTGTAGTGCTGCTGCAAAACAAAGAATGTCATGACATACGTAACTGATAATCAATCCGATTCTGAATTTGAGGTGTTGTTTCTTCAGCCCACATTAGATTTTCCCACTCTTGCTTTTGAACTACAACTTCTTAACCCAAATAGCCAACAAATATTTGTTAAATATTATTATTTTGTATTACTTTTACCCCCTATCCCTGTCTACTTATTTATAAATGGTCACATCTTTCAAAATAGTCAAGTTGTCCTTATATAGGGAGGTTGGAAGTAAGTTTTTGCATGGAAGAGTGTTAGGTGGGATCTAATGGAAGAAAGGATAGTTTGTGCAAATGAGAATAAAGGAATTATAATGTTGTATGTGGATTACTGTGATGATGGATCTGAAATTGTGAAAAAGTGCTTTGGTCATTGTACTAAGTGACAAAATCTGAGGGGTTGGAGAAAGATGAAAAATGTTGGCAGTCGGATATGCACCAAGCAGATTTGGATATGGAGTTCTGAATTTAAATGACTGTGAAGTGCAGGGGGTAATTCTAATAGGGAGGTAGGTACATTTAATGTCAGAGAAATGTATGCAATATACATCCTGAAGTTCTTTTTCTTCGCAAACATCCACAAAAACAGAGTAGTACCCCAACGAATGTTTAGAACCCCAATGTTTTCCCCTCCCATGCACAAGTAGCAGCAAGGCAAAGACCCCCCACCCCACCAGCAAAAAAAGCATCGACGCCCTCCACTGAGCACTCAAGTGTGCAGCAAAGCATCAATAAAGACACAACTTGCAGTACCCCCAAAGACTACTCGTTCACCTGGTAATTCGATATACCACAGGGTCTCTCTCTCCCTCATAAGGGAAAAACAGGTGTCCCCATTTCACAGTGGGAGGGGAGACATAACAAACAGCTCACTGACTTATGATGCTAAAAATTTGTTGCGTCGCTTTTTCCGAGCTCTGTGCCCAGAGAGTTGGCACCAGAAAGGCTCAGGTTTCTGAACACACAGCCCTTGGCAGCTGAACTGCTGCTCCCGATGTTCTGTGTTCTCCCGCGATGCCTCAGTCAGGAGCACCGGCCTTGAATCAGCACATCTCCAGAGCCATGAAAATCCAGCACCCTGAAGGTCTGCTAGTCTTCCAGCCCATGTCCTTGGGATATCAAAAAGCAGCCGGTTGTAAAGCCCGGAGCGTGGGTCCCATTCCCACAAAGAACCAAAGTCAGAGTGTAACTCCGTCAGGGTCTTCAAAAGAAGCTTGCAAAGGAAAAAAGAAGAGATATCAAAGATAGAAATAGAGCTGTTTCCGAAGATGCAAGCGAAGGAGTCGCTGTTTAGCACATTCTTGACTTTGCTCCACCCTTCTAATGGGAGGACTTTTGAGAAACCAGTTAAAAGGAAAAATAAAGTGCTTTATTAAAATCAATATTTATGCTGCTGAAGTTCTGATAAAATTATTAATTGTTCTGCATTAATGGTTTTTCAATGAGAATTTTACTGTTAAGATAACTGGTTTTATGTACTTGTGGGCCAGGCTTGCCATATTGATCCACAATGGCGACAGACATATCTCGTGAACAAAACAGGAGAGATCTACTCTTAGTAACTTGAAATAACTGAAAAAATAGGACTTGATCTGAAGGACTTTTTTTGAGACTCTGCCATTTTTTTTAATAATAAATAGAATGTTGTCATAAATGGAATAAATGATTACTGAGGAATATCCAATTAACTTTTCTTTCCCTTTCTCTGCCTTAACTGTATACAAATTTATGCTGAGTTTTACATTTGTTAGAGTCCTGTTGGGTTTTCTGAAGTGGAATAAGATATCAAATTCCATTTTTAAAAGTTGATTTTGAAAAATGAACTTGTAGGGACAAAATGGGTGCATGAAGTTGATTGCAAACACAGGGACTAACACTGATAAAGTGGGCAATATTGAAAGGAGTTCTGGCAATTTTCCAATCCATTGGCTTCAGTGGAAAAGAAAGCAGAGTAAATAACAGGAAAGTAATTTTATATTTCCCACTTTACACCATCACCAAAAGTTCAAATTATTCCCATTATGCCCTACTTTGTGTTATATGTGGCAAAGTAAATTTGAGAAATAATGAAAACTACAGCTAAGTCCAGGCAAATTCTAGCTGATGTCATTTGGAAAAAAATGCTTTAAGGAACTAGAAGTGCTGATATAAATTCAAAAGAATAAAAATGACAAATATCATAGTGTTGGTGTTATGATTAAACCAAAAGCAAGATGAATGATTGGACCATTCATCAAGTCTACATTAATAAGGATATGAGTAATGATGGATTTACTTACTGCTTTAAACATAGAGAAAATGTCATCTTAGGAGAAAGTGCTGTAGGATTATTACAGCATTTGTTTAAATTAATGCCATATTTTCCCTATTTAGAGGAAGAAATATAATAGACTTAATGCTATTATCAACAATTTTGATGGGATTTTTGACCTTATAATGTAAGCAATTTAACTCTTAACAAACATAAGGGTAATTCTACTATCCTTTTGGCTACAAAACAAATGCTTGGAATATCATTTTCTGAAGTACCGATGTTTTCTGAAGTAATACTCCAGAGACATTACATAAAGGGACATAGTATAGTGCAAAATGACCTCTCAGTTTATTTCCAGTTTAAGCTCTTAGTCAACCAAGACCTAGGCCCAAAACAGCTGATTTGGAAAACCTATATCACCTGCATCAAGTCCCGATGAGGGGTCTCAGCCCGAAACATCAGCTATTTATTCCTCTCCGTAGATGCTGCCTGACCTGCTGAGTTCCTCCAGCCTTTTGTGTGTACTGCTCCAGATTTCCAGCGTCTGCAGAATCTCTTGTGTTTATCAATTACTTTTACTTGGTCTATAATTAGTTGAATTATTGATGATGCATGGGAAATAAAATCATTAAGTCAATCATCCAGAAACTGCTATAAAGAGAAGTTTTAACAAAACTGATTTCATATCCTAGATTCATCAGGATAAAGTTAGCATTACAAAACGTTAATTATAATGAGAGATTCGGGATGGTAAATCACTTTACGCGTCTTTAAATATGTGGCAGAATTCCATGGAAGATAATTATGGCAGGATATGCAGAATACATTGCAAAATGAACCAGAAATGTACAGGAGGCCTTAGTGCTGGGGGTAGAGAGGACGAATGAGTTGTCTGGCATGATGGGTCTACCATGAGGGACAGAATGATAACATTTCTGAAAACATTGAACCAAATCACTTGGCCTGTTAATACCTGGAGTCAAGTCCCCAGTTCCTGAATTCAGTGTTGTAAGAAGTTCTATTACTTCTATTGCACAGTTAATGCAACTTCAAATACCATGCAACACCTTCTGTAGCCCAGCCACCAGCCTCCGCTCAGTACACCACATCCTCATCTTTCACCTACAAAGGCATTTTTGGATTCACTTCAGTATCGTTAAAAAGATTACTTTTATTTCTTGCAGGAAACCATAGGGCATAACTGGAGGTAGCATCAACTAGTCAGTGGGAGCAAGGCCTAGCTGCATGCCCTTATCCCATAGCGAAGAAGGGCTGCTCACTAGTTGGTTAGTCATTGCTGAGATTTAATTTTTTCATAACCAGTTCTCCCTCTCATATTGCAATTACAGCATCTCCCATGTGTTCAAGCAGTTAGGATTCCTGGTTTTCACCCAGGTGGCACATGCTCACATCCCAGTAGGGGAAGGAAGTCCTTTATTGTGCATGTGGAAAGGATGTTTCCAATAGTGGGTGAGTCTAGGACCAGAGGGCACAGCCTCAAAATACAATGATGTCCCTTGAGAAGATAGCTGAGGAGGAATTTCTTTAGCCAGAGGGTGGTGAATCTGTGGAATTCACTGCCACAGACATCTGTGGAGGTTAAGTCACTGAGTATATTTAAAGTGGAGATCGATAGTGTTACAAGGATTACTCCTTCATAATAATGATCAGTTAGGCTCAGAGAATCCGAATTTGCTGACAAGTACCTTTATTGTCTCAACTGAAAAGCACGTGAACTTACAAAACCGAATATCTGTGTTCACACCTACTAAGTTTCCCTGACCCTACGTGAGCAGTCAAAGAATAGAAAAGGTAATACCCAGAGTAGGAGTCTATGCTATCCAGGTGGTCCTCGCGGTCCCTGCCACAAACACGGATTCGGCAGCGCAGTAGATACGGTAATTGCGCTTGTGAATTTGCACCTGTCAGCCAATTATTACTTAATTGTGGTAGTATTTAACTCCATACTTGTCATCGTAGTGCTTGTCGAGACTTAGACAGAGCATAGCAATGCTTCGCTGCTGTTTTGCATTCAGCCTTCCCTGAGATATTGGACTTTCAAGTCAGCTGACTCTGAAGACTAGTGGTATTTGTTTAATGTTTAGATGTTCTTTTCAGCCGCAGTGTAGGCTTTGTTTTCCTTTTGAGAGTTTAAGTTAACGGCCCTGTTTTCCCTAGCGTTTATTGTTTTATTTTCCTTTTAACACTGTTTGTATTAAAGTCTGTGAACTATCGACCTGCTTCAGTGCCTCTCACTCCGCACTTGGGCCATATCTGAACCTGGTAACAGTCCCGAGCTAATCTCCATATGTCCATGAGGTATGCAATGGTTAGCTTCTGGAGAGTTGTCACTCCTTTGTGTTCAAAGCATCTCATTTTTATACTCTTTCCTCACCAGTTCAAATGTTGTGCTTCAATCTTGTTGGCTCAACGTCACCTGACTGACCTGGGCCATTTTCTTATTGGCTCTGGTCCAGAGCTACAATGTATTGTTCTATGGCCTTTACCTTCAACTTTGTGCCTTAGGTGACTTCTTTCATTCTATTCAACTCTAAGTGGTTCATACCATTCAAACCAGGTCACCCAGACATTGGGCTCAATGAGATTACAGACTGCTTCTTTAAACCTGCTATTTACACAAGAAACAGTTTATTGGAGAATGATCTCAGGATTAGCAGATCATTAGCAGAAACTCCTTGTGTCCAGATTCAATTGCTCTGATTAAATTATCTCAGAGCAAGAATCAGTTCATCAAACAGTTCACAAAATGGCAGCTGCAAGGACAACCTCACAAAATGGTTGCCTCTGTTCCTCTTCACTGAGAGTTCTTCATTCTGACTAACACTATGTTCCTGATTAGTAAGGTTGCTGAAGGCAGGAGGATGGGGTTGAGAGGGATAATAAATTAACCATGGTCAAATGGTGGAGCAGACTCAATGGGCTGAGTAGCCTAATTCTGATTCTATGTCTTGTCTAGACTAACAATCTCCTTGTATAATAACAGAAGCACTGAGAGTACTCAGGCAGCAGCTGTGGAAAGAGAAACAAAGTTATGTTTCGGGTTAATAACCCTTCGTCAGAAACACCATATGCATTTTATTTTTGGCTTTTCTTTTCTCTTCCTTTTGATTTTCAAGTTTTGCTCTTGATATGAAATTTTCTACCTTTTCTCCCACAAGTAAAGCAATTCAGCACTAAGTTAGCATATCTTAGGCTGAGCTTGGAGCTCATCCTTTTCTTCGTAAAATTGGTGGCTAACACCACTAATGTATTTCTGGATCCAATTTTGATGCAGTGTGCAATAACAATTTCTCAGTTACAGCTCCTGCATAAGTAATGATACCCTTAGTAAACGGGTGCCTTAGTAGAAGCTCAGGTCGCTCTCATGCATACTCAGATTGCTGACATTATACCTATGATAGATATGGTATGGTGGCATCCTAGACTATACTGTATATTGTTTGTACATAAAATGAATGACAAATTGGATACTTAAAAAGCATTTCCCAGCACTTTCTGCAGGAACTAATTAATTTGTTCTGTCCCTAAGTCTCACTGTTTGATAATCATTGATTATAATTAATAGCACTACTTTTCTTGATTAAATTACTGTGGACAAAGTTCAATGATTTCTACTGTATTTAGTAAAGAAATATATTTGTATTTATAGGAACCTCTGAATTGCTTTTTGTTCTAAGGAATGCAGGTTGAAAACAGTTTGTGGTGTGCTCTGTGTGAACCTGGTTTCCTACTTGTTCACCAGGCTCTGGGAATTTCATCCATTTCAAAATGGAACAATTTAGTGAACTGCAATAGGCAGATTGAACAAAAGGCATTCCTTACAGACCTTACTCAAAGAGTTTCTCATTACATGGCTTTACTTGGTTGAGGATGAGAGTATTGGCAGCCTATACCCATATCAGTTCCCTTAAGAAATTCTTGGTTTTATTATCTCCTGGACTTTAACTAAGCTGGCCTAATGCAAAAATACTTTTAATAATCCGAAATGAAACAAAACTGCTTCAAATACTCAGTGGAGCATGCAGCACCTGCAGAAAGACCGTTCGAGTTAATGAATCCAGATCATGACCTTTCATCACATTGAACTGTTATGCAGCAAACTGATACCCAGCCAGCCAGTTACCCGTTCCTTTGCTCTGATCCTGCAACATCATATGTTTCTAATCTGAGATTTTCCTGTGGCAACTGAGCCTCGGTGCAGCAAAGACATCAGTGCGTCTCATAAAAGTGGAATTGTCAGAAGAACATTTTTTTAACCGTTTCTAATGTATCTCATTTTCTCCCTTGACATATTTCAAGTCCAGCTCTGTTGTTTCTGCTGTGACAAAACACCAGATTTCATAACATCTGTCAGTGATAACAAATCTGATTCTGATTCTGGGTTCAGATAAAATAACATACAAATAATATATAAACTGTAATGAAAGAACAAAATCTTCCATCTGAATTAATAGTAATCAGCCTTAACTTTTCATTAACGTCACCTTTGGACATTATTAGGAATAGTTAACATCAGCCTTAAAAATTTTATTTTTTTAATTGATTTAGAGATACTGCACAATAACAGGACCTTCCAGCCTAATTACACACATGTGACTCCTAATCCATACGTCTTTGGAATGTGGGAGGAAACCCGGAATACCTGGAGGAAACCCATGCAGTCACAGGAAAAACGTACAAACCCTACACGGACAGTGGTGGGAATTAAACTCGGGTTGCTAACAATCTAAAGTGTTATGCGAAGCGCTGTATTACCATGCCACCCTGAACATGGTGTGGAACTTTTCATTGGACTAGGGCCACTTATTGTTCCTTTTGTTGAAACCAAACCAGCTACATATTCAATCACAAACAAGAAAAAAATCTGCAGATGCTGAAAATCCAAGCAGCACACGCAAAATGCTGGAGGAACCCCGCAGGCCAGGCAGCATCTATGGAAAAAAGAACAGTCGATGTTTCAGGCCGAGACCCTTCGGCAGGACCCTTATTCTCAATTTTTGAAATTGCTTTAAGTGGAAAGCAGCCCAACACTATGGTATCGAGTTAAATATATTACATTGAGTTTATATTTACAAACGGATTGTTCACACATATTTCCTGTTGCCAGTCATGGTACTAAAATGCAGGATCTTCCCATCTCCACCACTTTTGCAGTAACCTTCAGGAATGGAGTAACATAGAGATCTGGCCTTGATCTGTGTGGGTGACTGGGGAGGCAGAAGTGGAGAGCAGTTACTTGCAGAAAATAACAGTGTGAACATTTCCTCCAGGTTTTCCACTGAACAACCAGAGTACAAAAAAGAAAATTGCCTTCCAATAGAAAGCTACACTCCTGTCATGCCATTATATTGACTTATTTGTCACCAGGAAATGTTTGTCTCTGCTGAATATTTTTATTATAATAATGTAGGTGGAAGAGTCCCCATAGAATGCAAAATTCTGCAAATCTCCACATCCATCATAGATCTCATTCTGATAACTGAATCAAATCAACGACCCTGTTGCAGAACTGGGCCGTGCACTGTTACAAGCACCTCTCCTTCTGTTACTTGTTTAATTTTCATGTGATTTTCTTACGTATTTGAGCTCTATAATTATTCTCTTTTTAACTGAGTCTATTGGCCTGATCCTTCCTTTAAGCACCTTTTTAACAGTTTCAATCTGCCTTTCTTTAATAACAACTTTAGATGTCACACAGACTTCTTTACACATACAAAAACTCTTTGTTTATAGTTGGCAAAAAAAGTTATCTGGATAATCACAGGACTCTTTCTGTTCAAATAGTTGCATCTTTTGATTGTCAATATTTTCATTGAAGCTGTCCTTACATTGGGCACACTTTCATTGCCCTTTCTAAACATTTCCAGTTCATTTGACAGTTTTCTTCCTTTCCTTTTTTACTGGGGGTGCTAAGCTCTTCTTCCAAAGAACCTTGAGTGAAAGTATGAGCAGAGACCAAAGTGTGTATGTGTAAGCCAGATGATATCTAAGGAGCTGGCATAAACCATAGTTCTGGTTTTCTGACCATTAGCCTGATGTATTTAGAGATTGTAAAGGAAATGTGATCAGCCTTTGGAACAAAACCACGGGATCATATTGTAGATCACATTCATATCAGGATGTGAGACGTTCAGTAGCTTGAGAAAAGGTGCTGTTCCCCAGACTCAGAGCAATATTTTGTTATATGTATTGGTGCAGGAACACTCTGAGGGTCAGTAGCCTGGAATTGATGTATTTAGTGATACAGCACCAAGCAGGCCATTCTGGCCCTTTGAACCGTGCCACCCCAGCAACTCCACAACCCCAATTGACCCTAACCTATTTACGGGATAACTTCAATGACCAATTAACCTACCCATACCTGGTACACCTTTGGACTGAGGGGGGAAACCAGGACACCCAAAGAAAACACACAAATTCCAAGGGGAGGATGTACATTGAACTCTGAACTCCAATACGCTCTGAGCTGTAATTTCGTTGCACTAACCGCTACGCCCATGTGATCCAGATAATCTGGAAGTGCTAAAGTAAACAGTTAATGTTGATGGAAGCTGTCGGTGCCCCCAAGAGGCTACTGTCAATATTAGAAACAGTCATTGTCTTGCATGGTTAACCTTATTCAGTGTGCTGGATACAACAAAAAACAGATCTGATGCTTTCCCAGTGTATATGACAAATAAATGCTTCTCGGGCTTCCAGCCAGGTACACGTATTGATTTTATCTGATGTTTCGATGATAAACTCTGCTATCTTCATCAGGGATGAATCCCCAATGCCCGAAAAAAGCTTATTTGTCCATATAATGATTTATACACTGTTTCATAAAAGGCCACATAATGCTAGTAAAGATAATATTGAATGTACAGTATTAAAATCAACTTGCGTTCGTATTGTACCAACAAGGTTGGTATTGTAACACTGGAGATATCGAAGCTATAGGTTTGAGTTATGAGGAAAGACGAGATATGCTGAGACTGTTTTCCCAAGCACAAAGGGACTGGAGGATGACATCACAAAAACATATCAAGTCATGAGGGGGGTGGATACGGTGCATGCTCTCAGTCTGTGTCCTAGTGTAGGGGAGTCAGAAACTAGAGGCAATAAATTTAAGGTTAGAGTGGAAGATTTGGAGGAGCAGTAGGTGTTTCATACAGAGTGATGGAATGGACTGCCAGGTGTCAGTACAATAACAGTACATATTTTAAAGGCATTTGGACAGGTACATAGATAGGAAAGGTTTAAATAGATATGCGCACAGGCAAATGGAACTCACTTAGAAAAGTACTTTGGTCGGTAAGGGCAGGTTAGCTTGAAGGGCTGGTTCCATATAATATAACTCTATGGCTCAATGACTCGAATTTAGCAACTACCCCAGGTCTTTAGCCAGAGGGTGGTGAATTTATGGAATTAGTTACCACAGACAGCTGTGGAGGCCAGGTCATTGGCAGGCCAGGCAGAGCTTGATAGGTTCTTGATTGGCCTCAGCATCAAAGGTTACAGGAAGAAGGCAGGAGAGTGGGGCTGAGGAAGGGAAAAATGGGTCAGCCATGATTGAATGGTGGCGCAGACTTGATGGGCCAAATGGCCTAATTCTGCTCCTATGCCTTACGGTCTTCAAATGCAGAAGGAGCATCTGGAATGGCCTTGAGAACCTCAAGTATCTCTGCCAGGACTATGCAGACAAGGAATAAGGAGTGCACCAACCTATGCTCTAAAGCATCTCCTTCCCCACCTGGGCCGAATCTGCAGGTCCATATAGCAAGTGCCTCAGAATCTGTAGAAATGAGATAGAAGCTGGTCATCCATTAATGTCAATGGACTGCAGAAGAAGGGCAATGATGAACAGATGAATAAATCTATTTTTCAGATGGAATGAGAGAGTTTCAGGGAAGAAGCTCCATATATTGGAGGTCTTAATCATACATTATCTTTAATAACTGCTTTTACACAAATCATTGGTATTAATCTGAATGTCATATTTCCAAATTATTTCACTATTTTAATTCTTATTAATTTGTGGAAGACTGTACATCACTGGGTTTGGTGGCAACATTATTTGTTCCAGGACCTACAGTACGTATTACTCTTAAGTTAATAACAACGAAGAAGGGCACTTCGACATCGTTAGTATTCCAAAGCACTTCACAGAAATGTTGTCAAATTAGATGTAATTAATGATGTTGTGGAACAGAAAGAGGTAGAGACTCAAAAGAGCTTATGAGGAAATTCCAGACAGATTCGAGAGAAAGGCTGGAGTGACAGTTTCAGGGCCAGCTGATAACAGCCCTGAGGGAAAAAGGCACATAGCGTCATAGACAGAAGATCGTTCAGGTCACCATGTCCATGTGGATCAAAAAAGGACTGTTCTGTTTACACTCATATCTTGGGTTTCATCCACTTCCTGAGAGATTACATCTCTTTGCAGTCTAATCTAACTGCCGTTTAAATGTAGTGAAATTTCCTGCTTCCATCAAGCACTGAGGCACTGGGGTTCAGGCATCCACTTCTCACTCAGTGACAAACGTTTCCTCAAATCTCCTTGAATCCTTCTACCTATTAATTCAAGACTACTTCACCTCACAATTGGCTTCTTAGGCTTATATATTTGTTCTAAAGCAAACGATCAAGGGCTAGGTAGGCTCTTATCTCCAGCCTCAGCAACATTCTCGTAATCCTCATCTTTCTCCTCAGCACTTGCTCTATTGTGTTTATGTGGTGGAGAAGACTTGGTGGGCTAAGTAACCTAATTCTGCACTATGTCTTTTGTTCTTTTGGTCCTATATCCTCCCTGTAGTATGCATGATTGAATGTGATTGAATTACAATTTCATGTAATTCCAGCAAGACTTCCACCCTGAAATGTCACAGCCAATAAGTAAGTATCCCAAATATATCCTTCACCACCTGTTTGGCCCGTTCAACTGTCTTTGGTGATCTGTAGATTTGCATCCCAAATCACTCTGATTCTTTACGTCCGTCTGGATTGAAATCAAGTTGGCACTTCCTTCTGACCCAACCATTCTATTGATATAATTCTGCACCCAAGAAATTCCCCCTGTGGGCAGCCATCCATTCAATAAGTGTTAGCTGAAACATCACCCTCTGCTTTGGTCCATAGAAGACATTTTTAAAAAATCTAACTTCACTTTCCTTGGATCTTATGGGCTTTTACATTCTAGATCAATGCTATCTGAGACTTCGCCAAATGCCTTGCCCAAATCTTTGCAGACTATATTGAAAAAGCCACTCTCATCAAAACTCCACGTTGCCTCCTAAAAAAAACAATTCTCAAATGACATCTTCTTTTAAGAAATCCATACTAACTGCATAACAAATTGTATTAAGCTGGATGGCTTAGCAGCTTTTGGCCTATCCCTTCTCCCTTTTAAAAATGGTCCCATTTAACCAGTCTTCTACTGCTCCGACACCAAACATGTGGCAAACAGGACTGCAAAAGGGTTATTGTACCCAATGACATTTCCTTGCTTGTTTCTTTTGAAAAATCTATAATTTCTTATTCTGAGCCTGATATTTTATATGAGAGATCCTTAAACATAGCAAGAAAGGATGCATGGTCACAGAGTATTACAACACAGAAACACGCCCTTCAGCCCATCTTATCTGTGCAAAACTAATCTTCAGCAGAATCCAAACTACATGCACTCAGACCATATCCCTCGAAACCCCTCCCATTAATGTATCTATCCAAACTTCTTTTAAATGTTACAGTTGAACCCACATCTACTAATTCCTCGGGCAGCCTGCTCCAAGCTCGCACCACCTCTGAATGAAGAGGTTTTACCTCAGATTCCCCTTAAATATTTCACCTTTCACCCTAGACCTATGACCTCTAGTTCTAGTTTCACTGAACCTGCCTGGGAAAAGCCTGCTTGCATTCACCCTGTCTATACCTCTCATAATCTTGTATAGATTTCCCTTCATTCTCCTGAGCTCCAGGAAATCATTATCTATTCAACCTTTCTCTATAAGTCAGGTTCTCAAGTCCCAGCAAAATCCTTGTAAAAGTTCTCCCTTTTTTTCTAAGTATTTCCAGTACTTTCCTGCTTTAATGAATCTCCTGTTCCCTTTCAGGATGAAAGGTTTGTAAACCTGTCACTTTGACAGTTGCTTTACTGTTGGCCTTTAGGGCCCAGAGCATTTAAGGACATCCCTTGATGCCAGCAGCAGCCTCATACCATGGTGTGGGATGGAGTCAATAGGGAGGACCAAGATGTGGACGAAAAGCAATATGGAGTTGCAATAGGTTGATTGATTGGTGTCCATATTCTATTTGACATACAGTACATAGATTGTTTTATAATGTTGATATTGTCCTGTCTTTTTATCGTTGTTCAAGTACCCATTGTGATCACCAAGGATAGACTGGAATTGATTTGGAATGATGAAATGGGATGGTTTATTGTAATTTTTTGAGCCCATTTTATCTCTCTGGCAGGAAAACATTTTGTTCCCTTTCTTCGTTTCCTGTCCTCAACCCCATCTGTGTCCACATAACTGGTGCCAAGGCTGAGCCTGGATGATCGTAAGGCAGTGCCACAGGAAGGTCCTGCTCTGCTGAGTTGCTGGCTAGATTAGCCCTTCCAGACTTTTCTGTACGCTTCAAATTATGTGGCCTTTGTGTTTATTGGATGTATTTTTCATTCTGCTCCTTTACACAACACTTACAACAAGAGTAGCAGGAAAACTTGAAATGCTTAAATCATCATTTCATTTTTTCTTATCCTGAATGCAATAAATATCTTCTCAAGGATAAGAGTGAACGTTGCCAATCACTGAGTTTGTGACAGTTGCACCCATCTGGTGATCTCATTTGCCACCTTTATGGTTACTTCTATATTAAATTTTTAGAATATTACCTAATATCAAGCCCACATAAGCTGACTGACAAGCATTTTGAAATATTCAAGCTGATAAAAAAATGACCTATCTGAAGTTCAACACAGAATTACCATCTTCATCAATCTTTCTACACTTTGCTTCACAGTCAGGCAGGGAGCAAACATCACTCTCTCACTGCATTAAAAGTTTCATATAACTGTCATTCCAACTAAATATAGTTTATCCACAGATCAATCTACCTTTTAATTACCAGAATTTACCGGCTACTGTTTTTAAATCAATAGAATTTGACAGAAGAAAGGACCAGTACTCCTAAATTAACAGATCTTCTCTTACTGATTAGCGGATTTAATTACAGTTATATTTAGCTTGGGATTTGGCAGGTTAACATGAACTTAAGTTGTACTGTCCAGGCAGTATTTGAGAGTGCTGTTATTTCTGTTATTTCTGTTTCTTACTACAGTAGTAGAAGATTTGGAAGCTCCTCTTAGCTTTGTTAATCCTGCGTCCCTAAATGTGGGAGATAAGTGGCTAACGATGTGCAAGTCAGCACACACAAAATGCTGGAGGAATTCAGGAGGTCAGACGGCATCTGTGGAAGTGAATAGATTGTCAACGTTTTGGGCTGAGACACTACTTCAAGATTGAGAAGGAAGGGCAAAGGTGGCAGACTATCTATTCACTTCCAGAGATGCTGCCTGACCTGCTGAGTTCCTCTAGCGTTTTGCGTGTGTTGCTTTGCGGCAAAGTCTGCATCTGCGGACTTTCTCCTGTTTATAACGTGCAAGTCAGCCTACCTTAGCCTGAACACGAGTTGACTATGATATCAAGGGGCAAGTTGATGGCTTTTGCATCCAACATGCCTGCTCCCTGCAGGCATACAAAATGCATTACTGCTGGATTTGTAGGGATCTCAAAAAATCCTACCAGGAAGATTCCTATAAACAATTTTTAGGTGGTTGGGCACGAGGTGATGGAGAGCAGGCAAGCTGAAGACTCTTCCGCTAGGAACCAGAGTGGGGGAGCAACTTTGTCCAGGTTAGAAACGGATTTATTGTTACTGACATGTGAGGCTTTCTGTTTTGCCGGGGGGGGGGGGGTGGAATCAAAATAAAATAAATCAACTTGCCAGCACATTTCTAAGTTTGGTGTAATTTTAAATACAGCAACCAAAAATAATTTGGATCTCAAAAGAATAAAATGACAGATGTCAAAATTGGCAGCAGTCCAAATGAAGAGATGGGATACACAGAAACTGTTGATGTTTTGCATTCACTTCCTTTGTGATTGGCTAATTGAGTGATATTTCCGGGAATAAAGCCATTGGGCTCCCACTGGAAGAATTATTGTGCACAATGATAAAGCAAAATTTCCATTTGGATTCAGATTTATGATCCATGCACAGATGAAGCAGGGGTATCCGTGTGTTAAATGCCTATTTGTATTCTCATTGTGAGCTAAGGGACAGCACTGAATATCTTGGATTCTCTTTAGATACGTGACAAGTGATATGTTTCTTACTTATCTCTCATAAATTTTGCAGCTTATATCAGTTGTACAAGGAACTAAGATGAAGTATGTTGTATCAGTAAGGTTGTAAAATTGAAAAGCATTCTGGGTTGTACCAGTAATACCATTTTAATGTATTTCAATTAATCCTGATGTTTTAGTATTGCTTAACTCTATGGGTTCAGCAATTGTCTTCCAGATTGCCATCTACTACGGCTGCACAGTTCCACTATTCAACATATATTAATGTGATAATAAATTTTAAAAGAATCTACGGGTTTCTTAGCTTTAACTTGCTTCAGAATGGTTTGGATAATCAGTATTGTTGTCGGTTCAGTATGGTTTCCAGATGCTGGATTTACCTGTCAGCCACACAGTTATCAGATTTGGTCAATTATTTCCAAGGAATGATGTCATACAGTACCAGACTGTGCAGACCAACATGCATCCATTGATATTAATGCCCTACTAATCCCACTTCACTCTTCCCACATTTCCATTGTTTCCTCCTACATGCCTTGATGCACAAGGGTAAAAGAAACTTTTGTGGTCTATTTGTGCTCCTTCTCTTTGCATTTGTCAATGCTATTGACCATTATGTTAAATATACATCAACCTTGCACTCAACATCAGTAAGACCAAAGAATTAATTGTGGACTTAGAAAGGGTAAGATGAGGGAACACACACCAGTCCTCATAGAGGGCTCAGAAGTGGAAAGAGTGAACAATTTCAAGTTCCTGGGTGTGAACATCTCTGAGGACCTAACCTGGACCCAACATATCGATGCAGCTCCAAAGAGGGCATAGCAGTGGCTATATTTCATCAGGAGTTTGAGGAGATTTGATAAGTCACTAAAAACACTTGAAAATTTCAACAGATGTGGAGAACATTTCTAACTAGCTGCATCACCGTCTGGCATGGGTGCTACTGCACAGGATCAAAGTAAGCCACAGAGAGATGTAAAATCAGTCAGGTCCATCATGAGTATTAACCTTCGTAGTATCCAGGACTACGAAGGAGTGATGCCTCAGAAAGACATTAAGGAACCCCCCCCCCCCCGCCGCCAAACCCAGGTCATGCCTTGTTCTCATTGCTACCATCAGCAAGGAGGTAGAGAAGTGTTAAGGCACGCCGTCAGTGATTCAGGAACAGCTTCTTTGCTTCTGCCATCTCATTTCTGAATGGACATAACCTCACTACTTTTTAATTTCTATTTTGCTCTTAGTTAATTTAACTATTTTATATATATATATATAAAATATACTTACTGTAATTCATGTTTTTTCTATTATTATGTATTGCATTGTACTGCTGCCACAAAGTCAACAAGTTTCACAATATATGCTGGTGATGTTATACCTGGTCCTGATTCTGATATTTGATCAGTAGCACCAAGCCTCAAACATTTCACCTCCTCTCCATAGGCTGTCTCGTCATTGCTAGTGATGAGCCCTGCTACTGTCGTTTCTTCAGTAAACTTGACAATGTGATTGCTTGGGTATTTGATCATGCAGTTGTGCATGGGCAGAGTATACAACAGTGGGCTCGTCACACTGCCCTGGGATCACCCGTGCTGAGGGTGATGGGGAGGGAGGAGCAGTTGTTCACTATGACAGTCTGAGGTCTGTAGGTGGGAAGTCCAACACCGGGCTAGTCTCCATCATGATCAGGGTGAAGCTGTTGGATTGTTTAAAAAGATGTAGGGGGATCGGATGTCCTAACACAAGGTTCACAAAAGGTTGCTTTGCAGGTAATTAATCGTGATGAAAGGTCTTGGCCCAAAACATTTACTGTCTATTCCCCTCTGTTGTGTTCCTCCAGCATCTGCAGAATGTCTTGTATTTATAACAAAATAGTTTCATTCATTTCTATGGGAATTGAATACAAAAGTAGGTTATGCTGCATCTTTTTTACAGGCAAATGGTGAAATCAAATCAAATCTGGAGTACAGTGACTGATTAGCCTACTAATTGGCATGTCCTTTGAATATGGAAGGAAATAGAGCACCCCAATAAATACATTTGTCACCAGTCCTGCCCAGTCTGGCTTATGTGTTGCTTCAGACTCACCAATGTGATTGACTCTAAACTGCCTCCTTAGTGCATGGACAACAAAACTGGCCAATAAGGCTTTGTGTGTCAATGCAAGGAGCATTCGTAACAAGGTGGATGAATTAAAAGTGCAGATTGTTATTAATGAATATGATATAGTTGGGATCACAGAGACATGGCTCCAGGGTGACCAAGGATGGGAGCTCAACATTCAGGGATATTCAATATTCAGGAGGGATGTTGTTGTTCGTCCATCATTGTCGTCGATGAAGACCTCGACACCATTATGATGGTGACGAGACCAGCGCTTGATTTGGACTTAAGTGAGGGAGAGTTGCGCAGCGTCAGCCTCACTCTTTCTTCCCAATTCCCATCTGGATCCAGCGGCAAGACAAGAGTCGAGACGGCTGGAGATGGGACTAGGCGCAGTAGATGACCAGGACGTCTTCTGTGTCTTGTTCTGCTCTACACATTCCACAACGCTTGCAGAGACCGCCTTCTTGACCGTTGGACCTTCCGTTGGTCTCGTCCGCTCAGTCCGCTGGAGTCTGTCTTCACATGCTGGGATAGACAACTCCCTATCTCACCGAGGGTTTGAGACCCGTCAGCTACCCTCACCTGGTTTAGCCGGCTTGTCGAAGCCGTTGCCCGGGGTGTGGCCGCTGTCGCATGCAAACAGCTACGGGGAGCCACAGGTGAGAGCTGAGTGCCAGGTGGAGACCAAAGGTGGACAAACCACCCTGAAAAGGACGCGACATGCTCCCCCACCAGAGGTACTACCCCTCCCTGACACTCCATACACCTCAGGAGGGATAGACATGAAAGAAAAGGAGGTGGGGTGGCAATGCTGGTTAGAGAGGAGATTAATGCAATAGAAAGGAAGGACGTTAGCCGGGAGGATGTGGAATCGATATGGGTAGAGCTGCATAACACTAAAGGGCAGAAAATGCTGGTGGGAGTTGTGTACAGGCCACCTAACAGTAGTAGTGAGGTTGGGGATGACATTAAACAGGAAATTAGAAATGCGTGCAATAAAGGAACAGCAGTTATAATGGGTGACTTCAATCTACATATAGATTGGGTGAACCAAGTTGGTAAGGGTGCTGAGGAAGAGGATTTCTTGGAATGTATGCGGGATGGTTTTCTGAACGAACATGTCGAGGAACCAACTAGAGAGCAGGCCATTCTAGACTGGGTACTGAGGAAGGGTTAATTAGCAATCTTGTTGTGAGAGGCCCCTTGGGTAAGAGTGACCATAATATGGTGGAATTCTTCATTAAGATGGAGAGTGATATAGTTAATTCAGAAACAAAGGTTCTAAACTTAAAGAAGGGTAACTTTGAAGGTATGAGATGTGAATTAGCTAAGATAGACTGGCAAATGATACTTAAAGGTTTGATGGTGGATATGCAATGGCAAGCATTTAAAAATCGCATGGATGAACTACAACAATTGTTCATCCCAGTTTGGCAAAAGAATAAACCAGGGAAGGTCGTGCACCAGTGGCTGACAAGGGAAATTAGGGATAGTATCAATTCCAAAGAAGAAACATACAAATTAGCCAGAAAAAGTGGCACACCTGAGGACTGGGAGAAATTCAAAAGTCCAGCAGAGGAGGACAAAGGGTTTAATTAGGAAAGGGGAAAAAGATTATGAAAGCAAACTGGCAGGGAACATAAAAACTGACTGTAAAAGCTTTTATAGATATGTGAAAAGAAAAAGATTGGTTAAGACAAATGTAAGTCCCTTACAGTCAGAAACAGGTGAATTGATCATGGGGAACAAGGACATGGCAGATCAATTGAATAACTACTTTGGTTCTGTCTTCACAAAGGAGGACATAAATAATCTTCCGGGAATAGTAGGGGACCGAGAGTCTAGTGAGATGGGGGAACTGAGGGAAATATATGTTAGTAGGGAAGTGGTGTTAAGTAAATTGAAGGGATTAAAGGCAGATAAATCCCCAGGGCCAGATGGTCTGCATCCCAGAGTGCTTAAGGAAGTAGCCCAAGAAATAATGGATGCATTAGTGATAATTTTTCAAAACTCTTTAGATTCTGGATTAGTTCCTGAGGATTGGAGGGTGGCTAATGTGACCCCGCTTTTTAAAAAAAAAGAGGGAGAGAGAAACCGGGGAATTATAGACCGATTAGCCTAACATCAGTGGTGGGGAAAATGCTAGAGTCAGTTTTCAAAGATGTGATAACAACACACTTGGAAAGTGGTGAAATCATCGGACAAAGTCAGCATGGATTTGTGAAAGGAAAATCATGTCTGATGAATCTCATAGAATTTTTTGAGGATGTAACTAGTAGAGTAGATAGGGGAGAACCAGTGGATGTGGTGTATTTGGATTTTCAAAAGGCTTTTGACAAGGTCCCACACAGGAGATTAGTGTGCAAACTTAAAACACATGGTATTGGGAGTATGGTATTGATGTGGATAGAGAATTGGTTGGCAGACAGGAAGCAAAGAGTGGGAATAAATGGGACCTTTTCAGAATGGCAGGCAGTGACTAGTGGGGTACTGCAAGGCTCAGTGCTGGGACCCCAGTTGTTTACAATATATATTAATGACTTAGAAGAGGAAATTAAATGCAGTATCTCCAAGTTTGCGGATGACATGAAGCTGGGCGGCAGTGTTAGCTGTGAGGAGGATGCTAAAAGGATGCAGGGTGACTTGGATGGGTTTGGTGAGTGGGCAAATTCATGGCAGATGTAATTTAATGTGGATTAATATGAGGTTATCCACTTTGGTGGCAAAAACAGGAAAACAGATTATTATCTGAATGGTGACCGATTAAGAAAAGGGGAGGTGCAATGAGACCTGGGTGTCATTATACACCAGTCATTGAAAGTGGGCATGCAGGTACAGCAGTTGGTGAAAAAGGCGAATGGTATGCTGGCATTCATAGCAAGAGGATTCAAGTACAGGAGCAGGGAAGTACTACTGCAGTTGTACAAGGCCTTGGTGAGACCACACCTGGAGTATTGTGTGCAGTTTTGGTCCCCTAATCTGAGGAAAGACATTCTTGCCATAGAGGGAGTACAAAGAAGGTTCACCAGATTGATTCCTGGGATGGCAGGACTTTCATATGATGAAAGACTGGATCAACTAGGCTTATACTCGTTGGAATTTAGAAGATTGAGGGGGGATCTGATTGAAATGTATAAAATCCTAAATGGATTGGACAAGCTAGATGCAGGAAGATTGTTCCCAATGTTGGGGAAGTCCAGAATGAGGGGTCACAGTTTGAGGATAAAGGGGAAGCCTTTTAGGACTGAGATGAGGAAAAACTTCTTCACACAGAGAGTGGTGAATCTGTGGAATTCTCTGCCACAGGAAACAGTTGAGGCCAGTTCATTGGCTATATTTAAGAGGGAGTTAGATATGGCCTTTGTGGCTAGAGGGATCAGGAGGTATGGAGAGAAAGCAGGTACAGGGTTCTGAGTTGGATGATCAACCATGATCACACTGAATGGCGGTGCAGGCTCGAAAAGCCGAATGGCCTACTCCTGCACCTATTTTCTATGTTTCAATAATAAATGCCAGTATTGCCATTGATACCCATGTGCCATTTTGGTGGGCTGCAAGCATTGCAAGAGGCTGTTCATTGGTGAAGCTGCGCAAGGTTTAAAAATAGCTCCAAGCCTCTTGAAACTTTTCGGCGGGCTACAGTCATTGCAATCTTTTAGGTGCTTGGCAGGCGCCAATAAAAAAGTGGGGTGTAAGTGAAGCAGCCATTGTGTAAGCGAGTCAGTGTTAGAGTGGTTAGGCTTTGGCTCAACAGGCTTGGGTGAGAACAGGGGCAGGCTACTACTGAAGATTGAAAAGTTAGAGGTATCACAAGGGTATGCAGGATGCTAGTTCAGGTGGTGGAATGCTCCTTCTGTGAGATTTAAGTTTTCAGGGTACCTTATGGTCTCTTGGACGACTACATCTGGAGGAAATGCACCCTACTTCTGACCCTGACTGACAAGGTTAAGGAACTGGAACTGGAGCTGGAGCTAGATATACCCACAACTATCTGCGAGGTTGAAAACCTCTTAGATCATTTCTTTACTGAGGTGATCACACATGCTCCAGCTGACACAATCACATGTATGTGTCAGCGGCTGGGCACTCTGAAGCATTCTAGTGGGCCCTCTCTGGCCATCCGGGTGCCTGACAGACCCTGGGTATTTTGTGACACTGTTTCTCGTGGCCCACCATGAATGCAGATGCATGTTAGCTCATCGCTGCCTGCCCTCAATGTGCCCAGTCCATTTTCTCCAACCGGTGGCCCTCTGGGCTCCAAGAACCTGCCAGTCCCTCGACAACTATGGCCCCATATTGCCAAGAATTTCATCACAGGTTTTGCAGCTTCCAATGGGGCAGGATGATCATGATAGTGGTGGACCAGTTCTCCAAGATGGCCCACTTCACTGCTCTTCCCAGACCTCCATCAGCCACTGAGACAACGGACCTGTTTCTCCAACATGTTGTTCGCCTCCACAGCTTCTTTCGGGACGTTGTGTCAGACCGGAACCCACAGTTCAGCTGCCACTTCTGCTTGCTCCTCTGCACCCCAGTGTGTTTGTCCTCTGGCTATCATCCACAGACCAATGGACAGTCAGAAAGAGCCAATCAGCAAGTGGAGAAGCTTCCTCAATGCTTCACTGCCTCCAGCCCTTCCACATGGAAGAAATATCTCTCTGGGCCGAACTGTCCCACAATCTGCATGCTTCCTCTGCCATGGGCATGTCACGCTTTGAAATTTCCCATGGTAGGGGAGTCTAGGACAAGAGGGCATGACTTCAGGATTGAAGGACATCCATTTAGAACAGATACAGAGAAATTGCTTTAGGCAGAGGGTGGTAGATCTGTGGAATTTGTTGCCACGAGTGGCTGTGGGGGCCAAGTCATTCGGTGTAGTTAAGGCAGAGATAGATAGGATCTTGACTAGCCGGGGCATCAAAGGGTATGAGGAGAAGGCAGGGGAGTGGGGATGACTGGCAGAATTGGATCATCCCGTGATTGAATGGTGGAGCAGACTCAATGGGCCAAATGGCCTACTTCTGCTCCTATATCTTATGACCTTATGGAAATGCTTCATGGCTACCAACCCCCTGTTGTTCCCTGTGGAGGTCTCATCTGCCAGGACCCTGGTTCACTGATGCTGGGATGTTCGTAAGAGGGCACAGAGGGGCAGCCTAGCTGCCAACTGCACCCTCTGCTGCCAGGCTGCCATCGGCACTCAGCCAGACTACTCCAGCCCAGGGACCATCTCTGGCTGTCCACCTGCGATCTGCTCCTGCACACCAACTCTCTCAAGAAGGTTCATGAGAATGATTCTGGGAATGGAAGGTTTGATGTATGAGGAGCGTTTGATGGCTCTGGAGTTTAGAAGAATGAGGGGGGATCTCACTGAAACCTATTGAATGTTGAAAGGTGTAGATAGTGGTTGTGGAGAGGATGACTCCTCTTGTTGGTGAGTCTGGGACCAGAGGGCATGGCCCCAGAATAGGGGGATGTCAGTCCAGAACAGAGATGAGAAGAAATTTCTTTAGCTAGAGGGTAGTGAATCTGTGGAATTCATTGCCATGGAAGACTGTAGAGGCCATGTCATTGAGTATATTTTAGGTCGAGGCTGATAGGTTCTTGATTAGTCAGGAAGTCAAAGGTTACAAAGAGAAGGTGGGGTTGAGAGCAATAATAAATCATCCACGATGGAATGGCAGAGCAGAGTCGATGTGCTGAGTGGCCTGATTTGCTCCTATGTCTTTTGAACAATGGCCCGGTTATCTCACCAGTTTTGTCCACACCGTACACAGACAACTACAGGAGCTCACACCAGGCATGCAGTATAGTACTCAGATGACACAGTCATGATTGACACTTCCAACTCTGATGACTGCATCAACGAGGAAAACAGTTAAATTTGCTGGACAGTGCACAAAAAACTAAGGAAATGGTGGTGGACTTTAGAAAACATCAGTACACTGTCCCAATCCTGGAAATAAGTGGCCAGTCGATAGAGCGTGTTGGAGAATACAAGTACCAGAGCACAAATAAAGATAAATAAAATCACCTTTATGACCAACGGTGGGTTGATTCTCTCCAAGTGCCAACAATGAACGTTTTTCCTCAGGAAGATGTAGAAGGTTCAGGTCCAGCCATCAGTTCTCCAGACATTTTACAAATGCTTCATTGAATCAATATTATTCTACAACAGCACAGCATGCTTCAGAGCAAAGAGCACTATCAACCTCAACCCACTCAACAGAATTGTCAGAATAAGTAGTAAAATGATTGGAACCAGAATCACTCAGCAGCTCCATAGGAGATGGACAATAAAGAAGGCTCGACAGTTAGTGGGGGATTTCACACATACTAGACTCTCATGCCATCCTGACGCTGCTACAGGTCCCTGCCCATCAGCACCAGCAGAGCCTTATCCAGTTTTGTGCCTTCCTCCATTCACCTCCTCAACATCCAATTTTGAATATATAGTATGCATAGCACCCTTTGACAGTAAAAACAGTCTGTTTTATTATGTATATTTGTATTTCAAATCACACGCATTAATTCTTGGTATTTATTATCTACTAGACAACGGGGTGACCCATTGGGGCACCCTTTGAGAGGAGGGTCGTGCAGTCTGATGTGGCGAGAATGAACATTAAATTTTCCTGAATACTATTGGTATCATTTTGCTTTGGAAACTGAAGTAGTAAACCTCATTTATTAAAGAAGAATGATGCGTAGCAAAGCAAATATAGCTCCTCCTCGTTTAACGAAGGACACTTTTGATGGCATCATTTCTGGCTTATCTGCCATCCAGGACATCTCAAATGTCCTCTTTCTTTAAGGATCATAGTTTCCCTTCTGTTGTCATCAATGATGCCCTCACCCGCATCTCCTCCATTTCCCGCACTTCAGCCCTCATCCCATCCTCCTGTCATCACAACAGGGACAGAGTTCCGCTTGTCCTCACCTACCACCTCACCAGCCTCTGGATCCAGCACATTATCCTCCGCAGCTTCCGCCACCTTCAACAGGACCCCACCACTAAGCATATCTTTCCCTCTCCACCCCTCTCTGCTTTCCATAGGGATCGGTCCCTCCACGACTCCCTGGTCCACACGTCCCTCCCCACAGATCTCCCACCCGGCACTTATCCCTGTAAGCGTAAGTGCTACACCTGTCCCTACACCTCCTCTCTTGCCACCATTCAGGGCCCCAAACTGTCCTTCCAGGTGAGGCAACACTTCACATGTGAGTCTGTTGGGGTCATCTATTGCATCCGGTGCTCCCGGTGTGGCCTTCTCTACATCGGTGAAACCCGACGCAGATTGGGGGACCGCTTCGTCGAGCACCTCCACTTAGTCCACCACAACAGACAGGATCTCCCGGTTGCCACCCACTTCAATTCCACTTCACATTCCCATTCAGATATGTCCATACATGGCCTCCTCTACTGCCAGGATGAGGCTAAACTCAGGCTGGAGGAGCAACACCTCATATACCGTCTGGGTAGTCTCCAGCCCCTGGGCATGAACATTGAATTCTCCAACTTCTGGTAATTCCCTCCCTCTCCCTTTCCCCCAACCCTGTTTCACTCTGCCCCTTCCCCCAGCTGCTTATCACCTCCCTCATGGTTCCGCCTCCTTCTACTACCCATTGTGCTTTCCCCTATTCCTTCTTCATCTTTCCTGCCTATCACCTCCCTGCTTCCCCTCCCCCACCCCTTTATCTTTCCCCTTGCTGGTTTTTCACTTGGTACCTACCAGCCTTCTTCTTCCCACCCTCCCCCCACCTTCTTTATAGGGCCTCTGCCCCCTCCCTCTTCAGTCCTGACGAAGGGTTCCGGCCCGAAACGTTGACTGATCATTTCCACGGCTGCTGCCCGACCTGCTGAGTTCCTCCAGTGTGACGTGAGTGTTGCTCTGCCACCCTTGTTCTTCTGGTTGTCATTCCGGAGACGTGCAGCCCTTTCATCCCCCATCTCTTCATCTCTTCTGTTGTTTGTTGTTTGTCTCTGATCCTGGAGACGTGCATGCCTCTCCTCCTCTGTCTCTTCTCTCATCTTTTTTTGTCCTGACTCTTTGACCCTGGAGTCATGGGGCCCTGGCCTCATCCGATTCTTGTTCTCTCCCTCCCCTTGCTGCTTCCCGACGACACTTAGCATCATCTCTTGACCATAATGTCCCCCTTCCCTTTCCACACGGCATAATTAGGCTGACCATTATTTTTACCCTAATGCTGGATAGAAGATACGAAGCAGTAACACCAAAGGATGCTGATTATTCTTGATGATGTGGTTGGCGCTCTCCTAAATGGACGTGATAGAGTCATCGCTGTCCTTTGACTGCAGCAAAGGGTTTTATGAGTGTCTCGAAGTACGTCATTACAATAAGATTTAATTATCTCTTATTGATGGGTGGCAGTTAGATCTGTCCCAATCCTGCACATGCTGATGGTTATTAGCAGAATGTGGACCCCCCCAGATTTATTACCCATTGTGAGTATTTTATATTGTGGTATGGTGTGTATTTTTTAAGCTCTGTGATCTTGTCCTTACCACTGCACAACCGTAGTTCTTCACAGAAAATAAAGTGAATTGAATTGAATTGAAAGTGGAGGTTGACAGGCTCTTAATTAGTAAGGGCATGATCTCCCATCAGAAATAATTACTGTGTTATCTCCATGTCCCTTGGTTTCTTTAATATTCAAAAAATTACAATCTTTATTTTAATCGCAGACAATTAGTGAGCCTTCATAGCTCTCCATGAAAGACTATTTCAAAGATGTACCTCTATCTCAGTAAAACAAAAATACTCCACATTTCAGTCCCGAATGGCCCATCCCCTTTTTCAAAACTGTGCCAGTTATTTAATTATCAGTTCTACATTTAGGTACAAGTATGGATATAAATCTCCTTACTCACCACAGTATGCCACCCATTTAAAATTGATTAAATCAAGGTCATAAATAAGCAAACATGGGTGTATTCAAGCATGTCCTGCAGTTTTAAATCATCGCCATCCAGGCAATAATTGAACATGACTCTATACTCTTCATTCTATTAAGAAATAAATTTTCTTTCTGCTCGTTTATTTATCCTTCTGCGCTGGTGTGTGACACATTCTACATCTGTCTGAGAAGAGAAGTTCAAAGTTCAAAGTAAATTTAAGTACACCATAAATGTCACGATATATAACCCAGAGATTCATTTTCTTGTGGGCAATCTGAACAGGTCCTTAATAATAATACATACAAGATACATAGTAGAATCAATGAAAGACCACAGCAACTTGGGTGTTTAACCAGTGTGCAAAAGACAATAAAGAGTGCAAATACAACAAAAAAGAAATAATGTTAATAATAAAAAATAAATAAATAAGCAACAGATATTGAGACCATGAGATGAAGAGTCCTTGAAGGTGAGTCCATAGGTTGTGGGAACATTTTAATGATGGGGCAAGTGAAGTTATTCCCTTTGGTTCAAAAGCCTGCTGAGAGGTAAAAACTGCTACTGAACCTGGTGATGAGGGTCTTGAGGTGCCTGTACCACCTTCCTGATGGCAGCAGCGAGAAGAGAGCATGACCTGGATGGTGGGGGTCCTTGATATTATAGTGGAATATCTGTTTGCATTTATTTGCCAATAATGCTACATAGCACGGGATAGATCCTATTCACCAGTCTTGTATAAAGACATGATCCAATCTAGTAGCATATTACAGATGGATTCACAGGGACTAAAGTCCAGATTTATTATCACTAGCTCATGAGACGTGGACAGTGCAGACCTCCAAATATGACCCGCCTCAGATTGTCATTCAGAGGATAGTAAAGAATCAAACACTTCAAAAGGTCCGAAGCATGTATAGCTCAGGCAGGGAAGGGGTGGCAGATTTACTTCCCTCAAAGACCTTAATGAACTGGATAGTGTTTAGCAACAACTCACAAGCACAACCCCAGCTGCTAAGGTCGGATTTATTCTCCTGTTTCTGGATCATGGGTACAAAGGAAAATATAATGTTTGTACATGGAGAAAATATGGCTGCAAGGGAGGTAAAATTGAAATCAGGGCCTTAAGTCCCCCCTACCCCCTCTCCATATTACTAACTAACGTACGGTCTCTGAAAAACTGAATACATCGGTGCAACAGTGCAATACCAGAGGGACATCAGTGACTGTTGTGCACTCTGCTTCACAGAGACATGGCTCACCCCCAATACTGGACACAGTGCTCATGCCCTTAGGATTCAACATCCACTACACGGACTAGTGGCATCAAGTGCAGGCATCATTTGCTTCATGATTAACTCATTGTGGTGCACAGACATGGCAGTTCTGTCTCAGTCCTGTTCCCCCAACCTGGAACATCTTACAGTTAGGTGATGTCCATTCTATCTGCTGAGGTAGTTTTCCACTGTACTCCTGGTTGCAGTGTACATTCCAGCACTGGAAAATGTCAGGCTGGCACTGGAGGAGCTGTGCACTGTGAAAGTGTAATTTGATGTCTTCCCTATCATTGCCCAGAACCTTAACCAGGCCAGCTTGAAGAAGTCTTTGACCAACTACCATCAACTTGTCACCTGTGGAACCAAAGGAGCCAACACTTGATCATTGTAACACCACCAACAATAACACTTACTGTGCCATCTCACATCACACACTGGCAACACCAATAACCTGGCTGTACTTTTACACCCAGCGTAAAGGCAAAGACTGAGAACTGCAGTACCAGTGGTGAGGACCACAATGGCATGGTTGAAGGAGGCAGAGGGCTTTTTACTGGACTGATTTGAACTGGTGCCCTGGGCCGTATTCAGGGATTCTGAATGAATATGCCACAGCATTCATCAACTTCAACAAGACCTGTGTGGATGAGTATGTGCCTTGAGAACAAGCCAAGTGTTCCCAAACCAGAAGCCCTGGATGAACTAGGAAACTCACAGTCTGCTGAAGGCTACACCTGTGGTGTTGCAGACTGGCTAGCCAGAGTCCTACAGGAAGTCCTGGTACGACCCACAGTAGGAACTTGTGAGAGCGAAAAGGCAATTCCACGTGAAGATAGAGACACAAGCGATGCACAACAGCTGTGGCAGGATTTGTATGCCATTACTTCTGATAAGGCCAAACCTAACGGCGTAAGTGATAGTGATCCTTCACTCCCCGATGAGCTCCAGGCCATTGAGGCACACATCGGAAGGGGGATTAACACCAGACCTGTGTGGATCCCCACAGTATTCAATAGCCCTGTCATCTCTGTCTCAGGACTGACATCAAAACATCCTCCAAAAGGAACCCCTGCAGGGTCATACCCAATGGTGTACTGGGCACTGTACTGAAAATCTGTGCCAACCAAATGGCAGGACTGTTCAAGGACATCTTCAGCCTCTCACTGCTGCAGTCATATGTTTCCACCTTCTTCAGAAGGGCACCATGGTGCCCATGACTATGACCACACTCATATCTACCATAATGAAATGCTTATAGAGGTTTGTCATAGCTAAAATTAACTCCTGTCTGGTCAAGGATACGGACTTGCTGCAGTTTGCTTACCGCCACAATAGTTCTCCAGCAGAGACTGTCTCAAGGGCTTTTCACTCTGCTTTAGAGCATTTAGACAACAGTTTATTGATTATAGCTCAGCATTCAACACCATCAACCCCTAACTACTTCAAGACCTGGGCCTCTGTACCTCTCTCTGCAACTGGATACTCAGCTTCCTTATCCTCATCTTCTCCTTGCCGACAATCTGACAGGCACAACACAATGATGTGTGCTCAGCCCACTGCTCTGCTCCCTCTACACCCTCCAGTCATGTGACTAAGCACAGCTCATATGCTCTATACAACTTTGCATAGGACATCACTGCTTTTAGTAAAATCTCAGGAGCGTACAGCAACCTTGCATTCAGCATCAGTAAGACCAAGGAATTGATTGTGAACTTCAGGGAACATACACCAGTGCTTGCTGAGAGATCAGCAGTGGAAAAGGTGAACAGCTTCAAGTTCCTGGGTCTCAGAGCATTTGCCCCGGGCTTAACACATTAATGCCAACATGGAGAAGGCATGCCAGTGGTTCTTCTTAGTTTAGAGTTTGAGGAAATTTGGCACGTCGCCAGAGGCTCTTGCAAATTTCTATAGATGTGCAGTGGCGAGAAATCTAACCTGCTAGACCATAATCTGCTATGGCAGCTCCAATGTAGAGGATTACGAAGCTGCAGAGCAATGTAGAATCAGACATCTCCATCACAGGTGCAACTCCTCCTCCCCACCATTGAAGACATCTTCAAAGAGACAGTGTCCAAAAAGACAGCATCCATCATTAAGGACCTTCACCATCTGGTGCATGCCCTGTCCTCAATGCTGCCATTGGTGAGGAGGTACAGGAGCATGAAGACCAACACTCAATGATTTAGGAACAGCTTCTTCTCTCTACCGTCAGATTAATGAATGGTCCATGAACCTATAAACACTATTTATTAGTCTTTTTGCTTTTGCACAATTTTTTTATTTTGTAATTTATAGTAATTTTTACATCTTTGCACTGTACTGCTGCTGTAAAACTATAAATTTCATGACATATGTCAGTAGTAATAAACCTAATTCCGATATATTAAGTGTGCCAGCTCTTGGTGAGGAGCCTCCACTGTGAGGAACACATATCAGAGGCTCAGAAAAGCTTTTAATATATAAAAAATGTTATTTGACTCATGTTGAATTGTAAACAACGCTACACAAATGTCTTTTCTGTTTCTATCCCATTTATAAAATATTGCCATTTCCAAAAAGAAAATGTTGAGTTCTCTTTGTTTAAAGGTATCAGCATATAAACATCTAATCGAATGTTTAAATTGAATATCTTTTGATATGTAGACAAAAAGGTCAAGATTAGGAGTGTAAAAATGTCTAATTTACATGAACTAACTATTAGAGCTTTTGTTAAAGAATTCTTCAAACAAGTAGTTGTGTGCTAGATCTCCACACAGCTGTAGTTAAACTGCATCCACCTGCTGCCTTGACCTTGAGATGAGAAACACAAGGAGGGTTTCCCTGTACTGACAGAAAGTGAAAAGATCAATTTGCTTAACTTTGTTCCTCTTGCTTCCTGTCAGCACCGAAAATCAATGGCTGGTAGGGCAGCAGAATTATGATTTAGACTATAATGCAATTGCTCACCAGTGTGAGAATTTAAACACAAATCTTTTTCTGTATCCCCAAGAAAATGATGACTAAACTGCCAGAGAAGTAACTACATATGTTTACCTGGACAGTGGTAGAACTAATTCTACCTTTCCACAAACATTTTCACCACTTTTAAAAGAAGATCACCGTAACCAAAAGACCACTGGACATATGAGCAGAATTAGGCCGTTTGGCCCATCGAGTCTGCTCCGCTATTCCATCATGGTGGATTTTTTATCCCTCTCAACCCCATTCTCCTGCCTTCTGCCTTTTGGCACCTTATTTATCAAGAACTTATCAACCTCCGATTTAAATATACCCTATGACTTGGCCTCCACAGCCGTATGTGGCAATGAATTCCACAGATTCACAGCACTCTGGCTAAATAAATTCCTCCTCATTTCTGTTCTAAAGGGACGTCCTTCCATTGTGAGGTTGTGTCCTCTGGTCCTAGATGTAGCATATTCAATGTTTCAGTAATATTGTTTGATTATGCATTTTTTGTTTGTTCATTGCAGGTGGTTATATGTAAGAAGTAAGTGAAGATGTCATCACGCCACCATGCCATATGTGAGCACCTTACTAAAATAAAAACTAAGCAGATAAAACATATCCTGGCTCCCGTGTTTCTCTTTTAATTAGTTTCTGAAGATAATAAACTTAACACTAGAAGATGTCAGTGGACAGTCTGTCTCCAGAGATGGAGACCGAGAGATCGAGAAAGGGGAGAGAAGTGTCCAAGATGGACCAAGTGAATTTGAGGGCTGGGTGGAAGTTAGAAGCAAAGTCGATGAAATTGACGAGCTCAGCATAGGTGCAGGAAGCAGCACCAATGTAGTTGTCAATGTAGCGAAGAAAAAGTTGGAGAGTAGTACCAGTATAAGTTTGGAACATAGACTGTTCCACATAACCAACAAACAGTACCAGTAGTTGCCACCCACTTCAACTCTGCTTCACATTCTGATTCGAATATGTCCATACATGGCCTCCTCTACTGCCATGATGAGGCCAAACTCAGGTTGGAGGAGCAACACCTCATATACTGTCTAAGTAGTTTCCAGCCCCTTGGCATGAACATTGAATTCTCCAACTTCCGGTAATTCCCTCCCCCTCGCTTCTCCCATCCCAGTTTCACTCTGCCCCCTCCTTCAGCTGCCTATCACCTCCCTCATGATTCCACCTCCTTCTACTACCCATTGTGTTTTCCCCTATTCCTTCCTTACCTTTCCTGCCTATCACCTCCCTGCTTCCCCTCTCCCACCCCTTGATCTTTCCCCTTACTGGTTTTTCACCTGGAACCTACCAGCCTTCTCCTTCCCACCCTCCCCCCACCTTCTTTATAGGGCCTCTGCCCCCTCCCTCTTCAGTCCTGACCAAGGGTCTCGGCCTGAAACGTTGAGTGTCCGTTTCCACGGATGCTGCCTGACCTGCTGAGTTCCTCCAGTGTGTTGTGTGCGTTGCTTTGACCCCAGCATCTGCGGAGTATTTTGTGTTAAGGAATGGTGATATGTTTCCAACTCAGGATGGTGAATGACTTGGAGGGGGATTTCCAAGTTGTGGTGTTCCCAGGTCTCTGCTGTTCTCATCCTACTAGATGGTAGTGGTTGTGGGTCTGGAAGGTGCTGCCTTAGAAACTTTGGTGTGTTGTTGCAGTGCATCTTGTAGATGGTACACACTGCTGCAACTGTTTGTCGACGATGGAGGGATTAGATGCTTGTGGAAGGGTACCAGTCAAATGGGCTACCTTGTACTGCATGGTGTCAAGCCTCTTGAGTGTTGATGGAGCTGCGCTCATCCAGGTGAGTGGCGAGTATTCCATTACACTCCTGACCTGAGCTTTGTAGATGGTGGGGAGTCAGGAGGTGAGTTACACGCCACAGGATTCCCAGTTTTTGACCTGCTCTGGTATCCATGGTGTTTATATGGCTAGACCAACTATTTGCTTGAATGCTTTTTACATAAAAACAATGCATGGGTCTTCTTTTTGACAACTATCCAGTTTGGGCTCTACACCAATGTGTTGGCTGAGAGATATATTGACATTGATCACGACGATGAGGTAGCTTTTTTAAAGATTAAAGATTAGCTTTATTTGTCAAATGTCCATTGAAACATCAAAACGTACAGGGCTAGGTGTCATTTGTATTAAATCAAATCAACAAGGATTATCCTTACACTTCTGGCATCAGTGTAGCATGCCACAACTCACAAATCCTAATGGTATGTCTTTGGAATGTGAAGGGAACCAGAGCCTCTTGGGGGAACCCAGGCAGTGTTGGGGAGACTATACATACTCCTTACAGACAGTTGTGGGAACTGAGCCCCAATCGGTGATCGCAGGAGCAGTAAATCAATGCACTAACTGTGTCGCCCTTCACCTTCATGGAAGTGTTCACCTTCAAAACTGTGTCATTCAATATTTCATTGTTATTTCTGATTAAGTTCTGGTCTAAAACTCAGAGGTGTGGAACTTCTTCTACACCAGTTTGCAGCGGAAAAGGTTCATTAAAGCAGTGCAGTGGATCAGATTTGTGCAGGGCCCCATGGCATCCAAGGTATTGCACAGGCTAGAAAGCAAAGGCTAATGAGGTGGAAAGTGAAGGCAAGGGGAGTTCTATCCCAGAGCAGAAGTGGTGAAAGCAGAGATCTAGGAAATACTCAAAATGCAAAATGATCATAGCAATTGGATCTGTCCTTCTCTCCCAGCAGCCCAACACTTCTTTTTCACCCACATTTCGAAGGAATTCTCCTGCATTTATTCCACAACCATTTGGTTTTGCCTTACCGCCTTGTGCAATTGGATCCTGGAGTTCCTCACTTGCAGACCCCAGTCAGTTCAGTTTGGCAAAAACATCTCCTCCACAATCTCCATCAGCACAGGGTGCACCACAGGGATGTGTGCTTTGCCCCTGCTCTACTTGCTTTACACCTATAACTGTGCGGCTAAGTACGGCTCCAACACTATATTCAAGTTTGCTGATGAAACCACTCTTGTGGGCCGTATCAAAGGCGGTGTTGAATCAGCATACAGGAGGGAGATTGAGAATTTGGTTGAGTGGTGTCATAACAACAGCTTCTCACTTAATGTCAGCAAGACCAAGGAACTGATTGTAGAGTTCAGGAGAGGGAAACCAGAGGTCCCTGAGCCAGTACTCTTCGGAGGAGCAAAGGTGGAGAGGGTCAGTAACTTTAAATTCCTGGTGTCACTATCTCAGAGGACCTGCCTGGACCCATCATATAAATGTAATTGCAGAGAAAGCGTAACAGTGCCTCTACTTCCTGAGGAGTCTACGGAGGTTTGGCATGTCATCAAAAACCTTGGTAAACTTCTATAGATGAATAGTGGAAAGTGTGCTGACTGGCTGCATTAAGGCAGTCTGGTATGGGAACACCAATGCCTTTTAGCGGAAAATCATTCAGCCTAATACATAACAGACTGAACCATCGAGAACATCTACTTGAAACGTTGTTGTGGAAAAGCAGCACCATCATCAAAGATCCTCACCACCCAGGGCATGTTCTTTTCGTCATTGCTGCCATCAGGTAGAAGGTACAGATACCTCAGAACTCGCACCACCAGGTTCAAGAACAGTTACTACCCCTCAACCATCAGGCTCTTGAATAAAAGAGGATAACTACACTCATTCTATTTCTGGTGTTCCCACAGACGATGGTCTCACTTTAAGGACTCTTTATCTTGTTATTTCATGCTTGTTATTTATATTTGCATTTGCACGGATTGTTGTTCACTGATTCTGCTTACAGTTACTGTTCTATAGATTTGCTGAGTATGCCCACAGGAAAAAGAATCTCAGGGTTGTAGGTGGTGACATGTATGTACTCTGAGAATAAATTTTCTGAACTTTGACTTTGGGAAGTAATTGAGATATTTACAATACACGATGTTACCTATGATAGACGGACACCAGTGCATCTTTGGAGACATTATAGCTGCAGTACCTTAATCACAAATAGTCTTAAATGTCATTTTCACTCTTGTTTGTACTATAATTACTGCTAAGCATTCTGATTCTATTTATCTATAGTTTGATTATACCTTAATTAATTTTAATTAGAGTTTCTATACAGCATGGAATGTGTTGTTTCAGCCCAGCCAGCGGCATTGCAGAGCAATGCACCTATTTCACTGCAATGGGCCCACTTATTGTCTAGGCCACCATGCAGCCAAGCCATGATGGAATCAGAATCACATTTATTAGCACTGACATATGTTGTGAAATTTGGTGTTTTGTAGCAGCAGCATATTGCAAGACAAAGGTCCAGGTTTTGAAGCTTGTTGATTAATACTGAGAGGATAATGGTGTTGAACACTGAGCGATAATTGATAAACAGCAGCCTGGCATATGTTTTGCTGATGTCTAGGTTCTCCAAAGCAGAGCGGAGAGCCCATGGGATTGTGTCTGCTGGAGACCTGTTGTGGCAGTATGCAAATCACACCAGGTCCAGGTCCTTATTCAGGCATGAGTTATACCTAGCCATAACAAAATCTCAAAGCATGTTATTGCTGTATATCTGAATACTACTGGGTGATATTTGTTGAAGGGCACCATGATGCTGCCCTTTTGAAGCAGGTGGGAACCTCAGAGTGCAACAGTGAGAGGTTGCAGATGTCCTTAAACACTCCAGCCAGCTGGCAAGGACCGTTTCTCAGTGTCCTGCGAGGTACGCCCTCGGGGCCTGGCACCTTGCGAGATTTCACCCTCTTGAATTATGTTCTGACATCAGCCTCTGAGACAGAGATCACAGGGTCACCAGATGCTGTGGGGATTCCCACATGTGTAGTGTTAACCTGCTATTTATGTTCTTAGCTTTTCACACAAACTCTGTGACAGTATTACACACAAACTCTGCAACAGGATGTGTGACTGTGTCTTTAACTTCACATGGAATTGCTTTTTCACTTTCTCAATTGTGATGTGGTTCACATCAGGAGATCTTGTAGGATTCTGGATAGCCAGTCTTGAATGCCACAGATTTAGCCCTTGGAAGACTGCAAATTTCTTGTTTCGTCCATGGCTTCTGGTTTATAAAACCTCGGTAGGTTCTTGAACCCACACACTCTTGCAGGCAGAACTTCAAAGTTCAAAGTTCAATGTCAGATTTATTATCGAAGCATGTAACCTTGAGATTCATCTTCTTGCAGGCAGCCAAAAACAAAGAAACGCAATAGAACCACAAGAAACCGCATGCAACAAAGACAGGCAAACATCTTAAGGACAAAAGAGGACAAATCATGGAAAGAGTAAAAAACAAGTAAGCAACTGCTGCATAGAACATGAGCTGCAGAGTCTTCAAAAGTGAGCCACAGCTACAGAGGCATTTCAGCGCTGGGGAAAAGTAAATGGGGTCCTGGAGCCTGATGACTGCAGGGTAACAACTTCTCCCAAACCTGGCGGTGTGGGTCGCAAGACTCCTGCATCTCCCGCCTGATGATAATAGCAAAAGGAGAAGGAGATGGGTCAAACTCAGGCAGGCGATGTTGAACACCAGTTCATTTTCTGCTCTTGGTCCCTGCGCTTTAACCTGGCTCGATGTTGTAATCACCATGAGGCAATGGAGCTGGGCACAGGTTTGTTTTCCGCTGAAGCTGAAGCTGGTGACAGCATTGGTATATTCATTCAGGTACAAAGATGTTCCCTCAAATATCAAGTCCACTAGATTGAATAAGTTTTCCTGAATTCTGTCATTTACCATACTTCCCTGTAGAGACTTCAACAGCTGAGCTAAAGAGATTTAGAAATGTCACTTTATTACCAATGTCTATCTGACCGTGTATTTGGCAACCACATCTTCTGTTTCCTGTCCTTGTTAAGTTTGTGACTCTCTGCAATCCAAGATTTTACTGAGTTAAAATATCCTTTCATGGATTTCACTCTGTTTTTCATGGAATTTCATATGTGGGTTATTGCAGTTATTTATCCACCAATGTCTGGTACCTCTCAGCCCTGTGACCAGAAACAGATTTCTGTTCTTTGTCATCTCACGGGTCCTTGAAAATATCCTCTACACTAAGTAACTAGTAAAAACATTCCACACAGAGGGAAATAACCCCCTCTGTTCAATCTCTCCAAGTTTCCAGTATGTCCAACATGACTGTTAACGTCAATGCTCTGTTGACTACAACCAGACTCTGATATAGCCACACAGAATGGAAACAGGCCACTTGGCCCATCAGTCTATGCTGACCAACAAACTCTCATTAACAAACATGGGAAAATTTGCAGATGCTGGAAATCCAAGACAAAATCCAAGACAACTTACAAAATGCTGAAGGAACTGTCATTTACACTAATTCTTGTTATTCTTCATCACTCACACCAATTCCATCCCACTTCTACCACTACATTACAACAGTTAACAGTGGCCAACTACCATAGTGGCCTGCAATGTCTTTGGAGGAAACAGGAGCATCTGGAGGAAACCGATGCAGCCACATGGAGAATGCTCCAATTCCACACTGACAACACTGGAGGTCAAGAATAAACCCCTGGTCACTGAAACTGCAAGGCAGCAGCTCTCCGAGCTTCCCCACACTGTTTTTCTCTTTCCTTTGCAGTGGTTCACCATCCTGCTATGCCCTCAAGTAGCAGTGAACCACTCTTGTCACCAATTTGGTGTCCATGTCTGTTCTGTTCATGTTTGCATGAGCAACTCAACAGAGGAAAAGCTATCAATGGAACATCCCCTACCAACAGCAGAAACTCTCAACTAACAGCGGTGTATGAAAATGTCACATAGTACAGTCAGTGGATAAATTCACAACTTTATATCATAATATTGTATAACTTTTATGCATAATTTAAGTATAATTTATATCCCATGTGTTGTCTGTACCAATGTTACTTCAGAAGCATAAAGTGTAAAAGAGAGGTGAGAGTGGATATCAGACCACTGGAAAACGCTGCTGAAGAAGTAGTAATGGTGGTCAATGAAATGGCAGATGAACTGAATACTGTAAGTATTTTGCATCGGTCTTCACTGTGGAAGACACGAGCAGTATGGTAAAAGTTCCAGGGGTCAGGGTCATGAAGGGTGTGAAGTTACCATAACTAAAGAGTAGTTCTTGGGAAACTGAGTGGTCTAAAGGTAGATAAGTCACCTGGACCAGATGCTGTACACCCCAAAGTTCTGAAAGGGGTGGCTGAAGAGATTGTGGAGGCATTAGTAATGATCTTTCAAGAACTACTAGATTCTGGAATGGTTCCAGAAGACCAGAAAATTGCAAATGTCACTGCACTCTTCAAGAAGGGAGAGGGGCAGAAGAAGGGAAGACCTCAGTGATTGGGAAGATGTTGGAGTTGAACATTAAGGATGAGGTCTCAGGGTACTTGGGGGCACATGATAAAATGGGCTGTAGTCAGCATGGTTCCTACAAGGAAAATCTTGCCTGACAGATCTGTTGGAATTCTTTGAAGAAATAACAAGCAGGATAGACAAAGGAGAATTGGTTGCGTTGTGTTCTTGGATATTCAGACGGCCTTTGACAAGGTGCCATACATGAGGCCGCTTAACAAGTTACAAGCCCATGGTTTAACAGGAAAGATTCTAGCAAAATAGTGGTTGAATTGGCAGGAGGCAAAGAGCGGGAATAAAGGGAGCCTTTTTGGTTGGCTACCGATGTCTAGTGGTGATCCATAGGGTTCTGTGTTGGGATCGATTCTTTTTACGTTATACATCAATGATTTGGATGATGGTTTTGATGGCTTTGTTGCAAAGTTTGCGGACAATATGAAGATAAGTGAAAGGACAGGTAGTTTTGAGGAAGTAAATAGGCTACAGGAGGACTTAGACAGATTAGGAGAATGGGCAAAGAAATGGCAGTTGGAATACAGAGTCAGGAAATTTATGATCATGCACTTTGGTAGAAGAAATGAAAGCGTTGCCTATTTTCTAAATGGAGAGAAAATACAAAAAACTGAGGTGTAAAGGGACTTGGGAGTCCTTGTGCAGAATTTCCTTAAGGTTAATTTGCAGGTTGAGTCTGTGTTGAGGAAGTCAAATCCAATGTTAACATTCATTTCCAGAGGACTAGAATGTAAAAACAAGGATGTAATGTTGAGACTTTATAAAGCACTGGTGAGGCCTCACTTGGAGCATTGTGAGCAGGTTTGGGCCCCTTATCTTGGAAAGGATGTGCTGAAACTGGAGAGGGTTCAAAGGAGGTTCACAAAAATGATTCCAGGATTGAATAGCTTGTCATATGACCGGTGTTTGATGGCTCTAGGCCTGTATTCAATAGAATTCAGAAGAATGAGGGGGGACCTAATTGAAACCCATCAAATGCTGAAAGGCCCTGACAGAGTGGATGTGCAGAGGATGTTCCCTATGATGGGAGAGTCTAAGACCAGAGGACACAGCCTCAGAATAGAGGGGCGTCCTTTTAGAATGGAGAAGAGAAGGAATTTCTTTAGTCAGAGAGTGGTGAATCTGTGGGTTTCTTTGCTACAGGCAGCTGTGGAGACCAAGTCATTGGGTATATTTAAGGCAGAGGTTGATAGATTCTTAATTGATCAGGGCATGAAGGTATACGGGGAGAACGCAGAAGATTGGGGCTGAAAGGAAAATTGAATCGGCCATGATGAATGGTGGAGGAAACTAGATGGGCCAGATGACCTAATTCTGCTCCTATATTTTATGGTTTTATGGTTAATGTGCCTGAGAAGCTGTTGCAAGCAAGTGTTTCATTGTATGTACCTTATCTTTCCTTGTACACATTGTCAAGAAATGCGTTGATGACTTACACTTGGTGTAGAAATAGGAACTTGAGGAGCAGCATTGTGTCAAATGCAGCTAAATATTTTAACAGGTTTACATTTTTGTCTGTGACCTCATGATCCCATGTTTGGTTCAATGGTTCATTTGGATGTTGACTGGGTTTTCCTCACCAGTCATCACCAATCTGTCTGTCTCAGTCCAAACTAGTATACCGGATGATGCTTCTAATAGACATAACCTCCATCGAATATAAAAAGGGTCCAATACCTATTTTGGGCGCTGGCCTTTGATTCCTTTGTGTACCTCAAGAACTGAGGAAGCACATTGATCTGGCATTTCCTACCTATCCTTTTGGTATCTTACTTACCCATTTACGTGTCAGTGTTAGAGCTTTTGGGTCATTATTACCTGACCAGGGGTGGAAGGAAACCAGGACTGCAGTGCCTTGTTTCAACATGACATCTTTAGGTGGTGCATCATCTGCAATCTGGCTGATGCAAATCTAAATGAGATGGGTCAGCAGAAAAACATTCATCTCTCAAGGGTGTCTGGAAAACACTGAAAGCCTGAGGAAATGCATCAAATCTCTGAGAGTTAACAATCGATGTTGTTATAAGGACAAGAGAGAAACAGAGCATGATAAATTGCCAGTTTGATTCTAATGGAAGGCTGTGGAAATCTCCAGTGATTTAAGAGCTGGTGATCTTGTGGTGTGACCACATAGATAACAACCTGGGCAGTTCCAATCAGAACAGAGCTGCTGATGACTATTAAAATAGATAAAAAGTTTCATTCACTAACATGAGTAAATTAGTGGTTGAAAAGCAAAAAAAAAATATGTGAATACAGAAAATCTGAAATAAAAACAGACAATATTAGAAATACTCTAATGCTGACAGCCATGTTGTTTATATCTAGAACCTCCTATTTTATTAATAAACAGTTGAGTTGTAAATATGTGCCGAATTGGAAAATTGTATGACTATTGGACAGTACAGTGCATAGTTATTAGGTACATATATATATATACTGTAGCTAAGGCACCTAAGACTTTTGTAGAGTGCTGTATCTGTCAATGTGGAGCAGAGAGAGAGTTTGTATATTTGGCTGGAGAAACGGATGTTGGGAATGGTGAGTGTCAAGCACCGCAGGAAGAATGTGGGCCAGGTGGCAGAGAAGAAACATAAGGTTGTAATGTAGGTGATTTTAAGTTTACACATATTGGCTGGGACTCCCATACTATAAAAGGACTAGATGGGATAGAGCTTGTCAAATCTGTTCAGGAAAGTTTCCTTAATCAGTTCATAGAAGTCCCATCAAGAGAATGTGTGACACTTGATCTGCTATTCGGGAATGAGACAGGGCAGGTAACAGAAGTTTGTGTAGGGGGAACACTTTGCATCTAGTGAGCATAATGCCATTAGTCTCAAATTAAATATGCAAGAAGATAGCTCTGTTTCGCAGGTTGAGATTCTAAATTGGAGAAAGGCCATTTTTGATGGTATCAGAAAGGATGTGGCAAGTGTGGATTAGGACAGGCTGTTTCTTAGCAAAGGTGTACTTGGTAAATAGGAGGCCTTCAAAAGTGAAATTTTGAGAGTACAAAGATATTGAGGCCCTGGTTATGAACAAAGAAAGAGGTGCATAGCAGGTTTAGTCAGTTAGGAACAAATGAAGGTACTGATGGAGTATAAGAAATGCAAGAGAACACTTAAGATAGAATTCAGGAGGGCTAACAGAAGGCATGAGGTTGTCCTAGCAGGCAAGGGGAAGGACAATCCCAAGGGCTTCTACAGATATGTTAAGAGCAAAAGGATTGTAAGGGACAAAATTGATCCTCTGGAAGATGAGAATGGTAATCTATGTGTGGAACCAAAAGAGATGGAGGAGATCTTAAATGGATTTTTTTGCATCTGTAGTTACTTGGGAGATGGACACAGAGTCTATAGAAGTGAGGCAAAGCAGCAGTGAGGTCATGGACCCTACACAGATGACAGAGGAGGAGGTGTTTGCTGTCTTGAAGCAAATTAGGGTGGATAAATCCCCAGGGCTTGACAAGGTGTCCCCTTGGACCCTGTGGGGCAAGTGCAGAAATTGCCGCGGTTCCAGCAGAGATATTGAAATCATCCTTAGTAACAATAGAGGTACCAGAGGACTGGAGGATAGTTAATGTTGTACCACTGTTTAAGGAAGGTTCTAAAAATAAACCAAGAAATTATCGGCCGGTGAGCCTGACATCAGTAGTGGATAAGTTATTGGAAAGTATTCTAGGAGACTGGATATATGAGTATTTGGATAGACAGGGACTGGTTAAGGATAGTCAGCATGGCTTCCTGCATGGGTAGGTCATGTCTAACCAATCTTATAGAGTACTTTGAGGAAGTTACCAGAAGAGTGGATGAAGGCAAGGCAATGAATGTTGTCTACATGGACTTTAGAAAGGCAGTTAACGAGGTCCCTCATGGGAGGTTGTTCAGGAAGATTCACTTGCTCGGTATTCAAGATAAGGTAATAAATTGGATTAGACATAGGCTTTGTGGGAGAAGCCAGAGAGTGGCAGGTGGTTGCCTCTCTGACTGGAGGCCTGTTACAGTCAGAAACAGGTGAATTGATTATGGGGAACAAGGACATGGCAGACCAATTGAATAACTACTTTGGTTCTGTCTTCACTAAGGAGGACATAAATAATCTTCCGGAAATAGTAGGGGACCGAGGGTCTAGTGAGATGGAGGAACTGAGGGAAATACATGTTAGTAGGGAAGTGGTGTTAGGTAAATTGAAGGGATTAAAGGCAGATAAATCCCCAGGGCCAGATGGTCTGCATTCCAGAGTGCTTAAGGAAGTAGCCCAAGAAATAGTGGATGCATTAGTGATAATTTTTCAAAACTCTTTAGATTCTGGATTAGTTCCTGAGGATTGGAAGGTGGCTAATGTAACCCCGCTTTTTAAAAAGGGAGTGAGAGAGAAACCGGGAAATTATAGACCGGTTAGCCTGACATCAGTGGTGGAGAAAATGCTAGAGTCAGTTTTCAAAGGTGTGATAACAGCACATTTGGAAAGCAGTGAAATCATCGGACAAAGTCAGCATGGATTTGTGAAAGGAAAATCGTGTCTGATGAATCTCATAGAATTTTTTGAGGATGTAACTAGTAGAGTGGATAGGGGAGAACAAGTGGATGTGTTATATTTGGATTTTCAAAAGGCTTTTGACAAGGTCCCACGCACGAGATTAGTATGCAAACTTAAAGCACATGGTATTGGGGGTATGGTATTGATGTGGATGGGGAATTGGTTGGCAGACAGGAAGCAAAGAGTGGGAATAAATGGGACCTTTTCAGAATGGCAGGCAGTGACTAGTTGGGTACTGCAAGGCTCAGTGCTGGGACCCCAGTTGTTTACAATATATATTAATGACTTAGACGAGGGAATTAAATGCAGCATCTCCAAGTTTGCAGATGACACGAAGCTGGGCGGCAGTGTTAGCTGTAAGGAGGATGCTAAGAGGATGCAGGGTGACTTGGATAGGTTAGGTGAGTGGACAAATTCATGGCAGATGCAATTTAATGTGGATAAATGTGAGGTTATCCACTTTGGTGGCAAGAACAGGAAAATAGATTATTATCTGAATGGTGGCCAATTAGGAAAAGGGAAGGTGCAACGAGACCTGGGTGTCATTATACACCAATCATTGAAGGTGAGCATGCAGGTCCAGCAGGTGGTGAAAAAGGCGAATTGTATGCTGGCATTCATAGCAAGAGGATTCGAGTACAGGAGCAGGGAGGTTCTACTGCAGTTGTACAAGGCCTTGGTGAGACCACACCTGGGGTATTGCATGCAGTTTTGGTCCCTTAATCTGAGGAAAGACATTCTTGCCATAGAGGGAGTACAAAGAAGGTTCACCAGATTGATTCTTGGGATGGCAGGACTTTCATATGATGAAAGACTGGATTGACTAGGCTTATACTCGCTGGAATTTAGAAGATTGAGGGGAGATCTTATTGAAATGTATAAAATTCTAAAGGGATTGGACAGGCTAGATGCAGGAAGATTGTTCCCAATGTTGGGGAAGTCCAGAACTAGAGGTCACAGTTTAAGGATAAAGGGGAAGCCTTTTAGGACAGAGATGAGGAAAAACTTCTTCACACAGAGAGTGGTGAATCTGTGGAATTCTCTGCCACAGGAAACAGTTGAGGCCAGTCCATTGGCTATATTTAAGAGGGAGTGAGATATGGCCCATGTGGCTAAAGGGATCAGGGGGTATGGAAAGAAGGCAGGTACAGGGTTCTGAGTTGGATGATCAGCCATGATCATACTGAATGGCGGTGCAGGCTCGAAGGGCCAAATGGCCTACTCCTGCACCTATTTTCTATGTTTCTATGTTTATGAGTGCATGGGTATTGTTGCTGGGTCAGTTGTTGTTTGTCATCTATATCAATGATCTGGATGATAACGTGGTTAACTGGCTCAGCAAATTTGCGGGTGACACTAAGATTGGGGGTATAGTGGATCACAAGGAAAATTATCAGGCCTTGCAGAAGAATCTGGACCAGCTAGAAAAATGGGCTGAAAAATTGCAGATGAAATTTATTGCAGACAAGAGTGAGGTATTGCACTTCAGTTGGACCAACTAGGGTTTGTCTTGTACAATGAATGGTAGGACACTGAGGAGTGTGGTAGAACAAAGGGATCTGGGAATACAGATCCATAATTCATTGAAAGTGATGGTGCAGATAGATAGGGCCATAAAGAAAGCTTTTGGCACATTGGCCTTCATAAATCTAAGTATACGGTACAGGAGATGGAATCTTACGTTGAAGTTGTAGAAGATATTGGTGAAGCCTAATTTGGAGTATTGTGTGCAGTTTTGGTAACCTATCTACAGGAAAGTTGTAAATAATGTTGGAAAAGTACAGAGAAAATTTACAAGGATGTTGTTGGGACTGGAGGACCTGGGTTATAAGGAAGGATTGAATAGATTAGGACTTTATTCCTTCGAATGTAGGAGAATGAGGGGAGATTTGATACAGGTGTATAAAATTATGAGTGATATAGATAGGGTAAACGCAAGCAGGCTTTTTCCACTGAAATTGGGTGGGACTACAAGTAGAGGTCATGGGTTAAGGATGAAAGGTGAAAAGTTTAAGGGAAACATGGGGGAAACTTCTTCACACAGAGGGTTGTGAAAAGTATGGATAGGTACATGGATAAGCTCAATTTCAATGTTTAAGAGAAGTTTGGATAGGTACATGGATAGTAGGGATATGGATGGCCATGGTCCAGGTGCAGGTCAATGGGACTAGGCAGTTTAAATCATTCAGCATGGACTAGATGGGCTGAAGGGCCTGTTTCTGTGCTGTACTTTTCTACGACTCTAAGGAGTGCCGGGGTGGGGGCTGGCGCGGATGCAAACACACACAGCCCTGAGACACCAGAAAGGTCATTTGATTGCAAACAATTGTACAGTGTAATACATAAAATTACTACAGTACCATGTATTAAGCTGTTGTTTGCTTCTGGGCCTGCCAATGTAAGTACATCGGACCCAAGGTTCACTTTGGACCCAGGAAAGTGAATAGGATGAGGCGAAGGCCGGGCTATTGGCCAGTAAGTGACCAAGGTGAGCATTGTCTGCTGGGTATCTGTGGGGAATTGGTTTATGGCTGTGAGTGGTAAGGAAATTGAATTGAGGGCAGTGAAATTTCATTGTCGGAATGGCCTTGGGGTTACTTTTGGAACGGGTGGCAGGGAAGAGAAATGTGTGCAGTCACAATTACGACAGAGAAAGTACTCAGGAAGCTGAATAGGCTAAAGGTAGATAAATCTCCTGGACCAGATGGAATGCACCCTCGTGTTCTGAAAGAAGTAGCTGTGGAGATTGCGGAGGCATTAGTGATGATCTTTCAAAAATCAATAGATTCTGGCATGGTTCCGGAGGACTGGAAGATTGCAAATGTCACTCCGCTATTTAAGAAGGGGGCAAGGAAGCAAAAAGGAAATTATAGACCTGTTAGCTTGACATCGGTGGTTGGGAAGTTGTTGGAGTCGATTGTCAAGGATAAGGTTACAGAGTACCTGGAGGCATGGATTCCTTAAAGGAAAATCCTGCCCGACAAACCTATTACAATTTTTTGAGGAAATTACCAGTAAGCTAGACAAGGGAGATGTAGTGGATGTTGTACATTTGGATTTTCAGAAGGCCTTTGACAAGGTGCCACACATGAGGCTACTTAACAAGATAAGAGCCCATGGAATTACAGGAAAGTTACATACATGGATAGAGCGTTGGCTGATTGGCAGGAAACAGAGAGTGGGAATAAAGGGATCCTATTCTGGTTGGCTGCCGGTTACCAGTGGTGTTCCGCAGGGATCAGTGTTGGGGCCGCTTCTTTTTACATTGTACACCAACGATTTAGATTATGGAATAGATGGCTTTGTGGCTAAGTTTGCTGACGATATGAAGATAGGTGGAGGGGCTGGTAGTGCTGAGGAAACGGAGAGTCTGCAGAGAGACTTGGAAAGATTGGAAGAATGGGCAGAGAAGTGGCAAATGAAGTACAATGTTGGAAAGTGTATGGTTATGCACTTTGGCAGAAAAAATAAACGGGCAGACTATTATTTAAATGGGGAAAGAATTCAAAGTTCTGAGATGCAACGGGACTTGGGAGTCCTCGTATAGGATACCCTTAAAGTTAACCTCCAGGTTGAGTCAGTAGTGAAGAAGGCGAATGCAATGTTGGCATTCATTTCTAGAGGAATAGAGTATAGGAGCAGGGATGTGACGTTGAGGCTCTATAAGGCGCTGGTGAGACCTCACTTGGAGTAGTGTGGGCAGTTTTGGTCTCCTTATTTAAGAAAGGATGTGCTGACGTTGGAGAGGGTACAGAGAAGATTCAATAGAATGATTCCAGGAATGAGAGGGTTAACATATGAGGAACGTTTGTCCGTTCTTGGACTGTATTCCTTGGAGTTTAGAAGAATGAGGGGAGACCTCATAGAAACATTTCGAATTTTAAAAGGCATAGACAGAGTGGATGTGGCAAAGTTGTTTCCCATGATGGGGGAGTCTAGTACGAGAGGGCATTACTTGAGGATTGAAAGGCGCCCTTTCAGAACAGAAGTGCGAAGAAATTTTTTTAGTCAGAGGGTGGTGAATCTATGGAATTTGTTGCCACGGGCAGCAGTGGAGGCCAAGTCATTGGGTGTATTTAAGGCAGAGATTGATAGGTATCTGAGTAGCCAGGGCATCAAAGATTATGGTGGGAAATTGGGGGAGTGGGACTAAATAGGAGAATGGATCAGCTCATGATAAAAATGGTGGAGCAGACTCGATGGGCCGAATGGCCTACTTCTGCTCCTTTGTCTTATGGTCTTATGGGATTGCATTGATGGTTGGGGAGGGTGGTTGGTCAGCTTGGGGTCGGCAGTTACTTATGGAAGGTGGAGGCAGGGATGAGGTTTTGGGGATGGATGCCAGGTCTAAAGACAGTTGGTCAGACAGGGCTCTGATTTGAAGAGCAAGGTGGTAGTTTGATGCAATGGACAGTAAGACGGCAGGTGCAGAAGCACAATTATTAACACAATAAGTAAATTAGGTAACTTGCATTGCCAATGTGACATGATCAGAAATGTTCCCTTTAGGTTGCACAAAAGCCAGCTTCACAGATGATTTGGGAACCTAATTTGCCAAGAATGCTCTGTGCATTGTCAGGTCACTGTCCTCTAAGTGAGAGTCCCAAAAGTGGTGTCCAGGCATATACTGCACCTCCTTGGGTTTTACTGCATACATCCAGGTTGCTCTCTGTGCTTTCTTCCCAGATGCATGGGAAATCATTCTCCTGGTCTCAGCAGAAGACCCTGAAATTCGTTCATGAAAGTAGACTGAGTAATGCCCAAAACGCAGTGGTATGCAAGGCTCATTTGGATGAATTATTTAGCAAGCTTCCCAGCTGTCAGAATTTGAATTATTTCAGATATTTAACCTGCTTCGTTTTTTGTTAATTTTGTATTTTAATTAAAAATGGATCCTTTACAAACAGATACCATGGCAGGAACTGTTGTCTAAATTTTAGGTTATGCCTTCTTCTCTATGGTGCTGCTCACTGGATATATGAAGAAATATAGGTAAACATATTCTTTGTTCTTAATAACTGATAGATTACTTGCTGTGTTATTTTGGTGTTGAAAACACATACAATTACTTCCAGTATGTTTTCAAAATCTTTCACTATGATTTAAAATTTGATTAATCATTCTGTTTTTCGCAAGATGTTGGAACCAATCTATTTTATAGAATATTTCACCTGATACCAATCTTGTTCCTAATTGATCCAGCCTGTTTAATTGCTTCAAATCGCTTTCAGTGCCGTTCGAATCTCTGTACGAAATGCACTCTAATCAACATATGTTGCTTTCTAATCATTAAGAGCGGTGTGAACTGCAAAGGACTTGTAACAGATCCTTCTCAATTCTGGGAGGAACCATTTGTTAGTGAGGAACTTGCTAATCAAAGATGTAAAAAAAACTCTAATCTGACTGGGGAACTGTGCTTCACTTTTCAGCGTTGACAAAAGACTCACATTGTTCTTTAACAGCTTGTGGAGCCTTTGTGGACATGAGAAAGCTAAGAATAGCTTGATGGTTGCTAGCTAGCAATACAAGGAACAGCCAAAGAACAATGTATGCTGAACTGAAAGCTGGCTTTTATTTTTAGTGGCATTTTGTTGGCAGAGTTTTGAATTTATACCTGATTTGTTAAATATTAGTGCTTGTTCATTTGATACTTCAGAAAATCTTTTGGTGTTGTTTGAACATCATTTTATGATCATTCTGTATACTAGTATGTTGTGTAGAAATGAATCACTGTATGCTGAAGTTCTAAACCTATTAACTAATTCATGAACAACATTTAATTTATGTTCTATTTATGGCATGAGGAAATAATGGAAAGAATGGGACTTGATATGGAAGTCTGTTACACAGCATGGATGCAAGCTGCTTCAAAATGGTAACAGCTGGTACACTGAAGAGCCGTGCCCCTCTGAATTTACACAGAGTGGATAAGTTTTACTGACTAGTCTAGCAAGAAGTCTTTAAAGATTTATAATCACGAAACAAATGCTGTTGATCTGAAGTGTAATGCTACCATAAATCACACTGATGGGTGCAGTGAAGGTGATTACTACTCCTGTCATTCTTTATAGGCTGGTCTGTTCTAACCTCAACAAGACCAATTGCATATACTAGGCAGAAAGCTGCTGATACTGGGCAAATCTTGGGTGTGTGATTTATAGCCTGAAGCCTCGCTCCTGAACCAATCTACCAAAATATATGCATAATTTAAAAGGATGAAGGTTTCAATGGCAGATGAACTATTGCTGGGGGAATGTTATCCAGAAGGAAATGAGCATTCTTGGTGATGGATTAGCTATGGGGTAGAAGGCTTATCACAGAGTCGAATAGGATGCCATAATTAATTTAAAAATGACATTCTGAGGTGGTCACATGGAGCTTTGGGTATGTGGTTGAGTTGCAATAGTGCAGTCTTCCCCACTCTGTTCTCCTATCTTTGTTCTCCTCACTCGTTTCATATTTATTTATCTTGCTCACTTCATCTTTACTGCCCAGTCTAATTGCAAGTCAGAATCAGAATCAGGTTTATTATCACCGGCATGTGACGTGAAATTTGTTAACTTAGCAGCAGCAGTTCAATGCAATATATAATCTCGCAGAGAGAGAGAAAACAATAATAAATAAAATAAAACATTATAATAAATAACAAGTAAATCAATTACGTATATTGAATAGATTTTTTTAAATGTGCAAAAACAGAATACTGTATATTAAAAAAAGTGAGGTAGTGTCCAAAGCTTCAATGTCTGTTTAGAAATCGGATGACAGAGGGGAAGAAGCTGTTCCTGAATCACTGAGTGTGTGCCTTCAGGCTTCTGTACCTCCTACCTGATGTTAACAGTGAGAAAAGGGCATGCCCTGGCTGCTGGAGGTCGTTAATAATGGACACTGCCTTCCTGAGACACCGCTCCCTAAAGATGTCCTGGGTACTTTGTAGGCTAGTGCCCAAGATGGGGCTAACTAGATTTACAACCTTCTGCAGCTTCTTTCAGTCCTGTGCCGTAGCCCCTCCATACCAGACAGTGATGCAGCCTGTCAGAATGCTCTCCACAGTACAACTACAGAAGTTTTTGAGTGTATTTGTTGACATGCCAAATCTCTTCAAACTCCTAATAAAGTATAGCCGCTGTCTTGCCTTCTTTATGACTACATCAATGTGTTGGGACCAGGTTAGATCCTCAGAGATCTTGACACCCAGGAACTTGAATCTGCTCACTCTCTCCACTTCTGATCCCTCTATGAGGATTGGTATGTGTTCCTTCATCTTACCCTTCCTGAAGACCACAATCAGCTCTTTCATCTTACTGACATTGAGTGCCAGGTTGTTGCTGTGGCACCATTCCATTAGTTGGCATATCTCACTCCTCTGTGGAAAAGAAATTAATAAATTAATTAACATAAGCCTATTACAGATTGAATGTGGTTGTTGCTCTGTGAAATTATTAGGTCAAGTTGTTTAAATAACACACACACACACCTATCTTGAAGGAAGAAAGACAGAAAGACTCAAAAGGAGTACCAGGGATTCCTGGCATAATACATGTAGGTGAGCTATTGTGAATCTCAAGGAGAGAAGTGACTCTTTTCTATAATAATACGGCTGACTTTTTTTATTTCACGACTGGAGTAAAGGAGTGAAATATTTGATTTGCTTTCTATAACATTCAATGTTTGACTTTGAAAAGCATGGTTATTTTAAGGACATTTTTACTAAAAAGATGCTAACGTGGTTTTTCACACAGAAAAAATAACGTATTGGTCCAGCTGAAGGTCAGTTTTACTCTCAATGAGCAGAAATGAGAGAACTTCTTCCCATTGTGTCCCAGTGATCTGAGGCTGGGCCCCTTCTGTTGCTTAGTTGTAAAACACAATGGAAGTCCGCACTACCATGTTGCTTGTCCAACACCCACCTCCTTGGACCTCGCTATAATCTTTCCTTGAACCAGACTGTGGCACCTCACCATCAGATTCTCAGTTGAACTTCGATGTTCAAGCTTATCTTTCACCAAGACCAACTCCTTCTATCTCCATTATGTCACTTGTCTTCGTGCCTGGGTCAGCTTATCTGGGAGCTAAACCCTCCTCCATGCCTTTGTAACCACAAGGCCTGGCTGTTCCAGTGTTCCTCTGGTTGGCTCCAAATTTTAATCCTCCACAAATTAAACTCACTTGAAACTCCATTACCCTTATCCATCTTTGCACTAAAGTTTCATTCATCCATTATGACTAAATTCCCTGAATTACACTGGGAATCACGTCTATTTTAACAATGTCATTCCTTGTTTCATGTCTTTTGATGGTATCTCACATTCCGACCTATATCCTCCCTTTACACTAACCCTTGTAGCGTGTGAAGTGTCAGTAACTGAGTTACTTCTGCTTTTTCTTTCAAATACGATTCCACCACGACTTGAACCTGCGATTTACATTTTGATTGTCTGGTTTCGGGTTGATTGAGCAATCTGGCGCTTTGCTGTCCCCTGGGGGAGTTTGGTGAGGTTTCGAGCAGAGTGTGCGGCCCGGAGACCGCGATCTACTCCGATTCTTCCTGATTAAAGCGTCGAACAAGATTAAAAATCAACGAGGATGAGAGTGGAAGGCAAGCGGGTGTTCAGCGCCGCCTGCCTGCTTTTGGCCGTTCTCTCTCCCTCTCGCTCGATGCTGCCAGAGGATGGTCAGACGGACTGGCTCTGCGGCCTACAGTCAACACACGACACAGCGCTAAATTGAGCAGAGCTGATCTAAACTGAACACTCCTAGACCGTGGTGTGAAGCTTTATATTTTGTCCATTTTTCTTTTCACTCGTGCTTTGCCGTTTGCATGACTTTCTATTGCGCGTTGGGTGCTTGATACTTTCTTTGAATGGGTTCCATGGTGTTTCTTTGTTTCGTGGCTGCCTGTGGGAAGACAAATCTCATGGTTGAATTTTGTGTACGTACCTTGATAATAAATGTACTTTGAATCTTGGAATGGTGGGATGCCTTTCTCAATGTTTTCATGCTGTGAATAAACCACTTTTGTATCTGAGAATAGAAACGTAGAGAAGATGCTGAGATTGTGGTGGTAAGCAAAGGACAGTGGACAATGCTTGTGCTACTAAGTAAAAAGTAAATGCTTACACCAAGTTGTAAATGAAAAGGGAGAGTGGGATGAAAGAGGAGTGGAATTTGAATTAAGTCTGAGCAGAGTGCCATCCTCAGTTTATCTCTGTACCACTGCAGAAGATTGTTTTTACGGTAGCTGTTCCATAATGGTCAGCTGTTCTCTCCATGACGTTGAGTCTTTGGAGCTGTCTTTCCAGCTTGCTGCTGTTGGCACCACTTGTACTACAGTTGAGAGAATTCTGTTAGTGAGAGACACGCAATGTGTTCGGGTCCTGATGAGGGGTCTTGGCCCAAAGCATCAACTGTTTACTCTTTTCCAGGAATGATAAAATAGGGTGTTTCAAGAGCCTCTTAGATAGGTACATGGAGCTTAGTAAAATAGAGGGCTATGCGCTAGGGAAATGCTAGACAGTTTCTAGAGTAGGTTACATGGTCAGAACTGCTTTGTGGGCCGAAGGGCCTGTAATGTGCTGTAAATATCATTGTTCTATGAATATTGTCTGGCCTGCTGAGTTCCTCCAGCATTTTGTGTGTGTTGCTTGGATTTCCAGCATCTGCAGACTTTCTTGTGCAGTGTGTTAGGGTAAGGCATTTATTATTAAATTAAAAGATTAGCTTTTATTATCACACGTCCATCGAAACATACAGTGAAATGTGTTGCTTGCACCAATGACCAATGCAATCTAAGGATGTGCTGTGTGCCATACTTCGGGCACCAACTAACCTTTACTAACCCATATGTCTTTGGAGCGTGGGAAGAGACCAGAGCACGCAGAAAAAACCTACGCGGTCATGGGGAGAACGTGCAAACTCCTTACAGACAGTTGAACTCCAATCGCTGGCACTGCACACTAACCATCACACTACCCCGCCACTCCTAGTTGAATAGCCAGCAGCATGTGCAAACGTGTGACAGCCTGGAATAGTGTTGGGTGTGTGGGTGTTAGTGGTGCATTTGAATGTGTTTTCCCACCATTGATGAGGATTGTTAGATGTGAATGTGAATAATATGTGGAGTGAACGATAAGGTAGATGATGGATGGGATTTGATGTCATTAGTAACCTTGACTGTGTGTATAAATTTTCTTCATCAATGTTCCTCGTGCTTGATTTCACACATTCAGTGAAGAGCTTGCCTTTCCCATTTGCCTCTTCACTGTGCCCATTGGGTAGGGGAACAAACTGGTGCACTCAATTAGGAAGACCTTGAGGAGAGCATTGGGCATTTTTACGTGTTTGCTGTCACCAGCATTCAACCCTGACTGTCTCCAAACTTCCACCCATGGAATCACTGGTTACATCCATAAAGCATGTCCCTATAGAAGCTGCAGGCTGTCTTTAGTCAGCAGGAGTTAACTTGAGCTCAGTTTGCTCAGACACAAAATTAGGCCAATGACTAAGTGCTGATAATAAGCAGCACAGTTAGTGATGATTGGTCACTGAAGCCACATGCTTGTGTCCTGCTAAGTGCATGCATTAATTATAAGATCTGATCTCAGCACCATTTTTTTTCATTTTAAATAGCTTGGCCATGATTTATTATGGAGACTGTCAGGCTGCAATTCTATCCTCGAAGGAGAGGTGGCAGCACCACCATTATAGTGGATGCAACTACATTTTCATCATTTCACATGGACTGTTTCAGTGATGGATATGGACAGGGAAATTTACAATATGACTTTGAATTGGAGCTCAAGTAATTATATTTGCCCAGATTTGATAATGCTCTTGACCCTTCCCTTTGCCCTTCACCCAAAGCTTACATTTATTTTTGACTTCCTCCATGCACTGTCACAGAATATTTCTTCAGGGATCATTGTATGTAGATATGGTTTGCTTTATTCCATACTCTGTTGCTAAAGGAAGCAGCTCAATGTATTTGAAGTGGAAGAGGTAATCATTAGAGGCTTGGGGAGAAAAGACAGCTTTATGACTTTGGTGTTCAATGTTATTTTCTGTTTTCAGCACACAACCATGATTTTGGCGCCAACACCATATGTTGCTAACAGTTTTCCCACAGTAGAGTGCCAAGGAAAACACATCTGGCCTTTTTTCTGTTGTGCTCTGCACTGCAGACAATAAAGGAATCCGTAAGTGTGGGGCTGAAATTGTCACATGGTGACCAACTCTTCTGCAGAAACTGAAACCAAGCGAGTGTCTCAATCAGTGCTGCCTGCCTTGCTGCAGGATAGAGTGCTGAGCTCAAGGGTAAATGACAACACTGCTTCTCAAACAAAAGCCATATCAACTGAAAGGACAGAGGAGCTGGATCAAAGGGGTTCAGATGGTACCTTTTATTATGGAACTTGGAGAGGAGAGGGTGGTGTGGTGTGTGTTTCTGATCCATTCTAAATCACAATGCAATAGTTCTACCTGCAGCCCTTTCTAAAATAACTTTCCAAACTGAATTTTTAGAGATCAATTGCTATTAATTAACCGACAACAGTCCAGAAATTAATGAAGTAAAACTCAAGTGGCAGAATGCTTTTGAGCTTGTCAGTCTAAAGCCATTCATTCCTCTCAGAAATGCTACAATGTCTTATTTCAAACTGCTCCTATGTTATTTCTCAAACTATTTATTAAGGAAGTCTATCTAATATTTATTTGAATGAACCAGTACTGTGCGTTTTCACCGTCTCTCTCAGGATCCTGTTCCACATATTACTCACAAGATCAATGGAAAATGTCTCCTGAGATTACTTTTGAATTTATCTCTCTGGGCACAGCACACATCCTCAGCTTTGACTGACTTTGACCAACTGAAGTAGCTTGTCATGATCTACGTTACCTAGTTCACTTAAAATTTCTGAAAATAGCAATCATATCTGCCCCCAACATTGTGTTTTCAATGAGAAATTGTTCAATTTCTTCACAATCTCCCTAATCTAATCCTGTTGTCCCCTCAATCATTCTAGTTGTTGTCTTCTGGATTCTTTTCAACATCCTTTTTATATTGTGACAACCAAATTGCACGTGGTATTCTCAGTCATGGAACAGTTACTTGATTAGAATTTTGATTGATTGGAAAGCGGGCGATCATGCAAGTTCAATTGATTTGCTTAAAGGTGTATGTTCAAAGTGAACTAATTGCAACTGTGGCACACTGCAGTTTATTAAAAAACCCGATGCAAACCTTATTTTCCCACTGACAAACATGGAAAGAAACAGCACCAATTAACCCTTTTCAAAATGAAATGCATCTTGGAAATTGCATATTACTTAACAGGCAAAATTAACTTTTTGTAGCAATGACACTAATAGAATTACCACATTGTTTCTACTCAATATTCACCCTTCCATACACCCATACAGTTGCAATAGCTTCCATTTATTTCCAGTCAAGATCCAAGATCTTTTATTTTCAATACTGTTGCAAAGAATGGGTGAACCCAAATGCAGGACACTGGCACGGAGATAGAGTTGGGATGCAGACAAGGGTGTGAGCGTGGCTGGAGCTGAACGGCAGACAGGAGGATGAACGGAAAGGCAGGTGGCAGACCATGCTTCTCTTGACACGGAGAGACAGAGTTACACAGGCAAACCTCAGTACTGAAACAAAACTTACAATACACCATCCTAAGCGGCTGGGAACGTGAATTACCACATTGGCTGAAATAACGGTCTGGCAATGAATGGATGCAAAGCTGGGGTATTTATGCTGCAGATTTAGATGAGAATCAGGTGTGTCACAATCAAGGAGCCTGGGAGAACACGGGGAAAAGGGAATTAGGAGAATATGAAGAATCAATGGTCGGGACCGTGATAGTTACACCCCCTCAATGGGAGTCTCCAGGAGAAACACCAGGCTTGCCCGGATTGTCACGATGGAAGTCTCGGATGAGGGAAGGGTCTAAGATGAAGGAGTGGGGAATCCAGGTGCACTTCTCAGGACCGTATCCCTCCCAGTCGACGAGGTACTGGAAACCCTGGCTTCGGTGGCGCACATCCAGTATTCGCCAGACAGTGTAAGCTGGGTGATTGTCGATGACCCAGGTGGGTGGAGGAGGTTTAGCAGGAGGGCACAAAGGGCTGACAGACACAGGTTTCAGTTGGGAGACGTGGAACGTGGGATGAATGTGCATAGATCTGGGCAGTTTGAGTTTGACCACTGAGAGGTTGATGATGCTCTCAATTTCGAATGGTCCGAGGTAACGAGGGGTGAGTTTCTTGGACTCTGTTTTGAGGGGGATGGCTTTTGAAAAGAGCCAAACCTTCTGACCAGGCCGATAGTTGGGTGCTGGAATTCGGTGGTGATCGGTGATACTCTGGTTGCGGTCAGCGGAGCACAGCAGGGCCGAGCGTGCATCCTTCCAGACCTTATGGCACCAGCAGAGATGGGCCTGAACTGAAGGCACAGTGATGTCATCTTCATGGGCAGGAAACAGAGGGGGTTGATAGCTGAGGGAGCATTCAAAAGGGGACATACCGAAGGCAGCGCTGGTCAGGGAGTTGTGGGCATACTCAATCCAAGTGAGATGGGTGCTCCAGGATGACGGGTTATTGGCAGTTATGCAGCACAGTGCTGCTTCCAAATCCTGATTTGCTTGCTCTGTTTGACCGTTAGTCTGTGGATGGAAACCGGAAGACAGACTTACTAAAGCTCCGAGGGCTTGACAGAAGGATTTCCAGACTTGAGAGATGAATTGGGGGCCCTGGTCAGAAACGGTGTCAGAGGGAATTCCATGAAGGCGGAAGACGTGTTGGACAAGGAGGTCGGCTGTTTCACGGGCTGTAGGGAGTTTGGGAAGGGCTATGAAGTGCACAGCTTTGGGAAAACGGTCCACCACAGTGAGTTCAGCAGTGTTACCACGTGAAGGGGAAGTTCAGTAATGAAATTCAGAGCAATGTAGGACCAAGGGCGGCCAGGGACAGGTAGGTGATGAAGCAGCCCAGCAGGTGGCCGATGGGGAGCTTTTCCGCGGGCCCACACAGTACAGGCAGAGATGAAGGAGCAAGTGTCAGCAATCCATGGTGGGGCACCAGAAATGTCGCTTCAAAACGGAGAAGGTTCAACCGATTCTAGGATGGCAGGTGAAATGGGAATTATGCCCCCACTGGAGAACCTGAGACCGAACGGAGTCAGGCACGAAAAGACGATTGGGGGGGGGGGCCATTGCCTGGGTCAGGTTGAGTCCGTTGGGCCTCTTTAACTACAGACTCGATCTCCCAGGTGAGGGCAGCCATGACACAGGATGGTGGAAGGATGGTGTCAGGGTTGGAAGGACCCTCCTTGGAGACGTACTGACAAGTGAGAGCATCTGGCTTCCCATTCTTGGAACCAGGACGATAGGTGAGGGTGAATTTGAAACGGCCAAAAAATAGTGCCTATTGGGCTTGGCGGGAGTTAAGGCATTCAGCTGTTTGGATGTATGGCAGGTTCTTATAGTCCGTCCAAACGATGAATGGGTGCTCTGTTCCCTCCAGCCAGTGCCTCCACTTCTCCAAGGCGAGCTTGATGGCCAGCAACTCCTGGTTACGTTCAGCGGGGGATAGACGGTGAGAGAAGAAGGTGCAGGGATGGAGCTTTTGGTCCGGGACGGAGCGTTGAGAGAGGACCGCCCCCACCCCAGTGGCGGAGGCATCTACTTCCACTATGAACTGGCGAGATGGGTCAGGCTGGACCAGGATGGGAGCAGAGGTGAAATGCCTCTTAAGCTCTGAGAAGGCTAAGTTCGTTTCGGGGGTCCAATGGAAGGGGGTCGCAGGTGAGGTGAGCTGAATAAGAGGCTCTGCCACCCGGCTGTAGTCTCTAATGAAGCGATGGTAGAAATTGGAGAATCCCAGAAATGCAAACATGAGGAATTCTGCAGATGCTGGAAATTCAAGCAACACACATCAAAGTTGCTGGTGAATGCAGCAGGCCAGGCAGCATCTCTAGGAAGAGGCACAGTCGACGTTTCAGGCCGAGACACTTGGTCAAGACTAACTGAAGAAAGAGCTAGTAAGATATTTGAAAGTGGGAGGGGGAGGGGGAGGGGGAGATCCAAAATGATAGGAGAAGACAGGAGGGGGAGGGATGGAGCCAAGAGCTGGATAGGTGATAGGCAAAAGGGATATGAGAGGATCATGGGATAGGAGGCCCAGGGAGAAGGAAAAGGGGGAGGGGGTGGAAAAGCCCAGAAGATGGGCAAGGGGTATAGTCAGAAGGACAGAGGGAGAAAAAGGAGAGAGAGAAAAAGAATGTGTGTATATAAATAATGGATGGGGTACGAGGGGGAGGTGGGGCATTAGCGGAAGTTAGAGAAGTCGATGTTCATGCTATCAGGTTGGAGGCTACCCAGACGGAATATAAGGTGTTGTTCCTCCAACCTGAGTGTGACTTCATCTTTACAGTAGAGGAGGCCGTGGATAGACATATCAGAATGGGAATGGGACGTGGAATTAAAATGTGTGGCCTCTGGGAGATCCTGCTTTCTCTGGCGGACAGAGCGTAGGTGTTCAGCAAAGCGATCTCCCAGTCTGCGTCGGGTCTCGCCAATATATAAAAGGCCACATCAGGAGCACCGGACGCAGTATATCACCCCAGCCGACTCACAGGTGAAGTGTCGCCTCACCTGGAAGGACTGTCTGGGGCCCTGAATGGTGGTAAGGGAGGAAGTATAAGAGCATGTATAGCACTTGTTACGCTTACAAGGATAAGTGCCAGGAGGGAGATCAGCAGGGAGGGATGGGGGGGACGAATGGACAAGGGAGTCGCTTAGGGAGCAATCCTTGTGGAAAGCGGGGGGTGGGGAGGGAGTGGTGGGATCCCGTTGGAGGTGGCAGAAGTTACGGAGAATAATATGTTGGACCCGGAGGCGGGTGGGGTGGTAGGTGAGGACCAGGGGAACCCTATTCCTAGTGGGATGGCGGGAGGATGGAGTGAGAGCAGATGTGCGTGAAATGGGGGAGATGCGTTTGAGAGCAGAGTTGATGGTGGAGGAAGGGAAGCCCCTTTCTTTAAAAAAGGAGGACATCTCCAGAAATCGCCGGTGTTGTTTAAGCGTTGTGGGTTTTGGCCACTCTGCCAGCGCCCGGATCTTTTTGGGATCCGCTCTCAATGATGTACCCCAGGAAACTGATGGAACGGGCATGGAATTCGCACTTCTCGGACTTAACAAATAGTTTGTTCTTCAAAAGCCTCTGAAGAACCTGGCGGACATGGTGGGTGTGCTCCTGGAAGTTACAGGAGAAGATTAGGATAGCGTCCAGATAAACGAAAACAAATCCGTTAATAAAGTTCCCAAGGACGTCGTTGACTAGAGCCAGGAATACTGCGGGAGCGTTGGTCAGGCCGAAAGGCATCACCAGATATTCAAAATGACCGAGGGGGGTGTTAAAGGCTGTCTTCCATCCATCTTCCTCCAGTATCCTGACCAGGTGGTAGGCGTTCCACAAATCCAATTTAGAGAAAACTGTGGCTCCGTGAAGGGGCTCGAATGCTGAGTTGACCAGGGGCAGGGGCTACTTATTCTTTATGGTGATGCTGTTCAGGCCACGGCAGTTGATGCATGGGCGTAGTGAGCTGTCTTTCTTCCCCACAAAGAAGAAACCAGCACCTACAGGGGAAGATGAGGGTCAGATGATGCCAGCTGTGAGGCAGTCATTTACGTACGTCTCCATAGCTTCTCTTTCTGGGCGGGACAGGTTATACAGCTGACTGTTGGGTAAAGAGGCTCTGGGGAGAAGGTCAATCGTGCAATCGTAAGGGTGATGTGGAGGCAGGAAAAGGGCCCGTTGCTTTCTAAAAACCTCTCCAAGATCATGATATTCTACAGGAACCATGGACAAGTCAGGGGGCGGACGAGGTCGCGGTGATCTCCACTCGGGGAAGGGCTGATTACAGGCAAGAGGAATGGCACAACGAGTTCCAGCTGACTATCTTCCCAGTGGGCCAGTCGAGGTGGGGGTTATGACGGTTTAGCCACGGGTGGCCGAGAACTGAGGCCTGAGGAGAGGAGATTAGATTGAACGGTACCTGTTCCCGATGGTTTCCGGAGAGAAGGAGAAGCGAGGGATCCGTGCAGTGCGTGACACGGGCCAGGAGTCCACCGTCTAGCGCATTGGCGTCCAGGGGTGTATACAGAGGCTCAGGAGAAATACTGGCCTGGAGGGCTAGGTTTTCATTCAGGAAGTTTCCCTCTGTGCCGAAGTCCACTCGCACTAGCAGAGGCAAGGACTGCTGATTATGACACAGAGTGGCTTGAAGCTGCATCCGGGGTCGGGGGACGACAGGGTAGGTTGTCTGGGTCATCAGGGTCCCCACTGTTACTGTGTGAGCCCTCCACTTCTGGCCGAAGGAGACAGGAGGCAAGGAAGTGGCCGGACTGACCGCAATATAGACACTCGCCCGCTCTCATTCTTCGGAAACGTTCAGCGGGAGAATAGCGGTTCCACCCCAGCTGCATGGGTTCCTCCCCTGGGGCGGTGGAAACGGCGGTCCCGCCTCAGCCGCGTGGGTTCCTCTCCCGGGACGGTGGAAACGGCGGTCCCGCCTCAGCCGCGTGGGTTCCTCTCCCGGGACGGTGGAAACGGCGGTCCCGCCCCAGCCGCGTGGGTTCCTCTCCCGGGGCGGTGGAAACGGCGGTTCCGTCCCAGCTGCGTGGGTTCCTCTCCCGGGCCGGTGGAAACGGCGGTCCCGTCCCAGCCGCGTGGGTTCCTCTCCCGGGCCGGTGGAAACGGCGGTTCCATCCCAGCTGCGTGGGTTCCTCTCCCGGGGTGGTCGAAGCGGCAGGGCTGGGAGCTTCTCGGGGTGCAGGAGGGGGGGAGAGGCTTGTTCTGGTGAGAGGCGGTAAAGAGAACCGAGAAGTGTCTAAAGGTGGTGGACGACCAGTTCTCTCTCCACGGCGCTCCCGGAGGCGATTGTCCAACCTGGTGCCCAGGGAGATCAGGGAATCCAGGCTGTCGGAATCGTCTGTCACCGCCAACTCATCCTTCACCAGATCGCTAAGTTCACCCAGAAATACCCTCTGGAACAACTCATCGTTCCACCCCGAGTCGGCTGCTAATGTCCAGAACTCCACTGAATATTCAGCAACACTGCGGGAGCCCTGTCAGAGAGTGAGCAGGTGCTTATCGACGTCTTTACCCCGGACTGGGTGATCGAAGACCTTTCTCGTCTCCGCAATGAAACTGGCGAAAGAGGAGCAGATATCAGGTTGGTTGTCCAAAACTGCTGTGGCCCATGCTGATGCGTTTCCCCCTAGCAACAGTAGGCCGACGGCTGCTGCTCAAACACCAGGGAGCAGTGAAGGAGGAAACCCCAGCACTTCCCCACGTCTCCAGCGTAGTGCTCCAGCTCTGGTACGTGAGGCTCTCTGGGCGAGGGTGTTGGTGAAGCTTAGGGTGTTACCACTACAGGCTGTCTGGGCTGGCTAGGCTGGGTTCCAGGAGTGGTTTGAGTGATATTAGTGGAGACACGGTCTACCTGGTTACTGATCTGCGTGACGTGAGCAGACAGGGAACGGAGTTTCTCCATGACCTCCCGGAGGAGTTGGTCGTGCTGTCCCAGTCGGGAACCCTGGCTGGCGAGGGCTTGTTGAAGGGTGTTTGTGTCCGCTGGGTCCATGGTGGCCAGATCGTTCTTGCAAAGAACGGGTGAACCCAAATGCAGGACACTGGCACGGAGATAGAGCTGGGATGCAGGTGAGGGCGTGAGCGTGGCTGGAGCTGAACGGCAAACAGGAAGATGAACAGAAATGCAGGCGGCAGGCAACACTTCCCTTGACATGGAGAGACAGAGTTACACAGGCAAACCTCAGTGCTGAAACAAAACTTAGAATACACAATCCTAAGCAGCCGGGAGCGTGAATGACCACACTGGCTGAAACAACGATCTGGTGATGAGTGGATGCAAGGCCAGGGTATTTATGCTGCAGGTTTAGATGAGAATCAGGTGTCGCAATCAAGGAGGCCGGGAGAACACAGGGAAAAGGGAATTAGGAGAATATGAGGAATCAATGGTTGGGACCTTGACAAATACACTATTTTCTTCCCATTCATGTTTCATGTCAATTTAAAAACCTTTGAATTCTCTGCATAATCTACTACTTTACCCCCTTATCGATTTTCTTTGTTAATTTGGTCAAATGGAACAGCGGGTGAGATTGACAAAACCCCCATTTCACAAACGTTAATTGGCTTCTGTTACTATTTGATTTCTATCCAGATACTATGTGACCTTAGTAAGGTTTTCTATAACTTTACTCACAATGGCTGTCAAATTTGTCAGTAGGTAGGTATCTGAGTGACATTTGCTATCTGTATATCAAAACAGTTGCTTTTCTGCAGTCCCCTTTAACGTCAATCTTTTAGATAGATGTGATTCAGGTTCTTGGAGTTGGTCTAATTTTTCATTTGTCAGCTACAGATTCTTCACCATTATAATGATAGATTTTCACAGATATTTCCCACTTACAATTGTGTGCATCCCAAATGAGTGACACTCTGAAGATATATATATATTCCTGTCAGGAACCCAATCCTTGGGTGAATCTGCCTCAATTCCAGTTCCCTACTTAGAAGCACTTTTTCCACCCTGTTCTTTGCTCTCAGATTGCCTCAGTGTTTACCATACTGAACAGAAGCAAATGATGTGGTCTTTCAGCTTGCTGCTCTCTGGAGAACATTTTCTGCTTACTGTGACAGTGAACTCATAGTAAAGGAAGTGTCAAATACAAATCAATAGACCAGAAAATGAATTCTTCACCATTCATTAACAGAAATGAACATTCAGCATAATAATCATGACTTGTAGTCAAAGCAAATACCATCACAATAATAGATACTTTAAGTTGTATTATATGTTTATTCACTGTTCTCTTTCCAAATAATGCAATTACAGAATTTTCTATCTATATATACATTTCATGCTCACATCCTGAGATTCCAGTGTCATTTTAGCACCTACAGTTAAAACCTCTCTCCAATTATTATTGTTATTCACTATCATTCCTAGAATATACTGCACTATCAGTGATAACTACCTGGGGCTGTTATTCATCCAGGAAGGATGAGTCACCAGACCATTTACCATTTGGCTGAGTGAACGAATTTGCAATAGTTACCTTAATTCCCATTTTGAGTATATCTAATCAACACTATGTCATAGAAAGTATGGGATAAATAAACAAGAAAGGCAAGTCAGTCCAATTTAGTTAATTTGACCTTTTTTTTGCATTTTCCTTTTCTTTCCAACAGATACTTTTCATTTGGACACAACCTGCTTACATTTCTTTTCCAAGTATTTTTTGTAGAGAAAATCTCAAACTTCTCCCTCTTGACGTCTGAATCATTCAGGTGATAATTTGCCTTAAAAAGATGCCAACTCAAGTTATGTACTTCACTCCACTCAATTATATATATTTTTGGCTGGTAATTTTTTATGTTGATTATGGTCTTATTTTGGCATGTGTAAGAACTGAGAATTCTTTAAACAAAAAAAACCTGCAGATACTGGAACTCTGAAACAAAAACAGAAACTGTTGTTGGAGCTCAGCAGTTCAAACTGTTGGGAGAGAATCAAAGTGGAGGTTTCAGGCCGAAGACCTTATCAGAACCAGTAAAGTGAGACACAAATATGTGTTAGGTGCAGAGAGGAGGGAGGCAGAAAGAACAGAGAAAATCTCTGTGCTAGCGTACAGGCCAAAGTTGTCAATGTAGTAATTGTTTACTTTTTAAAAAGCGTTTGGAACAAAATTAATTGTTACATTTGAGAACTTTGGTCTGCAACCTACCAGACAGATTCCACCTGTTCTCTCCACCTCCTCCTCAATGCAACTTAAAACATATTTAATTGGTCTTTATATTTTGTGAGTCTATGGTTCAGTTTACCTCATTACATAGCTATTTATTTATGATCTGAATAGCTTGATACAGAGTCCTTTTTAAGTATGTTCAATTAGCAGATCCTTTAGTGTTTCCCTTACCAAAAAAAAGATACAGCAAACAATGGGGACTAAAGAGAAACTAAATAGTCTGGGTCTGAATTCCTTGAGTTTAGAAAAGGAGGCTTGACAGGATAGATATTGAGATGTCTTCTCTACTGGGTGAGTCTCGAACAAGGTGATGCAGCTGCAAGAGAAACAGCCAGTACATTAAAACAGGTACATAAAAATCTATTCTGAAAGAATTATTTCTGGAATTCTCTGCCCCAGATCTTTAGAAATACTTAAAAGGGAGGTGGATAGATATTTGACAGGTTGAGGAAAGTAGTAAAGTGCTACAGAAGGGAAGCTGAGCCCAATATTGATCAGCCACAATCATAATAAATGGTGGGGTAGATTTGTCCAGATGCAACTCCTTCTCCTGTTTTCCTGTGGTCTTAAGGAAACATTGGGCCACTTCATTTTGTGTGACCAGGATTCGGCAGGCAGTAACTGAGGTCATGCAACTGTCCTGGTTTCATAATGAATATTTTTAAACAAAATTGAATTGCCGATACCAAATCTGATTAGCATTCCCCACATATCAAATTGTATACATTCCAAATGAATGACAGTGGCTGTCATTAACTTGGCCATGCATCAACTATGGTTAAGAAGTACAAACTCAAGCTAATTCTCCTATTGTATCTTTTATTGCCAGAGTTAAACTAATAAGGCAGACATCAATTTTTGAATAGATACTGCCACCAACAAAAGTATTAGCATATAATGCATTATTTCTTTTATATGCCACTGTTTAAATTTTATACGTCAATCAGTCTATCAGTTACATTGCAGAAAGAGCAAAAAATTGTACTATGCCAGAAAACATGCTAGAATTTGAGCACAATTAATCTTTGTGAGCTTCACCTGCTGTAGACTGCATATAAAATTCATGCTCCCAACTATCGACAGGATTACATTCAATCCAGTGCTAACTAAGCTGCCTATTATTGTTTATCAATTAAAACTAATTTAAACCTCTTAAAGTGGAGGAGCTTATTGTCTCTAACCTTGCTGAAAGTCATCTCCAAACTTTTTACTGAAACTATGGCAAAACATGAGAAAGAGAAAACATGATGTAGCCCTGGTGATAAGATGGGGTGGAGCAGGAAGGTTGTCAAAGTTTATGGGCCCAAGAAGCCAACCAAATCTATTAGAAAGCTCCCAGCTCCTGAATGCAATGTCAAGAGATATATAATGATTCTGCATATATGGACAAGGCTGGTAAATTACTACCAGCAGCATACCCCCTCAACTCGCTCTCCGATCCCCAACATTTGCCATTTGTCAACCTCTAACAATGACAATATCCCACAAGCTCTCATTTGCCCCAGAGCAATACCCACCAAGCTTCTTGCTCAGAACGTCTCATAACATCACATCTCATAACTTGCACATATCCAAGCTATTCATCCAAGGAAGACACATCAGCCAAATCAATGGATCCCTCTCTGTGGTTTATACTTGTCATCTAGTGATTGAGTTGCCTAGTTTAACATCAGATCAGCACTGAACAAACATTGACATTACTGTTACTCTACAAACTTCTGTTGTGTTAAAGCTGCCCTACCCCACAGCCCTGGTACCACACTAAAAGTAAACATTAAGATTTCACAATCAATGTTGCATTAAAAAAAAGAGTATTTTGTAATTTCACAGCCAACGGTTTGAAAAGCAACTCCCTGTCATTTATGTTTGCAAATTTAGAAATTTGGAATCAGCTTTTAAAGATTAGTATGGGAAAGGAAATCCAAAATTGGAATTGTGAGTAGAAGTTTAACTTTTTGCACTCTCATCACACTGAGGTGAAAGTTTATCAATCAATGACATCAATCAAACTAAAACAAACAATGCCACATTTTGAGGTGGAAGTAAAAAACAAAGATCAAAAATCTAAGGATTGAAATTTTAATCTGTGGTGTTAATAATGTCCAAATGTGACATTAGCTGAATGGATATTTAATTAATTAACATAGTAGATAGAAGAATTTCATGTGAATGACACAAAAAAAATGCAAATGGTGATAAACTTTAAAAAAAAATACAGAAAATACTGGCAACTCTCAGCAGCTTTGTTGGGGAGAGAAATGGAGTTAATGTTTCTGGTTGAAGATTCAATCTGCTGAGACAGAAACAGAGAGTTCCAGAAAGGGAATTGGAGTGTCAAACACGGACAAGGTGAAGAAGAAGGATAAACATTCATTAGAAGCCCACACATTGCGGCAGCGTTCTCAACTATACTTTGCCCCTTGATTCCATTTTCCCAGATATTGCTAATTAGTAATTGGTATTGGTTTATTGCATGTACAGTGAAAAACCTTGTTTCGCATGCCACTTGTACAGATTATTTCAAAGCATAAGTGCATTGAGGAGGACAAACAATAAAACAAATGCAGAATCCATTGATACAGCTGCAGAGAGTGCAGATCACAGGTTCGGGGGCCACAATGAGGTAGACTGTGAGATCAATAATTCAACTTTATTGTACAAGAGTATTCTTTATTATTCAAGACCCAGATGAAAGAGACAGAAGCTGTCCTTCAGCCCTGTAATGTGTGTTTTTAAGCTTTTCCATCTCCCGTGGAACTGTACCATTAAAAGATGTTCCTCAAATCTGCCTTTGAGTTGGCTTCCTTAGCCAGGCTTCCCCTCCACCACCAATGATGGAGCACTTGGCCTCGTCTCATCTCTTTCCCATATCTCAGCTTTTTCCCACATTTCAGCTTCCAGCCATTCTTGTCCTGGACAACATACCTATATAGGGTTTCCTTGCTTCTTACTTTCCATACTTCTGTGAGATTCAAACTCCAGGCTCATTTCCTCTCCTCTTTCTTTTAAACATGCTGAAAGGTTCCCCCACACCCACCTTCTGTTGCATTGAGCGACTGAACCAAATCCAAGTGCAGGACACAGGCACGGAGATTGAATTAGAATGCTTATGCGGACGTGAATGTTGCGCGGCAAACAGCAGGGACCTTGACGCGGAGCAACGGTGTTTCATAGGTAACCCTGAAACTGGAGCAAAACTTAGAACACGCGGTTCTAAGCGGCTGGGAAACGTTAATCACCACACTGCAAAACCAAAGATCTGGCAACTAGGGTTTGTAACACCGGGGTTCTTATGCTGCAGGTCCTGTCGGAACTGTGGCACAATCAAAGGAAATTAGAGGAAACTAGGGAATAAACGATCAAGACCGTGACACCTTCTCCCTTGCAAACACAGGAGATGCAGCACCAGGCCTTTCACCGTTCCCAGCATGAAGGGACTCAAAATGTTACTTAGGGGAGGCTGCAATTCATTCTACTCTTTCAATGTCTCCAATTGCATTTGGTATTCATAATCAGGTCTCCCTTACAATGAAGAAACCAAAAAAAGGCTGAAATACATGGGGCTGTCTATGAGCTTCCAAATGCTTGTTCTCTCTTGCTTTCTCTCTCTAACTCTCTTCATTCCTTTCTCTCTCTTTTTCTCCTCACTCTCTCTCTTCTCTCTCTCACTCTTTTCTCACTACCTCACTCTTTTCACTCTCTCTCACCATTCTCTCTCTCCCCTCACCATTCTCTCTCACTCTCTCTCGCCATTTTCTCTCACACTCTCTCTCTCACCATTTTCTCTCTCTCTCACCATCCTCTCTCTCTCTCTCCTTCACACCCTCTCTCACCATTCTCTCTCACTCTCTTGCCATTTCCCTCCCTCTCATCATTCTCTCTCTTGCCATTCTCACTCTCTCCCATTCCAGCTCTCTCTCCCTCTGTTGCCATTCTCTTTCCTTCTCTCACCATTCCCTCTCTCTCTCACCATGCTGTCTCTCCCTCTGTTGCCATTCTGTCTCTCTCTCTTGCCTTTCTGACTCTTTCTCCCACTATTCTCTCTCTCCCACCATTCCCTCTCTCTCCCGCCCTTCTCTCTCTCTCTTGCCATTCTCTCTCTCCCGCCATTCTCCCTCTCTCTCTCCCACCATTCTGTCTCTCTTCCCCTCCAACCCCCTTCCCCCTTCCTCTTACCCTACTCTTCCTCTCCCCACTTTCCCTCTCCCCTCCCCCTCCCCACTCTTCCTCTCCCCATTTTCACTTCCCTCCTCCCCTTTTCTCCTTTCCTTCCCCTCTTCCCCCTCTTCACCACCTGCTCCCTCCACTGTCTCCCCTTCCATCCTCCATCTCTCCCTTCTATATCCTGTCTCTCTGTCTGTATCTTTTGTTCTCATGTGCATATGAACAACAATAGTTTAGTCAACAGTTTATCATTGTGATAATTCCACCTTCACCCTACTGGAGATGTTTCTTTTGTCCCTTCCCTGCTCTATTATGCAATTTAAAAATAACTTGTTTTCTCGCGTTCACACCTTTCTCAGTACAGACCTGAATGTTAACACCGAATCTGTTCCTTGGATGTTGCCTGACCTGCTGAGTTTTTACAGTTTCTTTTTGTGTTTTAATTTCAGAATTTGTTTGTGACTGACTTGGCAAAATGCAGCTTTGTTTACCCTTTAGAAAAGATCATTTACCTTTGCACAGTTAAAACAAAAATCCGAGAATTTTTTGAATTGGCTTAAATTTCACCTTGAAGCCAGCAGCAGTTGATGTAGCACCATATTTCTACTGTAGAATTCTTGGTGAAAACCATCATGATTTGTTACCATTCGCCACTGGCGACATGAAAGACCCATTATTACTGACAGTGTGCTCACCTGGTTCCACCACTTCTGCATCTGCGGCAAGCGAGGCTCTTAGCACATGGCTACCAAATTTTAAAAAACCTGCAGCTTGGATTTATAGGATAAACATTGGCAAGGCATCCGACATCTGTTTTGCTTATTGATTTCTGAGGATGGACAATTGTAGGTAGTGTCCCAGTGATGTTCTGCTATGTGCTGGCTGCGTGCAAGGTTCCTGTCAGAGCGAAGCTATGCGGAAAGTACAACTTGAAATTCTGAATTTGAAGGTGGTGTTTTATGTGCACTTATTCATTAGCTGCTAAGTAGCCTTCTGGTGCGAGCTAAATTCAAGCCATTTTACTGACGAAAGTCAAGTGCGGTGTTCTAATCCGCGCCTCGGGCCAGATCCAAGGTGCCACACTGGCCTGCCTGAAGGCAGCTGTTACGGGCTGCACTTACGAAAACTAGGGACCACATACAACTGTTGGGCCACAAGGTAGCGTAGTGATTAGGTAACGTTATTACAGTGCTAGTGACCCAGGCTCAATTCCCCCGCTGTCTGTAAGTAGTTTGTACGTTCTCCCTGTGACCACGTGGGTTTCCTCTGGGTGCTCTGGTTTCCTCCCACATTCCAACGACACATTGGTTAGTAAGTTATTTGGACACATGGGTGTAATTGGGTGCTGTGGGCTCACTGGGGGCCAGAAGAGCCTGTTACTGAGCTAAACCTCTACACAAATAGATCTAGTGCATCCTTCTGAAGTGGATTGCCCAGAATTCGACTACTGTGATAAGGCTAAAATATTTTTCTCCTGCCTCCAGATACTAACCCCAGTAGCTGTGGCTGACCAGCATTCCCTCTTTTATCACCATCTGTCCTTCCATGACCGATGATTCACCACTCTGTCCATCCCAACCACTCCTCAGCCAACCATCAAGAACTTCTCCCACAGCCAAAACTCTCCTTCGTTCAGTCACCAAAACAGGCCAGTCACTCACTAAGTCCATGACAAACATCAAGCACCAATTTACTCAAAATCCATTTTAATCTCCACATATTCCCCTCAACTCCCCTCAGATTCCATCACCCACTATGTTAGGGATGACTTCCAGTAGTCAATTTAACCCACCAACTCTGCAGCTTTGGAAATCAGAAGAGGCAGATGAAGTCTGCAGGGGGACATTGTGAACTCCAAAGGGACAGCTTCAGAAGTCAGTGCTGAACTGGAGATCAGGGTCACTGGAACTGAGAGGCAGCAGCTTTCTGGCCTCATCTCTGCTATTTCTAAGAATCCTGATCTCTTCCCCCACCCACGAGCCCATTTAGGTCCTGACAGTCCTTTTCCTCTTTCTGGTTACACTTCCTTAATTCACCTCTCTGCTGCTGACATTGCAGGGAAGTGATCTTGTGCTCCACTTGGCAGCAAATTACCTCTCACTGTCCACGGCCCCCTGACAACATCAATGAATTGTATTCCATGTGATAGCTGTCCTGTTAACCATGACAACCTAACCAAGCTGAGAGACAAATTGGTGGACTGATGGGATAATGTAGGAAACCTGAGTTTCACATCAGGGCTTCACATGTCAAGTAAGTATCATGACCTGTGAAAGGGGTACATAATTCGAAGCTTTTTGGCACAACAAAGTACTCAATTTCAGATAAAGTCATGTTCCTCTTGAAAATCACCTGGTCTGGTCAAATAATTTAATGTCTCTTCATCATCATGGGAAGTTTGAGCTTCTGCTTAATAGTGTACTAGATCACTGTGACATGAAAGGGCTTCAATGATGTGATGCAGTCAGGAAGGTGGATGCAGTTAAAAAAATGCAACAGTGACTTGGTGTACATGAGCTTCTCCAAGTTACAGTCCATTTATTAAGTTCTCCTCAAAATCCCTTGTGTTTCAGATCACTTTATCCACCTATGCTCGGCACAATTGAATGCAGACAAAGGAGCTTTTGATTTTCATTCAATGTATTTGTTCTCCCCATTCAGTTAAATATGTGGATAAATATGAAGCAAATAATCATCACATTTGGTAAAATACTTCAGGAAAAGCAAGCTGTGTTCAGAAATTATACTTGGTCATATTTGCAATCGAATATACATGGGTTCAATTCACAAAGCACCTGCTTTGTGCTATTTGGTAAATAAAACAAAACCAGGTGGATAGCAAGACTATAATAACCTTTTCTTTCTGTGGCTGACCCATATTCCCTGCGAAACATTTGATTGTATGATACAATGATCTTTGCTGGAAAGCGTAAAAGCTGCTGGTCATTTTGAGTCAGTTCTTCAATCTTCATAAAGGAAAAGTTTGTTGGGAGATTAAAGTTCAAATCCCATGTGGGTGAGAAATGGGCAGATTTCCCAAATTTCAGTGAAGTCCATGGAAAGGAAAATTGAGTAGAGGGTATGGCTGCAGTTAAATGGCTCCCGTCCATTTTACACCCCTTCCAAATTTACATTTTCTGCACAGAATCGAGACTACACAATTCTGTCTTTTCAGCATATTCTGTTATTTAGATAGATCTTGATTTTCTATTACCTAATTCAAATTCTATAACCCTCGCTCTAGAGCTGAAAATAAATTAAATTGTGACATTTTTAGTTTCCCTACTTTCATCAGTTTTTTGGAGGAGAGTGTTCCAGGGTTCCATGCTATTCGAATGTGGAGGGGCTACCTGACATCAAAAGTTACAACCATATAACAATTACAGCACGGAAACAGGCCTTCTCGGCCCTTCTAGTCCGTGCTGAACTCTTACTCTCACCTAGTCCCACATTATGTTGTAATAGTTCTATGCTCTGGCTGCAAATGAAATGGTGTCCCAACATTTGTCCCACAAATTTTTCTAATCACATTTAATTCTTCTTCAATCATAAGTAAATTATCTGCACTGGCCAGAAAGCCTCAATGAAAACCTCATGCCCAGAGATAACTAAAGCATCAAAGCAGGTTTTCCACCTTAGTTGCTGCGTGACCTCACTTAACCCTTTACTGATTTAGCAGTAGTTGCAGTGATCATGGGGAAATGTGAAAAATAAGTAGGACAAGATCATTTGCTCCTTGTGACTGCTCTGCTGTGATTGATCTTTCCCTCCAGGACTATTTTCCTGTGTTTTACCTGCGAAGCTGGATAAAGCCCTGGATCTGTGAGTCAGAGGCTCAAAATCTGCAAGTTCACATGGCCACTGCAAGCTGAAGGACCAAAGATGGGGATGGTCTGTCCTGGGGTTGGCAGACTGTGTGTGTGTGTGCGTCTCTGTGTGTGCACGTGTGTGTGTGTATGTCTGTCTGAGTGTGTGTATGTGTGTGTGTATGTGTGTGTGTATGTGTGTGTTTGTGTGTGTGTGTTTGTGAGCGTGTGTATGTGTGTGTGCGTGTGTGTGTATCAGTGTGTGTGTATATGTGTGTGTGTGTGCGTGTGTGTGTGTTTGTGTATGTATGTGTGTGTGTGTGTTTGTGAGTGTGTGTGTGTATGTGTGCGTGTGTGTGTGTATGTGTGTGTGTGTGTATGCGTGTGTGTGTGTGTTTGTGTGTGTATATGTGTCTGTGTGTGTTTGTGTGTGTATATGTGTGTGTGTGTATGTGTGTGTGTGTGTGTGTGTGTGTGTAAAGGGGTTTGTTTCGCTGCTGTTGTTGTTCATTGTGTTGTCCTGCTGAACATTACGATTGTGCCAAATTGGTGCAGGATCGTTTGGTGACACCATCGGGCAGCCACCAATGCATCCTTATGTTGTGTTGGTTGTTAACACAAACGACTCATTTCACTGTATGTTTTGATGCACATGTGATAAATAAATGAGCTGAATCTGGATTTTTCCTGATGTGGAACTCTTGGTTCCCTTATTATCCAAAAGATTTTCAATCAACTGAACTCCTTCAGCCCCCTTAGGTACAGGATTCCAAAAAATCGCTAGGGATGTCCTCTCTTCTTGGTCCTGAATTATTCTAGATATCCCAGCCAGGGAAACATCAGTGGGTCAATTCGAAGTACTTTTGATGTTTCAATGAGGTCACCATGCATTCTTTTCTACTCTAGAGAGCATATGTCCAGAATGCTTAATGACAGGTTTGTATGATCGGAATCTTCACATTCTTTTCAGAGAATTCTAAAGATTACAGTCCCCTTTGAATGAACAAACTTCACCTCATTTCAGTCCTAATTGGCTTACCCCTTGTTTGAATCAGGACCTGTACTTCTTGATTCCTCAGTCAGGGGAAACATCCCACATCTATCCTATTCCGGGAGTTATCTACTTCTCGAACACTGAACAGTATAGCACTGGACAGACCATTGAGTCCACAATGTTGTGTTGGTACGATGTGCCAATATATTATTTTCAATATGGCTGCCTTGCATTCTTCTAAATTCTAAACAGTAGAGACGTAGCCTAGTCCATTTCTCCTCATATAACAGGAAATAGTCTGCTGAAAACATGAGAAGTTAAGTAAAAAAATCGATTCAGGAAAACTCAGGACATGTAGGCTGTGTTGTAAAATACAACTTTGATCATTCAGTCGTCCCTAAATTCTTTCTTTAACTTTAATTTCAGGAAGCTTTTGCGTTCACCTGCAGAATATGGGTAATGCAGGTGAAGCCGGTATCAGAAGCAGGTTTAATAATATTACTGGTATCTGTTATAAAATTTCTTGCTTTGCAGCAGCATTGCATTGCAATAGATAATAATAAAACACTATCAGTTACAATAAGAAGTATATATTAAAAATAAATACGTAAACAGGGCAAAATGAGAGCAAAATTAGTGAGGCAGTGTTCAAGGGTTCATTGTTCATTCAAAAATCTGATGGCAGAGGGGAAGAAGCTGTTCGTGAAATGTTGAGTCTGTGTCTTTGGCTCCTGTATCTGCTTCTTGATGGTAGGCATGAGAAGAGGGCATGTCCTGGGTGATGGGGATCCTTAATGCTGGATATCGCCTTTTTCAGGCATCGCTTTTTGAAGGTGTTTTCGATGCTGGGGAGGCTTGTGCCCAGGATGGAGCTGGCTGAGTTTACAACTTTCCGCAGCTTGTTCTGATCCTGTGCAGTGGCCCCTCCATACCAAATGGTGATGCAACCTGTTAGAGTGCTCCCCATGGTACACCTGTAGAAATTTGTGAGTGACTTTAGTGACATGCAAAGTCTTCTCGGACTCCTAACGAAATATAACTGCTGTTGTGCCTTCTTTGTAATTGCATCAACAAGTTGGCCCAGGATAGATCTTTAGAGATGATGAGACCAAGGAAGTTAAAACAACTCACCGTTTCAACTGTCGAACCCTCGATGAAGACTGATTTGTGTTCCCTCAACTTCCCTTCCTGAAGTTCATTCATTGTCTAATGTGATTCCCTTGAAAAAGTTGAAGCCTCTCCACACCTCTAATAGTTAGAGTAATGAGGTTACACAGCATGAAAACTCGTCCCATTGCTTGTGTTTAGCCCATATCCCTTTAAACCTTTCCTATCCACGTTCCTGGACAAGTACCTTCCAAATGTTGTGAATGTATCTGCCTCAACCACTTCCCCTGCAGCTCATTCCTTACACAGACCAATCTTTGGATGAACCAGTTGCCACTCTCACCCTAAACCTATGTCCTCTGGTTCTTGATTCCCCAGCTCTGGGAAAAAGACTGTGGACATTCACCCGATCTATGCCCTTCAGGATTATATGTACATCTGCAATATCATCCCTAAATCTACTACACTCTAATGAATGAAGTCTCAACATGTTGAACCTCTCTTCATAACTCAGTGCTTTCAACATACTTATAAATCTTCACCACACTCTTTCCAGCTTATGGCATTTTTCCTATAGCAAGGTCACCAAAACTGAACATCTTATTCCAAATGTAGTATCACCAACATCATGTACATCTGCAATATAACATCCTAACTCATTGCCCTAACTGATGAATGTCAGTGTGCCAAAAGCCTTCTTCATTACCCTGTCTCCCAGCAATAGCACTCTCAGAGAACTATGTACTTCTACTTCTAAGTCCTTCTTTCATAGGCACAGGTCAAACATCATCCATAAATTGTCCACTGACACTAACACTGAAATAAACAGATGGTGTTTCAGATTGAGTCCCTTCATTAGGACTGCAAAGGAAGTCCTGACGAGATGAAGGGTCTTGGCTTGAGACATCGGCCGTTTATTCCTCTGCATAATTGCTGCCTGACCTGCTGCTCCTCCGACATTTTGTGTGTGTATCAAATTTCTGCAGATGCATTATGGAGCGCACTCTAACTATCTCCCTCACGATTTTGTAGGGATGCTCCAATGCACAGGATCAAAAGAGGCAGCTGAGGGTTGTAGACTCTGCCAGATCTATCACAGGACAAGCCTCCCCACCATCACGGACATTTTCAAAAGCAGTGCCTGAACCTGCACCATATGGGAAATGCCCTCTTTTCATTATCACCATCAGGGAGGAGATACAGGAGATTGAAGATGCACTTTCAAAATTTCAAGAACAGCTCCTTCCACTCTGTCATCAAATTTCTATTCAGTCCATGAACCCAAGAACACTACCTCACTATTATTCTTTTGCACTATTTATTTATTTTTAAAATTGTAACTCTTCAGTCTTCCAGAAGTTCATCTGTCACTGTCGATGACACATATATCTTCTTTGGTTTCCCACATTTTTCTTGGATTTTTCCTGATCACACATGAGACATATTCATTAAGGATCTCGCCCATCTTCTGCAGCTCCACACAAAGAAGACCACTTTGCACTTTGAGAAGTCCTAGTCTCTCACTGGTTACCTTTTCTCCCTTAATTGAGGGTGGACAATATATACTAGCCCTACATCTCAATCCACATTTGATGTGAATACAAATAAAATACTTTCATGAAGAACTTACATGACCCATTGGTTTGGTTTGTTCCCACCTCATGGACATTAGCATGCCTAATAACAAGATTTCAGAATCAGAAAGGACCTTAACCTGATCCTGCAGCAGATCTTTTTAGTGCTACTGAATAGTTGCTCCTCCTCTGCATACTAGAGCTGCTGAATTTAGTCATATCTGTGTGCCATGAATTTAGCGCTAGAATTTTTAGAATTTATGTTTTCCTCCAAGTCCTTTTATAAGAATTCCCTTCATTAAATCACACAGAAATCTTTTCTGTTCTATTGTAAATAATTTCATGGGAAGGCTACCTCAATTACCTATTCGGATGTTGGCAATTAGATGGCAGTCATGTTATAAATAGTCCTGGATCTATAAAAATAACAGTATTTATTAATTTTGCTTCCTGAGGATAATTTTAGAATCAGAATCTGGTTTCTCATCACCGTCTTATAAGACATGAAATTTGTTTCTTTTTGCAGAAGCAGTACAATGCAAAGATGTGAAATTACTATGTTATAAAGTAAATAATTAATATAAAAAAGGAGTAATGTGGTCATGTTCCTGGACCACTCAAAAGTCTGATGATAGCGGGGAAGAAGCTGTTCACTGGAGTTTCAGTACCAGGCTGTGATTCAGCCAGTCAAAATACACTACACTACACATGTATTAAAATTTGCAAGAGTCTTTGGTGACAATACGAAATCTCCTCAAACACTAAACAAATTAGAGCCACTGGCATGCCTTCTCCATGAAAGCATCAATGTGTTAGGACCAGGACAAAGTCACGATGAAGTTGGTGGATTTTATCATGGAAATGTCAGTTAAAATCGATACCTGTACCTGGCTGGAAGCCCAAGAAGAGTTTATTAAAAGTAAATGAGGTTTTTTCAAATTGTCAGAAAAGTAGTGAAAGCCCAATCTCCATTGCGTCGAACATTATTAAAGTTGCAAATAGATAAATCAACAAGAAATCTAATTACCTTAAGAGTGGGTAATGGAGGCAGCAGTTAGGGCAGTTGAGTGCTCGGTTTTCAGAATGTGGGAAGTCAAAGTGAGCACAATCGTCGCTGATGACTACACCTGCGAAAGGTGCATCCAGCTGCAGCTCCTGACAAACTGAGTTAGGGAACTGGAGCTGGAGCTGGATGAACTTCGGATCATTCGGGAGGCAGAGGCAGAAATAGAGAGGAGTTACAGGGAGATAGTCACCCATAAGAGTCAGGAGATAGGTAGCTGGGTGACTGTCAGGAGAGGGAAGGGGATTAGACAGAATGAGCAGAGCACCCCTGTAGCCGTTCCCACCAATAATAAGTACATCGTTTTGGATACTGTTGATGGAGACAACCTACTAGGGATAAGTTGCAGTGGTTGTGTCTCTGGCACCGAGATGGGACCCTCAACTCAGAAGGGAAGGAGGGAAAAGAGGAGAGCAGTAGTGATAGGGGATTCGATAGTTAGGGGGACAGATAAGAGGTAGTGTGGAAGAGATCGAGAATCCTGGATGGTCTGTTGCCTCCCTGGTGCCAAGATCCGTGATATCTCGGATCAAGTTTTCGGTATTCTCAAGAGGGAGGGTGAGCAGCCGGATGTCGTGGTCCATGTAGGCATCAATGACATGGGTAGGAAGAGTGAGGAAGTCCTGAAAGGTGAGTTTAGGGAGTTAGGCACCAAGTTAAAGGATAGGACCTCCATGATAGCAATCTCAGGATTGCTACCAGTGCCATGTGCAGGTGAGTTTAGAAATAGTAAGATAGCGTAGATCAACACATGGCTGAAGACATGGTGCAGGAGGGAGGGCTTCAGATTTATAGATAATTGGGCAGTTTTCCAGGGAAGGTGGGACCTGTTCCGGTGGGACAGTTTACATCTGAACTGGAGGGGGACAAATATTCTTGCAGGTAGGTTTGCTAGAGAGGCTCCAGTGGATTTAAACTAGACACAAGAGGGGAAGGGAACCAGAGTGTAGGAACAGATGTAGGGAGAAGGAAGAAAAAGAAAATAGTAGAATTTGTTTGCACCGTTAGTGATAAACAGAGAGTAAGAGGTGGAAAATTTCTTAAATGCATTTATTTTAATGCTAGGAGCATTATAAGAAAGGTGGATGAGCTTAATGCATGGATTGATACCTGGAAGTATGATGTGGTAGCTATTAGTGAAACATGGTTACAGGAGGGGTGTGATTGGCAACTAAATATTCCTGGATTTAATTGCTTCAGGTGTGATAGAATCAGAGGGACAAGAGAGGGAGGTCTTGCATTGCTTGTCAGAGAAAATATTACAGTGGTGCTCTGGCAGGATAGATTAGAGGACTTGTCTAGGGAGGCTATTTGGGTGGAATTGAGGAATGGAAAATGTGTAGTAACACATATGGGAGTGCATTATAGACCACCAAATGGGGAGAGAGAATAGGAGGAGTAAATTTGTAAGGAGATAGCAGATATTTGTAGTAAGCACAAGGTTGTGATTGTGGGAGATTTTAATTTTCCACACATAGACTGGGAAGCCCATACTGTGAAAGGGCTGGATGGTTTGGAGTTTGTAAAATGTGTGCAGGATAGTTTTTTGCAGCAATACATAGAGGTACCAACTAGAGAAGGGGCAGTGTTGGATCTCCTGTTAGGGAATGAGATAGGACAGGTGACGGAGGTTTGTGTTGGGGAGCACTTCGGGTCCAGTGATCACAATGCTCTTAGTTTCAATATAATTATGGAGAAGGATAGGTCTGGACCCAGGGTTGAGATTTTTGATTGGAGAAAGGCTAACTTCAAGGAGATGTGAAAGGATTTAGAAGGAGTGCATTGGGACAATTTGTTTTATGGGAAGGATGTAATAGAGAAATGGAGGTCATTTAAAGGTGAAATTTTGAGGGTACAGAATCTTTATGTTCCTGTTAGGTTGAAAGGAAAGGTTAAAAGTTTGAGAGAGCCATGGTTTTCAAGGGATATTGGAAACTTGGTTTGGAAAAAAGAGAGATATCTACAATAAATCTAGGCAGCATGGAGTAAATGAGGTGCTCGAGGAATATAAAGAATGTAAAAAGGATCTTAAGAAAGAAATTAGAAAAGCTAAAAGAAGATATGAGGTTGCTTTGGCAAGTAATGTGAAAATAAATCCCAAGGGTTTCTACAGTTATATTAATAGCAAAAGGATAGTGAGAGATAAAATTGGTCCCTTAGAGAATCAGAGTGGACAGCTATGTGTGGAGCCAAAAGAGATGGGGGAGATTCTGAACAATTTCTTTTCTTCGGGATTCACGAAGGAGATGGATATTGAATTGTGTAAGATAAGGGAAACAGGTAGGGAAGTTATGGAAACATGATGATTAAAGAAGATGAAATACTGGTGCTTTTAAGGAATATAAAAGTGAATAAGTCTCCGGGTCCTGACAGGATATTCCCTAGGACCTTGAGGGAAGTTAATGTGGAAATAGCAGGGGTTCTGACAGAAATATTTCAAATGTCATTAGAATCGGGGATGGTGCCAGAGGATTGGCATATTGCTCATGTTGATCCATTGTTTAAAAAGGGATTCAAGAGTAAACCTAGCAATTATTGGCCTGTGAGTTTGACGTCAGTGGTGGGTAAATTGATGGAAGGTATTCTTAGAGATGGTATATATAATTATCCGGATAGACAGGGTCTGATCAGAAACAGAAACAGTCAACATGGATTTGTGCGTGGAAAGTCATGTTTGACAAATCTTACTGAATTTTTTGAAGAGGTTACTTGGAAAGTTGACATGGGTAAAGTGGTGGATGTTGTCTATATGGACTTCAGTAGGGCCTTTGACAAGGTTCCACACAGAAGGTTAGTTAGGAAGGTTCAATTGTTAGGTATTAATATTGAAGTAGTAAAATGGATTCAGCAGTGGCTGGATGGGAGACGCCAGAGAGTAGTGGTGGATAACTGTTTGTCAGATTGCAGGCCGGTGTCTAGTGGTGTACTTAGGGATCTGTACTGGGTCCAGTGTTGTTTGTCATATACATTAATGATCTGGATGATCGGGTGATAAATTGGATGAGTAAGTACGCAGATGATACTAAGATAGGTGGCGTTGTAGATAACGAAGTAGGTTTTCAAAGCTTGCAGAGAGATTTAGGCCAGTGAGAAGAGTGGGCTGAAAGATGGCAGATAGAGTTTCATGCTGATAACTGTGAGGTGCTACATTTTGGTAGGACTAATTAAAATAGGACATACATGGTAAATGGTAGGGCATTGAAGAATGCTGTAGAATAGAGGGATCTAGGAATAATGGTGCATAGTTCCCTGAAGGTGGAATCTCATGTGGATAGGGTAGTGAAGAAAGCTTTTGGTATGCAGGCCTTTATAAATCAGAGCATTGAGTATAGGAGTTGAGATGTAATGTTGAAATTGTACAAGGCATTGGTGAGGCCAATTTGGAGTATTCTGTACAGTTTTGGTCACCAAATTATAGGAAAGATGTTAACAAAATAGAGAGTGTACAGAGAAGATTTACTAGAATGTTACCAGGGATTCATCACCTAAGTTACAGAGAAAGGTTGAACAAGTTGGGTCTTTATTCTTTGGAATGTAGAAGGTTGAGGGGGGACTTGATAGAGGTATTTTAAATTATGAGGGGGATAGATAAAGTTGACGTGGATAGGCTTTTTCCATTGAGAGTGGGGGAGATTCAAACAAGAGGACATGAGTTGAGAGTTAAGGGGCAAAATTTGAGGGGGAACATGAGGGGGAACTTCTTTACTCAGAGGCTGGTAGCGGTGTGGAACGAGCTTCCAGCAGAGGTGGTTGAGGCAGGTTCGATGTTGTCATTTAAAGTTAAATTGGATAGCCATATAGTCAAGAAAGGAATGGAGGGTTATGGGCTGAGTGCAGGTCGGTGGGACTAGGTGAGAGTAAGAGTTTCGCACGGACTAGAAGGGCCGAGATGGCCTGTTTCCGTGCTGTAATTGTTATATGGTTATATGGTTATAAATCAACAATGGACATCAAGCCAAGAAGTCAATCTCCCTTCTGATGCCAGTGTCAAGGTCACTTATGAAGCAACTAAAGATGTGGACCTGGGAAACTGCCCTGAGAAGCTTATGTAACAGCCTGCCAGGACTGAATGAGATAGTTATCCGAACAAAAACCACAGCCACCTTCCCTTTGTTGAGGAATAACTTCAATCTGTGGAGAGGTTTTGCTTTGATTTTCATAGATCTTCAGTTTTACCAGGATTCCTCAATGTCATGTTCAGTCAAATGCTGCGTTGATGTCAAAGGCCACCATACTAACCTTGTGTCTGGAGTTCAGCTCATATTGACAAGCTAGGGCTAAGGCTGTTAGAAGGTCAGGGAGAAAGAGCTGCTGGAAACAAATTAAGAAGTTCTGTTTATCTATTAAATCTCCTGACTTTTTTGTATATCCATGATGTGGTTGGGTAGTCTAAATTCATCTTCTGAAAACATATAACTCAATATTCTAAATAGTTCAGGTGTGGAGTGAAATAAATCCAACAAAACCCGAGGAGTGTTGAGTACACACTCTGCAACATCACCAAAAGCTCAGGAATTTATTGCTGTGTTGGGAAGTTTGGAAAGACCAGTGTCCAGTACTGATGCTTCATGGGTGGATACATTTTAAATTAGAACTTCAAAACTAGTTAATAAGATTAGTAAGTGTCATAAGGTGGTGGCTGGGAACGGACCCAAGTGCAAGACACAGACACTGAAGTACTAGGGACAGGACTAGGATACAGGCTGAGGGCTAGGACATGGACACGAAAACTGGGAACCCGGAACAGGACTGGACAAGAGAGCTAGGAGCCCGAGCTTGGACTCCGAGCCAGAGACTGGACAAGGACCCAGCACCTGGATCTTGTCTCTGGCTCGGACCCCAGAACTAGGCAAGGACGAGGCTTGGCAGGCAGGCAGGACGAGGCTGGAATCTTCAGGCTAGAAGCTAGAGGCAAGGCTTGGCAGGAAGCAGGAGGCTGGAGTCTTCAGGCTTGAGGCTTGAGGCTAGAGGCAAGGCTTGGCAGGAGGCAGGAGGCTGGAGTTTTCAGGCTTGCGGCTAGAGGCTAGAGATGAGGCTTGGCAGAAGGCAGGAGGCTGGGGTCTTCAGGCTTGAGGCTAGAGGATAGAGATGAGGTGAGGCTTGGCAGGAGGAAGGAGGCTGGAGTCTTCAGGCTAGAGGCTAGAGGCAAGGCTTAGCAGGAGGCAGGAGGCTGAAGTCAGGCTTGAGGCTAGAGGCTAGAGACTTGAGGCGAGGCTTGGCAGGAGGCTGGAGGCTGGAGATTTGAGGCGAGGCTTGGCAGGAGGCAAGAGGCTGGAGTCTTCAGGCTTGAGGCTTGGCAGGAGGCAGAAGGCTGGAGTCTTCAGGCTTGAGGCTGGCAGGAGGCTGGAGTCTTCAGGCTTGAGGCTAGGCAGGAGGCTGGAGTCTTCAGGCTTGAGGCTAGGCAGGCTCCTCCTGGGCAGGGCGCGGTTCACCTGGGCAGGGTGCAGTACTCCTGGGCAGGATGCGGTACTCCTGGGCAGGGCGCGGTACTCCACCCGACGGAGGCAAGGGACAGGAAGGGACAGAACCAACTGTAGGTAATGGCAATACGGCCTGGCTTACCCGACGGAGGCAAGGGACAGGAAGGGACAGAGCCAACCACAGGTAACGGCAAGATGGCCTGGCTTATCCAACAGAGGCAGGGGACAGGAAGGGAGCTAGGTATGGGGTGGCTCCAGGACAAAACAGCAAGACAAGGCAAGGCTTCAGGCAATGCAAGGCAAGACAGAACTTCAGGCATGGTGAGAGTTACCGGCAAGACAAGGCAGGGCTTCAGGCATTGCAAGGCAAAATGAGAACTTCAGGCGAGGCGAGAGCTACTGGCAAGGCTACAGGCGAGGAAACATAAGGCAGAGGAAGGGATACAAGGAGTAAGAACAAGAACAATCCAGCAGCCATGCCCTGGTCTCTGAAGGTATTTATGCAGCCAGCCCCAACGAGCATTAGCTGCCTCAATTAGAGCTCAACAAGAACAGAAACAGGGTATACAGGAAAACCTGGAGCAAGGGTCGATGGACCGGACCGTGAACCGGAATACGGACTTCACGGACCGGACCATGACAGTAAGATGAAATCACGGTTGTCATTTGTTTTTTTCTCAGGTAAGTTTAAATATCAGGTTAAATATTACTGTCATATATTGTGAAATTTTCTGTTTTACAGCAGCAGGACAGTGCAATACATTAAAAATACTATAAATTATAATATGAAATATGTGTAAAAATTAAATAAGTACTGCAAAAAGAGAGCACGAATAGCGAGATAACAGTGGTGGTGGAGATATAGCCTTCCCCTACACCCCAGCCTGATTGAAATCTGTGGGAAGTACACTTGTGAAAATGTATTTGTCTCACTGCCTAGTCTAATCACCACTGAAAGTGAAAATTACTCCATTCATTCTGAAGAATTTTCTCCAGAATGTTATCTGCAGTCAGTTCTGCTAGGCATGCATTGTAGTTAAGACTGCATCTTGAGAAACCTGGTCCCATTTACAGTATTTCACATTAACTTCCAAAGCTCAGCTTTCTAGTTTCCAAAATGTCTCTGCAAACTGCAATGTTCTCACCAACTTCCTTTAAAATCCAGGAATGGAGTCCATCAGTTCAGGTGATTTGTCAATCTAACTGCTGTAATTTTCTTTATCACTGTTACTTCAATTATGTGAATTTTGGTATATCCACAATTCTGATTAAAAATAGATTATATGGGACTTCTAGAACTTCTACGCTACAAGCATTGTCCCACAGTAATCTTACATACTTCGTTTATTTTTATTTATCATATCACTGTCTAATGTGTGGGCACGTGGCCAAGTGATTAAGGCGTTCGTCTAGTGACTTGAAGGTTGCTAGTTCAAGCCTCTGTGTGTCCTTGAGCAAGGCACTTAATCACACATTGCTCTGCAACGGCACTGGTGCCAAGCTCTATGGGTCCTAGTGCCCTTCCCTTGGACAACATTGGTGTCGTGGAGAGGGGGGACTTGCAGCAAGGACAACTGCTGGACTTGCATACAACCTTGCCCAGGCCTGCGCCCTGGAAACTTTCCGAGGCACAAATCCATGGTCTCACGAGACTAACGGATACCTATATATATCACTGTCTACAGGTTTCACTTGTCTATATTGCCCCTGCACTATTCACTTCCTGCACTATTCACTTTCATATTGGTCAGTATCAAGTTCACCCCCTTGTTATATTTATTCATCACTATTTAGAGATACAACACAGTAATGGGCCCTCTGGCCATCAAGCCCACCCCACCCAATTGCACCCATGTGACCCACTAACCTGTGCGTCTTGGTAACGCTGGGGGGAACCAGAACACCCGGAGGAAACCCATGTGGTCATGGGGAGAACATACAAACTCCTCACTGACAGCAGCTGGAATTGAACCCTGGTCGCTTGTGTTGTAAAGCGTTACACTAACCGTCATGCTACTGTGGCACTTCATTGCTTTTCAAGTTCAAAGTAAGTTTATTATCGAAGTACGTACATCACTATGTACAGCTCTGGGGTTCATTGCCTTGTGGGTGTACTCAATAAATCTGAAACCATAATAGGATCAATGAAAGACTGCACCAGCAGGGCATACAACCAGTGTGCAAAAGACAGAAGCTGTGCAAGTACAAAAATAAATTTAAAAAATAATAATAATTAATAAGCAAGAAGATGAGACGAAGAGTCCTTGAAAATAAGTCCATAGGCTGCGGACACATTTCAGTGATGGGGCAAGTGAAGTTGCGTGAAGTTATCCCCCTTGGTTCAAAAGCCTGCTGATGGAAGGGTGATAACTGTTCCAGAACCAGGTGGTGTGAGTCCTGAGGCTCCTGTATCTTCTTCCTAATGGCAGCAGTGAGAAGAGAGCATGACCTGGATGGCGGGGGTCCTTGATGATGGATGCTGCTTTCCTGCAACAACACTCTGTATAGATGTGCTCAATGGTGGGGAGTGCTTTTTTTTCCTGTGATGGGCTGGGCTGTTACCACTACTTTTTGTAAGATTTTCCTTTCAAGGGCATTGGTGTTTCCATGTCCAGCTGAGATGCAGCCAGTCAATATACTCTTTACCACACATTTATAGAAGTTTGTCAAAGCTTTGGACGTCATGCCAAATCTTCACAAACTCCTAAGGAAGTAGAGGCGCTGCCATGCTTTCTTCATAATTGCACTTACGTGTTGGCCCAGGACAGGTTCTCTGAAATGATAACATGGAGGAATTTAAAGTTGCTGGCCCTCTCCCCCTCTGATCCCCCAATAAAGACTGGTTCATGGACCTCTGGTTTCCTCCTCCTGAAGTCACTTGATCTTGCTGACATTGAGTAAGAGGTTGTTGTTGCTCTTTTCCACCAAAACTGACATACTGGAAAGAAAAGCTCCTTTCAGAACTGACTGCAGACTGCTCAAGCAACATCCCAAAGTCCACAGAAAATGCTTAAACTGTCAATGAGTAATTTTCCCAACGTTATTTCCAGGCATATGCATTCAAATGATGCCTCAGCAACTCACAGAGGGTGGTTTCAGGACCCCTGGGAAGGAAGCAAAGGTGCCCAGAGCATGAAATTTCACCTAAGCCTCATTGATGAATAATACATGCACCTTAATAACCCAGACTTTTCTATGAACAAGAAAGGTTTCCATTTCCTCAGTGTGCAGGACCTTATGGGTCACATCAGGAATTTGTCATGCTGAATGCAATGTTTCTGGGAAGCTGCTTTATCCCGAGGCATTTTTCACTGCCAGATATTTACAATAGCCAACACCGGCCAGAGGAATAGATCCTGGGGAACAAGGGCTTCCCTCTGCTTCCTCTGTTTGAAATCTTGAAGCCCAGTGCAGATACAACTGGAGCCAATATCATAATGGAAGCTGTAATAGGTCCCCTGAAGAAAAGGTTTTGGTGGGGGAGGCTTGCTGTTCATGCCAAACAGTTGCAGTGAGTTCATCACAGAATGCCTACTGTACACAGCACAACTTTGTTGATCAAATAAAGAAAGAAAAGCAAAGCAATCCAGAACTTTCAAGAACTCTACAACTCATATTTTCAGTATTTATTGCACTTGCAGTTTGTCTTCTTTTGCACTTTTGTTGCTTGTCAGTCTTTGTGTGGTTTGTCATTGTTTCTATTGTATTTCTTTGTTCTACTGTGAATGCCTACAAGAAAATGAATCTCAGGGTAGTATATAGTGACCTTGATAATAAATTTACTTTTCACTTTGAATCTGAGGACCATGAGATAGAGCCCAACTAGCTGAAGCAGCAAGAGGGGAGGAAAAATGTTCTTGTTCAACATGCACAGACACAACTCTCAGGTGAGTGGAGAAGACAGGCACTAGTAGTTCAATGTGTAATGAGATGATTTTCATCAGGAACCTGTGGAATAAAAATCCCATGCAAACCAAGTGACCCTCTTCACACTGCAATTCTGAACAGCAATATGACATATTGGAAAGCCAAGATAACACATTAAAATCCTCTCACATGCTCTGGTGCACATCCCTCTACAATGAATATATAGCATGTGGATGAATGGATTTCTGCTCCAGTCTGCTCCCTGGAGCTAATCCTCTGCCAGGGCTAGTAACTACATCTCTATATTTCCTAGCGGCCAGCACCTTGCTTAAAGAACCCAGTCCACCACATTAAGAGGATCTCCATTGCAAACATTGGTGTGGAATCACCTTGGATTGTCTTTATTTTGTGGTATTGGTCCATTATGTTGGAAAAGCCACTCCAGAAGAGACTCTGGTCACCAATTACTGTCAGGTTCTTCTTTTGGTGGATCTGGTGAGTCTTCTGGTACCCTAAGTACACAGTACCTTCCTCCCGTCTGTAGAAAGAGCACCATAAAATCCCACACCTCAGGGAGCTGTGAAAAAGGTGAATGGATTTCAGAATCAGAATCAGAGCTGAATCAGATTTATTATCACCAATAAAAATTTGATTGTTTTTGAATGATATATGACATGAAATTTATTGTTCTGTGGTAGCAGTATGGTGCAAAGAAATGAAATTACTATACATTTCAAATCAAAGAAGCAGTGCAAAAAAAGGAGGCTGAAGTTGATTAGAAATAAATAGCAAATGGCTTACACTATTCTTCAAAATAAAAATCGCCTCCCTTGTTTAGGAAATTTGGGAAAAGGAGCATCTGCTTAAACCCATTCTGCCACTTGATTAAAATTTGACTGGTCCATGACAGTTTTATTTCTGCATCCATGTTCGTGTACAGAATAAAATCAATTTAATCTTAATGCCTTGAAAAGCTTAATTGTCCTGGCATCCACAGACTTTTGGAGAGAATTCTAGATACATACCACCCTTTATATTAAAAAAATCCCTTGTGATTTTGCTCCTGAATTGATTTGCTCTAATTTAAGTCGAAAATTTCCCTGAGTCCCCGTTGGAGGAAATAGGCTGTATCGACCTTATTAAATCATTTCGATGTTTTTAAAAAATACTTTAGTTAGCTTACTGATGCATCGTCTATATCCGACTCAGTACAATCTGCTCTCATACTTTAAACCTATTTACCTTTGTTAGATTCTCGTGAACTTATGTTCCAAGGACATAACCTTCTAGAGGTGCGGTTCGCAAAACCTAATATATATTTCCAGGTTGGGCTGATTGAGAACGAGCACAAGTGAAGGGTAAATTTCTTCCTTCTGTGGACCTGTCTCCTGTCTTTCTAAGATTTGTGTGCATGGGCTCTCAAAGCCCCCCCCCCAACCACCCCCAACCTTTGCACATTTGCCTACACCGAGCTCAAGATGAGCGTGCAACATTACGGTCAATATTTATGTCTTATGCGACTTTCTGCTTCCATCTATATCGCTTACTCCTCTTCTAACTTCATGGTATGTGCAAGTCTCCGAGATTGTCGTCAGTTTTAGACTGCACAGCAACAGATTCTAGGAGACTGGGTTAGTTTGGACTAGATTAACACTTTTGGAAACATTCTTATGCCAAATTTCTTAATTTTATGAAGGCTTGTTGTATTTAGAAGCTACTTACTAATACTTTGATATTTAGGATGATAAACAGTATTCTGCGTATGCTGTTTAAACATGTTTTAAATAATAGTTGCAGCGAGGTAGTGTACAAAATCAGGCATCATGGAAAGACAAGTTTACCTAATCATTTAATGTTGTTGTGTTTTATTCAGAACTAATAACTAAAATGCCATTTCTCCCCTCTCCGGCCTGCCACCCGGGTGAACGCATTTACTGCTGGTGTGGTGGCTGATTTAGAATGTGGCATCTGGGTTGTAGTATTTAGATATATTACCATTTACTTAGTTCATTGGTGTAAAAAGTCAGCAAGCTCATTCAATTGTTAAGACGCGAGAATCATTCGATACATCGCTTCTCATCATAAATCAACTTGCTCCTAACTTATTTTTTATCATATGTCTATCCAATAATCCCGTTTTGTAAAATTGGTTAGATCCTGGTCTGAAAGCCCTGTGGTCAGTCTTGGTAGATAAATCTGGGTAAAACTCCCCCACAGAAATGTTTTCTGAGCGTCTCCATCACTATCTTATTTCTCGCACGCTGATGTCGAGACGCGAACCACGTCCCCCACTGAGCTCAGAGACTGGGGCTCTCTGGTGACCGCGGAGGTCTCTATGTTCCGTCTGGCTGCCGCCGCCAGCCTTTGGCTGTTGTGAGTGACGTCGGTGCGGTGATTCACCGCTGCCCCTCACACATGCAGCCAGCTCTTTCAGCGATGTGCCGCACCGCCGCACTTCGGGTAGCAGCGCCGCGACCGACCTGCGGGCACGCACAGACGGCTTGAGCCCGGCTTCTTGCACCGGCCCACGCTCCGCTCCGCTCCGGCCCGGTCCGGCGGCCGGCGCGGGGGGGGGGGGGCGCGGTGAGACGGAGAGGAGGGGCGGGACAAAAGAGATGCGAGGGGAGATGGTGCATTGAGAAGGAGCACATGGAGGCTATGCATCAAGCAGCCGAGGTAACCTGCGGAGTGCTTTCAACATTTTTAATTGTTTAATATTTGTGCATATTCTGTGATTCAGATGTTCCTATCTCAGTGAACCGCTGTAATAGTTCTAAATTGCGGGCAAATGTTGGAGGCGGGCAGGGATGCAGTGGGAGAGATTCACTGTCGATATTCGCGAGAGGAGGCAGGTTTAACTTGGAGTGAACGGTTGGTGTGTGCGGTAACCCTGACTGTACACCTCTCTTTTGCCAGCGCTAGGCCGAAGGAAAGATAATGAACCCAGACTTGCAGAACACATCCCGTGAACATGGTCGCTGGCTGGCTCAGTCGTCCGAGAACACCTCCGCAGCGGGCGCCTCCGTGGTCCCGTTCCCGGACAGCGTGAATCCCTGGGACATCCTGCTCTGCACCTCGGGCACTGTCATCTCCTGCGAGAACGCCGTGGTGGTGGTGACGATCTTCCACAGCCCCAGCCTCCGAGCCCCCATGTTCGTTCTGATCGGGAGCCTGGCCGTGGCGGACCTGCTGGCTGGCGTCGGGCTGATCGCCAACTTCGCCTTCGCTTACCTGCTGCGGTCAGAGGCAGTCAGGCTGGTGACGGTAGGGCTGGTGGTCGCCTCCTTCTCCGCTTCCATCTGCAGTCTGATGGCCATCACCATCGACCGCTACCTCTCGCTGTATTATGCATTGACTTACAACTCGGAAAGGACGGTCACCTTCACCTACGTCATGCTGGTTGTTCTCTGGGGGGTGTCCACCTGCCTGGGATTTCTACCTGTGCTGGGCTGGAACTGCCTGCAAGATCAATCCACGTGCAGCGTCATCAAGCCGCTCACCAAAAACAACGTGGCCGTGCTCTCCGTGTCCTTCCTGCTGATGTTCGCGATGATGCTCCAGCTGTACATCCAGATCTGTAAGATAGTGATGAGGCACGCCCATCAGATCGCCCTGCAGCACCACTTCCTGGCCACGTCCCACTACGTGACCACCAGGAAGGGAGTTTCCACCTTGGCCATCATTCTGGGCACCTTCGCTGCTTGCTGGATGCCTTTCACCGTTTACTGCTTGATAGCGGATTATACCTACCCATCCATCTACACCTACGCTACTCTGCTGCCGGCCACCTATAACTCCATCATTAACCCTGTCATCTACGCCTTCCGAAACCAGGAGATCCAGAAGGCGCTTTGGCTCATATGTTGCGGTTGTATTCCCCCTAACATCTTATTACGAGCGCGTTCCCCCAGCGACGTATAATGAATTGCTAATGGAGCTGCTCACACTAACAGTATGTTTCTCAGGCAGTTCCTTGTTGCTGTCAAATCGCCGCATTTTATTTATCTTCAACTCTTCTTAAAACATTCATCTTCAGGTTTGTTCTCCAGGGCTGGTGAGTTTCCTACGAGCTATCTTAGGACGGGAGCCGACGTCGATCACTTTCCCTTCCACTGTCACTTCCCGCCCAACTTTCGGGGTTAAAACACAACGTATTATCGCGGCTACCGGTTTTATCTTGCTGATGTGTAATGTATAAATATTTTATGGTGTTTAAATTATTAGAAGATGGTTGTCTCCATTTCTAAACTATGGAACTATTTAAGTTATTTCATTTTCTATACCTAGAGCAATACTGTAACATGTAACTACATATATATTTGCCAGGACTTTCAACACTTCGATGTTTTCAATGTGAAAGATCTATAATTGGTTCCTTAGATGATGTATTGTACTTTCAATAAACAAAAGTTAAGAGACCGAATCATATCTAATATGCGGTAGTCTTAATATGTGAACAGCAGATCTTAGATTTTAACTTTGTTTTCCTGTTCCTTTGGATGTAGATTTAAAAAAACTTATTGTTAGCATTATTAACTGAAGTTTTGTGGAGGATGGGGGTGGTAGAAGAGTGAAAGCGCATTTTAAAAATAACCAACCCGAAATGGTCTCGTTACTGGCCTAATTGTTGCTCGCAATCACAATACTGTACTGCTTTTGATCCCATGCCCTTTCTCACTTTAATATTAGCTTCTACTTTGTTAGAAATCCCTGGGCTTTTAAGCTATTATTTAACAATATTTTATGCTCTGGGCCAGAGTCATTATAAAACAGAAATATTTTAACAGAAACAAAGGTATTGTGAATGTTTTTTTTACTTTATTTGTATCTGAACAAACTTCCTATTTCATATTTAACTCAGCACAATGAAATTGAAATTAAAACCCTCCGGAATGAATCAAGAAAACAGTTTCCTTGAATAAACTGCAGCCAATAAAAGGGACCATGCATATAATATGTAGCAAAATTAATATTTTCAATCTGTAAGACACAGGAGCAGAATTGACCACTTGGCCATCAAGTCTGCTCTGCCATTTGATCCATGGCTGATTTATTTTCCCTCGCAACCTCATTCTTCTGCCTTCTCCCCGTAACCTTCGATGCCCTGACTAATCAAGAACCTGTCAACCTCTGCTTTAACTATACGCAATGACTTGGCCTCCATAGAAGTATTCACAGAAATGTTCATAATCTGCAGAAATATTTATTATTAACTCACTTTTTTGCACTTTATTTCACTGGAGACAGTGATTTCTTACATGGAGACAGGTACTAAGTCAATGCCACTTGATTAGTCCATGTTATTTACACCCTGCTATATAGATTTTCCTTTATTGACCAACTGAACATTGCCAGCAAGAATCTAAAATGATAGATTGGTAAATGATTGGTAAATTACTTTTTATAGTAAGTACTGTAGTCTGAGGTTGTAAGTAGTGTTTGTAAGTATATAAAATAGTCTAATATCTAATGCCAGGTGTGAGAGGAGGTTTGCTGTTGTCTGTTTATAGCTGTCAAAATGCAACTGAACAATAAATGTAAAAGCACCATGTTATGTGGAAATGTGTTTTTTTATATATTCATAGTGAAATGCACTTTATTTTAGCAAAAAAGGCACAATCATGTCATATAGGAAGGGAAACAGCACTGGTTCTTGTTGCATTCTCCTTTTATCATTTGAATGAAAATAATTTTCATTGTAAATTGTTATTAATTTTCTATGCATAAAATGTGATTAAATAAAGTCATTTCTTAAAGAATTGAGTTGCATTTTCTATGTTGGAGGTGAATGAGATAGGCAGAAAGTCTGTGTGCTATGTTACATAATTGTGAGAACTAAGTTCATACCTGCAGTTATCCTCACTGTGGGATCCTAAATTTGGATCACATGGTGGTCAGGTGTAATCCCGCAGGGTAGGAAGGGGAACAGAAGTGAGTTGCTTCGGTCCGATTGTGTGTACCTCCTGTCTGTGGTTAATATTGGCAGTTTTCTACTAACCTTGCAGGGCAACCAAAAGCAGGTAACAAAATGTCACCTCTAAAGCCTTCTACATTCTGAAATAAATTTACAAATTATTCTTAGTAATTTTTTGTTTCAGTAAGTAATCTAAAAGTAACTGAGTTTGTGTCAACGTGGTTTTCTTAATTATTTTTGATGAATTTCTTGCTTATAAGAGATTTGGAGAGTGGAACACATCCTCCTTCAGGCAACCAATGATATTATGCAGATACAAGCCTTGGGGAATCATGGATAGAATCTGAGTAAATCACTACCAAAGTATCTAAGCCTACAATACAGAATAATGTTCTATATATGCTCTTTCTCCATGTTTCCTGGCTGTAATGCAGCCTCTTTGAGTCAGTTTACTAAAACTGTGGAGAACTATAAAATCTGTAGTTGTTCAGTGGAGTGGAATGAAGATCCATAGGACTTGGCAAGAGACTGCCTAAATTTGACTTCATCTAATGTTTCTTATTTATTGTCAATTTACTTTTTTGATGTTTAATGTTCACATTGTTTACTATCTCCTTCAGTGAACCAGATCAAAATCCCCATTAAACAGCTCTAGATTCTCACTAATGCTGTCTGTATACTGCTGTTGGATCCTCAGTAAAGTTTACCACACTCAGACTACGCAATAATATAAAGCAACCATTACATTAAATGCAAACAAGTAGGCAGTAATTTTATTTCATTATCATTCCTATACTGGTGCCGGCTGGTGGCGTAGTGGCATCAGCACTGGACTTCGGGGCGAGAGATCCTGAGTTCGAATCCAGCCAGCACTCTTGCACGCTCTCCATCCATGCTGGGTTAAGAGCTGGTGATCTCTTGAAAAAAAACTCACCTGGCAGAAGGCAACTTGCCTCGTACACGATTTCCCAATACGGCAGAGCGGTGTGGAAGGAAATCACCCGCCAACCAGAAAAAATTCCGGATGCGACATACCATTCATTCATCATTCCTATAAGAATTCAATGAAGGTGCCACATTCTGATGAGAACTTCTCAGTTATGCCATTAGGAACAGAGAAGGTAAAGGACTGTAATCTATCTAATTTATTTAGTGATACAGTGTGGAGTGGGCCCTTCTGGCCCTTCAAGACATGTAGCTCCAGCAATCCCCGACAAGCCCACTTGACCCAGACCTGATGATAGGCCAATTTCCAATGACCAACTAACCTACCTGATGTTTCTCTGGGCTGTGGGAGAGATTCAGAGCGCCATTCACATTCCACGGGGAGGACGTACAGACTCCTTACTGATGCCGTTGGAATTGAACTCCAAACTCCGGAAAGCCCCGATCTGTAATAGTGTCATGCTACCTTTGTGATCTGCGGCATAATGGTAACAGAGGGCAGGTTATAAAAGGAGGGTAGATCCGAAGTCAACCATGAGAGCTGAAGAATAGTGTCTGCTTGGTGCTAGTTGATTAAGGAAGAATCTCAGAATGCGAGGAGCAGGGAGGTGTTGTGGTTCGCACAACACTTTACAACATCGGTGACACGGATTCAATTCCCTCCACTCCCTGTAAGGAGTTTGTACATTCTCCCCGTGACCACTTGGGTTTCCTCCAGGTGCTCTGGTTTCCTCCCACAGTCCAAAGGCATACAGGTTGTTAGGTTAGTTGGTTATAGTAAATTGTCCGGGAGTTATATCAGGGGTTGCTGGGTGGTGCAGCTGAAAGGGCCAGAAGATTCAGTAACCGTGGGCCACATGGGTACCATGACTCATGCTTATGCAGAAGGAAATTGAACAGTTACGAAAAAGAAAACAGAACAAAAAATGTCATCATCTCTGAATTACTACCAGAACCATATGAAAATTTGCAAAGGATAATAAGATCAGTGAATATGTGAACCTGGAAGATAAGTGTGTGAGGAATGGGTTTCCATTGATGGGAAATGTAGGAGCTGCTTCACTGAGACAGGATTCAGGATGGGATTAGTGTCCTAAAGGATCAAGTTAGTAAAAGTTTAGATAAATAACACTGGGAAATGGGGGCAGTGAAGGGAGATGTGGAATAGTAATTTAGAAGGTCAGAGCACAAAGCAATAGTGCAGGGTAGCAAAATGAGAAATGATAACTGGAGTCTCTCAGGATGGGACTGCAAGTAGGTGTGTGCCCCTAATCATATTAAAAAGGCAAGACTCAAGGTTCTTCATCTGAATGCTCAGGAGAGGTGAATTAAAAGAAGCAATAGAAAGAAGTGGGCACGATCTAAAAGCTTGAGTATGCAATGTGGTTGCAAAGTGAGCAAGGCTAGGAAATAGAACTAAAAGACATTTTAGAAGAGTTGGGTGAAATGCAAAGGAGGTGGGGTAGCCTTGAATTTAAAAAAAATGAATTAAAGGGAACAGAAGGGAAGGATTTTTGTTCAGAAAATAAAAGAATCAGAATTAATTTGGATGGAGATAAGAAACAGTAAGGGGCAGGAAACATTGATGGGCATTGTCCATGGGCCCCCAAATAATAGTGGTAATGCAGAACATGGCAGGAAACAGGGCACTGAGGGTGCATAGAACAATGGTAATACCATAAGCATGGACGGCTTTAACTTACATATAGACAGACCAAATCAAGTTTTCAATTGCATTGCAGAGGATGGATATGGAGTTTATGAGACACAGTTTTCAACATAAGTATGTTGAGAAAACCAACATGGGAGCAAGCTCTTTCAGATCCAGTACTGTATAATACGAAAAAAACTAATTGATAGTCATAATATTGGCAATAAAAGTAATAAGCCTAAGCACTGGGGAGTTTTTAAATTTCACAAAGAGGATTAAGGATTTGGTAAGGAAAAAGAAAGAAGACTATCAGATTATGTTGGTTAGAAACTTTACAACAGATCATAACTGTTTTCACAGAGTAGTAAAAAAGCAACAATTTGCCATGTGTGGGGACAGGAGAAATTTTATCAGAGAATACAGAATTTGCAGAGAAAATTAGTCAGACTCCATGGAGGACTCAGGGAAAGGTTCAAAGTTCAAAGTAAATTTATTATCTAAATGTGTATATGTCACTGCTGTATATACTACCCTGAGTTTTATTTTCTTGCAGGCATTCACAGTAGAACAAAGAAATACAATAGAATCAATGAAAAATTACACACAAAGATTGACAAACGACCAATATGCAAAAGAAGACCCATTGTTGTGTAAATACAAACAAATAAATAAATAAATAATGAGAACATGACTTATAGAGCCCTTGAAAGTCAGTCCACGGGAACATTGACTTCTTCATGGGGAAACCACAGTCAGTGAAGATCGGAAGTAACATCTCCTCCTATCCTAGTCTGGTCCGTTGACTCCTCATTTCAGTTCATTTCCTTTTCCCCCTGTTCTACGGGGCTCCTTGATTAGGGCACCTGGTTTTCATCCGAACCTGCAGCATAAAAGCTCTGGCCTACATGGACTCAGTGCTGGTCCATCTCCTGAGCAGGGCGGCAATGCACGTTCCGGGCTGCCGAGAATAGTGGATTCTAAGTTGCTTCAGTGCCTCGGGTTGCTTTGTGAATTCTGTCGTTTTTGTGTCCAGGCAAGTTTAGCCGGCCGTTTGCTGCTGCTCCGAGTCAAGATAAGAATTATGGCGTTTTCGTGGGCAGCTGAGGATTGCAGACTGTTTGCCGCTACCCTGAGTCAAGATACAAATTGTCTGTCGTTGTTTGGTTTTGTTGTCTCGTGTCCAGCTGAGTTTTGCAGGCCGTTTGCCCCTCCTCCGAGCCAAGATACGAATTGACTGTCTTTGTTTGGTTTTGTTCGTTTCGTGTCCAAGTTCAAGTCCCAGCTCCGTGTCCCAGTCTAAGTCCGAGTCCAGGCTCCGTGTCCGAGTCCAGGTCCAAGTCCTAGTCCAAGTCCAGGCTCTGCGTCTGTGTCTGAGTCCAGGTTCCATGTCCGAGTCCAAGTCCAGGTTCCGCGTCCGAGTCCAAGTCCAGGTTCCTCCGTTTGTTGTCCAAAATATACGTCCATGTAAGCATCTAATCCTCACTCTCCGGCCTTCCTGATAACTATTAGTAAAATAAACTTCTGTTAATGCTACCTCCAGGTCTGTGTCCTGCACTTGGGTCCACTACCAGTCGCTCATTGTAACACCCCCTCGCTGGTGATGAACACAGGCACATGTCAAGGATGGGTGCTGACCCTGCTGCTCTATGCTCTACTACATGTGGCTAGGTGCAGCTCAAATGCAATCTAGTAATTCGCCATTGTTAGTGAAGAAAAGCCATTCAAGAGTTAATAGACCGGCTGGTTGAGTGCAATCACAACAACAACAACCTTACTGACTCCATCAATAAGACCAAGGAACTGATTGTGGACTTCAAGAAGGGGAAGCCGGTAGAACACATACCAGTCCTCAGAGGGGCCAGCAGTGGAAAGGGTAAACAGTTCCTGGTGTCAACGCCTCCGAGGATCTATCCTGGGCACAACATATTGATGCAATTATGAAGAAGGCACGGCTGCAGCTAAAATTCTTTAGGAGTTTGAGGAGATTTGGTATGTCATCAAAGACTAGCAAATTTCCACAAATGTACTATGGAGACGTTCTAAATGGTTGCATCACTATCTGGTATGGAGAGGCCAATGCGCAGGATCAGAAAAATCTGCAGAGAGTTGTAAATTCAGCCAGCTCAATCATGGGCACGAGCCCCGCCATTATTGAGAACATCTTCAAAATGCAATGCCTCAGAAAGGCAGCATCCATCATTAAGGATTCCCACCTCCTAGAAGATGCCCTCTTCTCATTGCCACCGTCAGAGAGGAGGTACAGATCCACACTCAACATTTTAAGAACAGTTTCTTCCCCTCTGTCATCAGAATGGTCCATGAACCCATCAACTTCACTATTTTCTCTCTTTTTGCACTACTTATTTTCGAATATTTCTATTGTAACAATATTTTTAATGTATTGCAATGTACAGCTGCTGCAAAAATACAAATTTCATGACATATGTCAGTGATAACAAACCTAATTCTGATTCTGATTCAGTTCCCAGTGGGGTGAAAGTAGCAAACATGTCTTTACTATTTAAGAAAGGAGGAGAGAAAAAATTAGGAACTACAACCTGACTTCAGTAATAGAAAAACTAATGTAATCTATATTTGAGGGCATTGGGGAAATAATACTAGGACTGGGCAGTGAAAAGAAATGAATATTTGACAAGTCTGTAGGAATTTTTGTGTTTGTAAGAGTAGAATAGAAAAGGTGAGGGTAGTAGGTGTGGTGTAATTCTTCTTACAGAAAGCCATTGATAAGATGTCACACAAAGTATTGAATTAACTTAGGGTGCACATAGCACTGGGGATGACATACTGGGGATTGACACACAGACAGGAAATGAAGGATTAAACTTGTAATATTATGGTAATTTTCAGAATGGGAACCAGTAACTAATGGGATCTCCTACGGATTGTTGCTGGAGCCCAGCTGTTCACTATCTATATCAATAAGAGGTTATGCAAATACACAAGGTTATGAATGATTAAAATCAAGGAGCATGTGTTGACTCTGTGAAGGATATGGAGAGACTTCAGGGAGGTACAGTCAGTGAATAGCAGAGGTACAGTTCATGGAACATAATGTGGATAAGCGTGAAGGCATCTGTCCTGCAGCAAAAATAGAAAAACAGATTTAAACAAAAAATAGTGATAGTTTGAATGCTGTTGGTGTGCAGGGGAATTTGGGTGCTTGTGGAGAAGAATCATTGAAAAGTAATATGGAGGTTTGGCAAGCAATTACAAAGACCCAACTTTGTAATAAATATTGATCTTATTTATCTAATCATTTTTGATGCACCTAATTTTTCTAAATTTGCTTAATATTTTTTTAATTGTCCTCTGAAAGTTAAATGAATTAATTGCTGATAATGAATGGCGAAGAAACCCTCAGAAAAACCTCTTCAGTCAAATGGATGCTTAATGTCATTTGTCTTTATTAATGCATGAATTGATTGGGAAGTTATAGTGAGGAAGAGATATTCAGTTAACAATGAATTGGCATTAAAGTGAATGATTAGTAATTGAATGCTTTTAGTCTCACAGGAAAACACAATGGTGCTGTTAGCTGAGCTGCTGCCTCACGACACCAGACATTTGGTAATATCAGTGTGGAGTCTACATGCTCTCCCTGTGAATGTGTGGGGTTCCTCTGCGTGTTCTAGTTTCCTCACAGATTACAAAGATAGAACATGGAACACGGAAAAGTACATATATGTCACTAAATACAACCCTGAGATTCATTTTCTTGCAAGTGAAACAAGTGCTACACCTACCCCCACACCTCCTCTCTCACTACCATTCAGGTCCCCATACAGTCCTTACAGGTGAGGCAAAACTTCACCTGTGAGTCTGTTGGGGACATCTACAGTATCTGGTGTGAGGCACCTGGCCAAGTGGTTAGGGCATTGGACTAGTGATCTGAAGGTCGTGGGTTCGAGCCTTGGCCAAGGCAGCGTGTGTGTCCTTGAGCAAGGCACTTAACCACACAATGCTCCAGTCTACCCTGCTGAGAATGGGTTCCAGCAAAAATGCTGGGGGTTAACCTTGCGATAGACTGGTGTCCTATCCAGGGGTGGAGGAGGGGGGAGTCTCGTACTCTCAGTCGCTTCATGCCACGGAAACCGGCATAAGCACCGGCCTGGTGGGCCACAAGGCTCGTGACAGACTTTAATCTTTCAACAGTACCTGGTGCTCCCGTGTGGCCTCCTGTATGTTGTGAGACCCGACGCAGATTGGGAGACCGCTTTACCAAGCACCTGCACTCTGTCCACCAGAAAAAGCAGTATCTCTCAGTGACCACCCATTTTAATTCCACTTCCCATTCCCATTCCAACATATCAGTCCACAGCCTCCTCTACTGCTGCAATGAGGCCCCACTAAGGTTAGAGGAGCAACAACTTATATTCCCTCTGGATAGCCTCCAACCTGATGGCATGAACTTCCGGTAACGGACCCCAACCCTCTCCTTCACCATTTCCCTCTCTCATCCTACCTCCTTACCTGACCATCACCTCCCTCGTGATCCTCCCCCTTCCCTTTCCTCCATGTCCTTCTATCCTCTACTACCTGATTTCCCCTTCTCCAGCCCTTTAGGGCTGTCAGAGGTTACAGCGGGACATTGATAGGATACAAAACTGGGCTGTGAAGTGGCAGATGGAGTTCAACCCAGATAAGTGTGAGGACTGTTCATTTTGGTAGGTCAAATAAGATGGCAGAATATAGTATTAATGGCAAGACTCTTGGCAGTGTGGCGGATCAGAGGGATCTTGGGGTCCGAGTCCATAGGACACTCAAGGCCACTGCACAGGTAGACTGTGGTTAAGAAGGCATATGATGCATTGGCCTTCATCGATCATGGGATTGTGTTTAGGAGCCGAGTGGTGATGTTGCAGCTATATAGGACGCTGGTCAGACCCCACTTGGAGTAACACACATCAAAGTTGCTAGTGAACGCAGCAGGCCAGGCAGCATCTCTAGGAAGAGGTGCAGTCGACGTTTCAGGCCGAGACCCTTCGTCAGGACTAACTGAAGGAAGGGTGAGTAAGGGATTTGAAAGTTGGAGGGGGAGGGGGAGATCCAAAATGATAGGAGAAGATAGGAGGGGGAGGGATGGAGCCAAGAGCTGGACAGGTGATAGGCAAAAGGGATATGAGAGGATCATGAGACAGGAGGTCCGGGAAGAAAGACAAGGGGGGGGGGAACCCAGAGGATGGGCAAGAGGTATATTCAGAGGGACAGAGGGAGAAAAAGGAGAGTGAGAGAAAGGATGTGTGCATAAAAATAAGTAACAGATGGGGTACGAGGGGAAGGTGGGGCCTTAGCGGAAGTTAGAGAAGTCAATGTTCATGCCATCAGGTTGGAGGCTACCCAGACGGAATATAAGGTGTTGTTCCTCCAACCTGAGTGTGGCTTCATCTTTACAGTAGAGGAGGCCGTGGATAGACATGTCAGAATGGGAATGGGATGTGGAATTAAAATGTGTGGCCACTGGGAGATCCTGCTTTCTCTGGCGGACAGAGTGTAGATGTTCAGCAAAGCGGTCTCCCAGTCTGCATCGGGTCTCGCCAATATATAAATCGTATCCCCAGCACCAAGGACATTGTCATAAGCTGATGCCCCAAAAAGGCAGCTCCCATCATTAAGGTCCTCCATCACCCAGGACTTGCCTCTTCTCATTGCTACCATCAAGGAGACTTGTTTCAGGACTCAATGTTTCAGGAACAGCTTCTACCCCACCACAATCAGATTTCTGAATGGACAATGAACCCATGTACACTACCGCATTATTTTTTTTTTGCCCTTTTCACACTACATATTTAATTTATTTTTTATATGTGTTTTTCTTATTGTAATCTATAGCTTTTTAATTATGTATTGCAATGTACTGCTGCTACAAAACAAAGTATTTCACAAAATATGCCAGTGATATTTCTGTTTGGGCCTCATTTACCACACCATCGACAATACTTGTGTTGCCATTTTCAGGGAACTATTGATTTGTTCACATCTTCATTGCCACTATACATTCCGCCCGGTGTGTTAGTGAGAAGAGTTGATAGAAATCTGGGAAGAATAGAATGAAATTAGTGTAGAAATTGTGTAAACTGGATGCTCTTGATATTCAGCATGGTCTTATTGGTTTCTATGCTGTATTGCATCATGACTTTGTGATTCAAACCACAAATCACAATCATACTCCCAGTGAGTTCATGAAACTATTGCTCCATTTGTGCATTAATTGCCAGTTTGACCGTACCTACAAAAGATAGGGTTTTTACAATACCTTACAAATGAAGTTCATATTTAATTACAGATTAAGAATATGTAACATATATCAGTCTCTCTGGAGCAGAAATCAATTGGTCAGGACAAAAGATATATCCTGCATTTGTTGGAAACTTTCCTCTGTCATTGATGCTGCCCTCTTCCGTATCTCCTTCACCCCCTGGGCATCTGTCCTCATCCTGTTTTCCTGCCGTCTTAACAGGGATGGAGTTCCCTTTGTCCTTAGCCACCACTCCATGAGCCTTCCGATCCAGCACATCATTCTCCATGACTTCCAGCATCTTCACTGGGATCTTACCACCAAACACATCCTTTCCTCCCATCCCTCCACTCTCGGCTTACTGCAAGGATTGTTCTGTCAGTGATTCCCTTGTCTATTCATCCCTCCTGGCACTTAACTTTGCAAGTGGAAGAAGTGCTACACCTGCCCATTCACCTCCTCCCTTACCACCATTCAGGGCCCCAGACAATCTTTCCAGGTGTGACAGGACTTCATCTGCAAGTATTTTGGGGTCATCTACTGTATCTGGTGCTCCTGGTGTGGGCCTCTCTACACTGGTGGGACCTGGCATAGATTGGGGTACCACTTTGTCAAACACCTTCATTTCATCCGCAACAAGCAGGATTTCATGGGGACCAACCATTTTAATTCCACTGTATATTCCCATTCTGACATGTCGATACATGGGTTCCTCTACTGCCATGATGAGGCCTCTCTCAGGTTGAAGAAGCAACACTTCACATTCCACTTGGGTAGCTTCTAACCTGATGGCATGAACATTGATTTCTCTAATTTCCAGTATTTTCTTCCTCACCCCCCCTCCTCTATTTTAGCTTTCCCCATTCTAGCTTCCCCCCACCTCTACTGCCTTCTCTTCTCACTTGTCTATCACCTCCCTTGGTCCACTCTCTTCTCCTATTAGATTCTTCCTTCAGCTCTTTACCCTTTCCACCAATTATCATTGCCAATAATGAAATAACTAAAATAACTGGGTGTAGAACACACATGCTCTCTAATGACTCAAACATAATTTATTTTACTTGTGCACAAGGGTGACAGCATGGCCCCTGTCACCCAGACTGTTCTGAAGTTCGAACAGAAAACTGCTAGTTTTATACAGAATTGGCTTATCGGTTACAGATATTGACCATTTAGTAAATTTTATGTTTGACTTTCTTACTTGCGAGATGAATCGCCATTCACCATAGAGGTGTTAAAAGTCAATAGAAGCTACGAGCTGACTCTTTGAAGTTAGTAAAGCAATTGTGCCTTAGTTGTTGGGTGTGTTTCACATCCTTCAATTATTCTTAGCTTGTCTGTCTCTAGCGTTCCATATTGTGTAAAGTGAAGCTATGTTCTTCTGGGTTGTTTACACACTGCCACTATCACTCTCATCTATCTGTCTGTAGTAAGCAGGATTAGCTCCAGTGGCCTCAATTCAAAGGTTTCCCTTGTCTACACACGTTGCAGCCATCCTCACCTTCATGTTGTCTTTAACCCTCACAAATTTTACACTATCACCTCCCAGCTTCTCACTTCATCCCCCTTCCCCCACCCACCTACATTCCTCCTCACCTGGTTTCACCAAACACTTTCCAGCTGCTACTTCTTCCAATCCTCCCATCTTCTTATTCTAGCTTCAATATAAATAAGTATTCAATATAAATACTTATATCAGGCTGCTGTTTTTTGGACTACAGCTCAACATTTAACACAATCATTCTTATGGTTCTGATCAAAAGCTTCCAAAATCTGGGCCTCCGTACCTCCCTCTGCAACTGGATCCTTGACTTATAAGCATAGAAACATAGAAAACCTACAGCACAATACAGGCCCTTCGGCCCACAAAGCTGTGCCGAACATGTCTTTACCTTAGAACTGTCAAGGCTTACCCATAGCCCTCTATTTTTGTAAGCTCCATGCATCCATCCAGGAGTCTCTTAAAAGACCCTATTGTTTCTGCCTCCACCACTGCCGCCGGCAGCCCATTCCATGCACTCACCACTCTCTGTGTAAAAAACTTATCCCTGACATCTCCTCTGTACCTGCTTCCAAGCACCTTAAAACTATGCCCTCTTGTGCTAGCCGTTTCAGCCCTGGAGAAAAGCCTCTGACTATCCGCACAATCAATGCCTCTCATTATCTTGTACACCTCTATCAGGTCACCTCTCACCCTCTGTCGCTTCAAGGAGAAAAAGCCGAGTTCACTCAACCTATTCTCATAAGGCATTTTCCCCAATGCAGGCAACATCCTTGTAAATCTCCTCTGCACCCTTTCTATGGTTTTCACATCCTTCCTGTAGTGAGGTGACCAGAACCGAGCACAGTTCTCAAAGTGGGGTCTGACCAGGGTTCTATATAGCTGCAACATTACCTCTCGGCTCCTAAATTCAATTCCACAATTGATGAAGGCCAATACACCATATGCCTTCTTAACCACAGTCAACCTGCAAGGCTGCTTTGAGCGTCCTATGGACTCGGACCCCAAGATCCCTCTGATCCTCCACGCTGCCAAGAGTCTTGCCATTAATGCTATTTCTGCCATCAAATTTGACTTACCAAAATGAACCACCTCACACTTATCTGGGTTGAACTCATCTGCCACTTCTTGGCCCAGTTTTGCATCCTATCAATGTTCCACTGTAACCTCTGACAGCCCTCCACACTATCCACAACACCCCCAACCTTTGTGTCATCAGAAAATTTACTAACCCATCCCTCCACTTTCTCATCCAGGTCATTTATAAAAATCACAAATAGTAGGGGTCCCAGAACAGATCCCTGAGGCACACCACTGGTCACTGACCTCCATGCAGAATATGACCCGTCTACAACCATTCTTTGCCTTTTGTGTGCAAGCCATTTCTGGATTCACAAAGCAATGTCCTCTTGGGTCCCATGCCTCCTTACTTTCTCAATAAGCCTTACATGGGGTACCTTATCAAATGCCTTGCTGAAATCCATATGCACTACATCTACTGCTCTACCTTCATCAATGTGTTTAGCCACATCCTCAAAAAATTCCATCAGGCTCGTAAGGCACGAGCTGCCTTTGACAAAGCCATGCTGACTATTCCTAATCATATTATGCCTCTCCAAATGTTCATAAATCCTGCCTCTCAGGATCTTCTCTATCAACTTACCAACCACTGAAGTAAGACTCACTGTTCTATAATTTCCTGGGCTACCCCTACTCCCTTTCTTGAATAAGCAAAGAACATTTGCAACCCTTCAATCTTCCGGAACCTCTCCCGTCCTCATTGATGATGTAAAGATCATTGCCAAAGGCTCAGCAATCTCCTCCCTCGCTTCCCACAGTAGCCTGGGGTACATCCGGTCCCGGTGACTTATCCAACTTGATGCTTTCCAAAAGCTCCAGCACATCCTCTTTCTTAATATCTACATACTCAAGCTTTTCAGTCCACTGCAAGTCGTCCCTACAATTGCCAAGATCCTTTTCCATAGTGAATCTGAAGCAAAGTATTCATCAAGTACCTCTGCTATCTCCTCCGGTTCCATACACACTTTTCCACAGTCACACTAAATTGGTCCTATTCTCTCATGTCTTATCCTCTTGCTCTTTGCATATTGTAGAATGCCTTGGGGTTTTCCTTAATCCTGTCTGCCAAGGCCTTCTCATGGCCCCTTCTGGCTCTCCTAATTTCATTCTTAAACTCCTTCCTGCTAGCCTTATAATCTTCTAGATTCCTATCATTACCTACCTTTCATCAGCTCTTCTTTTCTTCTTGACTAGGTTTACAACAGCCTTTGTACACCACGGTTCCTGTATGCTACCATCCTTTCCCTGACTTATTGGAACGTATCTACGCAGAACCCCACGCAAATATCCCCCGAACATTTGCCATATTTCTTCCATACGTTTCCCTGAGAACATCTGTTTCCAGTTTATGCTTCCAAGTTCCTGCCTGATAGCTTCATATTTCCCCTTACTCCAATTAAACGTTTCCCTAACTTGTCTGTTCGTATCCCTCTCCAATGCTATGGTAAAGGAGATAGAATTGTGATCACTATCTCCAAAATGCTCTCCCACTGAGAGACCTGACACCTGACCAGGTTCATTTCCCAATACCAGATCAAGTACAGCCTCTTGTGGGCTTATCTACATATTGTGTCAAGAAACCTTCCTGAACACACCTAACAAACTCCATCGCATCTAAACCCTTCACTCTAGGGAAATGCCAATCAATATTTGGGGAATTAAAATCTTCCACCACAACAACCTTGTTATTATTACAGCCTTCCAGAATCTGTCTCCCTATCTGCTCCTCAACGTCCCTGTTACTATTGGGTGGTCTATAAAAAACACCTAGTAGAGTTATTGACCCCCTTCCTGTTCCTAACTTCCACCCACAGAGAATCCGTAGACAACCCATCCATGACTTCCTCCTTTTCTGCAGCCGTGACACTGTCCCTGATCAACAGTGCAATGCCCCCACCTCTTTTGCCTCTCTGCCTGTCCTTTCTGAAACATCTAAAGCCTGACACTTGAAGTAGCTATTCCTGCCCCTGCACCACCCAAATCTCTGTAATGGCTCCAAGTGCTGATCCACGCTCTAAGCTCATCAGCTTTATTCATAATACTCCTCAGATTAAAATAGACACATCTCAAACCATCGGTCTGAATGAGTCCCTTCTCTATCACCTGCCTATTCTCCCTTTCGCACTGTCGTCCGAGCTTTCTCTATTTCCAGTTCAGTTCCTACCTCCCAGCAATTCTAGTTTAAACTCTCCCCAATAGCCTTTGCAAACCTCCCTGCCAGGATATTGGTCCCCCTGGGATTCAAGTGCAACCCGTCCTTTTTGTACAGGTCACACCTGGCCCAGAAGAGGTCCCAATGATCCAGAAGTCTGAATCCCTATCCCCTGCTCCAATCCCTCAGCCACGCAGTTATCCTCCACCTCATCCTGCTTCTCAAATTCCATCCTAACTCCCTGTAGTCTGCTTCCAGGACCTCCTCTCTTTTCCTGCCTATGTCATTGGTAGCAATAGGTACCACAACATCTCATGTACCAGGACTTCCTCAGCGGAAGCCCACAGTCTGTGTGGATTGGAAATAACATCTCCACCACACTGATAATCACCCTTGGTGCACTTCAAGGATTTATGCTTAGCCCACTGCTCTGCTCTCCCTACACGCATGAGTGTGTGGCTAGGCTCAGCCCAAATGCCACCTATAAATTTGCTGACAATACAACTATTGTTGGCAGAATTTCAGATGGTGACAAGAAGACATACAGGAGCGAGATATACCAGCTAGTTGAGTGGTGTTGCAGCAACAACCTTGAACTCAACGTCAGTAAGACTAAAGAATTGATTGTGGACTTCAGAAAGGGTAAGTCATGGGCTCACACTCTAGTCTTCATCGAGGGATCAGAAGGAAAGGGTGAGCAATTTCAAGTTCCTGGGTATCAACTGATGCAATTAGAAAAAAGGCACGGCAGCAGCTATATTTCATAGAAACATAGAAACATAGAAAATAGGTGCAGGAGTAGGCCATTCGGCCCTTCGAGCCTGCACCGCCATTTATTATGATCATGGCTGATCATCCAACTCAGAACCCAGCCTTCCCTCCATACCCCCTGACCCCTGTAGCCACAAGGGCCATATCTAACTTCCTTTTAAACATAGCTAATGAACTGGTCTCAACAGTTTGCTGTGGCAGAGAATTCCACAGATTCACCACTCTCTGTGTGAAGAAGTTTTTCCTAACCTCGGTCCTAAAAGGCTTCCCCTCTATCCTCAAACTGTGACCCCTCGTTCTAGACCTCCCCAACATCGGGAACAATCTTCCCGCATCTAGCCTGTCCAATCCCTTTAGGATCTTATACGTTTCAATCAGATCCCCCCTCAATCTTCTAAATTCCAACGAGTACAAGCCCAGTTCATCCAGTCTTTCTTCATATGAAAGACCTGCCATCCCAGGAATCAATCTGGTAATTTCATTGGGAGTTAGAGGAGATTTGGTCTATCACCAAAGACACTTGCAAATTTCTCCAGGTATACCGTGTAGAGCATTCTAACTGGCTGCATCACCATCTAGTATTGGGGGGCGGGCACTGCACAGGATTTAAATAAACTGGATAAAACTGTAAACTCAGTCATCTCCATCGTGAGCACTAGCTTCCCCAAAACCAGGACATCTTCAAGGAGTGAGGCCTCAAAAAGTTGGCGTCCATCATTAAGGACCCCCATCACCCAGGCCATGCCCTCTTCTCATTGCTACCATCAAGAAGGAGGTATAGGAGCCTGAAGGCATATAAGCATATAACAATCACAGCACAGAAACAGGCCATCTCGGCCCTTCTAGTCCGTGCCGAGCTCTTACTCTCACCTAGTCCCACCGACCTGCACTCAGCCCATAACCCTCCATTCCTTTCCTGTCCATATACCTATCCAATTTTTTTAAAATGACAAAATTGAACCTGCCTCTACCACTTCTACTGGAAGCTCGTTCCACACAGCTATGACTCTCTGAGTAAAGAAATTCCCCCTTGTGTTACCCCTAAACTTTTGCCCCCTAATTCTCAACTCATGTCCTCTTGTTTGAATCTGCCCTACACTCAATGGAAAAAGCCTATCCACATCAACTCTATCTATCCTCCTCATAATTTTAAATACCTCTATCAAGTCCCCCCTCAACCTTCTCTGCTCCAAAGAATAAAGACCTAACTTGTTCAACCTTTCTCTGTAACTTAGGTGCTGAAACCCAGGTAACATTCTAGTAAATCTCCTCTGTGCTTTCTCTATCTTGTTGACATCTTTCCTATAATTCGGTGACCGGAACTGTACACAATACTCCAAATTTGGCCACACCAATGCCTTGTACAATTTTAACATTACATCCCAACTCCTATACTCAATACTCTGATTTATAAAGGTCAGCATACCAAAAGCTTTCTACACCACCCTATCCACATGAGATTCCACCTGTAGGGAACTATGCACCATTATTCCTAGATTACTCTGTTCTACTGCATTCCTCAATGCCCTACCATTTACCCAGTATGTCCTATTTTGAATAGTCCTACCAAAATGTAGCACCTCACACTTATCAGCATTAAACTCCATCTGCCATCTTTCAGCCCACTCTTCTAACTGGCCTAAATCTCTCTGCAAGCTTAAAGAACCTACTTCATTATCCGCAACGCCACCTATCTTAGTATCATCTGCATACTTACTAATCTAATTTACCACCCCATCATCCAGATCATTAATGGATATGACAAGCAAAATTGGACCCAGTACAGATCCCTGAGACACACCACTAGTCACCGGCCTCCAACCTGACAAACAGTTATCCACCACTACTCTCTGGCGTATCCCATCCAGCCACTGTTGAATCCATTTTACTACTTCAATATTAATACCTAACTATTGAACCTTCCTAACTAACCTTCCATGTGGAACCTTGTCAAAGGCCTTACTGAAGTCCATATAGACAACATCCACCGCTTTACCCTCGTCAATTTTCCTGGTAACCTCTTCAAAAAATTCAATAAGATTTGTCAAACATGACCTTCCATGCACAAATCCATGTTGACTGTTCCTAATCAGATCTTGTCTATCCAGATAATTACATATACCATCTCTAAGAATACTTTCCATTAATTTACCCACCACTGACGTCAAACTTACAGGCCAATAATTTCTAGGTTTACTCTTAGAACGCTTTTTAAACAATGGAACCACATGAACAGTATGCCAATCCTCCGGCACCATCCCTGTTTCTAATGACTTTTGAAATATTTCTGTCAGAACCCCTGCTATTTCTACACTAACTTCCCTCAAGGTCCTAGGGAATATTCTGTTAGGACCTGGAGACCTATCCACTTTGATATTCCTTAAAAGCACCAGTACTTCCTCTTCTTTAATCATCATAGTTTCCATAACTACCCTACTTGTTTTCCTTACCTTACACAATTCAATATCCTTCTCCTTAGTGAATACCGAAGAAAAGAAATTGTTCAAAATCTCCCCCATCTCTTTTGACACCGCACATAGCTGTCCACTCTGATTCTCTAAGGGACCAATTTTATCCCTCACTATCCTTTTGCTATTAATATAACTGTAGAAACCCTTGGGATTTATTTTCACATTACTTGCCAAAGCAACCTCATATCTTCTTTTAGCTTTTCTAATTTCTTTCTTAAGATCCTTTTTACATTCTTTATATTCCTTGAGCACCTCATTTACTTCAAGCTGCCTATATTTATTGTAGATCTTTCTCTTTTTCCGAACCAAGTTTCCAATATCCCTTGAAAACCATGGGTCTCTCAAACTTTTAATCTTTCCTTTCAACCTAACAGGAACATAATGATTCTGTACCCTCAAAATTTCACCATTAAATGACCTCCATTTCTTTATTACATCCCTCCCATAAAACAAATTGTCCCAATCCACTCCTTCTAAATCCTTTTGCATCTCCTCAAAGTTGGCCTTTCTCCAATCAAAAATCTCACCCCTATGTCCAGTTCTATCTTTCTCCATAATTATATTGAAATAGTATTGTGATCACTGGACCCAAAGTGCTCCCCAACACATACCTCCGTCACCTGACATATCTCATTCCCTAATGGGAGATCCAACACTGTCCCTTCTCTAATTGGTACCTCTATGTATTGCTGCAAAAAAAGCTATCCTGCACACATTTTACAAACTCCAAACCATCCAGCCCTTTTACAGTATGGGCTTCCCAGTCTATGTGTGGAAAATTAAAATCTCCCACAATCATAATCTTGTGCTTACTACAAATATCTGCTATCTCCTTATAAATTTGCTCCCCCAATTCTCGCTCCCCATTAGGTGGTCAATAATACACCCCTATAAGTGTTACTGCACCTTTCCCATTCCTCAATTCCACCCAAATAGCCTTCCTAGACGAGCCGTCTAACCTATCCTGCCAAAGTACCGCTGTAATATTTTCTCTGACAAGTAATGCAAAACTTCCCCCTCTTGCCCCTCTGATTCTATCGCACCTGAAGCAATGAAATCCAGGAACATTTAGTTGCCAATCACACCCCTCCTGCAACCATCTTTCACTAATAGCTACCACATCATATTTCCAGGTATCAATCCACGCTCTAAGCTCATCCACCTTTGCTCCTAGCATTAAAATAGATGCATTTAAGAAACTCTCCACCTCTTACTCTCTGTTTATCCCTAATGCTGCAAACAACTTAACTCAATGATTTAGGAATAGATGCTTCCCCTCTTCCATCAGATTTCTGAATGGATGTTGAATTTATAAATGCTACCTTACTACTTTTTTTTCTTTTTTTTTGCAATACTTAATTAAAGTAACTTTTTATATATATATTCAACGTGATTCTGATACATCCTCCTTGCTTTTCCGTATTGATGAAGGGTCTTGCCCCAGAATGTCAATTCTTAATTCAAGTCAGGTTAAGTTTATTGTCATTTCGACCATAAGCTGCTGGTACAGTACACAGTAAAAACGAAACAACGTTCCTCCAGGACCCTGTTGTTACATGAAACAACACAAAACTACGCTAGACTATGTGAGACAACACAAGGCTATACTAGACTATGTAAAACAACACAAAAACTGCACTAGACTATAGACCTGCACAGGACTACATAAAGTGCACAAAACAGTGCAAGGCAGTACAATAATTAATAAATAAGACAATAGGTACAGTCGAGGACAAATTACAATATAATAATAAATGATGTAGATGTCAGTCTAGACTCTGAGTATTGAGGAGTCTGATGGCTTCGGGGAAGAAACTGAAATTCCTTTCTTTTCAGATGTTGCCTGACCAGCTGAGTTCGTCCGTCATTTTGTGTGTGTTGCTTTGGATTTCCAGCATCTGCAAAATCTCTGAAATAAATTATTATCCCTACTTTTCCTTTTCTGTATGTTTATCTTTCCCCTGCTCAGTGAGCTCTGTTCGCTTTATACTTATGACAGGGAGGATAAGTACAGCTCCAATGTTATATTTAAGTTTGCTGACAACACCACTGTTGTAGGCCGAATCAAAGGTGGTGACAAATCAGCATATAGGAAGGAGACTGAAAATCTGACTGAATTGTGCCACAACAACAAACTCTCACTCAAAGTCAGCAAAACCAAAGAGCTGATTATTGACTACAGGAGGCAGAAACCAGAGGTCAATGAGCCAGTCCTTTTCAGGGGATCAGAGGTGGAGTGGGTCAGCAACTTTAAATTCCTCAGCCTTAACATTTCAGAGAATATTTTCCTGGGTAAGTGCCATTACAAAAGAGGGCATGGCAACAACTCTACTTTCTTAAAAGTTCATGAAGATTCAGCATGTCATCTGAAGCATCTGGTGAATCTGTGGAATTCATTGCCACAGATAGCCATGAAGGCCGGGTCATTGGGTACAATTAAAATGGAGGTTGATAGGTTCTTGATTAGTCAGGGCATCAATAATTATGGGGAAAAGTCAGGAGAATGCAATTGACGGGGATAATGTTGGAATGGCAGAGCAGACTCAATGGACCAAACAGTCTAATTCTGCTCCTATGTTTTATGGTGTTATGGTCTAAAATACCGACAAACTTCTATAGATGTACAGTGGATTATATACATACTGTTTGCATCACAGCCTCATATGGAAATACCAATACCCTTCAACAGAAAAGCCTACAAAATGTAGTGGATACAACTGAGTCCATCACAGGTAAAGCCCTCCCCACCATTGAGCACATCCACACAGGGCATTGTCGCAGGAAAACAGAATTCATCATCAAGAACCCCACCATCTAGGCCACGCTCTCTTCTCACTGTTGCCATGAGGAAGGAGGTACAGGAGCCTCAGGACCCACATCACCAGGTTCAGGAACAGTAACTGCCCCTCAAACATCAGACTCTTGAACCAGAGTGAATAAGTTCAGTCACCACAACACTGAGCCTATGGACGCACTGCAACCTACTTTCATGGACTCTACAATTCAGGTTCACAATGCTTACTTTTTTATTTGTCTGTTTGTTTATTATTTTGTTTTTCTCTTTTTGTATTTGCACAATTTGTTGCCTTTTACACACTGGTTGTTTGTCTGTCTTTGCTGTGTGTAGTTCTTCATTGATTCTATTGTGTTTCCTTGTGTTACTGAGATGCTCACAAGCCAGTGAATCTCGGGTAGTATAGTGACATATACAGTATGTACTTAGATAATAAATGTACTTTAACCTTTGAACTTTGCTCTCTCTCTCTCTCTATTCAATTCTCACTCCTTTTTTGTTACTGATTTGACTTTAATTTACCTCTCTTTTTGATCACTTTCTCAGATGCTAACATTCTTGATTAAGGAGATGACTGGAGATGTTAATAATCTGTAAGATTTGAGATGTTTATGCATGCTTAGCAACTTGGAATGGGAGATATCTTTAATCTAAAGAGCAGCAAGGTATTAAGGACAGCAATATTCCACACTTCCAGAAAATCTGGCTCATTCTTTATGTCATGCACTAACTGTGTTTAAATTTGAATTTGTAGTCATTAACACAGGAATATTTCAGTGTTAACACAAACATGTTTCAGAAGTGACTCGTAAGAACAGTGAATAATGCTGATTGAGTTTTTTTGACAACTGTGATTTTTTTTAGTCTGCATTAACACTGCAAGTTAATTATCAGTGCAATGCAGTATCGGCTTTCGACAATGCAAATGACTGTCTAAATCCTGAATCAGTACCCGTCACATCTCTGGAATGCAACGGAGTAAGATCTCACTAGGAGTAATTTCACATCAACCTGCTTTGGCACATCATAGAGCGTAAACCTGGAGCATTGTCAGACTTGCACAGAGAGTAAAAACAAACTGTTGGAGGAACCCCATGGCCACTAAGGGAGTAACATTTTTATCATGACATTATACTTAGGTTGCAAAATCTACTTAGCCACCTGGAGGAATTAGAAACATGCTCGTCCTTATTTTAAATGTTCATACCTTTCTCAAAACTCCCTTAAAAATGAATGTTTCTAAATTTTGAAAGACAAACATGAGCAAGCAAGGAGGTGGACAAAGTAAGTGCAATTACAACTACAAAATGCTTGAAACACATGAGAAGAAAGGTGGCTACTGTGAAAAAGGTTATTAACAGCCATGGATGGCCAGAATTTTCTGTTGCTGTTCCCCGTCCTACATTCCAGGTCCTTCTGCAATAGAATGGTTCTGTCATCATAATTTTTCATAAATTTTCAGAATCAGGACAGGTCATCAATGCCTCCACTTTCTAATGAGGCTGCAGAGAGCTGGACAATGCACATCTATACTCACATCCTTCTACAGATGCGCAGTAGAGAGCATCCTAATGTGTTGTATCTCTACTTGCTATGGGACCTGCACTGCGGAGGACAGGAAGGCTCTACAATGTGTAGTCAAAACTGCCAAACACATCACTGGCCCTAGCCTGCCCACCATCAACGACATACTGTATACACAGAAAGGTTTCGGGAAAGGGGCAGTGACATCTGTAGGATCCCACCCTCCCTGCTCATCCACCGTTCGTTCTACTCCCATCAAGGAGGAGGTTCCGTAATATCCCTACCAGGACAAGCAGACTCAAATCCAGTTGCTTTCCCCAAGCAGGAAGGCTGATCAACACCTCCTCCCAATAACCCGCCATCAATATTTTATCATTTCCTGTCAGTCACCTTATGTACAGCCTCTCCTGTACCTAGCTTCATTTTATGGATATACAATCAATTTATGTATACAAACTACCTTATGTATTTATATTTATTGTGTTTTATGTTATTGTATTTTTGTGCTGCTTTGGATCTGGAGTAACAATTATTTTGTCCTCTTTTACACCTGTGTACTGGAAATGACATTAAGCGATCTTGAACCTTGAACCTTGAACCTTTAAACAATGTTTCATTTTTGTGCCAGTAACCTGTAAAGTGCAGCTCCCAATTATGAATGTGAGATTCCTGAATCAGATATAAGTTATTCAAACCAGAGAGAATTACTTATTTCATCAGCACATAACAATATAAGCTGGTGATTCTTTTCATCTAATCCAAAGCAAGACAAACAATGCGTTCAGAAGCAAAATGCAGTGAATGTGGGAAAACTGCAATGAAAAGTCTTCAGCATGAAATGTAAACAATTCCCTCTCTATACATGACACACACAAAATATAAGAGGATCACAGTATGTCTGTCAACATCTATGGAGAAGAATTAAGAGTAAGTCCCGATGAAGGGTAGCGGCTTGAAATATCAGCTCTTTATTCCTCTCCATAGACCCTAAGACCTTAAGAATTAAGAGCAGAATAAGGCCATTCTGACAATCGTCTGCTCTGCCATTTCATCATGGCTGATCCATTTTCCCTTTTAAACTCAATCCCCTTCCTTCTCCCCATAACCATTCATGCCCTGACTCATCAAGATCCTATCAACGTCCACCTTAAATATACCCAATGACCTAGATTCCACAGGCACCTATGGCAATGAATTCCAGATTCACCACCCTCTGCTAAAGAAATTCCTCCTCATCTCCGTTCTAAATGGATGCCCCTCTATTCTGTGGTTGTGCTCTCTGGTCCTAGACTTCCCCACCAAAGAAAATATCCTCCTCGTATCCACTCTATCTAGGTTTTTCAACATTTGATAGGTTTCAATGAGATCCCCTCTTATTCTTCTGAATTCCAGCGAGTACAGGCCCAGGTTCATCAAACGCTCCTCATACAATAAACCTTTCATTCCCAAAATCATTCTCATGACCCCCTTATGAACTCTCCCCAAATGTCAGCACATCCTTTCTTATATCAGGAGCCCAAAACTGCTCACAATATTCCAAATGAGCCCTCACCAGTGCCTTATAAAGCCTCAGTATTACATTCTTGTCTATACAGTATTCTAGTCATCCGAAAATGAATACTAGCATTGCATTTGCCTTCCTCAGCACTGATTCAACCTGCTGGTTAACCTTTAGGGAATCCTGCACGAGGACTTACAAGTCACTTTACACCTCACATTTTTAAAATTTTCTCCCCATTTAGAATATAGTTTACACTTTTATTCCTTCTATCAAAGTACACAACCATACACTTCCTGACACTGTGTTCCATCTGCCATTTCTTTGCCCATTCTCCTAATCTCCTTCTGCAGCCTCCCTGCTTCCTCAACACGACCTCCCCTCCACTTATCTTTGTATTGTCCATGAAGTTAGATTAGATTATGAAGACACTCAGTCCTCGTTTATTGTCATTTAGAAATGCATGCATTAAGAAATGATACAATGTTCCTCCGGTATGATATCACAGAAACACAGGACAGACCAAGACTAAAACTGACAAAAACCATGTAATTATAACATATAGTTACAACAGTGCAAAGCAATACCGTAATTTGATAAAGACCATGGGCACGGTAAAAAAAAGTCTCAAAGTTCTGATAGCCCCAACATCTCACACAGACGGTAGAAGGAAGAAATTCTCCCTGCCATGAACCTCCAGCGCTGCAAACTTGCCAATGCAGCACCCGACCACAGCCGACTCTGAGTCCGTCCGAAAACTTTGAGCCTCCGACCAGCCCTCCGACACCGAGCACCGAGCGCCATCTCTGCCGAGCGCTTTGACCCCACCCCAGCCGCCGAGCAACAAGCAAATCCGAGGACTCGGGACCTTCCCCTCCAGAGATTCTGGATCACACAGTAGCAGCGGCAGCGAAACAGGCATTTCAGAAGTTTCACCAGATGTTCCTTTGTTCTCTCACATCTGCCTCCATCAAATCAGGATTATGCACGGCACCCTACTTGACAGATAACAGATATTCCTCACCGTAGTGACTGCTGCGCGCTGCGTCGCGCCACCATCTTCTCCTCTCCTCCTTTAATATTATTTGACTCTTCGATATTATTGACTAGCTTACCTTCATATTCCATATTTTCCTTCTTTATGACTTCTTAAGTTGCCTCCTAATTGATGGCCACAAAACCATCAATTCCATTATCCAAATCATTGACATATAATGTAAAAAGAACCAGCCCCAACACCAACTTCTGTGGAACACCACTAATCTCTGGCAGCCAATCACTCTTTGCCTCCTGTCAATTAGCCAATCCTCTGTCTGTGCCAGCATCTTTCTTGTAATACCATGGGCTTTTATCTTGGTAAGCAGTCTCATGTGTGGCACCTTGTCAAAGGCCTTCTGAAAATCCAAATACACATCACTCACCATTTCTCCTTTGTCTGACCTGCTTGTTATTTCCTTAAAGTATTCAACAGAATTATTAGGCAAGATTTTCCATGCTGACTTTGGCTTATGTGCCTCCAAGCACCTGAAATCTCACCCCTAATAATGGACTCCAACATCTTCCCAACCACTGAGTTCAGGTTAACTGGCTTATAATCTCCTTCCTTTTGGCTCCCTCTCTTCTTGAAAAGTGGAGTGACATTTGGAATTTGCAGTCCCCCAGAACCATCTAGTAATTCTTGAAAGATCATTACTAATGCCTGCACAATCTCTTCAGCCAGCTCTTTCAGAACCCTGTGATGTAGTCCATCTGGTCCAGGTGACTTATCTACCTTCAGACCTTTCAGCTTCCCAAGCACCTTCTCCCTAGTAATAGCAGCTACACTCACTCCTGGCCCCTGACACTCTTGAATATCTGGCATACTGCTTTGTCTTCCACAGTGAAGACTGACAAAAAACATTTATTCAGTTTGTCCATCATTTTCTTGTCCCCCCTGACTCCCCAGCGTTATTTTCTAGTGGTCCGATATCTATTCTCGCCTCTTTTTACTCTTTATATATCTGAAAAAAACTTTTGGTATCCTCTTTGATATTATTGACTAGCTTACCTTCATATTCCATCTTTTCCTTCTTTATGACTTCTTAAGTTGCCTTCGAATAGATTTTCACAATTCTCTAAGACTCCACTAATTTTTGATATATTGTATTGCCTCTCTTTTGCTTTTATGATGTCTTTGTCTTCCCTTGTCAGCCACTGTTGCATCATCCTCCCTGTAGAATACTTCTTCATTTTTGTGATGTATCTATCTTGCCCCTTCCGAATTGCTCCCAGAAACTCCAGCTATTCTTGTTCTGTCATCATCCTTGCTGGTGTCCCCCTCCAATCAGCTTTTAAATATAGAAGCCTGACCTGCTGAGACCTCCAACATTTTGTTCCTGTTGCTCTGGATTTTTGGCATCAGCAGAATCTCTTGCGTTTTTCAGAAGTTATAACACGTTCTCTAAAAATTCAGTTCAAGCAATTTGAACCACGTACTACAGAAAATCAAATCTCATATTATTATCACAGAATGAAATATTACTATTTATGCAGCTATCCAGATCAAGTCTAGTCTCCATGGGAAAAGCACTTTTTCATGCTTGAGTCTACCCGTTTCCCCCTATAATTCTGAGAAGAACTATTATGCTTTCAGTTGAAGAATTGTGTATGCAGAGTAATGGCAGCACCCTACCATCTACCTCAGCACAGAGTATAGTTTTATTCCTTATTGTGTAATTCTGTATTCATTTTCTCAGCTGTAACTGTGTGACAAAATGTATGATTAGAATGTGATATGTGAGTATAAAGAAAATGTGGAACACATCCATCACACCTCCGATGTGTGAGCTGAAAGCAATGGGCTTTTAATTAGCACCACTAAAGGAAGCTGGAGTTGCACAGAGATTGATTTCTTTAGAATTGATTTTAGCACATTATCTTTGAATGTAATTTAGCGACTACAATATGGCACACAGAAGAGAGTGATCCTTTGCATCAGCTACAGCTAACACCAGTTCAATAAATTAAGTTGTCAGTTAACTCTGAATAAATGTAATTGATGCTAGCATGGAATTTTAGCAAAGGGAACAAGGTGCTGTCATTGTTGTTCTCCAGAACTCTTGATTTCTATTTGACATTTTAATGAGAAGAAAAGAACGACTGTGAAAAAAAGTCTCAGGCATAGTGGAGGATGTTGAGCACTTCTAGTTTTAGGACCGGCACTGAGGGTGGGTGAGACTAGGACTGGAGGTCATGGGTTAAGTGTAAAAGGCGAAATGTTCAAGGGGAATATGAGGGGGAGTTCTTCACTCAGAAGCTGCTAAGAGTGTGGATAGAGCTGCCAGCGGAAGTAGTAGTTGTGAATTCGATTTCAACATTGGAAGGAAGTTTGAATAAGGTCATGGATGGGAGGGATATGGAGGACTATAGTCCAGCTGCAGGACGATGGGACTTGGCAAAATAATACTTCAACATGGAGTAAATTGGCTGAAGGGCCTGTTTCTGTTCTGTAGTACTCTGTGATTCCTATCGCCCTATGAATCCAGCACAGTTAAATCATCATGTGTGGTGCTTACTTCATATATACAGCAATTTGACTACATTCTCACATTTGCATATAATACATAAATCACTGTACTTTCCTTCTTTGAACCTGAGCATATTCATCATAAATTCTAATTGCTGTCCTTAATCAGTTTGTTCAGTTGTTTAAGCACATACAAAATGGAAGCACAAGTAGAACATTTGGCCCCTTGGGTTTTCTCTGCCATTCAACGAAATCAAGGAGATCTACCTCAGCACCACTTTCCTGCACTAACCCAATACTCAGTTCTTTAAATATCTATTTATTTATAAAGCTCTGTCTTGAATATACTCGATGATGGAAACTTCACAAATATTTTGCGGTGTAAATTGCAGAGATTCTAAACTCTCCAGGTGAATATATTTCTTCTTAGCTCAGTTCTGCATGGCTGGGCCCTTAGTGTGAGATGGTTAGCCCTGGTCCTAGACATACCAGTTTGGGAAAATATCGACCTACATCCACTCTGACAATCCAATGGAGAATTTTGTATGTTTCAATGAGATCATCTCTAATTTTTCTAGACCATGGAAAGCATAGGCCTAGTCAGCTTAATCTCTCCCCAAGTAACCAACTCCCTATTACAAGAATCAATCCACTGAAACATTGCTGTCACATGTATCATTTCTTCATCAGAATAACCAAATCTGAACACAAAACTGCAGATGTAATCTTACCAAGGTCTCTATGGTTTGGAGAAAAATGTTTTTGAATTTTTCACACAAATTCTCCTGCAGTAAAAGTCACAATATTATGCCTTCCTAATTACTGGCTGACCCTGGGTATCAACGTTCAATTATTTGAGTATGGGGTGAATTGTATATCTGTCTTTAATTTTGTATGTATTTTTGGAACTGAGGTACTTGTAGTCTCCTGACCTAAGTTATGAGTATTCAGTATTCAGTACTGGGGTTGGTTTATTATTGTTACCTGTACCAAGATGCAATGAAAGGCTTGTCTTGCATACTGTTCACATGGATCAAATCATTACTCTGTGCAATGAGGTGGTGAAGAATACATTGCAGCCATTTTCTATCAATAATATTTCTTTATTGTGCTTCTTCACTGCAGTATTCAACAGCTGTAAAGTTTTAGCATTATCCTTTGGCTCAGGATTTTTACTGGCCATCCCTTCTGTACACATGACTCAGCCCCCTTGTGCCAGTGAAGCCTACTTACATTTAAACTACCATTTTCATTCCTTCATCGCCAAATGGTCTTGTAATACTCAATCATCCAGCTTTCTCCACCATTTGCAAGCATACCGCCTTCTTTCCTTTAATTTTGCCTCAATAATCAGTTGGTGAAGCTTTACGAACAAGTGTTATTGCTTTGCCATCACATTCTGCCTACCTTTAATTTAACCGACGCAAACCCACATATACTGGGGCCTGCAGTCTGGAGTTTCAAAGTGAGTTCTGCCAATTTTTTATTGCTTGATATTTTCTTGCAACCATAGTGATCTGATGAGCCCAGGAGATAAGAATTTTCCATTTTTTAACATTTATTGCTTTGTCCAACCCCATTTTCATTGCCAATTGTACTGCACCTTACTGCACTTGACTGTAGTGTTGGACTTCTCCCCTTCCTTTCCAGCCCTGATGAAGGGTCTTGGCCCGAAATGTCGACTGTGCTTTTATTCATAGATGCTGCCTGGCCTGCTGAGTTCCTCCAGCATTTTGTCTGTGTTATAGTGTTGGTAAATTCTACTTAGAAAAAACATTTATATGATACATGTCTGCTGTTATTTCTGTGCAGCATGAATTAAATTAAATTTCACTGAGAGATTTTATATGAGAAGCAATTTTTTGCAGTCTTAATTTCAATATAATTCTTATCTTAATATGGCAACCCATAATTAAGTTATAAATTTAAACCATTGCAACCTTAAATAAAATAAATTATTGTGATATTTGTTCATTCTAGAATTGAGTAAAGTTTTCATTTAATAATTAAATCTAATATTTGAATCAGTAAAGCTTTGAAAGTATTAACTCTTGATTTATGTCAGATTTCATATTAACTGACTTTAACGTGTATCATATATAATTCAGAGTTTGATTAGACTCTTCATTGTGAAATTTGTCATCATCAAACTTATAAAGAATAATTTTAATTGGATTTGTATGCAAAAGCAAAGGGCATAATTAATGAAAAAATAATTTTTAAAATATAAATGTATTCATTCATTTAAAATCTTTGAAATAATTAAAGAAAATATCAAAAACTGGAAATATTCATCAGATAAGACAACATTCACAGAGAAAAAGTTAAAGTTCAGGTCGAATTCTGATCATTTCTCCTCCCAACATTTATAATTAAATTAAATTTTAAGAAGTAATCTCATGACTATACTAAACAGCTGTTCAACTGTGTAGCTTTTTATTTTGTTGTACAAGTGTTGGCTGTGTACAATATCCCACAACAAAAGCCTTTTTGTCATATACTCCCCTTTACACAAAGCTCTCCATCATTACCATTATCAATAGTGCATCTTCTGTCTTTCCATGTCTCTGCATAGATGCATCTCACTTTGTTTTTGTGAAAGTGAGAGTCATGCTTTTATGACGTCCAAATTTACAAAGCATTTAATATTTAAAGGGACATCATCTCAAACGTAAGGCACTTACTGCTTGAGAAAAGAAACAGAATGAGCAAATCCTGGACTCGGATTCACCTTAGTAATCAGGACCACTGCTTAATAGAGAATAAGCTAATTCATTTGGATTTTACGGTGTCAGATTCTTAGATTTTACTGATATTTGAGATTTGCAATCTTCATTTCCATTATTGTTCTGTGAGATGAGCAAGCTTATGGTTGAATTCCAAAACAGAGCTCTTGCTTAGGAACAGGCACAAAATTCATTCTTCTCATTTTTCAGGATTGTGGCATTGGTGGCACTAATTGCCCCCGAGAAGGTGGGGAAGAATCGCCTCCTTCAGCTGCTGCCGTTTTTGTGGTGCCATTGGGGAAGGAGTTCTCGGGTGCAGACCCAGGAAAAGTAACACTTTTCCAAGTGAAGATGGTTTGCAACCTGGAGAGAAGCCTGTAAGTACAAGTGCGCACGTTTTGTTTTAAGTTGGAGACAGCACTGCAACAGGCCGCACCAGTACGAGAAGCCCGCGCTGCCCAATTACACATAATTCGTTTACTAACCCATATGTCTTTGGAACGTGGGAGGAAACCAGAGCACATGGCGGGAACCCACATGGTCACTGGGAGAATGTACTAACTCCTTACAGTGGCAGAGAATGAACCCAGGTTGCTGGTCCTGTAATAGCATGACTCTACCATGCCATCCCATTGTAGTGGAGGTCAGGTGTCTGGGAAGTCCTGTCAGAGTAGCTGTGGTACATCTTGTTATTGGTAACACCGCGCCTGGAGTAGAAGGAAGGAATGTTTAGGGTGCCGGATAGGCTTCCAATCTAGTGGCCTGTTATGTCTTGCATGGCATTTTGCATCTTGTGAGTTGCTTATACAAGCAAATGGAGTGCATTCTATCACATAGGTGATGGAAAGGATTTGGGTTTCACAAGGTGAGCTGCTCCCTAGGAGAAGCAAGCTGTGGCCTGCTCTCACAGCCACAGTATGTCTGAGTAGCTGTTATCAATACAACTGTTCCAGTTCAGTTTCTGATCGATAGTCACACCCAGGGGATGTGACAGTGGTAGTTGTAGTGTATTTAATATTTTAGTAATATTTGAGGAATATTGTAAATATATTGTTTGATTAAGCATTCTTTGTTGTTTACATAATTCTTTACATTATTACAGGTTATATGTAAAAGTACATGAATAGCTTTCGCCGTTACCCGACCACATCATAAATGAGCACCTCACTAAAGTAAAACAAAGTAGACATGTTATTCCAGGCTCACATTTATTTTCATTTGATTATTTTCTGGAGTTACAAAATAGAACAGTAATGCTAGTGGATGCTAAAGGTAAGTGAATCTCTCTCTTTCACACCCTTGAGGAGTGGACGTTACTTGACATTTATCAGCCCATCCCTGAATGTTGTCCGGGTCCTGTTGTGTGCAGGCGTGGAGTGACTTGTTCATTGAGGTATTGCAAATTCCGTTGAACATCGTGTGATCACTACCAAATATCCTGACTTCAGATCTTATGACTGAAGGAGTTCAAGATAACTGGTCCCAGGATAGGCCTGTAGTAATGTTCTGGGGCTGGAAAGATTAACCACAGTAATCACAGTATTACTTGGTAGTCAGAATGATTCCAGAACTACTTAGAGGCAAAGTTGACATCAAATGTAAAGTGCTATTAATTAGAGTTGCTGTTGTTCTTAATGTTATAATTATGTTAGCTATATATTATATTAAATTCCATTACTTAGGCATACTGTGGAGCTTCATAGTGCCCAACTAGCAATTTTTTTGGTCTATTGGATTTATATTCACTTTTGAAAAAAATGATATATCTTCCAGTTAAACCATTAAGTTTAAAGGGAACAAGATCCCAGCTGATTTCAAGGGAGCATGGGAAACAGGCCCAGGCGAGTTGCAAAGCAGTGTGGGAACTGGGGTGTGCAAAGTTCAAGAGGGCACAGAGATCAGTACCCAGTGAGCTAGATGCCAAGCTGCTGGGATTTCTGAAAAGATGGTTTGCAGGTTATTGGAGTTTTACATACACGTTTTCTTCCTTGCTATACTGCATAATGCCTCCATCCTTTCTTGTTTCTCTTAGCTAATACATCCAAGGATTTACAACAATACTGTTTACAATAATGTCTAACTCTGTCTTAGATTCACAACCAAATGAAGTTGTGATAAAGAGCTTTGAAACTGAAACTACAGCTTTACACAGGTGCGGCCTGACCTGCTGAGTGTCTCCAGCATTTTCTCTCTTATTTCAGATTTACAGCATCTGTAATTAATTAACTTTCATCAGAATCAGAATCAGGTATATGCCGTGAAATTTGTTGTTTTGTGGCAGCAGTACAGTGCAATACATAATAAAAGAAACTATAAATTACAATAAGAAATATATATATATATATAATTAAATTAAATAAATAGAGCAAAAAAAGAGAAAAATAGTGTACATGAGTTCATTGTCTGTTCATAAATCCAATGGCGGAGGGAAAGAATCTGTTCCTCAAACACTGAGTGTGTGCCTTCAGGCTTCTGTAACTCCTTCTTGATGGTTGCAATGAGAAGAGAGCATGCCTTGGGTGATGGGGGTCTGTAATGATGCATTTTGAAGATGTCCTCAATGCTGGGGAGGCTAGTGCCCGTGATGGGGCTGGCTGAGTTTACAACTTTCTGCAGCTTTTTTCTGATCCTGTGCAGTGGCCCCTCCATACTAGCTGGTGATGCAGTCAGTTAGACTGCTCTCCATGGCACATCTGTAGAAATTTGCTAGAGTCATCGGTGACATACCAAATCTCCATAAACTCTTAATGAATATAGCTACTGTTGTGCCTTCTTTGTAATTGCATCAATATATTGTGCCCAGGATACTACAGATCTTCAGAGATATCGAAACCCAGGAACATGAAACTGCCCACCCTCTCCACTGCTGATCGCTAGATGAGGACTGGTGTTCCTTCAACTTCCCCTTGCTGAAGTCCACAATCAATTCCCTGGTCTTACTGACACTGGGTGCACGGTTGTTGCTGGGACACCACTCAACCACCTGATCTATCTCACTCCTTATCACCATCTGAAATTCTGCTAACAATAGTTGTGTCGTCAGCAAATCTATAGATGGCATTTGAGTGTGCCCAGCCATACAGTCATGGGTATAGAAAGAGTAGAGTGTTGGTCTAAACACACATCCTTGAGGTGTGCTGACGTTGATTGTTAATGAGGGGAAGATCTTATTACTGATCTGCACTGACTGTGGTCTCCCGGTGAGGAGGTCAAGGATCCAGTTGCAGAGGGAGGTACGGAGGCCCAGGTTTTGGAGCTTGTTGATTAGTACCGAGGGTGTGATTGTGTTGAACACTGAGCCGTAATCAATAAACAGCAGCCTGACATATGTATTGCTGCTGTCCTGGTGACCCTAAGCTGAGTGGAGAGCCAGTGAGGTTGCATCTGCTGTTGGTAGTTTGTGGTGACAGGCAAAGTGCAATGGGCCTAGACCCTTGCTTAAGCTGGAGTTGATTCTGGCCTTGACCAACCTCTCAAAGCATTTCATCACAGTAGATGTGAGTGCAACTGGGCGATAGTCATTGAGGCAGCTCACCCTGCTCTTCTTGGGCACTGGTATTACTGTCGCCCTTTTGAAAAAGGTGGGAATCTTCAATGGCCGCAGCGAGAGAATGAAGATGTCCTTGAACTCTCTCACCTATTGGTTGGTGCAGGTTTTCAGTGTCTTACCAGGTACATCATTGGGATAAAATATAGATACAGTGCTATTCTCCCTTTCAAAGCGTGCATAAAATGCATTGAGCTCATCAGGGAGTGAAACATCACAGACGTTAATGATGTTAGGTTTTGCCTTATAAGAAGTTATTGCCTGAAAACCCTGCCAGAGCTGACATGCATCCAATTCCATCCCTAACCTCAATTGGAATTGTCTTTCTGCACTTATAATAGTCTTCTGTAGGTTGTACTTGGACTTCTTGTATAGTATTGGATCACCGGTCTAGAATGCCTCTGATCTAGTCCTCAGCAGTCTGCAAATCTCCTGGTTCATCCAAGGTTTGGGTGTATCCAGTATGTTCTCAAAGGCACACACTCATCCACACCGGTCTTGAAGAAGTCGGTGACTATTGTAGCATATTTGTTCAGATTTGGAGAGGAATCCCTGAATATTGTCCAGTGCGAGCGTCCCTCTGCCTCCCTTGACCATACCTTCATAGATATACCACTGATGCTGCGGTCCTCGGTCTCCTCCTGTATGCTGGAAGCACAAGTACACCTCGGTGATCGGACTTACTGAAGTGTGGGCGTGGGATGGCACAGTAAGCATACTTGAGGGTGCTATAACAGTGGTCAGGTGTGTTGGCTCCTCTGGCTCCACAAATGTTATGTCAGTGGTAGGTGGTCAGAGACTTCTTCAAGGTGGACTGGTTGAAGTCCCTTCAATAATTGGGAAGGCATCAGGGTGTGGTGTTTCTTGACTGCTGATCACAGTGCTCAGCTCTTCCAGTGCCTGCTTGATGTTGGCCATGGGTGGAATGTGCACCACTACCAGAATGACAGTGGAAATCACTCTTAGCAGATAAAATCAATGACACTTGACTGCTAAATGTTCCAAGTTGGGTGATCAGCACTGAGACAGAACCACCACGATGTGTTAATCATGAAGCATGCTCTGCCTCCTCGACCTTTAAGAGGCTCCCCTCTCCCCTCTCCATGCAGTGGATGGTGAAACCCTCAGGCTGCAGCGTTGTGTCTGAAATGGTGGGGGTGAGCCATGTTTCTGTGAAGCCAAGTACACAACAGTCCCTGTGCTTCTGGAACGGCATCTTGCTCTGAGGTCTTTAGTTTTATTTTTCAGGGACAGTTCATTCACCAGCAAGATAGTGGGGAGAGGGTGTCTATGGGGTCTGTGTTTCAATGTTACTCGCTGCCCAGCACATTGCTCTGCATTTCCTTTTTCTTAAAGGAAAACTGCACTCACAACTTGAAACTGCAGTTTAGGATTCACAAATTTTGGGATAGATAAATTTTTTAAAATGTCTTTAAAAACTATTGCTTATTGAAATAAGTAACATTTCTGTGAATGTGGATTTCAGCTAAAATAATCCTATATCCAATGATTCCCTTCGGAGCTGCACGCAGAGTTGTCACTTTCTGATGCCACCTTGTTTTTTAGTTCGTATTAAGTTCATTTTTGCACACCATAATTTGGATTCAGTTAACAGTGTATCTTTGATAAGAAAGCAAAGAAAATGATGTCTTTGAATGCTTCTAAATTATCAACTCATGTGCACACACAAGCAAACAAACTCAGTTAATCTTCAGTGGAAAAAGTGATTAATATTGACATCATGACTCCTGAACTAAGTTAAGCATGAGGTAAAAGAATCTTTTCTCAAACACAGAAATCCTGTGAGTGGGTTCGTAGACCAAAGCAAAATTAAAAGTTAAGGTTATATTTAACTGCCATGCAACATGCTGAGGAAATTATTGCCCAGTTCCTCTTGCAATATGTTGAATGATAATTCAAATATCAATTAAATTAGAGACTGCAATAATTTCACACAAGTAACTAATCATGTACTGTAAATGGAAATGTCTGGAAAATTATAACTTTGATTACTAAATCCTTCAAGCATCAGTGTTAAATATTTGCATATTCTGAAAATTAGTAGTAATAATATGGAATTAGGAATATTTATGATGTGCTGCAAAAATAGCTAATAAATATGAAGGGAAATGTTAAGACTAGTTGGCTTAAGGTGAGACCATAAGACATAGGAGCAAAATTAGGCCATTTGGCTCATTGAGTCTGCTTCATCATTACAGTTTGGTTGATTTATTCTCCCTCTCAACCCCATTCTCCTTTCTTCTCCCTGTAACTTCTTACACCCTTATTAATCAAAAACCTATCAAGCTCCGCTTTAAACATTCCCATTGAATTGGCCTCCACAGCCATCTGTGACAATGAACTCCACAGATTCATCAGCTCTGGTTAAAGAAATTTCTCCTCAGAAAATGCTGTAATCACATAATAGGTCAGTCAATGCCTGAAAGTACAAATGAGATTAATGGCTTTAGTGAGAAAATTAAATATTCTTCTTCACCTTCATCTCCCTCTTCACAATGCTGTTACCTCTCTCTACCCAGCATCTTGTTAGCAAATGTACAGTCGCTGAAGAACAAAATAAAGGACCTAAGGGCAAGATTGCTGTATTGGAGGGCAATGAGGGATTGCTGCCTTCTCTGTTTTATGGAAACATGGCTCACTTCGGACATACTGGATACAGTGTCAGACCCAAGGGCTTCTTGATCCGCCGAATGGGCCGAACTTCTGATTTGAAAAGATCAAGAGATGGGGGTCCATGTTTCATGATAAACCCTTTGTAATGCTTGAATGTAGCAGTCTTGTTGCACTCTTGTTCTCACAGCCTGGAATATCTAATGATTAAATGGCATCTATTCTACTTCTGGGAGAGTCTCCTCCATGATCCTGACTGCAGTTTACATACTGCCAAAGGCAGATGATAAGTACACAAGCAAGGTACTGAGTGCTATGATTAGCCTACCTCAACACCTTTCAAAAATCATTACTGGGGACTTCAATCAGCTTTATTGAAAAAGTCTCTGCCGAGTTATCATCAACATGTCAACTGCAGCAATAGGGGTCCAACACACTTGACTACTGTCATATTACGATAAAGAATGCCTACCGTTTCATCCCTAGACTACAATTCAGAAAATATGATCATCTGGCTGTCTTCTCCTACCTGAATACAGGGCAGAGGCTAAAGAGCAAGGCCTTCATGCACTCCCCGATAACCCTGTGATTTCAGTCTCTGAGGCTGACTTGAAATCATCTGGCTGAGACAGTGCACCTAGTTGAGTACTGAAAACCTGCACTAATAAAGTGTCTGGAGTCCTTACTGACACTTTTACATGCTTCCGAAGTTCATCAAGCGGGCTTCAATTACACCGGTGTACAAAAAGAGCACAGTAACCTGCCTCAGTGACCATCATCCAGTGACACTTATATCTACTGGGATGAAATGCCTTGAGAGGAGGGTGATGAAATATATGCTCTCCTGCCTGAAGAACAACTTGGGTCCATTCTAATTTGCCTACCATCACAACAGGTCAACAGCAAATGGCATTTCATTCCTTCACCCAATCTTGACCAGTGATGATGCATACATCAGGATTCTCTTCACGGACTACAGCCCTGCATTCAACACTTGTTGTTTGCCATCTATATCAATGATCTGGATGATTATGTGGTTAATTGCATCAGTAAATTTGTGGATGACACCAAAACTGGGGGTGTAGTGGGCAGCAAGGAAGACAGAGTTTGCAGTAGGATCGGGACCAGCAGGAAAAATGGGCTGAAAAATTGCTGATGTAATTTAATCCAGACAAGTGCTAGATGTTGCATTTCAGTAGGACCAACCAGGATAGGTCTTGCACAGTGAACAGTACGGCACTGAGGAGTACTGTAGAACAAAGGGATCTGGGAATACAGGTTCATAATTCATTGAAAGTAGTGTCACAGGTAAAGAAAGCTTTTGGCACATTGGCCTTCATAAATCAAAGTATTGAGTACAGGATGTTGAAGCTGTATAAGATGTTGGTGAGGCCTAATTGGGAATACTGTGTGCAGTGTTGGTCACCTACCTACAGGGAAGATGTTAATAAGGTGAAACAGAACATTTACAAGGACGTTGCTGGGACTGGAGGTTCTGAGTTATGAGGAAAAACTGAATAAGTTAGGACTTTATTCTTTGGAATGTAGGAGAATTGATAGAGGAATACAAAATTATGAGGGGCATAGATAGGGTAAATGCAAGCTGGCTTTTTCCACTGACGTTTGGCGGTGCTACAACTACAGGTCATGGGCTAAGGGTGAAAGCTGAAAAGTTTAAGAGGAACATGAGGAGAAACCTCTTCACTCAGAGGGTCGTGAGAGTGTGGAATGAGCTGCCAGCGCAAGTGGGGCATGCAATTTTGATTTCACCGTTTAAGAGAAGCTTAGATAGGTACATGAATGGGAGGGGTATAAAGGACTATGATCCAGGTGCAGGCCGATGGGAGTAAGCAGTTTAAATGGGTTGGCATGGACTACATGGGCCAAAGGGCTATCATCCCCTCAAAACTAATCAAAAGGCTCTAATACCTAGGCTTCTTTGTGCAACTGGATGCTCAATTTCCTCATTTGCAAACCCCAGTCGGCATGGTCTGGCAACAACATCTCCTTCACAATCAGCCACACAGGCTGTGTGCTTCGCCCCCTTCTCTACACACTTCACACTTTATCACTGTGAGGCTAAGTACAGCTCCAAAGCCATGCTTAAATTTTCTGACGACACCACTGTTGTTGGCCGAATCAAAGGTGAGGATGAATCAGCATATAGAAGGGAGATTGAAATCCGGCTGAGTGATGCCACAACAACAACCTCTCACTCAATGTCAGCAAAACCAAAGAGCTGATTATTGACTACAGGAGGAGGAAACTGCAGGTCCATGAGCCAGTCCTCATAGGGGGACCAGAGGGGGAGAAGGTCAGTAAATACAAATCCCTCAACATTATAGTTTCAGAGGATCTTTCCTGGGTCCAGCACATAAATGCCATTACAAAGAAGGCAAGGCAGCAACTCTACTTTCTTAGAAATTTGCAATGATTCAGTATGTCATCTAAAAGCTCGACAAACATCTATAGATGCACGGTGGAGAATAGACTGACTGGTAACATCACGGCCTGGTATGGAAACACCAATGCCCTTGTACAGAAAAGCCTACAAAAGGCAGTGATACAGCCCAGTCCATCACAGGCAAAGCCTCCCCCCCCCTCCCCCCCCCCCATTGAGTACATCTATAAGGAGTGTTGTTGCAGAAAACCGCGTCCATAATCTAGGGGCCCCACCATCCAGGCCATACAATCTTCTCACTTCTGCAATCAGGAAGGAGGTACAGGAGCCTTTGGTCTCACACCACCAGTTTGAGAAATAGTTACTACCCCTCAACCATCATCAAACTCCTGAATCAAAGTAGATAACTTCACTCACCCCATCACTGAACTGATTCCACAATCTTTGGACTCACTTCGCAGGACACTACTACTCATGTTCTCTAGATTTATTTATTTTTTTCATTTTTTTAAATATTTGCACTATTTGTTGTCTTTTGTACATTGGTTGCTTGACCATCTTTGCTTACGTGTAGCTTTTCATTGATTCTATTTGTGTTTCTTTGTATTTACTATGAATGTCCACAAGAAAATAAATCCCGAAGTAGTATATGGAGACATATATGTACTTCGATAATAAATTTTCTTTGAACATTGTACTTCCAACATATTCCATAGTCTTGGCCAAGTCAAAGTATTGGTAATAGTGTGATCACTTGAGTTGAGTATGATGTTCTCCTAGTGGGTTATTTAATGTGGGGAGGCTGATACAGGAGCAACCACCACATGGTCCTTGACAGTTTGGGGTCAGGGTCCAGTGGTACGGAATGCAAGAGGACTGGGGACCCTTCTCTGCTGCAACCTTTCTCCACTTTCACTGCCATTGTGACGAGCCGGCATCTTCCATCATTGAGGTCTTGGTTGGATTGCTCTTTGACTGGAACCTCAACCACCGTGGGTGACCCTACCAGGAACTCAGTTCCAGATCTCAGGATCTCAAACCCTCAGTCCCTCGAACACGGCAAGCTGATGATCCTTGGAGAAGTCCAATTCACACTAATCACCTCCACGTTTCTGCATCAAGCTAAAATATCAATCAACAACATTGTTGATTACGATTAAGTGATCATGATTGAAACAAAGCGTTTCAGTAAGCAACGCATTTATGATTAAGTAATAATATGTCAAGCCCCAAACAGTCTTTCCAAGTGAGGCAACACTTCACTTGTGAGTCTGTTGGGGTCATCTATTGCATCCAATGCTCCCGGTGCGGCCTCCTCTACATCGGTGAAACCCGACGCAGATTGGGGGACCGCTTCGTCGAGCACCTCCACTCCGTCCGCCACAACAGACAGGATCTCCCAGAAGCCACCCACTGCAACTCTGCTTCCCACTCCCATTCAGATATGTCCATACATGGCCTCCTCTACTGCCATGATGAGGCCAAACTCAGGTTGGAGGAGTAACATCTCATATACCGTCTAGGTAGTCTCCAGCCCCTTGGTATGAACATAGAATTCTCCAACTTCCAGTAATTCCCTCCCCCTCCCTTCCTCTATCCCTATGTCACTCTGCCCCCTCCTCCAGCTGCCTACCACCTCCCTCTTGGTTCCGCCTCCTTCTACTACCCATTGTGTTTTCCCCTACTCCTTCTTCACCTTTCCTGCCTATCACCTCCCTGCTTCCCCTCCCCCACCCCTTTATCTTCCCCCTTACTGGTTTTTCACCTAGAACCTACCAGCCTTCTCCTTCCCACCCTCCCCCCACCTTCTTTATAGGGCCTCTGCCCCCTCCCTCTTCAGTCCTGACGAAGGGTTCCGGCCCAAAACGTCGACCGATCTTTTCCACAGATGCTGCCTGACCTGCTGAGTTCCTCCAGCGTGTTGTGAGTGTTGCTTTGACCCCAAGCATATGCAGATTATTTTGTGTTTACTATATGTCAAGCCATCTCTTTAAACAGGCTGGTTTAATTCTTTCAAATATGGATGGCAACAAAATTAGAATTAGTAAATTAAAGCTGCTTTGTTGCAACACAAGGGTGATTCAGTAAAATCCTGTTCAGGTGACCCTGACCCTGCTCTGGAAGAAATAGTTTAAAACTCTAAAGTGAGGATGGCTTCCTTCCCCTATTCTCTGTTCAGTGTAAATGAGAATATTTACCAAAAGGCCTGAAGGTTATTATGCTAAAAGATCTTTTTACTTTGGCAGAGAAACCCAAAAAAGAAATGTGAAAATGCCAATCTTTAAGTGATTGTTTGATGTGAGTGTCTGAAAGTTTATGAGATTTTTAAAAGGTATTATATAGATAGATATGGTATGGAAAGAATTCTTTTCAAACTGCATTCATTTTAAAGAACTGATTTCACCCATCAATGTGGAACTCCACAGAGTGATAGGAACAATTTAATGTAAAATTGATGGAAATTAATTTTTTCTTCCAAGTGTACATGTTTTAAATGATGTTAACACATCAATAATCTTTATTCCCTTTAGAACAGAGAAGAGGAGGAATTTCTTAAGCCAGAAAGTGGTGAATCTGCAAAATTCATTGCCACAGATGACTGTGGAGGCCAAGTCACTGGATATATTTAAAATGAAGGTTGATAGATTCTTAATTAGTAAGAGCATTAAAGGCTATGGGGAGAAGACAGGAGCATGGTGTTGAGAGGGATAATAAATCAGCCATGATGGAATGGTAGAGCAGACTTGATGGGCCAAATGGCCTAATTCTGCTCCTATGTCTTATGATCTTATTATTGAAATTTAATTTGAAATTTGGTGTCTTTTACCACCTATTGTAGGCTTTGGATTTAATTGCATAAACATTCATTAACACGATATATTTCCAAGGTGGAATCTAATTATAATATTGCAAGTTAATCATTTTCATTGAAGCCAACTGATTATCAGGCTGAACGCTGTAAAATGATCTTATGATTCACAATAATGAACAATCTGATGAAGGAACTCAGCAGGTTAAGTGGCATCAGTGCAAGGAAAACATTTGTCAATGTTTCAGGTCGAGACCCTGCATCAAGACCTCCCCTGTGGGTTCCTTCAGTAGGCTGTTTAATGCTCTATATTCCAAGACATTTTGGAACATGCATCCCTTGTGTCTCTCTTATGATTCGCAATCACATAGCTGTGCTGCCACAGAGGACTGATTCACCCCCATTGTATTTTTAACCTCAGTGAACCAACACCCCATAAAATGTCTTGAGGAAAATGAAAACCATAGATCATCTGATAGCAATGGTCGAAATGCAAGCGGCAGAGTATATTGATTTAAGCCCTTTAGATTATCTTAGGTATCCTAGAGACCACTCACATTGTCTCAAAAAAAAAGCCCGTTGACAATGAGGAGCAGAATTGGAAATGTAGAAAATAATATTTTCATGAGTTTGAGAAAGAGCTAATTCTGTTGCCTGTTCACCTTTTTTTCCAGAATTTTGTCATAAAGGAAGATTACCTTTGCTAAGTATATGCTGATGATAAAACAATCTAATAGTCAAGCCCATTATTTTGGAAAACTAGTAAACTATTTATTTGTTTCAAACTCCTTTAGTCACAGCAGGAGTTAAGTCTGCCCTGCAGGCGAAGGAAGGTCCTTCACAAAACTATAAGAGGCATTGTATTTTCTGCCAAAAATAGATTTAAAGCTGCCACATTAATTCAGTGCTTCATCTGGTAGTGAGAAATGAAGTCAAGGAGGGTTCAAATTAAATTCCTTGTGGGCTAAAATGATATTGTAGGAAAATGTAAGCTATGATCGCGATACACCACTAACTCTGTGTAGGATACACAGACTGTTTATAATGCAACCTACTTGGAAAGATCTCAGCCATCAGCTGGTGTTAACCGTATTGTTCATTGTCCTAGTAAAGAAAACACAGAAGGTAAATTCATGAGTTCAACAGAATTCAATTCCCATTGAAATCGGCTCATGCTTTGTAAGTGAGAGATGGTTTGTGATGGAAGTCAGATTAGGAGGTTTGATAATTTTCTGGAAGGGAATGGCAAAACATGGCATCAGTGGGGAGTGTGACACAGCACTGGAGTATGTGGCAGATAGGGCAGAGAGCTGCTCTCTGCTCACAGACGGTCAGTGCACATTGTCCAGTGGCAGCAAGAAGAGCCGCTGTTAAAGTGGATATGAGGAGTAACGGCCAAAGAACATGGCTGCTCTACCAAAAGAAAATTAACTGCTGCACAAGTTACCAGCAATCTCTATCAGCCACGGCTGGAACCTAGCCTTCAAATACTTGTCACATACTTGTATCACCTTAATGTTTACACAACTGTCAGCTTTCTTGGCTTTCTGGGAGGTGAAAAAACAATATTGAAAATGGCTGAGCCTAGTTGAATAGCATATCTCTGTTTCCCTTTCTGCATTACCATAATGAGGTAATTACACCTTCCTTCTTGCACTAACTCAAATCTGGGAATGCTCATATAAGATTATAGAATGCTTAATTCAACCTGCGCCTCCTCAGAAGACAAAGGCTTCTACATGAAGGCTTCTATTTTCTATTAAAAGAACAGCAGTTTATAGAATTGTGTTGTAATTGGAAACAACTGCATAATTGAAGTATTTATTCTAGGGATGCCTCAGACTATGGACACATTTGGAAGGTAAGTTTTGTCATCAAGGAAAGGGTCTTCTGTTAGTTTAACTGAGAGAAATAGTCTGATTAATACCCATGGAAGTGCCTCAATGTGCTAAGTCTGCCGTTTAACTGACTGTGCTGCTTACTTGCTTACTGCAGTAATAGTGTGTATTTATTTATTCCCGATGAGCAAATCTTGCTGCCCCATTGTGAAATAAGCACCCCGGAGTGAGGAAATGGTTCAGCGGGGCACGCAGATGAACTATAATAAAGTTGGCAGCTGGGATTTTGTGAGCAGTAACTGCATTTATATGGCTCTTGTTCCCATCAATTTTTATCCAACCATTGTTTGCTAGAAAAGAGAGAGGAATGAAAAGATTGACGGAAGTTGCTCAGAGAGTTGAAAATTATATAGGAATAATATTACCTATTTTACTAAATGGCTACTGCTGGGATATTGAGCATGTTTAGACTCAGTTAAATTCAATTAAGTTTATTGCGATGAAAATAAATGACTGCAAGAACTTTCCACTGTGATAAACTGTTTGCAAGTAAGTGATAATATCCATTATCAACTGGTGTGCAGTTGCTTACTCTCTCTGGTTGTGCAGTATCTGAAGAATTCTCATTTGAACGAAAAGGCTAGCAATAACTGGGAAACTACATTAAGAATGAATCACTGCCATTTGGACAGCAGGAGAGAAAAGGAAAGAACATTCAAAAGGTAAGTGTGAATACTTCAACACAATCTTACAATGCAATGTTTTAACAATTACATGTGACAAGTTGTCACATTTTGAGTAATAACAACGTATAACTAAGTATACCTGAGTTTGACTTGTCAAAACCAATAGCAGAAATGAAATTTCACTGTAATCTTTCACTCAAAGTGATTTATGTTTCAAATTTTAAGCTAGCAATCGAATTTTATTCTGAAAAAGCTGTTGGTTATGAACCACACAAACCTCCTTTATACTATGTTCTCTTTATTTAAAAAAACAATAAAAATATTTGAATTTTTAAAAAGCTGTTGGTTGAACGGCTTTTTAAAAAGACTATTGGAATATTTTTACAGCACATCATCATTTTAGCACTAATATTAGATAATAATTTGACTTGGCTCTTGAGTGACCAATACATCACCCTTGATATGACAGATGATTACTTTCTCACTATTTTTGAGTTAAAATACGGAAGATTAATGTAAAGCAGTTAGTGATGACCTGAGATGGCCTTAGAGAACGACATGAAAATGTGTAGTCCTTCCTCCCATAAACTAAAATTAGATTACATGGTGCATTGCCTCTGCAATCTGCCAGTTCCCATTCGTACTGATAATTTACCTAAAATTATTATTCTAAACCAATGAACTAGGACTCTACAATTCACGTTCTCAATATTATAAATACCTTTTCCCCACCCCTTATAGGCGGTGTGTATGTGTATTTTTCCCTCAATCTCAGGTCCTCTATCAGAAGCTTGAGAGTTTGAGAGTTTCAGCACAGCACCCTTGCTGTTCCTAGTAGTGCACTCTTCTGAACTGAGATCTCAGATTTTGTTCCTGCCATTTGTTGAAGCCAACCTTCTAGTCCAGGTGTCATAGCTCCAAGTGCTCCTATCACCACCAGGATTACTCTGGCTTTCACTTTCCACATCCTTTTTATCAGCCCTGGTATTTCTCCAGCTTCTCATATTCTTTCGTCCTGATGTTACTGTCATTTGGGATTGTCACATCTATTACTATTGCTTTCTTCTGTCCTTACCCAATATATATACAGTACCCATAAAAAGTATTTACCTCCCTTGGAAGTTTTCATAAGATATAGGAGCAGAATTAGGCCATTCAGCCCATCGAGTCTGCTCCATCATGGCTGATTCCGGATCCCACTCAACCCCATACACCTGCCTTCTCGCCATATCCTTTGATGCCCTTTGATTACAGGTGCTTCACCAGTCACAGCTTTATGGGAGAGTGGCAAAGAGAAAGCTACTGTTGAAAGAGACTCAAATGAAATCTCAGCTAGAGTTTGCTAAAAGACATGTGAGAGACTCTGAAGTTAGCTAGAAGAAGGTTCTATGGTCTAATGAAACCAAAATTGAGCTTTTTTGCCATCAGACTAAACGCTATGTTTGGCATAAGCCAAACACCACACATCAACAAAAATATACCATCCCTACTGTGAAACATGGTGGTGGCTGCATCATGTTGTGGGAATACTTCACTGCAGCAAGCCCTGGAAGGCTTGTGAAGGTAGAAAGTAAAATGAATTCCAGGAAATCCTGGAGGAAAACCTGATGTAGCCTGCAAGAGAACCGTGACTTGGGAGAAGATTTGTTTTCCAGCAAGACAATGATCTCAAGCGTAAAACCAAAGCTACACAGGAATGGCTTAAAAACAACAAAGTTAATTTCCTGGAGTGGCCAAGTCAGAGTCCAGACCTCAAACCAATTGAGAATTTGTGGATGAACTTGATAAGGGCTGTTCACTCGTGATCGCCATGCAATCTGACAGAGCCTGAGTAGTTTTGTAACGAAGAATGGAGAAAAACTGCAGTGTCCAGACGTGCAAAGCTGATAGAGACCAATCCACACAGACTCAAGGTTGTAATTGCTGCCAAAGGTGCATCTACTAGATAGTGACTTGAAGCAGTGAATACGTACTTAAGCAATCAATTATTTTGTGTTTTTTATTTGTAATTAACTTAGTAGATCACTTTGTAGAGACCTGTTTTCACTTTGACACAAAAGAGTCTTTTTCTGTTGCTCAGTGTCAAAATAAGCCAGATTAAATCCACTGTGATTCAATGTTGTAAAACTATAATACATGAAAACTTCAAATGTGGGTGAATACTTTTTATAGGCACTGTGTATATATACATACATATGTACAAACTTTGTATATATAGATAGATAGACAGATTTTTTAAATATATTTTTTCTCATCCTTTATGGGTAGTACGTATGTGTATTTCTCTCTCAATCTCGGGTCCTCTACTAGTGGCCTGGGAGCTTGAGGGTTTGGTACACTATCTTTGCTGTTCCTAGTAATGCACTCTTCTGTACCGAGATCTCAGATGTTGTTCCCAGAATTTGATGGAGCCACTCTCCCAGTCCTGTCACTACCGGGATTACTCTGGCTTTAACCTTCCACATCCTTTCTATCTGCTCTTTCAAGCCTGGTATTTCTCCAGCTTCTCATATTCCTGATGTTACTGTCATTCAGGATTTCCACATCTATTAGTACTGCTTTCTTCTGTTCCTTGTCCAGTATTACTATGTCTGGTTGGTTGGCCAGTACCTGCTTATCAGTTGGTATCTGGAAGTCCCACAGGATCTTAGCTCTGTCATTCTCCACTACCTTCCCAGGCTTTTCCCATTTGGACTGAGGAATGTCCAATCCATACTCAGCACAGATGCTCCTGTACACATTTCCTGCAACTTGTTTCAGTCGAAGCAAGCAGCTGAGAAGAAGGGAGTGAAGAAATCGGGTGCAAAAAGTCTTTTTTTTAAAAACACTGCTCAGGGAGAAGGGTTTGCACTGCGCAGGTGCATGACGTAGAACGCCAAGGTTTAAAAACAGACCACCATATACAGCGGGCAGCGGAGTGAGAGGGAGCAGAGTGGGACAGCTTTGGCTCAACAGGCTTCGGCGAGAACAGGCAGAGGCCAGGGTAGGTTCCGGTAAGTTTTTTGTTCAGATTGTTTAGAGTAGAGAGAATGCCAGGCAGGATGTTGGAATGCTCCTCTTGCAGGATGTGGGAAGTCAGGGAGCCCTCCGGTGTCCCTGACAGCGACACCTGCAAGAAGTGCATCCAGCTGCAGCTCCTAACAAACCGCATTAGGGAACTGGATGACCTCCGGATCATTTGGGAGAATGAGGAGATTATACAAACAGTGTAGATAGTAGCTACAGGGAGGTAGTTACGCCAAAGGAGCAGAGCACAGGAAATTGGGTCAATTTCAGGCGAGGGAAGAGGAAAGGGCAGGCAGAGCAGGGTTCCCCTGTGGCCATTCCTCTCAACAACAAGTATACTGCATTGGATACTGTGGTGGGAGATGACTTACCTGGGACAAGCTGCAGTAGCTGGATCTCTGGCACTGAGTCTGGTTCTGCAGTGCAGAAGGGAGGGTGGAAAAAGACGAGAGCAGTAGTGATAGGGGTCTCGATAGTTAGAGGTACAGATAGGAGGTTCTGTGGTCGTGACAGAGAATCCAGGATGGTTTGTTGCCTCCCGGGTGCCGGGGTCAAGGATGTCTCTGATCGCTTGCATGACATTCTGAAGTGGGAGGGTGATCAGCCAGATGTCGTGGTGCACATTGGTACCAATGACATAGCAAGGAAGAGTGAGGAGGTCCTGGAGAGTGAGTATAGAGAGCTTGGTAGGAAGTTGAAAAGCAGGACCTCGAGGGTGGTAATCTCAGGATTGCTACCTGTGCTAGGTGCCAGTGAGGGTAGGAATAGGATGCTCTGGAGGATGAACAAGTGGCTGAGGAACTGGTGTAGGGGGCAGGGTTTCAGATTTCAGGATAATTGGGACCTCTTCTGGGGCAGGTGGGACCTGTACAAGAGAGACAGGTTACACTTGAACTACAAGGGGACCAATATCCTTTCAGGGAGGTTTGTTAATGCTATTGGGGAGGCTTTAAACTAGATTTGCAGGGGGATGGGAACCAGAGGGCCACAGCTGACAGTGGGGCTGGGGTGAAAATAAATGATGTTAAAAGTTCAAGCAAATCTGCTAATAGAAAGGTTGTGAGTGGTGGTAAAAATCTTCTGAGGTGTATATATTTCAATGCTAGGAATATTGCGGGGAAGGCAGACGAGTTGAGGGCGTGGATTGACACGTGGAATTATGACGTTATAGCAATTACTGAAACTTGGCTACAGGAGGGGCAGGACTGGCAGCTTAATATTCCAGGGTTCCGACGTTTCAGATGTGATCGAGGCAGAGGAATGAAAGGTGGGGGAGTAGCATTGCTTGTCAGGGAAAATGTTACAGCAGTGCTCAGGCAGGACAGATTAGAGGGCTTGTCTACTGAGTCCTTATGGGTGGAGCTGAGAAACAGGAAAGGTATGGCCACATTAGTGGGGTTGTATTATAGACCACCCAATAGTCAGCGAGAATTGGAGGAGCAAATCTGCAGAGAGATAGCAGGCAAATGCAGGAAACATAAAGTTGTGGTGGTAGGGGATTTTAATTTTACATATATTGATTGGGTCTCCCATACTGTTAGGGGTCTAGATGGGTTAGAGTTTGTAAAATGTGTTCAGGAAAGTTTTCTAAATCAGTATATAGAGGGACCAACTAGAGGGGATGCAATATTAGACCTCCTGTTAGGAAACGAGTTAGGACAAGTGACAGAAGTCTGTGTAGGGGAGCACTTAGGTTCCAGTGATCATAACACCATTAGTTTCAAATTGATCATGGATAAAGATAGATCTGGTCCTAGGGTTGAGATTCTAAACTGGAAGAAGGCCAAATTTAAAGAAATGAGAAAGGATCTAAAAAGCATGGATAGGGACAGGTTATTCTCTGGCAAGGATGTGATCGGTAAGTGGGAAGCCTTCAAAGGAGAAATTTTGAGAGTGCAGAGCTTGTATGTTCCTGTCAGGATTAAAGGCAAAGTGAATAGGAATAAGGAACCTTGGTTCTCAAGGGATATTGCAACTCTGATAAAGAAGAAGAGACAGTTGTATGACATGTATAGGAAACAGGGAGTAAATAAGGTGCTTGAGGAGTATAAAAAGTGCAAGAAAATACTTAAGAAGGAAATCAGGAGGGCTAAAAGAAGACATGAGGTTGTCTTGGCAGTCAAAGTGAAGGATAATCCAAAGAGCTTTTACAGGTATATTAAGAGTAAAAGGATTGTAAGGGATTAAATTGGTCCTCCTTAAGATCAGAGTGGTCGGCTATGTGCGGAACCAAAAGAAATGGGGGAGATCTTAAATGGGTTTTTTGCATCTGTATTTACTAAGGAAACTGGCATAAAGTCTATGGAATTAAAGGAAACAAGTAGTGAGATCATGGAAACCGTAGAGATTGAAAAGGAGGAGGTGCTTGCTATCTTGAGGCAAACTAAAGTGGATAAATCCCCAGGACCTGACAGGGTGTTCCCTTGGACCTTGAAGGAGACTAGTGTTGAAATTGCAGGGGCCCTGGCAGATATATTTAAAATGTCAGTGTCTACGGGTGGGGTGCCGGAGAATTGGAGAATGGCTCATGTTGTTCCGTTGTTTATAAAAGGATCGAAAAGTAATCCGGGAAATTATAGGCCGGTAAGTTTGACGTCGGTAGTGGGTAAGTTATTGGAGGGAGTACTAAGAGACAGAATCTACAAGCATTTGGATAGACAGGGACTTACTAGGGAGAGTCAACATGGCTTTGTGCGTGGTAGGTCATGTTTGACCAATCTGTTGGAGATTTTCGAGGAGGTTACCAGGAAAGTGGTTGAAGGGAAGGCAGTGGATGTTGCCTATATGGACTTCAGTAAGGCCTTTGACAAGGTCCCGCATGGGAGGTTAGTTAGGAAAATTCAGTCGCTAGGTATACATGGAGAGGTGGTAAATTGGATTAGACATTGGCTCGATGGAAGCAGCCAGAGAGTGGTGGTAGAGAATTGCTTCTCTAAGTGGAGGCCTGTGACTAGTGGTGTGCCACAGGGATCAGTGCTGGGTCCATTGTTATTTGTCATCTATATCAATGATCTGGATGATAATATGGTAAATTGGATCAGCAAATTTGCTGATGATACAAAGATTGGAGGTGTAGTGGACAGTGAGGAAGGTTTTCAAAGCTTGCAGAGGGATTTGGACCAGCTGGAAAAATGGGCTGAAAAATGGCAGATGGAGTTTAATACAGACAAGTGTGAGGTATTGCACTTTGGAAGGACAAACCAAGGTAGAACATACAGGGTAAATGGTAAGGCACTGAGGAGTGCGGTGGAACAGAGGGATTTGAGAATACAGATACAAAATTCCCTAAAAGTGGCGTCACATGTAGATAGGGTCGTAAAGAGAGCTTTCGGTACATTGGCCTTTATTAATCAAAGTATTGAGTATAAGAGCTGGAATGTTATGATGAGGTTGTATAAGGCATTGGTGAGGCCGCATCTGGAGTATTGTGTTCAGTTTTGGTCACCAAATTACAGGAAGGATATTAATAAGGTTGAAAGAGTGCAGAGAAGGTTTACAAGGATGTTGCCAGGATTTGAGAAACTGAGTTAAAGAGAAAGGTTGAATAGGTTAGGACTTTATTCCCTGGAGCGTAGAAGAATGAGGGGAGATTTGATAGAGGTTTATAAAATTATGATTAAAATTAAGATAGAGTGAATGCAAGCAGGCTTTTTCCACTGAGGCAAGGGGAGAAAAAAACCAGAGGACATGGGTTAAGGGTGAGGGGGGGAAAGTTTAAAGGGAACATTAGGGGGGGCTTCTTCACACAGAGAGTGGTGGGAGAATGGAATGAGCTGCCAGACGAGGTGGTAAATGTGGATTCTTTTTTAACATTTAAGAATCAATTGGACAGATACATGGATGGGAGGTTTATGGAGGGATATGATCCGTGTGCAGGTCAGTGGGACTAGGCAGAAAATGGTTCGGCACAGCCAAGAAGGGCCAAAAGACCTGTTTCTGTGCTGTAGTTTTTCTATGGTTTCTATGGTTTCTAACCTGGTTGTGCCATTCAGTGTATGCTGTCCCTGCCTACATCTTGCACCCTGCTACTATGTGCTGGATAATTTTAGCAGATTCCTTGCAGAGTCTGCAGTGTGGGTCTTGTCTGGTGTGGTAGACCCCTGCTTCTATTGCTTTTGTGCTCAGTGCCTGCTCTTGTGCAGCCGTGAGAAGCACCTCTGTGGTGTCCCTCAGCCCTGCCATCTCCAGCCATCGGTCGAACTTTCTTATGTCAGCCACCTCTGATATCAGGCGATGGTACATCGCGAGGAGCGGGCTGTCCTGCCATTCCCTCTGGATCTGCTTCACCCACTTCCATTTCCATGACCCCTGCCTGGTGTCTGGTGTATTCTCCTAGCAAGAATGGGTTGCCGGTGACGGTGGTGGAGGTGGATAAAATAGGGTCCTTAAGAGACTCCTGGACAGGTACAAGGAGCTTTGAAGCCTAGAGGGCTATGGGTAACCCAAGGTAATTTCTAAAGTAAGTACATGCTCGGCACAGCTTTGTGGGCTGAAGGGCCTGTATTGTGCTGTAGGTGTTCTATGTTTCTACCGTTGTATGTTTCTAAGAAAATGTGTGTTATGATCCCATTCCACAAATAACCTGCATTAGTCTGAGTTAGTTCAGGTCACATCTAAATCCATATGCATTCATCTCATTAAAACCCTATCAAAGCCACCCGTGCACTTTAGTGTATTAAGCATGAGGCTGCAGTTTCATTTGCCATAGCTGAAGGTGACTGGTGCTAACTGAAAATGTGACTGTGCTTCCTGCTTTCAAACCGGCTGAAATAATACTTCACGGTCAGTTTGGAGAATTCCATTAGAAGTTTAATCTCTCTAACATTTCTTATTTATGGGACAAAACCTAAGGTCACTGTGAGCAACATTACTATAAAAACTCTTAGAGGTGATCATATCAAGTTGCAAGTATAATTAAAGTTAAATGTCCGAGTTTTTGTTAAAATAGCTAATACAGGAGTTTAAAGAGATGTCGGCTCCCCACTAATGTAGCACCTCCCACTTGAATCATCTGAATCCACACCACATTGTACTTAAAATCTAGCAGTAGAACACAGTAGTGCTAGAAATGTTCCCTGGTAACTAGCACAAGAGATATAAGAAGTTTCTGTGCTTTCAGAAATTAAAATGAAAAATAAAACCTGAAATTATTCTTTTTTTAATTTTGTTAATGCACAATCTTCCTTGCTCGTTACATTTGTAACTCTGAATTAAATTCCCAAGGCAGGGAAATTTCTTATCAGTTACACCCATTTAACTGCGGTAAAAATAGGTGGGAATTGAACTGCCATTTTGTAATCTCATTCGATTTACTGTTTTGGTTCCAGAAGCACTTGTTTATTTTTGGTGTACAATATTCAAGCAATCCAGTGTGGTGATCAGCCATCTATCTGTCAATCCAAGGAGAGCTAGTAGAATGAGTTGGGGGCCTATAACAAACTTCTTCAACCGTCTGAGGTGAAAGAGGCACTGTTGTGCCTTTTTCATCACACAGCCGGTATGTACAGACCACGTGAGGTCCTCAGTGATGTTTATGCCAAGGAACTTAAAGCTGTTCACCCTCTCAACCCCAGATCCATTGATGTCAATCCATTGATGCCTGTCTCTATTCGTCCTGTAATCCACAACCAGCTCCTTTGTTTTTGCGACATTGAGGGAGAGGCTGTTTTCTTGACACCACTGTGTCAGGGTGATGACTTCTTCTCTGTAAACTGCCTCATTATTATTTGAGATTAGGCCAATCAATTAGCAGATGGAGCTGTGGATGGTGACACAGTCATGGGTATACAGAGAGTAAAGGAGGGGGCTTAGGACATAACCCTGAGGGGCACCTGTGTTGAGAGTCAGAGGGGCAGAGGTGAGGGAGCCCTCTCTTACCACCTGCCTCCAGGATCCAGCTGCACAAGGCAGGATGAAGGCCGAGGTCTCTGAGCTCCTTGACAAGCCTGGAGGGAATCATGGTGTTGAATGCTGAACTGTAGGCCAAGAATAGCATTCTCACATAATCATCCTACTTCTCCAGATGTGTAAGGACAGTGTGTAGAGCTGTGGCTATTGTATCATCTGTTGATTGGTTGTGTCGGTAGGTGAATTGTAGGGGGTCCAGTGTGGGTGGCAGCAAGCTGCAGATGTAGTCCTTGACCAGCCTCTCAAAGCTTTTTCTTATTATTGAGGTGAGTGCGACAGGATGCCAGTCATTCAGGCATGTTACCCTGCTCTTTTTTGGTAAAGGGACAATGGTGGATAATTTGAAGCAGGAGGGCACTCTACACCGGAAGAGGGAGAGATTAAAAATGTCTGTAAACACACCTGCCAGTTGTGCTGCGCACTCTGAGTACCCGCCCTGGGATGCCGTCCGGTCCCGCAGCCTTGCGACTGTCCACTCATTGGAAACACCTGCATTCTTTGACCTCAGAGATGACCAAGGTGCAGGTGCAAATAGAACGAACTGTGCAAATACAAAAGAGAGAAAAAATTAATAAATAAGCAATAAATATCAAGAACATGAGAGGAAGAGTCCTTGGAAAATGAGCCCGTAAGTTATGGGAACAACAGTTCAATGATGGAGTTGAGTGGAGTAATCCCGTCTGGTTCAAGAGCCTAGTGGTTGTGGGATAATAACTGTTCCTGAACCTGGTGGTGTGGATCCTGAGGCGTTCAGTACCTTCCTCCTGATGGCAAGAAGAGAGCATTGCCCGGCTGGTGGGTGTCTTTGATGATAGATGCTGCTTCCCTGCAGTTAGGAGGGAGATTTAGATGACATGCCAAATCTTCGCAAACTTTTAAGGATGTAGAAGCACTGCTGTGCTCTCTTCATAATGGAATTTACATCCTGAACCCAGGGCAGAATCTCTGAAACGATAACAGCAAGGGATTTAAAGTTGCTGACCTTCTCCACCTCCGATCCTCCGCTGAGGACTGGTTCATGAGTCTCCAGGTTCCTCCTCCTAAAATCAATAATGAACTCCTTTATCTTGCACACATTGAGTGACAGGTTGTTGCTGTGGTACCACTCAGCTGGATTTTCAATCTCCCCTAAGGGATTCGTTGCCACCTTTGATTTGGCCAATGACAGTGGTGTTGTCAGCAAACTTAAATATGACATTGAAGCTGGTCGTAGCATCACAGTCATAAGTATAAAGTGAGTAGAGCAGAGGGCTAAGCACACAGTCCTGTGGTGTACTTGTGCTGATGGAGATCGTGGAGGAGATGGGGCTGCTAACCCGAACTAGATCCAAAATACATAGAAATTTGGCTATTGACATTTTATAGAAACCATTAGATGAATGCTAGGTAAATATATAAGTAAATGAACATATCTATAAGTTCATTGGGAATGAATTGTTTGTAGAAATGAATTAAAATCATTTAATTTTGGACCATCACTATGTCACAGTAGCTTTATAATTCCACAGGATGGCGCTAAAGTTCCATGTTACACACTATGCTCGCTCTCGCTTACCTCATTAAATGCTCAACTTTTAATATATATTGGTTAAATAAAATTCAATTGAATGTAGTTCTGCTGGTTTGCTGGTGTTAATTCATTCATGCAGTTTGTTTCACAGAAGAATCAAGGTAATTAAATCCAAAGAAACCAATCTGACACACATGTGGATTTCAAATCCATAGTTAGATTGATTTATGGCGCTGGCCAATTGAACAAGTTAGTATTTTGGGCAGCAGGCCCTTACCTGCTAAGAGAGATCCTTATGAGTCACAGCAGAACATTTTCCATTTTTCCACAGATACTAAAGTCAGCAGACACTGAAAAATGGAAAACATAATAAACGAATAATTTTGAGGAAATCAGAAGGGTTTTCACTGCTAATTTCTATTTGAAAGGTCATAAATTGTTTACATTTTGTCCATATATAGCAAAGATCAGAAGTCACTCTCCACTCCCCACTGCTATGACACAGTAAGAATCGATTAGTAAGGTATATAGGATGCTTAACTCCATTGGCCAGAACACGGACAGTCAGAGCAGCAAGGTTATTTTACAACCTTATAAAACATTAGTTAAGTTGGTGTACTGTGCACAGTTCTGGTTGCCACAATATAGGAAGAATGTGATTACATCAAAGAGGGTAACAGAAGATTCACCAGGATGGTGCCTAGGATGGGAAGTGTTAGTTACAGGAAGACGGGATAGGCTGGATTTGCTTTTCTTCTTGAGTAGCCTGAATTAGAGGGCATGAGTTAAAGGAAAGGTTGGACACCTTGGGTTGCTCTCTCTGGAGTGCTGAAGGATGAGGGATGAACTGATGGAGGATTTTAAAATTATGAGAGGCATAGATTGAGTGGACAGTCAGAATCTTTGCCACAGGATGGAAATGTCAAATACTAGAGCATATTCTTTAAGAATACAGGAAAGGTGGGGGGAGGGGGTGAAGCTCAAGGCAATGTAAGGGACAGGTTTTTTATGCAGAATGACCGGTACCTGGGATGGGTTCCCAGGGTAGTGATGGAAGCAGACAGTTTGGTGGAGTTTAAGAGGCTTTTAGATAGACACACAAACATGAGGAAATGGAAGGATGTGGGTGATACACAGGAGGAAGACATTAAGTATAAATTTACATCAAGATCAGCACAATATCATGGGCAGAATGGCCTGTCCCGTTCTGTAATGTTCTACGGTCTATTGGATCAGATTAGCTTATTTGTCACATTTACATCGATACATCAAAACATACAGTGAAACGCGTCACCTTTGCGTGAACAACCAATATAGCCCGAGGACGTGCTGGGACAGCCCGCAGGTATCGACTGCTTCCAATGCCAACATTGCATGGTCACAATTTACTAATCCCTACTAAGTGGCGCATCTTTGAAATGTTGGAGGAAGCAGGAGCACCCCGGGAAAAAACCACGCAGTCACGGGGAAAATGTACTAACTTTTGTCCTTACAGACAAACTCCTCAGAGAATTGAACCCGGGGGTCTGATTAGGGAAATTTTTCAGCCAGAGGGCGGTTCGAATCTGCAGACACTGTCTTAGGGGTTGGCAGGAGCTGGTATTGTCACTTTATTTCAGAAATATTTGGAAGAGCACTTCAATTACCAGGGCATTGAAGTGTATGAATATGAGACTGGTACTCATTGATCAACATAGACAAGATGGGCCGAAGGGCCTGTTTCTGTGCTATCTCATTGTCTGACTCTCTTACCCTGTGCCAAGCACAAGCTACCCCAGCTTGGCTGTGCTTAATGCTGAACATAAACACCCAAAGGGTGATCTGTTCATTTCTCACACTGAGATCACTGGATTTAGCAAGTAGATACTAAATCTTCTTCATTTTGTACTGAGAACAAAAAGTGCAAATTTGCTGAGGTTTGCAGAGACAGCGTCATTTACAGTTAAGTAATTAAATGATTCAAAGTTCAAAATACATTTATTATGCACACTCAGTGGCCACTTTATTAGGTACACCTGTGCACCTGCTTGTTGATGCAAGTGCCAATCATGTGACAGCAACTCAATGCGTAAAAGCATGCAGGCATGGTCAAGAGGTCCAGTTGATGTTCAGACCAGACGTCAGAATGGGGAAGAAACGTGATCTATGTGACTTTGACCATGGAATCATTGTTAGTGCCAGACAGGGTGGTCTGAATGCCTCAGGAACTGCTGATCTCCTCGGATTTTCACACCCAACAGTCTCTAGAGTTTGCAGAGAATGGTGCAATTAACTAAAAACAATCTGTGTGAGCAGCAGTTCTGTGGGAGAAAATGTCCTGTCAAGGAGAGATCAGAGGAGAATAGCCAGACCGGTTCAAGCTGACAGGAAGGAGATAGTAACTCAAATAAACACACGTTACAACAATGGTGTGCAGAAGAGCACCTTGAAAGGCACAACATGTCAAACCTTGATGTGGATGGGCTACAGGAGCAGAAGATCACCATACACTCGGTGGCCACTTCATTATGTACAGGAGATTCCTAATATAATGGCTACTATGTCCCTATTTGTCACCATATACCACCTTGAGATTCATTTCCTTGCAGACGTTTACAGAAAGAAAGAAATACAATTGAATTTATGCAAATCTATACATAAACAGAGAAAAGGGACAAACAATAAATGTGCAAATGAAGACAAACTACGAATACAGAAACAATACTGAGAACATGAGCTGTGAAGAGTCCTTAAAGGTTGTAGAATCAATTCAGAGTAGTGGTGAATGAAGTAATCCACACCATTTCAGAAGCCTGTTTGTTGTAGGGCTATAACTGTTCCTGAACCTGGTGGTGTAGGACCTAAGGCTTTTGTAAATCCTGCCCAGTGGTAGTACTGAGAAGAAGGCATGGCCTGGATGATTTTTATCATGTACCATTTCTCTAGAAATGTTATTCTGGTGGACAATAATTCCCAAATATCCATTGACTTCACCCCAGGACAGGGGTCAGACCAGTTGTAACACGGTAACCAGAAACGTTGACCTAATTCCGTCTGGGTAGCCTCCAACCTGATGGCATGAACATCGACTTCTCTAACTTCCGCTAAGGCCCCACCTCCCCCTCGTACCCCATCTGTTACTCATTTTTATGCACACATTCTTTCTCTCACTCTCCTTTTTCTCCCTCTGTCCCTCTGAATATACCTCTTGCCCATCCGCTGGGTCACCCCCCCCCCGTCTTTCTTCCCGGACCTCCTGTCCCATGATCCTCTCGTATCCCCTTTTGCCTATCACCTGTCCAGCTCTCGGCTCTATCCCTCCCCCTCCTGTCTTCTCCTATCATTTTGGATCTCCCCCTCCCCCTCCAACTTTCAAATCCCTTACTCACTCTTCCTTCAGTTAGTCCTGACAAAGGGTCTCGGCCTGAAACGTCGACTGCGCCTCTTCCTATAGATGCTGCTTGGCCTGCTGCGTTCACCAGCAACTTTGATGTATGTTGCGTGACCTAATCAGCTGCTGCACAGAAAAATAAGCTTGCGATAAATCTCAGGACCTGGTACATTCACACTGTAAACTCTTTTGTTTTCCATTAATTAACCACAGATAAAAATTAATAGTAACACAGGTTGTACCAATAATGGAGCAAAGCAGATTACGGATAAGAATCAGTAGGGGCTCAGTAGGTAATATCCTGTGGGTTAATCTAAATGCATAGCTGCAAATTAAGATAGAGTTTGCTGACATTTAGACAAACAGAAGAAATTGCAATGCTGACAACTGGAAATGAATTAGTAATCCCCTGAGCATACATATGAATATTTCACGATCGAAAACGCAGAAATTTTATGTGGATGGTTGGATTAAACATAGAACAGAACAGTACAGCAGAGTATGGGCCTTCCACCCACACTGTTGTGCTATCATTTTATCCTACTCCTCAATCAATCTAACCTTTCCATCCTATACAGCCCATGACCCTCCATTTTCTCCCTCATCAATGTGCATGTCTAAATCTCTCTTAAAATATCCCTAATGTGTTCGTCCCTATAATCATTCCTGGCAATGCATTCCAAGCATTTACCACTGTCTGTGTTAAAAACCAGTCCCTGACTTGTCCCCTAAACTTTCCTCCACTCAATTTAAAAGTATGTCTTCTGGTATCAGCCAATGTTCTCCTGGGAAAAGGATGCTGGTTGCCCACTCTACGTGAGCCTCTTACAATCTTGTGCACCTCCATGAAGTCACCTCTCACCTTCCTTTGCTCCAAAGAGGAAAACACTACCTTACACAAGGTGCATGGTGTATTGGCCTTCAATAATCGGGGGATGATTTCAAGAGCCATGAAATAGTGCTGCAGTTCTATAAAATGCTGGTGAGACCACACTTGGAATATTATGTTCAGTTCTGGTTGCCCTGTTATGGGAAGGTTGTGAAAGCTTCAGAAAGATTTACTAGGATGCTGCCTGAATTAGAGAGTGTGCCTTATGAGGATAGGTTGAGCGAGCTAGGGTTTTTCTCTTTGCAACAAAGGAGATTGAGAGGTTACTTGACAGTGGTGTATAAGATGTTAAGAGGCATCAATCGAGACATTTTTCCAGGATGGAAATCACTAATACAAGATGGCATCATTTTAAGGTGACTGAAGTTGGTATGTCTGAGGTAGGTGTTTTACACAGAGAGTGGTGGGTGCGTGGGTTGCACTGCCAGGGGCAGATACATTGGGGGCATTTAATCGGCTCTTAGACAGGCACAGGGTTGGACAAGAAATGGAGGCCTATGTGGGACGGAAGGGTTAGATTGACATTAACCTATCGTAGAGTAGGTTAAAGGTCAAGACAACATTGTGAGCCAAAGTTCCTACACTGTGCTGTAATGTTCTATGCTCTATGTTCATTCAGACATACAGGTTGGGAAGTTAGAGAGGTTCCTTCGATTATCCCCAGAAGACAGTGATGTTTTGTGTAAGAGTCATTGGTTTATCCAGAATGATGGAGAAGATAGCATGCAATCCACCAAACTTGTTCCTATGTAAAATCCTATAAAATCCACTCTCTTGTGAGCTCTATGTCACCTATTTAATCTTTTGAGCTCTGAGCAAATAATTGCTACTTCCAAGGTAATCAAATAAGCAATGTTAATTTAGAAATGTGTATCTATTGAAAATGACATGAACTACACATTCTGTAAACACTTGTGAACCTTGCCTTTTGCATTTGGCTTCAATTCAAATATACTTATGAGAATTACAAGCTGTTCATATGCAGTGTAATTACACATCATGAAACATTTGATATTTCTAGTTTAATTACCAACATAATGTAGTAGCTACATGAAGTTGCCATGGTTCCCAATTGATTTGTGACTTTGTAAATATGTAGTCTCCAGAGCAGATGACAATAAAATACCTTATGTAACTTAGCTTTAAGGACTGAACAACTTAATTTGCAATAGTATCTTTGTCTTTCTCGTTTTAGCTGCTTCACAATTTCAAGTGGGCTGACACCCAGAGGGCTTTAATACCATTTACGTCTATATATTTGTTCTTTTATTTGCTCTTATCCTGTCAGGACCCACTCCCTGGATATACATTCTGAATATTGATGGAATTGGTTGTAATATTGGTTTATTACTGCCATAGATACAGTGGGAAACTTTGAGCATACTGTTCATACAGATCTGATCATTACACGGTGCATTGAAGGAGAACAAGGCAAAACAATAAAAGAGTGGAGAATGAAGTGTAAACGCTACTGAGAAAGAGTGGTGCAGGTAAACAATAATGAGCACACCATAACGAAGTACATTGTGAAGTCAAGAGTCCATCTCATTGTACAAGAAGTTCCATTCAGGTGTCTGATAACACCAGGGTAGAAGATGTCCTTGAGCTGGGTGGTATGTGCTGTTTCTTTGGTATCTTCTGCCTGATGGGAGAGGCGAGAAGAGAGAATGTCTGACGTGGGTGGGGTCTTTGATTCTGCTGGCTGCTTTCCTGAGGCAGCAAGATGTGTAGGCAGAGTCCATAGAGGGTGGGTTGGTTCCTGTGATATGCTGAGCTGTGTCGGTTCACAACTTCCTGCAAATTCTGCAGTCACATGCAGAGCAGTTGGAATCCCAGTGCCTGATCATGATCTCAGCACTATCTTCCTCCTCTACCCCATGTGCTGTCATTAATATTCTGTTTTGAATGGACTCAATTACTGATTTTCAATGGGAATTCCAAAGGTTCACCAGCCTCTGAGGGAGGATGTTTCTCAATTCAGCCCTAAACTTCCTAGCCCTCATTCTAAGATTGACCCCAGGTACTGGCCTCCCTATTTATGGGAAATGTCTCTCCCGCATTCTGTTTGCAGAGCTCTGTAAGAATAGTGGAAGTTTCAATGTGTTCTCCACTCAATCTTCTAAATTCTTGAGAATGGAATCCTAGTCTACTCAACCTGTCTTCATGTGACAAACCCACCACGCCTGGAATGAGTTTTTACCCACTTCCTAGCAAATAATTCCTTTCTTAGGTAAAGAGATCAAAACTTGGCACAATGCTCGAATTATATACAACTGCTTTACTCCTTAGGACATCCACACACCGTAGAGTGAAATTTGTCTGTTTTAAAGTATTGAAAATTACAGCACTTGATGTTTTATTTCACAGAACTTCAGTGCCAAATTTGCCCCCCTTATTAAGCTTGTGTCTTATCAAGTCTATCAGATAATCAGAAGTATTTTCACTCCTTGAACCAAAGAATTACTTGACTGTCAAACGTCCGATGACTGGTTTTTTTTATCTCCCTCGTAGTAAGGCATCTGACCAGAGAGCTGGGTAATGGAAGGAGCAGTGGGATCCCAAACAGTCTCAACATGCTGCAGGCTGGGAGGTGGCAGAAGTTAGTAGCTGGCAGCATCCACACAATGGGCACAAGGTGAGAAGAAAGGAGGTGGCAGTGAGCTTCGGGAAGGTGGAGACTGCCTGGACAGTAGAGAGAAACTCTGCTCCTTTTGTCTCCACAAGGAGGAAAGCAAAACTTACCAGATGGGTGCAGTATGACAAGGAAACCCATCATCTTCTTCAATAGAACTAGCATGGACTAAAAGATCTTGTGCATCCTATACTGGGATGTGAGATGGACCCTTCACCTTTGTATTCTCCAGTCTTGCATCCAAACCTCAGGAGCCTTGGGAGTAGCCGATTGCTTGGTGTTCACTCTCATTTCCAGGGCTGGGGCCAGGTCTTAGCTGTGATGGGAGAGAGAGGATCATTTAGGGTCCAGACCAGAGACTGGGAGTGTGCAGTTGGCACTCCCAGACAACGCGAACCATTTCCCCCCAGAAATATTCTACACAGGGTTTGCCACAAAGAAATGGTGTCATGGCACTATACAGAAGGTATGTTGGTTGTACAAAACCGAATCATGACTGGAAACACTGGACTGAGTTCCTAAGTGTCATGATTAAGCCAGAAATGGTCACAGTCATGTTCAATTCCAGCAAAAAAAAGGATTTTAGATATCTACCACTAAATAAAATATCACTCTCTTTCTGTGCTTCCAGTCAAAGTTTGAAATGGTGTCCCTGGCAGGTGTAATTTTCAAATTGCAATCTGCAGGTTTCAGACAGGAAGCCAAACAGCCAGAACCCACCAAGCCCTCCCTCACACCACGATTTTAAGTGCTTCCCTGCCTGGTTTCCATGGAATAAGGAAGTTTCAATTTACCCTTGCTTTCAGCAGATCACAGCCCTAAACTAATATAATCAAGCAATTAAGCTAATTACAGATAAAAGTGTGCTGCACTCTCATAATCTAGCATGGTTTACATGAACAAAATGAAACATAAAAGAAAATCTAACTAAATAGAAACATTACATCTTTCACGTTGCAATGAATGGTTACAGAATTTATAATTATTCACCCAGCAGAAGTATTCAAACCAACATTTATTTTTGCTGTTAGTAAAAGTTATATTTTTATTTCCATAGAACATTTATAATTGATGCACTACAATGCTCTTTGCATCAGGTTGTTATCCGCCACACTGTAATTATGCTGCCAACTCTTATATGTTGTTTAAGGCTGATTAATGATTGGCACTTTTCACTCTGGTACTTCAGCTTTGTTGGCAGTATGGATATTCCTCAGTCTAACTCCTGTTTGATGATCCTCAAAACAAACTCAAAGACCATAAACTCCAGTTTCACAGTTTTGTGCTTCATTTGTGTCTGTGTCTCAAGCCAATGATTACTTCTGCCTGAATGTTGATACAACTTTGCATTGCAATACACCAGATCACTGGAAATACAGTTTTAGATCTAGAAATAAATTTCAGTTTCATCTTACTGCATTTAACATGTAAAAAGCTACCAGTTTTTAGTTTAATCTAACTGCCTCCCTGCAAATTTTAACTCTGTAAAATAAACAACAAAAAAATTAACCATTGATTTCCATTTTTTCATTTGAATGCTTTTCAACATTTCTAGTTCACAGAAGCTGAGAATAATTTCCATTCATAGATTAGAAATAGTTTGCATTCAGGTTTTAATTTTAGCCACACTATCCCAAATTTAACAAAGTTAATTTTCATGAAAATCAAGTTGCAATTGAAGTAGATAAAAATATTTTAATGTGAGTGAGTAGCCAAGTTCTGATCTATCAAAAACAGTGCAGCCTGTCATACCTGTGAAATTCAGTTCTGGATGTAACATAGTTTGCAGCTGGATTTCCCAAGTCCTCATAAATAACTGAGGATTTCTTATGCTTATTTCAATATCAATAACATGGGAAGTACTACTTTAATAACTATACGCATGGCTCTGATGGATTAATAATAGCATAAATGATGCTGTAAAATCTCAAGACAAGGCCTTATGATAAAATGTGAGACTTTACAGCCACATCAGTCAACCTAATTACTTTTTAGTGCATTATGCTCAGAGCTGTTACACTAATCTTCAATTAGTATATTCCTTGTAAGCTATAGAAACTTTTGCAAATCTGTTTGCGCAAATGTGTCAAATAATACCACATTGATAAAAGCTAAGTGGAGTGAATAGTGGCCAATGCAATTCAGGTCTCATCAATACTTTTTTACAACATTGTAAAAGCCAATTACTCTCAAATTAAGGAGTGAAATTTGTTGACAGCAATTTTAGATGATAATGTTTAGGAAACAATTATCCTGGGTGAATTATAGTGTCTGGAGTGTTAAATGATTTCTCAGTTTAGTGGGCTCCCACTGGCTGGGCTTTCCTTTTCATTCCTTCATGAACCCAAGCTACGTTGATACAATAGCCAATAAATAATTGATACTTTTCAGCACTAGAAATCCTATTAAGTGTAAATAAGAAACAAGTTTTGAGACAGTCTTCAGCAAATAGTTGTAAAATATGGTGTAATTTTCCCTTGAAATAAAGCCCTTTATTGCCAATTGGTTTCCACAAGTGCATTATTAAGGTAATGTAATTTCAGCCAGTTTGAGAATTATTACATCTAAACATCAATTTGTTTGCCTTTCCCAGCCAACAATAAAGATTCCAGGGAAGTATTTCATTGTCACTGGAATGTTATCCTCTTACCTGCCTCGGGCATAATGCCTGGAACTATGTCTCTCTCTTTAAAAACTACCTTCAGGTCACCAGGTTAATGTGTGGCTTTGTATCACCATTACCTACGGTACTCCTGTAAAGAGTTTATTGCTGCCAAAGAACCGGGTGTTATTGCAGAGTACGAACCGACATCTCTCCCACAACTAATTCCTTCCATAGCACCATCTCATGCTTGCACAGAGTGAAAGGGTTCACCACCACATTCACCTCACCTGAAAGCCGATTCACCCTCCGAACACCTTTAATAACTCGGGTGTGAAACTGTTATGCGTTCCTGTGCTGATAGTGTTACACAACTTTTTGATTTGAACTTGAACCACAACATATGAAACTGATTTAAAGGATAATTACATCCGAATATGCACACTTGTTTGCTGGTGTTGATCTTGGTTTAAAGCTGAGTAATTTGTGCTGAGATTCATGCTTGTCCAGTCCATGCTATGACCTGTCTGCATTTTTCAGTATCTTCTTTACAAATGTAATTATGCTGCTTGCACTAAACTTGCAGGTTGAGTCAGTGGTGAGGAAGGCAAATGCCATGTTAGCATTCTTTTCCAAAGGTCTAGAATACAAGGGCATGGATGTGTTGCTGAGGTTTTATAAGGCACTGGTGAGGCCTCACCTTGAGTATTATGAACTGTTTTGGGCCCCACATCTTAGAAAATATGTTCTGGCATTGGAGAGGGTCCAGAGGAGGTTCACAAGGATGATTCCAGGAATGAAAGGGTTATCATACAAGAAACGTTTGATGGCTCTGGGTCTGTACTCGCTGGAATTCAGAAGGATCGGGGGGGATCTCATTGAAACCTTTTGAATATTGAAAAGCCAAGGACAGAGTAGACGTGGAAAGGATGTTTCCCATGGTGGGAGAATTTAGGATAAGAGGGCACAACCTCAGGATGGAGGGACAGTCTTTCAAAACAGAGACGTGGAGAAATTTCTATAGCCAAAGAGTGGTGAAATTGAGGAATTTGTTGCCACGTGCAGCTGTGAAGGCCAGGTCGTTGGGTCTATTTAAGGCAGAGATTGATAGGTTCTTGATTGTACATGGCATCAAAGGTTACGGGGAGAAGGCTCGGAACTCGGGTTGAGCAGGAGATAGAAAAAAAGATCAGCAATGATTGTATGACCGAGCAGCCTCGATGGGCCAGATGGCCTAATTCTGCTCCTATGTCTTATGGTCTTATGGTCTAATTCAGAATAAGGTGTAACAGCCACAAAGAAGGTGTAGTGCAGATAAACAATATGGTGCACAAATTTAATGAGGTAGACTGTGAGCACGAGAGTCTGTCTTATCATACTAGGGAACCATTCAATAGATAACAATAGTCCTAAACTGGCCCTTCCAACCAGCCAACCATGAGTTCTCTCTAAGCTCGTCTCATTTCCTGTGTTTGGCCCATAAAACTCTAAATTTTTCCTCTCCATGCACCTGCCCAAGTACTTTATAAATGTTGTTAATATACCAGCCTCATCCACCCCCGTCAGCTCATTCCCTATACCGCCTACCCTCTGTGCAAAAACATTGCCTCTCAGAATCCTGTTAACTCCCTCCCTTTAAAACTATTTACTTATTTCAAGATACAGCGCAGAAGAGGCTGAACAAGCTGCACCACCCAGCAACCCCTCTATTTAAGCCGAGCCTAGTCACAGGAGAATTTACAATGGCCAATGGACTTACTTGCCAGTACAACTTTGGACGGCCGGAGGAAACCCATGCTCACATGAGAAGAACGTACAAACTTCATCCAGAGGATGCCAGAATTGAACTCTGAACTCCAACACCCTGAGCTGTAATAGCGTTGCACTGATCGTTACGCTACCGAGCCACCCTGAAACTATGCCCTCTAGTTCTCGATTCTCCGTTTTTATTTCAGATTTCTGGCATTGGAAACTTTAGATTTCTACTTCAGCTCTTAGTATGCCTCTGAGCACCCAGCTGTGCCAATGTCCTGCTGCCCCAATAGATCTCAAAATATCACTTGAAAACAATATTCTGAGCTCAAAAGAGATTTCTGGGGAAAGGGCATTGAGCTGAAATGCTGGCCGTGTTTCTCACTCTATTTGTGCTGCCTGACTTGCTGATTATTTCCAGTGTATTTATTTGTGCTTGTACCAAGAACCCAATTTAATTGTCTCCCAGACAGGAGCATGGCCATGACTAACAGAATCGGTGGTTTCAGGTGATTTGCTCATAACATGGTGGGAAAGGACGGCTGGGATTTACTGTGAGACCATTAGTCAGGATAAAAGCCAAAAGAAAGGTAGGAATTTCCCAAATTCATTGGAATGCCATGACTCAGGAGGCTCACGGACTTGTTCAAGGGTCATGGGGGAAGAATCGGTCAGTCTAATAGATGAAGAGATGAAACAAAACTGGACCATTCTCTTCCTATCAGTCAGCTCCTCTCCCTGTTGTGGTGGCTATATGCAGCTGATGGAATAATCCAGGCTCTGGAGTTCTCAATCTAAACTAATCGCTTTCACTGCCAACTTTTCTGTTTTGTTGCCCAGAAGAGAAAATTATGAATTATAATTATGATTTAAATTGTAAGTTTTAAGTTATAAGAAAATTATAAGTTTTGTAATTTTCAGATTCTCAGGCAGATGTTCAGTAACAGAAGAGACTACAAATGCTGGAATAAGGAGCAAGAAACAAACTCAGTGGGTCAAACAGCATCTACAGTGGTGCTGATACAGAATGTCGACTGTCATTTTCCCCTTCACAGATGCTGCTCGTTCCACCGAGTGCCTCCAGCAGTTTGGCTGTTTTTTTGCAACAGCTGGAAATGCCTCATCGGCAGTTTGGTTACATCATGATTGATCTTCGTCTCTGACTTCAATTAGAAAGAAGAACGGCGGCCAGGGATTTATTTTCAGCCCATTTCGAAGAGTCCTGGTTGACTCACTGTTGTCGCTCCACTTTAAGGGTGGACCTCAAATGAGAGTGGAAGTCAGTAACGAGATGTGCATGTGCAAGAGAGACCAGGCTAGTACGTGTGGGGAAAGTCCTGAAGCTCTACATCGACCCCTCTACCCTGGTGACCTCCTCTACAGTGGGTTCTGCAAGCGAAGTTGGCCACTGCTCCCTTCATTGGAGTCAGATTTTATGTTTCAGTTTTTGTGCTCTTCCTTCTGTTGTTTTTCTACTTCTTCCATAAGTGCTTTGACACTATCTGTCCTGATGAGTCTTTGAGATATTAAAACATAGTGTGTAGGACATGAAGCAGCAAGAGTGGAAGTGAACTGGCGGGAGGGAGAGTGAAGTGTGTAACTGCAGTGGGTGTGTGGGTCCAGACAGAAGATGATTCAAATCACGAACACAAGAGGTTCTGCAGATGCTGGACGTCCTGAGCAACACACATATAAAATACTGGAGGAACTCAGCAAGTCTATGGGGATGGAGGGGTGGAGGTGGAATAAACAGTTGATTTTTCGGAGACAGACCCTGATGAAGGGTCTCAGCCCGAAACGTCGACTGTTTATTCCTCTTGATAGATGTTGCCTGAGTTGCTGAGTTTCTCCAGCATTTTATGTGTGCGTTGCAGAAGGCAATGTAATGAAGTATTCTGTTATAATGGAAAAGCGAGCCTGAAAGAGCGGGATAATGGTGCTAAAGGGATGGAAGGGGGACAATAACAAAGGAGTGAAAGTAAAATGCATTAATTATCTGGAAAATGAGGCTGAGTGTAGTGTATCTAAGTTTGCTGATGACACTAAATTGAGTGGGAAAGCAAATTGTGCAGAAGATACAGAGAGTCTGCAGAGAGATACAGATAGGTTAAATGAGTGGGCAAGGGTCTGACAGATGGAATGCAATGTTGGTAAATGCAAGCTCATCCACTTTGGAAGGAAAAATGAAAGAGCAGATTATAATTTAAATGGTAAAAAATTGCAGCATGCTGCTGTACAAAGGGACTTGGGAGTGCTTGTGCATGAATCACAAAAGGTTGGTTTGCAGGTGCAGCAGGCTATCAAGAAGGCAAATTGAATATTGGCCTTCATTGCTAGAGGGATTGAATTTAAGAGCAGGGAGGTTTTGCTACAATTGTACAGGGTACTGGTGAGACTGTACCTGGAGTACTGCGTGCAGTTCTGGTCTCCTTATTTGAGGAAGGATATACTGGCTTTGGAGGCGGGGCAGAGGAGGTTCACCAGGTTGATTCCGAAAAAATGAGGTGGTTAGACTATGAGGGGACATTGAGTCGTCTGGGACTGTACTCGCTAGACTTCAGAAGAATGAGAGGAGATCTTATAGAAACATATAAAATTATGAAAGGGATAGATAAGATAGAGGCAGAAAAGTTGTTTCCACTGATAGGTGAGACTAGAACTAGAAGACATAGCCTCAAGACTTGGGGGAGTAGATTTAGGAAGGAGATGAAGAGGAACTGCTTTTCCCAAGGAGAGGTGAATCCGTGGAATTCTCTGCCCAGTGAAGCAGTGGAGGCTTCCTCAGTAAATTTACTTAAGACAAGGATGGATAAATTTTTGCATAGTAGGAGAATTAAGAGTTATGTGGAAAAGACAGGTAGATGGAGATGAATCCATGGCCAGATCAGCCATGATATTATTGAATGGTGGAGCGGGCTCAATGGGCCAGATGGCCGACTCCTGCTCCTATTTCTTATGTTCTTCTGTTAATAAGGATTTCCCATTCTGGTGAAGTTGGTAAATTTCCTCTTCTGAAGTCAAATACTAGGGACATTGATTTGCTCTGCCCATAGTGCCAAATTCTTTGTGCAGGTAGCTATTGCATGTTTAATGGGAAAAGGTTGGGCATATTTTATACCTGACTGTTTTTGTACTGTCTGACCTGTCATGACTACAGCCCAGAATCTGTTGGATGAAATAATGCAGTTTGCCACTGCAGAAAATACTGGGTCGAACCGAAACGTGTACCGAGTTACATGCTACCATTGAGTAACAACGACCCTGCCTGATTTCTCACTCGGTAACAGGTGAGTTACTTATTAGCTCCGGCTGATGAACAGTTACCTAGTAATGAGAACTGGCCACGCAATGGATTAGCAATCCTACTGGTGGTACTGAGGTGACAAAGCACACACACTCTACCCACTCACTGTCTGACAAATGTTTTACATAAAAGTTGATTCACATTTTCCTGTAATACAGTGCAACGCTTTCAAGTGATGGAAAGACCTGTTTCAATGAATAACTGAAAATCTATGCCTACACCTGTTTTAATTGTTTTATGCACCACCACATTGCTGAAATATTGATATGCCTGCATTATTTTCTGACACTTCTTCTTAAAACTTACTTTCTATATTAACATTATGAAGTATATACTTCTAACAACAAAGTTAGAGGTGGCTAAATTTAAATATCATTCTCTTGGTCAGTGAACACTTATTTTCTCTTTTATATAAAGTAATTATATCAAAGATTTACAAGAATGTTGCCGGATTGGGGAGCATGCCTTACGAGAATAGGTTGTGTGAACGCAGCCTTTTCTCCTTGGAGCAACAGAGGTGATCTGATAGAGGTGTATAAGATAATGAGAGGCATTGACCGTGTGGATAGTCAGAGGCTTTTTCCCAGGGCTGAAATGGCTAACACAAGAGGGCACAGTTTTAAGGTGCTTGAAAGTAGGTACAGAGGAGATGACAGGGGCAAGTTTTTTACACAGAGGGTGGTGAGTGCGTGGAATGGGCTGCTGGCGACAGTGGTGGAGGCGAATACGATAGAGTCTTTTAAGAGACTCCCGGACAGGTACATGGAGCTTAGAAAAATAGAGGGCTATGGGTAACCCTAGGTAATTTCTAAAGTAAGTACATGTTCGGCACAGCATTGTGGGCTGAAGGACCTGTATTGTGCTGTAGGTTTTCTATGTTTCTAATCATTTCATCAATAATAGTGTGTGATAGCTGCTTAGTTTCAATACCAGGATCTGTAAATTCAAGATTCAAGATTGTTTAATGCCTTTTCCTGCACACAAGTGTAAGGAGAATAAAATAATTGTCATTCCAGATACAATGCAGCACAAAACAAAACACAAAAGATAAAAAACACAATAAAACTTAAAAGAACACACAATAAATACAAATACATAAATTAGCTTATATACATAGATTGATAGCATGTCCATAAAGTGTGCTAGGCTGTTCATAAGGTGAATGATGGGAAATAATAAAGCAGTGGTGGTGTTAGTAGGTGGAGGAGTTGATCAGTCTGACGAATTGTGGAAAGTAACCGCATTTTGAGTCTGGTGGCCCTAGATGGATGCTATGTAGCCTCCTCCCTGATAAGAGTGGGACAAACAGTCTGTAAGCAGGGTATGTGCTTCTATAAATTTCTAGCTTTACATTTCACAGCTACAATATTCTAGTGTTTATCCTTTAAGAAGTACTTTATTTTACCTAACTATAATGAAATCTAATTGACTTGCCTTACACCTTGCTGCTTGTCTTTATCACACAGAGGCCGAACCCCCTACTGGTGAGTGGCAAGAATCCAGTCCGCAGCAACAGCAAAATACTTTGGTCTGGCAAATCTTATCAGTCAAACCTGTCCTTTGATCAACTGTCAACAGGAGAGCTGGATAATCGCTAGCAGCTGCTATCCCATGATGGTGCAGACCAGTAACCCATAAACATTTATAGCATGCTTAACTTTGCTGATAAAGGCAGGCCCCACATCTCACTGGAGTCAGCAGCTTCCAGGAAAAGCAGCTTTAAATATCTCCAAGGTTTTCTTATTTAAACACAAATGTAGCATGAAGACCTACCCTGTGGCAACAGTTGGATATCATTGATATCAATACAATAGTGTCCTTTCCCGTGAAAATGCTGTATTCCTCTATCTTTAAAGTTCATGGCCAATGTCATCATGGGTACCAGCCTATAACTTATCGGGAGCCATAATTGTTAACAAATGCTCTGTGTAGTCTTATGACAAGCGGATTAACAAAGCTGTTATCAAATTAAGTTAATGCTTCACTTCAAAGTTCAGGGAAATAGGCAACATACCTGCTCACTTGTACTCCGAGTATTAGCCTGCAATCTTGTATTAAGATTCTTCACTTTGAGGGTAGCAGTATGTATTCATAGTCAAAGTGATACAAATATAGCAATTAGTTTTTACTTTTTAATGTATTGCTTGCCATTTTGTTATACAAACTAGGGAAGATCTCGGTGTAATCGCTAGTTCATGCTGACTTGGGGACATGTATATGGTGACATTAATGTAGTTTCATAATAAATTTACTTTGAGCTTTGTCTTGGCTTCGGTATCACTGCAATGGAAAGGGCAAAAATGGTTCCTGCATGTTAATATTTGTGTAGTTATCATAGGGGTTTCTTAAGGTTGTTATAGCCAGGGGTGGTAATGGGGACAAGCTCCCACTACTTACTAAATGTTCCCAATGGCGTTCACCTCAAATAGCCTCTGACAACCAAGTCCAGCTCCAGGCCTTCACATGTGGCTTAGATGTTAAGACCGTTTCTATTGACGGGGCAAAGGCTGGCTTCGGACAGATAGGGCACGTCAGTCATGGTTGGCAGCTCATCTAGGAGAAGGAAAACTCTGATCTCAAAACTCCGCTGCCTTGTGGTTATACCCACTCATGGGGAAGGCTTTGGGAGTAAACCTCGAGGGAAAAATCCAGAGTAGGAGTCCTTAAGGCAGTCCTATACAAAAGGAGATGGCTTTAAGGTAAGGGGTGGGAAGTTCAAGGGGGATATTAGAGGAAGGTTTTTCATTCAGAGAGTGGTTGGTGCGTGGAATGCACTGCCTGAGTCAGTGGTGGAGGCAGATACACTAGTGAAGTTTAAGAGACTACTAGACAGGTATATGGAGGAATGTAAGGTGGGGGCTTATATGGGAGGCAGGGTTTGAGGGTCAGCACAACATTGTGGGCCAAAGGGCTTGTACTGTGCTGTACCATTCTATGTTCTATGTCTATGTTCTATGTAAGAACTAAATAAATAAATTACAGTAGGTATACAGATAGAACATAGAACATAGAACAGTACAGCACATTACAGGCCCTTTGGCCCACAACGTAGAGCCGACCCTTAAACACTGCCTCCCATATAAACCCCCACCTTAGATTCCTCCATATACCTGTCCAGCAGTCTCTTAAATTTCACTAGTGTATCTGCCTCCACCACTGACTCAGGCAGTGCATTCCACGCACCAATCGCTCTCTGAGTAAAAAACCCTCCTCTAATATCCCCCTTGAACTTCCCACCCCTTACCTTAAAGCCATGTCCTCCTGTATTGAGCAGTGGTGCCCTGGGGAAGAGGCGCTGGCTATCCACTCTATCTATTCCTCTTAATATCTTGTATACCTCTATCATGTCTCCTCTCATCCTCCTTCTCTCCAAAGAGTAAAGCCCAAGCTCCCTTAATCTCTGATCATAATGCATACTCTCCAAACCAGGCTGCATCCTGGTAAATCTCCTCTGTACCCTTTCCAATGCTTCCACATCCTTCCTATAGTGAGGCGACCAGAACTGGACGCAGTACTCCAAGCGTGGCCTAACCAGAGTTTTATAGAGCTGCATCGTTACCTCGCGACTCTTAAACTCTATCCCTCGACTTATGAAAGCTAACACTCCATAGGCTTTCTTAACTACTCTATCTACCTGTGAGGCAACTTTCAGGGATCTGTGGACATGTACCCCCAGATCCCTCTGCTCCTCCACACTTCCAAGTATCCTGCCATTTACTTTGTACTCTGCCTTGGAGTTTGTCCTTCCAAAGTGTACCACCTCACACTTCTCCAGGTTGAACTCCATCTGCCACTACTCAGCCCACTTCTGCATCCTATCAATGTCTCTCTGCAATCTTCAACAATCCTCTACACTATCTACAACACCAGCAACCTTTGTGTCATCTGCAAACTTGCCAACCCACCCTCCTACCCCCACATCCAGGTCGTTAATAAAAATCACGAAAAGTAGAGTTCCCAGAACCGATCCTTGTGGGACACCACTAGTCACAACCTTCCAACCCGAATGTACTCCCTCCACCATGACCCTCTGCTTTCTGCAGGCAAACCAATTCTGAATCCACCTGGCCAAACTTCCCTGGATCCCATGCCTTCTGACTTTCTGAATAAGCCTACCGTGTGGAACCTTGTCAAATGCCTTACTAAAATCCATGTACATCACATCCACTGCACTACCCTCATCTATATGCCTGGTCACCTCCTCAAAGAACTCTATCAGGCTTGTTAGACACGATCTGCCCTTCACAAAGCCATGCTGACTGTCCCTGATCAGACCATGATTCTCTAAATGCCCATAGATCCTATCTCTAAGCATCTTTTCCAACAGCTTTCCCACCACAGACGTAAGGCTCACCAGTCTATAATTACCTGGACCATCCCTACTAACTTTTTTGAACAAGGGAACAACATTCACCTCCCTCCAATCCTCCGGTACCATTCCCGTGGACAACGAGGACATAAAGATCCTAGTCAGAGGCTCAGCAATCTCTTCCCTTGCCTTGTGGAGCAGCCTGGGGAATATTCCATCAGGCCCCGGGGACTTATCTGTCCTAATGTATTTTAACAACTCCAACACCTCCTCTCCCTTAATATCAACATGCTCCAGAACATCAACCTCTCTCACGTTGTTCTCCACATCATCAAGTTCCCTCTCATTGGTGAATACCGAAGAGAAGTATTCATTGAGGACCTCGCTCACTTCCACTGCCTCCAGGCACATCTTCCCACCTTTATCTCTAATTGGTCCTATCTTCTCTCCTGTCTTCAAATTTTGTTCTTCAAATAATTGAGGAATGCCTTGGGATTTTCCTTTACTCTACTCGTCAAGGCCTTTTCATGCCCCCTTCTTGCTCTTCTCAGCCCCTTCTTAAGCTCCTTTCTTGCTACCCTATATTCCTCAATAGACCCATCTGATCCTTGCTTCCTAAACCTCATGTATGCTGCCTTCTTCCACCTGAATAGATTCTCCACCTCACTTGTTCCTTCACCCTACCATTCTTTATCTTCCTCACCAGGCCAAACTTATCCCTAACATCCTGCAGGAGATCCCTAAATATCGACCACATGTCCATAGTACATTTCCCTGCAAAAACTTCATCCCAATTCACACCCACAAGTTCTAGCCTTATAGCCTCATAATTTGCCCTTCCCTAATTAAAAATTTTCATGTCCTCTCTGATTCTATCCCTTTCCATGATAATGTTAAAGGCCAGGGAGTGGTGGTCACTGTATATTAAATATTTAGATTAAAAATAGTGCAAAACAGAAATCATATAACTCATCAGTTAAAAACTCGAGAGGTGATTGATAAGTTCGTGGCCTAAGGTAGAAGGAGATGAGTTATTAACTTAAAACTTTCTGCATAATCACTCAAAGCGTTGAACTGCATGTGCATGTAACGAGAGCTGTATAACTCATCTCCTTCTACCTTAGGCCATGAACTTATCAATCACCTCTGCTATGGACACTTTCTGGAGGTCCAGGATCCGTATGCTCCACAACTGCTGGACTAAGCGTGTAAATGTAGGAGGGGACTATGTTGAAAAATAAGTGTGCTAGGTTTTCTAAAATTGACCCCTTCTACCTTAGGCCACAAACCTATCAATCACCACTTGTAATCCACTCTTATTCCATAAGTTCCCTCTTGCTCTGCACATCTAAATAAAAGTATGACCTGTTCATTATCCTCAATAGGAAAATGTGCTGAAGCCACTGTAAACTATATTGGTGGGAGGTGGGGGCGCTATTGTCTTTGAGAGGATTCTCCTTTATTTATTTGTTCTTGCAATGTGTAGCATGCATCTCCTGTCCATCCTCAGTTGCACTGGAACGGAGGTAAATGTCAACTATATTGAGGCTCTGGAGTAATATGTGGACCAGTGTAGGTAAGGACAAGAGGTTCAATTCCCTGAAGACTATTTGTGAACCAAAAGTAGTTTTGTGGTTAATGTACTAGCTTTTTAATCCAGATTTATTTAATCTTTTGGCTTCTCAGTTACTGTAGTGAGATTTGAACATATCTTGAGGTCAGTCTCTGGAAAGAGACTAATAAAATTATGGTACCCTGAATGGTGTGGAGAAAAAAAGAGAGGTGATGATAAAGGAAATGACAAAACAAACCAGTGAAACCATGGATGGATAAAAGGCAGGAAAAGAAGATGAAAGGGGAAGTAGAGGTGTGGGGAAAGAAGAGGAAATAATAGTGTGATTCAGTTTATTAATTCAATTTTGATTCCTGCTGATTTCTTCCTACCTTTTCAATAATACTAAACTTCTGTGCCCTCAAGGTCAAACCATTATAAAATCAATTGTAAAGCAATTTATTTTTAAATTGATTTTTTTTCCTTTTTGCAGCTGTCCTCCTGATACACAGTGTGCACGTATTTTTTTCTTTGTTAGCACCTGAGGAAAGTGATGGGGCAGTGGTGTAAGGTCACTACCACCATTATACACAAAGAAATGGACTGAAGAAGACCCATCAGAGTCAGGACAAGTTAGGACAACAAGTTCTGTGCAGGATCCAGCACAGAAAGCCATACAAAGCTAGTCTGAGGAAATAGATGAGATTCTATGTATCTCCTTTGAGATTGTTCCATTTTCAAAGGCTCAGCTACCAGCCTAGATGAGTATGTCACTGACTTTATGGAGCTTATCAGCAAGTGTGTTGAGGGCTGTGTATTCCAGGTGTTCCCAAACTGGAAACCATGAATGAACTGGGAGATTCACTCCCTACTGAAATCTAGGACTGTGGCGTTCAAATCAGGTGACCCTGAAATTTACAAGAAAATCAAGATTCAACCTCCACAAAGCTATCAGGGATATCAAGGGACAATACCAGTCCAAAATCGAGTTTCAGAGCAGCTGTCAGTTGTGGGTTCCGTGCTGTAATGGGCTAAGAAACAAAATCAGTCAGCATCACTGACAACAGCACATCCCTTCCTGATGATGCTAATGTATTCTATGTATGCTTTGAATCGAAGGGGATTGAAATGTCACCACCAGTCCCAAGAGGCTCCAGTGCACTTGAACCCACAATCACCTTTGCCGACATAAGGTCAGTCTTCCAGAGAGTGAACCTGTTGAAAGCATCTGGCCTGGATGGTATCCTTCGCCGTGTCCTTAGATCCTGTGCAGATCCTGTTTTTAACCTCCCCCTGCTTCAATCTGAGGTTCCCATTTGATTTAAGAAGACCATTCTCATCCCAGCCTCTGAGGAAAACAAGGTAATGTGCCTTAATGATGACCACTTGTTGGCGTGAAGTATCTCTGGAGGCTGGTCATGTCACTCATTAACTCCAGTCTTCCTGACAACTTCGACCCACTGCAATTTGTTGACTGCCAAAATAGGTCTGTAGCAGATGCTAGGGATGCCACCTCACTGGCCCTAGTCATCTGTGTGGCATCTGGACAGTAAAGACACTCACATCAGACTACTGTTTATTAACTACAGCTCCACATTCAAATCTATAATTCTAAAAAACGCATCTCCAAATTCGCAGACTTGGGACTCCACACCTTCCTTTCCAACTGTATTCTGGACTTCCTGACCAACAGACGACAACAGAGAAGGATAAGCAGCAACATCTCCCCTACAATTAATCTCAACACTGGTGCCCCACAAGGCTGTGTCCTTAGTACCCTGCTCTATTCCCTGTACACTCACCACTGCCTGGCCACATTCTGCTCTGACTCCATCTACACGTGTGTGGATGATACACCATAGTGGACTATATCTCAACTTACGATGAGTCGGAGTACGGAAAGGAGAGAGAGAGAGAGCCAAGTGACATGGTGTCATAACAATAACCTTTCCCTCAATATCAGCAAAACTAAAGAGCTGGTCAATGACCTTGGGGCGGGGCGGTGCACAAGCTCCTGTTTACATCAACAGTGCTGAGGTTGAGAGGGCTGACAGCTTCAAACTCCTAGGAGTGAACATCACCCGTCCTGTCCTGGTCCAACTACTTTGATGCCACGGCCAAGAAATCTCACCAATGTGTCTACTTCCTCCGGAGACTGAAGATATTTGCCATACCCCTTTTGACCCTCAACAATTCTGATCAATGCACCTTGGAAATGTATTCTCCAGATACATCAAGGCTTGGTATGGCTACCGCTCTACCTGTGACCACAAGGAACTGCAGAGTCGTGGTCACATCTCACCATATCATGAAAACTGGCCTCCCCTCCATGGACTGTGTCCAACCTTCTCACTAAAGCAGCCAGTATAATAAAAGACCCTGCCCACCCTAGATATTGTCCCTTCTCTCCACTTCCATTGGGCAGAATGTACAAAACTCTGAATGCATGTACCCACCAGGGTCAAGGATAGCTTCCATACTGCTGTTATAAAAATATTCAACAGTTCCCTAGAAGGAAAAGATGTGCTCTTATCCTCATAATCTACCTCATTATGACCTTGAACTCGACCTGCACTACACTTTCTCTTTACAGTAACACTTCTCTACACTCTGTTCTTGTTTTACCTTGTACTACGTCAATGCACTTTGTAATGAATTGTTCTCCATGAACATTATTGAAGACACATTTTTCACTGTACCTCAGAACATGTGACAATAATAAATATTACAATTATATAAAAGAATTCCTATCACCTCTCCAGAAGAATTCCAGTTAGGTTGGGAAATCTGGTCATTCGTCTGGTATTCCACAGATGTCAACTCTCTTTCAATCTACTGGCACACATTGGCAAGTGATTTCTGGAATCCCAAAGTCTTGTCCAAATGTAATGCTGATAATCATGGAGGAGAGTGTGAGGGTTCTGGAGGAAGTCGTTAAAATTTTCCCTCCACTATATGCAAACATATAATTGTGGAATTTGAACTCTTAAATATAAATGTACTTTGACTGACATAATCTCCACAGATGAGTGATCTTGATAGTACATTGTATATTACAGAAGGTAATCCTGTGACTCACCATGTAGAAAATCATTGGTAAAGAAGCTAGTAACATATTAGTTTTCAATTCACTAACTGGGGCCTTGATTCTGTGATACTTAACCACTAGGAAAGGTATTTCCAATTACTTGGCATTGATCTGTCTCTACTTATCAAAGATATGGCAAATTCTATACTTATTGATCTAGTTCCAATCGACCTGAAAGATTATTGCAGGTAGGAGGTGAGGACAGCACCAGGAAACAAGTAACCAGATTAATAGCCAGTTCTGAATGGTTTAATGTATTGTATATCAATTCTGTGTGCTTATTTATGGTGACCAGCTTGCCATGTTATGAGAACAGAGTACTAGATAAGAACTTCCATACAAGGCAAAATCACATTAGATTTTTTTTCAGTGTTTAAAACAATTGATAATTCCCAATTTACGTGGCCCATTCTGCAAGTGAGAGAGCTTGAAGATGTGTTTGTGACTTCAATCCTAGATAGGAGTCAAAGTCAGTACACACCTATTGTCAATAGATACATCAGTTCATTTAGTTTCCCAACAGGTCAAAGAAGAATAAACATGCAGTCTATGACCCCTGCATCACCGTGCTGTTAATAGCAGCCAATCAGCTTCATATCATCACGCAATCTAAACAGAATCCAAGGCTGCACTTTTCTGCTCTCAGCAATAAAAAAGGTCCAGGCCTGCCAAACATGTTTGATAACTTGTAGAATATGGCAGCTCTGTAATTAATGATTAACATGGTGGTGATGAAAGTCCTTATTTCAGAATGATGAATGCAGAGATAAATGAAATGTACCCTCCACTATCTAAGGTACAGAGAGGCTTTGTAGGTGTTGTCAATCTGACAAATTGCAGAACTGTTCACACAGCAGGATTATGGGCCAAACTTTGTGGACAAGCTTGTAGCTGCAGTTTGACTTCTGTACTTTGTTTCTTCTTGGAGGACATTGTAAAATATTTAAGCATTCAAACGGCAAACTATTTTAATTCACTAGTTAAATCATAGCAAAACACTATTTCAAGTGATTCCCAATAGGTGGGTTGCATCACAAAGAGTAAATGGTTTATTTTAACGAGGTAAGCTGTCCCCAACCATAGGATACCTCAGGTCAAGTGATTTGCCTTTAATAGCAGGACTGGGAAATGGTGTGGCACCATAGAATAATACTGAAGGGGTTCTGCATCAGTCCCAAACACAGCTCAGCTCTGCTATTTAAGAAGCTACCAAAAGGAGACTGGTCATTCTCTTGTTCAGAGTTGTAAACAATATTGTCTTATGATTCCTGGCAGCTAAGCAAACAGCAGGGCCAACAGTGCTGTAAGAGGGGAGAATTGTTCTCTCTCTCGATGATGGCTCAAGCACTTATCAGACATTGTCTCATCAAAGGACCTGGGGTACATGACCTCAGTGGTGTACAAATACCCTTTTAAACAAAGAAAAAGCCCTTTTTACCACTGAGATCTGGGGGAAAATATCCGTTAACAATAGGTTTAGGTTTCTTTATCCTTATACTACATTCTGTAAAGACTTTTTAGTAAATCACAACATCTATTAATGCACCATGAATGAGCAATATGAACTACATTTTTATAAATGCTCTTTTTCTAGTGGTGCTATATTATAGATACCAATGATCTTTCTTTATGCAGGATAATTTATAAGTGCCTTGATAATATGTTGCACAAGACGCATGAAGGAAGATGAAGTTTAAAGAAGATAAAAAACAGCATTAAATATTGTTACTTTGAAGCCACCCCACTGCCAATGAAGTCGTGAAGCTTGTCTCTGGACTTTTACTATAACAATGAGCATCAGAATAAGCTACAGAAAGTTGTAAACTCAGTCAGCTCTGTCATGGGTGCTAACCTCCCCAGAATCCACGACACCTTCAAGGAGTGATGCCACAAAAAGGTGGCATCCATCATTTAGGACCCCCATCACCCAGGACGTGCCCTCTTCTCATTGCTATCATCAGGGAGGAGTTACAGGAAACCGAAGGTGCATATTCAATGATTCAGGAAGAGCTTCTTCCACTCTACAGCCAGATTTCTGAATGGATATTGAATCCATGAACACTGCCTCACTACTTCTTTCTCTCTTTTTGCACTACTTATATTTAATTTAGCTTTTTAAGTATATCTACTTCTTACTGTATTTTGTAGTTTTTATTATTATGTATTGCAATGTACAGCTGCCGCAGAGTAACAAATTTGATGACATACAGAGTGTCAGTGGTATCAAACCCATCTTGACCTCTCCACCAGCACTCCCTCTATTTCTCCATTCTCTATTTGCTTATTCCTGCCCCCTCTGCATTTAAATCATAAGATATTAAACCCCTAAAACCTGTCAAATGTAGCACTGCAATATTGCACAACTTTTTTATCTACACACCACAATCTGCTCTAAACTGTTTTGTACTAAACTGCCACTTTGCTAAGTCATTGCTAAGAAGAATAATGTGAGCTGCCTTAATGACAATTGCCCGGTAGCACTCACATCTACAGTGATGAAATGCTTTGAGAGGTTGCTCATGACTAGATTGAACTCATGCCTCAGCAAGGACCTGGACCCATTGCAATTTGCCTATTGCCACAATAGGTCAATGGCAGATGCAATCTCAATGGCTCTTCACATGGCCTTAGACCTCCTGTACAATACAAGCACCTATGTCAGGATTCTGTTCATTGACTATAGAGCAGTTTCAAGTTCCTGGGTGTCAAGATCTCTGAGGACCTAAACTGGTCCCAACATATTGATGTAGTTATAAAGAAGGCAAGACAGCAACTATACATCATTCAGAGTTTGAAGAGATTTGGCATGTCAACAGTTACACTCAAAAACTTCTATAGATGTACCGTGGAGAGTATTCTGACAGGCTGCATCACTGTCTGGTATGGGGGGGCTACAGCACAGGCCCGAAAGAAGCTGCAGAGGGTTGTAAATCTAGTCAGCTCCATCTTGGGTACTAGCCTGCAAAGTACCCAGGACATCTTCAAGGACCAGTGTCTCAGAAAGGCAGCGTCAATTATTAAGGACCTTCGGGACCCAGGGCATGCACTTTTCTCACTGTTACCATCAGGTAGGAGGTACAGAAGCCTGAAGGCACACACTCAGCAATTCAGGAACAGCTTCTTCCCCTCTGCCGTCTGATTCCTAAATGGACATTGAACCCTTGGACACTACCTCGTTTTTTAATACATATTATTTCTGTTTATGGCACGATTTTTAATTTATTCAATATATGTATACTGTAATTGGTTTACTTATTTATTTATTACTATTATTATTTTATTTTAGTTTTTTGTTCTTCTATATTATGTATTGCATTGAACAGCTACTGCTAGTTAACAATTTCACGACACATGCCAGCGATAATAAACCTGATTCTGATTCATTTGTGCATGGTTAAGTTGTTCATCTAGTGATCTGAAGGTCGCTAGTTCAAGCCTTGGCTGAGGCAGCGTGTTGTGTCCTTGAGCAAGGCACTTAACCACACATTGCTCTGCGACGACACCTGTGCCAAGCTGTATGGGTCCTAATGCCCCTCCCTTGGACAACATCGGTGGCGTGGAGAGGGGAGACTTGCAGCATGGGCAACTGCCAGTCTTCCATACAACCTTGCCCAGGCCTGCGCCCTGGAAACCTTCCAAGGCGCAAATCCATGGTCTCACGAGACTAACGGATGCCTATGCATGTTAATATAGAGTATGTGTAAATGGTTGAATTAATATCTCTACAGCTTTAGGACAATTCACTGTGTAAATAAGGGATTTCAATGTACTGGTAGCTATTTTCATTATAATTTAAAATTTTCTCCATAAAAAAGAAAAAAATTAAAAATCAGTTACTAGCATTTTATCTAGCTCTTACATTTGCAGAACAATTGAAGACATCATACAACCAATCAAGTAATCTTGAAGTGTAAGTATACTCTAAAATTGGAACAAGCAATCTGAATATATCAAGGTTCTATGAAGAGTAATCTGATGTTAAGAAATCATAAGACTGTAAGACATACGAGCAGAATTAGGCCTTTGACTCATTGAGTTTTCTCTGCCATTCAATTATGCCTGAGATTTTTTCTCCCCTGCTCAGCCCCACTCCACGGCCTTCTCCCTATAATCTTTGATGCCATGGTCAATCACAAACCTATCAATCTCCGCCTTAAATACACCCAACAACCTGGCCTCTGCAGGTACAGTAACTTTGGTAACAAATTCCACAAATTCACCACCCTCTGGCAAAATAAATTTCTCCACATCTCTGTTTTAAATGGACACCCCTCTATCCTGAGGCTGTGCCCTCTTGTCCTAGACTCCCAAACCATGGGATACATCCTTTCCACACCTACTCTGTCTATAGCTTTCAACATTCAAAAGGTTTCAATGAGATACCTCCTCATCCCTCTAAGTTCCAGCGAGTACAGACACAGAGCCATCAAATGTTCCTCGTATGATAACCCTTTCATTCCTGAAATCATCCTTGTGAACCTCCTCTGATCCTTCTCCAATGCCAGCACATCTTTTCTCAGATAAGGAGCCCATAACTGTTCACAATACTCAAGGTGAGGCCTCACCAGTTCCTTATAAAGCCGCAACATCACATCCCTGATCTTATATTCTAGACATCTTGAAATGAATGCTAACATTGCATTTGCCTTCCTCACCACCAACTCAACCTGGACGGTATTCTGCACAAACTCCCAAGTCCCTTCGCAACTCAGATTTTTGCATTTTCTCCGCATTTAGAAAATAGTCTGCACATTTATTTCTTCTACCAAAGTGCATGATCATGCATTTTCCAACATCGTATTTCATTTGCCACTTTCTTGCCCATTTTCCTAATCTGTCTAAATCCTTCTACAGTCTTCCCATTTTCTCAATACTGCCTGCCCCTCCACTAATCTTCATAACCTGTGCACCTGACAACAAAGCTATCTATTCCATCATCGAAATCATTGATATACAGCAAAAAATGAAGTGGTCCCAACACCAACCCCTGCAGAACGCCACTGGTCACTCTGGCAGCCAACCAGAAAAGGATCCTTTTATTCCCACTCACTGCCTCCTACCAATCAGCCAATGCTCTAACCATGCAAGTAACTTTCCTGTAATACCACAGGCTCTTAACTTAGCAAGCAGCCTCATGTGTGATAACTTGTCAAAGGCCTTCTGAAAATCCAAATATACAACATCCACTATATCCCCTTTATCTATCCTACATGCCTTTGTGTTTTTGTTTGCATTCTGCATTGCTTGGGTTTGAAGCAAGGAAAATACACACACACACACACACACACACACACACACACACACACACACACACACATGTGTGTGCACCAGCACAGTTAACAAGTTGGCGATGAGGAAGGTTGTTTAACAAAACAAGATGTATGTTGATGATTATGAGTAAAATTTAAGGAGCGAGTCTGGAAGCAGAGGGGAAGGTTTAACTTTGACCTTGCACAAGAATTAGCTTAAGTATGTTGTAAACATCATGTTGCAAGAAACAAGGAGAAATTGATGGAAAAAAAACTCAGGGCTGGCAAAAGATTTCAAAATAGTAATTAAGCATGAGTTATATTCCTGTATAAGCAAGAACAAGACAGAAATGCTGCTCAAACTCAAGATGTAAATGCACAGGATTGGGGAGGAAGGGGTGGTGCAAGGGCAGTGGGAATGCTTTTTAGAACAAATAATACGAATTTCCACTCGTACAGTGGAAATTGACCATACTATTTTGAGAATGTGCCATTACAAAATAAAGATATACTAACTGAGAAGGGTTCCAAATGTATATTAGATTTGCAAATCTTTGATGATTTTGCTTGAAACATGGTACAAAGGTTACAGATCTTTTCAATCATAAACAATCAACAATTGTAGAGAACCACAAATCTGAAGCTAGACAGAAATCTGGGAACTTGTCAGTAAGTACAGTATATCACTTTATTGAAGGACTGAAACATTTGTATTCATACAGTATTGTGTGACAAGTTCATTTGTGGTCTAGTCAGTGAGTAACTTCAATCAAATTCTTTAAACAGACAGAATTGGTCATTCAGAACATATGTGCAAAATTATGGCTGGAGATGGGACCAATCATTGCGAAAGAATTTTGTCTGACACCTCCCGTACCTAATACTGTGGTCACTGAGTGTTTGTTTGTGGTCTTCTGCTGCTGTAGCCCATCCACTTCAGGGTTCAATGAGTTGTACATCCAGAGATGTTCCTCTGCAGACTAATGTTGTAATGCGTGGTTATTTGAGTTACTGTCACCTTCCTGTCAGAGTGAACCAGTCTGGCCATTCTCCTCTGACCTCCGTCATTAACGAGATGTTTTCACCCACAGAACTGCCACTGTATGACTTTCTTCTTGTTTTTTGCATCATTCTCTGTGAACTCTAGAGACTGCTGTATGTGAAAATTCCAAGAGATCAACAGTTTCTGAGATACTCAAACCATCCCATATGGGACCCACAATCATTCCACGGTCAAGGCCACCTAAAGTACATTTCTTCCCATTCTGATGTTTGATCTGAACAAAACTGAACCTCTTAACCATGTCTGCATGCTTTTATGCAGCGAGTTGCTGTCACATGATTGGCTGATTAGGGATTTGCATTAACGAGCAGGTATACAAGAGTACCTAATAAAGTGGCCACTGAGTGTATATTGATAGACCTGTAACAAGGTGAGAGCGCCAAAGTAAAAACACATAGATGAGACTGAATTGTTGTCATCTGTACAAAGGAAGCCACCACCAAATATAAAAATTCAAAACTAAATTTGATTGCAGATATGCTATCAAAGTTATCAAATAGGAATTCACAGGGAGAGAAAACATAAACTTTACATTGAAAATAGCAGAAGATTTTTTGGTTACTGCACTAAAACCTTAGGGGCGTTGATGCAAAACGATCATGCTAAGTGGGAACAAAGATGACATGTCATGCACATTAAGAGAAAAATTCTCGATGACCCTCACACTGAACATTCTGGCACCGTGAGCAGGAGTCAAATGTTTTGTTTATTGGCCATGATTTGATAAAAATTTTGAAGAAGCAGTTGATTAAGCGCTAACTGTCAGTAGTGTATCAATATTGCAGCCAAATTGTCAAAGGCACTTTTACAGAGTTGGAACTGACCAACTAAAATTTCCCAAGTTTACATTTGAATTACTGTTTCATAATATTTTATTACCCAAAGATAGTCACTCAAATTAGATCAAGGTAAAATATGCCAGGTTTTGTACTGCTACAGAACATGATGGTGAAAAATTGAATTCAAACTTCTCTCCTCATGAAGAAAATGGCTTGGATAATAGTTCTTCTATTTGAGAGTTGCTCAAAACAAGAAGCCATTAAGCTCATATGTCTTTTAGCATTATGGCTAGCAGTTAACATGTTAACATGAAACATTATAAGTAGGAGATTAGAACATGATTGAACTTGTTTCAGCCAAATCTGAAGAGGAGAATGTATGAAGGACAGTTGAGACAAAAATGAAAATATGACTCAAGTCATGAAGGGAGTGACTTCAAACAACATGATAGAGTTTATATAGTCACATTGCCTTGCAATTCTGACATTTGGAAATGGGATGTTAGCAGGATGATTAATATGGCTGGTACAAAAAAGATACCTTCTCAATCAAAGGAGTTTGTACATCCTCCCTGTAAAAGTGTGGGTTTCCTCCAGCTGTTTCAGTTCCTTCCCACATTACAAAGATATACTAGTTAGTAGGTTAATTGGTCAAGCAAAATGCTGGAGGAACTCAGCAGGCCAGTCAGCATCTATGGAAAAGAGTACAGTCGCTGTTTCTGGCCGAGACCCTTTGGCAGGACTGGAGAAAAGAAGCTGAGGAGTAGATTTAAAAGGTGCGGGGAGGGGAGGGAGAAATGCCAGGTGACAGGTGAAACCTGGAGAGAGAAGGATGAAGTACAGAGCTGAGAAGTTGATTGGTGAAAGAGATACAGGGCTGGAGAAAGGGGAGTCTGACAGAAGGCCATGGAAGAAAGAAAAGGTGGTGGGGGAGCATGAGAGGGAAGTGATGGGCGGGCAAGGAGATAAGCTGAGAGAGAGAAAGAAAAGGGGATGGGAAATGGTGAAGTTTGCGGGGGGTGGGGGGATTACTGGAAGTTCATCAGGTTGGAGGCTACCCAGGTGGAATATAAGGTGTTGTTCCTCCAACCTAAGTGTGTCCTTGTCCCAACAGTGGAGGAGGCCATGGATAGACATATCAGAATGAGAATTGGAAGTGCAATTAAAATGGGTGGCCACTGGGGGACCCCGCTTTTTCTGGCGGACAGACCATAGGTGCTCGGCGAAGCGGTCTCCCCATCTGCGTCGGGTCTGACCAATACACAGGAGGCCACACCAGGAGCACCAGACACAGTATATGACCCCAACAGACTCACAGGTGAAGCGACGCCTCATCTGGAAGGGCTGTTTACAGCCCTGAATGGTAGTGAGGAAGGAGGTGTAGGGGCAGGTGTAGCACTTGTTCCGCTTGCAAGGATTAGTGCCAGGAGAGTGATTAGTGGGGAGGGATGATTGGACAAGGGGTCAAGTAGGAAGTGATCCCTGCAGAAAGCAGAAAGTGGGGGGGGGGGTTGTGCGCGTGGAATATATGCTTGGTGTGGGATCCCATTGGAGATGATGGAAGTGGAAGTTGTGGAGAATTATGTGCTGGACGCGGAGGCCGGTGGGATGGTAGGTGAGGACAAGAGGAACCCTATCCCCGGTGGGATGGTGGGAGGATGGGGTGAGAGCAGTTGTGCGTGAAATGGAAGAGATGCATCTGAGAGCAGAGTTGGTGGTGGAGGAAGGGAAGCCCCTTTCTTGGAAGAAAGAAGACATCTCCTTTGTTATGGATTGAAAAGCCTTATCCTGAGAGCAGATGCGGTGGAGACGGAGGAATTGTGAGAAGGGGATGGTGAGAGGAGGTATAGTCCAGGTAGCTGTGAGAGTCAGTGGATTTATAATAGACATCAGTAAATAAGCTGTCCCCAGAGACGGAGACAGAGAGATCGAGAAAGGGAAAGGAGGTGTCAAAGATGGACCAGGTAAATTTGAGGGCAGAGTGGAAGTTGGAGGCAAGGTGGATGAAGTCGATGAGTTCAGCATGGGTGTAAGAAGCTGCACCAATGCAGTCGTCAATGTAGCATAGGAAAGTGTGGGATGGTCACCAGTGTAGACTGAATGTAGACTTGGAACATAGGCTAATTGATCATTGTGAATTATCCTTTGATTAGGCTAGGGTTAAATAAGCGAGTTGCTGTGCAGTTTGACCCCAAAAAAATCAAACAATCAATCAAACAAACAGACAAACAAACAAATAAGTAAATGGATGGATGGACAGACGAACGGACTGATGAACGGATAGATGGATAGATGGATGGATGCACGGACAGACAGACAGACGGATGGATGGATGCACAGACAGATGTATGGATGAATGGATGGATGGATGGATGGATGGACAGACAGATAGATGGACGGATGGATGGATGGATGGACGGATGGACGGATGGACGGACGTATGGATAGATGGATGGACGGACGAATGGATAGAAGGACGGACGGACGGATGGACAGATGGACAGACGGATGGGTGGATGACTGAATGAATAAATATACAAATAAATGATAAATCAGAAGCATATGAATAAACCACTTAATTCCGACAAAATGTATACAAAATATTAAAATTATGGGTGTTTTCCAGCAGTTAATCCAAAGGAGATTTTAGAAGAAACAATGCAGTTCTTCTGATGTGAATAAAGATGTGACATCTTTCTTCTTAAGAAGTGGATGTTATGTCATTAAAGCTTTCACTTGAGAATGGATAGAACTCATGAAGTAACTGCAAAGACACTCCTGGCTTTTCTACCAAGAACAAATGGGCTTATTTTTGACTAGAAAATGCCCAGGAGATCAAGAAGCCTACTGCAAACATGTGATGTTTCTGAATTGGAAACTCTATCATTTCTCAGAGGTAGAGAAATAATTCTCCAGCACCAGAAGGCAGAAAGCATAAAACCCAGAAACTAAAGAACCACTGGTGAATGATGAAAGCCCATGATGGTAAGGAGAGCCGACTGAGTCTATAGCACTTTGCAGCCTCTTTCAATCCTGTGTATTGAAACCTCCATTCCAGGCAGTGATTGGGCCTGGTAGCAACAGTTTCACTAGTCAGTGATACAGTATGCCTACTGGGTATCTTGAAGACGCCATCATACCCTCACTAAGCATCAAAACCTGCGCCTCTGTACCTATTCTGCAAATGGATCATCTACTTCCTCTTTGGGTCAGTGCAGGTCAATAATGGCATCTTTTCCTTGCTGGCTATCAGCACAGGTGCACCTGAAGGATGCATGCTTAACCCACTCTTCTCCTCTCTCAACACACATCAAAGTTGCTGGTGAACACGGCAGGCCAGGCAGCATCTCTAGGAAGAGGTACAGTCGACGTTTCAGGCCGAGACCCTTCGTCAGGAGGGTCCTGATGGAGGGTCTCGGCCTGAAACGTCGACTGTACCTCTTCCTAGAGATGCTGCCTGGCCTGCTGCATTCACCAGCAACTTTGATGTGTGTTGCTTGAATTTCCAGCATCTGCAGAATTCCTGTTGTTTGCTTCTCCTCTCTCTACTCCTACGACTGCAACGAGGCACAGCTCAAATGACATCTACTAACATGCCAATGGCACCACTGTTATTGGCAGAATTTCAGATAGCCATGAGGAGCAAGATAGATCATCTGGTTGTCTGGTGTCTTGCACTCTACGTCAGTAAGACCAAAGAATTGATTGTGGACATCAGGAGGGAAAGTCATGGGGATGGGGTGGGGGGGGGTGGGGTTTTCATCCCCTTTTATTGTACCATTTGCAATGAAGACAAATATAAAATATTATTTTCTGACAATCATTTTTCACTCACCATAATCATTTCTCCTGCCTCTGCCTCCCAAAGCCCATGTTTATTTTAGTTATTCTGTGCTTACATTGATGGTAAAACTCTTGCAATTCTTCTTAATCTATTTTCTACGTTATTTCATTCATGTTTCGATTTTCTCTCTCATTACCAACTCTCCCAATCTCAACTGCTCTTCTTGGCAACATTATAAGCTTCTTTCAGCTTAATACTTCACTTAATCTCTTCAGTTAATTACTGATGTTCACCATTTCCATGAGATTTTGACTGAAATGCATAATGGAATATATTTAACTAGATTATGCACCCGAATTTCAACGATTATTTCACTGACAACTGGCCAGTTTCCATTCACCACGACTGTCCCTATTTATTCACATGTCTCAACTTTCTCTTTTAGTGTCTTCATAAGAATTGTTAACACTGAGCAAATGGATGGATTATAGAACCACCTCTCTCTTCTTGCGTAAAGTCTTATTAAGTATCCTGGAATGTTCCTCGGTGGCATTGTTTATTATCGTAGATATGAATATCTTGAAATGCATAAGTTACCTATTGCATAGCCCCTGTCCCCATAAAAGTAAATCTTTTACAACATTTAATTGAGGAAATGTAAACAAGCTGAAACATATTGAGATTACATTAACATAAGATCAAGCTTTATTACAAATGAAATATTTCACATAGATAAATTCTAAAATACAACAGATGTTGGAAATCAGAAATTGTTGGAAAACTTCGAACTCAGTCAGAATTTGTTTTGTTAGAAATGTAAGGTTAATATTTCAGTTCAATTATCTAATGGATCCAGCCTTTATTTCCTTGTCCACCGATGGGATTTGTCTTGTTGAGAGGTGGTTAAACCACACTCGGACTATTTTATTCAGTTCTGGCTGTCTCATTATAGGAAGGATGTGGAAGCTTTAGAGAGGATGCAGAGGAGATTTGCTCAGATGTGGCCTGGACTAAAGATAGGTTGAGTGAGCTCTGGTTTTCCCCGATGGAGCAAAGGAGAAAGAGAAGTGACTTGATAGAGGTGTACAAGATGATAAGAGGAATAGTGTGGATATCCAGAAAGTTTATTCCAGGGCAGAAATGGCTAATAAAAGGGGGCATAATTTTAAGGTGATTGGAGGAAAGTATAGGGGGAAATTTCACAGGTAAGTTCTTTACACAGAGAGTTGGGGGTGCATGAAACACCCTGCCAGGGGTGGAGGTAGAAGCAGATACATTAGGGTCATTTAAGAAACTCTTGGATGGGCACATGAATGATAGAAAAATGGAACATTATGCAGGAGGGAAGGATCAAATTAATCTTAGGGTAGGATAAAAGGTTGGCACAGCATCATGGGCTGAAGGACCTGTAGTGTGCTGTAATGTCTATGTTCTATGTTCTTCGAGAACCTCCAAAAATTTGTGTTTATTACTGTGACCAGTAATCAAGGTAATGACAGGTGACTCTGGCTTTTACTTCAACTCTAATCAATAGAAAGTGGTGACTCAGTGATAAAGAGCCCATGGGTTCATTCCAGTCCTCTCTGTAGTCAGGTGATCAACTCCAGTACAACACATCCAATGTTTGTCTTGGTTTGTAAGCTGCAGGACAACGATTTCCTACCAGCATTTTCAGAAAGACCATTGCTTCATTAAACAAACTTTACTGACACTTTCCATCGTTCCTAATCAGGAAGATTATTCTTCAAAATTGGCTTCAAGATGTGACTGTTTACTTGTTAACATGAATAGATTCTCAGCAACTTTAGTTAATGTGTGTGAATTCAGTTCTTAGACTGCTAGCTCTGATATGTACCATATATATAATTTTAAAAGATTTCAGGGAATTCACATCTCTGCCTTACTAGACCAATCATATAACATTTAATAAAGGCACTTGCAAAAAAGTTATTTGCCACTTGGCAATTCAGATCACGGCTTGTGTGTTTGATCAACCTGTGCTTCTTATTGCTTCTGGTCTTTGCTAGACTAGGACAGTTTCTGTCCTCACATCTATACCAAATCAAAACAGCCACAGGTTTGAACAGCATAGCTCCCCACAAATGACTTCCTTTCACCAAATCGCTCTTTGCTTTTCCTGAGGAGCGAGCTCCGATGAGCTCTTGGGTTTGCAAATTGGTGAGACCAGAGTTTGTAGCCTAGTGTTCAGGTTCGTCATTGGCCAAACCTGGTGTTTGGTCATTGGTGGGTGCTGATGTCAATGCCAAGGATCAACACCTGTGAGTCAAATTGGAAATCCGGACTTTGAAGCTCATTGGCTGGAGTCCCGGGTCTCTACATCTCTGTAAGTCCACTGGGGTAGTTGAAGGCCCAAGGTTTGCACATCCAGCTCCAAATCTGAGGCTGGAGACCAAAGAACACAGTCTTTCGTGGGGTTAGAGGGCTGTGTCTGTGTGTGTGGGTGGGAGAGAGGAACGGGTTCTGTTTTGATGTTGTTGTCTTGTTCATACTAAATCTATTATCAAAGCACATGCATGTCACCACATACAACCCTGAGATTAACTTCCTTGCAGGCATTCACAGTAAGTACAAAGAAACACAATAGAGTCAATGAAATATTGCACGTAACAAGACAGGTAAATAACCAATGTGCAAAATACAACAAACTGTGCAAATACAAAAAGAAAATAAACAAATAAGCAATAAATATTGAGAACATAAGATGAAGAGTCTTTGAAAGTGAGTCCATTGTCCAAGCATTGGGGAGAGTGAAGTTATCCTCACTGGTTCAAGAGCCTGATGTTTGAGGGGTAGTAACTGCTCCTGAACCTGGTGGTGTCCATCCTGAGGCTCCTGTACCTTCTACCTGATGGTAGCAGTGAAAGAGGGCCTGGCCTGGCCTGCATGGTGGAGATCTTTGATAATGGATGCTGCTTTCCTGTGAAAGAGCTCCATATAGATGAGCTCAATGGTAGAGAGGGCTTTATCTGTGACAGGCTGAGCTGCATCCACCATCTTTTGTAGGTTTTCTGTTCAAGTGTATTGCTGTTTCCGTACTAGGCAGTGTTGCAACCAGTCAGTATACTCTCCACTGCACATCTATAGAAGTTGTCAAAGTGTTAGATACATGCCAAATCTTCGCAAACTTCTCAGGAAATAGAGGCATTGCTATTCTTTCTTTGTCATGGCATTTACGTGCTGGACTCTGGACTGATAATCTGAAACGGTATCACCAAGGAATTAAAGTTGCTGATTCTCTGATCCCCTGATGTGGATGGGCTCATGGACCTCTGCTTTCCTCTTCCTTTAGTCAGTAATCAGCTCCTTGGTTTTGCTGACATTGTGTGAGAGGTTATTGTTGTGGCATCATTCAGCCAGATGTCAATCTCCCTCACATGCCAATTCATCAGTACCTCTGAGTTGGCCAACAGCACTGGTGTCAATAGCAAACTTAGATGTGGCATTGCAGCTGTACTTAGCCACTCAGTCATAAATATAAAGCGAGCAGAGAAAGGGGCTAAGCTCACAGAAAACTGAAATAAGGCATTGAAGGTGTTCTGTTCTGTCTTCCCTTCTGAGCGTTGCAGGCATGCTACGTTGGAGCCGGAATGTGGCGAATCTTGGGGTAGCGTGGTTGCTAACGTAAACAAAGCATTTCACTGTATGTTTTGATGTGATTTAATGCATGCATTTCTAAATGACAATGAACGAGGACTAAGTGTCCTCATAATCTAGTCTAATAAATAGACTTGAACTTTGAATCCTGAATCATATTTGACTTAATTCGAAGCACTCCAGGAATGCTGTGACTTCTAATTTTGTGCACTAACCTTTGGAGGGGAGAGGGGTGCTGCATAGCAGCTGGGACTCTTGTCTCTCAGCTTCATTAATCCTCATTTAATCCTGACCTTTGGTGCTGCAAATCTTCCTGTGACCACATGGGTTTCCTCCAGGTGCTCCCACATCCCAAAGGAGCGCAGGTAGGAAGGCTAATTGTCCACTATCAATGTACAAGTCAGAGGAAGAACCTGACTGGAGATAATGTGTAAGTGAAGTTAATAAAATTGGATTGCGTAAGTAGATGCTCAACAGACAGCACAGACTCAGTGGGCTGCTACATAATTTATTTATTATTAGATACTATGATGGGATAGTATGATGGGATATAAATAGATGGTATGATGGGATAGTATGATGGGATGCAAATAGATGCTCAATGGACAGCACAGACTCAGTGGGCTGCTACATAATTTATTTATTATTAATACATATGCTGCCCTTGACAGAAGTTACTCTGCATTCAAAGAAAATCAAACTTTAGTTGAAGAACATGTAAATACGAACGAAAACTATGCTTTCCTTTTTTTGTCATACGTCCTAGGTTAGAACTACTGGCTACAGACACTCTGAAGTCTTAGAACCATGAACTGATGAATCTGAAAGATGACCACTAATGTACAGCCAGCTGGAATTGCCGTGTGCAAAATGTAACTTCCACACTGTATGTGCTCTTGGCATTACTCTAGTACAGGGGTTCCCAAACTTTATTATGCCATGGACCTAGGGGTCTGTGGACCACTGCTAGATTAAGTAGCTCTCTAACACAGTGGTGTTAATGAACCTAAACATTGTCACTGTATTAAGAACCTGGTGGCATGGTGCGAAGACAATAACCTATCCCTCAACGTCAGCTAAACAAAGGAATTGGTTGTTGACTTCAGAAGGAGTAGCGGACCACACGACCCGATTTATATTGGTGGTGCGCAAGTGGAACAGGTCAAAAGCTTTAAGTTCTTCAGGGTCAATATCACAAATGACCTGACTTGGTCCAACCAAGCAGAGTCCACTGCCAAGAAGGCCCACCAGCACCTTTACTTCCTAAGAAAGCTAAAGAAATTTGGCCTGTCCCCTAAAACCCTCACTAATTTTTATAGGTGCACCGTAGAAAGCATTCTTCTAGGGTGCATCACAACCTGGTATGGAAGTTGTCCTGTCCAACACCAGAAGAAGCTGCATAAGATCGTGAACACAGCACAGCACATCACACAAACCAATCTTCCATCCTTGGACTCACTTTACACTGCACGCTGTCGGAGCAGTGCTGCCAGGATAATCAAGGGCAAGACCCACCCAGCCAACACACTTTTCATCCCTCTTCCTTCCGGGAGAAGGCTCAGGAGCTTGAAGACTCGTACGGCCAGATTTGGGAACAGCTTCTTTCCAGCTGTGATAAGACTGCTGAACGAATCCTGACTCGGATCTGGGCCGCACCCTCCAAATATCCTGACCTGCCTCTCCGTTTTTTTTTCACTACCTTACTTTCCATTTTCTATTTCTATTTATGATTTATAATTTAAGTTTTTAATATTTACTATTGATTTGTAATCCAGGGAGTGCGAAGCGCAGAATCAAATATTGCTGTGATGATTTACACTCTAGTATCAATTGCTTGGTGACAATAAAGTAAAGTAATTAAATGTTGTTCTGACCTACTGTAAGTCCATCATTAATGCAGTGGTACAACCATGGAAATTAATCCATGCCTGTTTTGCATGTGTGATGAGCATGTCCAATTATGAAAATTTAGAATACTAAGAACTTCGGCTTTAGTGTACTGAATGACTTATGTTTTGCATCCTGTCCTTTCTCCTGTTTTCATATTCTCTATATACGCGGAGTTTTGTTTTGGAAAGTACTGTCAGTCTAGGCAATTGAATTATGGGCAGTCAGTAAAGTCACAAGAAGTTTTACAGAAAAGTTTTGGAGAAAATCTGCAAGAGTAGCATCCAAAATTACACGATTAGTACCTTCATTCTATTTTTACATGTTGTGGGTTTTCTTAGCTTCACATTTAGTAAATGCAGAAGTAAACCAAGAATCACTTATTCTGCATGCCACATCTCTCATTCACTTCCTATTCACCATAGTGATATTAATGTGTAAAACATCGATTGAACAAAGAAAAGTTGTAGGCAGTCTGAGGAAATACAATCATCAAAATAGTTATGATATATTCTGGCGCCACCCAGTCCCAGACTGAGTGTAATTAATCACTCAGTCTGACCGACCTGTTTCCAGATACTACAAAATTTATCAGATGGTGATACAGCAGATATTGTATCAGATAGAATGAAAAATAATTATATATCATTAATTTGAAGCACCACTGCAGTATAAATGACTTAATTATTTAGTGAGTGGAATTACTGATGTTTTTGACACAAACTCCTATCTTTTCTTTCCATTAAAAGTTTGCTAACCGCTAACAGTTCTATTTATTATTAAATTTTAAATCCTGCAGAGATGCAATGTTTTTATAAGCCCATTGTCTGTCAATTTTACCTTTGAAAACCACATAATTGTCATGTTTCAATTTAGACAGGATTTTCTTTAAACAGAATTGTTGATCACAGCACTGTTGTTACATGAGCACACATCACTTAGCTCCCACAAACTTGCTCCATCATTTAATAAGAAGAGAAAAGGTCCAAGGCAGGCTGGGGCTCTTTTGATTCTGCTGGCTGCTTTACTGGGACAGTGAGAAGTGCAGACAGAGTCCAATGAGGGGAGGCTGGACCCTGTGATGTGCTGAGCTATGTTCACAATGACTGCAGTTTCTTGTAGTCTCAGGCAAAGCAGTTGCCATGCAAGCCATGATATGGGAAAAAAACTTTTTACTGTACATCTTAAAAAAAATGGGAAAAATAAGTGAATAAAATCATCTGATTTTAAAGATCTGTTTTTAATACTGTTTGGTTAACATTATAATTTTCATTTTAGCAGCAAGAACAATGCCATTGTCAAAGATAATCAGTGGAGTTTTTCAGAAATGGACATTTATTGACTGTTGAATTAATAATGATAATAGCAAAGGCAAATAATAGTAAAAGATGAGAAAGTATTCTATGCTGTATGATAAATTTGGAACAATAGCTATGTGCATTGGCCCCCAGCATTAATTTCATCTCTGGAGCAACATTTTAAACACAGGCTCATCGTATTGTAACTTGCTCCTCTGCTGGCTGTCACGGGCTCATCATATTATAACTTGCTCCTCTGCTGGCTGTCAGCTTCCTCAGTAAAATACTTCTGCACCCGGTCAGTAAGTGCTTACAGTTTTACTAAATTAATTACTGTAGTACTGTTTATTTTTACATAGCATTTGCACACATGGCAAGGTAAATGGAAATGAAACTACAAAAAGGGGCTCAAAGATACTGATTTCTAGCTTTACAAAGCAGACTGTGTGTGAAACATTTTTCCTCATCTCCCTTCAGTCCTAACTATTAATGTGAATCTTAACACCTTTGGTGTACAGCCCCTTTTCTTAAGAAATCTGTCCTTCACACCTTTCCTGTCATCAATTACCTTACTAGAGTTCTCTGCCCTTGTGCATCTCAACTAATAAGGCTTTTCTACAAGAATTTTCACTTAATGACTTGCCTGCTACCTTTAGTGATCCAAGCACCCACACTCCAATATCTCTCCTCCTCCGCACCACTCAATATCGTGCCATTTATTGACGCAACTCCCAAATACAGTTCCTCCCACTTCTCAATCATCACTGTTCTGCCCAGTCAGCAGACCACTAATATCATCCTTCAATCTTCAAAGTTTAAAGTAAATTGATTGTCAAAGTACATGCAGAATATGTCACTATTAATTAATTGTCATGTTAATTCTCTTGCAGGCATTCACAGTAGAACAACGAAATACAATAGAATAAAAGGAAAATGATGCAAAAACAAAGACTGACAATCAACCAATGTGTAAAATAAGACAAACTGTGCAATAAATAATTAGATAGATAGACAGACAGACAGACAGACAGGCTGGGTAGCCAGAAAGATAAATAACTAAATATTGAGAATATGAGTTGTAGATTTCTTGAAAGTGAGTCTACAAGTTGTGAATCCGTCAGGGTTGAGGTGATTGAAGTTATCCAGGCTGCTTCAGGAGCCTTATGGTTGAAGGGTAATAACTGTTCCTGAACCTGGTGGTGTGCTCATGTACCTCTTCCCCAGTGGCAGCTGCAAGATGAGAGCATGGCCTAGAAGGTGGGGGTCCTTGAAGATGGATGCTGCTTACTTGTGGCATTGCTCCTTGTAGATGCTAATCCTTTCCTTCTCACTGTAACCTTGCTATGTTTTGCCTCATCTGCATGATTTTTTTATCTGAAAATTATTCATATTGTGCATGTTCCATTAATTATGTCCTTAACTTTCTTGTTAAATCTAGAAAAACAATAGAAACAAGGCCTTTGCACCCCCCCCACACACACACACACACACACACACACACACACACACACACACACACACACACACACACACACCACTAGATGGCAATATGAGACAACTCTTCGATAATTCCTAAGCAAGTGATTCTGCAAATATCAGAAATCCAGAGCAACACGTACAAAGTGCTGAAGCAGATCGGGCAGCACCTATGGAAAAGAAATTGAGTTGATGCTTTGGGCCGAGACCCTTCATCAGGACTGGAAAGTCGGGGGGAAGAAACCAAAATAAGAAGGTGGCCACCAAGAGCAAGGCAGCTGGGTCTTTGCAAGAGGATCTTTAGGTAAATGAGTTCTATTGATCACTTTTTTTTCTAGACAATGATCACTGCAATCAATAAATAGCCTGTAACTTCAGCTTTAAGTTCATAAAAATAGCCTGTTAAGTTTAAGGGGAGGACCATAAATGCCGATCGGGAGGTTTACATGGAGAGAGGCATAAGCTTCCCTGACTACGTCGAACTCCTACCATTTTTAACACCAACAGCAAAGCTGGAGGAAGCAATGAAACAGGCAAGAGTGCAGTGGATTCTGGTTAATTGGGACACATCAGGATCAGTATCTTTTGGCTCAATTAAGGGGCCGCAACAATTAGCTCAAATCTAACGGAAATAGTTAAAAAGGTACAAAAAAAGGACAAAGTAATTGAAGGATGTACCCTAACAGGTGTATGTAACAAGCAAGCAAACTGAGTAACAAATTATGCACTTAAATGAAATTCAGAACAAATTAGAACACTATCAATACTACACAATACTATAAAACTGTGTATTAGTTTCTAATAGTTATTGACGAAGGAATTAATCCACCGTATGCCGCTGCATTATTTTGACTGACTGTCATGAACGAAATCAGTACAGACACCTGGTGTAGATAGTGGACTGCCTTCATACTATGCTATGAAAGATTGCATCCTGCAAATCTTCACTTTAATTGTAACATTCAAAATGATTGTTGATACCTTCAATTTTTTTCATAGTTCTTAAGTTGTTGAAGCAGTGAAATTGTTTCATTTTCACTCCCGGCCATTTCTAGCATCTCCAAGGCTGAGCACCTGAATGCTTGAAACCACAGTGAGCAAAACCGTTCTGATTTGTCTTACTGCTTATTTCTTGCCAACTATCAGTGACCAAAAAACTCTGCTTTTTGAACACAAGTACATGCAGCTGACGCTATTTAAAAACTGTTTGCTCTAAGCACAGCATAGTGTATAATGTCCACACAAGAGCACATGTCTGAAGCTAATTAGAAACTACTCAGTAACAGTCTCCTGCCCCAATTAAGCAGTGTAATGTCCCATACAAACAAAGGGAATCTAGTCTATTTTCTCAATTAGTTTTTGTTCTTTAAGAGTTGTCCCAAATAAGCAGCTGGCCTGGTTAACTGGAATCCATTATATTTCAATACTCTGCACCTACAGATCGAATCTGAACTCTCAGACAGGCATGAAGCATTGAGCAACGTTTGGAGGACGCAGGACAATGTCTTTACACCATACTTCAGACCATCTCCCACCCCTCCCCTGATGGGAATGTAGATGATTTCATCAGAAGACTGACTCTAGTGGCACAAGAGTGCAAGTACAAAGATATTCTCCTCAGAAAATTCAAAGGAATGATACTTATCTAAACTTTGATTGTTAGAGTTTGAAATAGGAGAATGCAGGTGATCCTCCTATCCAAAAAGTACAACTTGTTCTGGGACAAAGCATGCTCCACAAAGTCAAACTACACAGATTCAGCCACCCCAACCCCCATCACCATTGATTAAGGCAGTAGTGGACCAATTGCCCCTCCCTAAAATGTCAATGCTGGCCAACGGATACTGATCCACACAGATGACGTAAGCCTCCACAGAGTTGCCATTGCTGTGGGGGAAGTTCTGCTGAATGGTCCAATTGCAAGCATCAAAAGACAGCCTGACAGTTCTGTCAGAAAGCCGGCCGGGCACCTCAAGAAGTTGTGCTTCCTTAAGCAAGGCGCTGTGAGCCTGTGGCAGAAATCAACCATCAACTCCCCGCAAGGAGACGGCTGGAGTGAAGAAGTGGGCACCATTTTCCAAACCCATGACAAGGGCCACCGAAACCAGCCTCCTTACTTGGTTCCACTCACAGTGGACAACTGGCCCATGAAATTTGAGCTGGCTCCCATGTCAACTGTCACCTTGGTAAGCAAATTATCCTTAATATCCCCAGATTCCAAAGTTATGAACATCAGACTCAGTGTTCCTCATTTACACTGGAGGTAGCGTGGATGCCTTTACAGCAGAAGTGGTTCACAGGGGGACCTGTTTTACTCATTCGTGCACGTAGTTAGGAGACATCAACAGCCTAATTTACTGGACAGAAATTGGATTAAAAAGATGCCATCAGTGGTGTCCTGCGTCAATCGTATCACCCCCTTTGAATTCTCTATTACAAGAGCACCAGTGGGTTTTCCAAGCTGATGTTTTGGGTCAATACTTTGGCCCAGCAGTTAAATTCAAATTTATGAAGAACTGTGAGACAGAGTTTTACAAGGCCCACCCACTGCCATATGAGTTGGGCCCAAAGGCAGAAGGTACAATTGGATCAATCACAGAGAACAGATCTCTTGGAGCCAGCCGTCCAGGAGCAAATTTGCAGCAAGCCAGAGGCCATGAAACAATATTACACCAGGCAGCAAATATTTGGTGCCAGAGGCAAAGTCTACACGTGCATCTCAATGAAAGAAAACTGGCTAGCGGCTATCAACCAGAAAGGTCACGGTTAAGTAGCAGAACTTGAGCTGACACACGAATGAATTGTTAGGTAACATTTGGATCATATAACTGACAGGGTCCTAGGGAAGCTACAGAAGTGACCTCTGCTGATGAAAACAGTATTCCACAGATGAACCCATGGACCTTCATCAAGAGAAGAAATTCACAGCCCACTGCCGTCGATGTCAGCTAATCAGGAGGGCAGAGTGAGAAGCTGGCCTCCCTGTGGCGATCCACAAGGGTGTGCTAGCCGGTTGACCATTATCAAGCAGGATAGACATTTTATAATTTTTCTCAGGTTACTTCACATACTCCCTTCTTCTGTGGTTCCCAGCTTTAGGGGAAGAAAGGAGGAAGACAGCAAAAAGGAAATTATAGACCAGTTAGCTTGACCTCAGTGCTTAGGAAGATGTTAGAGTCAATTGTTAAAGATGAGGTGGTGGAGTACTTTGTGACACAGGACAAGATAGTATAAAAGTCAGCATGGTTTCCTTCAGGGAAAATCCTGCCTGACGAACCTGTTGGAATGCTTTGACGAGATTACAAGTAGGATAGATAAAGGGGCTGCAGTGGATGTTGTATATTTGGACTTTCAGAAGGCCTTTGACAAAGTGCCAAGCATAAGACTGTTTACCAAGATAAGAACACATGGTATTACAGGAAAGTTACTAACATGGTTAGAGCATTGACTGATTGGTAGGAGGCAGCCACTGGAAATAAAAGGATCCTTTTCTGGTTGGCTGCCAGTGACTAGTGGTGTTCCACAGGTGTCGGTGTTGAGACCACTTCTTTTTATGCTGTATATAAATGATTTAGATGATAGAATAGATGGCTTTGTTGCCAAGTTTGCAGATGATACAAAGATTGGTGGAGGGACAGGTAGTGTTGAGGAAACTGGTAGGATGCAGCAGGACTTGGATAGATTAGGAGGATGGGCATGAAAGTGGCAAATGAAATACAATGTTGGAAAATGTATGGTCATGCACTTTGGTAATAGAAATAAATGTGCAGACTATTTTCTAAACAGGGAGAAAATTGAAAAATCAGAGATGCAAAGGGATTTGGGAGTCCTTGTGCAGAACACCCTGAAGATTAACTTGCAGGTCGAATTGGTGGTGAGGAAGGCAAATGTTATGTTAACATTCATTTCAAGAGATCTAGAATACGAGAGCAGGGATGTGAAGCTGAGACTTCATAAGGCACCGGTGAGGCCTCACCTTGTGAACAGTTTTTGGCCCCTCAGTTCAGATCAATGTGCTGGCATTGGAAAGGGTCCAGAGGAGGTTCACAAGGTTGATTCTAGGAATGAAAGTGTTATCATACGAGGAATGTTTGATGAAACTGTGTCTGTACTCGCTGGATTTCAGAATGTTGAGGGGGGATCTCATTGAAACCTTTCGAATGTTGAAAGGCCTAGACAGAGTAGATGTGGAAAGGATGTTTCCCATGGTGGGAGGGTCTAGGACAAGAGGGCACAGCCTCAGGATTGAGGGCACCCTCTCAAAAAAGAGATGCAGAGAAATTTCTTTAGCCAAAGGGTGGTGAATTTGTGGAACTTTTTGCCACATGCAGGTGTGAAGGCCAGTTCGTTGGGTATATTTAAGGCAGAGATTGATAACTTCTTGATTGGACATGGCATCAAAGGTTACGGGGAGAAGGCCGGGAACTGGGGTGAGGAGGAGAAAAAGAAGAATCAGCCATGATTGAATGGCGGAGCAGGCTCGATGGGTCAGATGATCTAATTCTGCTCCTATGTTTTATGGTCTAAGTGATGAACCATATCCGATCAATTGCAAGAATTGGCAAGTCAGCATGCAGTTGTCTGATGGTGCAGTGAATCCATTGGGCCTCACATGTGCAGAAGGCTCTCTCTTTTCTCACGGGCTTTCGAATGTGCATGTTTGGTCTCATTGGGCTCAGTTCATATTTCTCACACTGTAAGATCCCCAACGGGTACCGTTACTGACATGACTCAGTAAAAATATTTAATCCTACCACCCAATTGTCATTCTTGCTCTATGACTACGGAACAACAGTCATCGCAGTCCCATGTCTTCACTCCAGGCAGTGTTCGAAGCCGTCTATCAAATGTTTGCTGTTTGCACAATGTTCCATCCTATTACTACCCTTCAGCTGACGAACTGGTCCATGTTGTAATGTGGACGAAATTACCGGAGAGACAGAGTCACTTGTAGATACAAAGCAGCTTCTTTATTCGACATAACGAGGTACAGCAGGTATCTACGTATGGAGACGCTTTCCGCAGAAAGGTCTGCTAGCTAAATGTGGGCTCGATATTTATATGCTAAACACAAAGGCAATCGCTACTTAAAAGTTACAGTCAATGCTTCCTTTTGAAGTTACATACAAACATCACACCTTCAGATTTCATCCTTTCCTTCTGACGCCAACATGTCTGGGTTGGTATCCACAGCTTTTAGTTCAATCCACAATACATTTATTTGGCATTTTACGTGCTAACATAGAAGACAATTAATATTTATAATGTATAGATAAGACTGTCTTCGAAACTACAGCATCAGGCGTCAGAAGCATCTGGTATTTACGCCTTTTAGGAAGTCCATTGTGGTGGACTCAATCCACAGTCCTTTGTCAAACAGTTAAAATAGAAGTCTGGTGGCCAAAGTCATTTAAGTGTAAACAAATCATCTGCCCAAGACAAATCCACTCTAACAGTCCATACCTGTAGCAACCCTTCAGCTGACCAGCTGGTCCACACCTGCAGCAACCCTTCAGATGACCAACTGGTCCATATCTGTAGTAACCCTTCAGCTGACCGACTGGTCCACACCTGCAGCAACCCTTCAGCTGACCAACTGGTCCATATCTGTAGTAACCCTTCAGCTGACCAACTGGTCCATATCTGTAGTAACCCTTCAGCTGACCAACTGGTCCATATCTGTAGTAACCCTTCAGCTGACCAACTGGTCCATATCTGTAGTAACCCTTCAGCTGACCAACTGGTCCATATCTGTAGTAACCCTTCAGCTGACCAACTGGTCCATATCTGTAGTAACCCTTCAGCTGACCAACTGGTCCATATCTGTAGTAACCCTTCAGCTGATGAACTGGTCCACACCTGCAGCAACCCTTCAGCTGACCAACTGGTCCATATCTGTAGTAACCCTTCAGCTGATGAACTGGTCCACACCTGTGTGCAGCAAGACCCAGCAAATGAAAGGTTTGTGCTTATAGCATTTGGCCACAAAAGGCCACCTGAAGGAGGGTCTAACCTCTCACCTTTGACTCTTAAAGTAGTTTTTATCACTCTGTCCTCTGCAGTCAGTATTCTGCAGGATCAGCACGGAACAAAAATTCATTGAATCTGCCTCAGAAAGTGGGTTCCCCAAGCAAAAGGTTCACCTCCAGACATTCCACAGCTTTCCCACCAGGTGGAAGGCAACAGCCAGGAGTCCGATGGAATACTCTGTGACTCTGCTTGCAGCTCCAGGAGAAAGCAGTCCATTGAACCGACATCCCATCAAACAACCGCAAACATTCATTCCCTCCAACACCACTCACAGTGACTACAGAGCGTACCATCTACAAATTGCACTGCAGTTCTACACACCAGAGCTACTCCACCTGCACCTTCCTCACCTCACACTCACATCGTCACGGAGGACAAGGATGGCGGGCGCATGGTACCGCTGCCGTCTGCAGGACCACTCCAAGCTCCACGCTAACCTTGTGTAGGCGTAACTTCATTGTCATCATATAGTCCAAGCATTGGAAATGGCTCAGCGACAGTGCTTTGGGAGTACCTTTACCAGAAGAACTGAAGTGCTTTGAGACAACTCACCATCACCTCCTCGGTGACAATTATGGATGGACGTTAAATGTTGACCTTGCAGCAAAGCCTCAACCAAAAAAATGAATTTAAAATAAAGCTGCCAATCAATTAGCCTCCCAATCTCCCACCAGAGCCTCCCTGCAATTTCCTCACAGGCCACATTGCCACTTAGCTCTGAACCATCAGCAAACTTGGACATATTACACATGCAACTCAGCAAACATCTATCCCATGGTTATAGCCCCCCAGCTGAGAATGACCCATGTAACCTTTCTTGCTGTGTGTTACCTGTTAACAGATATTCAGTGCGGGTCTGTGAATTACCTCAATAACGTATGCTGCGATTTTATCTAGTAACCTCTTGTTAACAAATGTTCTCTGAAAGTCAAAGTACACTGGCGATTTTGTTTTTATCTTTTCTGCCAGGGCAATGAACCTAGAGGACAGAAAGCAAGTTGAATTGATACAGGTTAAAACTTTCCTCTTTATAGGTGTGTCACCTTGGAGTTAACTCTTCAGCTCAGTTCCAAACACCTGCTTCCATCAGCACATTCTTGTCCCCAGGATTCTCCCTCCAACAACACCCCTAAACTGAGATAAATCACTCTAAAACTGGCACACTTTTGTTGGAGGTATGACCCTAAAATATAGGAGCAGAATTAAGCTATTTGGCCCATCAAGTCTACTCCGCTATTTCATTATGGTTGATTATTACCCTTCTCAGCCCCATTCTCCTGCCTTCTCCCCGTAATCTTTGACATCCTTACTAATCAAGAACCTATCCATTTCCACTTTATTATACCCGATTACTTGGCCTCCGCAGCCATCTGTGGCAAAGAATTCCACAGATTCACCACCCTCTGACAAAAGAAATTCCCCCTCACCTCAGTTCTAAAGAGGATGTCCTAGTATTCTGGGGCTGCATCCTCTGGTCCTAGACTCCTCCACGAATGGAAACATCCTCTTCATGTCCACTCTATCTAGATCTATGGAGCTCCTTAGAAATGACATAAAGCATGCACCACTGGCCTTGCATTGATCAGGCCAGGCAGGGTATTCCAGTAGCCGCTGCTGGCTTTTTTGGAATCTGACTTGTTGAGTGTATATTCTCATACCTACTTCGATACACCAGCTCACAATGCTGTTTCCACATAATTGAGTATGTATGTGTGTGTTGTTTCTAAATACCATTTTGACACTATGATCAACCATGTTAGCTGCTTTGAGCAGCAGACTCAAACAAACCTGCTATCGTATATATAATGCCTTTCAGGTGCCTTTCAGTCTGGCATTAAGTACTTTACAGCCAATTAAACTGTGTTTAGTCGCAGGAAATACAGCGGCAAATGTGCACATTATGCTTCAAACAATCAGCAATACTGATTGAATTACGAACATTGATCAGGTCACTGGGACTGGTCGTTCGGAGATGTTGCATCAGCAGCCTTGTGCTCAACATTCGCAATCACAAGGAGCTGATTGTGGAACTCAGGAAGGGAAAGTCAGGGGAAACATGCACCAGCCCTCATTTGGGGAGTCAGTGATGGAAAGGGCGAGCAGCTTCATGCTGCTGGGTGTCAACTTCTCAGAGGACCTATCCTGTGCCCCGCACGTTGATTCAAACACAAAGAAGGTATGCCAGCTATTCTTCATTAGGGGCTTGAGGAGATCCATTATGTCACCAAAGACTCTAGGAAATTTCTGCAGAGGTACAGAGGAGCGTATTCTGATTGGCTGTATCACCGGCTGCAGTGGAGGCTCCAATGCTCACGATGTCAAGAGGCTGCAGAGGACTGGAGATTCAGCCAGCTCCATCCAATACACAAGCCCCTTCACTATCGAGTCATCTCCAAACGATGGTGCCTCAAGCAGGCGGCAGCCATCATTAAGGACCCTCACTGTCTGATACATGCCCTCTTCTCAATACCTCTATCAGGGAGGAGGGCATTCTTCCCTTCCGCCATCAGATATCTGAATGGTTCATGAACCTACGAACACTACTTCAATGCTTTGCCCCCCTTTTGCACTGCTTTTTTTTCCAATTTTTTATTGTAACATATTAATATAGATACTTTATTGATCCTGAAGGAAATTACAGTGTCACAGCAGCACTACAAGTGCACAGATATACAAATATTTTAAGGCTTCCGTTAGTCTTGTGAGACCATGGATCTGCACCTGAAAAGTCTTCACTCTCCAGGGCGCAGGCCTGGGCAAGGTTGTATGGAAGACCAGCAGTTGCCCATGCTGCAAGTCTCCCCTCTCCACGACACCGATGTTGTCCAAGGGAAGGACATTAGGACCCATATGGCTTGGCACCAGTGTCGTCGCAGAGCAATATGTGATTAAGGACACAACACGTTCCCTCGGCTGGGGCTCAAACTCACGACCTTCAGGTAGCTAGTCCAATGCCTTAACCACTTGGCCACGTGCCCACACAAATATTAGAAGTAAGAAAGAATTTAAAAAGTTACCTCAAACAGTCTAACAGGAGGGGGGCATCACATGAGGTTGACTCATTATAGAGCCCAGTGGCCGAGGATAAGAATGACTGCATATAGAACTCTTTGCAGCATATATATTTTATATATTGCAATGTGCTGCTGCAAAACAACAAATTTCACGACATATGTCAGTGATGATAAACCCAACTCTGATTCTGAACACTACATCCTCTTTTGCATGACTTATTTTTAACTGTAACTTACGGTAACTTTTTTATGCCTTGTACTGTACTGCTGCTCCCCCAAAAAACAAATTTCACAATACACAATAAGTCGATGATAATAAGCCTGAGTCTCATCCAGAGGACTAACTAACCTGCGATTCCTCAACATAGTGCTGTGGAATACCGAGAGAACAGACAGGTCTTCAGTTAACATCTCATCTGAAAAACAGGACCTCACTACTGCACAGATGTTCAGCTTAAATCCTTGTACTTGTTTCTCCCAGTTGTACTATTCTTAAGTGTAGAATATGGTATGAATTTTGATACAACGTTATTCTAAGCACTGCCATTAGTTGAGTGATTACTGTTAACAGCCCGACCTTTGTTCTTCGAAAAACAGGTACATCACTAACCAAACAAAACCTGAGCCACAGCTGATATTCTAATTCAAGCGCCACATTCAACTTGTGTTTTTGATAAAAGACTAGCCTTTGAACTTTCTAGATCCATTATACAAATGCAAAATACAGCAGATCCAGGACAAAAGAAAAAAGAGAAAATGTTTGAAAATGTTCAATGGACAAATAGTATCAGTTTTGAGATGAAATGGAAGGTTATTGACCTGAAATGTAAACTGTCTCCCCACTGATACTGTACATCTAAACTGCAGAACACGTTCAGCATTTTCCATGTTTATTGCTAGAACCATTAACAATCTCTTTGGAGGGAGGGGGTGATCTCCTTTTACTGCGTGACTGTGTTGTGCTGTATATGCTCTCAACGCAGGTTTCTGAAACAGAGAAATGTTTTTAAAAATTTTTTATTGCTCTCTGTTTTGGAAAGAGATAAGGAAATGAGGAGAGGATAACAACCATAGAACATATGGTAACTGAAGTAACAGAGGTGAGGTAATATGAAGGTGTGAGACCATGAGCCTAAATGAAGGCATTACTCCATCCATTTGTCTGCAACTAAATCATATCGCCCTCAAACATAATAGATAGTTCAGGACATCCTTGGACATAGGACATTGTTAAGGAACCACCTAGAAATTGTATTGGAACCCAGAATAGCTGAGGATTAAAAAGAAAAGATGTGCAATTTGATACTGTGACTGTCTCCAGTCTATACAGTGGCACATTGAGTAGAGGTGCTGCCTCACGACTCCTGCAAGCTCGGTTCCACCCTGACCTCTGGTGCTGTGTGCAGAAATGTGCACACACTCCATGTCACTACATAGGTTTCCTTCCACAGCCCAAAGACAAGCACAAGGTCGACTATTTGGCCCTTGCAAATTGCCTCTAGTGTGTAAATGAGGGGTAGAATCTGGGGAGAGTTTATAGGAGTCTATATAGCAATAAGTTACAGAAAGAGCTCCCTTCTATGAAGATACAAGAGACTGCAGGTACTGGAATTTGGAACAAGTATTCTGCTGGAGGAACTGCTTCACCTGCTGAGCATCTATGTGTGTGTGCGGGGAGGGGGGCGGGCGTTGAAGGAAATGTCAACATTTTGGATTGAAATGCTGCATCAGGACAAAGAGTAGAGACGGAGGATCTCATCTCAGTCCTGATGCTGGGCTTTCATTCAAAACATTGGTAATTCCTTCAGCCCCAACCCCAACCCCATCCCACACTCAGACGTTGCATAGCCTGCTGAATTCCTCCAGCAGCCTCCTTCTATGTTGTAAGAAATTATGATGCAGTGGAATGCATTGTTGTCATGTTCTGCTCTCCAAGGGCAACCCACCCTCTTGATCAGAAGTCAACTTCAAGTTCCGACATAACAACTGGAAAAGCTAACAAAAACATTTGTTCTCTGCACCTTTGTTCATTCACGATAATTATTTCATTCGAAAATAATTGAATAAATAACCAACTACAGTCACAAAACCAGATGGTTTATTTGCATTGATCAGGGACGGAAGCTCTAAAGCCGCAGCTTTGCGGTTGACTTAGAACCATTCTCTTCAATGCCCAAGCGACTTGGTACAGGGGAAATTCCAGATGGTCAGTGAATGTTGGCCATGAACAAATATGGCTGAAGAGAAAAATGAAACAGAGGACATCTAACCAACTGGCTCTTCACAAGCCAATATTACATATTCTTTAGGAAGCAAGGTCATTAAGGTCAATCACTTCTTGCTGCATCATGGTACACATTAGTAAATTCAGTCGATGAAGTTTAGTTTTATAGTCCTGTTTGCAATTTTAAAATGTAATTATTCTTCAGCTATTATAACATTGTTACAATTCATTCAAGGATTTCCAATACTGAATAGGATTCCTATACAATAATGGATACCCATTTATGATTTACGTTTAGGGCTCCTCTGCTTTACTCTACAGTTGTTGATGGATACAGGCCTCTCGTATTACAGTTTTCTAAATTTCCTGGCAAGCTCCAGTCTGCCACGTAACGCATATGAATTAATTTGTACTCCCATACCAGAATGGTAAGCATCCAACTGAAATACGACATGTAGACATTTGTCTGAATTTATTTCGTAAATTTGTGGCAAACAACTGTGAACGTTTCGGCATGACTCAAATTTGTCAGATAGACTTATTAACTGCTGACATTAAGACGGCTGTGAAAACATGAGCAAAATGATTAATGAGCTTAGTCACTTTCAACGTAATGTAGACTGCAAAAGTAAATATCAAAATGCTGACACAGTGACATTACCTACGTATGCAACATCTCGGGCTGACTGGGAATAAGTGTGCTCTTTCTGATGATTTACATGCAACTCTGGAGGCATTGCCATTAGGAAATTATTACAAATCTCTCAGGAACTTAAGATATAAACAATTCTTTGAGTTTAGGAGGGCTCCCCATGTTATTCACTGAGAATGGTCCTATTTGAACTGAACCATAAACTAATAATATTTTTATCAAATTTGTATGCTGTTATGATTTTCAATAAATACACAAAACAAAAAAAAATATTTACAGATATTCGTTCATACTAAGCAGTAATCAGGCCAAAAATCTGCATCTGTTACGGCAAACATCACCCCTAACACCAGCAGCTCCCTGATAACACATTCACAAGTGGGAGACTGACACATAAAATACTGCAGGCCCAGGCCTTCTTCCAACTGCTATCAGAGAATGATGCTACAAACTGTAATCTCCTTACCCTGAATTCCTCTGCTTTCCACTGAAGCAAGTAAGCATTCTTTGGTGGTCAGTTTTTCTTTTGATGTTATGGATGATTTAAAGAGGAAACAGAGAAAAGGAGCATTCGTCATAGGAGCAGTTGTAGACAGCCCGGTCTTTCAAGGCTGCTCCATCAATCAATATGCCCATGGCTGATCGTGTATTCCAATGGCATGTTCCCATATTTCTTCCCTGTACTGTTGATTCCCTCCCGGAATATGAAATACGGCACTCTCCTTCTTGAATATATTTAAGACTTGGACTCCACTGCTTTCTGTGGTGGAAAATTCCACACATTCATGACCTTCTAGGTGAAGGGAACTCTCCTGCTCTTAGCTCTAAGCGGCACATGCTGTGCCTTGTTTTGGGAATTCAGGAATTCCGGAATTCCCAGCCACCAGCAATGTTCTCCCTACCGATGATGATCAGCCATGATTGTACTGAATGGCGGTGCAGACTCGAAGGGCCGAATGGCCTACTCCTGCACCTATTTTCTATGTTTCTATTTACCGGAACTGCATTGGCTTCTATGAGATTTATTCTCTTTCTTCTATAGTAAATCACAATACATTACAATAACAGATAAGTAAATATTGCAGAAGAGGAATAGCAAGGTAGTGTTCTAAATGCCCCACGAACACCACCTCTCTATTCCCCTTTTGCATCATTTATTTATTCAAGTTCAAAGTATATACAACCTTGAGAGCAACCACCAGAAAAGAAACCCAATAGAACCCATTACAAAAGAAAGCTGTCAAACACCCAATGTGCAAAAAAAAAGAACAAAAGGTGCAAACAATAAAAGGTAAGCAATTATCATTCAGAACTAAAGTTCAGGGAAAAGAGTTCACAGCCACACAGCCAGTCATCACCACAGCTGGTCCAGGGGCCCATTAGTTGCAGGCCACAGCCTCATTTCAGTCCAGAGACAAGAAAACCTCACTGAGCAACAAGCTGAACACCAGCCTGTCCTTCGCCTCCAGCTCAGATACCCTGACCTTTTCAACACCAGCCTGGCACCTCAATCACTCAAGCATTAGCTCATTCGTTGCTCTCAGGCCTGGGCCCTGCTTTGCCTCAGAGCTGAGGCTCCAAATCTGCTCCAGCAATGGCCAAACACCAGCTTGTTTCCCGCTCTTGGGCCTAGGCCCTGCCACCTCAATTCGGCTCATTCGCGCCATGTCGCAACTGTCCTGCACCCTCGAGACTTCAGTTCACAACGCAAAAATGCCAGGTCATAAAGCTCAGCTCCGGAAGAGAAGTTGCAGGCTGATTATTTTCCAGAGGAAGTGTAATTCATGAAGTAGCTTGTAGTTTTGTTGTTACCAGTAAAGCAGCACCCGCACCATTTTAAAACAGATTTATAAGTGATAGTAACTTATTGCAATTTTATGTCTTGTACTGGACTGCTGCCATAGAACAAGTTTCATGACATCTCTCAGTGATAATAAACCTGATTCTGGTGTCCCAGTAAACATACGTTTAATCAACACAATCTCTCAGTCTTGACATCCCAAAAGCAGTCTTGTGAACCATTATTTGACTCCTTCCAAAGGCATGAATATCCTCTTTCATATTTGGAGATCAAAAGTGTACACAAGTTTCCTGAAGTTGTCCTGTCAAGACCCTTCACAGCTATTCAAGACTTCCTTGCTCCTGTACTCAAGTCCTCTTGCAACTAAGGCCAACGTGCTATTTGCTTTACCAAATAATTGCTGCACCCTAAAAATTTCTTTCAGTGATACATGGAGGGTGACACCCAGGAACTCCCACATACAAACATCTGTTCCATCTTCAGTACCTACCCCGTCCAGTAAAACCTGACACAGTATTCAATAGCGAGGAAGATAACGTTGTCAAGTGAATGGTGAAATAGATGGAATCAGTTTAATGTAACCGGGTGACCGTCGGATCTTATTCAGTATTGTTAAAAGTGTACTTAGGCATCCATCCGGGTAATGCTAGAATAGTTGTCTGTGCCTTTAAGGGAGATGGTGATGTCATTACACATGCGTGGGATAGTGCGGAGACCATCTTGTTTTCTGCTGAAGACACTGGTGGGGCATTGGAATTGAGTTCCTCCCCGAGACTGGGCATGGTGAGGAAAGGTGAACGTTAATTGACGATATCCATGTGAATTCGTTTATGCTTGTTGGCGAATCGAAAATATCGATAATGTGGATGCTTTAGATTTTCACGAGCAAAGGCATCGATGCTAGATCGCGTGGCTTATGCAAAGTTCCTCACCATCCAAGTAGATCAGTTTTCCTGTAATTTAACTACCAGGCAATACCTTGTAAAGGTTGTGCCAAAGTGTACCTTTTGTCTAACTTTATTGTATCAGGGCTGATTGTCCATGTACCGCATAACCTGAATGTTTAGTCTCTGTTTGGAAGTTCAGCACGTGTGTACGTCTGAGATGAGATGTATTCGCTTACATTTTTCGCTGTTATGTATAAGATGCAGGGTGGGTGGGATTCTAATGCTGTTTGTATTGTGTTCCTTCAGAATTGCCATTACCGTATTAGTTCTGGTATTTTTTATACGCATACGCAATTCTGTCCATACACAAGTGTGGGGATCGAAAGTTAAACTGAGATTGTAACGGCAAGAACTGGGTTGTAAATTTGTTTGTTTTGTTTTGCAATCTTCTTCTGGCACTTAAACATCTAAAACAGATAAAGGAATTAAAACCCAAAAAAGTATTTGTTGTCCTGAGTGTGTACTTTTCCCCAGGCTGCAAAATTTGGTACCAGGAGTGGACAATTTTTCTCGACAATAGACCTCGCGAGTGGTTACCACCAAGTGGCGGTAGAGGAGAGTGATAGGCATAAGAATGCTTTTTCGACCCCGTTTGGTCTGTATGAATATCTTCGTATGCTGTTTGGGGCCTGTAATGGGCTGGCAACTTTTCAAAGGCTCATGCAGGCAACCAGGAATGGCTTAGTCTTCCAAATCACGCTTGTGTACTTGGATGATATTGTGGTGTATTCACAGACTTTCCAGGAACACTTGGAGAGGATCGACACTCTGCTTAAGCGCCTCAAGGAGACTGGTCTGAAGGTAAAACTGGAGAAGTGTCATCTTCTGCAGTCAGAGGTCAAGTTCTTAGGACACCAGATATCAGTCAAGGGGATAGGCACCAATCCTGTTCAGCAATGGTCAGTGCCATCAACAGTTAAGGACTTAAGATTGTTTCTTGGCTTTTGCAGTTATTATCGATGATTCACTCAGGAATTCTCAAAGATTGCAGGTCCACTGCGTGACGCAGTGAATTTGTGTACTAATGTAGGGAGTCCAAGTAAAACAAATCGGCTGTTACAACAGTCTTGGATGGAAGAATGTCAGACTACCTTTGACTTGCTCAAAGAGAAACTGGCCAGTTCCCCCATCCTTGGCTTTGCCGATTCCTCCCAGCCCTTTATAGTGGAGACCGATGCCAGCAATCATGGGCTAGGAGCTGTGTTATACCAACAGCAGGGAGGGAGGGAAGAGGGTTATCGCATATGCAAGCCGGCAATTAAGGAATGCTGAAAAGAATGATAGGAATTATAGCAGCATGAAATTGGAGCTGCTTGCACAAAAGTGGGCTGTAGTAGAGAAGTTTCGTGGATACTTATTGGGTTCCAAATTCACTGTAATCACTGACAATAACCCCCTATCCCACTTGAAAACTGCCAAGTTGGGAGCAGTGGAGCAGAGATGGATCTCACAGCTGCCAGTGTTTGACTTCGATGTCCAGTATCGTCCGGGTCTGGCTGATGCACTCTCTAGGCAGCCATTTGCAGGGGAGCCTGAGCCTGTCTCAGAGGATGCGGAGTTTGATGGGGCTGTGGCGATCTGTAGTTTGATCAATTGTGGCACTGCCCTTGACCTGGCACTGGTTACCGCTGGTCTTAACAGCTGTAGGGTTAATCAAATTTGAGACTTTGAAGCTAGTACTAGTGAGGTAAGTGATCCGACGCAAGGGAACACGCCAACCCTCCCAGGTTATTCTAATGGGGACTTGCGTACTTCTCAGCAGCAAGACCCTGTGTTAAGTGTCCCAAGAGATTTATGGGATCAGAAAAGGAAGCTGAGTGGCCAGGTGCGTAAAACCCTGCCTAAACCTGTTCTGTCTCTGTTAAAGCACTGGGACAGAATCAGGGAGCATAAAGGGTTACTGTATAGAGTAGTTGAGGATGAGAAGCTTGGGGAGTGTTACCAGCTTCTGGTACCTAACAGCTTGAGGAGCAAAGTTTTAGAGTATGTACATGACTCTATGGGCCATCAAGGCATAGAACGTACTCTGCAGTTGTTGAGAAGCCGATATTTTTGAGTGGGTATACACGAGGATGTGGTATGGTGGATCAAAAATTGTCCACGTGTGCTAACTAAGATGCCGCAGTCTAGGATCCACCCCCACCCCCCCACCATAAGGTCACTTCTGGCTTCCAGGCCGCTTGAAGTTGTAGCGGTAGATTTCACTGTGTTGGAGCCAGCAACTGACAGGCGTGAGAATGTCTTAGTGGTCATGGACGTTTTCACTAAATTCACCCAAGCATTTCCGACTCGGGATCAAAAGGCGGATACCACAGCAAAGGTGCTCTTGAGGAAATGGTTCATGAGGTACGCTGTTCCTGAGAGACTGCATTCTGACCAGGGCCGTAACTTCAGAAGTGAGGTCGTAGCTGAGCTTGGCAAACTATATGGGGTAAAGAAAAGCCGTATCACACCTCATCATTCTATTAGCAACACGTGAGCGTTTCAACAGGACGATGCATGATTTGTCGCGTACGTTGCCTCCAGAAAAGAAGCGCAGACGGCTAGAACATCTACCTGAGTTGGTGGATGCATATAATGCGACACTTCACGCAACCACAGGGTATTCACCTTACTGTCTGTTGTTTGGGGCGGATCCCCACTTGCCCGTGGATGCTCTGTTGGGGCAAGAACAGATGGTGGACCGGAAACATGACTGGCTAGCTGTACACCAGAGCCGACTGAGGGATACGCATGCCAAAGCAAAAGAATACTCTGAACAGAAGGCGGCAGAACCCATGGCTGGCAGGAGGTCAAAGTGTACTGTCCCAAAGTTGATGTAGATGCGCTGGTTACCTGAGGATCAGACCATTAGGCCATAATAAGATCCAAGATGCTTGGAACTCAGGGTGGTAGAGGTACTGGGCAACACCTACACGGTGGAACCTTGGGAGGGTAGACCTAGCAAGAGGGTGAACAGGGTAGACATCAGGCCCTATGAGAACCATCCCACTCCTGCTACCCGAAGGAGACTGCAAACTCCAGTAACTCAGGCCAGCTCACCCCTGGGGCATGAATCAGATTCTGAGGATTCAGAGAATGGTGTGATAGTGGTAAAAGATATGACACCTTCTGGAACTGAGACTGGGGAGCCGACGATGGCTAATGCAGGGTCAGAGGTCGGTAGCCCTCTCGTAGCAGCACCCCGCAGGAGTAAACAAGTAAATGCTGGACAGCACCCTAACCCACATCGCGAACCAAGGTCAGTCCTTGATGAGGTCTCCATAAGTCCGGCAGCAGTGTCTGAGATACTGGCTAGTCTCAGTTCAGTTCTCTTTAGAGAAGCAGTTAAGGAGGTTAAAAGTACCCTTGTAGTGAGTGAGTAATTGAGGACGATTACTTGAATGCAGGGGAGAATATAACTGGGTGACCGTCGGATCTTATTCAGTATCGTTAAAAGTGTACTTAGGCATCCACCCAGGTAATGCTAGAATAGTTGTCTGTGCCTTTAAGGGAAATGGTGATGTCATTACACACGCGCGAGATTGTGGGGAGACCATTTTGTTTTCTGCTGAAGACGCTGGTGGGGCGTTGGAATTGATTTCCTCCCCGAGACTGGGCATGGTGAGGAAAGGTGAGCATTAATTGATGGTATCCATGTGAATTCGTTTATGCTTGTTGGCGAATCGAGAATATCGATAATTTGGCATGTTTTACATGTGGATGCTTTAGATTTTCATGAGTAAAGGCATCGACGCTGGATCGCGTGGCTTATGCAAAGTTCCTCACTATCCAAGTAGGTCAGTCTTCCTGTAACTTAACTACCAGGCAATACCCTGTAAAAGTTGTGCCAAGGTGTACCCTTTGTCTAACTTTATTGCATCAGGACTGACTGTGCATGTAACCTCGTAACGTGAATGGTTAGTCTCTGTTTGGAAGTTCAGCACGTGTGTATGTCTTAGATGAGATGTATTCACTTACATTTTTCACTGTTATGTATAAGATGCAGGGTGGGTGGGATTTTAATGTTGTTTGTATTGCGTTCCTTCAGAATTGCCATTACCATATTAGTACTGTATTAGTTCTGGTATTTTTTATACTGCATACGCAATTCTGTCCACACACAAGGGTGGGGATCGAAGTTAAACTGAGATTGTAACGGCAAGAACTGGTTGTAAATTTGTTCGTTTTGTCTTGCAACCCTCTTCTGGCACTTAAACATCTAAAACAGATAAAGGAATTAAAACCCGAAAAAGTATTTGTTGTCCTGAGTGTGTACTTTTCCCCAGGCTACAAAATTAATCTAGACAATTTGTTCACTTTAAATCAAAAGGGAATGAGATCAGATCTCAAAGAAATGGCTTTAGATAAAGGTAGAGAATAAATCTTTAATATATTGAGGGATCAATAATCACAGGGCACAAATATAAAATGGCTGGCAAAACACTAGATGCAAAGTGAGGAATCAAAATAGACAAGAAGTGTTTAGAATATGGGACTTGCTGCCTGTTAGTGTGAGGGGTACAGAGTCAGCAACAGCTTTTGAGAGCAATTTGAATGAGTTATCTGAGGAAATTTTGGGAAGTGAGAAATCAGCTAACTTCTAATCATTTCTTTCTCGTGGCGTAACAAGCTGGCATTGAACAAAATAGTCTTTAGCCTCAAGCAACCATCTAAGCCTCAGCTATGATAACATCAATTGGCATAAAGTAAAGGAATCGTCATCACTATACACTTTGGCATCAAACCCCTTAAGAGCCAGAAATGAACTGGAACTTGCATTGTGTTCCGAAAAGAGTGGTGTCAGTGATAAGCTCTGTGATGCATGGTATTAAAGGCTGACATCAACATTACGCAATGATAACAAAATACAGGTCACTAACAGTAAGTTACCATTAACTGTATCATAGGACAAATATCCTTTTGTTTTGCTTGGATAATACGGTTACTACATAAACTGAACACTGGCCATCTTACTGGAAAGCAAAATACTGAAACCACGTGAGAAATTGCTGGAATCACTCAGAAGGGCACTGCTGGGAGAGAGAGAAGCTAGCTAGCTGAGATATCCTCACAGAATTGTGCCATGCTCACCTCTAGGAAAGAGCACATTTCCCTCACTATCTGCATCACGAATTGTTGCTTGCCCAGTTGGAACTTACATACACAGCAACATAAGGCGGCCTTGGCTAGAGCCCACAATTGATTTGATAAGAGGACCTTATCCACATTTATCTTTCAATATCTAAGTCAGTACCAGAGTGGTAAAGAAGCCAACTAAATCAACTTGAAAACAGTAATTTATTTTTAATTGAGCTTTTAAATTACTTTCAACATGGACAAATGAGGGAATCTTGTACACGGGCAGCTGCCTTGAGATTTGCACTGGATGTTCCCAGGTCCAGTATCACCGACCATTTGACAAAAGTGACCCTTATTAACATAGTACAGTACTGCACAGCACAGGCCTTTTGGCCCACGATGTAGTGTCAACCTTATAATCTTATCTGCCTCAATCACCACCCCTGGCAGGACGTTCCATGTACCCACCACTCTCCACGCATCCACACAAACACCCAACTCTGACATCCCTCTATACTTCCCTCCCATCATCTTAAAGTTATGCCCCCTTGCCATTTCCACCCCGGGAAAAAAGATCTCTAACAACACCTCTCAACATCATATACACCTCTATCATGTTACCTCTCATTCTTCTTCACTGCAAAGACAAAAGCCCTAGCTTACTCAACCTACCTTCATAAGACATGCCCTCTAGTCCAGGCAACTTCCCGGTAAAAAATTTTTTGCACCCTCTCTGAAGCTTCCACATCCTTCATATAATGAGGCAGACTGTGCATGCTATTCCAAGTGTGTCTAACCAGGGTTTTATGGAGCTGCAACATTACCTTGAACTCAGTCCCATATTAATGAAGCCCAACACAGCATACACATTCTTAACAACCCTATCAACTTACACGGCACCTTTGAGGGATCCAAGGACATGGACCCCAAGATCCCCCTGTGGCTCTACACTGCTAAGAATCCTGCCATTAACCCTGTGCTCTGCCTTCAAGTTCAACCTTCCAAAGTGAATCACTTCATACTTCTCCAGGTTGAACTCCATCTGCCACTTCTCAGCCCAGCTCTGCATCCTGTCTATGTCCTGTTGTAACCTACAACAATTCTCCACACTATCCACAACTTCACCAACCTTCGTGTTACCTGCAGACTTACTAACCCACCCTTCCACTTCCACATCCAAACCATTTATAAAAATCACAAACAGCAGGGGCCCAGAACAGATCCCTCCAGAACAATATTGGTTACTGTCCTCCAGGCAAAATACTCTCCATCTACTAACATCCTTTGCCCTCCTTGGGCAAGCCAATTCTGTATCCATACAGTTATTTTCCTGGATCCCATGCCTCCTGACTTTCTGAATCAAACACCTTACTGAAATGCACATAAACCTTATCCATTGCTCTACCTTCATCAATGGTCTTATCACAATGTCTAAGAATGCAATCAGACTCCTGAGGCATGACCTGCCCCTAACAAAGCCATGCTGACTATCCCTAATCAGACTACGCTTCTCTAAGTACTCATAAATACTGTCTCTAAGAATCCTCTCCAATAAGACTCACTGATCTATAATTCCCAGGGTTATCCCTATTCCCTTTCTTCAAGAAAGGAATAATACTTGCCATTCTCTAATCACCTGGTACTACTGTAGCCGGTGAGGATGCAAAGATCATTTCCAAGGGCGCAACAATCTTTTCCACTGCTTTCCGTAGTAACTTAGTTATATTGTGTCTGGCCCCAGAATTTATCTATCCTAACGTTTCTTTTTCCCTAAAGTTGTAGCACGTCCTCTTTCTTAATAAATACATGTTCCAGCATATCAACTTGTTCTACGCTGAATCGTCGAAGTCTCCATCACTGGTGAATACTGAAGCACGGTATTCATTAAGGACCTTCCCTACCTCCTCCAACTCCAGGAGCATATTTCCTCGTCAATTCCTGATCAGTCCTCCTCTCACTTTGGCCATCTTCCTGTTCTTTACATACACATAGAATGCTTTGGGGTTTTCCTTAATCCTACTGGCCAAGGCCTTCTCATGCCCCATTCTGGCTTTCCTAAGTCCATTCCTCATCTTTCTACAGCCCTCTTTGATCCTTGCTTCCTAAACCTTAAATGTGCTTCTTTCTTCCTCTTGACTAGATGTTCTGCTTCTCTTGTCAACTCAGGGTAAAGGAACCAATCATCTTTTCTCTGTCTCAATGGGGCAAACCTATCCACAATCCCCATCAAGTGCTCCCTAAACAACCTCCACATTTCTATTGAACATTTCCCTGAGTATATCTGGTCCCAAAGTATGGCCCCCAGTTCCTGCCTAATAGAAGCATTAAAACTCAGAGCATATAAATGTGAAGGATGTGAGAATGAAAATACACTGTAACTAACTACCAGAGACAACCTAGTTTGATAAAATCACTAAGCACCAATGGAATGTACTATTATTAAAGATAATCAAGTTTTCTGATCAGGTTTAATGACTATTACCAGAAGAGGAAGCACTGGCTAATTAAAGCCCATTAAGTGGTGACATAATACATTGGAGTATTCCAGTTGCTATCCTGAGGAGATCATCGACTTTATGGATTTGGAATTTCACTTACCTTTATAGCTTATTTTCATTTTGTGCATTGCATTAACCACCTGGATTACATGTGAATCTGACCCCCATTTTAATTTTAAGACAATTGACCACCATCCTCAAGAGCACACAGCTACCGATCACTCAGCCTTTAGAAGTATTAGGTTATGTTGCCATTACTGGTACTCAAAGGGAATATGGGTTAACAACAGGAATTCTGCAGATGCTGGAAATTCAAGCAACACACATCAAAGTTGCTGGTGAACGCAGCAGGCCAGGCAGCATCTCTAGGAAGAGGTGCAGTCAACGTTTCAGGACGAGACCCTTCGTCAGGACTAGCCTCAGGTCTCGTCCTGAAACGTCGACTGCAGCTCTTCCTAGGGAATATGGGTTCATTGTTTGCATCGGGCTGCATTTTTGCTGTTTCGATAAGTGTGACTGTTTTGTTGCAAGCTCAACACCCAGCACGAACGGAAACTGTGGAAGGAGCCAGCCGGACTCCAACTCGGGACCATTCGCCTCAAAGTCTGGGGCTGATCCCACTACACCACCGGCCAGCTTTCATTGTTTTGTAGTCATATTCAACATTTGTGTCTTCCTTCAATGACATCAGACTATTCACTTCTGTATTCTTTTGTCTCTCAGATTTCCATTTTTGATCTGATAGAGACAAAGACACTGAAAGCTAATGTCTCCGTAATGTCACACAAAAACAAGAGGCTACTTCTAAATAGAGTCAGAGTAGGGAAAATGGTAAAAATATACAACTTAGTGAAGATTTGAAAACCTAACAGGAGATTTGGCCAAATTATGGCCAACAAGAGGGAAGCTGAGAGCCAAGGAAATACTTTGTACTTAGTAAATCTGACGATTAGGAAAATTTCAGAAAAGGAAGTCCAACACATTGTTAAGAAAAAGGAATAAATTACTGATAGTAAGGTCTGCTCACTAGCAACTGTTGAACATCAGAAAACTGGCGGCTTTCGATACTATTTCCACATCACCTTCTCAGCTTTTGCAAATGGACGTGTTCTTGACAAGCAGGAAATTGTAGAGTTTTCATTTTTTATATAATTAAATATCTTTTGCAACCAAAGACATTGACCACAAACACCAGTGTTAAATCATGTGCTTCTCACTAATGATTGTTCTACAAATGCCGAGAAAGAAAAGGTAATTTTTTACATGAATAGGTTTATGTCAATCCGATAGCACCTCAGCAATGCCTAATATCCCAGCTGCATATATTGATCACAGTTGCACAATTCTGGCAGGTTGTTGATAAAATATTGTCTTATAAATAAAACTACAGCAATTGCACCTGAAAATTGAACATTAAACAATACAGCACAGTATGGGCCATTCAACCCATGATGTTGTGCAGACCTATATCTTTCTTTTTCCAATATTTTTATTAACTTATATATAAGAATACAGAGTACAGGAAAAAAATGTCAATACATTAGACTAAATCGCACATAAAGACTCCTTACCCTATATTCATACATGTCAATTAGTTCATAACGTTGAAAAATAATAATTTTATTATATTAAAAAAATCTAACCCACTACCAAGACCGAAGCTGATTAGTAGAAAAAAAAAGAAAAAAGACTGTTAGTCATCATTGGTGCTGCAACAGCAAATCAAAGGTTTTGAAAATAATTCAGAACAGGTCCCCACAATGTTTGAAAGTCTTGATTAGATTCAAAGATTGAACGTCAAATCTTCTCTAATTTTAAACATGACATCACATCACGTAACCATTGGGCATGAATAGGAGGGGCCACATCTTTCCATTTAAGCAAAAGCATCCTTCTGGCCATAAGAGACATAAAAGCCAAAATGTGCAAATCAGATGGCTCCAGAATAATATCCTTTCCTCCAACAATACCAAATAAAGCAGTCAAAGGATTAGGCTTGAAATTTACTTTAAAAAATATTGAAAAGGTTTGAAATACTTCTTTCCAATATTTTCCAAGACTCCAACATGTCCAAAACATATGAATGAGTGAAGCTTCTCCATTATTACATATATCACAATACGGAGATATATCTAAATAAAAACGAGACAATTTACCCTTAGTCATATGGGCCCTATGGACCACTTTAAATTGAAGGAGAGAGTGATGGGCACATAACGATGAAGTGTTGACCAATTAAAAAATTTGATTCCAAGTTTCCTCAGAAATTGAAGTCTGTAAATCTTGTTCCCAAAGATCTTTAATTTTATCTAAAGGAACACTTCTCATTCCCAACAGCATATTATAAATATTAGATATAGATCCATTATAAAAAGGTTTCAGATTAAAGATTACACCAAGTAGATTCTATCAGGACTTTTAGGAAATGTACTTATTTGAGACTGTAAAAAATCTCTTATTTGTAGATATCGAAAAAAATGCATTTTGGGCAAACTATATTTAGTTGACAATTGTTCAAATGAAAAAAGACTTCCCTCTACAAACAAGTCCTGAAAGCATTTAATACCTAATCTATCCCATTCTTTAAAAGCCACATCAATCATAGAGGGTTTAAAAATAATTACGTTTATAGAAAAAAAATGGGACTCGAAAGAGAAAATCTCAGTAAGCCAAAATACTTTCGGAATTGTATCCAAATCCTCATAGTGTGATTAACTACCAGATTATCAGTTAACTTACTCAAAGACAAAGGAAGTGAGGATCCATACAATCCTCCTACATAACCTTATTAGGGATAGGCATAGATTTCTGAGGGGGTGTCATGCCTCACGTGCCTGTCTATCAGATTATAAAGTTTTTCGAAGAGGTGACAGAATAAATTGAAGGTAGACTAGTGGAGGTGGTGTGCATGGACCTTCCCTCCTACACAGCCCATAATCCTCCAAAATTTCCTACATCCAAGTGCCTATCTTAGAGTTGCTTAAATCCTGCTTTTAATCATCACTCCACCTTTATGTTTGATCCTCCAAGGTGTATCAGATGACACTTTTTCCGGATTGAACTCTGTCTGCCACTTCTCCACCCAGCTCTTCATTCTGCTGTAACACCTAGGACAACCTTCCACAACACCACCAAACCTCATGTCATCTGCAAACTTACTAACCCACTCTTCCACTTCATCATCCAAGTTATTTATAAAAATCTCAAGAGTAGGGGTCCCAGAACAGGATTCCTGCAGAACATCACTAGTCAAGGAACTCCAGACAGAATATGCTGAATCGACCACCACTATTTGCCTTCTGTGGGCAAGCCAATTCTGAATCAATGTAGCCAGGATCCCATGTTTCATGCCTTTCTGGATGGGTTTACCATCTTATCAAATCCCTTACTGAAGTCCATGCACACCACCTCCACTAGTCTACCTTCAATTTATTCTGTCACCTCCTCGAAAAACTTTATAATCTGATAGACAGGCACGTGAGGCATGACACCCCCTCAGAAATCTATGCCTATCCCTAATAAGGTTATGCTTCCCCACAAGCTCATAAATCCTGTCCTTAACAATCCTCTCCATTAGCTGCCCACCTCTTAAGACTTACTGGTCCATAATTACTAGGATTATCCCCATTACCTTTCTTGAACACTAGAACAACATTTGCCGCCTCTGATCCTCTGGTATTATCATCTTCAATCTCTTCCCTTTCGAACAATGGTAACCTGGAGTATATCCCGTCTCGTCACAGAAACTTATTTATCTAAATGTTTTTCAGAGATCCAAGACTGCTTTTCTTAAACTCAACATGCTCCAACACTTTTCCCTGTTCTGTGCTGACCTCACGTTGGCTAAGTTCCCTCTCACTGGTGAACACTGAAGCAAAGAATTCATTAAGGACCTCCCCTATCTCGTCCAACTCCATGCATTTCCTCTACAATTCCTGATTGGTCCTACTCTCACTCTGGCAATCCTCTTTTTCTTCACATACTCATGTGGAACACCTTGGGGTTTCCTTAATCCTACTCACCAAGGCCTTCTCATGCCACTTTCTAGCTCTCCTAAGTTCTTTCCTGAGGTCCTTCCTGACTACCTTATAATTCTCAAGACTCCTGTCTGAATTTTGCTTCCTAAATCTTAAGTATGCTTCTTTCTCCCTCTCGACTAAATGTTCTACATTTCTTATAAACTATGGTTCCCTCACCCTGCTACCCTTTCCCGTCTCAGCAGGACAAACCTGTCCAGAACTCAATACAAGGGCTCCCTAACAACCTCCACATTTCTGTGGTACATTTCCCTGAGATTTGTTCCCAAATTACATGCCCACATTCCTGCCTAAAACCACTGTAATTAGCCCTTCCCAATTAAAGACTTTCCCATATTGTCTGTTCCTATCCTTGTCCACGGCTATGTTAAAGGATGGGGAGTTATAATCACCATCTCTGAAATGTGTGGTTGGGGGTGGGGGGGGGGAGGGAAAGATCTGCTTGGTGGTAGGATCCCACTGCAGATGGCAGAAGTTGCAGTGAAGCCAATCCCCCCATTTCTTTTACATCCCTTCCTGTCTCTATTGAAACATCTAAACCCTGGAAAATGTTGCTACTGGTGCCTGGCAGCCCCTCCTGCCAATGGTCAATGCTGCCCTTTTTCTTGGGGTGAAAGCCCATTGATTTGTGGGGCTGCACTCTCCCATCTTTTCATTCTTTAAAAGTTCTTACCATAGTGTGGTTGTGTGAGAAGTTCCTATTTTGTGTTGTCCAATTGAATGGCACCAAATTGGGAACTATGGTGGAAACAATCCTTACACTTCAAAGAAAAACAGTAATTTCAGTCAGTGACAAAGAAGTAATGTTGAAACACTGAGCAGCTGAGTTCAATATTATACATATCTAAAAGCTACGATGTACAAATTAACATATTTAAAAATAAATTTGGTCCTTCCAAAGAAATAGGGTCAAGGATTTTACAAAATCAGTCATCACTGAAGCACAACTTCAAATAAAGATATGCTGTATGTTACATATGAAAGTAAATACACTTATTGATATTGGAGGGTCAAATGAAATGGGAACAGAAATTGTTAACTTAATGATTGTAAAATTGAATCATTTTCATGGAAAGTGCTAATTTTCAGCTTTATTGCAAAATTGACATTCTGGTAAAACTATCAAAACCTCCAAATTTGTGAGACAAAAAGACTGCTTGTCATTATCTACCCTTGTCAGATTTATCATAACATGTGAGGAGCTTCCTGGAATATAGCTCTTAAAACAACTTCTCAGGATCAACTCAGCAGCTTTACAAATAGTTAATGAAACTGAATCCCTATAGAGATCAGCACCTTTGAGAAAACAATATTGTAACTTCACAATATGGTTGCCATAAATGGATTATTTAGGCAAAGCTTCCGTCAGATTTGTAACATTAACTTGAACAGTTAATGCTAACTTTTAAATGTTAAGAGTTAACTTTAACAGTTTAAAGAATAGGAACTACTAGCTTGTCTCTAAGTGCAGTATTCAAATCAAATAATTTGAAAATCGTTAAAGCTCCAAATCTTTGTACGGCATATTAGGAATTCCTCGGGTCAGGTTAAATGACTCATTATAAAACTAAGTTATTAGAAAAATTTTGTGGCTCAAACTCAGATCTATTTGATTCTAATGACCTAGCACACCGAAGTAACTTAATTAATTCTAACTGACTGATCCAGTTTGTTAAATAATTGAAAGGCCCTAAAATCCAAATATGCCAAGATAATTCAAACAAAGTGAATCATTTATCTTGCCTCTCGCCAAGAATTGTGAAATACCAATACTGAGGTCCTTTTGAAACAGCAACTGTCAACTTACATCACAAGTAATTTAACAAGCTTCTATTATTTGTAGCTAGCAAAAAAAAATTGTTTTAAGAGAAAGCACTGAGACGATGGAAGAAGTCATATCTAGTCAATGAATGTCCACGTCAGATTTATCCTGTCAGATCTGTGCCAGACTCAGCATACATTTTGTTTGATCATATGGATTATACCAAGCATAAGTATTCAAATTTACAGCTCGAGAGTAAAAATACTTGTGAGCAGGCAAGTTGGTGCAAAGCTTTTCATTCTACCCAATAAAGCATAGTAAATGCCTATTTAATTCAAATTTTCCAAGTGCATTATTCTCAAATTACAGTATATTATATACTTTATCTAATGGTCACTATACTGGAATATAAACTACAGGAAGGCCAGCGTTGATATTCTGACTGGCTCTGTGTTGTTAAGATTAACCCATGATTTGTTGAAAGCATTGACAATTTTCCATGTTAATTTCTAATGTTTACATTTATAATGATATCTGCCAACATAACTTGATATACTTTAATGATCATTCTGTTACCAAAGCATTCAAGTTTATGCACTGCAACACCACCATTGGCAATAGTGTTGAAGTATAGTACAAATTTAGATAAATAGTTCCATTAAAAAACATGGAGACACAATGGAATCAGATACAAAAATTGACATTACTATTACTTCAAAATGGGGACAAACTCACACTGTGCATTCACGTCAAATTAGGCCTTGTTGCATTAGGTAATATGTGAGAACAACGATGGGCATTAGATACAATAGCTTGTTACATTTGTGTTTAATGCACTGTCAGAAACATCATATTAAAATTGTCATTACATGTCAAAGCAATAAAAGGTTTAAGCATAGAGGCAAAGATTTTGCTAATGTTGGAAATCCTGAGAAACACACACAAAATGCTGGAGAAAATCAGCAAGGGTAAATAGTCAACATTCTGAGCCAAGACCTTTCATTGGGACTGGAAAGGAGGGGGCAAAAGTCAGAATACGATGGGGGAGGGGGAAGGGGAAGGAGTACACGCAGGCAGGTGATTGGTGAAACCAGATGAGGGGGATGAAGAAAGAATTTGGGAGGTGGTAGGTGGAAGTAGTAAAGGGCTGAAGAAGGAATCTGATAGGATAGTGGACCATGGAAGAAAGGAAAAGGAGGGCCTCCAGAGGGAAGTGATAGGCAGTTGAGGAGAAGGGGTGAGAAGAAGAAACAACGAGGAATAGAAAAGGAGAGAAGGAAGAAGGGGGAGGAATCACTGGAAGTTAGAGAAATTGATGTTCATGCCGTCAGGTTGGAGGCTACCTAGTCAGAATTTGAGGGGTTGCTCTTCCAACCTGAGTGAGGCTGCACTGGGAACACTGAATAAAATAGATGACACTGACAGACTTGCAGGTGGTGTTGCCTCAACTAGAAAAATAGTTTGGGGCCCTCCCTGTATGATGGTGAGGGAGGTGATGTAGGCTATAAGCATGTGTATGCCGTATAGACAATAGGTGCAGGAGTAGGCCATTCCGCCCTTCGAGCCAGCACCGCCATTCACTGTGATCATGGCTGATCATCCGTAATCAGTATCCAGTTCTTGCCTTATTCCCATTACCTTTGATTCCACTATCTTTTAAGAGCTCTATCCACCTCTTTCTTGAAAGCATCCAGAGATTTGGCCTCCACTGCCTTCTGGGGCAGAGCATTCCACATGTCCACCACTCTCTGGGTGAAAAAGTTTTTCCTCAACTCCATTCTAAATGGCCTACCCCTTATTCTTAAACTGTGGCCTCTGGTTCTGGACTCACCCATCAACGGGAACATGCTTCCTGTCTCCAGCATGTCCAATCCCTTAATAATCTTATATGTTTCTATCAGATTGCCTCTCATCCTTCTAAATTCCAGTGTATACAAGCCCAGTTGCTCCAATCTTTCAACATATGACAGTCCCACCATCCCGGAAATTAACCTTGTGAACCTACGCTGCAATCCCTCAATAGCAAGAATGTCCTTCCTCAAATTTGGAGACCAAAACTGCACACAATACTCCAAGTGTGGTCTCACCAGGGCCCCGTACAGCTGCAGAAGGACTTCTTTGCTCTTATACTCAATTCCCCTTGTTATGAAGACCAGCATGCCATTAGCTTTCTTCACTGCCTGCTGTACCTGCATGCTTGCTTTCAATGACTGTATACTTTCACAACCAATACCATGTCAGGTGCTTTACCCTCACTGATTGTTGAATCATAAGTATCTTTCAAGTGCACAGTCCTATTAGTCTCAACAAGTTATTCAAAAGTCCTGACGAAGGGTCTCGGCCCGAAACGTCAACTGTACCTCTTCCTATAGATGCTGCCTGGCCTGCTGTGTTCACCAGCATTTTTTGTGTGTTTAATTCTTTTTGATAACCACTGTAAATATTATAGTTTTGAGCCTTACTTGTACAGGACCTAATGTATATTCTGATGAAATAAAATGTAATTGGACATGACAATTAATTTGATGAATCTGTGCAATTACCAAAGACAATATAAAATTCAAGCTGTCCTTAGACTTGTAAATTATATTTTTTTTATTTAAGACAAAAACATAATTAAACAGTCTGTCTCAAGTAACCCCTTAAATACACCTAAAAATCAGTATCAAAAGTGCAACAATTTATAATTTAGAGTAATTTTTCAATATATACATACAATATTATGCTATCAAAGAACATACATTTTTCTGTAGAAATTTTTTTCTTTTTTTTTATGCAATATACAAAATATTCAGCTGTGCCCCGAAGAACTTCATGACTTAAGACACAAATCAGTTCCATTATTCACCGGTTACATTTCCCTATCACCCTGATTTCTGATGGCTAATATGCAATGTTGTAGTACTTTACCAAACTATGCACCATCTGACTGCAATACAATAGCCAAATTAGTTCAAAGTCACTAAAATCTACATCCAAAACATTTTGTTTCACAAAACCCGAGCAAACACAGGAACAAATGCATAATGCTGCAATATTCTAAAGATATCTCATTCTACCAATGATTTTGTTTTTCTTTTATTTAATTGAAGCATTCCTTTATTTTAAAAACAAGAGAGTGACTATTAAGTGTACAATCCTACCAAAGTTAAAAGTAGGGAGGCAGAGAGGAGGAAGCAAAATGCATTCAATAGAATGTCATGGCTTCTCTATTCCTGAATCCCAAAAATGTGTTTTAATGCAGGGATAAAAGGAAATTGAAGTACTGTTAAGTCCAACAGACTTAAACGAAAAATAACATTTTTAAAGAAAAAAGCTAATTGAGACTTCAGCTACTACTTTATCTACTTAGAAGCCAATCAGTCTGAACAGGCCCTGTCCCCAACTTAACATCTTGCCACAATAACATGATACCATACCTTTCTGAAGAAACCTAAACAAAAATGCTAAGGGCTAAATGGCATCAATCGTAAAGACCACAGCATTTCCTGAGGCAACAAGCATTATTCTAACAGCTAGATGTTCTCTGATTAATTAAAGTTTTCTTTTTAGCAGCAGATAGACATTCTTCATTGGATTTCAAAGTATCAATATGAAATACTGTACAAGAGAAAGGTGGTAAAGTCCTCCACCTAGATTATTCAAAACAGTGATTCTGGTCTTAAACCCTAGGTTAAAGTTTTTGCAGGCCACTTTAAAATACATTTTAGGGTGAGTATAGTATGCTCTCATATCAATCATAAATGCTTGGATCCTGTTAAATTAAAGGGTAACAAATCTATCTTCAAATTATAGGCATGCTTCGGACATCTAATCAGACAGCATCAAACCTTGATTCAGAAACATGGGCTGGTGTGCATCATTAGGAGTAGCCAGGCAGCGATTTACCAGGGGTGATTGATAAGTTCATGGCCGAAGGTAGAAGGAGTCAATTTTAGAAAACCTAGCACATTTATTTTTCAACATAGTTCCCTCCTACATTTACACACTTAGTCCTGCAGATGAGTTACATGCACATGCAGTTCAACGCTTTGAGTGATTACGCAGGAAGTCTGAAGTTAAAACTCATCTCCTTCTACCTTAGGCCACGACTTATCAATCACCCCTGCTGTGGACACTTTCTGGAGGTCCAAGATCCGTATGCTCCACAACCGCTGAACTAAGTATGTTGAAAAATAAATGTGCTAAGTTTTCTAAAATTGACTCCTTCTACCTTCAGCCACGAACTTATCAATCACCTCTTGTACAATCAAGTTTGATTAAACTTACTCAATTTGAAACTAATAAAGGGAAGGGGATAGTTTTACAAAGAAAACCTGCCAGTCATTTATAGCAGTGGTCCCCAAGCACCGGGCCACGAGGAAACGATATGATTTGGCGATATGAAATGATATGAGTCAGCTGCACCTTTCCTCATTCCCCGTCATGCACTGTTGAACTTGAACACCCCCCCTCCCACGGGTCGGCCGGTACCGTCCGCGGTGCGCAAAAGGTTGGGGACCCCTGATTTATAGGAATTGTATAAACAGCGTGCATCAATTCCCATAAACAGAAATGCAAAACAGTTCCAAACCTATATATGCTGTGTAAACAGGGTCTTCAAATATTACATTCATCTGTGACTGTGAGTTCAATAAGTGCATGGGAGCACAAACCATATATTCCAGGCAAAATAGTCAGTTACTTCAATCACCACATTGAAGAACATAAAGTAGGAGAAATTTTAAGATGACAAAGAATAATTTTACAAAATAGTGAGCAAAGATTTACAGGAACTGAAATAGTAAATAGAAACCAATGAATCTTAAAATGATTAATCACATTATTTATATATTATATACAACTGAAAATAATTAGTGCTCACTCCAATATAACAGAACAGTAGGGGGATTTCATTCTACTAAGGCATTTAAAATATGATCTTATTTACTTTTTCATTATATATTTGCATGGAGACAAAAACAATTGGAATTATCTTTATAACACTTCGCCACTTTACAATTTCTCTGGGATACGAAAAGCTATTAAAAAAGTATTTTAATTTGTTGACACTACAAAATTGTCTTTATGTTGTATTTACAAGGCCCTATAACTCTGCCATTGCTCTTGCCCTGTATTTAACATCTACACATATAGGATGCTTCTTGCGCATTAGACAACTCAGTAATCAGCACCAGATTTTTGTTAACAAAAAGTTCAGATGTATGATTAGATGGCAATATTTTTAAAAAACACTAAAATTTAATGCAACTTAACACCAAGACTTCCAGAATATTACATATTCAACTTGTGGAAATTGAAAAGAGACAACTGCAAGACTAGATGTTGGTCAAGTATTTTGTTTTGTAAGAAAGAGATTCAGAAGCCCTACAAAAATCCACAATATCATGTTAGTCTTTGGTGACAATTTTTGCGCAAACTCATTATGATCAACTGTCATCATTTTTGGTCAATTTTTTGAAAAAAAAAATTTCAGTAGTTCCAAAATTTGAGGATGTAAAAATTGCCTAACGTAAAATGCCAACTGGATGAAACCAGGGAAGATTAATCAGGTCAAATATCAGTTCACTTTGGTTTCATTCATATGCATTTAGCATGCATCACCTTCAATTATGTCAGACTTGAGCTCTGGAACCAACATGTTAGCACCAACTCAGTGGCCCACTCACACAAGCAACATTGCTGCTACTCATTGCAATGCAAATTTTTACATGAGTAAAACTGCTTTCATCACAAAGGATATTTTTGATTTGCCATTAAAATCAGTATGACTCTAGTGTAACTGAAACTCCATAAGCAAGATGCAATGTTCTTCCATCTTATGCTTCTTCTGAATGATCCCAGTGCCTTGATCTGCAAGGGTCAGCATTTGGAAGTGAGTGAGATGGAACTGTTCTCTTGCACTCATTTAATCCCTGGACTGGTAGAAAAGGATATAACCAGATTCAGAGGTCTTTGAGATATCAGAAGTCAATCCATAGAACTCCTCAATGGCTTGTGCATCTATTTTCTGTTGGATAGATAGCAAATTATATTAATGGAGAAAGTGCAGCAGAGGAGCTATGCTTAACCCTAATAGCTCAGTCTACCAAAATAGTCATAAATGATTAATCCTAAACACAGTTGGTGTAAGAATGAATCACAGAAAGGCTTTTATCTAACATAGATAATCTGCATTTCTTTTTATTAAAAGTCCTCAAATTAACAACCTACTGGGGAATTTTTTAAAAAATCCACGGGAACAGGAACGTACGACTGGCAAACAAAACAGGACATTGGAAAGTATCACACATCAAAGTTGCTGGTGAACGCAGCAGGCCAGGCAGCATCTATAGGAAGAGGCGCAGTCGACGTTTCAGGCCGAGACCCTTCGTCAGGACTAACTGAAGGAAGAGTGAGTAAGGGATTTGAAAGCTGGAGGGGGAGGGGGAGATGCAAAATGATAGGAGAAGACAGGAGGGGGAGGGATAGAGCCGAGAGCTGGACAGGTGATAGGCAAAAGGGGATACGAGAGGATCATGGGACAGGAGGTCCGGGAAGAAAGACGGGGGGGGGGTGGTGACCCAGAGGATGGGCAAGAGGTAAATACAGAGGGACAGAGGGAGAAAAAGGAGAGTGAGAGAAAGAATGTGTGCATAAAAAAGAGTAACAGATGGGGTACGAGGGGGAGGTGAGGCCTAGCGGAAGTTAGAGAAGTCAATGTTCATGCCATCAGGTTGGAGGCTACCCATACGGAATATAAGGTGTTGTTCCTCCAACCTGAGTGTGGCTTCATCTTTACAGTAGAGGAGGCCGTGGATAGACATGTCAGAATGGGAATGGGATGTGGAATTAAAATGTGTGGCCACTGGGAGATCCTGCTTTCTCTGGCGGACAGAGCGTAGATGTTCAGCAAAGCGGTCTCCCAGTCTGCGTCGGGTCTCACCAATATATAAAAGGCCACATAGGGAGCACCGGACGCAGTATATCACCCCAGTCGACTCACAGGTGAAGTGATGCCTCACCTGGAAGGACTGTTTGGGGCCCTGAATGGTGGTAAGGGAGGAAGTGTAAGGGCATGTGTAGCACTTGTTCCGCTTACACGGATAAGTGCCAGGAGGGAGATCAGTGGGGAGGGATGGGGGGGGACGAATGGACAAGGGAGTTGTGTAGGGAGCGATCCCTGCGGAATGCAGAGAGAGGGGGGGAGGGAAAGATATGCTTAGTGGTGGGATCCCGTTGGAGGTGGCGGAAGTTACGGAGAATAATATGTTGGACCCGGAGGCTGGTGGGGTGGTAGGTGAGAACCAGGGGGCCGATTTACAAGTTTGCAAAACTGCTCAGGAAAAATTCCAACCCAATGAGTTTTCTACTAATGATATATTCAGAGAGCAGCATCAACAACGAATGCGTCCTTTACCAACCTCAAAGATTAACTTCATCATTCAAGAATGCATCTCCTCAAATTTGGCTGTCCAAGAAGTTTGTCTCCATCTTATATCATGATGTATCTTATACATCATGATATCATTCCAATCTGGTCCAGACTTTAAAAGCCAGTCCCTATGCTGAGTGATACCAAGATACATTATTGCACCCCTCCACCCCACCAACATATTTCCAAATCGTTGTTACAGCAATACTGCATCCCAGTTCCAGCAAGTCAGGCACTCTGCAGGACAAATGAGAAGCTATTCAACCTACTTTGCCTCCACTTCAGAACCAAATTTTAGACATCAAGTTGCAAAACATATGCATGAACGCATACCTATGATGGAACTTCAAGTCATTATTAATTCATTCACTGAAGCATTCAAGCAAATGACTCTTGTATCCACAAAACAAAGCACCTCTACCTATCTGCCAATACTGTACGAGACTGGCAAGGCCCTGGGAAAGCATGCAGCACTTCCTATATCTCACAAGTCATCTGCAGTGAAGACAGATAAATAAAACTCATTATTGCCTGCAACCTGTCTTTGAAAGAGTGTTTTGTACACCAAAACACCAAACCCTACAATAAGCTCAGTCTATGTGGCAGAAAGGAAACCTGCATTTCTGTACACTTCCAAGTCAGTGACTACCTATAGAAAGTATCTCAAAGCTCACTAGACCAACACTGTCTTCATAAAGTCTTCCAAATCTACTAGCAGGACAAGTAAACCAATGCCAGAATTATTTGCCAGGCCAAAATCAGCAGAGGTCTCAATAACACTTTAAGCTACAATGGAAAGACCATATCATTCACAAGCCAGCACCATTCTCCCTATTCAGAAGATGCTCTCAAAGAATCTTTGGCAAAACTACTAGATCCCCACTAATCCATGCAAATTCATAGCCCACAACCATTAATAACAGAACAGCAAACTTTCAAAACAAGACTAAAAATATTATGCAATACAAGAACTATTACTGTCCATAGGATCTCCATTTCAATATCAGAAATATGATATTTGCATATTAATTACTCCTTACAAATTAAAAGCATATTAATGTATTGCGATAAAAATCACTACAGTAACACTCTTCTACTAGTTCCTATTTGGCCTTGCTATTCTGTGTTATTAAATTGTTGCTCCCACATGACAGCGTGCAGCTCAAGTGTGCATTCTGCAGTGACGTTTCTCCAAAAGGTTAAAAAAAATACTTAAAAACAGACTTTTAAAAGATATCAAAACACAGATGTTTAAATTTTAAAACAATGAAGCATACCCCTATATAAATGTCATGCTAGATATCTCGTGTACTTTTCTTCAGAATAAACAAAATATTATTACCTATGCATGTAAGGGATGACTTCCAATTGCACTACGTGAATTACTACCAGAAATGCGAAATAATAACAAGATGTTTACTGCTTCATCTTTAACTTTCAGGTTTAGAACTATACTTTGAATATTTGCCAGACCACTTTGAAACAAAACTTTTTCGAAAGCTGCAGGGCCACGTGGATTGGAGCTGTACAGAGGGAACCATTCTGCACACCATAACTGCGCCAACTCTGAAAGAGCTAAAAGCTGGACCCTTGGCATTTCTCAAATGAAACTGGGGCTGGGAGTTGCCGGTGGGGTGGGGGGAGCGGGGAGAGGTGGCCAGACCAGAAGAGGGAAGGGGGAGGGGGAGGAGGCCAAGTCAGCAGTGGGAAGGGGGGAGCAGGGAGGGACTAAACCAGCAGAGGGAAGCTAAGGGAGGGGAGTGGTGGCCAGCAGAGGCAAGTGAAATGAGGGGAGGGGAAGTGGCCAGGAGAGGAAAAGTCAGGGGTGGAGGGGGAGGGGGAGGTTGGCTGGCCAGAAGAGGTAATGGGTGGGGGTTGGCTGGCCAGGAGAGGAAATGGGGTGTTGCTGGGTGTTGTGGGGAAACAGGTGGGGGGGGAGGCAGAAGAAATGCTCATCTGTACACCACTGTTGTAACGTGTGATTATTTGAGTTATTGTCACCTTTATCTTTATGGATCTGTTGATCAACTGGTGGATAGTCTGTACTTGTATTTACAAATTCTGGTAGCATAATACACCACTATGATATTTCAGAATTTCCTCTGCTATTCATAACCGAGCCCCTGAACAGTTCTTAAGCAGTTCCCAAGAATTTTTATGCTCTAGTTTAGACGTTTGCCTCAACATGCTATGACAGGTATGTATTCTGTTGCTCTCATAAGAATAACAATCGTTGAATATAAATTACTTCAACATAAAATAGGGATAGCTTTTATGACCCCAAAGTTCTGTTTCTTAAACTATTAAGAAGTCTCTTTTTATTCTGCATGCATCGTTTAAATCATTTTTGACAGGGCACATGCATTCTGCATGTTAGACTATTTTTTTCTTTACCTCATTTTCCCCTCGCTCAGGTTTCTTTGGAAAAAAATATAGAAATTGATACTTTATAATTTAACGAAAGTACTGTTTCTGATCCTGAATGTAATAGTTAATTAGCATTAAGTGTCTGCAAATTCTGATACAAAACAGTTTTAATCCAAATTTCAACTACATAGCAAAAGTAATGTTTGGAATAACATTAATATTTGTGAAACTCATTGTTCAGAACTGGATTAGTAATAGTTTCAGAAAACAAACTTCAATCATATTCAGTAATAACTGCAATAAACATACCTCTACAATATCATCATCGAACAGCAACCAGAAATCATGGCTCTTCACTATTGCAATGTAGTGTCCTCTGTTAGGACCACTGATCAAAAGAAATAATTGACATTATTAGTGGGGGAAAATGCACTTCAAAATTCTCATAACTTCACATAAATTAGCTAACAATTATTAAAATTTGCAGCAAAACCACATCAAGTGATAAAGAAATTGCCTTTAAATGTTAATCGGTCCAATTTATCTCCAATTCCATTCCCATTTTGAAAATCTGGCAGGTTAACTCATGAACTACGGTCAAAACACAGTTAACAGAGGCATTCAAAGATGAAAATGTTCTCTACAGATGCAAACAAAGTTTTAAGAATAATTTAATTCACTCAACACAAGAGCAACATCCCTCTGAGAGCACTGTGGAGCCATGGGACATCACCAACACAGCTCTGTTAAAAGTGTGCCCAAGAAACTAATTACACTTCTAACCAGATGTTTCTAGTCGGTTCGGCATAGCTGCAAGATTCTGGAAACTTTTTTTGAAATGACTGAATCACAGTCAAAAGAAATCCAGTAGAGCTAATTGCCACATCAACGTAAAAGAGCTGTATTCCAGAGGCAAAGTAAGCATGTCTGTTCTTCACATCAAGGCAGCACCAATAAAAGTGAAATTAAGGGGAATATTTTCCACAGGTCATAACCACTGCAAAGAAAGATGCACTTGTAGAATTTCTTCATTGCAGCATCCTAAGCACAACCATCTTCAGATGCTTCATCGGTTGTCTGCACTCTAAGAGCAGGTTAGATGTTGGAATATTAATTGATGATTACAAACTGTTCAATTCCATTCACAGTTCTTCAGTTTAATGTTAGTGCTTGCTTGTATGTAGAGAGATTTATCACGATGGCACGGCTGAAAACTGTGATAGTTAATATTTTCTACCACACTGCCTTCTTCAATGCCAGAGTCAAACTACCTACTCATGACATTCAATGGTATTACCATTGTTGACTCCATTATCAATATCACCACTGACCAGAAATTCAACTGGATCAATCACATGAGTATTACTATACAGATTTAGTTTTCTGCAGCAAAAACAACTCAGATTATAATTTCACCATCTACAAAGCACAAGGCGGAAGCATGATTGAATACTTTCCACTGCATGCATGAATGCAGCTATATCCGCATTCAAGGAGATAAACACCATCCCAGACTACCTGTGAATTCAGTATGGTATTTACAAAATTTAACACACCATTACTGACAACTTTCCTCAAAATCAACCCTTCCATGTAGTAAATGTCAACAGCAGGCATATATTATTTGTAATTCCCCAAGTCATGCACATCCTGATTTTGAATATATCCTATAGTACCATTCCTTCATCTTCACTAAATCAAAATCCTGGAACAATTACTACAAGGGTTCAGTAATAAGGCTCAGCACCACCTTTGAGGGCAATTAGGGAGGAGCATAAAATTTTGGTTTTACTAGTATCCTCCACAACCCCTGAGGAATAAAAACAATTAATGGTGGTAAACAGAGATTGGATTAAAGGATAGAGATCATTAACAAAAACAGTGTTAAAGTTAAGATAAATTACTGAAGCCATTTAAACCAAAATTCAAAAGCAAATTTAAGCATTCAACATCAACTAATCACCCTCATGTATTCTTTAGGTGCCAGTTTTTCCTGTGCTTTGGCTTTCCTCCTGACTGACACAATGCATTCTCGTGTGATTGCGAATTGGTCAATGACTTATAATGGAGAAGGGTACAGAGGCCTTGAAAACCGACCATGAAGCAGCAAGCACCTTTTGCCTTTGCTGACTAACAAACAGTCAAGGGCACTGGTAGGACCATGAATACTAATACCCTGAAAGAATGAAGTAAATACATTCTCTACAAAGACAATGCCTAAATAGCAATATACTGGAGAGCAAGAATGCCACAACACTTATGGCCAACCTATGTGATTCAGAAACTACAGATTGATTTTATTGATTCAAGAAATGCAGATATCTCTAAGGTAAGATTTTCTCCAGGGGTTGTGCTAACGTGGTGCTAGCTGGGGCTATAGCAGAAATTGCAATAGCCCCACCATAGCACCACCAAGAAATTAACTGCAGCTGCTTTGCTTTCTCTGTATAGTTTTGAATAGAGCTTGTTTCTCCAGTTGATCTAGTGAAACAGCGCCCCCAATTACCATAGCACCCACGCAGCAATAAAGTTATAAACTCTGTCAGATCCACCCTACACTGCTGCTTATTCGTTCGTTGTCAATGTCTTGTCGTTGCTGTCCTCAGATCAGTTAAGCTGATCTAAGATCACTTAAGGTGGTGATGTCTCTCACTCTCATTCACACGAGAGATTGATAGTATACATCCAGGCGCAGATCCATGGTCTCGCGAGACTAACGGATGCCACACTCGCACACAAGCCAGCGTCGACCTCACACGTGCATTATTTTGGCCGGCGTGGAAAACGGATCGATTTTTAGTCAGAAAACGACTTCATCCAGAGGAATCAGTGGTGTCTCAGCCTGAGCATGTCTTAATTGAAAGTGACATACAGAAAGAAGTAAGTGGGGATGAGAACGACAGCAGTTCACCGGAGTGTGAAGGCGAAGTAGAGGAACAAGAAATGGAGTGGGATTCGGAAGAGAACGTGGATGAAGCTGCTCTTAGTGCGAGTGGGAATACTGTTAGCAATGTTAGCCAGCAGCCTGAGGAGGGACACTGCTGGCCAGCATTGAAAAAGTACCCTTTGCAGCAGTTTGGCAATCAGCAAAGGAGTTTTATTCGTGGCTGGTTTGACCTGTACTCCTTGCTGGAATATTCAATCACAAAAGATGCTACATTCTGCTTCGCATGCAGGCATTTCCTGTGTGGAGGACATGGGTTCCATTCTGAGTCTACTTTCACTGTCACCAGTTATCGCAACTGGCGGAAAGCTTTCAAATCCCTTACTCACTCTTCCTTCAGTTAGTCCTGACGAAGGGTCTCGGCCTGAAACATCGACTGTACCTCTTCCTAGAGATGCTACCTGGCCTGCTGCGTTCACCAGCAACTTTTATGTGTGTTGCTTGAATTTCCAGCATCTGCAGAATTCCTGTTGTTTATGTAAGTGCAGCTCATAAGTTTGCGACGGAGGCATGGGCCGAATTCAGATTGAGAAAACAAAATGGTTCAAGATTGGGAAATATGCTTGATAAAGGACATGCAAAGATAGTCCAAGAAAATTGTGAGTACATGAGAGCAGTGGTTGAGTCTCTTCGCTATACTGCGTGCCAAGGCACTGCCCAGCGAGGACACCGGGAGGTTGATGGATCTGGCAATAGGGGAAACTTTGTTGAGTTGCTCAGTGTAATTGGGAAGTTTGATAAGACTGTAGCTAAAAAAAAAAGGGGACAATCCTGGAAATGCAAAAAACACCCACCACGATATCCAAAATGAAATTATGGGTATTATAGCAGATATGGTCAGACGTCAAATAAGTGCAGAAATCAAGGAGGCTGGATATTTTGCCATCATGGTGGATGAAAGTAAAGACTTGAGTAAAAAGGAGCAAATATCAGTGGTGGTGCCGTATTTGAATAATGAAACAGTGCTTGAAGAATTCTTGCACTTCACTCCAGCCGAAGGGTTGGACGTAGAGTCGCTTCTTAAGAGCATTGAACAGACATTCGCCCAGTGTGTTATTGATAAGAACACCTGTATAGGTCAGTATCGGTCCTCATGCGAACGGAGTTTCTCTTGCCTCAGACACGTCAAAAACTACTTAAGGAATAGCAGCGGTGATGCTCGGAACAGCAACTTGGCTCTGTTGGCCATAAACAGCCTGAGGACCAAGGCACTTGACTTCCAGAAAATCATTGATTCTTTCGCCACCAATCACAACAACAAACGGATTGTGCTTCTCTGAAAACATTAATGGCCAGTGCAGTTGATTTTTTAAAAATTTGGGCCAAGACTAATGCTGATTATTGTTATTATTATTTTGTGGTGGATACCCCATAGTCCTTATGTTTCCTGCAAATCCTAAAATATTACATTTACTGCTATTAAGCCTACTGGTTTTGCTTAGACTTCCAAGCGGTGATTCTGTTGATTTTTGTTTTAAATTCAGTAGCCGAATTAATTGAGGTATTGCATGGTCAGAGTACGATTTGTCCAACTCCTGGTAAAGCCTTGCATCTGTTGTTTGCCTTATTTGACTTTAATAGCGGTGTATCTTTTGGCATTGCTGTCTATGTAACGCGAACAGCAGTGGGTTCGTTTTGTGTTTTTCAGTTGAAAAGCACGCATTTGACACTGATTGCGGGATTGGTGCGTGATTCACATTGTCCACTGTTGCTCGGATGCTCTGTTTGTTCTTTTTGTTTATGCTCCATGTAGCCCAGGTTGTCTTGAATGCCGTTGACACTGTAACAGTTCACTTCTATATTAGATCTATCAATTGCTGTTGCTTGTGAATCAACAGAGGCATTTATAGTAGGCACATAGTGCTTGAAACTGACTTTTTAACGCCTCGCGTCTGGCCTTGTGAATACATATTACCATACAGTGCATCCCTCAGCACCATCACTAAATCATTTTGCCCCTCCGTAGCACCAGCAAGAAAAAATCTCTGGTGCTGCCACTGATTTTCTACCCGCCCTCCCCCCCGCCCCCACAATCCCTAATTACAGCTGACTCTATTAAGTCAATTCAGAGGACAGAAAAGAGTCAACCACATTACTTTATCATATTCTGAGACCTGAGCTATATATATATTTTTTCCCATAACTATGCTTTTGGCTCGCTAATGTGTATGTTTTGCACTTTGGCCCCAGAGGAACGCTGTTTCATTCTGTTGTACTCGTGTATGGTTGAATGACAATTAAATCTGAATTTGATTTTATTTGAAACAACTTGCCTAGATTAGTTGGGAGTTGGTAGTAGAAGATTTGGCTTCCTGAACGCCATTCATGAACCCAATAGATTTTAAGCAGTTTCAGGGTCATCCTTTTGATTGCAGTTTTTTTCCCCTCCATTATTTGTAGTTTAATTCCCTGGATACAATGGCATTTGACCTTGAGTCTAGAGATCACGATCAGATCAATAGCCCTTACTTTTGACTATTAGCCAATAACTGAGGGACTACACTACCATGTTTTTGTGCAGCAAAGCTAGTACAGCTCTGCATGTTATTCCTGAGATTAGGTGCTCTGATTTCGTCCCACATCCCAAAGAGATGCATGGTTTGGTAGGTTAATTAGGCACTGTTAACTGCCCTTAGTGTGTAGGAGTCAAATATAATCTGGAGGTGGTGGGGTGGAACTGGGAATGTGAGAGGACCAGACAAATAAAATTCACGTAGGATTGGAATAAATTGGTGTTGGGTAGTGAGTCATATTCAACAAAGCAAACCAGTTTTCTGGAAAGTTTGCTGATGACCAGTTTTTAAAGTATGCAAAATTGTTATATCCACTTTCCAGCTGTCCAAATGAAGTCCTCATCCAAGTTCTCCACAGTAGAGTTCCTTGTATCTCATCCCCTCAGCTACGTTTTTCACAGCACTTATTGCCAGTGATTCACTGTATGGTTTTCCTACCTCTAACCCAACTTCATGTGCAGAAAATAACAATATTTGAGCTGGAACTTATGAGCTACATATTAAATCACAGTATGACTTCGTCTTCATTACTTAATAACCAGACTGTACTCACTAGATGCCTGAAAACAGAAAAAGCGTTATGCTGAGAGTAAGCACGGCGGTGTGAAGGGGTGAATGGAATGAGAGACATCTCCTATACCATTACTGTTTACAAATTAATTTTATTTATTTATTGAGATACAGCATGGAATAGGCCCTTCCGACCCCCCCAGATTTTACGCAGTGGTAATCATTTACCAAAATTATCTAGACTCTGGACAGGTCCCAGCGGATTGGAAGACAGCAAATGTCACACCACTTTTTTAAAAAAGGATGCAGGCAAACGACAGGCAACTATAGGCCAGTTAGCTTAACATCTGTAGTCGGGAAAATGCTTGAAGCTGTCATTAGGGAAGAAATAGTGAAACATTTAGAAAGGAGTGGTTCCATTAGACAGACGCAGCATGGATTCAGAAAGGGCAGGTCCTGTTTGACAAACTTACTGGAGTTCTTTGAGGACATAATGAGTGCAGTGGATAGAGGGGAACAGGTGGATGGCATATACTTGGATTTCCCGAAGGCGTTCGATAAGGTGCTGCACAAGAGACTTATAAATAAGATATGGATACATGGAGTTGGAGGAAGTGGATTGGTTAACCAATAGAAGGCAGAGTGTTGGTATAAATGGGTGTTTCTCAGGTTGGCAGTTAGCGGTGAGTGGGGTGCCGCAGGGGTCGGTGCTGGGCCCGCAGCTGCTTACTATTTACATTGATGATTTGGAAGAGGGAACAGAGTGTAGCGAAGCAAAATTTGCTGAAGACACTAAACTGAGTGGAAAAGCAAATTGTACAGAGGATGTGGAGAGTCTGCAGAGGGATATAGATAGGTTAAGTGAGTGGGCCAAGGTCTGGCAGATGGAATACAATGCTGGTAAATGCGAGATCATCCACTTTGGAAAGAATAACAGAAGAGCAGATTATTGTTTAAATGGTGAAAGATTGCAGCATGCTGTTGTGCAGCTGGACTTGGGACAGCTTGTGCATGAATCGCATAAAGTTGGCCTGCAGGTACAACAGGTTATTAAGAAGGCAAACGGAATGTTGGCCTTCATTGCTAGAGGGACTGAATTCAAGAGCAGGGAGGTCATGTTGCAACTATACAGGGTACTGGTGGGGCCGCACCTGGGGTACTGTATGCAGTTCTGGTCTCCATACTTGAGGAAGGATATACTGACTTTGGAGGCAGTGCAGAGGAGGTTCACCAGGTTAATTCTAGGGATGAAGGAGTTAACCTACGAGGAGAGATTGAGTGGCCTGGGACTATACTCTCTGGAATTCAGAAGAATGAGAGGGGATCTTATAGAAACATACAAAATTTTGAAAGGGGTAGATAAGATAGTAGGAAAGTTGTTTCCATTGATAAGTGAGATTAGAACTAGGGGGCATTGCCTCAAGATTCAGGGGAGAAGATTTAGGACGGAGATGAGGAGAAACTATTTTTCCCAGAGAGTGGTGAATCTGTGGAATTCTCTGTCCAGGGAAGCAGATGAGGCTTCTTCACTAAATATATTTAAGATCCAGTTAGATAGATTTTTACATAGTAGGGAAATTAAAGGTTATGGGGAAAAGGCAGGTAGTTGGAGCTGAGTTTATGGACAGATCAGCCATGATCTTACTGAATGGCGGGGCAGGTTCGATGGACCGGACGGCCTACTCCTGCTCCTATTTCTTATGTTCTTATGTTTACTCTAGCCTAATCATGGGATAATTTACAATGACCAATTAACCTACTAACTGGTAGTTAAACTAACTACTATGTACTAACCATTACGTCTTTGGACTGTGGGAGGAAACCAGAGCATCAGGAGGAAACCCATGTGATCAAGGGGCAAACATACAAACTCCTTACAGGCAGCAGCAGGAATTGAACCCAGGTCACCGGTACTGTAAAACGTTATGTTAACCACTACACTACTGTGCTGCCAGAAGAAGCCAAGTGATGAAGACAAAGCAGAATTAAAGGAATAGGTACAAGTATATCATTGTCTTCAACAACCTGTCTCTTGACTAGCACAGTTACATTCCAGTTATGACAGGTATACACCAAGTTTTTTTGAATGTGATAAAGCCTATTCTAAGCCACAGAAGTGTACCTCACTAGTCAGCAAATATGAAAAACATTCATTAACAACAGATCTGGATGAACTACCTATTAAAGTTGAATAGCTGAGTGTGTGTAAGGTCTCTAGTAGTGGCAACAGTGCAACATGTGGAGGGCCTCACAAATGTTAAAAGGTATAATGGCTAAAAAAGATGGCTGTTAGATCAGTGGGAGCAGTACACCAGAAGCATTGAGTAAGATTATTTGTGAAGACTTCATATCCTTCCTTGGCCTCTGATGCAGTCATAACTGTTCCAATTTTGACCCACATACTCTCACTTAAAAGCAGGTCAAGCCGTTTTAGCCCCATTAATTAGATGTCACTGGCCCAAGTTTTATCAACTTGTCCCATAAGTGGACGAAACTTGAAAGCAGGCACTTTGTGGAAACTGGGAATATCAGTGGAACAGCAGTAATGTGAAAGTGTTTGTCCCTGACCCATAGAGATTATCAGCAGGTGATTGGTGGCAAGGTGATTCACCGGAGTGCTAAGAGCTGTATTGCAATGAGTAGCACATTGGACTTGAGGAAGTATTTACTAAGAAGTTATCATATTTTGCATCCAGGTTTACAGCACACCTTACATCTACTTCCACAGATGTCTCCTTCACTTCTTTTTCAACATTTGACTGAAGGTTCTTGGGTCCCCAATAGAAAAGCTACTTCCTAACTTGTCAACCAAGGCCTCAAGTGCCACACTGAAATCCAGGCTGGCATAACTCTCACCAGTTTTTCACCATTCTTTTAGTAATCTGTAAAGACCTTGGAATACTTTCCACCATCTACTCCATTCAAGTGCCCATGCTCTTTAAGAGTTGTACACTGGATTTGATCAGCACAAGCCATCATAAACTGCACAACAATAAGTCCCTTTGGGATGATGTACTAAAACAATTAATGGTACAATTTGTCATAGCTGGAAGTGGAGATCATGATAATCAGCAGGTAAGATGAATTCTGTGTACAGTCTGCCCTGGTCACGAGTGCAGGTTAGAACCACGCACTATGATTCTACTATGCTTTCCAGCATTTATCAAATAGGAAACCTTTGCAACTGAGTATGTGTCTTGCCTGTGAGATTCTGCTGTGATGAGCAGATTATAGCTCACCTAGATCACTGTGGTATTTTTAATTATTTAGAGATACTGCACTGTAACAGACCCTTCTGACCCAGTGAGCCTGCGCCATCTAATTACACCCATGTGAATATTTAACCTACTAACCCGCATATCTTTGGAATGTGGGAGGAAACCACAGCTCCCAAGGAAACCCACAGTAACGGGGAGAACATATACACTCCTCACAGACAACAGCCAAGAATGAACCCAGGTCTCTAGTGCTGTAAAGCGTTACACTAAAGTTACACTACCATGCCGTAATTGGTGACAATCAATAGATAGTAGTCTATTGTCCTTATTTATATATCAGATGCAAATTGAAAATGAGTGAAATGTGAATGTTCTTTGCATTTAACAAAGTATTCACTCCCCTATCTCAGCATTATAAAACAAAGTTGGTGCATGTACAATCACATAAAAGCAGAGACTGTCGGAGTAGTTGTAACATGTTAGTCATAGGAACTTTTGAATCTTGGTTCAGAGCAGATTCACTACTACTTATGGTACATTAGTTTCTTGATCATCACTCCCTTGCATTTCCCCTCCCAATTTCAATGTATTCCTTCTCCCCAACCTTTCTACTACCACTGCCGTCTCCTATCCTCTCAATCCAGCTGCATTATGTCTTCTCTCTCCCATCCTCGTCACAGAGTATTACTTTATTCTTGCTTCACTTAGGTGGGGCATAAAAGAGGTGAAGTGGGAGATTGCTGCTGGAGATAAAATGCTGCAGACAAAGTGGAAGATACAGCAGAATTTTGCAAATAAAGAGTAAATGTTTTTTCTTTGTATTCTTAAATACAAATGGCATGGCAACAATGGTCTGCATTTGTGCCTCTAATCTCAAAAGTTTTTCTAAGAGCCTTATTGTCAGGTTAAAGGAAATATTAACTTAAATATCTAGAATATGGTTTAAGGAGTGGCTGGACGGTCAATAGAGAGTTAGAGTCGTGAGCAATTTTAACAGCTTAAAACACTGGCACCAATGATTCAGAGATTAAGATCAAGCATGATCATGAGGCCAAAAGTGGAGCAGCATTGAATTTGTATATAGCAATGTCTAAGCAATAGAATAGAACAGAAAGGCCATGGTGACATTCTGCTTCACATTCCAATGGCCATGTGAAAACTAAATTACGACTTGGATGAAGTTGTAAAAGTCATTATGAGAAATATCAGTAACTACCAATAGAGAGTTTCTTGGGAGAAACCAGAGGTAATGAGAAGGTTCCATCATTAGGGACCCTCACAACCCAGGCCACTGCTGCCATCAGAAAAGTGGTACAAGAATCTCAGGACTCTCAACACCAGGTTCAGGAACAGTTATCGCCTCTCAATCATCTGCTCTTGAACCAAAGGGGGATAACTTCACTTGCCCTATCATTGAAATGTTCCCACAACCTATGGACTCACTTTCAAGGACTCTTCATCTCATGTTCTTTAAATTTAATATTTACTTATTTTTGTATTTGCACAGTTTGTTGTCTTCCTTACACTGGTTGAACTCCCACGTCGGTGCGTTCTTTCATTGATTCTACTATGATTATTATTCCATTATGGATTTATTGATTATGCCTGCAAGAAAATGAATCTTAGTGTTGTCTATGGTGACAAATATGTACTATAATAAATTTACTTAGAATTTTGAAGATTATAGGTTTGTAAAAGTTACATAGGAAGAGGAAAAGCTATTGAGGGATCTGAAAACAAATGTGTTGTTTAACTGGAAAACAATGGGATTAATGCAAAACCAAGATTCAATTCATGTTAGGCTTCTGGCAGCAGAGCCTTAGATGATCTCAACTTTAACAACGATCATATGCAGTTCATCATAATAGAAGAGAAAGACATAAATAAGTGCTATATCAGCAATTTAGAACAGCGGTAAATTAGAACATTATAGAAATTAGAAAACCTTAGTATTGGCCTACATACATGACTAATACCCATCTCAGGATTAAACAAACAAGACTGTGAATAGTCTGATGCTTTTCCAGCAGCTATTAGAAGGGATGGAGTCAGCAGCTTGGGAGCAATGGCTTCAAGTCTTTTCAAAACTCAGCTGGAAGCAATATTTATTCATCCTTGATAGAATACTAAAATAGCAATCTCTAAACAACAAAAGGATTGAGAAAGATTGTGATGGATTGTTGGTTGGTTTTAGACCGTAAGACATTGGAGCAGAATTAGGCCAATCAGCCCATCAAGTCTGTTCCACCATTCCATCATGGCTGGTCCTGGATCCCACTCAACCCATAGACCAGCCTTCTCGCCATATTCTTTGATTTGGAGAAGAGGGATGCTTATGTGAGAATGCTGTTCTTTTTTCTACAGTTCAGCATTAAACACCATAATTCCCTCCAGGCTCGACAAGAAGCTCAGAGACCTCGGCCTTCACCCTGTGTAGCTGGATCCTGGACTTCCTGTCAGATGGCCGGCAGGTGGTAAGAGTGGGCTCCTTCACCTCTGCCCCTCTGACCCTCAACACAGTTGCCCTTCAAGTCCCCTCCTTTATTCTTTATATACCCATGACTGTGTCACCACCCACAGCTCCAATCTAATTAAATTTGCAAATAGCACTACACTGATTGGCCTAATCACAAATAATGAGGCAGCCTACAGAGAAGAAGTCATCAACCTGACACAGTGGTGTCAAGAACACAACCTCTCCCTCAATGTCGCAAGAACAAAGGAGCTGGTTGTGGACTACAGGAGGAATGGAGACAGGCTCACCCCTATTGACATCAAAGGATCTGGGGTTGAGAGGGTGAATAGCTTTAAGCTCCTTGGCATAAGCATCACCGAGGATCTCACATGGTCTGTACATACCAGCTGTGCGGTGAAAAAGGCACAACAGCATCTCTTTCACCTCAGACGGTTGAAGAAATTTGGTATGGGCCCCCAAATCCTAAGAACTTTCTATAGGGGCACAATTGAGAGCATCCTGACTGGCTGCATCACTGTCTGGTATGGGAACTATACTTCCCTCAATCACAGGACTCTGCAAAGAGTGGTGCGGACAGCCCAGCTCATCTGTAGATGTGAACTTCCCACTATTCGGGACATTTACAAAGACAAGTGCAAAAAAGGGCCTGAAGGATCATTGAGGACCAGTCACTGCAAACCACAAGATGTTCCAGCTACTTCCATCTGGGAAATGATACTGCAGCATTAAAGCCAGGAACAACAGGATCTGGGACAGCTTCTTCCACCAGGCCATCAGACTGATTAATTCATGCTGACACAACTGTATTTCCATGTTATACTGTTATACATAATATTTATTATAAATTACTATAATTGCACATTGAGACAGAAACGTAATATAAAGATTTTTACTCATATATATGAAGGACTTAAGTAATAAAGTCAATTCAATTCAATTAGTTCCCTGACCAATCAGGAAACTATCAACTTCTGCTTTAACTATACCCATGGACTTGACTCCACCACAGTCTGTGGCAGAGCATTCTATAGATTCACTACTCTCTGTCTAAAAAAGATTCCTCCTTACCTTTCTTCTAAAAGGTTACCCCTCAATTTTGAGGCTGTGCCCTCCAGTTCTGGATGTCCCCACTAAAGGAAACATCCTCTTCACATCCACCCCAACTAACCCTTTCAACATTCAGCAGGTTTCAATGAGATCCCCACACATTCTCCAAATTCCAGAGAGAACAGGTCCAAAGCTGCCAAATGCTCCTCATATGTTAACTCCTTCATTCTCAGAATCATTCTCGTGAACCTCCACTGGACTCTCTCCAATAACAATATATCAATACATTTATGGGGCCCAAAACTGTTGACAATACTCCCAGTGCAGCCTGACTAGTGTCTTATAAAGCCTCAGCATTATCTCCTTGCTTTTATATTCTATTCCCCAACCTGTAAATTAACCTTCTAGGAGTCTTGCACAAGGCCTCCCAAGTCCCTTTGCACCCCTGATGTTTGAACTTTCTCTCCATTTAGATCATAGGCTGCGCTACTGTTCCTTTTACCAAAATGCATCATACATATCCCAACACTGTATTCCATCTGTCACTTTTTGCCCATTCTTCCAATTTATCTAAGCCTTGCTGCAATCGTATTTCTTCCTCGCTACTACCTACCCCTCCACTCATCTTTGTATCATCCGCTAACTTTGCCACAAAGCCATCAATTCCATTATCTAAATCATTGACAAACAATGTGAAAAGTAGTGGTCCAAATACTGACTCCTGAGGAACACCATTAGTCACAGGCAGCCAACCAGAAAGGTCCCACTTTATTCCCACTCGCTGCCTCCTGCCTGTCAACCATTCCTTTATCCACGCCAGTATCTTTCCTGTACTTGTTAAACAGCCTCATGGGTGGCACCTTATCAAATACCTTTTGCTGGTACATATGAAAACTAGCAGTATTTTTGCATGAAGTTGCGAAGGTCTCCAAGTAAATGAGGAAAAGGACGACATACTGATCATTCATTGGGGAACGCCAAAAGTAATGACCTTGAGAGGTGGAAGATATGAACAGAACCAGGTAAGTGAAGACAATTCAATTGAGAATGACAAATAGTGGAAAGACACTGCAAATTGTGCCTAAAGCTGCAAATGAATGAGAAGTATGGGATGGGAATGGAATGCTGAGCTATATTATTCTTATTAGTCACTTATGAAATACTTGAAATTATAAGTTTGATTCTGTGATAAAGCAGGAATACGACAGCACTAATTCAAAAAAAAATCAAACAAAACTGTGCAAATATTTAAAGCTATGCTTAGTAGTGAAATGTAGGTTAGAGATGGAATTTTTTTGCACAAAATTGAAATGAGTTAAGATTTCTATTGAGAAAAGTGACCAAGGAATATCTTGAGGGACAATGCCTAAGTGTCAGCTTACAAGTGGACCAAGAATACAAGCTTGAGGGGCAAGTATAGTGAGAAAGGGATCAAGGGGGAAATGTGCAGGAGCAGAATTGCAGAAAGATTAAATTTAAGCTTGAACTGGAAAGGAGATCATTACATATTTGCTGTGTTCTTACCTTCCACAGTGCACTACTACAGCAACCAGGTCATACATTCTATCTGGATTCGTAGCATCCCCTGATGTGTTGAATAATCGGAGTTCCAAAGGAAAGACTACTCTGTAAGATAACTTTGTGTATCGATGTAACTGATCCATATATTTAAATCTTTTCAGATGAAGAGCTAAAATCATAGGAAGCTTTTTTACTTTCATCCTGCAAAATGACAAAGAAGGAAAAGTGACAAATGCTACAATACAAAAAGCTAACATTTTAACATAATCTCAATGTCTGTGTTCGAGTCATCAGTTTAGGCACAAAATGTTTTCTATGTTTATATTATACACCTAAATTGCTTAACCACTGACAATTATGGGGTCTCCGCTTTCATCCTCTCCATTCAAGTAGCATATGCTAGTACCAAGGTTCAAGGTGCATGTTGCCAATCTAAAGCTATGACCATTAGACACGAGTAGAATCACGCCATTCAGCCTACTGAGTCTTCTCTGCCATTCGATCATGGCTGATTTATTATCCCTCTCAACCATATTCTCCCGACTTCTCCCCACAACTTTTGACACCTTTATTAATCAAGAACCTATCAACCTTTGCTTAAAATATAGCCAATACTGATGTTGTGAACAGATCTGTATGGCATAACTTTCATTCACATAGGAGGAGCTAAGGATACTTCCTTCTACATCTAACAGATAAACATCATTTTTAAAGTTCAACTTGTTCCAATAAAAGGAACTTAATTTCCTTCTCTAAAATTATTTAACACAGTATTTTAATAGAATAATTTCCATTTCCTCTTTTACCAGGAAACAAGTTTTATGTATTCAGCAAGTAGCAATTAGTTGTTAAATTGAAAGTATACTCAACATTGGGCACGTGGCCAAGTGGTTAAGGCACTGAACTAGCGACCTGAAGGTTGTGAGTTCGAGCCCCAGCCGAAGGAACATGTTGTGTCCTTGAGCAAGGCACTTAATCACGCATTGCTCTGCGACGACACTGGTGCCAAGCCGTATGGGTCCTAATGCCCTTCCCTTGGACAACATTGGTGTCGTGGAGAGGGGAGACTTGCAGCATGGGCAACTGCTGGTCTTCCATACAACCTTGCCCAGGCCTGCGCCCTGGAGAGTGAAGACTTTCCAGGCGCAGATCCATGGTTTCCCAAGACTCAACATTAACTTAACTATGCACACAAGTGAAATGATTATTATGTGTAGTTTATAGTAGTGGATACACCCCAGTCCATCACAGGAAAAGCCCTCCTCAGTTAAGCACATCTACAAGGAGTGCTGCCACAAGAAAGCGGCATTTATCATCAACCCCCACCATCCAGGCCAAACACACTTCTCATTGCTACCATTGAGGTACAGGAACACCACCAGGTTCAGGAACAGTTATTACCCTTCAACCATCAGGCTCCTGAACCAGCCTGGATGACTTCACTCACCTAACACTGAACTGATTCCATAACCTGTGGGCTCACTTTCCAGGACTATACACCTCCTTCTCAACATAATTTGTTTATTTATTTGTTATTTGTGCTTTTGTACTTGGACAGTTTTCATTCTTTTGCATATTGATTGTTTGTCAGTCTTGTTCGTGTACAGTTTTTCTTTGATTCTGTTGTTTTTCTACTGTGAATGCCTGCAAGAAAATGCTTCTCTAGGTAGCATATGGTGACATATATGTATTTTAATAATAAATTTACTTTGAACCTTAAAGGTACACTTGCATTCTATTTGTATTGATGGAGCGACCCAACTTAGCACAGAATCTGAACTTTAAGAAAACACTACAGAGGAAATTATCCTTGATCCTCCACTCTAAAATTTCCAAACTCATTTGCGTTCAATTATATTTCTTACAAGAAGGTGGAGAATCAGAGGCACAAATCTACAAATTCCTAAAATTTGCTCAGCATCAGCAAATGTTAAGGGTAAATCATTGACCTCACAAAGTATATTTGTAGAGTGATCAGATCAGGAAAAAAGTGTTTGTCATCAAAATCACTACTTTTATGCTGACTATTTCCTCAGTGTAAAGATAACTGAAAGAATGTCCCTCTCTGGAAGTGGCTAAGCTCTCAAATTAAAGTCAATGATTCAGAGTATAATTTTAAATCAAACACAGTAGACTAAATTTGAAATAAAAACACTATTTTAAGATGGTAACCAGAGTTATGTATTTTAGGAAAAACTTGTTAATATGAGATAACATTGAACCCAAGACAATGCAGATTAACTATTTTATCCAGTACATTGGTGCTGCTTCTGCAGGCATACAGAATTTGAAAACTTCAGTGCATTCACTGCCAATTTCCACTTGGCTCTTTTTTTTTACACTATCTCTGTTTTCTTCCCCTTCTGGACCTCTCTGCCTCTATCTGAAGCCATAGCCCAGCCCACAGACTCCTACAGCTATCCTGATTATACTTCTTCCCATCTTCAAAGTTCAGAGTAAATTTATTATCAAAGCACATATATGTTATCAAATACTAATAGAAGATTTATTTTCTTGGAGGCATTTACAAAGATATAAAATAGAAGTTTTCAAAAAAAAACTATATAAACAGACAAAAAGTGACAAACGCCAATGTGCAAACGATGACAAACTGCAAATAAAAATAATACTGAGAACATGGAGTTGTAAAGAGTCTGCGAAAGTGAGCTTGTAGATCGGAGAATCAATTCAGAGTAGAGCTGAACAAAGTTATCCACACCACGTCAGAAGCCCAATGATTCAAGGGTAATAACTGTTCCTGAACCCAGTGGTATCGGACCCAAGGCTTCTGTACTTCGGACCCAATGGTAGAAGTGAGTACAGTGCATGGCCTTAATGGTGGGATTTTCGATGATGGATGCTACTTTCTTGTGACAGCTCTCCATGTAGATGTACTCAATGGTGGGAGCACTTCGCCAGGCAGACAGTCTGAGGAATATTGATACTGACTGGAATCACCTGTCTTGTAAAGACACTACCCCGAAGGCAGCAATGGGCAAACCACTTCTGTAGAAAAATATACCTAGAACAATCATAGTCAGCCGGCTGGTGGTGCAATGACATTGGCGCCGGACCCGGGCGTGGAGGTTCCCGGGTTCGAGACCAGTCAGGTCCGCTCCCAAGTACGCGTTCCATCTGTGCTGGGTTGAGTGTCGAGATCGCAACTCGACCTCGTAAAATGGACGGGAAAAATACTGTGAAAATGTCTGTGTGAGGAGTGACACGTCACACAGTCTCTCTCTCACTCCACGCCTTGTAAAAGCCATGAAAAAGACATCATTACGGACGTACACGCAGACGCACAGACTCACGCACGCTGGCACACACCAAAAAAAATCATAGTCATGAATAAAGAAAAGAATCAGATTAAAGATAGATTGAAGACAATGATCACCCACATCATGATGATGAACTTTAAAAACTAGTTCTGAGACAAAGATTACTTCAGATGAGTCTTGAATAAAGATCAATATGGAAATTAAATCCTTCAAAAATATTTTTGAATAGATAGAATACTTACATCAAAAGAAAATACAGTTAAATGAAATTAAATGAAAAACAAGTCAGTTTCCTAGAAGGTGGTTTCCAAAAAACTATTTGCTGTAAATTGTACAGCTACCAATGAATATTTAATACACCAGCTTTTTTTTTGTATTACAGTTTTCAATGTATTCAGTTCCACATCACCAACATGGTGACAACAAAGCAATTTTAAAAATCTGCAGAAACCAAGTAAAACTAAGACCTCCCTTGCTTGCAAGGTGCAAGAATCTCAAAAAAAAACTGGGAATCAGTAAAATGAGTACTTTTGTGTTACATAATGTGTTTCCTTTGAGGACCTGAGAGGAAATTATTTTTTAAAAGCAGGAAAACCTAACTGGACATTTTTGTCTGAAGATCTGTCAAATATAATCACGTAGTTTGGATAAGAAAAACATTATCTTTGCCAGAACCAGAAAGAGGGAAGACATCTTGTGCATGCACTTATGAATATAAATTCCTTATCTAAAAATAAATTAAAGACAGCAATTTACAAAACTGATTAAACTGGGCTAAATAAAAATTCTGTAACTGTATGCATTCAATTTTAGAGTCACTATTCCAAAAGTTCAGTTAAAGTTGTCCTTTATTTGCACATCGGATAAGGCAGAGAATGTGGTTGAGAGAGATAATAAATCAGCCATAACAGACTGGTGGAGAAGACACGATGGCCCACATGTCTAATTCTGCTCCCATGTCTTATGGTCTTACCCGATTTCCAATACTTTAGAATAACTGATTTAAATTAAATCTGAAAAAATATACAGAATCCTTGGAAAACCGCAAGATTTGAAACTCTGTACAGTTTACAATTTATGACTACTTCTTCCTCTGAGAATTGAAATTGACTCACTGCATAATATGTTAATAAATAATAACATTATTTACAGCACATTTATGGCTCATTGCAATCTTACCTTTTCTGAGCTTCTTGTTTACTGCAGCACACCTCACAGTAGTATTTATATTCACTACACAATGTCTCTGTATTACTAAACCCCCTGTGCAAAAAAACACAAATCTCTGTAATAATCTGAAATATTTAAGAATATAATTTTTCTTTTAAAAAAGGTGAAGATTAACTATAATTTTTAGAAGCTGTTTATAAAGCTCTGGTCTAATTATTTAACATGCAATATTTGTAACAATTATATGCTGCATTCTTTAAAAAAAACTACAAAGCTATTTAAACATTTTACTTAGCATACCTCAAGCAATGCGTAATTGAAGTGTTCTGCTCCACATCAACAGATAGGTCTAAAAAGTCTTCATCTTTGCTACTTACCTGTGAAGTAGGGACAATTTAATTACTAATAGCAGTAAGCAATAATGCAATAGTCTGAAATTATTGAAATACAATACATAATAGAAATTTCCCAGTGTTCAGTGGTTGGTTAAATGAATGGAAATTGAGTTCTGTGTTTAAAGCAAAACAAAATAAATCATTATTCAAACATACATCAAAAAGGGAATTCAAGAAAAAGAAAATGTGAAAAGTGCAGGGACATGGGATTACGTTAGATACTCTGATGTGGAGCTAGCACTGGCACAACTGAACAAGTAATATCCACTGGAATTCGTGCTACTATAGCCAATGAATAGGGTGCAAACATAAGCTTTTGACAATTATCTGACAAGTTAGTCATTCACTCCACCTGTTACTTCCTCATTCTTTGAACTAAATCAACATTCAAAAACAACAACTTGCAAATAATAAAGTTTAATCAATTTTAAAACTTCAGTTCACTGAACATCAAACTTACAGTTTCACAGTTAAGACACCTGGTTTCATTAGTCAATGTTCCTTGAAACATCTCATGTACCCAAGTTGGCTCCAGTACGTCATTGCCATTGTCGTCATTAATACAACCATTATGTAGCTGTCCGTTTTGCTTCTCTTGCTTTTTCTCTTCCTGCAGTATATCGGCAATAGTGTTTAACAGATAGTTCAGGAACTCATGAGCATCCTGCTGCATGTAATTATCAAAAAGTTCTGAAACAATAAAAAAGTTGAGTGATGAAGACGTCAGACTGTATGAATAGGGAGATTAACATGACGCAATAAAACTTAATTTAAACTACTCAATTTATACTACCATCTATGATCTTTAACAGTCAAGTCACAAAAATTAAAAACAAAAGATGCTGACAATATTCAGTGAGCCAGGCTGCATCTGCGGGAAAGGAAACAGAGTTAACATTTCAGGCAAAAGACCTTTTGTCAGAACTGGTCTTCAACCCAGAATGTTAACTTGTTTCTCTTCCCACAGATGTGGTCTGGCATGCTGAGTTTTTTTCCAGAATTTTCTGTTTTTTTATCTTAGCACACCTAAACATGGGCTGATTAATAGAAACAAATATTTTATATCTTGAAATTGCCAGGTATTAACTGCCTCTAACATAAATAATCTAATCACCTATCATTGACATCAAAAGCTCTACCATCACCAAGTTGCAGAATCAACACCCTTGGTTCAGAATTAACCAGAAACCCTACTGGATTGGTCACATTTATTCTGTAGTTGAAAGACAGGTCAGAGTCATTACCGTACAGTATGTTACTCAGCTCCTATAACACCAAAGCTTTTTCCACCATCAGGCATCACCATAGGCACAAATCAAGAATATAACAATATACTATCCATCTACCCAAATGCAGCTCAATGAAAACTCAAAGCACTCACCCAGGACCAAAAAAACCAAAATCCACTATTTTAAGCATTTGTTCCTTCCGACACTAGAACACCATGGCATTAGGAACATCAGATCCAGTAAAATTCAGATTACTTTGATTTGTGAACATGACTTTGCCTGGGTGGAAATCTCAGAGAAGCTTTGAGTAAGCTAACAGGTACAGATGCTCAAGGATGGTAGATCAGCCAATGCTTACGAACAGTCAAGTCTAAAGATTACAAAGATGTGGATAAGTATTTCAGCTGTGCTCAACAGGAAATAGAGGTGAAACCTAACATTGTCTTGGAAATGGAAGCAGGCCATTTTTGCGAAGGAAAGAATATGCAAAGTGTCTCAGACCGAGTTTGAATAGGAAAATAAGGTGAAAACATTTTGGACAGGTGGTGGAAAGAAAACAAAATAGGAAGAAAAAAAAACTCTTCCTTAAAAACTCAGGACTTTAGTGGTTATGTATTAGGAGATATAACTCCTATCAATACCTGCAAACAGATTTATTTTTCCACATATTGCAAAGTATAATAAATTCTCCATGGTCCCCCTGAGCTAGATACCAAAACATCATTAACATCATTATTTACAAACAATCAGTACCATTTATTAGTTTTTTTACTCAGAGACTGGGATATTCAGGCAATCTGTACTCCTCTGATTTATTAATTATTGTGCATCCAAATATTAAAATCAAGAAATTACTGCAACACCAAAGATAGAGAAATTATTTTCCTCAATGACCTGCCCAACAATCAATCATCCCCACTTATATTGTCAGTAGCTTTAATGTTTAATTTTAAATTATTGATCATTTATATTGAGTGTATACCTGGTAATGGTAATCAACTTGAAAAGATACAATTTCCTTTTTTTTAAAAAAAAATTACCATTTTCTTTTCGTAGTCTTGTTATGAATTTCTTGGGAGGTATTACACCAACTTTCTTCTTTTGTGTGGCTATGTTATGGAAGAGATCTGCCAAGCACGTGAGGAGATTTTCCTTTCTCCTTGGCTGATTCTTGTAGGCTAGAACTTTCTCTCGAAATGGTCGACAAAAATAAAGTGCCTGGAGGACTGAATTACAATAGCAGGTGTTCCCAAACTGAAACGAGAGGACAAAACTAGTTGAAATCTATCACAATGTAGTTCCAAAAGCTTGTTACTTAAAATACGTTTTCACAAAGTTGCACAAAAATATGTTCATATTTCAGGCATCCAGAAATTATTAATATTGTAATCAATTATTAAGTGAAACATCATTTTTAACTTTTCTTTCCAATCCAGGAAGAGTAAAAAGGATTCAAAATTCAAAGTAAATTTATTACCAAAGTACAATATACAACCCTGAGATTAATTTTCTTCTGGATATATTCAATAATTCTATGGAATAATAACCATAACGGAATCAATGAAAGACCACTCAACTAGGGTGTACACCCAGTGTGAAGTCCACAAACTGTGTAAATATAAAAAGAAATAATAATAATAAATATTGAAAACAAGAGATGAAGAGTCCTTGAAAGCCAATCTGTTGGTGCGGGAATGTTTCAGTGATGGGGTAAGTGAAGTTGAGTTATCGATTTGATTCAAGAGCCTGATAATTGAGGGGTAGTAACTGTTCCTGAAGCTGGTGGTGCAAGTCCTGAGGCTCCTATACCTTCTTCCTAATGGCAGCAGCATGAAGAGAGAATCAAGTCAAGTTTATTGTCATTTCGACCATAAACTTCTGGTACAGTACACAGGAAAAACGAAACAACGTTCCTCCAGGATCCTGGTGCTACATGAAACAACACAAAACTACACTAGACTATGTGAGACAGCACAAGGCTACACTAGACTACATAAAACAACATAAAAACTGCACCAGACTACAGACCTGCACAGGTCTACATTAAGTGTACAAAACAGTGCAGGGCAGTACAATAATTAATAAACAAGACAATAGGCACAGTAGAGGACAAATTACAATATAATAATAATATGTAGATGTCAGTCTAGACTCTGAGTATTGAGGAGTCTGATGGCTTGGGAGAAGAAACTGTTGCACAGTCTGGTCATGACAGCCCGAATGCTTCGGTACCTTTTGCCAGATGGCAGGAGGGAGAAGAGTTTGTGTGAGGGGTGCCTGGGGTCCTTCACAATACTGCTAGCTTTGCGGGTGCAGCGTGTGGTGTAAATGTCTATAATAGCAGGAAGAGAGACCCCGATGATCTTCTCAGCTGACCTCACTATCTGCTGCAGGGTCTTGCGATCAGAGACGGTGCAATTCCCGAACGAGGCAGTGATGCAGCTGTTCAGGATGTTCTCGATACATCTCTGTAGAATGTGGTGAAGATGGGGGGTGGGAGATGGATTTTTCTCAGCCTTTGCAGAAAGTAGAGACACCGCTGGGCTTTCTTGGCTATGGAGCTGGTGTTGAGGGACCAGGTGAGATTCTCCACCAGGTGAACACCAAGAAATTTGGTGCTCTTAATGGAGAAGTTCAATGTTCAGCGGAGAGTAGTCGCTCTGTGCTCTCCTGAAGTCAACAACCATCTCTTTTGTTTTGTTCACATTCAGAGACAGGTTGTTGGCTCTGCACCAGTCTGTTAGCCACTGCATTTCCTCTCTGTGTGCTGACTTGTCGTTCTTGCTGATGAGACCCACCACGATCGTGTCATCGGCAAACTTGATGAAGTGATTCGAGCTGTGTATTGCTGCACAGTCGTGGGTCAGCAGAGTGAACGGCAGTGGACTGAGCACACAGCCCTGGGGGGCCCCCGTGCTCAGTGTGATGGTGTTGTTGGAGATGCTGCTCCTGATCCGGACTGACTGAGGTCTCCCAGTCAGGAAGTCTAGGATCCAGTTGTAGACGGAGGTGTTCAGGCCCAGCAGTTTCAGCTTTCCAATCAGGTGCTGAGGAATGATTGTGTTGAATGCTGAACTGAAGTCTATGAACAGCATTCAAACGTACGTGTCTTTTTTGTCCAGGTGGGTTAGGGCCAGGTGGAGGGTGGTGGTCACGGTGTCGTCTGTTGAGCGGTTGGGACAATACGCGAACTGCAGGGGGTCCAATGAGGGGGGCAACAGGGTCTTGATGTGCCTCATGACAAGCCTCTCAAAACATTTCATGATGATGGACGTGAGAGCAACAGGACGGTAGTCGTTGAGACAGGACACTGAAGACTTCTTCGGCACGGGGATGATGGTGGCGGCCTTGAAGCATGTTGAAATGACGGCACTGCTCAGGGAAATGTTGAAGATGTCAGTGAGAACATCTGCCAGCTGGTCTGCACATCCTCTGAGCACTCTGCCAGGAATATTGTCTGGTCCAGCAGCCTTCCGTGGGTTGACCCTGCATAGAGTTTTCCTCACATTGGCCACGGTAAGACACAGCACCTGATCATTGGGAGGAGTGGTCTTCCTCTCCACCACGTCATTTTCCGCCTCGAAACGAGCGTAGAAGTTGTTCAACGCATCTGGGAGGGAGGCATCACCAGCACAGACAGGTGATGTTGTCCTCTAGTTGGTGATGTCCTGAATGCCCTTCCACATGCACCGCGTGTCGCCGCTGTCCTGGAAGTGGCTGTGGATTTGCTGGGCATGTGCACGCTTTACCTCTCTGATGGCCTGGGACAATTTGGCCCTCACTGTTGTTAGGGCTGCCTTGTCGCCTGCTCTGAAGGTGGAGTCACGGGTCCTCAGCAGCGCATGCACCTCTGCGGTCAACCATGGCTTCTGGTTAGAGCGTGTAGTGATGGTCTGGGACACAATGACATCATCGATGCACTTGCTGATGTAGCTAGTCACTGATGCTGTGTACTCCTCTAAGTTGGTAGAGTCGCCATCGGTTGCAGCCTCCCTGAACATGTGCCAGTCAGTGTGCTCAAAGCAGTCTTGAAGAACAGAGATGGCTCCTGCTGGCCAGGTTTTCACCTGCTTCTAAAGTGGTCTGGAGCACCTGATGAGCGGTCTGTATGCTGGGATTAGCATAATAGAGATGTGGTCTGAGTAACCGAGATGGGGGCAGGGCTCTGCCCGGTATGGGTCGGGAATGTTCATGTAAACAAGGTCCAATATGTTTGCCCCTCTCGTTGCAAAGTCTACGTACTGATGAAATTTGGGGAGCACTGACTTGAGGTTCGCGTGGTTAAAATCTCCAGCGACAGTAAACAGTCCATCAGGGTGTGCATCCTGCAGTTCACTAATAGTCTCATACAGTTCACAGAGTGCCTCCATAGTATTAGCGGTGGGGGGAATGTACACACTGACTATAAGGACAGTGGTGAATTCCCATGGTAAATAAAATGATCTGCATCTAACAGTCACAAACTCCACCAGCGATGAGCAGTAACTAGAGACCAGCACAGAGTTCTTGCACCATTCCGTGTTGATGTAAATACACACGTCCCCACCGCGAGTCTTACTGCACAGAGTTGCATCTCTGTCAGCCCGAAACAAAGCAAGCCCTTCTAGCTGAGTGGCGGCGTCCGGAACTCTGTCGCAAAGCCATGTTTCTGTGAAAACGAAAGCATAGCAGACTCTGTACTCCCGCCAAGTAGTCCACTGGATCGGATGTAGTCCAATTTATTGTCCAGGGAGCGGACACTGGAGAGCAGAATGGATGGGAGAGCTGGCCGGCTAGGGTTTGTTCTTAGCCTAGCACGGACCTGAGTGTTGGAGCCGCTGATGACAGATGCTGCTTACCTGCGACAGCATTCCATGTAGATGTGCTCAATGCTTGGGAGGGCTTTACCCACAGTGGACTGGTCCATAGTCACTACTTTTTGTTGGATTTTCTGTTCAAGTACATTGGTGTTTCCATACGAAAATATGATGCAGTCAGTCAATGTAGACATTTGTTAAAGTTTTAGATGTCATGCCAAATCACCGCAAACTCCTAACGTGTAGAGGGGCTGCCATGCTTCCTTCATAATAGCACTTATCTGCTGGGCCCAAGCTACTGTTACATATTATGTATACATGCACAACTAACATTGTGCACAAGATAATTTTCTTAAGTTGTTTAAAAATATTTGGTCAATTTTTTAAATGCTTCATGTAAGCCACGTACAAATTACAAATGTTAAGATAAATGCATAAACTTAATAGGGCTACAATCAAGAAATGTATATCAGCCTACTAACACACTTCATTCTCAGAGCTTCTTGCTTCCACTGTGCCTTGTCCTCTGCAATTAACATGCTAAACTTGGATCTGCCCAATGCGATTGGAATAGATCCAAGTTTATCAGAGTATGTAGTGGAATTGGGACCAGGTGCTGAAGAATTTCAAGTGGGAAGAGGTTGACCTTTGGATAAATATTCCACCTACTCCTCTTAATTCAGTAAGAATGTTTTAATAAATATATTCTTTAAATCACAGTTAGGTGATGCAGTATTGGGTAGACTTGGTCATGTTGAATTCATGCTAATGCATCTTTTGTGTACATGCATGACTTTCTAGGTGGTGATTTTTGCATTAGGCATGTGTAAGTAAAGGCAGAAGACTTTAGCAGTGCATCATGGGAGCAGGAACTTAATCATGAATCACACAGGAAATTGTCTCCCTCAGACCGGCACAAATTAGTCAGGCAAAATTTCTTTCAAGTAGGGCAACTCTTCTCTTAAGCTATAATAATGCCAAATTGCTCGATCCCTAACTATTCAGCACTCCTCTTGAGGTTCGAGACGACACTAACTAAAAGTACATATTATGCTGTTATCATTAACCACCGGATTTGTTACAGCCCATGTGCTGAGGTAATCTGATAGTCCTCAAAATTCTAATATTTAGACAATATAAAGCAATGTTTCTTCAAGTCAGCGTGGTACAGAGCAATGCGTATTTGCAGCAGGTTCAGGAAATGCTGTAAAACGATAAGCTGGCATGTTGCCATGGTGTATTTTATAAATGGAACATACTGTAGACTGGGTGCTGAGTGAGAAGCTTTGTGGTAGGTGGATTCAAGCTTTTTCTAGTGTTACTGAAATTGCACTCAAACAAGTTGAAAGTATTCTTTCACAGCTTTACCTTGTATACAATGGAAATGATCAGGGGACTCAGTGACTCAGGTGCCAAAAAAAACCTACCTTCCCAGCTTTTCTTTTAGCCGCAGTGTTTATGTGGCTATTCCAGTTAGGTCAATACTAAAGCTCAAGAAGTTCATAGGAATCTCAGTCATGAAACTGTCATTAAACTAAAGATGTGGTTAAATCCTCTGTTGGGGATGGTCAGTGCCTTTCATGTGGCATGACTATTTACCATGTATCAACCCATGCCCAAGTTGTGCCCAGGTTTCTTCACTGCCTACAGCTGCCAAAATTGCTCTATTCATAAGCAAATTTCCTCATTTTAAGCAACACAGAAAATGCTGGACGAACTTTAGCAAGTTGGGCAGCATCTATGGAAGGGAATAAATAATCGATGTCCAGGACTCAGGTTGGAGGAGAAATATCTCATATTACGTCCAATCTCAGGTTCAAGGAGCAACACCTGATTTTTCGTCTGGGTAGCCTCCAACCTGGTGGCATGAATATTGATTTCTTTAACTTTGAGTATTTCCTCCTCCTTTTTCTCTTTTTCCATTTCCAATTCTGACCTTCTTACCCCTTATTTTCTCATCTGTTCATCACCTGCCTTTGGATCCCCTCCTCCTTTCTTTCTTTTTCAATAGTTTTATCAATTACTTGCATAGACGAATACAAAATACATTATGATATTATGGAAATAGAAACAAGATTGAATTGTCCCATAACTGTATATTATATTAACCATAACATTGAAAAGGTATATTTTATTGTAATCTGAAGCAAAATCAAAACTCCAAAACAAAACAGAATGAGGGGGAAAAACAGCTGTTTTGTTAAAGAAAAAAAAATCTCTAACATATAGTCGTAAATTCAAACATATAACAGCCACCATCATTGCTGACCAAATCAAAAATTGTGAAAGTAGTTCCAAAAAGGTCCCCATGATGTGAAAAACCTTGTCTAGGTATAGAAATAGCACACCTAATCTTCTCTAGATTTAAACATGACGTAACACCAATCAACCAATGGGCGTGAGTAGGCGGAGTGGCATCTTTCCATTTAAGCAACAAAACTCTTTTCTTTTCATCCATGATCCACTGTCCTCTTCTCTGAGAGGCCTCTTTATTCAGCCTTTTACCATTTTCACCTATCCCTTTCAGCTTCTTACTTCAAATCCCTCTCCCAGCTTCTTGTTTCATCCAGCCCCCACCCACCCAGTCTCACCTGTCACCTGCCACCTTGTAGTCCTTCCCCTCCTCCACCTTCTCATTCTGATGCTTGTTCCCCTTCCTTTCCAATCCTGATGAAGGATCGAAACCCAAAATGTCAACAACTGATTCCTCTCCATAGATGTTGCCTGACTTGCTGAGTTATGTATTGCTCAAAATTTCCAGCTTCTGCAGAATCTCTTTGATTTTAAGCAGTTGAAAATGTTTAAGGTTTGTCCATTTTCCTGATATCCTGGAGTTGAGGTGACTGGCTTCCAACCCCAATCATCTTTTTGTGAGATGAACATCTCTACTAAATCTAGAATTTTTCTCTCAGTTCGGACTGATATTAGTTTTACCTGAGCTCCAGGATGCCAAATATGTTCAAATGTTACTGTTATGTCATCACAGTCACTCTCACAGAAAGAATGTAGTTCTTTTATCCATGTTCGTACCATGGCTAAGGAGGTTTGGTGACAATTACTAATCCAAATAGATATATGGGTTTCTGCTACTGGATGGCATTGCCAGTGACAGCATCTCTTCTCTCCCCCCCCCCCCTTAATTCAGAGCAAACTGATGGGCAAGAAACTAGCTGGATTGAATTTATCCTCTTCCTTTTCTAATGGTCAAGGCATCGCTGGACAGTTTTGCATATTAGTAACAGTCCTTTACAGCCCAGAATGGCCAACTCTGGGGCACAAGTTGTCACAAGCCTGGAATTTGTCCCATAGACTCAGTGTTTTCTTTGTGCAGCTGGAGTGAATTAAATGGCTGAAAACTAATACTGATCACTGAGATGGATTATCCATCCACTACCTCTTACTGAAGATTGTTTCTTCAGACATATCCTTTGCACTTAAATACAGGGTAGTAGGGTCTACTATCAATGAGAATGGGGATAATTTTGGAGCCACATCAAATTAGTTCTGCTGATTTTGCATGGACTGCATCAAAACAATAGTACAATTTACCAGAAACTATAACCAAAATTTAACAAAGATTTCTTGATGGTTCAATAGGTAAATACATTAATTTGTCCTAGTCTTAACTGCTCCAACAGGCAAGAGTCACCTTTGACATCTAGTTTGCACTTGTCCTAATTATACTGATGATGGAAAATCATTAGTCAGCCAATAGCAATCTTGCTGGAATTTAACTTGCGTGATTAATGATGAGAGTATAGTGTTGACTATCAAGAAAGTTCATAACAGGTTCCATTAATATACCAGCTTAATCTTTAACTTTCCATTTTGCTCATGGAAAAGGAGGCACTTGGGGAAGCTCGGAGGACTGAACAAACACACTGAGGTATAGCATAGCATGACTGCTTTCAAAGGGGTCGATGGTGTTGAGGCTTAAAGAACTAAGTGGATAGTCTCATTTATACTCTATTTTTGATCTCCTGGAAACCCGTTTGAGGTCTGCTCTCTTTTCCCAAGTACTTTATCTTTTTTCTCACTCTACATGAGGTGTATGCTCCTTTCAAACAGTTTATTTTTGCAAAATACTGGATGTACTATTGAAGGTTCAGGAGTGCCAATCTAGAGTATTCTTTTCCTCATTGGAGGTACGACTAAATTACGTTTACCCTTTCTGCCAAATGAAAGTTCAAAAGTTTGAAATATCACCCAGAATGAAATCAAACTTTATTATTGATCCATTTATAAATTCTAGTTAAGAATCTCTTTAAAAATACTTCAATCACAATGATATAATTAGCATTGATCTGTTGGTGCCATTTTGAAATTTCAGATACTTACGTTGACTAAACCAAAATAATGCTCATTGACTGGAAACTGTTCAGGCCCAATCTCTTTCTCCAGAGCAGAGGCATTGATGCCCTAGGAAAAAGAAAGAAAAATAATTGTTTTGATTGACTGTAAACAAAGAAATCAAAGTACAAGCAGACTACGTTTCTGGAACATCCGAGGCAGAATTTGTAATTCGTGATATTTTCACACAGTATCTAAGGTTCAAAGTTCAGTGCAAGTATAACTTTCAGATTTTCCTGAGACGTAAGATGGTCCATTAAAGTGCTAGGTTTGCATTTATGTGAATTGTATCTCATTACTGCACAGGACTTTAATAAGCACAGAGCTACTTACAGTTCCACAAGGATAAATGGCAAGGGATTACTTATTTACACCACTTCAAAACTCAGCTGAAGAATGCTTCTGATGATGAACAAATAAACTAATTAAGTGTTAACTGTTTCCTCAACCAAAACTCCGGAATTTTTTTCAGATATTACTGAGCAACTACAAGACCCAATATACTGTTATAGTCACCAGAGTAAGCCATGTTAAAAACGTTAAACCATAACTCCCTATTCATATGTCTTTTAATATTTTTTGGGTGTTTTAGGACTTGAATCTTTGAACTGAATCTTCAATCCTACAAAAGCCACAGTTTATTCAGGTTCTGTTATCCTCAACCTAATTCGCACCCGCACTCCCGTTACCAAATTGCTCTCTAATTTACACAACTCAATTTTTACTTGCCAGGACCTGTGAAAAAATGTTTTCATTTTCCCTTCACCTCTTGATGTTGTCTCATTCCTGAAATTTATGTCACGTTGTGCCATGCTCAAGTGAAACCATCAATTAATTACTATTGTACTGAGTTAATTTGTTTCAAAGTTTGTCCATTTCCCTTTCCTCCACCTATATGTAGTAGCTTACTTGCACATTGCACAGAATTATAAAGAAAAGTCATGTTTTTTTTTCTTTTTTCCAAATATTTATCCACTTTCTCTTTACAAGCCTTTACAGAAGGATTTCAAAACGCAAACAAGAGGAAATCTGCAGATACTGGAAATTCAAGCAACACACACAGAAAATGCTGATGAACGCAGCAGGCTAGGCAGCATCTATAGGAAGAGGTACAGTCAACGTTTTGGGCCGGGTCCTGACGAAGGGTCCCAGCCCGAAACGTCGACTGTACCTCTTCCTATAGATGCTGCCTGGCATGCTTCATTCACCAGTATTTACAGAAGGATTTCTACTGGATGATTGAACCTCTGCAAGTACAGGTGTCCCCCACTTTTCGAACGTTCGCTTTACAAAACCTCACTGTTATGAAAGATCTACATTAGTACCCTGTTTTCACTTTCAGGTGTTTTCACTGTTACGAAAAAAATCAGCGAGCGATAAAAGGCAGCGCGCGCCCCGAGCAGCCGCTGTCCCCCAGATTCGGAACAGCATTGCTTTAACACGTGCCTGTGAGCAGCCGTTTGCAAGGTGAGTTCTGAGGTATTGGAAAAGCCCGAAAGAGCTCGTAAGGGTGTTACACTTAGCATAAAACTAGACATAATTACGTAAATGTTGGCCCAGATGAGAGGCGATGCAATCGGCACTGATCTGGGCCGCCAATTACGTATTGGGTGGCACCTAATTAATTAGCATGTTTATTTCGGCTTTTTTCTTAAAGATGTGCTATGTGCCTCCCAGCTACCGCTGGACCCTTGCATGCTTCGCGGCAATGTATCTGTCGGCAGCCTGGAGGGTGGGGGCCACTGCACCACCCAACCTCCGACGACTCAGTCTAACACACCATCAGTGTGTTCGGCAAGCTGTCTTCCCGATTACAGTAAGTGATACTACATTGTACATACATTATTTCTACTTTATATAGGCTGTGTATTTTTACGTGTTACTTGGTATGATTTGGCAGCTTCATAGCTTAAAGGTTACTGGAGAGCGTTTGCTCCGTGTTTTTGCCGAGAGCGCTTGCGTGAGATTTTCACTTCGGCGAACACTGCAGTAATGATTGTGGAAAAGTATTTCTACTTTATATAGGCTGTGTATTAATCATATGATTCTTGCTTTTACTATATGTTACTGTTATTTTAGATTTTACGTGTTATTTGGCATGATTTGGTAGGTTATTTTTGGGTCTGCGAACGCTCACAAAATTTTCCCATATAAATAAATGGTAATTGCTTCTTCGCTTTACGACATTTCGGCTTACGAACCGTTTCAAAGGAAAGCTCTACCTTCGGATGGCGGGGGAAACCTATAAAAACTTCTTGTAAATGTTGTATTTATTAGTCAGGAAACTATTTTTACGACTCCCAGCTAATAACTTACTAATTACAGGTTTCCCCCGCCATCCGAAGGTAGAGCGTTCCTGTTAAGCGTGCTATATCATTAGCAAACCAAATCTAAAACCAGGCAGTATAGTGACACAGTTAGTTAGCACTGGTGCCTCAGAGCTCTAGAGACTAGGGTTTGGCCTTGACCTGGGGTGCTGTCTGTGTGGAGTTTGCATGTTATTCCTGTAACTGCATGCATTTTGTTTCGATGCTCTGGATTCCTCCCACCTGCCAAAGACTTGCTAATTAGAAGGGTATTTGGCCTCTGTAAATTTCCTTAGTACAGGTGAGTGAGTTGGAGTTTATAGAGATATAGAAGGAAAACAGTGTTCCGGTATATGGCATAATCAATGTGGATGTGGTAGGGGAAAAAAGAACAATTTTCATTCTCAATAACTTTATAAATTCAGATAAGCAGTTCAAATCATACCAGAGGGAATAAAGTACCAGGTATTTTATTGGTATAGCCAATACCTGCTTGCAATAAGGCTATGTATGGTGGCAAGGCTAACTGCAACCAGAATGAAGATGATTGGGGAATTGGAGACACAAGAGACTGCAGATTCTGGTATCAGGAGCTACAAACAATCTGCTGGACAAAAATCACCAGATCAAGCAACATCTGGAGGGGGGTGGTTAAGAGGAAGAGAAATGGGAGGAGGGGAGTTTAAAAGAACTGTTGAAACCTTGCTAGGGAAATTTTTCTGTCAAATAAACTTGATGGCTACATAGCTACAGATGTCAGATCTACTGCTTAATGTGCTTGTATAATCCTCTAAGCATTGCAATTTCCTGGACAAACTACCTTTACTTTAGCTGGAAGTAGCTTCTGAAGTTTCAGCTGAAAACTTGTTTGAATTGCCTGATGAAAAAACTGGTTTTGAGAGGCCAGGAAATCCTTGTTTACTATGCTTGGTGTGGAGTAACAAATAAATTTACAGATTTTATCCATAAGTTCCATTTAGATCATATGTAGTAACAGCTATTCTACTAGATACAGTTGATTTTCTATTCACTCAGTCTGACTATCATATTAACGATCACAAACGCAAGAGAAGTAACTTGGCTATTTTTTTCCTGAAACAATAGGACTCATACTTCCTTACAGCACATACTTATTGGGCTGAACAATTCTTCCGTGCTGGATCTTAAAGCAATCCTGTTGATTCCATTTCACCATTAATTTACCTTAAACTATTCTCTCTCACATTCCCAACAACTCCTCATCCACTGACACCAAGGCTCATTCAGGACAATTCCCTTTCGTGTACAGACAGCATGCTACATCACAAACACGAGAACATTTGCAAACACGAGGAAATCTGCAGATCCTGGAAATTCAAGCAACACACACAAAAAATGCTGGTGGAATGCAGCAGGCCAGGCAGCATCTATAGGAAGAGGTACAGTTGACGTTTCCGGCTGGAACCCTTCGAAACGTCGACTGTACCTCTTCCTATAGATGCTGCTTTCCACCAGCATTTTTTGTGTAACATTTGCAAATGCTCAATTCCAAAGCAACACACAAAATGCTGGAGGAACTCAGTAGGCCAGGCAGCATTTATGGAAAACGAGTAAATAGTCGACATGTCAGGCTGAGTGCCTTTTTCAGGACTGGAATAGAAGAGAAGCCAGAGTAAGGTGGGGGGGAGGGGAGGAAAACGTATAAATTAGTAGGTGGTGGGTGAAAATGGGAGGGGGAGGAATGAAATAAATTCTACAAATTCACCACCCTCTGGCTAAAGAAATCTCTCTGCATCTCTGTTTTAAATGTACGCCCTTCTATCCTAAGGCTGTGCCCTCTCGTCCTAGACTCCCACACCATGGGAAACATCCTTTCCACATCTATTCTGTCTAGGCCTTTCAATATTCAAAAGGTTTCATTGAGATCCCCTCCCCAATCCTTCCAAATTCCAGTAAGTACAGACCAGAGCCATCAAATGTTCCTCATATGATAACCCTTTCATTCCTGAAATCATCCTTGTTAACCTCCTCTGAACCCTCTCCAATGCCAGCACATCTTTTCTTAGACGAGGAGCCCAAAAATGTACACAACACTCAAGGTGAGGACTCACTTGCCAGTGCCTCATAAAGCCTCAGCATCACATCCCTGCTCGTGTTCTTTATATAGGCATCTGTTAGTCTCGTGAGACCATGGATTTGCAACCTTGGAAGGTTTCCAGGGCGCAGGCCTGGGCAAGGTTGTATGGAAGACCAGCTGTTACCCATGCTGCAAGTCTCCCCTCTCCACGCCATCGATGTTGTCCAAGGGAAGGGCATTAGGGCGTGGTACAGCTTGGCACTGGTGTCGTTGCAGAGCAATATGTGGTTAAGTGCCTTGCTCAAGAACACAACACGCTGCCTCAGCTGAGGCTCAAACTAATGACCTTCAGATCACTAGACCGACACCTTAACCACTTGGCCACACGCCAACACAAGGAGGCCTTGTGTTCTAGACCTCCTAAAATGAATGCTAACATTGCATTTGCCTTCCTCACCACTGACTCAACCTGCAATCCTACAAGTTAGCCTTCAGGGTGTTCTGCACAAGGACTCCCAAGTATTTTCTAACCAGGGAGAAAGTCCAAAAGTCTGAGATGCACAAGGACTCCCAAGTCCTTGTGCATCTCAGACTTTTGGACTTTCTCCCTGGTTAGAAAATAGTCTACACATTTATTTCTACTACCAAAGTGCATGACCACGCATTTTCCAGCATTGTATTTCATTTGCCACTTCGAGCTCATTCTCCTCTGCAGCCTTCCTGTTTCCTCAACACTACCTGCCCCTCCACCAATCTTCATATTGTCTACAAACTTGGCAACAAAGCCATCTATTCCATCATCTAAGTCACTGATATACAGCATAAAAAGCTGTCCCAACACTGACCCCTGCAGAACACCACTAGTCACTGGCAGCCAACCAGACAAGGATACTTATATTCCACTCGCTGTCTCTTACCAATTAGCCAATGCACTAACCATAGAAACAGAGAAAACCTACAGCACAATACAGGCCATTCGACCCACAAAGTTGTGCCGAACATGTCCCCACCTTAGAAATTACTAGGCTTACCTAAAGCCCTCTATTTTTCTAAGCTCCATGTACCTATCCAAAAGTCTCTTAAAAGACCCTATTGTATCCGCCTCCACCACAGTTGCCGGCAGCCCATTCCACGCACTCACCACTCTGAGTAAAAAACTTACCCCTGACATCTCCTCTGTACCTACTCCTCAGCACCTTAAACCTGTGTCCTTTTGTGGCAGCCATTTCAGCCCTGGGAAAAAGCCTCTGACTATCGACACAATCGATGCCTCTCATCATCTTATACACCTCTATCAGGTCACCTCTCATCCTCCATCGCTCCAAGGAGAAAAGGCCAAGTTCTCTCAACCTATTCTCATACTGCATACTCCCCAATCCAGGCAACATCCTTATAAATCTCCTCTGCACCCTTCCTGTAGTGAAGTGACCAGAACTGAGCACGGTACTCCAAGTGGGGTCTGACCAGGTGCCAGTAACTTTCCTGTAATACCATGGGCTCTAATTTATTAAGCAGCCTCATGTGTGGCACCTTGTCAAAGGCCTTCTGAAAGTCCGAATATACAACATCCCCGTAAAGAGCTGGGATGTTGATTGATGAAAGAGATAAAGGGCTGGAGAGGATACAAGACAATGGAAGGAAGGAGAGGGGATGAGCACCAGAAGGAGATGATAAGCATGTAAGGTGGTAAAGTGAAAGAGGGAAATAGGAATGGGGAATAGTGAAAGGGGTGGGGAGGCAATTACTGCAAGTTTGAGAAACCGATGTTCATACTATCAGGTTGGAAGCTACCCAGACAGAATGCAAGGTATAGCTCCTCCAATCTGAGTGTTGCCTCATCGTAGCAGTAGAGCAGGCCGTAGACTGACATGTCGGAATGGTAATGGGAAGTAGAACTGAAACGGAAGGGCATCGGAAAATCCCACTTTTTCTGGCGTACAGAGCATAAGTGCTCGGTGGAGCAGCCTCATCAATATATAGGAGATTACCTCAGTCTCGTAGGTGAAGTGTGGGGAGAGTTATGCCTGCAATATGAACTATGTACAATCACAATATTCATTAGATACTGTATATATTCTATTAATTTACTGTATGTATTAGAAACAGAAAATCTACAGCACAATACAGGCTCTTTGGCCCACAAAGCTGTGCTGAACATGTCCTTACCTTAGAACTACCTAGGCTTACCCATAGCCCACAATTTTTCTAAGCTCCATGTACCTATCCAGGAGTCTCTTAAAAGACCCTATTGTTTCCTCTTCCACCACCGCTGCCAGGAGTCCATTCCACGCATGAAAAACAAAAGTCTGGTTCGAGGGATGACTTTCAAATAGATCGTAGTAAGGTAGCTGCTCTGCTACTTACGAAACCCTGAGCCCGAATTAGGTTGTCTGTGAGTATTTTAGCACCGGGTTCCCCATGAACATTGGGTGTGCTAAACAGGCTTAGAGGCGGCGCCCATCTGTCAGCGCTCCAGGCTAGTAGCAATGGCACTTCTTGCCGGCCGCACGAGGGGGCCAGTTACCTGAGGCCAACCAGTGATCCCTGGCGCTAGGATATTACTGCATTTAGGTAGGATTCTGACTTAGAAGCATTCAGTCATAATCCTGCGGATGGTAGCTTCGCACCATTGGCTCCTCAGCAAATGTCCAAACCTGTGATTCCTCTCGTACTGAGCAGGATTACTGTTGCAACAACACATTATCAGTATGGTAAAACTAGACTGTCTCACGTCGGTCTAAACCTATTAATTGAGCCACAAGGTAATATAGAACTTCGGTATACCACAAGGAGGTGGGGCGGCAATTAGTTCTGGTTGCCTCATTATAGGAAAACAGTGGATGCTTTAAAGGGGGTGCAGAGGAGATTTACCAGGATGCTGCCTGGATTAGAGATAATGTCTTGAGCGGAAAGATTGAGTGAGCTAGGGCTTTTCTCTTTTGGGTGAAAGAGGATGAGAGGTAACTTGATAGAGGTGTACAAGGTAAGAAGCATTGATAGAGTAGACAGCCAATGCCTTTCACCCGCTTCTCCCCCTCTCCCCTCCCCCCATGTAGCAATGGCTGATACGAGAGGGAATAATTTTAAGGTGATTTCAGGAAAGTTTATGGGGGAGGGAGAGGTAAATTTGTTTTGATAAGAAGGCAGTGGTAAGTGCATGGAATGAATGCACTCCTGATGGCGGTGGTGGACGCAGATACATTAGGGACATTTAAGAGACTTAAATCAGCACAGGGGTGAAAAAAATGGAGGGCTACATGGAAGGGAAGAATTAGATTAAACAAAGTTAAAAGGTTGGCACAACAACACGGGCCAAAGGGCTTGTCTATGTTCCAATGTGATTTTGGATAGCATTAGTGTGAATATTCAATTAATAAAAATCATAGTGTACATAGAACAATGTGATATGGGTAGCTATATGGGTGATATGTCTCTGACTTAAAGGAGAAACCAGCTTAGGGTAATTTCTCAGTAACCAAACCTTGACAAACTAGACTTCCAATATCCAGTTGATCCTCCTTTATTAGTTCAGAAATTTGCTGGCCACATAGGTAGGTTCCTCAAACAAGAGAAAATCTGCAGATGCTGGAAATCCGAACCACACACACAAAATGCTGGAGGAACTCAGCAGGCCAGGAAGCATCTATGGATGAGTACAGTCGAAATTTCAGGCCAAAACCCCTTCGGCAGGACTAGATAAAAAAAAAGCTGAGGAGTAGATTCGAAAGGTGGGGGGGGGGCAAGAGAGAGAAACGGCAGGCAATAGGTGAAGGCCATGGAAGAAAGAAGGTGGGGAGGGAGGAACACCAGAGGAAGGCGATGGGCGGACAAGGAAATAACATCAGAGGGGAATAGGGGATCCCACCACCAAACACATCTTTCCTTGCCCCCCCCCCCCACTTTCTGCTTTCCACAGGGATCGTTCCTTATGCGTCTCCCTTGACCATTCGTCCTTCCTCACTGATCTCCCCCCTGGCACTAACCCTTGCAAACCGAACAAGTACTTCATCTGCCCCTACCCCTCCTCCCTCACTATCACTCAGGGTCCCAAACAGTCCTTCCAAGTGAGACGACACTTCACCTGTGAGTCTGATGGGGTCATATACTGCGTTCCTGGTGTAGCCTCTTGTATATCAGTGATACCCGACATAGATTGGGAGACTGCTTCACCGAGCATCTACACTCCATCTGCCAGAACAAGCGGAATCTCCCAGTGGCTACCCATTTTAATTCCACTTCCCATTTCGATATGTCCATCCATGGCCTCCTCCACTGTTGTGATGAGGCCACACTTAGGTTGGAGGACAACACCTTGTATTCCATTTGAGTACCCTCCAACCTGATGGCATGAACTTTTGATTTCTCAAACTTCCAGTAATGCCCCCCACCCTCCCCTTCCTTCACCATTTCCCATCCCCTTGTTAAGTAACTGCCCACCCATCGCCTCCGTCTGGTGCTCCTCCTCCTTTCTTCCATGGCCTTCACTTATCACCTGGCGTTTCTCTCTCCCCTCCCCCCACCTTTCAAAACTACTCCTCAACATTATTTTCCTCCAGTCCTGCTGAAGGGTTTCGGCCCGAAACATCACCTGTACTTTTTTCCCCATAGATACTGCCTGGCCTGCTGAGTTCCTCCAGCATTTTTGTGTGTTGCTTTGGAATCGAGCATCTGCAAATATTCTCATGTTTGTGATGTAGGTATGTTTCTATTTTCTTTCTTCTATTAATATAGACTAATTCTTCTATTAGTACACACTAATAAAGTTTCAGATACATTGAAAACCTTGTTCATTAGTAATGATTTTTAAATTTTGTTTTCCTATTGTTTCTCTGTTCTTCCCCACTTGGTTTTCCTTTGTTCTGTTCTCTATAAGGGATATTGCCTCACTTCCCAAATAATATCCTATTTTCAACCTTTTCTTTAAATGTGACTTCCAAGCCACTCAGAGGATGTGATTACGTTTCTCCCATCCGCATGAAAGCCAGGTCACCACATGTTGAATTAAACCCTGTTAATCCTTTCCATTTGACTGTCTACTTCAATTATCTAGATCAGATCTTTTGATATTTCGTGTGGACAGTTAAACCAACTAAGATGAGGAAATTAAGTCACCTTGGAACTGCATCGGACAAGATCAACAGGCAGCAATTTCTAAAGGGTACATTACCTGCTGGAGCTTTACTACAACACAGTTTAATGGTCACTCTTACAGGCACCAGCCCTTTTTGAATTATAGTTATCTCTATCTCAAAGAAAACCAAGTACAAAAACTGTTTGGCCTTGCTTGTAAGATGCAGGAAAATGGTGTTCTACTTAATCATCCAGACCTCTTGTCTGCACTGCAATGATTCTATCTTAGTCTTTCTTTGTTCTATTCAAATGGTAAATAACCTAGCTTCTTTTATTGGAAATAAACACCTTATGAAACTTAGATTAAAATTCAAAATCTTGCCAATCAGGTCGCTACTCTAGGGGGAATTATTGAACAGAAATCAGGCTGTTTTCCACATTTTTAAGGAAAAGAATTATGCTTGCTCTCTCTTACACACAGTGTAGGCATCAACAAAAGAAGATTGTTACCTGCCTACTGGACTGACACACAGATTGGGAAAAATCACATCATCTGGACATATGCCTACATATTCTCAAAAGTCAAACAATGTAATGGTCAATTTTATATCAACATTTATGTTGATAAATCAAAGGAATTTAGCAAGAATCAGAACTAAGCCATGAAAAGATGAACCGCCAAACCCATATCAGGTTTCATTTTGAAAAGCCTGAAACACTTTCTCAGTCAAAGTGAAACAAAAGGGCATGGGCACATCATATGAATAGGCAAAGAGATCCCAGAAGACAATATAAAATACTGGAAGCACTCAGCAGAGTAGGTGAAGAAGTAGAGAACAATAAAAGAGAAAAAGAGAGAAATCAAAGGGAATGCTTGCAATAATTTGCAGAACAAAGTTGCCAGGGCAACAATTACTTTAAAAACCGGGAAGAGTCAAGGCCAGAACTGGAAAATTGAGAAAATAAGCACGGCCTGAAAGGAACAGAAGGATTGGAATGTCTGTGCTAGGGTGAAAATCAACAACTACTTTACAAACGAGATGGTGACAAAAGAACAAAAGATACAAACTGAAACAGAAAAAGGCACAGTCTCTTCTGTGGACCAACAGAAATGCGGTTACTTGAAACTGTTAAGTCTGAAAGCTTGAATTTACATAGATGTACAAGTTGTGCCTTAACATGCAGCATTATTAAATTTTAAAAGAAAGGACAATTTACAGCAGCAAAGCTGATGATCGGGTTTTAACTTACAGCAATACAATAATATTTCAATCAAAATGTTCTGTTTGCTGATCTCTGAAGAGCATTTCACAAATATTCTCTGGTAAAAGTCTTTCAGAATTCCATGAGATAAAATATTTTCGGCAAAAAAGTTACTTAAAATAAGAATTTCCTTGCATGAAAGATCAGTACAAATGTTAATTTACCCCGGCGCAGCCATGAGGAAGAGAGAAAAGCAATTTGATTATGTATTTAACTTGAAGCTGAAAGACAATAGTACAATAAATATAATGCTTGAGCAACACTGACAGATTATACAGCTGCAAGTACATCAGAAGGCACCCGTTAACTTAGCTTACTGGCGTATGGCACCATCAGCTTAGAACACAGAACAGTACAGTATGGGCCCTTCGGCCCACCGTGTCGTGCTAACCAACATTAACCTACTTCACGCAACACACATCAAAGTTGCTGGTGAACGCAGCAGGCCAGGCAGCATCTCTAGGAAGAGGTACAGTCAACGTTTCAGGCCAAGACCCTTCGTCAGGACTAACTGAAGGAAGAGTGAGTAAGGGATTTGAAAGTTGGAGGGGGAGGGGAGATACAAAATGATAGGAGAAAACAGGAGGGGAAGGGATGGAGCCAAGAGCTGGACAGGTGATTGGCAAAGGGGATACGAGAGGATCATGGGACAGGCGGTCCAGGGAGAAAGACAAGGGGGGGGGAAGGGGTATAGCCAGAGGGACAGAGGGAGAAAAAGGAGAGTGAGAGAAAGAATGTGTGCATAAAAATAAGTAACAGATGGGGTACGAGGGGGAGGTGGGGCATTAGCGGAAGTTAGAGAAGTCGATGTTCATGCCATCAGGTTGGAGGCTAACCAGACGGAATATAAGGTGTTGTTCCTCCAACCTGAGTGTGGCTTCATCTTTACAGTAGAGGAGGCCGTGGATAGACATGACAGAATGGGAATGGGACGTGGAATTAAAATGCGTGGCCACTGGGAGATCCTGCCCTCTCTGGCGGACAGAGCATAGGTGTACAGCAAAGCGGTCTCCCAGTCTGCATCGGGTCTCACCAACACACAGAAGGCCCTATTGGGAGCACCGGATGCAGTATACCACCCCAGCCGACTCACAGGTGAAGTGTCGCCTCACCTGGAAGGACTGTTTGGGGCCCTGAATGGTGATAAGGGAGGAAGTGTAAGGGCATGTATAGCACTTGTTACGCTTACAAGGATAAGTGCCAGGAGAGAGATCAGTGGGGAGGGATGGGGGGGACGAATGGACAAGGGAGTCGCGTAAGATGTGCTTAGTGGTGGGATCTCATTGGAGGTGGCGGAAGTTACGGAGAATAATATGTTGGACCCGGAGGCCGGTGGGGTGGTAGGTGAGGACAAGGGGAACCCTATTCCTAGTGGGGTGGCGGGAGGATGGAGTGAGAGCAGATGTGCATGAAATGGGGGAGATGCGTTTGAGAGCAGAGTTGATAGTGGAGGAAGGGAAGCCCCTTTCTTTAAAAAAGGAGGACATCTCCCTCGTCCTGGAATGAAAAGCCTCATCCTGGGAGACTGGGAGACCGCTTTGCTGAACACCTACACTCTGTCCGCCAGAGAGGGCAGGATCTCCCAGTGGCCACGCATTTTAATTCCACGTCCCATTCCCATTCTGACATGTCTATCCACAGCCTCCTCTACTGTAAAGATGAAGCCACACTCAGGTTGGAGGAACAACACCTTATATTCCGTCTGGGTAGCCTCCAACCTGATGGCATGAACATCGACTTCTCTAACTTCCGCTAATGCCCCACCTCCCCCTCGTACCCCATCTGTTATTTATTTTTATACACACATTCTTTCTCTCACTCTCCTTTTTCTCCCTCTGTCCCTCTGACTATACCCCTTGCCCATCCTCTGGTTCCCCCCCCTTGTCTTTCTCCCCGGACCCCCTGTTCCATGATCCTCTCGTATCCCCTTTGCCAATCACCTGTCCAGCTCTTGGCTCCATCGCTCCCCCTCCTGTCTTCTCCTATCATTTTGGATCTCCCCCTCCCCCTCCCACTTTCAAATCTCTTACTAACTCTTCCTTCAGTTAGTCCTGATGAAGGGTCTCGGCCTGAAACGTCGACTGTACCTCTTCCTAGAGATGCTGCCTGGCGTGCTGCGTTCACCAGCAACTTTGATGTGTGTTGCTTGAATTTCTAGCATCTGCAGAATTCCTGTTGTTTGCGTTAACCTACTTCACAATCAGTCTCTTTCCTCCTACGCAGCATATGACCCTCTATTTTCCTTAAATATCCATGTGCCTATCTAAGAATCTTTTAAATGTCCCTATTGTATCAGCCTCTACCACCATCCTGGGCTGTGCGTTCCAGGAACACACCACACTTTTGCATTTTACCTTCTACATCTCACCTAAACTTTCCTCCATTCACTTTAAATAGATGCCCTCTGGTATTGACCATTGCTGCACTGGAAAAAAGGTACTGGCTGTCCACTCTCTTATAAACCTCTATCAAATAACCTTCCATCCACTGTTGTTCCAAAAAGAAAAATCCTACCTCACCCAACATTTCCTTTAAAAACTTTCTCTAATCCAGGCAATATTCTGGTAAATCTCTTCTGCACCCCTCTTTAAACTTCCATATCTTTTCTATAATGTAACGACTAGGGCCGAACACAATCCTCTTAGTTCAAAGTAAATTTATTATCGAAGTACATTTATGTCATCATATACAACGCTGAGATTCATTTCCTTGTGGACAGACTTGATAAATCCATAATAACCACAACAGAATCAATGAAAGACTGCATAAACGTGGGCATTCAACCAGTGTGCAAAAGACAAACTATACAAATACAGTAAGATAGATATAATAATAAATAAGCAAGAAATTTCGAGAACGTAAGATGAAGAGTCCTTGAAGTTAGTCCATAGGTTATGGAAATATTTCAATGATGAAATGAAGTTGAGTGAAGTTATCCCCTTTAGTTCAAGAGCCTGATGGCTGAGGAGTATTAACTATTCCTGAACCTGGTAGTAAGAGTCCTGAGGCTCCTGGAGCTTCTTCCTGATGGCAACAACAAGAACAGAGCATGTCCTGGGTAGTGAGGGACCCTGATGATGGATGCTGCTTTCCTGTGACAACGTTTCATGTGGATGGGCTCAATGGTGGGGAGGGCTTCACCAGTGAGATGGACTGGGCCGTATCTGCTACTTTTTGTAGGATTTTCCGTTCAGGGCATTGGTGTTTCCATACCAGGCCATGATGCAGCCATTCAAAATACTCTCCAGCACACACCGATAGAAGTGTCAAAGTTTTAGATGTCATCCCAAATATACATAAACTCTTAAGGAAGTAGAGGCACCAGATTCTCAATCTCCCTCCTATATGCTGATTCATCCTATGACAGTGGTGTCATCAACAAACTTGAATATGGCATTGGAGCTGTGCTTAGCCACACAGCCACAAGTATAAATTGAGTAGAGCAGGGGACAAAGCACACCTGTGCTGAGGGAGAACGTGGAGATGTTGTCAATTCAAACTGACTGGAGTCTGCAAGCATGGAAATCAAGGATCCAATTACACAAGGAGGTACTGAGTCCAAGGTTTTGAAGTTTATTGATTAGTTTTGAGGGGATGATGAGCTATCATCAATGAAGAGCATCCTGATATTTGCATCTCTGAGACCATAAGACTAATAAATATGGAGCAGAATGCAGCCATTTGGCCCATTGAGCCTGCTCCGCCATTTCATCCTGGCTGATCTATTTTCCTTTCACCCCAATCTCCAACCTTTTCCCGTAACCCTTCATGCCCTGACTAATCAAGAATTTATTAACTTCTGCCTTAAATATACCCAATGACAGAGCCTCCACAGCCGCCTATGGCAACAAATTCCACATATTCACCATTTTCTGGCTAAACAAATTCCTCAACTCTGCTCGAAATGGGCATCCCTCTATTCTGAGGCTCTCCCCTCTGGTCCCAAGGTGTAGGAGTTTGTGATGGTTCCTCCATGATTTTACAATCAATGTGAGCAAAGGAGACACTGAGCTCATCTGGAAGCAAAGCTCTGTTATTGTATACAGCTTGTTTTAACCTTATAAGGTAACAGTATTCAAGCACTGCCACGATTATCGAGCATCCTTTATTGATTCAAGTTTAGTCCAGAATTGCTACTTCGCCCATGAGATGGCTTTCCGGAGGTCATACCTGGACCTTTCTTGGCCACACCAGACTTGAATGCCTCTGATCTGGCCCTCAGCAGATTGTGGATCTCATGGTTCATCCAGGGCTTTCAGTTGGGGAAGAATGAATGACTTTGTGGGGACACACTCGTCTACAACTGTTTTAATAAAGTCTGTGACAAACATGGCGTACTCTTTCAGATCCACAGATGAGTCCTTGAACATGGCTCAGCCCACCGACTTGAAGCAATTTCATAGCTGCTCCTGTCTCCTGCGACCACCTCCTTGTCCTAATCTCTGGAGCTTTGCTCTTTAGTCTCTGCCTGAATGCACCTAGGAGACGGACAGCCAAGTGATCTGATTTACTGAACTACTGTCTGGGCATGGAATGATAGATATAACAGTGGTCTAGTGAGTTGGGACCTCCTGTGCTACTGATTACAGACTGATGGTAATTGGGAAGGGCTTTCTTCAAACAAGCCAGGTTGAAGTCCCCGAATACAATTTGAAATGCATTGTGATGGACTGTTTCTTGTTTGGAGATATCATGCAGCATCTCTGACAGGAAAATTTTTAATTGGGGAAGGGCAAATTATGAGGCTATAAGGCTAGAACTTGAGGGTGTTAATTGGGATGATGTTTTTGCAGGAAAATGTACTATGGACATGTGGTCGATGTTTAGAGATCTCTTGCAGGATGTTAGGGATAAATTTGTCCCAGTGAGGAAGATAAAGAATGGTAGGGTGAAGGAACCATGGGTGACGTGAGGTGGAAAATCTAGTCAGGTGGAAGAAGGCAGCATACATGAGGTTTAGGAAGCAAGGATCAGATGGGTCTATTGAGGAATATAGGGAAGCAAGAAAGGAGCTTAAGAAGGGGCTGAGAAGAGCAAGAAGGGGGCATGAGAAGGCCTTGGTGAGTAGGGTAAAGGAAAACCCCAAGGCATTCTTCAATTATGTGAAGAACAAAAGGATGACAGGAGTGAAGGTAGGACAGATTAGAGATAAAGGTGGGAAGATGTACCTGGAGGCTGTGGAAGTGAGCGAGGTCCTCAATGAATACTTCTCTACAGTATTCACCAATGAGAGGGAACTTGATAATGATGAGGACAATATGAGTGAGGTTGATGTTCTGGAGCATGTTGATATTAAGGGAGAGGAGGTGTTGGAGTTGTTAAAATACATTAGGACGGATAAGTCCCCGGAGCCTGACAGAATATTCCCCAGGCTGCTCCACGAGGCGAGGGAAGAGATTGCTGAGCCTCTGGCTAGGATCTTTATGTCCTCGTTGTCTACGGGAATGGTACCGGAGGATTGGAGGGAGGCAAATGTTGTCCCCTTGTTCAAAAAAGGTAGTAGGGATAGTCAGGGTAATTATAGACCAGTGAGCCTTACGTCTGTGGTGGGAAAGTTGTTGGAAAAGATTCGTAGAGACAGGATCTCTGGGCATTTAGAGAATCATGGTCTGATCAGGGACAGTCAGCATGGCTTTGTGAAGGGCAGATCGTGTCTAACAAGCCTGATAGAGTTCTTTGAGGAGATAACCAGGCATATAGACGAGGGTAGTGCAGTGGATGTGATCTATATGGATTTTAGTAAGGCATTTGACAAGGTTCCACACGGTAGGCTTATTCAGAAAGTCAGAAGGCATGGGATCCAGGGAAGTTTGGCCAGGTGGATTCAGAATTGGCTTGCCTGCAGAAGGCAGAGGGTCATGGTGGAGGGAGTACATTCAGATTGGAGGATTGTGACTAGCGGTGTCCCACAAGGATCTGTTCTGGGACCTCTACTTTTCGTGATTTTTATTAACGACCTGGATGTGAGGGTAGAAGGGTGGGTTGGCAAGTTTGCAGACGACACATAGGTTGGTTGTGTTGTAGATAATGTAGGGGATTGTCAAAGATTGCAGAGACATTGATGGGATGCAGAAGTGGGCTGAGAAGTGGCAGATGGAGTTCAACCCTGAGAAGTGTGAAGTGGTACTTTTTGGAAGGACAAACTCCAAGGCAGAGTACAAAGTAAATGGCAGGATACTTGGTAGTGGGGAGGAGCAGAAGGATCTGGGGGTACATGTCCACAGATCCCTGAAAGTTGCCTCACAGGTGGATAGGGTAGTTAAGAAAGCTTATGGGGTGTTAGCTTTCATAAGTCGAGGGATAGAGTTTAAGAGTGGCGATGTAATGATGCAGCTCTATAAAACTCTGGTTAGGCCACACTTGTGGAGTACTGTGTCCAGTTCTGGTCGCCTCACTATAGGAAGGATATGGAAGCATTGGAAAGGGTACAGAGGAGATTTACCAGGATGCTGCCTGGTTTAGAGAGTATACATTATGATCAGAGATTAAGGGAGCTAGGGGCTTTACTCTTTGGAGAGAAGGAGGATGAGGTGTACATGATAGAGGTGTACAAGATAATAAGAGGAATAGATAGAGTGGATAGCCAGCACCTCTTACCCAGGGCACCACTGCTCAATACAAGAGGACATGGCTTTAAGGTAAGGGGTGGGAAGTTCAAGGGGGATATGAGAGGAAGGTTTTTCACTCAGAGAGTGGTTGGTGCGTGGAATGCACTGCCTGAGTCAGTGGTGGAGGCAGATACACTAGTGAAATTTAAGAGACTACTAGACAGGTATATGGAGGAATTTAAGGTGGGGGGTTATATGGGAGGCAGGATTTGAGGGTCGGCACAACATTGTGGGCCTAAGGGCCTGTACTGTGCTGTACTATTCTATGTTCTATCTCAAGTGATTGATTATAGTTGGCTACTGGTGGTATGTAAATTGTGCACAGGATTATGGAGGAGAACTCAGGGTAAATAGAAAGGACGGGCATTTGACCATGAGGTGATCAAAGTTGGGGAAGCACGAGTTCGACAATCTGCACATCGGAGCACCACCAAGACTTTATCATGAAACACAAACCTCGCTTTTTCCGAATCAACAGTTCAACAGTTCTGTAAACTGAGAAGCCTTCCAGTTTGATTCCTGTATCTGGCATGCTGGGAGAAAGCCACATCTCACTCAGGCATAGCTTTCACTCAGACCATAGCTACACTCGCTCAACAATCCTTCATTTCCCTCCAATACAGCAACTTTGCCTTCAGGTCCTCAATTTTATTCTCCAGTGACTGCACATTTCTAACAAGATGCTGGGTAGAGGGGGCCTCTTCCCTCTATGTTTCAGCCTGGCCTGGAGCTCCCCCCCCACCCCACCCTTCCTGCCTTGCTTCTGGCCATGACAATGAGCTTTTGTGTGCTTAAAGGTACTGTACTTGCTTGGTCTGCCAAGTCCTTCAGATGACCATGAAATCAGTCGATCATTAAGTTGATTTTAAAATACATTGCTTAGAGGAAAATTACATGCTGCAGATTTCAGTGAGAGCAATTCAAAAGAGATATATTTAAAAGTATTGTACACAACCCTCAGAACATCCCCGTAGTTCACTGGCACCATTTTGATCATAATTGTGGTCCAACCAGAGTTTTGTAGACTGAAATATTACCTTGAGGCTCCTGAGCTCAATCCCCTGTCTAATGAAAGGCAGCACACCATACACCTTAAGCTTCCTATCAACCTGCACAGCAGCTTTCAGGGATTTATGGACTTGGACCCGAAAATCCCCATTCCTCCACACTACTATAGGTCAGCATTTAATACCATCGTTCCCACAATCCTGATTGAGAAGTTGCAGAGCTTGAGCCTCTGTACCTCCCTCTGCAAATGGATCCTCGACTTCCTAACCGGAAGACCACAATCTGTGAGGATTAGTGATAACATATCCTCTTCGCTGACGATTAACACTGGCGCACCTCAGGGGTGTGTGCTTAGCCCACTACTCTACCCTCTGTATACACATGACTATGTGGCTAGGCATAACTCAAATACCATCTATAAATTTGCTGATGATACAACCATTGTTGGTAGAATCTCAGGTGGTGACCAGAGGGCGTACAGGAGTGAGATATGTCAACTAGTGGAATGGTGTCGCAGCAACAACCTGGCACTCAACGTCAGTAAGACGAAAGAGCTAATTGTGGACTTCAGCAAGGGTAAGACGAAGAAACAAATACCAATCCTCAGAGGAATCAGAAATGGAGAGAGTGAGCAATTTCAAGGTCCTGGGTGTCAAGGTCTCTGAGGATCTAACCTGGTCCCAACATATCGATGTGGTTATAAAGAAGGCAAGACAGCTGTTATACTTCATTTGGATTTTGAAGAGATTTGGCATGTCAACAAATACACTCAAGAACTTCTATAGTTGCACCGTGGAGAGCATTCTGACAGGCTGCATCACTGTCTGTTATGGAGGGGCTACTGCACAGGACAGAAAGAAGCTGCAGAAGGCTGTAAATCTAGTCAGTTCCATCTTGGGTACTAGCCTACAAAGTACCCAGGACATCTTCAGGGAGTGGTGTCTCAGAAAGGCAGCATCCATTATTACGGACCTCCAGCAACCAGGGCATGCCCTTTTCTCACTGTTACCATCAGATAGGAGGTACAGAAGCCCGAAGGCACACACTCAGCATTTCAGGAACAGCTTCTTCCCCTCTGCCATCCGATTCCTAAATGGACATTCAATCTTCCAACACTACCTCACTTTCTTTTTAACATATACAGCATTTCAGTTTTAGCACTTTTTAAAAACCTCTTCAATACATGTATACCATAATTGATTTACTTATTTATTATTTTTTTCTCTCTCTCTCTGCTAGATTATTTATTGCATTGAACTGCTGCCACTAAGTTAACAAATTTCACGTCACATGCTGGTGGTAATAAATCTGATTCTGATACTAAAAATCCTGCCTTCAAGTTTGATCTTCTGGATTAAAACTCCAGCTGTCTCTTCTCCATCTAACTCTGCATCCAGCCAATATCTGCATGTAACTTACAACTTTCTGCACTGTCCACAACACTTCCAACTTTCTTGTTTTCTGCAAACTTATTAACCAACCCCTCCACTTACTCATCCAAGCCATTATAAAAATCACAAAGAGCAAGGGTCACAGATCAGATCCTTGTGGAACACCTCTAGGCAGAATATGCTCCATCTATTACCTCCCTCTGCCTTCTGTGGGCAAACCAATTCCAATTCCACACATCCAAGTTTCCATGGATCTCATCCTTCATAAGATTGCCTTAGCAGGAAAATATTTCCACCCTTGCTCAAAAGAAATACAAATTCCTTATTTCTATTAAATATTGTAATCATATTAATAAGATATTAAGATAACTGAAATGTTTTTAAAACTCTTATTTAAACCCCGTTTATAAAGAATTTTGTTTCACCGGTTCAGACTTCACTGATTTAATCTACTTTATTAAGACTGAACTGACATGAACAAGAATATTCTGAATTTTTGCAAAGTCTCAAGTAACCAGCAAATAACAGTACTGGAACAGTTGGAATGCTATCAATATTTCCCTTTCATTAGTGGAAAAGTGGTGACATGCTCTAAAATACCAGACTAGTATCTCAGAGACCTAGATGAACAATTAACAAGGGATTTATCTTTTATTCTGACTATGGAATTTAAACTCAGTTAAAACTCGAACTTAAAAAAAAGCAATGATGATCACTAAATTAGACTGTCATAAAAAAATATCTGGTTGACTGAAGTTCTTTCAGAAAGAAAATCTGTCATCCTTACTTGGCCTATATGCGACTTCAGATCTATAAGTTATGTGATTGACTGAAATGCAAACTACTCAAATGTAGTAAAAGTACAAAAGCCGAATTGGAAGAATAAATCTGTAATGATCGCCAACATCAGTTTAAATTAACAAATTCAGACACAGTCACTTCCAGCCCAGCAAAAGTTACTATCATAAACATTTGAATGTCATGTCTAGATTTGCCCAATGGATTAGTCAAGGAATAGAAAATACTGTTGACAATCAGCAAGTCAGACAGAAGCAATTTGAGCTTTCATGACTTCACTGATCTCATGAGGAGGGAGGAGAAGATGGCGGCGCAACACAGCACACGCGGCCGTTCCAAATTGATATCGATATGTGTTAACTAGGGGGCTGTGCACAATCCTGATTTGATGGAGACAGCCATGAAAAGCACGAAGGAACACCTGGAGAAACTTCTGAAATACCCGCTTCGCTGCTGCTGTGCGATTGAGAATCTCCGGAGGGGAAGGCTCCAAATCCTCAGTTTTGCCTACTGCCTGTTGCCGGGGCCGGGGTCGAAGTGCTCGGCGTCGGAGAGCTGGTCGGAGGCTGGGAGTTTTCGGATGGACTCGGAGTCAGACTATGGTCGGATGCTTCCAGGATGCAAGTTTGCAGCGCTGGAGGTTCACCATCTGCGTAAGATGATGGGACTTTCGAGAGACTTTGAGACTTTTACCGTGCCCATGGTCTGTTCTTATCAAATTACAGTATTCCTTAACACTGTTGTAACTATATGTTATAATTATGTGGTTTTTGTCAGTTTTAAGTCGGTTTGTCATGTGTTTCTGTGATATCATTCTGGAAAAACATTATCATTTCTTAATGCATGCATTACTAAATGACAATAAAAGAGGACTGCGTGTCCTCATAATCTAATCTAATCTCAGTACTAACTCTGTTTCTCTGTCTACAGATGCTACCTCCAACATTTTCCATTTTGTTTCAGGATTTCCAGCATCTGCTGTCTTTTCCTGCTCTAGCTTAAACTTTATACATGTCCTATCCCACTGCCAGAAGAGAAGACAACACTCCATAGGTGGGATAGACTTGCCTTGGGAATTCTCAGTATTTACTTCAAACTGCATGAGGTTTTATAGCATGAGGCCACCCATTATTCTTCTTCAACTGAAACACTAGTGCTCCTGGAAAAACCATAATCAAACAACATCACCTAAAATGGATTGGTAGTATCACCAATGACAGAGCTTACTGAGCCCTAGTTCAAATTTAATTATCATTCATGCATGAATACCACCAAATGAAACAGCTTTACTCCAGGTCCAGGGTGCAATACACATTTCCAAATGTCATACACTGCACAAGGCACATACAATCACAAAAAATATATATAGTCCTTGTCCCTGAGTCCATGAATGTTGCAGCAGTCTGTAGTAGAACATAATACATCTTATCTTCTGCCAAGTGAACACTGGAAGGCAGCACCAATTCCAGCATGTATGCTGTGCCACACTGCCTCAGTCACTCTGGTGGAGTGCACCGACTCTGGTGGAGTGCACCGACTCTGGTGCCTCTCTCGGGCAGCTGCAAACAGGCAACACCCAGGCCTGAGGCCTAGTCCTCACTACGTCTGAGGCTACGCAGCACCCCCCCCCCCCCACCACGCCAATAAACTGGTGAATCACACTTGCAGCATTCCACATTAACATGTCTTGCGATTACAAATGACTGAGACGATCACTCACTGTTCAACTGCATACCTCCTTCACTCACCCCCTCCAATGCCTCTCATGCAGGCAGCGGTATGATCTGCACCATCCAGCTTCCACAGGTTTATAGTGAGGACAGAGAGGTTTAGAAATCTTTTCAATGTAGAGGGTGATGAATATTTGGACTAAGCTGCTGGAGGAGGAAGTGGAGACAGGGATGATTACAATATTTAAAAGGCATTTTGGACGGGTACTTAAATGGGAAAGGAGTTTAGGATTACAAGATCAATGCGGGAAGTCAGAATTAGTGTAGAAAGAGATCAGAGTTGGCATGATAAGGTGAGCAAGGACCAGTGTCTGTAATGTACTTCTCTATGATTCCATCAACTTGACTTCCTCCTAAACCCAACTGTGAAGCCATATCAGCACTGATAAAAGTGATCATTGTGCCACCTTTATGGAGATAAAATGCTGTCTTCATACCAAGAGCAGTTCTGTTCTGTGGCAGAACAGAACAGGCAGTCCAAATTTAGGCATCCAATGATTAAAAATAAATACATCACAACATACTACATCCTAGTGTATCTGTTATCCCACCATTACAATCAGCAGACTTGATCGGCCAAATGGCCAAATCCTACTCCCATGTTTTATGGTGCAAGAGGATCAATCTGGTTCAACATGTATGGAATGGCACATCAGCAGTAACAGCAAGATACTGTAACGTGTCCCTCTGATGAAGCTGCAGGCACAAGACTATGTGCAGGCTAAACAGTATGCAAATCAGCAATTGCAATCTCACAACCAAAGCTTGCAGTGTTGTTACGCCGAGTCAAGAGAGGTGGTGGACAACCACCGAACTAACAGGAGGAAGCAGCTCCAAGCACATTGCAACCTCAGCGATGATGGGGTGCAGTATGTGACTGTGAAGGTGAAACTAAATCATTCATAGCTATGTTCAGAAGTATCAAGAAGATTTTTTCACTCAGCCTCGCTGGAGCTCCCCACTAACACATAAGCTCATCCTCAAACAAGGTGATTCAGTGTGACATCACGCATAACTGAGAGACCCGGATATAACAAAAATAAACTAAAATATAGAACCACAAAATAAATTGGCTAAAATACTGAAGGCATGCTGCAGAAGCAGCTGTGCCTCAAACCAAGCTGCTCCTGTACATTTACCAGGCTGACACAGGACAATCAAATCCTGCTAATGATCACCTAATCAGACTGTTCCACAATTATCAAAATAATGGCAGATGTTATTGACACTAGCTGCTCCACAATTACCTGCCCACCAATGTCCGGTTTTTGTTCAGTCAGGATCACCATTTCCAGACACTATCTCACCTTTGGTCCAAATAAGAAATGAATTCTAGATGTGAGATGAGAGCCACTGCCCTCAACATCAGGCTGTACCTAATAGAAAGAGGCATCTGGGAACCTTGGCAAAAGTGTAAGTAATCATTTTAATGGTTGTAATGACGCCATGGACAAAGATGGTCATGGCTGTCAGAGGTCAGTTATCCCAACCCTAGAACATCATTGCAGAAGTCACTGACAGAATCGCAAGTCCCAACATCTTCAGTCCCTAATCGATGACATTCCTTCCTTGAAAAGGTCTTAAATGGGGATGTTTGCACAATGGTTTACGTTCACAACTCCTCAGTAAATGAAGCTGCCTGTACCTGCATGCAGCTATATCTAGACAACATACAGGTATGGGTGATTACAGAAAAATTGTACGCATGCCACAGGAGTGCCAGATAAATCATCTCCAACACACAGTGTACCACCAAGGGGAGACTATTGACCAGAACCACAACTGGACCTGCCACAAAATTACACTAGAGATAGCTCAAAGGTTTGCATGACTCCCTTCCTGACACTCCAAAGCCCTTCTGCCATCTAATAGACGCAAGAAAGACTGTGATAGAATACTCTTCACTTGCACGGAAGAGTGCAACTCTAACACTCAGGAAGTTCAACACCACCCAGAATAAAGCAGCCAGATTGAGCGATATACCATACACCATCCTAAACATTTATTCTCTCCATCGTTGTTGCAGCACGGTTGAGATCTGTACCATCTACAAATTTACTGCTGTTACTCATCCAGGCTACGGCCCAAACCTGCAACCTCTGCAAAAGGCATTTGGGATCACTACCTGCAAAATGCAATCCATTCAAACCTAGAAATAAATAATAATGTCTTCATTGGTACTAGATGCAAGCCCATCAACACCCCACCAATAGCATTCTGGGAAAACCTCAATACGACAGCAGCATTTAAAGGTAGCTTATTGTCATCAGCACAAAGGCAATTAAGGATAGTAAGAACAATGGCCTTACCAGCAAAATGCACAATCCCAAAATACTGAATAAATAAATGAAAATCCCACATAGGTGCTCTATCAGTCACTCACAAAGATTTTTACTTACTACCTTAATGACAAAAAACCTTCCAAAATACCATATCAATGGAAGAGATACAGGGAGACAAATCCACATCTCCCAACACAATCTCCACCTGGTTCAAATTGCCCACCATCCTTCAACTCCCTTCAGTTCGCCTATCATCTGTTCCTCTTGCACACTCCCCCTCTCTTCTTTATAATGGCTATTAGTCCTGATGTAGGGCTTCAAACCAAAGTGTCAACAATTGCATTCCTTACAACAGATGCTGCTTAGTTTGCTGAGTTCCTTCAAAAACATTGTTTGTTACATTAGCTCTTTTTATTTTGCAGGTACCCGAGGGCTTGCAACACTAGGAAAGGTGCCATGAGGTTTTGGAGCATGAAGGTCTACGAGATGTATGAGTTGAGGCTATAAAATCTTGTAATATACACAAAAAATGATAAGAATTGTCATCTGTTTAGTAAATGGAAAAACCGTGCAAGGATTTAGCAGAAGGGAGGAAAGCCCAGAATACTGGGAGAGGGGGCTTAGTTGCAATTAGAGCATTTTGATAATATGGTGTCCAGAAACATTGGAATGGGAGAACTTCCACACTTGAGTATACATGAAAGACACTATGACATTACTAAGAAAAGCATATGACAACAGCTCGGCAGCACTCTCCAGCATCTGCAGATTTTCTCTTGTTTGTGACAACAGCTGGGTAAAGTTTTGGTGGCCAGTAAGGGAAGGTGGGAGGTGACCAAGACTATGAGCACTAAGAGCTGGCTAGTTTTCTCAAGTGTTATTGCAGAAATTACGTGGTGATACATGAAACAACTCAAACCTAGTTAAGAAATTTATGTTAAATATAACACCAGTTTCTCCAGATTAATACAAGTTTCCCCCACCATCCGAAGGTAGAGCGTTCCTATGAAATGGTTCGTAAGCCGAAATGTCATAAAGCGAAAAAGCGATTACCATTTACTTATATGGGAAAATTTTGTGAGCGTTCACAGACCCAAAAATAACCTACCAAATCATGCCAAATAACACATAAAAGCTAAAATAGCAGTAACATATAGTAAAAGCAGGAACGATATGATAAATACACAGCCTATATAAAGTAGAAATACTTTCCCACAATCATTACTGAACTGGTCTCCGGAGCAAACATCTCACGCAAGCGCCGTCGGCAGAAAATCTCACGCAAGCGCTGTTGGCAAAAACACGCGCAAGCGCTCTCCAGTAACCTTTAAGCTATGAAGCTGCCAAATCATACCAAAATAACACGTAAAAATACACAGCCGATATAAAGTAGAAATAATGTATGTACAGTGTAGTATCACTTATGGGAATCGGGACAGCACCGAGCACACTGATGTTGGTGCGTTAGACTGAGTCGTTGCAGTTTGGGTGGTGCAGTGGCCCCCCCACCCTCCAGGCCGCTGAGCGATACATTGCCGTGAAGAATGCAGGGGTCCAGCGGTAGCCAGGAAGTACACAGCACATCTTTAAGAAAAAAGCTGAAACAAACATGCTAATTAATTAGGTGCCGCCCATAATTGTCGGCAGCACCTAATTAATTAGCATGTTTATTTCGGCTTTTTTCTTAAAGATGTACTGTGTGACTCCCGGCTACCTTTGCATTCTTCGCGAATCGGTATCTGTCTGTGGCCTGGGGGTTGGGGTGGTGGGACGCTGGGGTGTCATCTGTTTCCATTACAGCAGGCAGCTCATCTTCTCCTATGACTGCCCACCTCGATGTCGAAGGTCGAGGTTCGTAGTTTGCTGTGGAAGGCTTGCTTGACTGCTGAGCCTCACGTATTTTTCTATCACACAGTTCTTTAATAAGGACTCAAACATTCTGCAAATATCCCCTAAACCAATGTACCCTTTCAAAATTAAAGTCGTACTTTATCATCACTCATTCGGTTTCGATTGTTATCCTTTCCTCTTCCAATTGCATCAGCTCTTCATCTGTCAGTTCTTGGTGATGGGATGCCAAAACCTCTTCAACATCATCTTCGTCAGCTTCCACAAGCCAAACTCACGTTGTCCTTACTTCGTTCACCACGATCAAAATGCTTAATTATGTCTAGTTTTACCATAAGGGTAACACCCTTTCAAGCTCTTTCAGGCTTTTCCGATACCATAGAACTCATCTTGCAAATGGCTGCTCACAGGCTCGTGTTTAAGCAATGCCGGTGAGAATCTGGGGGAGAGCGGCTGCTTGGGGTGCGCTGCCTTTTATCGCGCGCTGAATTTTTTTTCCGTAAAAGTGAAAACACCTTCTGAAAGCGAAAATAGGGTACTAATGTAGGTCTTTCATAACAGTAAGGTTTCGTAAAGCTAACGTTCGAAAAGCGGAGGATACTTGTACTGCTGAAAACTAAAAAATATTCACTGGACTACTGTACCCTTCAATTTTCTATAAATCTTCAGAAACATAGGCAAATAAAACTATTTAAATTTCTGACAGGTTTTTACAACACATTTTTAATTAGAATATTTAGTTCAGGAAACCTCAAACCACCAGTTGGTTACACCAACTAGGATACAACTCAGAGAAACACAGATGCAAAGTGGACATATATTTAACCCACAAATTGGGGAGAAAATAGATACTAAATGGCAATAAAAATTGAGAATCCATCAGCACCAGGCCTCCATCACATCTAAAAGTACCTTGAGGGCAAGTAAAACTGTCAACCAACAATCAGAGAAAAAAATAACACAGATGAAATTAATTTTGACAGTAAAAATTTTAAGTATGATAGAAATATCAGGAATTTGGAGAGATCCTATATATTAACTATAAACATTTTCAACAAGTCCTGTACTGAAGACAAAATATTGTGAATTCAAACATGCTTGGTACAGTGCTACTATGGAACTGCTGTATTTGAAAAGGTTATATTTTTAAACACTAAAGATTCTGCAAATGCGAGAAATCCACAGCAACACACCAAAATGCTGGAGGAACTCAGATCAGGCAGCAGCTATTGAAATGAATAAATTGTCAACGTTTCAGGCCGAGACACTTCAACAGTTCTGGAAAAGGGGAACGAAGCCAGAATAAGAAGGTGGAGGAGTACAAGCTAGAAGGTGATAGGTGAAGCCACAAACACGAGGAAATCTGCAGATGCTGGAAATTCAAGCAACACACACAAAAAATGCTGGTGAACGCCATGTCTCGGCCCGAAACGTCGACTGTACCTCTTCCTATAGATGCTGCTTGGCCTGCTGCGTTCACCAGCACTTTTTATGATAGGTGAAGCCAGGTGGGTGGGGGAAGGGAGATAAGTAACAAGCTGGAAGATGATTGGTGGAGAAGATGTAATCTGATAGCAGAGGAGAGTGGACCACAAGTGAAAGGAAAGGAGGGGCACCGGGGGAAGTGATAGGCAGGTGAGAAGAGATAAGAGGGGAGCCAGAGTGTGGAACTAAAGAGGGAAGGGGGGGGATTTTTAAAAATATTTTTTCAAAAATAATTAAAAAGAAAAAAATTTATTTCATATATTAAAGGACTAAACTAACCAATGAGTTGTTTTGTAGGATCATGCAGTAACCGAAGTAAGTTTAGTATTTATCCCACAACAATGCCCATTCTTCCAATCAATTTGAAACAATTTGAGCTCACCATGGAGAAAGTGACTGTTTTTTTAAAAATGGTTTGAAAGTCTATGACTATAAACCATATTATTCTGGTGCTTTAAAAGACAACGTTTGTGCTAAAATGCCTGATTTTCAATGCATTCCATGAGTATCTAGTTTAGTTTAAATTCCACATTTGAATGTGGTGCTGTTCTTAGCGGCATGTGCCAGTCCCCTATGATAACCAACTATAAATTGTTTCCATTTAAGAGAGAACAGAATCACATCTCAAAATATATGCTGATATTTAAAGTGGAAGTGAACAAAGAAACTGATTAGGAACTACTATGTCATGTGTGAAATCCTCAGGATGTGTCCTAAATCCTGAACAGCCAATTACTTGTCCTATCAATGACACAGTACATTAGTAAAATCGCTTATCAGATTATCTTCAAATGTACTTTGTCACGTGTACATAGCGCAGGGAACTTGCTGAACCTTTCACACCAACCAACTACTTTGGGGAGTAAAATTTAAGGTACCAAACCACGTGATATTCTATTTACGAAGTAAATTTAGACAATTTTTATTACAAAAATTGAAAGTGATAGCACTGATGTTGGAAAATTTTAAAAAGGTCCTGTTTGACTAAAACCACAAATTATACTGCAACTTATAAGCAAAATTGAGTTTAATTTATAAACCCCAAGACACAAATAAAACTGCTGGTATATGCTTTTTCTATTGCGAAAATGCAAACTAAATCAATTACAGATGGTTTCCAATTGAATTTGAGAACTTTCATGAACAATCCAAAATAAGGTTATCAGGAGGAGCTTGACAGGGTGGTTCCATTAGGAAAGTGCCAGTCTTGTTGTAGATTCAACCCTGCACTTTGGCAGACCCGGGGAAATACGTTTTGTACTTTCTAAACGTCCCCAAGCTTTATAAAACTGAATACAGAACAGCCAAGTTTCCAACACGAGGGTTGCAGCCAGACTATTGGCGGGTAAGGTCCACACACGACCCGCTAGGCTGCCCGTTCATTGCACCTGCCTCCCGGCCTTGGTTGAAACTCCTGCAGCGCCTGGCTCCGGGAAGGCCAGGTGGAACACGGGGAGAGACTGCGGGACTGAGGAACCGGGCTGCAAGGGGCTAGGCCTCCTTCCTCCATGTATCTTAATGACTATGCCTATCTCGTTTGCTTCCCTGGCCCGTCAGCAGCCATCAGGCCGGAGTGGAGCCCTGGACTGGGAGTGAAGCGGTGACCTGGCAGCCAAGCGGCCGGCTGGGCCCCGGGGCCTGCTCCACACCGGGAAACCGCTGACAAAGCCGCCGCTGTTGTAGAACCAGAAGCGAGTGAACCCCGCAGGACACCTACCATGGTACAAATGGAAGCGAGTTTTCCGACTGTCATTAGTATTTCCATCCGTCCAGCGCCATGTTTCATCCGCTCACTCGGCTCCAATTAGGGGCGGGGACAGTGTGGACGACGCTGAGGCTGTGGTGCTGCTGAACACCCGCCCCATGCACTGCAAACGCATTCCTCAAGCACATGCATTCATAAAAGAGATAAACAACAGAGAGCAAGTGTAAGCAATTTCAGTGACATCTGTAAGTATTAAATGCGGGCTTGTGATTCATTTGCTGACAATACACATGCTCTTCTTCAGGTCGTCCCTCGGGAGCCGTGATACCTCCTTCCAAATCGGTGTTAAGTTCACACGGATGAAACCGATGTGGGACCTACAGACTTTGCCATGGATGGGGCAGAAAGTGCCCATCGAGATAGACGAGAGGGTATTTCGTGAGGCGGTGCGCTCCTTCTGTCATTTATCTGGACTTTGATGTTCCTACTGCCGTTCCCAGTGCTCCTCCTCTACTTTGAGCGGTCAAAAGACAGGACTCCCAGTAGTCAGTGGGGACGATACATAATGTGTCCTCCAGGGAGGTTTTAAAAACATTCAACTTGTTCCCCTCCACCACCACCCCCCCTCCCCGGTCATTAGTTTCCAAAATATAGGAACAGTACGTATCTTTCAAATAGCTAAGAAAGAATTTTGGTAAATGTTGGAATCAGAATCAAGTTTACTATCACACTGACACATGCCATGATATGAAGAAAAAAATAATCAGTTGTAAATAAAGCAGGGGAATTAGTTTATCTAAATTAAAGCAGACTCTAATTAGCCACAATGGTGTTATATTGGCATGCATCATTTGTTAGTAGGGACACAGGAGACTGAGGGTGCTGGAAGCTGGAGCTATACACAAAATGCTGCGGGAAACCCAGCAGGTCAGGCAGCATCTATGGAGGGAAATGGTTGGTCTTCATGTTGGGTTGAGGCCCTTTAAATAAATGTAGACTCACTTTTGAGATGAGGGGTTTCAATCCGAAATGTCAACTGTGGCCTATAGCCAGGGGCAGAAAATGATGTGTTCCATGTCCCATTTTGGAGACTTGAAATCAGATATCTAAACTAAAATGAAGGTGGTAGATGAAACATCAAATCACCACTCTTCTTTTCTCTCAGACGTAAAAGATTCAGTGATATTATGAGTTAGTACATGCCAGCGCTTGACCTATGCATATCTCTCAAACAACATCACTCAAAATGATTTATAATATTTGAAAAAGTTCTTCATAGAAATTCACAACAAAGAAATGCAGAGAGAAATCCAAAATAAATAATGAATGCCCATCAGCCTACTCTCGGTTATCAGAAAAATGATATGAGCAGTTGTTGACAGTGCTACTATGTACCACTTATTAACAAATAACTTTCTCATTCATGCCAACCTAGAACTTCAACTTCAATTCACAACATACTCCATTACAGCTGTTATCAAAAAATAGATGTGAATTCCAAAGAAGTAATTGAAGTGACTGCCTTTGATATCATGGCAAAATATGTTCAAATATGTAATTAAAAGAGCCTGCAAAAAAAATTGAAGTCAATAATAAACAGGGGAGTTCTGGCACTGGATTCTGTTATAGCAATCCTCCTGGGAATATACCCTGTGTATGAAGTGGCTCCATTTTGCTGGCTTCCCAAGGGATAACACACTTTAGTGGCTAAACCAGGCCTGGCCAATGGTTCAGAATCAGGTTTAATATCACTGTCATATGTGGTGAAGTTTGCTGTTTTGCTACAGCAAGTATATTGCAATACTTGATAATAAAAAAGCTATAAAGTACAAAAATATGTAAAAATTAAATTAAATAAATAGTGCAAAAAGAGAGCAATAAAAGAATAAAGTGGTGAGGTAGGGTACATGGGTTTATTGTCCATTCAGAAATTCAGAAATCTGACAGTGGAGGGGAAGAAGCTGTTCCTAAAATGTTGAATGTATGTCTTCAGGATTCTGTACCCTCTCCTTGATGGTAGCAATGAAAAGAGGGCATTATTGTGACTGATGAGGATCCTTAATGATGGATGCTGTCTGCTGGCTTTTTGAATCATCGCCTTTTGAAGGTGTCCTCGAATCAGGGGAGGCTAGTGCCCATGATGGAGCTAGCTTGCCATGTCACTAAAAACCCTCGCAAATTTCTACAGATGTACCATTAAGAGCATTCTAATTGGTTGCATCACCATCTGTAATGGAGGGGCCATTGAAAAAGATTGGAAAAAGCTGCAGAAAGATGCAAAGTCAAGCCAGCTCTATCATGGCACTAGCCTCCCCAGTATCAAGGACACCCTCAAAAGGCAATGCCTCGTAAAAACAGCATCCATCATTAAGGACCCCTATCACCCAGGACATGCCCTCCTCCCATTGCTATCATCATGGGAGCCTGAAGACACACACTGAACATTTTAGGAACAGCTTCATCCCTGCCGCCATCAGATTTCTGAATGGACAACGAACACGTGTACACTACCTCATTCTTTTCTTTTTTCTTTTTTTTTTGCTTTTTTTAGCATTACTCGTTTAATTTTTATATATTTATTGTAATTCACAGCTTTTTTATTATGTAATGTAATGTACTGCTGCTGCAAAACATAAAGTTTCATGACATTTGTCAGTGATATTAAACCTAGTTCTGATTCTGGTTTTGGTTGGCAGAGATCACAGACGCCCAGAAAAATATGAGTTTTGTGCTAGGTCAGAGGTTTTGATCTTCAAACACCCTTTTTCTCAGACAGTAAAAGGCTAAGATTGTATACTGAAAGTGAAAGTTAATTACAGATGTTCCTTGCTGAGAACTGGCTCTGAAGATAAAGGACGTTAATGACAGAGAGTATTGTTGTACAGTGGTTGGTAGAGGATCTTTGCTTTGTGGATACTAGTGTTGGTGCCAACTTGTCTATGCTTCAGTCATTTATCATTTGGAGCTCAGCCTCCAAATCTGAGTAAATTCAAATGTCCCAAGTGTACATCAGCTCAGTTACTGAAGTTGGGGTGAGTGTCTTTAAGGAGTAAAGTCTGAAAGTTTCCTATTGGTTCTGTAGATTAGTTTCACGTCAGCATGAGCTAGTGGGAAGTAAAGTGCAACAGTGCAACATCAAAGATTGGAATGAAGTTTAGGACAATGGCACAGTTTTCTATCACACTGGCCTGTACTGAGATTGGTGCCACTGTGCATCAGTTAGTTAGGATCATGGCTTGAAGATGAATTCTTGTGAGTAGTAGATTTGAAGAAGATGCTACACAGACCCGCCTGGTCAATGGCATCATATGCCACTTGTAAAAATGCCATCCTCTTCTCTTAGTTCTTCTGTTTCCACTGCATCTGCTCTCAGGTGAGGCTTTTCTGAGATGTTCTCCTTCTTCAAAGAAAGGGGCTTCCCTTCCTCCACCATCAATGCTGCCCTCACCAGTGTCTCTTCCATTTCATGCATATCTGCCTTTTCCATCCCCTCCATCACCACACCAGAGATAGGGTTTCTCACCTACCACCCTACTAGCCTCTGCATCCAGTACATAATTCTCTGTAACTTCTGCCATCTCCAATAGGATCCCACCACCAAGCACATCCTTCTATTCCACCCCCCTCCCCGACTTGCTGCTTTCCGCTGGGATTGCTCCCTATGAAACTCCGTTATCCACTTGTCCCTCCCCACTGATCTTCCTCATGGTAATTATCCTTGCAAACAGAAGAAATGCCATACCTGCCCCTACATCTTCTCCCTCACTAACATTCAGGGCCCCAAACAGTCTTTCCAAGTGAGGCGAAACTTCATCTGTGAGTCTGTTGGGGTCATCTGGTCATCTACTGCATCCGGTGGGGTGTATTGGTGAGACCTGACATAGATTGGGAGACTGCTTCATCCAGCACCTTCACTCTGCCCGCCTCAAAAAGTGCGATAACCCTGTGGCCACCCATTTCAATTCTACTTCCCATTCCATCCTGACATGTCAGTCTATGGCTTCCTCTCCTGCCATGATGAGGCCACACTCAAGTTGGAGGAGTAGCACCTTATATTCCAACTGGGTAGCCTCCAAACTGATGGCATGAATATTGATTTCTCAAACTTCCCATAATTGCACCTCTTTTTCCTTCACCATCCCCCGTTCCAGTTTCCCTCTCTCACCTTATCTCCTTACCTACCCATCATCTCCCTCTCGTGCAGCTCCTCATTCCTTTTCTTTCATAGCCTTCTTTCCTCTCCTATCAGATTCCCCTTTTCCAGCCCTTTATCTCTTTCACCAATCAACTTCCCATCCACTTACTTCACCCCTCCCCCTCCCAGTTTCGCCTGTCACTTGCCACCCTATATTTCTTCCTCCCCTCCCCACGACCTTCTTGCTCCGACTTCTTCACTTCCTTTCCAGTCCTGATGAAGGGTCTCGGCTCGAAACATCGACTGTTTACTCTTTTCCATAGATGGTACCTGGCCTGCTGAGTTCCTCCAGCATTTTGTGTGTGCTGCTTTGGATTTCCAGCAGATTTTCTCATGTTTGAAATGCTCCAGTGAGTATTTATTGTCAAGCATTCTATTGTTCTAAATTTAGCATTTCTTTTTTTACCACTTCAGAGTTCACTACGAACTTTGCACCATTCAGATTAGTTTACTGCCATATACACCAGAATGCAACGAAATTCCTTGCATGCGTAAAGCTCAGAGAGTAAATGGTATACATGGTAATAATAACTACAACTATAAATACAGGGACGGGTGTAAAACTATGGCACAGTGCACTACACACATATAGCAGTGAAAGCTGAAGTAGTGCAAAGTGACAATGTTCAGGGTTTGAGGAGCGGCAGCCACACCAGAAAGGGGATGTGAAAGAGCTGATTGGGTCAAAAAGGTAATAACAGTGGGGAAGAAGCTGCTGTTGCGTCTGTTTATCCAAGCTTTCAAGCTCTTGTATCTTCCCCTAGAAAGTTACAGAAAGAAAAATAAATGGTGAGAAAAAGGGTGGGTGACATCCTCAGAGCTGCTGTCAACTTTGCTGATGAGTATGTACTGAATGGAAGGAAGGATGTGATGAACCTATGCTAGACTGGGCAGTGTCTACATTCTGCTGTTTTGCACTCGCTATCAGATTTATTTTTAGTATTTATTATCACCATATATAATGTTTACTCTGAGGTTCGTGCAAACAAGGCATTTCATTGCACCCTGTGTATGTGACAATAAATGAATTGAATTTAATCTAATGCGGCAAAGTAAAGCCCAATTGCTTGTTGGTGATGTCTGCAATTCTCTTGGAAACATCACAATATGAGCATCATCTCCACGATGCCTAAAGTTAGATGGAATTCACACTGTCATTTGAAGAGCATTTCTTCGGCCATTAGGAGGTGACAGCTGAAGATGAGCTTGGTTGTCCATGGCTTCCCCTGTGGCTTACAGCAAGGGGCTCCCTCTGCAGTTGCTACAGTGAGATTTGTCACCTTTCTCAAGGATGGTTATGGTTATGAAGTCTCTCAGATCCTCACTCAATCCTGTTCTTCATTGATATCAAGATTAAACATGTGGATTTGTGGATGGAATTTCTCACTGCAAATTTTTTGAACATTCTGAGGCCTGGTCTTGGCTAGAGTCAACTCCTGCCTCAGCAAGGACCTGGACCCACAGCAATTTGCCTGTCGACACAATAGGTCTACAGTGCATGTGATCTCAATGGCTCTCCACAGGCCCTTGGATCACCCAGACAGTACAAATACCTACCTCAGGATGCAGCTCAGTGATTAACACCATCATTCTTATAGTCCTGATTGAAAAGCTACAGAATCTGAGCCTCTGTACCTCCCTCTGCAACTGGTTCCTCAATTTCCTAACCAGAAGAGCACAATCTCTGCACATTGGTAATAACACCTCCACCTTGCTGACAATCAGCACTGGCACACCTCGGGGATGTGTGCTTAGCCCACTGCTCTACTCTCCCTATACCCATGACTGTGTGACTAGGCATAGCTCATATGCCATCTATAAATTTGGCATTTACAGCCATTGTTGGTAGAATCTCAGATGGTGATGAGAGGGTGTACAGGAGTAAGATATACCATCTAGTTGAGAGGTGTCGCAGCAACAACCTTGTACTCAATATTAGTAAGACCAAAGAGCTGATTGTAAACTTCAGGAAGGGTAAGATGAGGGGACATGAACCAATCCTCACAGAGGGATCAGAAGTGGAGAGAATAAGCAATTTCAAGTTCCTGGGTGTCAATATCTCTTAGGGAAATTGTAAGGGAATTAAGGGTTATGGGAAAAAGGCAGGTAGGTGGAGATGAGTCCATGGTCAGATCAGCCATGATCTCATTGAATGGCAGAGCAGGCTCGACAGGCCAGATGGACCACTCCTGCTCCTATTTCAATAGGTGCATTTAATGTCGGAGAAATGTATACAATATACATCCTGAAATTCTTCTTCTTTGCAAACACCCACGAAAACAGAGGAGTGCCCCAAAGAATTAATGATAGTTGAATGGTAGAACCCCAAAGGCCCCCCCCAGCTCGCCCCTCCCATGCATAAGCAGCAGCAAAGCAACAACACCCCCTCCCCAACAACAAAAAAGCATTGGCGCCCCCCCATCAGGCACTTAAGCGTGCAGCAAAACATCAATAAAGCCACAGACTTGTGGTACCCCAAAGACTACTCGTTCACCTGGTATTCGAAATACCAAAGGCGCGCGCGCTCTCTCTCTCTCTCTCTCTCCCCCTCCCTCCCCCTCCCTCTCTCTCTAATAAGGGAAAAAGAGGTGTCCCCGTTTCACAGCGACAGGGGGGACAGAGCAAATCAACTCACTGATTTATGGTGTTAAAAATCTGTTACGTCGCTTTTTCCGAGCTCTGTGCCCAAAGAACTCAGGTCTCTGGGATCACGGCCAGCAGCCAGCTCACTGCTTACGATCTTCCATCTCCCACGACACATCAGGCGGTGGCACGGCCCTGAATCCACCCGTCTCCAGAACCATGAAAATCCAGCACCTTGAAGGCGCGCTAGTCTTCCAGGCCGCATCCTTGGCATATCGAGAAACAGCCAGTCGTGAGGCCCCGAGAGCGGGTCCATTTCTGCAAAGAGCCAAAGTCAGCGTGTAACTCCAGGTCAGGGCCTTCAAAAGGACCTTGAAAAGGAAAAAAAGAGATATCAAAGATAGAAATAGAGCTATTTCTGAAGATGCAAGCAAAGGAGTTGTTGTTAGGTGCCATTGTCCTCCTAAGCTCTGAAGACATTCTTATGTTATTATGTTCTTAACCTGGTCCCAACATATTGATGCAGCTATAAAGAAGGGAAGACAGTGGCTATAGGAGTTTGGAGGAGGTTTGATTTGTCACCTAAAATGCTCAAACACTTCTACAGATGTATCGTGGAGAACATTCTGACTGGCTGCATCACTATCTGGTATGGGGGGGAAGTGGGGGCTACTGCACAGGAACAAAGTAAACTGCAGAAACTTGTAAAATTAGTCAGCTCCATCATGTGGCACTAGCCTCCATCGTGTCCAAGACATCTTGAAGGAGTGGTGTCTCAGAAAAATGCTTCCATCATCAAGGATCCTCACCACCCAGGATATGCCCTCTTCTCATTGTTACCATCAGGAAGGAGGTACAGAAACACACTCAGCGATTCAGGAACAGCTTCTTCCCCTCTGCCATCCGATTTCTAAATGGACATTGAACACATGAACACTATCTCACTACTTTTTTTAAAAATTCACAATATAAAAAGTTAACAAATTTCACAATATATGCCTGTGATAATAACCTGATTCTGATACTGTATTTTTTACTTGGCATTTGACCTTTACAGATGTTGTCGTTCAGTATGCATTATTACCTAAACATTAACAGATCCCTCACTGGATCTGGGTTCTATTGTGCTATCCAAAGCATTCCAAGATATGTTTGTAAGCAAAGGTAAGGATATCAAAAAGTAAACAGTATTAGCTCTTGCTATTCAGTCTGAATGTCATGTATGGTCCAGATCTGTGGATTGAAGAGTCATGTGGTCCACCCACTGATTTACAAACATCCAGCTCATTTCAGAATTCCATCACCTCAAATTGTAAAATAAATGTGTTAAAAGGAAGTTTTTTTAACACTGATGGATCAGTTTTACTTCAAGGGATTCGCAGTGTCCTACTCGTACATTCTCATGAAAATTAAGTTTGACAGTAAATTTTAATCTATATGCAGTATATTGATATATGTAGTATTTTCCATATATGAGAGGAGAAAAAAGAGCATTCTCTGTGATCGCCGGTGACAAATAGTGCAAATAAAAAAAATACTGAAGACATGAGTTGTAGAGTCCTTGGAAGTGAGTCTGTAGGATGTGGAATCAGTTGAGAGTTGTGGTGAGTCAAGTGATTTACACTGGTTCAGGAGCCTGATAGTTGTAGGGTAATAACTGTTCCTGAACCTGGTAGTGTGGGACCTAAGGCTCCTGTACCTCCTGCCCAATGTTAGTAGAGAGAAGAGAGCTACAGATGGTGGGGCCCTTGATGATAGATGCTATTTTCTTGTGCCAGCACTCAATGTAAATGTGCTCAATGGTGTAGAGGGCTTTGCCTGTAATGGACTTGGCTGTGTCCACTACTTTCTGTAGACTTTGTGTTAATTTCACACAGAATTGCCTTTTCGCTCTGCTGGTGACCTTCCAAGGGACAAACCTGGAATTCTTGTAGGATCCTGGATCAGTGGTCTTAAATGCCACGGCCATCACCAAGTTCATTAAGACCTGACTGCATGAATGTGTGCCACCGAGAACATATCGTTTTTTCCCAAACCAGAAGTGCTGGATGAACTGGGAAATTCACAGTCGGCCAAGGGCTAGATTTCTGGTATTTAACACCAGCAGTCTGGAAACTATAAGAAATCCAGTTACGATCTACTAAAGACCATTATGAGAGCGAAAAGGCAATTCCATGTGAAGTTAGAGACAAATTCAAATGGACAATAGCTGAGATAGGTTTTGCATGCCATTACTTCCTACAAGGCAAAATCTAACAATTTAAATGACAGTGCTGCTTCATTCCCTGATGAGCTCAACACCTTTTATGCATGCTGTGAAAGGGATAACGACACGATGCCTTTGTAAATCCACACAGCATCTGGCAACCCTATGATCTCTGTCTCAGAGACTGAATTAGAGCACCCTGTAAGAGAATGAACTCTCACAAGGCATCAACCCCAATTGTGACCTGGTTGGGTACTGTAACCCTGTGCCAAACAACTGACTGGAGTGTTCAAGGACATCCTCAACCTCTCAGTGCTGCAGTCCAAGATTCCCAGGACAGCAATCATACCAATGCCCAAGAAGAGCAGGGTGTACGGCTTCAACAACTATTGATCAGTGGCATTCACATCTCCCACAATAAAGTACTTAGAGAGGGTGGATATTTTATAATTAACGCCTGCCTAAGCAAGAACCTGGACTCACTGCAATTTGTTTACTGACACAACAGGCCTACAGTGGACACAATCTCACTGGCTCTCCACTCTGCTTTGGAATACTTGGACAACAGTAAAATATAGCTCAGCCCGCTGTTTATAGATTACAGCTCAGCTTCAATACTATCATCCCCTCAGTATTAATCTCCAAGCTTCTAAACCTGGGCATTTGAACCTCAGTTTCCATGGATCCTTGACTTTCCTACTGGGGAATCAGAGTCAGCGATACCAGTGATAATATCTCCTCCTCAATGGCGATAAACACAGGCACACCTCAGTGATGTGTGCTTAGCACACTGCTCTACTCTCTCTACACTATTGATTGTGTGGCTAATTCAAATACCATCTATAACTTCAGAGATGACACCACTGTTGTTGGTAAAATCTCAGATGCCTATGAGCAGGCATACAATGAAATATATCTGCTGGTTGAGTGATGTCACAACAGCCTCACACTCAGTGTCAGCAAGACAGAGAAAATGAATGGGGCTTTCGGGAAGTTAAAGTCGGGAGAACCCACACCGAACCTTATTGAGGCTATGGAAGTGTGAGAAGCTTTACGTTTCTGGGTGTCAGGCATCTCAGAGAATCTATCCTGGGCTCCAACACATTGATGCGATCATGAAGAATGCATACTAGTGGCTCTAGTTTGTAAGGTGTTTGAGAGGATTTGGTATGTCACCCCAAAGACCCTTTCATATTTCTATATTTGGTGGACAACATTAATCCTTGGCCTCCAAGAGGATCACAACCTTGTCATAGGGTTCGGAGGCTTGTGTGCCTCAATGACCCAGGGGGCTATGTTGGCTGGATTCAGGGCTTTAGGCTCTGGTTTTTGGTAGGGTCATCCATACCAAACAGGTCAGAGGGTAGAGGCCAGACTAAGAGTGGTCCACCTGTTCTCCAGGTTTGGGTGTTCAGCTTAGGGCTAACAACCATGACTGGTCAAACAAAACAGAGAGATATTAGTCCTCGAGGTGGATTGCCCGTAATGAAGCAATTTCCAGGATTTTGACTCAGCAAAACAGTGATATATTACATAGTCAGAACATAGTGTAGCTTGGATGCAACTTCCAGGTGGAGTGGTTTTTAAAGCTACAAATAAAATTATTTCATTATTTCATCACGGTAAATCAATCTTCATTAACAATTTTTAAAGCGTACATTAGCAGTCCAACTATTCACTACTTCATTGCTTTTTTACCTTTCAATGAGATGCATGGGCTTTGTGCAGTGATATCAGCTTCTCAGTATCAAGCTGAATGAGCCTCTGATCGAGAAGAAGTCTCAGACCCCCATGTTCCATAATTTGCAGTTTGTTTTGTTGCTTTGAAAGAAGTTAGGCAACTGCACTGAAACAATACTTTGCTAAGTATGATGTTGGAAAGGCAATAAAGAACATCTTGACACAGTGCAGGATGGCATTCAGAGATTTCTTTCTGCAACCAAAAGATGACATCATTTTTTAACCTCGGTTTTAGTTCAAAGTCATTTTGTAGCAAGACACGTTTTTCCTTCATTCTTCCTGTTAATTCCTCATTCTAAGTCTTCAGGAATGGATTTATTACCCAGTCTAGAATATGGATCAAGAGAAGATCCTGAAATCTGGTTCAGGTCTTTCTGCAGCTCACCAAGGTGGGCACAGTATACAGCATCTGATATTCTTTCTTTCTGTTCCTACTCAGAGGCGGGGAAATTGGAAAATGTTGCACTTAAACAGGATTAACTTGGACAGAAATGTGAAGATGACTGACTTGAGGTTCACATCATTTCCTTGCAAATGAAGGTTGATTTCATTAAACACCACAAATAATTCTGACAAATAAGCATTGTTGTGCCTAATATTCTTGAGTTGATTACTGAATGAAGATTTTGAATCTTCAGAGAATTTTATCACAGTTTCAAAAAGTGCGTAAAAGCATCTCAGGCAGTTTCCTTTTGAAAGCCATCTAAACAGAAAGTGTTCAAACTGTTCATCATTCTCAGTACAAAACTCTTGAAGTAGTCAAGAACTGAGAGCATGGGACTTGATTTTACTTACCACTGTGTTAACAGTATTTAATGATTTGTGCAGCCAATCGCTTAGGTTTTCTGTGACAAGATATTGTCTATGGATTACACATTGAATTGTAAATATATTAGGACAGCTTTTTTTCCAGTAAGTAATAAACCCACGGTGGCATCCTATCATTGACAGTGACCATCTGTTGCACAAGCAGGAATGTTGGTGAGTGGGATGTCCTCTTTGAAAAATTGCTCAGCAACCTGAAATATTGACTCCCTGTTCATACCTGTTTCTAGTTCCCTTGCAAATAACAGCTCTTGAACCATGCTTTCATATTTTATGAAGTGAACATAACCGAGAAGCAAAGCTTTGTTGCCTGGCAAAGTTGACTCACCCAACTGCAGAGAAAATTCTGTTGTCCTAAGTATGTTGCAAAATGAGTCTTCAACATTCTCAGACATTTCATCAATTCTTCTTTGAACTGATTGCAGAGTGGAATCGCTTTAATTATTTGGTCTGGTGATTTATGCAAAATTGCACTCAGAACCTCCCTTACTGCTGGCAGAACCAGTTCTTCTCCGATAGTATGGGGCTTTCCAGATTTAGCAATGAGCAATGAAATGTTATATGAAGCACACAAATATTCACTGTTTTCTTGTGAAGTGCAGGCAAACATGTTTTGAAGTGTTTTCCATTTCTGGAAATGTTCACGAAGTAACTGAAAATAAGCAAGTTTCTTGCTTTCTTTGTCAGAGTGTATTCTCTTCAAAGGTTTGAGGAGAAAGGTTTGGACAGTTTCATTGCTTCATTTGAAAAAACTTTTTCACACAACAGACACATTGGCTATTGCCTGTTGTTTAAGTCCAACCTCAAGCACTGTAATCAATAAAGGGAAGGTTATAATGTCAGAAATCCCTCCCTGCAAAAACTCATTTTAGGGAGGTAGCACCTCCGCCCCCTGGAACTCCATACTTCCCCCCCGCCCGGTCTACCTCCAAGGGTGTATGTAATACTTTGTTTAGTGATCTTGTCTAATCTGTAAACCAAGTTGGGTATATGCAGAAAATGTGACATTAAAATATGTACTTATATTATCATGTTTATTCTATTACAACTTTAAGCAAGTCTACAGGGAGTTTGGCCTCATCACATAGGACAGGGGTCCCCAACCTTTTTTGCACTGCGTACCGATTTAATATTGACAATATTCTTGCAGACCGGCTGACCCGGGGGGGGGGGGGGTGGTTGTTAATCACAACCGGAATATAGGTGATAAGTCAACTATGAGTCATTTATAAGTGGCCAATACACTCAATTTTGTTTCTAAAAGGGTTTATCTAACGAATTTAATATTAAACACACAGCGCATATTTTCCTCGCATGAATATAGTGATAAGTCAATTATAAGTCAATAGCATCATCACATTTTAAGTTATGTTTGGATATTAAACACACAGCGCATATTTTCCCCGTCTGAACATATAAAATCATTGCAACACACCAATATCGCTGAATCAGTGGGAGGCCTGGGCTTGTTTCCCTGCAACAAGACGGTGCCATCGAGGGGTGATGGGAGACAGCGATACTCGAAGGGGGTTCCTTATGTCCAGTCTATTCCGCAATTTAGTTTTCGTTGCATTCATCGCAGAGATATGTTGGAAATGGAAGCAACGTTTTCAGTGCTTTCGTGGCTACCTCAGGATATTCAGCCTTGACTTTGATCTGGAATGCCGGCAGAGATGTTATGTCAAACATACTTTTCAGCCTGCTGTCATTTGCAAGCTCGAGGAGTTGATCCTCCCGTGCTGACATGGATGATGCGCGGGTAATGACCTCGCGTGCGCTCGTTCAACAGTGGGCGTGGCAGGGAACGAGGAAAGGTGCAGCTGACTCATATCGTTTCATATCGCCAAATCATATTGTTTCCTCGCGGCCTGGTGGTTGGGGACCACTCTTAGCACGAAGAGAGACCAATCAGGATGCTTGCTCTCCCTCTCCCTTTCTTTCTCAAAAAATCGATTTCCAGAATATTGTATATAATTTCCAGGCATCAGGGAGCCACTTTCGATATGTGGGAAACTCCCAGAACTTCCGGGATGTCTGTAATGTCATCAAATATCAGGCAAAGCCTGACTCTCTGCCGGAAGGTACCTAAAGAAGGGTAGCAATATCTCAGTTGGGCTATGGGCTAGAGAAATGTGGTCAAGGTCATTCAAAAGGGCAGATTCTGAACATTAGCCATCCAATGCCATACCCCAGTTCACAGGAATTACATCACTGTGTTGTTAGAGAATGTGAATCATACTAGTTAACACTATATTACAGTAGTAAACAGCAATAATGCGTGGGCTAGGCCCAGAAATAACACAATTTCTTCAATCCAGATTACTCATGATATACCAAGTCAGAAGTGTCACATTGCTTTTCATGCTTTGAGGAAAGTCCAAGTGAATGGTGGGTTAGAAAGATATGAGGTGATTATGTGATCATTGTAATCAATTATGAGGCATGGAGGATCGAACACTTATAATAAGAGATTAATTTCTTAAATTAAGCCTGCAATCCCTCAGCTGCCCACCTTGCTATCGAGCGCCACCACCCCCTTTATCTCTATTCCCACCTTAGAAATGATAACCACCCACTTTTTGGAACCATAGCTACAGAGGGTGGTAAATCTTTGGAATTCTACACCCATAAGGTTGTATAGACTAGATTATTGGAAGTATTTAAGAAGATAGATCAATTTTTGAAAGATCAGAGAACTGAGGGCTTTGGGGAAGTGAAGGAGACTTGAGGCGTCTGGTAGATCAGCTATGATCATATTGAAAAGCTGGTGCAGGCTTGAGGGGCTGAGTAATGGTGTTCCGAAAAGCTGTCAACCAGACTTTATCTTCAAATTAGAAAAGAACGCATTGCGTACTGTAAAGGTGTTTTGCCATAATCAAATGAAATGCATCATACCTCATAGGTCTGGTTGATGCAATCCTACAATTTCTGAGCAATTGCAAAATACTGGTTTCCTTTATGTAGCTTCATGTATATCATGATTCGGTGCTTTCAGAAAGAACAGGCACAGCTTCCTTTGAGAATGGACTAATCTTTTGATAGAGTAGGGCAGATGTACCCCTCTCAGTTAATTTGAGTTTGGAAGTAATAGTTATTTTAAATTTAATCCATGGGGGCTAAATTTAAAATAACCTCAAATGTATTTCTGGCATTGGGATCATTTACAAATAACAGACATGGTCCAGACTGAACTGAGGAACTTTCTCGTTCTGGAGGCTGGCATTTGCAGCAGAAAATCTTCAAGGTTTCCTGCAGCAAGAAATAAAGATATATCACACTGTCTTCTTGAGAAAGCTGTTACTTTAGTTGAAAAACAGTTGTCCAAATCCGGCATTAGATTCTGCCATAGGTCTGTGAAAAGTGGTGTATTTACCATTTTCCTGTATGCATAAATGTAACTGTCATTTGTTCTGACTCTATGGGTACTTGATAACAAAGCAGAACACATCCTTGATATGTTTGCTATCTTTCATGGATTCACTGAAAGCATTAGGTGGAAAATAGAGCTAGGAACTTAAACTATTTGTATGACAGTAAGTTTATTATGTCTATTTGGAGACTCTGGCTTTAAAAATAAAATGAGCTCTATCAAAATCTGCAGGCTAGGCCTCGAACAGAAGGATTTAGGTCCCCTAAGTGTCATTAGGTAAAGGAGGTACTCCCATTATAGAAAGAATGAGGAGGTATTGGAGAGGGTGCAGAAGTTGTTTACTTGGATGCTGCCTGGATCAGAGGGCACATGTTATAAGGAGAGATTGGACAAACTTGGGCTGTTTTCTCTGTAGTGAAGGAGGCCGAGTGATGACCTGACAGAAGTTTATAAGATTATCAGAGGCATAGATAAGATGGACAAATGGTATCTTTTTCACTGGATCAAAATGTCTACTAGAGCGCATGCACTAAAGTGAGAGGGGTAGGTCCAAAGGAGATGTGCAGGGCAAGTTTTTAACAGAGAGGTGGTTGTCTGCAATGTACTGCCAGGGTTGGTAGTGGAAACAAATATGTTAGAAGCATTTGAGAGATTCTTGGATAGGCACACAAATGTGCAAAGAATGTAAGGAGATGATCAAAGCACAGGCATAAGGGAGTAGTTTAGCTGGGCATTTAATTACTAGTTAAATTAATTCTGTATCACAGTGTGGGTTGAAGGCCCTTTTCCTGTGTTGTACTGTTCTCATGTTAAGAAGTCAAGTCCTAATTGACCAAGCTCTGTAATTTCCTTCCAAACACTATCTACCTGTCTTTCCTCCTTTAAGAATACCCTAAGAAACAATCTCTTTGACAGATTTTTAGCATGTGATCTAATATATGGCTGGTTGTGAACTTTTGATAATATTCTTGTTAAGAGTCTTGGAATGAAACAGAAAATGCTGAAAATACAAAGCAGGCCAGGAAGCAGCTCTGGAGAGAGAAACAACAATTAAAATTTCAGCTTGATTAGCTTTCATCAGAGTGCCTTGGGGTATTTTTCAACATCAGAGGGTCTGTGTAAGTTAAGTTGTTTTTGTTATACAGTATGTCATTGTGAGCAGCTGCAAGAGCATATTGAACTCAGTTGGACTTTCTCTCACCCAGAGTTGAATTTTGATTCTAAAGAACCAATGAAATCATTCAGTTACATTAAAACTCACAGCATTGCACTCTCACTATTGCAATATGAACTTGAAACAGGATGTTCTATATTCATATTTAGTTTGATTTCGTACATTTCACGTAGATTAATTAAATATTACCTCAGATTTTTGGTTTTTTTTGTAAAGTCAAGCCCACTCATACTAAATAAATCTTCTATAACGAGAATATTCATAGATATTTCTTGTTAAGGAAACACCTAGACTGACTCTGAGATTATTCACTTCCACAAAAGTCGCATTTTGATGCACACTGAGTAGTTTATATTGAACACAATCCTTTGAGTATTTCCAACTCCAAGTGAGCCATCTCAGCACAAGTAAAGCAAACCCCACCCCAACCACGAGTCATGTGACTCCCGACTAGCTGGATTCTGAAAACACATCCTGCTACGTTTTTTAAAAAAAATCATGTGGTATTGAAATACGAGCAAACGTTTATGTGCATTTGCACACATAATATTAAAGTTCAAACCAAAAGGGTTTCCAATGAATAGGGTTTCCTGATCAGGCGGAGAATGGCCAGCCATCGGTTGCCATGTAAGGAGTATGAGGCCCCCATCTGCCCTTTCCGCGGAGCGGCGCCATCTCGCAGGTAGTGGCCGGCAGGAGCTGGGCTTTGAAAGAGGATAAAGTAGTCGAAAAATAGCAAAGAACTGGGGGTTTTGGCTTCCATGAAGTTTTATAATATTGTAATTTGACGGACTAGTGATGGCGATCGGGGTTCGGCCTGATTGCTGGTATCTGCGCTGGAGAACTGGGTCAGAGGCCCAGACATGTGGCGGCGGGTGGGGGGGATGGTCGATCCTGGGTTAACTTGGGAGAGGTAGCGATGGGGGGAATCTGTCGTCCGGGCCAAACATCGGGACCCGGGCTGGTAAGGATGGAATGCTGAGATTAGCCTTGACTAGGGTTACCTACGTTCCCTCGATTCGTTTAATTTGTTCGCTCGTTGAAACCATTCAGTATAAAACGTATTTTTTTGTCAGTATCTCTCGAGGGGTTTCAATGAATTAAATCTCGTTCATTCATTTTCAGTGAACCTTCAAGATGACTAACACCAAGGGTAAAAGGCGCGGAACGCGATACATGTTCGCAAGGCCTTTCCGCAAGCATGGTGAGAACTTTGTTTTCTTTTAAACAACCACTGATCGTTCTATCAAGCGCTTTGTGAGAAAACCTGAGTTGCAGAGGTTCTATTTTGTGCTATGCAATGACAAATAGAAACTGACATCAATTGTAAGTTGAAATCAACTATTGGGGAACAGAGGAAGATAAATCAAAAGTACACCACATGGTGTTCCTTCACTCATTTGAAGATTTTTTTTTATTCAAGACCAATGAAATAATGCCTGATTCATTACCCTTTTTTATTTTATATTTGGTAGACAACATCATTATGTAGATTCCCAAAAAAAAACTAGTGCTCGATGATGATTAACCTCTTTTGATTGCCCTGTGGGGCAAGTTGAACTAATTATTTCACCGGTACTGAGAGCAACTAGAACATTTGGCATTTTAGAGTTTTTGGTTAATTTTGATTTAAAATAGACCTAGTGGAATGTTTAAAGGTAATGAATATTCTGGAAATTGACTAATAAAATCTTATTCCCTTCAATATTTCATAGAAAATTAGATGATTTGTGTGCACAGAATTTAGGAGTAGGCCCTTGTGTCTGCTGCACCATTTGTGAAGATTTTTAGTTTGATTCTACTTGGGCTAGCCTTTCACCCCTTCCAATGAAGTATCTGTTTACCTGTGGCTTACTTTTCAAAAACTCTATCCACAGGTGTGTGAAGAAGTGTTCCCAAGACACAGCTGTTACAAAAAAAAATGTTGGCCTAGCATTGTTTTTTAAATAGGCAGTCAATTATTCTTAAATAGTGATTCTATTTGTAGATTCTTGCACTATAGGAAACATTCTCTCCATGTCCACTCTCGGGGTCTTTTTATTCAATAAAATACCAGCTCACTTAGATTATGAGGACACACAGTCCTCTTTTATTGTCATTTAGTAATGCATTCATTAAGAAATGATACAATGTTCCTCCAGAATGATATCACAGAAACACAAGACAAACCAAGACTGAAAAACTGACCAAAAAAACGCATAATTATAACATATAGTTACAACAGTGCAAATCAATACCGTAATTTGATAAAGAATAGACCATGGGCATCGTAAAAAAAAAAGTCTCTCGAAAGTCCCATAATCTCCCGCAGACGGTAGGAAGAAGAAAAACTCCCTGCCATGAGCTTCCAGCACGGCAAACTTGCTGATACAGCACCCTGGAAGCGCCCAACCACAGTCGACTCTTAAGTCCGTCCAAAAACTTCGAGCCTCGGACACCGAGCATCATCTCTGCTGAGCGCTTCAACCCTGGCAATAGGCAAAGCGGAGGGTTTGGGACCTTCCCCTCTGGAGATTCTGGATCGCACAGTAGCAGCAGCAGCAGCAGCAAAGCGGGCATCTCAGAAGTTTCTCCAGATGTTCCTCCGTGCTTCTCATGTCTGTCTCCATCAAGTCAGGATTGTGCACGGCATCCTACTTACAAATACAAAATCATTTCGGAGCGGCATGTATATGAACTCGCTAACAAATGTGAACCTACCGTGTTCAGCTTTTCCGCGTGAGTCAAAGTGCTCATTCCATGTACTAGTCTAGTAAACCACTTTTGAACTGCTTCCAGTGCAATCATAGTCCAATACTGTTCGGAGTACTCCAGGTGCAGTTGCACTGATGTCCTGTATTAATCATTTAGAAATGGGAATTGACTGTTATAGGATTCACAAATTGCTATGCACATATTAAGATGAAGAATGAAATTTGCTGTCGTGGAATTGGTGTGATTTAAAGGTTTAAAAAAAAGTTTCTTTTCAACTGGCTGTCCAGAAAATTGAAATGCAAAATGGTTTGTAGGAATTTCACTTCCCCATTAGCCCTCAAGTGAAATATGACCTACCTGCATTAAATTTATTTTCTCTCAGTTCTTGCTTGAAATGTATCTCTCTTTGCTCATTCTGATTATGCATATCTGACTTGTGTTGGAGTACGATTGAGCAACAACACCGTGTGTACAGTTCTCAAACATGTTCTGATAATTGGAAGCTGCAGTAATCATCTTGCCTTGGAGTGAGTTACTGGACAAAAATAAGCTGTTTGCCCCACAAGAATCCACACTGACAATCAACCAATCAACCATTAATGCTATTTTCTGTTTTCCATCAACTGTCCTTGTATTTTACTACTTGTATACCCTAGGGGTGATTCATGGGGGCCAATTAACCCATCAACCTGCATGCCTTTTGGGGTCTGGGAGGAGACTAGACACCTGCAAGAAACCCAGGGACACAGCAAACGTGCAATTTCATGAAGATGAGATTGGGTTTTAGTGCCTGGTGCTGCAAGACTGGCATTGAACTGCCTACAGGAATATAGTCATAGTCATACTTTATTAATCCCGGGGGAAATTGGTTTTCGTTACAGTTGCTCCATAAATAATAAATAGTAATAGAACCATAAATAGTTAAATTATGCCAGTAAATTATGAAATAAGTCCAGGAGCAGTCTATTGGCTCAGGATGTCTGACCCTCCAAGGGAGGAGTTGTGAAGTTTGATGGCCACAGGCCAATATATCCTACATCTGCTGTTTGGGGACACCTAGGAAATTCCGTTTAACTATGGTGAAATGAAACTGTTATTTGGTTGTATTGGATTGTTTATTATAGTAACCTCTATGTGTATTTAATTTGTTGTAAATTCTGTCTTTTAGGACCTGTCCCCCTGTCTACCTATTTCAGTATATACAAGAAGGGAGATATTGTTGACATCAAGGTATTTATTGTCTTTATTGCTGTTAAATGGAATCTTGGTAGAGTCTGGTAAAATAAGCTAGTTCAGTGCAGAAATTCTACAGTTTTAATTGGGAGTTATCCCTGAAAACAGGGCATTTAAAATATTTTTGAAGAAATATTAATGTACTTAATTGTTTTTGAGGTCAGTGAGTTTAATAAGTATCAGATGCTGCTCTGAGGTTTGAGTTTACTTGTTAATGATCTTTAAATGATTTTGTGCTGAAAATTCCATTTAGATTGTGCCTTTTTTTTTAAATGTTCACATTTCAACTTTTTAATTGTCACAATTCCTAAAAATTAATAGATATTGCAAATGGCAGTGATAAGCCCAGTCTCCAGAGACGTGGTTCTGAGATGAATAATACTCATGGTTTGTGATCTATATATTGGCCATGTGGCTAATTGCACAAAATAAACCTTGAGGGTTACTAAGTGGGATTGCTCAATTTGCAGCTGCTGTTTACTTATTGCAAATTTGATCCTCCTTACCACCAATCCTGTGAGTTCTGGAGCTGAAAGTTCTGGGGTTCCACCAATACTGGGCGCTGCTGCATTCTTGAATCTTGCTGTTAGTGATGACTGTCCCCTGTCTCTCCCTCCTCCCCCCCCCGCCCCCGTAACCAAACCTCGCAAACTGGAATTCTTTCCTTATTCCCTGCTTCCTCTTCATTCTGTTTACAAGCCATTTCTACATCACAGTTATACATTAGTTCATCTGTACAATGGAGAAGCATCTTTTGCCCCCCATTAAATGTAGAAAAGCAGATGAAAAGATTTGAGCAATGTATTTTATTTGTATAAGCTGTCTTCTGTATGGACCTTATTGAATTTTGCTTCATAGATCTTCAGAAATAACAAAAAACTACCTTGCTGTTTAGGGCACAGGTACTGTTCAGAAGGGCATGCCTCACAAATGTTATCACGGGAAGACTGGAAGAGTTTATAATGTTACACAACATGCTGTGGGCATTATTATCAACAAGCAAGTCAAGTGAGTATTAAAAATTCAGTGTTTTTATTTCAACGTTGGAAGACATTCAACATTACAGAAGTTTGATCAAAGATTTGATATTAAGTCATGAGTTACTTGGCAGTCTACGTGAAAGTTTGCTGAATTGGGTGGCCATTCCTTAAAGGACCATGTTGGGTGGAGAAACCAGTTGGCTGTGATTTCATGTGTTCGTATATCCCTTTCAGGCATGTGGTTTGATATAGATGGAAGTGTTGGAGTTAGAGTAGATTGGGACCATGAAGAGATGTAAAAGCAGGGGGGAAAATAAGGCTAGTGATGAAGTAATTAGTGAAGGATGAGTGGATGATGCAAGTCTGGACAAGGAAATCTGTTGAGGTTTCCTGCTATAAGTGGGCTTTAATGGGTGCAGAACCAAGTAAATGTGTATTTTAGTCTTTCTGATAAATGTGGAAATTATTTTGATTCGATATTTGGGATTAATAAGTAGAATACAAGATAGAAAACAATTTTTTTTCAGTAAGGGGTAGTATGATAGTTATATTGACGTCACACTGAAATTTTCTAGGCAGTAGATTGGCTTTCCTAGTATTTAGAAATAATGCAACTGGTTCGAGTCCATTATGGCGTTGGGATTGGCTGAGATGCAGCTAAGTGTAAAAGTTGGTGCTGTCTTTCTTTTAAACTGCTGAAAGACTGGAGAAATAGTGGACTGTTCTGTGGGAAATAAACAAAACTTGTGGTAGTTCAGCATCCTTGGTTTTACTGCTGGATTGTTTTTGGAATAGGGTATTATTCCTGTTAATACCCAAATGTGCTTTTACTTTTTTAATTTCCCGGTTCAGCTTTGGGAATAGAAATTCTCTGGCTCTAACTACAGATCTACCCATGTTCCTGGCCCTGGTGCTCTGAATCCCTACCCTAGTTTTGGCTGCATACTTGGCACACATCTGGGCTTTAGCTGCATAACAGCTTGCACCCTGCACCCCAGGATCTCATTCTGAACTAATGGGACAGATGCTGTTCCATCAGAATCTGAACAATTGGGTGCCCAGTGAAGTTCTTTGACAGATTGGTGGAGAGGGTTGTATGGTCTCTGTTGTCATCCATATTGTGAACCCAGGAAAGGAAGCCTTGAGAGAAGGTGGGGTGTGTGGAGAGAAGTGTGAGAAACAAGATGCAGACAGCAAGGGAGTGACTGGTGCATCTGGAAGAATTCAACAGATGAACTGCCGCAGATATAAATTTTAAATTTTGTGGCATAAATGTAAACTTTCATGTTGCCCCTTTCACTTTGCCAATAAGACATGTGTCTTCATTGGTCATTCAAGTGGGGTAGAGTAAAGTATCCTTTTATAAAACCCAAGTATACTGTATTTTACTTGGTTTCTACCACAGGGGACATTTATGAAGTTGACAGGAGGAATCGTGTGATACTTTTTGGTCTGTCCTTGGGAAAACATAAACAAAATTCGGCTTTCCCCAATATATTTTAAGTTGTATCCAAAACATGCAAAGAATTCTGTGCCATAAGCCCAGTTAGTACTATTGTACTTGTTTTGTGTAGCTGTAAATTGAGTTCTAAAATACCAGTTATTATTCATTGTTTCTGCAGAATCAGTCTTATCACTATCGTGTCATGAAATTTGTTTTATGGCAGCAGTACAGTGCAAGGCAAAATTGTTAAAATTTACAAAAGCAAGTAGTATGAAGACCAAATGAAGTAGTGTTTGTAGGTTCATTGACTGTTCAGAAACTTGTGGAGGGGTAGAAGCTGTTCTTTTAAAAATAAATAAATAAATAAATAAATTGAGTGTGGGTCTTGTGGCTCCTGTACCACCTCGAAGTTATGTCCTGGGTGGTGAGGGTCTTTAATGATGTGTGCACCACCTCCTGAAGGTGTACTCTGGCAAGGAGGGTTGTGCCTATGATAGAACTGGCTTGAGTCTACAGCCATTGCTTAAAGCATTAAAGAGTTGAAGCAACTGGCATAATTGTAGTGCATTCTACTAGTTAAAATTTGGAGTAGCTTTCTGTTAAACAAATGAGATATAAGAGTGCAGATGATGGAATGTGGAGCAAAAAAGCAAACTGATGAAAGAATTCATCAGAGCGGCATTTACAGAGGTGGAAAGAATTATCAATGTTTTCAGTTGATGTCTCAACCTGAAATGTTTACATTTACTTCCCTGCTATAATGCACTGTTCTGTTCTTCCAGCAGTTGCTTTTATCTTTAAAGAGTATCTTGTATATAATATGCTCAATCATATAACATTGTACACATCTTAAAATTGTTTTGGTTGTAGTGGCATTCTGTTTCATTTGCTTTGATTTGTATCCTAGGGGCAAGATCCTTGCCAAAAGAATTAATGTGCGTGTGGAGCACATTAAACATTCAAAAAGCAGAGACAGTTTTCTGCTTCGTGTGAAAGCAAATGAACAGGCAAAGAAAGAGGCAAAGGAAAAGGGGACTTGGGTTGATCTGAAGCGGAAGGTAAGATGCCCGTGCAAATTAAATTTTAGGTGACCGTTCAAAGCACAAGTGGGATATCAATATTTGAATGGTTGGAATTAGTTTTATTTACACTCAGTGGCCACTTTATTAAGTGCACTTGTGCATCTGCTTGTTAATGCACAAGTGCACTTAAAAAAGCCAATCGTGTGGCAGCAGCTTAAATGCAGACAAGGTCAAGAGATTCAGTTGTTCAGATCAAACATCAGAATGGGAAAGAAATGTGATCTAAGTGACTGACCGTGGAACGAATTTGGTGCCTAGAGGGGTGGTTTTGAATGGCAGTTTCTTGAGTTTGCAGAGAATGGTGCAGAAAACAACAAAAAAAAAATCCACTGAACAGCAGTTCTGTGGGCAAAAATACTTTGTTAATGAGAGAGGTCAGAGGAGGATATAGGAACATACAGGAGGTACTTCATAAAGTGGCCACTTCATTTTATTGATAACACTGCTATTTCAAGGCATAAATTGTCACTGTAACAGATATTTTGAATTGTGCGGTCAATCCAGCAAGGTTAAACTAAAGTGTAAAACTAAGTAAAAGGTTTTACTTTGAAAGGGGTGATGGTTAGGAATTTATTTTCATTAGGCCTTCGACAATGGACATTAGATTTTGTTTTGGTCATCATTTATTTTACTCTGTCAAAATGCAAGTGCATTCTCCATGTCCAGTGACACACCAGCTTTATGTTTAAGTTGATACTGAAACACCTGCATATGTTCAAACCTTGTATACCATGATTTTTTGGTGGTAAGGAACAGAGTTGGATAACTTTTTTGAGCTGCATGTGTATAATAACCTTATGTAGAAAATGTTTCTGAAGCAATCCAGTGTGACCTGGAATATTAATTTTGTTATGGGTAATGTGATGATTTCAGTTTGGATTAGATTCTAAACTCTCAATATAAAATTAATTCCAGGAAACCAATGTTGTTTTTCTACTTTTCAGCCTGCTGAGCCCAGGAAGGCACACTTTGTGCGAACGAAGGCCAACATGCCACAGCTGCTGGAGCCTATTCCATATGAGTTCATGGCATAATTGTTATAAACTTGAATAAATGTCTATCTCTCATTTTGTATTAATTTTTGTGTGTTCATTAGCACCTTTCCACCTTGCTGGGCCGGTTACAAGTGGGGCTCTGTTACTGCTGGCCGCTTTCTAGTATATTTTCCAACTGGCTTCTTATGAATTAAGATGAAAAATTTTAATCAGTCATTATTGGGTGCAGGAACAAAGGGCTAGAACACCTACATTTATGTAATTGTGGGAGAATAAAAGCCCATTTCCTGATGATCTGCAATTTAGTTGTTAAAAGTACTGCACAGAAATGGGCCCTTTGGCCCATCTAGTTGATGCTGAAACTACCTACTCCAAACGACATGACCCGGGGGTTCCTGTAGTTTATGGATGTACAAGTACCACGTGAGCACACTAGGTTACAGCTGGAGACCAGGCCCGTTGATGTTGCTGTCCAAGGCCTGTTGTGGCAACTGTAGGCATATTTGATAACAGGAATTTAAATGAAGTAATTAAATAATTTTCAAATTTTATAAATGGAACTATATTGTACTGGGTTTAATTAAATGGAAAATACGGCAAAGAAAGCAAAGCAATAGATTCAGCTGGTTACCTTATCACTGACATTTGGTGATGATTTGAAGTTAAAGGGTCAATGATCCCACCCGTCCAGCCAACATCTCTTTACATCCCTGATTTTCCTCTTGTCACTATCAGGCAGGAGGTACTGTAGCATTATGAGAAGAACTGTAAGGATGAGAAATAGTCTCTTCCCTAAGTAAGCTCACTGCCACCAAGGTCTCATTGTGTTCGAAGCCCTAGCGGTGTTTTTTACTGTCTACTTGTTATAAATGCACCTTATTCTCTTCATGTGGTAATAGTACTTCAGGTATTATGTGTGAGTTAATACTGTGTTGGGCACCTCATCCAGAGGAACGTTCTTTCATTTGGCAGTATACATATGTATGGTTGAACTGAACTAGAACTCAAAATGGGAAAGGTGCAATTACTCCAGGATTGTATTACAGCACCCCCCCCCCCCCCGGAAAATAAAAGCCACTGGGACATTGACATAAAAGATATGCAGAAAGGCATAAAAACATTAGGATTGTTGTCATGGGGGACTTGCCTTGTATAAACTGGGATCTTCATGCAAGTGGACTGAACAGAATTTGTGCATCCTAGTGGGTTTCTTAAATCAATGGGTAAATGTACTGGATCTGGTGTTGGGTAATGAGCCTGGCCAGGTGACTGATCTTTCAGTGGGTGAGCAGTTTGGGAACAGTGACCACAACTTAAGTTCTAAGACAGCTATAGATAGGGATGAGGATGGACCTTGCCGGAAAGTATTAAACTGAATCAGGGCAAATTATGAGAGCATTAGGCAGAAACTAAGGAGAGTTCACTGGGAACAGGGACCCCCATGACCCGGAGAGCTATGTTGGCTGGAGTCAGGGCCTTGAGCTTTAAGTCTTGGTAGGTTCACCTATGCCAAACAGGTCAAAGGGTAGAGGCCAGACTGAATGGTCCTCTGGGTTTGGGGGTTAGCTCAGGACTGGTCAAAATAAATTGTTAAGGAAACAACAATGAATGGTCCTATATCTGTGTGTGATGGTATTTCAGAGTCCCCACCCAGAATTTGCATGACTGATAATAGTGAAAACCAAAGGAAGCCCTGAACACTGCCAAGATCAAGTTCAAAATTGTCTTCTGGAATGGACTAACCATGTACAACAGTGGCAAGCTGGCACAATAACTGCAGAAATGTGTCATTACAGCCTACGTATACTAGACTTCAGTGAAAGCAGATGGACAGAGCCTGGCAAATCAAAGGCAGCAAATGGTGAAACATTTTTATACTTCAGAAGGGAAATAGCATCATGGTGTAGCTGTCATTTAGAGGAAAAGGACTGAAAAGTGCTTATTGGCGTAGAAAACAATCAACAGTAGGCAGATGAGAGGCTGAAAGGGAAGTAAGTGAACATGACTGATCCAGTGCTATGCTCCATCCAATGCCAAAATTGGGGGAAAAAAACGCTAACAGGAATGGCTGGAATTTCTAAAAGCAATTTGGAAGGCACAGGATGTATAGATCTCAAGGAGGAAGAAGTATTCGAAAGGCAAGATGACAACTGACTAATAAGAAGTAAAAGCCAAAGAGGGTATATAATAGAGCAAAAATATTGGGAAATTAGGGGATAGGGAAGCTTTTAAAAATTAAATGAAGACAACTAAAGAAGCCATTAAGAAGGTAAAAATAGAATACGAAAGTAAACTAATTAATAATATTAAAGAGGATACCAGAAGTTTCTTAAGATACATGACAACACACATAAAAGTTGCTGGTGAACGCAGCAGGCCAGGCAGCAACTTTTTTGTGTGTTGCTTGAATTTCCAGCATCTGCAGAATTCCTGTTGTTTGCGTTTAAATTCACTACTGCGAAGCCTCTTCCGGTGATGCCTACGCCGAAGAAGTTTAGATCCTCTCTTCGACGGGAGTTCAGTGAAACCGTCTCTCACTGCTCCCCATCTGTAATTTCTTCGGCTCTTCAACTTTTCGACCACACTTTGACTCAGATTCGCTATCACAGCCATATATCCTTTCTTCGAACGTGCCTCCGTCGCCAACTTACTCCAGTTGGCTTTAGGATTCGTTTCCAAGCCTCTCAATTTGGACCTTCTGAGGATCCCAGGTACTCACATTTTATTGACTCTGCCTCTCGCCGCTTCTCCCGTCAAGTTCTGAAGGCGACTCTCTCCGCCATGAGGAGGTACTTGGTGTCCCTATCCCAGACCCTTCCACACCTTCGGGACACTTTCTTCGCCGCCTGTAATGGTCCTACCCGTTATTTCATCCTCCGTCGGATTCACGCCTGCAATCGCCGTTTTTTTGACTTTGTCATGTTAGGCAAAGATCGCAAGATCCTACACCTACGGACTCCAGAGCCTGCTGGCCATGAAACTAGCAGGCATGAACTTCAGATTGCGGCTTCCGCCATTGATCCCGCCGGCTCCAACACCTCAGGGCATATTCAAAACCCGGACTCCAGCAACGACCTTCACAGCGATTGCGCAACCACCAACTGCGACTCCAGCCTTGAACTCTAGGGCGGGTCTTTATGTGCTGCTATTGTGACTCCCGTCTCCCCTTCCCCCACCAATACTCTGCAACCCCGTCTCCCTCAGATCCCATCGTCAGCTCCTGGGCCCTCAGAAGCTCCATCTTCCTCTCACCCCAACCCTCCCCTCTCCACTGACACCCCCAGCCTCCCCCCTCTGATCCCAGCTCTCATCCGTGCCGGGTCTTTACCATCCCCTCCGACCTTCAACTGTCGGAGGCAGAACGCTCTGTCCTCAGTAAGGGCCTCACCTTTGTCCCCCTTCGCCCATACCTCAGCGAGTTCCGTGTTCGCCATGATGCGGAACTCTTCTTCCGCCGTCTTCGTCTCCAAGCCTACTTCTTCGGCAAGGACTCTTCCACCCCCACCGATGACCCCTTCTCCCGTCTTCAACCCTCCTCTTCTTCATGGACACCCCGCTCTGGTCTTCTTCCTGCTCTGGATCTCTTTATCGCTAATTGCCGACGGGACATCAACCGTCTCGACTTCACCGCACCTTGTCCCCATTCCAACCGCACTCCTTCGGAACGCTCTGCTCTCCACTCCCTCCGCACTAATCCTAACATTATTCAACCCGCCGATAAGGGGGGTGCTGTTGTAGTCTGGCGTACTGACCTCTACCTTGCCGAGGCACAGCGACAACTCGCGGATACCTCCTCTTATTTACCCCTCGATCGTGACCCCACTAAGGAGCACCAGGCCATTGTCTCCCACACCATCACCGACTTTATCGGCTCAGGGGATCTCCCATCCACTGCTACCAACCTTATAGTTCCCACACCTCGCACTTCCCGTTTCTACCTCCTACCCAAGATCCACAAACCTGCCTGTCCTGGCCGACCTATTGTCTCAGCTTGCTCCTGTCCCACCGAACTCGTTTCTGCATACCTCGACATGGTTTTATCCCCCCTTGTTCAATCCCTTCCGACCTATGTTCGTGACACTTCTAAAAAAAAGTCCTGACGAAGGATCTCGGCCTGAAACGTCGACTGCATCGCTTCCTAGAGATGCTGCCTGGCCTGCTGCGTTCACCAGCAACTTTTATGTGTATTGCTTGAATTTCCAGCATCTGCAGAATTCCTGTTGTTTAAGATACATTAAGTGTAAAAGAGGCGAGAGTGGATATCAGACCGCTGGCAAACTATACTGGGGAGGTAGTAATGTGGGGACAAGGAAGTGGTGAACAAAAGTAAGTATCCTGCATCAGTCTTCACTGTGGAAGACACTAGCAGTGTGGTGGAAGTTCCAGAGTGTCAGAGGTCAGAAGTGTGTGAAGTTGAAATTACTCGGGAGAAGGTTCTTGGGAAACTGAAAGGTCTGAAGGCAGGTAAGTCACTTGGAACAGATGGTGTATACCCCAGGGTTCTGAAAGAGGTGGCTGAGGAGATTGTGGAGGCATTTTTAATGATCTTTCAAGATTCACCGGATTCTGGAATGGTTCCAGAAGACTGGAAAATTGCAAATGTCACTCCAGTCTTCAAGAAGGGAGAGAGGCAGAAGAAAGCAAATTATAGGCCAGTTATTCTGACCTCAGTGGTTGGGAAGATGTTGAGAGTGGATTGTGATGGATATGGTTTTGGGGTACTTGGGAGGCACATGATCTCCTCAAGGGAAAATCTTGCCTGACAAATCTGTTGGAATTCTTTGAAGAAATAACAAGCAGAGTAGATAAAGAAGAATTGGTTGATGTTGTGTACTTGGATTTTCAGAAGGTCTTTGACAAGGTGCCACGCATGAGGCTGCCTCACAAGTTAAGAGCCCATGGTGTTATAGGAAAGATACTATAAAGTAGTGACTGGTTGGCAGGAAGCAAAGAGTGGGAATAAAAGGAGCCTTTTCTGTTTGGCTTCCAGTGATTAATGGTGTTCTACAGGGGTCTGTGTTGGGACCGCTTCTTTTACGCTACATGTCAATGACTTGGATGATGGAATTGATGGCTTTGTTGCAAAGTTTGCAGATAATACAAAGATAGGTGGAGGGGCAGGTAGTTTTGAGGAAGTAGAGAGACTACAGAAGGACTTAGACAGATTAGGACAATAGGCAAAGAAGGTGCAGATGTAATACAGTGTTGGGAAGTGTATGGTAATGCACTTTGGTGGAAGAAATAAAGGGGTAGACTCTTTTGTAAATGGAGAGAAATTTTAAAAATCTGAGGTGCTAAGGGACTTGGGAGTCCTAGTGCAGGATTCCTTAATGGTTAATTTTCAGGTTGAGTCTGTGGCGAGGAAGCCAAATGCAATGTTAGCAGTCCTTTCCACAGCATGAAATCCAGAAGCTGATATGGTGCTACCCAATGGACATGACAAGAACCAGATTGACCATTTAATGATCAATGGTATTTGGAGTTGATCCTTGCAGGATATAAAGATGAAGAGAGAAGCAGATATAGGAAGTGATCACCATCTTGTTAGAGCTGTGATGAAACTCGAGCTGAGGAGCACTGGGACCAGAACACATGTACAAAGACATTTTGAAGTTGTAAAGCTCAAGGAGATTAGTGTGAGATCTGCCTACACCATTCTGCTTAAGAACAGATTCCAGGCCTTGCAAGACCTTGATGTGAACATGTCAGTAGACAGGATTGACACAATGTGGAAACAGATTGCCTCAGTCTTCAAGGAGAGCAACAAGGCTTGCCTAAGATACAGAGCTGGGAAGAAGACCAAAGAATGAATACAGCAAGAAACATGGACAGTCTTAGAAGAAAGATAAAAAAAGAAGGAAGTGTTAGATGCAAAGTCAACACAAATTAAGGAGGAACTCCAAAAGCATAAACTGAAGCTAATAAGAAAATGAAGAAACTTGTAAGAAAGGATAAGGGAGTCTACATGGAAGACATTGTAGAGGAGGCCAAAGCAGCCAATCGAGGAGATCAGGGAAATACTGTATATACAAGATTTCAAAATTGGTATGTGGAAAGTTCCCGACAAGATCCAGTGGTCCCATGAGAGATAAGAACAGTTTGCTTTTGCCAACTGAGAAACAGCAAGAAGCATGATAGATGGAGTATTTCAGAAAATTACTAAATAGATCACCACCAAATGAAGAAACTGACAAACAAGAGGCAGCAGAGGATCTTGACATAAACACAGATCCACCCAAGAAAAAGGAGATTTTTGCTGCGGTTAAATCATTGAAGAACAGCAGAGCTCCAAGACGTGACAATTTGAATGCCAAACTCTTCAAAGCTATACCAAAAGTTGCAGCAGCCATCCTGCAACCACTGTTTACTTTAATCTGGGAACAGGGACAAGTACCCAAGATCTGGACAAAGGGAGTTGCTGTTTGGATTCTGAAGAAGGAAGTGCCAGGTGATTGCAACATCTGGGGTGACATCACACTTTTGTCAGTGCCCAGCAAGATTCTCACCAAAGGCATTGTCCAATGGATTACAGATGCTGTCGATGTGTATTTCAGGAATCAGCAAGTTGGCTTCAGGAGAAACAGAGCCTGTGCTGACCAGATCTTCACGTGGCGTAACATTATAGAACAGTGCAAGAATGGCAGAGATGCTGCATGTGAATTTCATGGACTTTGAAAAGGCTTTTGATAGCATCCACAGGGAGACCCTCTGGTGACTTCTCAAGTCATACAGAATCCCTTCCAAAATTGTCCAGCTTATCCAAAGTTTCTACGCTAACTTCACCCGCACAGTTGGGGACTGCAGTCTGAGCTTTGAAGTCAAGACTGGAGTCAGGCAAGGCAGTGTGATGTCAGTGATATTATTTAACCTGGTGATTGACTGGGTTAACAAAAGGTAAACCAAGCGATATTAGGTGGACTCTATTCACTACTTTAGTAGACCGTGACTTTGCGGACGACCTTACACTACTATTACAAACATATCAGCACATGCAAGAGAAAACTCAGTGCCTGTGTACCTTTGGTGGACAGGATGGGTTCAAAGTCAGCCAGGGAAAGACTGAGACCATGACCCTCAGTGCTGAGTCTCCTGCCATCAAGGAACATGGCATCAACTTACCCAGCACCAGCAAATTCATCTACTTGGGTGCATCATTCGGCAGGATAGTGAGACCAAGGATGACATCCAGTGTAGGCTCAGCAAAGCTAAAAATTCTTCAGATCAATGTGCAACATATAGGAATCAACCAAGTACTCCGTCCATACCAAGATGAAGCTGTACCAGAGCTGTGTTTTGTCCACACTCTTGTGTGTGTCAGAATGCTGGCATGTGACAGAGAATGAACTTGCCAAGCTGTCGTCATTCCACACCATGAGCCTCCAGAAGATCCTCCGTATTTTCTGGCCAAGAAAGATCTCCAATCACACCCTACTCCTTCAGTGTCACCAAGAGGATATGGCCACAATCATCAGTTGGAAATGGAGGTGGACTGGACATGTGAGAGAAGAGGCCAACTCTGTCATCAAGGCAGCACGTCATTGGACCCCTGAAGGGCGCAGGAAATGAGGAACACTAAAGCCAACTTGGCGCCGTACAGTGGAGGCAGAAATAAGGACCCTGAACCACACCTGTTGCACAATAGAGAAGGTGACCAAGGATAGACAGAGAAGGATTACTTTCATTGCTGCACTAATCACCAGCAGTGTAAGTCAGTAACTGTTCCAGTCAGAAGCAAGGGCAAAGATGACAAAACAAGAGAGCTTTGGATATTGAGAGAGGTGATGAATTTAGTTAAGTATGGTAAGTTTTGGAAGCTAGAATTAAACAGAGCCCTTGAGGAAAATAAACAAACCAGAAAAGAACTCAAGAAGGGAATTAGGAAAGCAATGAATGTCCTTGGCAAGAAGGATTAAAGCAAATCCCAAGGCATTGTATACATATATCAGGGGCAAGAGGCTAACCAGGGGGAGTTAGATGGATGGAGTCACGTGCTTCATCTAGAAGTGCATCGATGATGTTTTCCCCCTGAAATTGGCCAGGGTCTTCCCGAACCAGAAACCCTGGATCAATAGTTCTGTGTGAGCAGCACTTACCGCACGACATAGAGCTTACATTGACAGCAACAGCTGGAGCTCAAGAAAAGCAGCTATGATCTGCACAAAGCTCTCAAGGCTGCAAAACGCAATACAGGGACAAGATTGAGTCAAGATTCACAACGAATAGCACACGTGACATGTGGCAAGGGTTGCACACCATTGCGACTTCAAAGCCAAACATAGTGGTGCCGCCAACATCGTGGCCTCTCTCTTAGATGAGCTCAATCGCTTTTACACTTGGTTCAATGTTGCTAACTCTGAGCCTCCGAGGAAAGTCACTGCTACAACCCGCCCTCCTGCTTCGAATTATCCACCATTGTCCCTGTACCAAAAAAGACCAAGGTGTAACATGCCTGAACGACTGGCGTCCTGTCATACCTCAATAATAAGCAACTGCTTCGAGAGGCTGGTCAAGGACTACATCTGCAGCTTGCTACCACCCACACTGGACCCCCTACAATTCACCCACCGACACAACTGATCGGCAGACACAATAGCCACAGCTCTACATACTGTCCTTACACATCTGGAGAAGGATGCTTATGTGAGAATGCTGTTCTTGGACTACAGTTCAGCATTCAACACCATAATTCCATCCAGGCTCAACGGGAAGCTCAGAGACCTTGGCCTTGACTGTACCTTGAGTAGCTGGATCCTGGACTTCCTGTCAGATCGCTGGCAGGTGGTAAGAGTGGGCTTCCTCACCTCCACCCCTCTGACTCTCAACACAGGAGCCCCATAGGACTGTGTACTAAGTCCCCTCCTTTACTCCCTGTATACCCATGACTGTGTCGCCACCCAGAGCTCCAGTCTGCTAATTAAATTTGCTGATGACACTACACTGATTGGCCTTATCTCAAACAATAATGAGGTGGCCTACAGGGAAGAATTCTTATCTCTGACACAGTGGTGTCAAAAAAACAACCTCTCCCTCAATGTCAAAGGAGCTGGTTGTGGATTACAGGAGGAATGGAGACGGGCTCACCCCTACTGATATCAATGGATCTGGGGTTGAGAGGGTAAACAGCTTCATGTTCTTCGGCATCCACATCACCGAGGATCTCACGTGGTCTGTGCACACCACAGTGCCTCCTTCACCTCAGATGGTTGAGGAAGTTTGGTATGGGCCCCCAGATCCTAAGAACTTTCTACAGGGGCACAATTGAGAGCATCCTGACTGGCTGCATCACTGCCTGGTATGTCCTTTAATCACAGGACTCTGCAGAGAGTGATGCAGACAGCCCAGCGTATCTGTAATTGTGAACTTCCCACTATTCAGGACATTTACAAAGACAGGTGTGTGAAAAGGGCCCAAAGGATCACTGGGGACCTAAGTCATCCCAACCACAAACTGCTCCAGCTGCTACCATCCGGGAAACAGTACAGCAGCATAAAAGCCAGGACCAACAGGCTCTGGGACAGCTTCTTCCACTAGGCCATCAGACTGATTAACTCACACTGATTTGAGTGTATTTCTATGTTACATTGACTGTTCTATTCATTATAAATTATTGTAAATTCCTAAGATTGCATATGGCTCATTTAGACGGAGATGCAATGTAAGGATTTTTACTTCTCATGTATGTGAAGGATGTAAGAAATGAAGTCGATTCAGTTCAATTCAATTCAGCAATAAGAAGTATAAGAAGTCGGGATCAGGAGTCGTCCATCTAACCCATTGAGCCTGCTCTGCCATTCAATCAGATCACAGCTGCTCCATCCGAACATGGACTCTGCATCATCTTCCTATCAAAGTCTCCATGGTATTAGGTGATTATAACCAGGGTTACAGCTCACACACCTGATTAATAACCAGTGCTTTAGGTTAGGTGAAGTAAAACAAGGATCCGGTTGTTATGTAAAGCTTTTAATGGTTGGCTGGTTGTGCTCTGTTCCAGTCTCATAAGCATCTGAGTTAGTTACCTAAGCACTGTAGTTTCTGCTAATCTTTTCTCCAGCTAACCATAAAACAATCCTTAAAGAATAAAAGAGTTAATGTAGACCCAGTGATTTTTGCATCATGACGAAACAGAAATAAAAATGAAATAAACATTGTGCTCATCCATACATACTGTGCACAATGCTGATGCAGAAGCCATTGACATTTTAATAGACAATGTAACCCAAATGTTATCAGTGAAATTAAACTGGTGGGTGTTAACTGTCAATTTGAACAATGCAGCACACAGTATAAATGCTCCGATTGGATTCATGTTATTTTGTGATTTTATGTTTGTGAAACTTGGTTTTGTAGATCCACAGTCAGTGAATCACCATAGTTTAATAACTACACAATATTTAGTGATTTTTTATATCTGCCCACTCAGAAGTAATTTTTATACCTAATTCTATATTCTACAGTTGGTCTTATCCAAATAATGTCACTGAACCCTTACTTCCCATTTAAATCCTAGTTTTGTATTTATTTTATAATACAAGCTGATTGTACTAAAGCCCTGTCCTACCCCATCCTCACCTGCATCAGACTCCCCTCACCTGCCTTCCTTTACTTGGATGGCACTGTTCTGTCCTACTTTCCATCTGCAAAAATCTTCCCTAGATCAGACTGCCCTCCCTTGCCCCCTCCTCACCTAGACAGGGCTGCTCTGGATCGGACTGCCCTGCCACTCCTTAACTGGATTGGGTGCTCCACCTAGACACAACACTGATCTATCCTCTAGTTGAGAATGTGTCATGAAAATAAAAAAAAACTCCAGATGCTGTAACCATGAAATAAAAATGTTGTGCTGAAAACACAACAAGTCAGTCAGCATCTGTGGAAGAGGAAAATGCTGCAGTTCTAAGACATGAAGTAATAATTCTATTTTTGACCACATCAAGAGTGGGGAACACTACAAGGGGTGATTGATATGTTCGTGGCCTAAGGTAGAAGGAGATGAGTTATTAACTTCAAACTTTCTGCATGATCACTCAAAGGGTTGACCTGCATGTGTGTGTAACGAGAGCTGTATAACTCATCTGTTTCTACCTTAGGCCACAATCTTATCAATCACCTCTGCTGTGGGCACTTTCTGGAGGTCCAAGGTCCGTATGTTCCACGACCGCTGGACTAAGTATGTAAATGTAGGAGGGGACTATGTTGAAAAATAAATGTGCCAGGTTTTCTAAAATTGACCCCTTCTATCTTAGGCCACGAACTTATCAATCACCCCTGGTATCTACATATACCTAAATCAGAGGCCTCAGTTACCTGGATCCGACTGTGCGAGTCTGACCTGAGTGGATTTGAACCATGATCCATCCTTTACGGGGTATTTAAAAAGACTAAAGGTGCTGGAAATCTAATATAAAAATGACACACTCAACAAATAAAGCAGAAACAAGAGAAAATCTTGCAGATGTTGGAAATCAAATTAACATACACAAAATGCTGGAGGAACTCAGCAGGCCAGGCAGCATCAATGGAAAAGAGTAAATTGCTGATGTTTCGGGCCGAGACCCTTCATCGGTTCTGGAAAAAGGAGATGAGAGGTCAGAGTAAGAAGGTGGGAGGAGGGGAGGAAGAAGTACAGACGGTAGGCGAAAGGTGACGAATCGGGAGAGGGGGAGGGGTGAAAGAAAGGGCTGGGAAGTTGATTGGTGAAAGAGCTAAAGGGCTGGAGAAGGGGGAATCTGATAGGCGAGGCCAGAAGGCCAAGGAAGAAAGGGAAGGGCAGGAGCAGGAAAGGGAAAAGCACCAGAAGGAGGCAATGGGCAGGTAAAGGGAATAAGGTGAGGGGGGAAATGGGAATGGTGGGGGTGGGGTGGCAATTCGATAAATCGATGTTCATGCCATCAAGTTGGAGGCTACCCAAACAGAATATAAGGTGTTACTCCTCCAACCTGTGTGTGGTCTCATCGCGGCAGTAAGAGACCATGGACTGACGTGTCGGACATGCCATCAAACAAATAAAATTTTACCAGTGGAGATTTTAAAATTAATCTTTCAGGTTCACTTATGAAAAAGCATGATGCTGTGTGATCTGCTCAATATTTGCAAAACTTTCAGTTGTTATTCTATATATAGATGTATCTGGACTGGATACTTGGACTGTGCTGCGTTTCTCTGGATCCGGATCAGAACTGCCCTATCCTGACCTGGTCAGTAGGTCTTGGCCTTGATCGGTTTTTGCTCATCTCGGATATTCGGTGAGCGAGGGGAATGTTGTTGAAAATAAACCAGGGTGGGAAAGTATAGTGATACAGTGATAAAGTCATACAGTGCTATTGTCGGCGTGTCCCGTTTCTTGTTCCTTTTACCTCAGTGCGCGCACAATGGGCATTTTGTGCGCGTGGACGTATTCAGTGTATTTACGTTCTTGTGTTCGTCAGAGGAACTCTATTGGTTTATGGAAGCTGTGGGAGGACGCTCAGCTCCAAGACTCAATATATGAAGTAGCAGCAGATCTGTTCTGCAGATTTTTCCCAAGAAGACATTACTTCTTTGTTTAGTCGTGTTGGCTGCGTGAACTTTCATCGAGTCGATTTCCCACCGGAGAGGACTGATGCGTTTTCATAATATGTCGACTAACTTATTATTGGTTCCAATACCGGAATCAGGCGACAATGTAACGCACAGGGACACCAAGATCGCGGTTTTGGGATCGAGCACTGTTGGGAAAACAGGTAAGGCACGTTTCTACGGGGACGACACTGATCGAGAGATAGATTTGTAATTGTCGATTAACATTTTGTCGAAAGAAAGAAACGTATTTTGCTTATATCGGTTATCACTTAGGAATTTGCATTGGCTGAATTAACTCAGCTGCTCAATCTCAGCGGATGGATGGAAAGGCAATTAATTTTTTGCTCCTGGATAACTTGTTTTACTACTAAAACGATTTGTGTTTTCGTGCTTAGTAACCCAGGGATAAAAAATCTGCTTTCCTTATCCTGACTATATGTATTTCTATTTAACGTTAAACACCTTGTGTGGTTTGTGTTAATTTTAGATTATTTTAAATTCCAATTATGGGATTGAGAAACCACAGCCTTTTCACCCTGAAACTTGGAATAAAGTCCAGCCAAAGTGGACGTGTGGTATCTTCTTTTGTGCCGTGGCGAGAGGTTGATCAGTTCTGGGCAATGGCACCGTTTGACCTGGCGGTGCGTTGCCCAGAACAGTTCCCTCATTGAAACCACTCTGTCATTGAAACTAGTCACCCTCCTCCTGAAGGTCTGTACCTGGGTCCACGGAGATGGCAACTTTGTAGGCAAACCAAGAGATTTCTTGGCAAAAGAAACTGGGGTAGTTAATTTATGTTAGCACAATGAGTTGGGAGTTGGTGTTGCTAAAATAAAGTAAGTCAATTGCAGTTCTTCAGAACATAGAATAGTACAGCACAGTACAGGCCCTTTGGCCCACAATGTTGTGCCGACCCTTAAACCCTGCCTCCCATATAACCCCCCGCCTTAAATTCCTCCATATACCTGTCTTGTAGTCGCTTAAGTTTAACTCGTGTATCTGCCTCCACCACTGACTCAGGAAGTGTATTCCAGGCACCAACCACCCACTGAGTAAAAAACCTTCTTCTAATATCCCTCTTGAACTTCCCACCCCTTACCTTAAAGCCATGTCCTCTTGTATTGAGCAGTGGTGCCCTGGGGAAGAGGCGCTGGCTGTCCATTCTAAATATTCCTCTTAATAACTTGTATACCTCTATCATGTCTCCTCTCATCCTCGTCCTCTCCAAAGAGTAAAGCCCTAGCTCCCTTAACTCAGTGAATCAACCCAAAAGCCTCTGCAGAAAGTTACTGAGCAAAATTTTATAGTAAACCAGTTTAATCGTGTGTAGACTATTGTGTTCATATGCTGCCTTTTACTACCTTAGGACGAAAAGGTAGATCAGGAGTATGATATTTGACCCTTCAGGCCTTTCTCGTTGTTACATTGATAGCTGATCCTCTATCTCAATAGTATATTCCTGCTGGCCCTCTATAGTTATTATGCTCTGTGTGTACACCTAGTGATACAAAATAAGTTTGTCAGCCTTGGGGCATCCTTATATCCTCACGTATTTACTGGAGTCTAGAAAGCCTAAAAATCATTTACACAATCAGCAACATGATACTTAAAGCAAAAATAAAATGCTGGAAACACTCAATAGCTCAAGCAGCTTCTGTGGGTCATGAACTAGAAATGTTGAGTGTTTTTCTGTTTCTGCAGCCAGAGCTGTTTAGTGTTTCCATATTCTTCTGCTTTTTATCTCAGTTTTCCAGCTCCTGCAGGGTTTTTGCTTCTCAGTTATGACTAGATAATCAGTAAGAGTGAAGATCATTGAGGGAAAGGCACAAGTCGAGTCCCTTATTCACCCGCTTTTCAAAATTTTACCACAGAATCTTTACATGCATCTGAGAGGGCATCTTAAAGATAATGGGATTAATGTATCAGCTCAGATTCTTGGAATTGGTTTATTATTGTCACATGTACATAGTGAAAAGCTTGTCTTGTGTACTGGACATACATTGCACAGTAAAGCAAAAACAATGCAGAATAAAGTATAACAGCCACAGCGCAAGTGCAGTGCATGTAAACAATAAGTGCAAGATCATAATGAGGTAAATTGTGAGGCCAAGCGTCCAGCTTATCATATTTGAGAACTATTTTATAGCTTTATAACAGTGGGATAGAAGCTTTCCTTGAGCTATGTAGTTGAATCTTTCTGGCAGTTGGATTTTTCTGCAATTGGGAATAATATAATGTATTTTCAATTTGATAAGCACATCCTGATTTGAAAGGCAATGTTACCACAAAGTCCCAACACTTGCAGATGGCATTCAGAACTCTTGTGTGTGTGAAAATAGTGACTGCCTAACTAATTATGACTGGCACTGGCTCAGTGATTTAAGGGGAAAAAAATCTCTGAATTCTTGCACTGGCAGAAAACAACGTTTTAAAAGGACAACTGTGAGCACAAGTGAATGTGTGCTGACAGATGTATATTACAGTATGTTCTTAAACTCGGATATGTTCTGCTAGTCTGATTGCAAAGAATGAGGTAAGGTGGGGAACACAGAAACTGCCACTGTGGAAAAACACCAGCTAATGGAGTTAAAGAAACTCAGGTCATTTTGTTACATGTCTGAATTTTGGATGTGGAATTTATGTAGCTGTTATAAATACATTTGTAGGTTAATCTGGCTTTTACCAAAATATACAGAATTGGGGGTGAATAAGTTTGGAATATTTTGAAATTATTGTATTTTCTCAATTTATATTCATTTGAAAGACTTAACAATTGAGCCAAGGATTTGCATGAAAGGAGAGTTCATTTTTCCAATTTGTAGAGAATGGGAGTCAACAACAACGGGGCTGGGTTGCTATTTGTTGTGAAATTCACTTTCACAGAAAGTATGGGAAATTAAAATACCTGATGGACTAATATGAAAGGGATACTTAAAATGAAGTGGAAGTAAATAATGAGGGTAATGTTCATTATGGAAATTCAGTGCCAATTTGCACAGAATGTTATCTTAATATTTAGCCAAATGTTTTGTCAATGGGTATAAATGGTGAAGGACAAAAAAAAATCTCTGCTCCAGAATGTTTTGTTCACTTTGAAGAAAAAAAGTCAAGAATGTTTGCCTATAGTTTGAACAAAGTGTACAAGCCAAAAAAATTAATTAAAGGCCAATCAGAATGAATATTGCAATCTTTTATCCAAATGTAGGTAAAAGTCCCATTACAAATAGCTCTAGAAACAAATACGAGTTACGTACAGAGTTTGTCTTTTTTACTCAAATGCACATTGTGTAAGAGTAAACCAAATAATGCATACCTGCTAATTCTCCAATATTCTTTTAACATTAGTCATTTATGGCATTTCTCTTTGCCCTTCACGTGAAGTACATATGCTCACAGCTGAGCTAAACTGTTGCATTATATGAGCCAATTAAGAAATCATGTTTTAAAATTGTATATTTCTGTGGTTTTTCAACATTTCTTATGTATCTCTTACTGGGCTGTACAGCAGCTCTGGGCTTCTGTGACAGAAAATTACCTCTGAATTACAGTTGCAAGAAAACGTTGGTGAACTCCTTGCAATTACCTGGTTTTCTGCATTAATTACACATAAAATGTGGTATGATGTTCACTTGTCACAATAATAGACGAACACAATCTGCCTAAACTAATAACACACAAAGAATTGTGCTTTTCATGTCTTTATTGAACACATTATTGAACACAGATGATGAGAGGCATTGATCGTGTGGATAGTCAGAGGCTTTTCCCCAGGGCTGAAATGGCTAGCACGAGAGGGCACAGTTTTAAGGTGCTTGGAAGTGGGTACAGAGGAGATGTCAGGGGTAAGTTTTTTACGCAGAGAGTGGTGAATGCGTGGAATGGGCTCCCGGCGACGGTGGTGGAGGTGGATACGATAGAGTCTTTTTAGAGACTCCTGGACAGGTGTATGGAGCTCAGAAAAATAGAGGGCTATGGGTAACCGTAGGTAATTTCTCAGGTAACAACATATTCGGCACAGCTTTGTGGGCTGAAGGGCCTGTATTGTGCTGTTGGTTTTCTATGTTTCTACATTGTTTAATAATTCACAGTCCAGGCCTTGTACCCTTGTAATTAATAACTGGTAGAACCTCCTTTAGCAGCAATAACCTCCACCAAACATTCCTGTAGCTGCTGATCAGATCTGCACAATGGTGAGGAGGAATTTTAGACCATTCCTCCATGTACAACTCTTTCAGTTCATCAATACTTCTAGGATAACTTGCATAAGCAGCCATCTTCAGGTCATGCCACAGCATCTCAATTGGGTTAAAGTCTGGTGTCTGACTTGGCTATTCCTAAACACGAATTTTTTTTTTTCTTTTTAAACCATTCTGTTATTGATTTACTCTTGTGTTTTGGATAATTGGCTTGTGGCATCATCCACCTTCTGTTAAGCTTCAGCTGACAGGCCACTACCATGACATTCTCCTGTAAAATGTCTTGATACAATTTTGAATTCATTATTCCCTCAATGATTGCAAGCTTTCCGGGCCCTGAGGCAGCAAAGCCCCAAACCATAATGCTCCTTCCACCACGCTTCACAGTTGGGATGAAGTTTTGGTGTTTGTGTGCAGTGCCCTTTTCTCTCTAAACATAGCGGTGTGCATTTCTGCCAAAAAGTTCAACTTTTGTCTCATCTGTCCACAGAACATCATTCCAGAAGCATTGTGGAACATCCTGGTGGTCTTTTACAAACCTAAGACATGTGGCAATTTTTTTTTTGGAGAGCAGTGGTTTCCCGAGTGTCCCTGCATGAACACCATTGTGTTTTTCTTATAGTGAACACATAAACAGAGACTTTAGCAAGATCTAGAGATTTTTGCAGATCTTTTGCTGTTACCCTCGGATTCTTTTTCATCTCCTTCAGCATTGTATGTTGTGCTGTTAGTGTGATCTTTGCAGGACGCCCACCTCTAGGGAGGGTAGCAACAGTACCAACTATCCTCCGTTTGTAGACAATTTCTCTTACCGTGGACTGATGAACACTCATGTCTTTAGAAATGCCTTTGTAGCCTTTTCCAGCTTCATGCATCTCAACACTTCTTCTCCTAAGGTCCTCAGAAAGTTGTTTTAATGGAGGCATAAAGCACATAAACAGACCTTTCTTGAGAAGAGCAGACTCTGTCAGAAAGCTGACTGTGTGTCTTTTTTTTATAGAACCCACACCTCCACTCTCATATCATTGATTGGAACGCCTGACTCCAAATAGCTTTTCTAGAAGGCATTACCCCAGAGGTTCACATACTTTATTTGTACCTCAACTGTGATGTTTAAATGGTGTACTCAGTATTTACCAGAAGAAGTACAGTCATTTCTGTGTTATTAGTTTAGGCAGATTGTGTTTGTCTATTATTGTGACTTAGATGAAGATCAGGCCACACTTTATGAGTAATTAATGCTGAACACCAGGTAATTACACTAAGGGTTCACAAACTTTGTCTTGTACATTAGAGTGCATAATGAGTGCATAAAAGATAATTTGCTGAACTCTTCATTCATTAACAGTTAGTAATAAACAGTGACTTTTGATGTCCTTTTCCTATGCTTAATGTAGATTTACATTTCCAATATCTCACTGAGGAATACGTAAGAGTTTTTATTCTTTAGCTGAAGTTAACATATACTTGGATTTCAAAACTGACTTGACACAGTGGAACTTTGCTAATTTTACAACATCTTAATTATACAAAAACCACTAACAGCAAAAACTGGTAAAACCATTGACACATGAAATCAAGTACACCCAGTAATTTACAACCTTGGACAAAGTTGAACATCTGTTCTCATTTGCAGTTCCACACTAACTGAATTGTACCGGTGCACATTTGCCATATTTAGAAATAACTATGTGTAACATTTACACCGTTAAGTATTTTATCCTGTACTGCAGGGATTTTTAGCTGCAATATGTCTGAAAGAAGTAAAGGATTTAAGGTGTAGAATTAGTCAGGCAGCAATTTCTTGTGTTTACCATTGGTGTATTAGTGTCTTTTGCTTGACCTCTGCTGACCTACACAAACACTTGCAATTATTATAATAAAAATATATGAACATCTATAAAAAGTGCATAAAGCTACAGTCCCATGCCCTGCACTGATGATAAATAAATCTTTGCACACATTCTGCTGTTAACTAATCCACTGTTTTATTTTGCAGCTTTTCTATGTTGTGTCAGGTTTTGTTTGATGCCCTGGGCATCAGCTGGAGAAGTTGGTTCACTTCAGTAACCCTTGCTTTTGTTAGCTTTCAGTCACATCTTGCAATAGTGAAAAGCACATAGATTTAGTGGTTGCAACCTTGATCAATCTGTCAGGTATTCTTCAGAATTGCTATTGACTGGATCTTAATTGTCAGATAGCTAATGAAACAATTGTTTTTAAGGAGGAAGGTTATTGCATTTGTCTTTCTCTTTTTTTCAAAATCTTGGACAGATGCAAAAACAGCTGTGACTCTGATGCTCAGATTGAACATTATCATTTTCTAAAAGATGAATAAAAGAATGAGAGAATTTGTAGTTGCAGTTCAATATTAATATGTCTTTTTATTTCTTCCCAGCCTTGATCGTTCGGTTTTTAACCAAGAGGTTTATTGGTGATTATGAATCAAACACAGGTGCGTTTTTGTTAAACCACGAGGGCAAAATCGAACGATGGAAATCAATATTGATGGAATGAAATAAATAATTTCTAATAAGCCATTGATTTATCTTCCAGGAAATCTTTATTCAAGATTGGTTCTAATTGAAGGGGAACAGCTTTCACTACAAGTCCAAGACACACCTTGTATCCAGGTATTGGATCATTATATGTTTGGTAATGTGGAGTACAAATTTGCAGAATTCAGAGTAAAATATGTTTTAACTGACACTATTAATGGACAGACATTTCAGGGGTCATTCTTATTGTTTGCTTTTTGCAATTTATTTGGACAAAAGAAAGGAACTGTTACTTGAAAACAGCATGATGATTTTATGAGTGTTGGACAATTTTGTAATTTAAATAAAAATATTTTATTTTTAGGTTCAAGGAGAATGTGCACATTTTCCTGAACTGGTCTCCCGATGTATTCACTGGGCAGAGGGCTTCATCTTGGTATATTCAGTAACAGACTACAGCAGCTACAAACTGATTCGGCCCTTGTATCAGCATATTCGCAAAATGCACCCTGATACCAAAGTTCCCGTGATCATTGTTGCTAACAAGAGTGATTTACTTCATGCCAGACAAGTCCAGACCAATGATGGAATTCAATTAGCAAATGAACTTGGAACAACATTCTTAGAAATCTCCACCCGAGAAAACTATGGGGATGTATATGATGTTTTTCAACATATTCACAGAGAAGTTAGCAAGCTACATATGAACAATAATGCAGAAAAAAAAAGAGGATCAATTATTCCACGACCAAAGTCCCCAAACATGCAAGACTTAAAACGACGCTTCAAACAGGCTTTGTCATCCAAAGTAAAATCTAGTGCTACTTTATGAAATTGATTTTGAAATTATTTAATCCTGTAGGTAACAAACAGAACTGATTTATATGTTTAGTGTTTGATAGTGGTGCCTCACTCATCCAGAAAGATTACAAAAGTACCTTTAATAGATGGTTGGGTATGTCGATTTGTGTGGCAATGAATATTGAACAGAGTTCAGTCATACTTCCTACGTATGACAACTTTCTTTTCAATTATGGTCATTTTTTAAATGTCCTGTTGAAAAATTTTTATTGCATAGTTGTCAATTTAATCTTGAAGCAAATTATAAAATCAGAAGGAACTTCTGCAAAAAAATACAGAGGTGGACTTTGGTGAACAGAAAGGTTGCATGAAGATTAATAGCAGACAAGGACTGCAGAAGTGTGGAATGTAATTAAATCTGGTTATACAGGATTCAGAGACTCTTTGACAGGCACCAAGGGGCAGCATTATGAGTTAGCCACTGGGATTCTAAGATTATCAAAATATTAACTTGTGGATTTGGTTTGACTATCAACTCTAGTTTGAAATATTATGTCGATCATGCTTCGTGAATTTGTAATCCCAGCAGTCTAATTACTGGAAAGGGTACTTTTTAATGTATTTTGTATCAACAATAATTAGTTATTCTTGTGAACAAACAAGTGTGACTATTTCTACATTCATATAAAATGTTTATATGGCTCCCAGAGTTATTCTTGTACTATTAATAAGTAAATTGGCATTTCCAGAATCCACAAGGGCTACTGTTATTTTTTGTCTGAAGAGGATAAAGTTTCCATTTTATATTGCATTTAATTACAAGGCCAAAGGAAAGTACATCGAGTTGCTGTGCATTTTCAGTAATTTATTTAGAGTCATATAGCGTGGAAGCGGCCCTTTGGCCCACCTATTAAGTACTCATCTATACTAGGACTCAGCTTGTAGCATTCTATACTATGGCACCTCAAGAGCTCCCCTGAATACTTTGACCACCCCATCAGTTCCTGATTTCAATCATCTTCTTGGTTGGAAAAGTTCTTCTTCAAATCTCTTTGAATCAGCTATCCCTTATCCTAAACCTATGCTCTTTGGTCATAGATGTCTCTGTTAAGGGATGTTAAATTCAGAACTGTAACACTTTATTCTGCATTCTGTTATTGTTCTTGCTTGTACTACCTCAATGATGTGATGAAATGATCTGTATGGATGGCATGAAAAGCAATGTTTTTACTGTATCTTGGAATATGTGACTAAAATAAACTAATTTATCAATAGATGAAATTTTCTCATCAATCCTATCTGGGCTCCTCATAATTTTGCATATCTCCACATCAAAGTAAACAAGCACAGCCTATCCTGTCTGTCCTCATAGCTAGAACACTCCATCCTAGGCAATATCTTGGTGCCTGCCTCCTGCACCCTCTCCATTGTACCTTAATGGATCACATACACCAAGGTCCTTCTGTTCCTCAATATTTTCTATCATTCACTGTGTATATTTTAGTCTTAACCTTCCTAAAATATGTCACCTCACATTTTTCAGAATTAAATTTCACCTGCCAATTCTTTGCACATCTTTCAAACTGATCAATATACCTTCTTCACTGTCCAGCACACCGACAATCTTCATGTCATCTGTAAACCTGCTAAGTAAGCATAGCTCCTACGTTCACATCCAGATAGTTAATGCAGGTAACAGCAAGGATTCCTGGATGGCTTCATGTGGGAGGTTGTCAAAAGTCTCAATGAAGTCCATGTAGACTATATCAACACCACTACGCTTATCAGTACTAATAACCATTCCAAAGCACTGACTGGATTTGTGCTGTAATCCTAAAATGTGTTGGAAAAGCTGGACAGGAGAAATTAATGACAGGTATCTCAGCACATAGTGGAAAATGTATAAATGTTTAATTTAAATACATCTCATAGATTGATAAAATTAATGATTCTTCAAGTTATTTTAAAAAAATAATCTGTACTGCATAGGTTGGGAAATTTTTAATATGTATTGTGGAAGTATCCATTTGTATGAAACAGCAACTTGTTGGCAGGTCACATAAGCTTGTAGTTTTGTGGGAACTAAGCCTCAGAAATGTTTACTTAAAAGTTTGATCACAGTAAAATTAGTCATTCATTTGCTTTGAAAAGTTTAAGTAATTACTGGACCCTTGGATATAAAGCATAAGACTAATATGCTCAACTGTCCGACTCAGCATTATCGATACAGAAATTCTTTGCACTTCTCAGTAAATATTTTAGTTAATTCTCTAATGAGAAAATATTGTATTCTTCAAAGGTCAAATTGTACACTATTCAATACATGTTTTGCCAGACCAGAACATAGAGATGTCAATATCCTATCTATAATATGAGATTATTAACAGTCGGGTGAATGAAATAATGACTGGTCCATAATAATGGGAAATACGCAGATAATGATTAACAGTCAATTAAAGTTAACGTTAAGAAAATTATGGGCTAGGAGGTACACTTTGCTATGTCTATTCAGAATCAGAATTAGGTTTATTATCACTGACACATGACAAGAAATTTGTTGCTTTGTAGCATCAGCACAGTGGAAGACATAAAAATCATTGTAAGTTACAAAAATAAAAAAAAGTGCAAAAGATGAATAATGACGTGGTTTTCATGGGTTCATGAACCGTTCAGAAATCTGATGGCAGAGGGCAAGAAAGTGTTCTTAAAACACTGAGTGTAGGTCTTCCGGCTTCTGTACCTCCCTGATGGTAGTAACGTGAACAAGGTATGTCCCAGATGATGAGGGTCTTTAATGATGGATGGAGCCTTCTTGAGGCACCGCCTCTTGAAGAGTTCATTAATGGTGAGGAGAGTTGTGCCCATACTGGATCCATGGAACAATTTTCCCGCAAGATCTGGGAAGTCAGGAAACCTCATGGTCTCCCTGACGATAACATCTGTGGGAAGTGCACCCAGGTGTAGCTCCTGACAGACTGTGGCAATGAACTGGAGCTGGATCTGAATTTACTCAGGACCATCTGGGAAGTTGAGGGCTTCGTAGATGAGACTGAGGTGGTCACACCTAGCCATAGCTTCAGGTAAATGGGTGGCCACCAAGAAGGGCAGCGAGCCACAGGATTCCACTGTAGCCATTCCCCTCAGCGACGTATCCCTCTTTAGATACTTCTGAGGCCATGGATGACATCAGGATACAGAGCAGCAATGAGGTCAGTGACACTGCAGATGTCTCTGAATCCCAGTGGGGAAGAGTGAAGTCAGATACAGCGACAGTGACTGGAGACTCATTACTTAGGGGGACAGCCAGGAGATTCTCAGCTTCGGAAGAAATGCCAGCATGGTGTTTTGCCTCCTGAGTGTCAGGCTCAAAGTTGTCTCAAAGCAGCTGCAGAATGTTCTCAAGGGGAGGGTGAGCAACCAGAGGTCATGGTACAGATTGGATTACTGACGATGCTATGTGCTAGCCAGGGCAGGAACAGATAAATAGAACAAATGAATGAATGGATGAGGAACTGGTGTAGTGGCAGGTTTCTAGATCATTGGAACCTCTTCTGAGAGGAAAGTAGATGTCATGACCAGTAAGTACATGCTGGAGTAAGGTAATATATGAGTGAGATCGATGAGGAAGTGTGTGTATCTTATAGGTGACATGGTCATTTTTATGTCAGTGATTTTGATCCTGATTAAAACATCAAGAACAAGAGGACAACTAGGAAAAGGGTAGAACCACCCTAGAATAAAGGAGGGAACATTTGCTTGGAGGTGTAGGATATGGGTGAGGGCCTAAATGAGTACTTTGCTTCAGTATTTACCAAAAAGAAGAACATGAAGGATAATAAGGAGATCAGTGTGCCATGTGCTAATTTGTTAGGGCATTTCAAAATAAAGGAGATAAGTGTTGGGTCTCTTAAAGAGCTTTGAGGTGGATAAGTCCCTAAGGCCTGAATGAATACACCCCCAGGTTATCGAGCGAGGCAACAGATGAGATTGCTGGACTATGACCAATACCTTTGTGTCCTCTTTAGCCACAGGTGACGCGTGTAGCTAATGTTATTCCTTTATTCAAGAAAGAAAATAGAGATAATCCCAGAAACTGTAGACTGATGAGTTTCATGACTGTGGTAGGAAAATTACGGGAAAGATTTCTTTGGGGATAGGATTTATGAACAATAAACCTACATACGAGGGGTGATTGATAAGTTCGTAGCCTAAGGTAGGAGGAGTCAATTTTAGAAAACCTAGCACATTTATTTTTCAACATAGTCCCCTCCTACATGTACACACTTAGTCCAGTGGTCGTGGAGCATACGGATCTTGGACCTCCAGGAAGTGTCCACAGCAGGGGTGATTGATAAGTTTGTGGCCTAAGGTAGAAGGAAATGAGTTGTACAGCTCTCGTTAGAGGCCACGAACTTATCAATCACTCTTGATGTGGACCACTTCTGGAGGTCCAAGATGCCGACTTCTACAAAGAGGGGAACCGTATGCTCCACGACCGCTGGACTAAGTATGTAAATGTAGGAAAAATAAATGTGCTTGGTTTTCTAAACTTGACTCCTTCTACCTTAGGCCACGAACTTATCAATCACCCTTCATATATGGTGTATATATATATATATATATGTACATTTATGGTAACATGCATGTACTTTGATCAGTTTTACTTTGAATTTTAAAACCAAGGCCAAATTAGGGACAGTCAGCATGCTTTGTGTGGGGCAAGTCATGTGTTATTAATGATTGTGTTTTTAAAGGAGTTAACGAAGCTGATTGATGAAGGTAGAGCTGTGGGTGTTGTCTACATGGATTTCAAGGCATCTTGGCAGCACTGCCCAGTCTAAACAGTGGCATCTCACTCACTCTTTAATTGTCTGAGCTAGGGACTGCCGTGATATGAATATCACAAAAGCCATGACTGGTTATTCAACAGCCAACTGAGGACGCACCAATAGACAACCCCTTAGGAAAACATCTTACTCAACTCGAGTGATCACATTACTTTGACACAGATTTTAGTAGGATGTCTGACAAGGTCCCTCATGGACTGCTCACCAAGAAAACTTAGGTGTATGGGATCCACTGTGAGTTGGTCATTTGGATTCAAAAATAGCTTGCCTATAGAAAACAGAGGGTAGTGGTTGATGGGACTTATTCTGGCTGTAGGTCTGTGCTGGTTTCTGCAGGGATCTAAGGTTCTGGGACCTTTGCCATTCCTGATACATATAAGTGACTTGGATGGATGGTTGATGGGTGGATTATTAAGCTTGCTGATGATACTAAATTGTGGTATTGTAGATAGTGTAGAAGACTGGCAAAGGATACAGTGGGATAAAAATCCAGTGCAGATATGTGTGGAGAAATAGCAGATGAAGTTTAGGCTGGTTGAATGTGGTGTTGCACTTGAGAGAAAAAACATAAGGAGATAGTACACTGCAAGATTCTCAACAGTGCTGATTTGCAGAGTGATCTTGGAGTCCAAGTCAATAGCTTCCTGCAAGTGGCTACCCAGGTTGACATGGTGGTAAAGAAGGCAAATGGCGTCCTGGCCTTTATTAGTTGAGGAAATGAGTTCAAGAATCAGGAAGTTATGTTGCAGCTTTATGAAAACTCTAATTAAGATGCCTCTGGACTGTTGCATTCAGTTCTTGTTGCTCCATTATAGGAAGGATGTTGAGGTATTGGAGAGTGTTACCAGTTTGCAACTGGATTAGAGGGCATCTGGTCTCTTAGGAGAAATTGGACAAGCTTGGGTTGGGGTGGAGGCTGGATGGTGGTCTGATAGAGGTTTATAAGATTATGAAGAGCATAGATAAGTAGGAATCCTGTTTTTTATCCCCCAAGATAGAAATATCTAATACCAGAGAACACAGGGTACATTTAAGTTAAAAGAGAGTAAGTTCAAAGGAGATATGTGGGCAAGTTTTTTTTTACACAGACTGGGTGCCTGGAATGTGTGGCCTGGGGTGGAGGCAAATACAACAGAGGCATTCAAGATGCTCTTGGGTAGGCACCTGAATGTGCCAGAAATGGAAGGATATGGACATTGTATAGACAGAAGGAATTATTTTGGTTGAGCATTTGATTACTAATTTAATTGGTTCAGTACAACCTTATGGGCTGAAAGGCCTGTTCCTGCACTGTACTGCTCTATGTTCTATGTTCTGTTGTTGAAGCAAAAATAAATCCTGTCAAATTTCAAGCCTTATAAAATTAGATGAACCTCATGTCCAGGTCACAACAACTTAATTTAGTTCTATTATTAAATGTAATCTTAGAGATTGTTACATGATCAACTGACTAATTAAGTTAACTGACTTTTATTTGCAAATGACATATAAAAGTAGTAGATGTAAAATTGAGAAGCACATAAATCAATAATGGTGAATTACTGCCAGGATGATTCATGAAGTAAATATAAGTACTTCAATGTGATGTTTTCAAGCATGTCACTATTTTTGGGGGTTTAATATTAAAAATTTATCCGCTGACATTCAAAATGCAACAATATATTTACAAAAATATTCAACATTTTTAAAGCTATTGTTTACAGCTAAAATATATGTGTGTAACCTACAAAACCAAAGCTGATTTATTTAAAAAAATCAATGCTGTTGCATAGATATCAAAGAACTTTACTGAGCAATAAGCTGTAGAAATCAAAGTTGCTGGTGAACGCAGCAGGCCAAGCAGCATCTATAGGAAGAGGCGCAGTCGACGTTTCAGGCCGAGACCCTTCGTCAGGACTAACTGAAGGAAGAACTGAACTGAAGGCCTCTTCCTATAGATGCTGCTTGGCCTGCTGCGTTCACCCTTATTTAATGAACAATAGCACACTAACATCAAGATAACTATCTGACTTATATGCTGTATGTCTGGAAAGGCTCATTGTATATTTTAAGAAAGCAATGCATACATTACCTTTGGAATAACAAAAATCTGTCAAATTAACTCATCCATTGATTTAAAATAGCTAATACTGGTTTCAATTCAGAAATCCAGATTTGCCTATGTTTTGTTTTCAACTAATGATTGTTTTTTTTGGGAGGAAGACTATATAAGGTAAGGTAAGAGTCTCTGACTTTTGAATGATTGAAGATCATAGTCCTTTGAATTTGGCCTTTTCATTGCAATGGATAAGGCTAGGGATGGACAATGCAAAATGTAGACTGGACATACAATATTTTATATTTAATCTGAGTGCCTTATATACTAATGGTATGAGTATTGAATTCTCCACTTTCAGGTAACCCACTTCCTCAGTGCTCTCTCACCACACAGACATGCCTGCCCACTTAACTTACTTCTCACTTTGTTCATCTCTCCCATACCCTCCATCCACCTGGTTCCAACAGTCCATCATACCCTCTCCATCAAGCTTCACCTACCACCTATGAGCCTCGATCACACCACGCCATCTACTCCCATTGAACCGCTATATACTGGAAAATTTTCCTGTCCCTTCTCAGGCCTAATGCAGGGTCCCAGTCAAAACATTTACACACCCTTTGGAGCCTCTTTTGTCTCCGGTTTACTCCATGTCATTAAGCTGTAGGATTCATTGTGAGTATAAGGTATCATCTTCTGGATGAGGACTCTTTCCGCTATACCAAGGGGGATAGATTCGGAGCAGAACCAGCAGCTCAGAAGAATCTATTGCTCTTTACCTTGATCCCATCCATCACTGACACACTTTGACTGGTGTATCTTCAAGATGCACTGAAGCACCTCACCAAAGCTTATTCATCAGGCCCACAAACCTGTAAGCTGCTCTGTACAGTCTTGTGGTCAGATGCCTTTCATTTCCTGTTCCAGATGGTGATGCAGCTGGTCACTCAGATATTTGTCTATTTCATGCAATGAAACAACATGAAGGATGTGACCTAACAGCCTTCAGGCCAATTGTTTACAATGTTTATCATTACTGGCATCAGTTAGCTCTCTTATTGGTGACTTTAAGGTGATCTGTTTAAATGGTTACTTTTTTTGCTCAGGTTAACATCCTCGCCCCTTACATACGTTATTCATTTTCTGGTTGGATCATTCCCTGTCTCTGCAGATACTATCTGGATTGTACTTGCCAAAGTCTCAAGTTTTAGGTTGAATCGTCCAACTGTTATTACCAGCATAAGTGAATACCATTTTGACTGGGATATGTTGCCACTTAAGATTGGTTTGAAACTTAAAATATGATCTGTACTTTCCACTGTTCTTCAGAGAAGAAATTGTTCCCTCATGGCTAAAATAAAGTCCTTATAGAAAAGCAACTATTTATAAATGTCCTAATTTGTTTTTATTTTAACAGCAGCAATGGTTCAGATCAAAGCCAACTGAAAGATGTAACTCCTAAAATGACCTCCCTGTATACAAAAGAAGTACTTCAGTCCTACATTCAGGTGATGGGAGCTCAATATAACACATCTGACTTAATGAATTTGCTCCAGGTGCTTTTGAGCAGTACTGACAAGTATTAAACGTTAAGATGTTTATCACTTGTCACTACTGCTCAAAAACACCTGGAGTTAGTATTCCCAAGAGTTATTGTGCTCAGTAATTGATAAAAACAAACAAAAAAAAATTGCAGGGAGCTTTTCCCAACAGTAAAATCAGCCACTGGATCTATCTGCTGACTTCTTAACTGATTTAGAAACCAGACAATGCGAGTCTGCTGAAGGAGCCTGGTCAACAGTAGCATGGTTTGTGTAGTAACCAGTGGAAACTGTGCCAGAGAAGAGCTTCCTGTGCAATATCCAAAAATGTATTAAGTCAAAAACCAAAGGTCTAAAAATAGGCAAGGCTAGAACTAAGTTCAGAGATAATCACTGCACCAGAGAAGACAGGTCTCTTGGGTGTAGCTAATTTTGCAGTCTATGAGCATTTCCTTTTTGTTACTGTAAATACTGGCAATCACTAACTCAGTATTGTTCTACTGTAAATGAGTTAGAACTGAACATCCGTTACTGAAGGCAATAACTTTGAACTGAATTGCAGTGTTTGTACACCAGTGTATCTGACTCATACCACATAACGTAAACCAGTTCTTAAAGTACTCCACACACGAAAACATGCATGCAAATATTTGGCCTCAGTCCTCATCTGTAAAAGGCAAGCATGCTCCAGGTGTTCACTGGACATCTCCAAATACCCTTCGTATTGTTTGTTGGGTTTGGAGGGAGCAGTCAGGAAGGGGGTGGGCTTTACTTGGGAGGGAGATATAGTATTAGTAATTATAAAGTTTTAAGATGACTTTCAGTCAGGAAAAGTGATGTAAGCTGAATGATTGTGGACAAGTTAATTGTGGGAAAGAGTTTGATATACAAAAATAAATTTTCTTGTTGGCTGATTGTTGTGTGCTATAAGATTTAATGTGGATGGATAGGTTAGTAAATTTGTGGATGATACCAAGATTGGTAGAGTTGTGGATAGTGTAGAATACTGGCAAAGAACACAGCATGATATAGATCAGTTGCAAATATGGGCTGAGAAATGGAGTTTAACCCAAATAAATGTGAGGTGTTGCACCCTGGTAGGACAAATGCAAGGAGACAGTACACCATTAAGGGCAAGATCCTTAACAGTATTGCCAAGCAGAGAGATCTTGGGATCCAGGTTCGTAGCTACTTGAAAATGGCTACACAGGTCAATATGGCAGCTAAGAAGTCTTATGGAATGCTTCCTTTTATGAGTCCAGGCACTGAATTCAAAAGTCAGGAGGTTATGTTGCGACTTTATAAAACTCAGGTTAGGCCACATCTGGAGTATTGTGTACTGTTCTGGTCGCTCCACTATAGGAAGGATGTTGAGGCTTTGGAGAGGGTGCAGAAGAGGTTTACCAGGATGCTGCCTGGTTTAGAGGACATGTGCTATCACAAGAGGCTGGATAAACTTGGGTTGCTTTCTCTGGAGTGTTGGAGGCCTAGGAGGGATTTGATAAAGGTTTACAAGATTATGAGAGGCATAGTTGGAGTGGACAGAGAGTATCTGTTTCCTAGGGTTGAAATGTCTAATAACAGATGGTATGCATTGAAGGTGAGAGGGGGTAGGTTGAAAGGGGATGTGAGGGGTAAGCTTTTTACTCAGACAGTCATGCATACCTGGAAAGCACTGCCTGGTATGGTGCTAGAGGCAAATACATTAGAGGCATTTAAGAGAAGTTTGGATAGCCACATGGATGTAAGGAAGATGGAGGGATATGGACATGGTGTCGATAGGAGGGATTAGTATTTGGGTGTTTTGGATTTCCTTTCTAGCTGGTTTGGCACATCATTGCAGGCGGAATGGCTTGTTCCAGTGCTGTACTGTTCTATGTTCTCTTAGAAGTAGAAGAGATGCTGGAGCAATTGCAAATTCTGAGGACACAGACAATGTGGAATAGCTGAATGGTATCATGTTTTGAAGAGCAGTGCTGGTTTGGAGCAGACTGTCTCTGAATCTTTCCCTTGGAAAATGTACAATGATGTGAGGACAAGGAAAATTCCCAAAACATTGCCCATCCTTCAAATTTTAGAGTTAGTAAAAGCTGGAAAAAGAGAAGATACAACATACCAAAAATGCAAAGTAGCAATTAAGATAGTCAGATAAAGATTAACAACTGACTATCCAAAGAAGCAAACTAAACATTGTACATATATGATACTTGTAAGTTGAACAGAGGAGTGTGAAAGTTGGCATAGTTAGTGTGCAGGTGTTAATGCTGGTGCCTTATATCTCCAGTGATCGGGGTTCAAATCTGATGTTGGGTGCTGTCTGCATGGAGGTTGCACATTCTTCCCATGACTGTGTTTTACTCAGGTGCTATGGTTTTCTCTCACATCCCAAACATGTGCAGTTTAATAGGTTAGTTGACAATAGTAAATTACCCCCAGCGTAAAAAGGTCGCAGGAATACTGGTGTGAATTGATGGGCACGTGAGGGAGGAAAGGTTTATCAGGAAATAACTGGGGGAATGAGATTGCTCTGAGAGCCAGCGTATACAGTACTCAGGCTGAAAAGTTGCCTTCTGTTCTGTATGAAGTATAAAAATCAATTATATGAGGTTAAAAGGTTTTTTAAAAACCTCTTTTGGTAATGTATTGCTTCTCACGGCCAAACAGGGCAGAACAAGGAATTTAAAATCCTGGCTTCTATTCATAATGGATGCATGTAATTCTTAATCAGGCGCAGCATATTTCATGATATAAAATCTTGGCTTGTGCACAAGGCCTGTGTGAGATTTTCAAGCCCCAGTGTCCCACCACTGTATTATTGCTGATCTCTTCCTCCCCTCCTCTGCCCCGGTTCATGTACCTAATCTCCACTTGCAGGTTGGGCTTTAACAATTCAATATCACTGAACGAGAAGACATTAAACAAACTGACATATTGTCAGCTGTATAGCTGCAAGATAACGAGGCTTACTGGACGTTAGTAACTGCACTTATCAAAGCCTTCCCAAGATGTTCCGGGTTGGTGTAACACTTCATGAATGATTGGCATTTACAAATGGATTGTTTTTTTGAATCAGTGTTATGCCGTACATGGCAAAATGGAAGTGAACATCATTCAAATTTCAAGCATGTATTATTGTTTGTACAATTTGAATTTGGAACCAAATAGTGCTTATTTCTGAAATCCAAATTCAAATGTTTAATGATTTTGATAGATAAAAGTCCGTGGTGTTTCCATGGGGCACCGACCCTGCACTGACCAGCGAGGAGCTTTTTCTGGTCAGGTGAACAATCCGATTGCCAGGGCAGAAAATCAAGCAAAAGAGGATCAGTCAGACTGTCCTTTCGTTTAAACTGGAGGTGTTTTTCCTGGATACTCTCTGCAATGTCATCTGATCTACCCAGTTCCAGGAGCAGGAAGAATTGCCCTTACCTGACAAACAAATTGAATACTAGGTTTCCCTTGGGGAATATCCTTATCATTTTCCAGAACTTTGTTGGAAATGATATATAAATCACAGAGTGCCAAGCCATCATCTGCCAGTGAACAGAAAAGCTTGATGGGAAGTTACCGGAACAGGTTTGTACCTGTTTTAGTTCCAAAGGCCTATTTTACTTTAATTTTAATATTAATAAAATACTCTGTTGAGCTGTAGAAATATACAGCGATGAGTTAAAAAAGTAATATTTCTACAGAGGAGACTATGAGCCAATGCTTTGGGATTTAATTACACTACTTCCTAATGGTCTCGGAGAAAATATTTTCCTCCCTCTCCTCATGCATCTTGCTCATTTGCTTCATCAGTAAAGTGTCACATACTTAAACTCTCAAGCCTGCTAAACCTATAATCTATGATTTTGCGACCAGCTGCATAGGTGACTGCTGCCATGGTATGACAAATTTCATGACATACTGTATGACAGTGATAGAACCATAGAACACTACAGCACAGAAAACAGGCCATTCGGCCCTTCTAGTTTGTGCCAAAACTTTATTCCGCTAGTCCCATTGACCTGCACCCAGTCCATAACCCTCCAGACCTCTCCCATCCATGTATCTATCCAATTTATTCTTAAGAGTGAGCCCGCATTTACTACATCAGATGGCAGCTTGATCCACACTCCCAACAATCTCTGAGTGAAGAAGTTCCCCTAATGTTCCCCCTAAACCTTTCCCCTTTCATCCCAAAGCCATGTCCTCTCATATTTATCTCTCCTAATCTAAGTGGAAAGAGCCTACTCGCATTTACTCTGTCTATACCCCTCATAATTTTGTAAACCTCTATCAAATCCCCCCTCATTCTTCTACGCTCCAAGGAATAAAGTCCTAACCTGTTCAATCTTTCCCTGTAACTCAACTCCTAAAGACCCGGCAACATCCTAATAAATCTTCTTTGCACTCTTTCAATCTTACTGATATCCTTCATATAGTTAGGTGACCAGAACTGCAGACAATACTCCAAATTTGACCTCACCAATGTCTTATACAACCTCACCACAACATCTCAACTCCGATACTCAATACTTTGATTTATGAATGCCAGGATGCCAAAAGCCTTCTTTACAACCCTGACTACCTGTGACGCCACTTTCAGGGAATTATGTATCTGAACTTCCAGATCCCTTTGTTCCTTTGCACTCCTCAGTGCCCTACCATTTACTGTGTATGCCCTACCTTGATATGTCCTTCCAAAATGCAACACCTCACACTTGTCTGCATTAAATTCCATCTGCCATTTTCTGGCCCATTTTTCCAGTTGGTCCAGATCCCTGTGCAAGCTTGGAAAGCCTTCCTCGCTATCCACAACGCCTCCAATCTTAGTGCCATCAGCAAACTTGCTGATCCAATTTACCACATTATTATCTAGATCATTGATAGAGACAACAAACAACAACGGTCCCAGCTCAGATCCCTGCGGCACACCACTAGACACAGGCCTCCAGTCTGAGAAGCAATCATCCACTATCACTCTCTGTCTTCTACCACACAGCCAATTTCAAATCCAGGTTACAACCTCTCCATGGATACCCAGCGTCTGAACCTTCTGAACTAACCTCCCATGTGGAACCTTGTCAAAGGCCTTACTAAAGTCCATGTAGACAACATCCACAGCCTTTCCTTCATCTACTTTCTTGGTAACCTCCTCGAAAAACTCTTCAAGATTTGTTAAACACGATATTAAAAACTCTACAAGATTCATTAAACACGTATGTGACTATCCTTAATCAGCCCTTTGCTATCCAAATACTTGTATATCCAATCTCTCAGAACACCTTCCAATAATTTACCTACTACTGATGTCAGGCTCACAGGCCTGTAATTACCTGGTTTACTTTTGGAGCCTTTTTTAAACAACGGAACAACACGAGCTACCCTCCAATCCTCCGGCACCATACCTGTGGCTGAGGACATTTTAAAATATTTCTGCCAGGGCCCCTGCAATTTCTACACAAGTCTCTCTCAAGGTTGGAGGAAATATCATGTCAGGCCTGGGGGATTTATCTACCTTTATTCACTGTTATGCAGCAAGCACCTCCTCCTCTTTAATCTCTATATGTTCCATGACACTGTTGCTTGTTTCCCTTCCTTCCATGTATGCTATGCCAGTTTCCTGAGTAAATACTGATGCAAAAAAACTGTTTAAGATCTCCCCCATCTCGTGAGGCTCCACACATAGATGACCACTCTGATCTTCTAGGGGACCAATTTTGTCCCTTACTATCCTTTTACACCTAATGTACTTGTAGAAACCCTTCGGGTTTACGGTCACACTATCTGCCAAAGCAACCTCATGTCTTCTTTTTGCCTTCCTGATTTCCTTCTTTAGTATTTACTTACATTTTCTATACTCTTCAAGTACCTCATTTGTTCTTTGTTGCTTATACCTGCTATATGCCTCTCTTTTTCTTAACCAAATCACCAATATCCCTTGAAAACCAAGGTTCCCTATGCCTGTTAACTTTGCCTTTAATCCTGGCAGGAACATGCAAACTCTGCACTCTCAAAATTTCACCTTTGAAGGCCTTCCACTTACTGAACACATCCTTGCCAGAAAACAACTTATCCCAATCCACTCTTCCTAGATCCTTTCTCATTTCCACAAAATTGGCCCTTCTCCAATTTAGAACCTGAACTCGAGGACCAGACCTATCCTTATCCATAATTAACTTGAAACTAATGACGTTATGGTCACTGGACCCAAAATGTTTGCCCACACATACTACTGTCACCTGACCTGTCTGGTTCCCTAATAGGAGATGAAGTATTGCAACCTCTCTCGAAGGTCCCTCTATATACTGATTTAGAAAACATTCCTGATAATAAACCTGATTCTGATTCTGAAGTTTTGAGTACTCTTGCAACCACTTTAACTGCGCAGGACATCAGGCGCTATTTGTCTGAGAATAGTGACACCATTGCACTAATTTAATAACCTCCTTCAGGGCTGCAACAGTTCCAAACTGCTTCCCACTCAGTTTTCTTCTTTGATTCTCTGTGGTTTCATCTGGAAGTTGGCTTAACTTCAGAGGAAGATGGATCGCAGTGATTTAGTGATATGCAGGTTCTTTTGAGTTGCCGCTTGCATTACTGAACAATAGAAGAAAAGTGATCAGCACAATATCTTCAATATCTTTTATCGGGGGTAATAACTCACATATAAGATCATAACAATGTATTGAAAGTCAGATCACATGTTCATAAAGATAATTTTTCACCTATATTGTATATGCTACACAATAGTACAAGTATTTCAGAAAAATTATATGAAATGAATCCACAATAAATTACATATTATTTTACTGGATCCTTGACTTTTTGATCAGCAGACCAACAGACTATAATCGGTAAGGATAGGCAACAACACCTCTGCCACGATTATTCTAAACACAGGTGCTCCAGAAGGCTGTATCCTCAGCCCTTACTGGACTTCCTGTACACTAATAACTGCTTGGCCATATTCTGCACTAACTCCTTCTAGACATTTGCAGATCATACCACCATAGTGGGCTTCGTATCAAATAATGATAAGTTAGAGTACAGGGAGGATATAGAGAGTTTAGTGACATGGTGTCGTGACAACCACCTTTCCTTCAATGTCAACAAAAGAGCTGGCCACTGATTTTGGAGAGGGGGCAGTGGACGTGCACCTGTCCACATCAAAGGTGTTTAGGTTGAGGTGGTTGAGAGCTTCAAGTTCAATGCCTCCTCTTCCTCGGGAGGCTAAGCAAATTTGGTAAGTCCCCATTTACTTACCAATTTTTAGCGATGCACCATAGAAAGCATTCTTATGTACCACTAAGCTGAAGGACAGCTTCTATCTGACCCTTGAACAGACCTCTTGTACAATGGGACAGACTCTTGTCCTCACAATCATTATGATTTTGTACTTATCATTTATCTACAGTGCACTTTTTCAGTCACATTTTGAATTTATTTTGCACAAGTATTATTTTACTTTATTCTAACTCAGTGCACTGTGTAATGATTGGATCTGTATAAACAGTATGCAAGAGATGTTTTTCACTGTATCTTGGTACATGTTAATACCAATATTCATATATTAGAAAGATCCATTGTCAGTGTGAGGCTAAAGCAAACTCAGGGAACCATGCCTCATATTTCTAAAGACATGAACATTGAATTCTCCAATTTCAGGTAGACTGCTCTCTCTCTGACTCTTTTTCTCTCTTCACGATTCACCCATTTCCTGCTACACTCAGCACCCACTCAGTTTATCTGTCTGCTGTTTACCCTGCTGGTGCACGACAGCACTGCTCGATCTGGTTCAAACCGAATCATCAAGTTGCTGTGTTTGGCCTCATCAGCAACAACAATGAGACAGTGTACAAACAGGAAGTAGAATGGTGAGAGCACAACATGAGTGTCAGCTTGAACCAGACCTAACAGATATTGTGGACTTTAGGAATGTGCAAATGTGCAGGCTTATGGCACATACACGGCTCCTCTGTGGAGAGAGTTAGGAGCACTGTTTCTGGGAGTGCACATAACAGATGATCTCAGCTGGCACCTCAACACCATCTCTTTGGTCAAGAAAGCACAGTGATGTCTCCAGTTCCTGAGGAGATTGAGCTGAGCAGGGCTCTCTCCTCCCCCTTTTTAAAGCAATCTTTACAGGAGCACCATTGAGAGTGCCCTGACCAGCTGCAACACCGTCTGGTACGGGAATTGCAAAGCACCTGACCACAAGCCCCTACAGAGGATTGCCAGGACTGCTGAGAGGATCATTGGGCTATCTTTTCCACCCAACAGAGCACTGCATATACACAGGGCCCATAGCATCGTCGATAATCCCTCCTATTTGTCCAACATTCTCTTCCCCCCCCCCACCACCATCATCAGGCAGGAGGTACCATAGCGCTAGAACATGAACTGTTAGGATGGGAAACAGCTTCTTCCCCCAGGCCATAAGACTAGAGAACTCCCTGCCACCACCCAGGTCTCATCACATATCAAGTACCAGTATTGTTATACTGTTTATTTTTTATGTTGTGTCATAGATGCATCTTATTATTTGTTTATTTACTTATGGTAATATTACTTTGTGTGATGTGTGTGTGTGTGTGTGTGTGTGTGTGTGTGTGTGTGTGTGTGTGAGTTATATGTACTGTGGTGTGCACTTTGGTCCAGAGGAACATTGTTTCGTTTGGCAGTGTACGGTTGAATGACAACAAACTGAACTTGATACCAAACTTTGTAACTTTTGTAGCATTGTGAAATGAGTTGCATCTCCCATTGAGTTTCTGTGGCATCTCATCTTATGGATGCACAATTTCAAAACATAAAAAGCCTCTAAATCAATGAACAATATGTAAGACATCACACGTGAACTTCTGTCTCCAGGCATGAGTCCATTTCCTCTGCTGAAACTTTCATCTGTACCTTTACACAATTCCAATGGCCAGCCTTGGTCAGTATCTGCTCCATGCCTTGCATTCAGTTTTGAACTTTCCTGCACAGAATTTAACTCTCTACAAGTACTCTTCAGACTGTTCTTTCACTTTTTACTAAACTAGGATGACTTCCAGAGCAGAGCACGTGTTTCCAGGGTCTGGTGAAGACACTGCAGCCAAGTATAAAAACTAAATGGAGCACAGAATCTCTCAAACAACCCACCCATGTACCATCTTAAATGCTGCCCAGTCTACCTCTGCTTGAGTCCACAGATTCTGAGTCTACAAAAGTATCTTCAGAGCCCTCAGAATGAGATGGGGAAACAAGTTATCCTTGACCACAAGACTCAGAAGGTATTAACCCCAGTTTTGCAATGTCTCAATTTAAAAATTCTCCTCATTTTTGTTGTTCCTTTGTCAATTAATTCTCCCTACCCATATAATCTCCAGCTCTATAACACACTGAGCTGTTTCTTTTATTCTGTCTTTCTGTTCATTACCAATTTTAGTTGCTCCATCAATCTGTTCAACAATCTCTTTGACCCCCCCCCCCCCATCAACCACCACCAGGTAGGTGGTACCATAGCATTAGGACAAGAACTGTTAGGATGGGAAACAGCTTCTCTCCCCAGATCATATGACCTCTGAACTCTCTGCCACCAGCTAGGTCTCATCACATATGAAACACCAGCAGCATTATACTGTTTATTTTATAACTTATGTCATAAATGCATCTTATTATTTGTTAATTTACTGGTGCTAATATTACTTCCTGTGTTAAGTGTGTGATTTATATTTACTGTGTTATGCACCTTGACCCAGAGGAACATTGTTTCATTTGGCAATATACTTGTGTACTTTTGAATGACAATTAACTAAACTTGAACAATGGTGCCTTTGCTTCTAGCTATGAGTCCCTAGGGCCTAAATTTCCCATCTTTCCTTTCTTCCTTAAAGAGCTTCTTGGATGTTTTTGACCTTAATTGTGCATCACAAGTATGTTTTGTTCTTTTGTTGTTGACTGAAATGTAAGTGTTAAGTACACACAGAGTATTATAAAATTTCTACACATAGCTATTTTATGATTGATTTCTCCACCTCCACAATTTAATTTTCCCACAAATAAGAATCAGTTTCCTGTTGCCAAATTGCATTGCTGAAGTTGACTATTTGCTCCATTTGTCTTTTTAGCAAAGTGTGGTTCACAGCTTTAGAGTTTACAGGCCTTTGGTCTGTTTTCAAGTAGCTAAACAAGAAAAGCTCCAGCAAACTACAAAACAAAGGTGAACCATCTACTCCTTCAGTAATGTACTTAGATTGTGAGAAGTTTGCTGGAGGTCTGCAGTGCCTTGGAGGTTAAATGGGAAGGTCCACATGAAACAAAATAGGAGTGGTTCTGAAAATAACCTACCAGAGATAGAGAAAGGAACTCTGGTAGATAAAATATATCATGAGGATCTGTGAATCATGGAAAAAAATCCGTGTTTAGATAAAAGAACAAGTGAAAAACATGGCCAATATGTTAATGGAGGAATCAACTGTAGGTTTTCTGATCACAAAAATAGAAAATCTATAGATGCTGGAAATCCAACCAACACGTACACAGCAGGCCTTTCAGCATCTATGGAAAAAAGTACCGTCAACGTGTCAGGACGAGACCCTTCGGCAGGACTGGAGAGAAACAGGTGAGTAGATTTAAAAGGTGGGGGAGGGGAGAGAGAAACACAAGGTGAAGCAACACACATAAAAGTTGCTGGTGAAACCTGGGAGCGGGAGGGATGAAGTGAAGAGCTGGAAAGTTGATTGGTGAAAGAGATACTGTGCTGGAGAAGGGGAAGCCTGACAGGAAAGAACAGAAGACCATGGAAAATGGAAAAGCGGGGAGGAGCACCAGAGGGAGGTGATGAGCAGTCGCCTTATCTCCTTGCCTGCCATTGCCTCTGTCTCTCACCTCCCCCACCTTTAAAATCCTTTTTTCTCCAGTCCTACTGAAGGGACTCGGCCTGAAACGCTGACTGTACTTTTTTTTTCCATAGATGCTGCCTGGCCTGCTGAGTTCCTCCAGCATTTTATGTGTGTAGTTTTTCTACAGCATGTGCAAAGGATCTAGTACAAACAGAATGTGATATTACATTAAGTAAACATATCTTCTTTATTATACATGAAGAACAATTAAAGAAGTGATCTGATGGGAATGATGGGTCTGCAATACAACACAAGTAATTGGAAAGGTGAGGATCAGAATCAGAATCAGGTTTAATATCACCGGCGCATGTCATGAAATTTGTTGTCTTTGCGGTAGCAGTACAATGCAATAGTGTAATGCAGAAAGGAAAATGTGAAATACAGTAAAAATATATACATAATAGTTAAATAAGTTGTGCAAAAATAGAAATAAAAAAGTAGTGAGGTAGTGTTCAACGTCCATTCAGAAATCAGACGGTGGAGTGGAAGAAGCTGTTCCTGAATTGTTGAGTGTGTGCCACCTTCTTGATGGTAGCAGTGAGAAGAGGGCATGACCTGGGTGATGGGGTCCTGAATGATGGATGCCGCCTTTTTGAGGCATCACTCCTTGAAGATGTCCTGAATACTACAGAGACTAGTGCCCATGACGGAGCAAACCATCTCTGCAGCTTATTTCGATTCCGTGCAGGAGCCTCGCTCCTCCATACCAGATGGTGATGCAGCCAGTTACAATGCTGTCCACGATACATTTGTAGAAATTTGCGAGAGTCTTTGTTGACTTACCAAATCTCCTCACACTCCTAATGAAATATAGCTGATAAGAATGTCATCATTTAATGACCAAGAATAGAAGTTAGCATGGAAAAGTTTCAAAGGTTCTAACTGGGCCCGATACACACTCAGAGGCCACTTTATTAAGTACAGGAGATACGGACAACCTAATAAAGTGGATACCGAATACGTGTCCATGGCCTCCTGCTGCTGTAGCACATCCACTTCAAGGTTCCATGTGTTGTGCATTCAGAGTTGTTCTTCTGCACACCACTGTTGTAATGCATAGCTATTTGAGTTACTGTCACCATCCTGTCAGCTTGGCCATTAATCTCTGACTTCTCTCATTAACATGGCATTTTTGCCCAGTGGATGTTTGCCTAATGGCTGAACTTCGACTCACTGGATGTTTTTTTTTTGTTTTTTGCACCATTCTCTGTAAACTCTACAGACTGTTGTGTATGAAAATTCCAGGAGATCAGCACTTTCTGAGATACTCAAACCACCCCATCTGACACCAACAATCACTCCATGGTCAAAGTCACTTTAATCACTTTTGCCCCATTCTGATGTTTGGTCTGAACAGCAACTGAACCTCTCAAGCATGTCTGCATGTTTTATGCATTGCGTTATGGCCACATGGGAAGGTTGATGCTTCGCTGCTGCTTGTGGATGGAAGGGGGAACAGAGGGGCTTTGGGTTTCTGATATCTTAACCATCATTCATTCTTTGGGGCACCCCTCTGTTTTTGTGGATGTCTGCAAAGAAAAAGAATTTCAGGATGTATATTGTATACATTTCTCTGATAGTAAATGGAACTACTGAACATGATTTGCCAATTAGATATTTGATTTACAAGCTGTACAGGTGTACCCAATAAAATCACCACTGAGTGTATAGGCAATAAGGACAGCTCATACTCCATTTGATAAAGAAGGGGGAAAAGCTGGGAGATCACACTCACAGAGCCCTGGATCCCAAATACCCACATTTGTAGCTAGAATTCAGGATGGTGTGATATCTTTCTACCTGAAGTTTATGAGGAGCAGACTCTTAAGATAGGTCTAAAACTTTGGAAGAAGGAATGGCATGATCACCTCAACCACATTTATGGTTGTTGGATCAATTTATGGTCCATTATAAAGCAATAATTCTGCATGTCCCAGCAGTACAATATAACCCATCAGCTAAAAGTGCTTTTGGAATGAACCAATACAAGCATTCCCATATTTAATTACAGTATATATCTCCTGTCCATGATTCACAGAACACAAGACTTACAGGATATACGAGGGGTGATTGATAAGTTCGTGGCCTAAGGTAGGTAGAAGGAGTCAATTTTAAGAAAACCTCATATAGTCCCCTTCTACATTTACACACTTAGTCCAAAGGTTGTGGGGCATACAGATTTTGACCTCCAGAAAGTGTCCACAGATGGGTAAGCAGGAAGTTTGAAGTTAATAACTCATCTCCTTCTACTTTAGGCCACGAACTTATCAATCACCCCTGATGAGTTATTAACCTCAAATTTTCTGAATCACTCAAAGAGTTGAACTGCATGTGCATATAACGAGAGCTGTATAACTCATCTCCTTCTACCTTAGGCTACGAACTTATCAATCACCCTTGCTGTGAGCACTTTCTGGAGGTCCACAGTCTGTATGCTCCACGACCGCTGAGCTAAGTGTGTAAATGTAGGAGGGGACTATGTTGAAAAATAAATATGCTAGGTTTTCTAAAATTGACTCTTTCTACCTTAGGCCACAAACTTATCAATCACCATTCGTACTTTGTGCACATTACAAAATATAAACGAATAGGACAAATTACTGAGAAACTATGAAATCCAGTCATGGAAAATAGTGAAAAGCATTGAATTCTCTCTCTGAGCTTGTGGTCTGAATGTGTGATTAGGTGATATATTGGTTGCAGCTTACTGTATTCAATACTAATATGCCTCATGTGTAATGACATTCAAGAAGAAAAAGCTTTGAGAAATAAAAATCAGAAACTCCCAGTATAAAATGGTAACTAATGATGAAGGACCAGAGGAAAGGATAGGAAAGTGTAAATGAAATTACTGCATAATTGCGTACATTTAAAGCAGAAATGAACATGGAATCAGAAACGAGATTTGGAAGAGTTTGTTGAGCATTGATTGCAGTACATGGGGAAGCTCATGATCGAAGGCAAGCATAAGCAGCAAGTAAAATGATTGCACCAGAAGTCTCTATGCTTGATTACTCTCTGTGCTAACTTCACTTTGTGGCTTCAGTTCTCGTTCCAAGATATAAGCATGGCTTTTACGCAAATTGTAGAGGCAATGCAGAAAGAAGAAATAAGACTGAAGCAAAATATCAAAGTACGACTAACAGTCTACAACCTGGAAAACAGATTCCTGAGAGATGAACACGTAAAGGTATTAAAGATAATTATGGAAACAGAAAAAGATCATTGATAAAGATTACTTTAAATGATATTTAGAGAGCAGACAAGTGTAGAATTAAGACATGGCATTGAATGTGAGCATTATTTTATGACCATGAAGAATAGTAAAAGAAAACACCAAGACAGAATAATTGAAACAATTAACTAGAAATGTTTAGCAGACAAGTTAATGAGGTATTTGCAAGGAATTCTTAGAATCTATATAGTTAGAAGAATTAACTTACTTAATAATAGTGTTCATGATTGTGTTCTAATTTCCATGTTAAAATCCACAATTTGATGAAAGAAATAATATACTGTAATAGTACCTAACTGGACACCCTGATATAAATATGAATGCCTGCAAAAATGATGACAATTTTTTCCTAATCAAAACTGTCGATAATCCTTGGTCCACAAGCTGTATATCTACTGGAGTTTTAAGAAAATATTTGCTGTTTAATTTTCAACATTATCATGATCAGTATTCCTGTTACTATTCAGGTTAAATTGTTAGCCATTACTTATGGTTGAAGTCAGTAAGGAGTCCAATTATGTATGTCTGATTGTTTCTTTTTCTGATAGCATTGTGGATTTTTATATTTGGGAAGAAGCTCTAAGCCATTCATTAATGACAAAGCAGAATAAAATATGCTCAGTTCAGTCTGCTATCTAATAATCATATCTGGTGCATATTATAGGCCCCAGGAGTCACATCTAAGGAGAGAACTGCATGCCTATCTGAAGTGTTCTGTTGTCATGGTAACAATCTGGATATGAAGATAATACAAACACCTAATACAACCAGTAAAAGGCCACTGCAACTGTCAACTACACTTTCTCATCCAAGGCTAAGCAGTGGGAGGAATATTGCTAGACATTTTAATCAGTGAGCTAGGCATTGCTCTGATGAGATGGCCTTTCTATTCCCTTAGCACATTATACATTTGTATGATGAATTGTGTAACAGCTCGCAATACATGACTCACTTATTAAAGGGAAATTACAACAACTAAACATGGATACTCAAACATTCATGGAGATTAACTTAATTTTAAAATATTATTGTATTTCACAGTGCCGCAGGACTTGATTCTATACAAACAAAATGTATGTTTATCTTCCTTAGATATAAAATCAACTCGAGCCTTATAAAATTGCACCAGTAATTTTTTTAATGTTATATCAAACTAAATTCTTAATTCTCAATGACAGCTCAAAAATTACTTCAGAAGACACAGTGAAAACGTAGCTGATCCAAAGTGGGAATGAACTATTCAATTGAGTGTCCTTAAACAAGTTGAAGGGGGATTGACCTTGACATTCCATTCAAGTTTCTTTGGTTTATTGAAGAATACTGTGAGAAGCTGCATTGTGTATTCAGTGTAGCTTTATTTGACACTGCTCAAATTTCTTACATTAAACAAGGTAAATGAATCATAACAGGTTCTTTTTAACACAAACTGACATGAAACCGAAAATTGCTAGTTATTAAGTAAAAAAGTAATTAAACATTGTTCAAACACTCAGCAGATTTGGAAGAATTTAATGAGGGAAACAAATCGTTTATAAGTACAAACACGAGGAAATCTGCAGATGCTGGAATTTCAAGCAACACACATAAAATTTGCTGGTGAATGCAGCAGGCCAGGCAGCATCTCTAGGAAGAGGTACAGTTGATGTTTCGGGCTGAGACCCTTCGTCAGTAAATAGCCATTCTCAGAACTAAAAGTTATTTCATTTGGCTATGGCTCAGCAAATGACAATCTTCTGAGTCAGAAGCCTGCAGGTTCAAGTGTCATTCAAAGACAGACATGAAAATCAATATGACATTGCATTACAATGCTGAGGCAATTCTACAGTGCAGTCCAATGTATAGCAGCCATTTGTTTTAAGCTAAACATTACTTAGAGTTTATCACTGTAGTTTGTGGGAGTATACTGTGTAGAAATTGACTGTCATGTTTTCTGTGTTATAAGTGTCTATGTTTCAAAACATACTTCCGTTGTTAAAAAGTTCTAGATGTCCTCAAAGAGAAATGAAAGACACCTCATAGACACAAATGCACTATGTGTGTAAAACATTTGCAACCGATGGGGGAGAGAAAATTAACAAAGACACACAGGAAAAGACAAAGAATGATGTGTGAAGAATATGGGTATTCGGAAATAATCAAGTTGAAAAGCAAATGAGTTTCAAGCTGGTTTTGGACTTCACCACGTTACACTTCATAAGAACTCTATGCTTTATTTTTTCCTTCCTTCCCAATTCTTTCTTTCATTGTTTATGATCCATTAACTCCAATTGCAAGTTTAAATTTTCTATATACATCCTCATTGCTGCAAGTTATCTGTTTGCATTGAACTCTTGGTGCTAAAAAGTATCTTTGGGCATTTCTGGATTGCTCTGCTCTGGTAGCTACGATGGCTCTACATTACAAGGTAACATGACAGTATCCCATTACTTCACATTCACTGATATTTGTTTCCCTCGTCAAATTCTGCCTAACCTGCTGAATGTCGGCATTATCTTATTTCATTGGGCAATGCTTAATTGCTTTTAATGAGCAATTTTCTGCTCACCATGAGCTCATGTTGGAGTCAAGAGGTTTGAGTGTGCATTCCAGACTGCTTTTTCAGCACACTGAGGGAGTGTTCTGCTGCTGGAGATGTTAACTACTAACTATCCACTACGCAGGAAGTCATAAAACATTCCATGGCATTCTTTCAAGATAAATGAAGGAACTTCTCTTGATTAATATTTAAATTCAATCTACATTGCTTGAATATCTTTTTCTAGTCATTGATATGTTACCACTAGAGGTACACTGATTGTAGAAGTAGGCTAATACTTTTACAGCATACCAGGGAGCACGCTTTAACCACATTCTAACATTGTGAATGATGCTGAATAAATAAAAGGTCTTCTTTTCGCAACTCGGTGATTAACACTGCCATTCCCTCAGCATTAATAAACAAGCTTCAAAACATAGGCCTCTGTATCTCACTCTGCAACTGCATCCTTGACTTCCTTATTTGGAGACCGCAGTCAGTGTGGATAGATAGTTACTTTTCACTATCAGCATCCCTTTACTACTCTCTATTCACTCATGATAGAGTGGCTAAACAGCTCAAATGCCTGTAAATTTGCTATTATTTGCTGTTACTGCTATTAGTAGAATCTCAGATGGCCATGAGGCAGCTTTCAGGAGTAAAATAGATCAGCTGGTTGAATGGTGTTGCAAACTCAAGGTCAGCAAGACAAGGAATTGATTGTAGACTTCATGAAAGAGAAGCCAGGAAAATATATGTTTTAGTCCCCATTGAGAGAAAGGATGAGCGCTTTATGATCCTGGGTGTCAACACTTCAGAGAATCTATCCTGAGCCTAATACATTGCTGAAGGCACACCAGCAGCTCGAGTTCAAGATCAGCTTGTTATCATTCAACCATTCACATATATAGAATATTGCCAAATGAAACAATGTTCCTCCTGGCCAAGGTGCATAGGACGCACATATAACACAAGGTAAAGTAACAAATAATAAGGTACATTTATGACACAAAGAGATTGCTGGACTCAGCATTCCTGATAAATATCTCTGATGGATGAAAGAGGGACCTCAATGATCCTCTTGCAATCCTTACAACCAGATGCCTTGCAATTCCTGTACCAGGTTGTGATGCAGCAGGTCAGGACACTTTGATGGGTGCTGCTGTAAAAATTGGTTAGAATGGGCGGGGGAGGTGGGGGGAGGGAGGGGAGCCTCATTCACCTCAAGCTTCTCAGGAAGCGGAGATGCTGCTGTGCTTTCTTGACCAAAGAGGTGGTATTGAGGGACCAGGTGAGATTGTCCGTTATGTGCACGTCCAGAAACTTGGTGCTCCTAACTCTCTCCATGGAGCAGCAATTTATGTGCAGTGAGGAGTGGTCAGCCAGCACGTTCCTAAAGCCCACAATGATCTCTTTGGTCTTGTCCACTCAAGTTGTTGTGCTTGCCCCATTCTACCTCCCACCATTGCACAGAGAGATATTGAGACCCAACAAGGGCAGGATACCCACCACCTTCTGAGGGATGATTGTATTAAGTGCTGAGCTAAAGCTAATAAGCAGCATCCCAGCATATGTGGAACCATTTTCCAGGTGGGACAGGACAGAGGGGAGTGCAGAGGCTATAGCGTCATCAGTGGACCGACTTGAGTGAAACTGGAAAGGATGCAATGTAGCAGGAAGATGGCATTGAATGCCATCCATAACCAGCTGCTCAAGGCACTTCATTATTGTCGAGGTCAGCACCTTGACGTCAGCCCACTTAAGGATATTTGGGTTGTCATAAAGATGCTGAAGGTTTCTTTTGATGTATGGTGGAGAGCATTCTGACTGGTTACGTGACAGCCTGGTATGGAGTCTTCCAGTGCACACGATCAGAAGAGGCTACAGAGGCTTGTAGGCTCAGCTAGCTCCATCATGGACATAACCCTCCTCACCATCGAGGTAAAGGAGCCAGCATAGCCGAAGACCCCACCCACCCTGGACATTCCCTCTTCTTTCCTCTGCCATCAGGCAGAAAGTAAAACAAAGTTAGAAACACGTACCACCAGGCTCAAGGACAGCTTCTATCCTGCTGTTATTAGACACCTGAACAGGCCTCTTGTGTGATATGATGGACACTTGGCTTCAGAATCAGACTTGTTATAAACTTGCACTTTATCATTTATCTGCACTGCACTCTTTTGGTAGCTTTTACAATTTATTTTGCATTGTTATTGTTTTACTTTATTTCAGCTCAATGCACTGTGTAATGATTTGATCTGTATAAACATCACACAAGTAATTCTTTTCACTGTATCTTGGTATATGTGACAATAATAAATCAATACCAATACCAGCCTTCAAAAGGTGGTGTGACATCTATCATTAAAGACTCTCACCTCCTGGGACACGCCCTCTTCACGTTACTACCATCAGGGATGAGATACAGGCCCATGAAGAGCTGCACTCCGTGATTTAGGAACAGCTTCTACCTCTCCGAAATCAGATTTCTAAATGGTCCATGAACCAATGAACACTACCTCTTTGTTCTTTTTTGTACATTTTTTTTATTTCTGTAATTTATAGATTTTTTTTACGTCTTTTCACTGTTCTGCTACCAAAAAACAACACATTTCATGTGATATGTCAGTGATAATAATCCAGTTCTTATTTTGCTGTGTCATCTTAATTATTCAGTAACTTTCTTTAACCTGAAGTCTTTTTCCCATCTGCCACTGATAATGCTTCGCTGCTAATTGTATTTCGCTGCTTTTCTGTTTTCTCAGTTTCTTTTTCTGCTGTGTGAGTCCTTGACGGAATCCGTTTATTTTCTCAGGCTGAAGTCAACTTCTGCCCTAGAGATTGCTGTTCTTAAAGGGATGATACCCTGCCAGTTCCTCTTGATTCTAGCAATAGCTTTCTTGCTACTGAGCCCTAGTAATCAACACTTCTGTGTTTTTTACTTTTACACTCTACCCTGAGCTGTTTCTGCTGGTTGCTATCTTGCTCAGCATTCTAGTCCACTGTAGCCAGATGAACTTCCACCTATGGCTTTCTACTGGACTTACATTGCCTCTTCCCTATAGTCCCTCTATTGATGATTTGGATCCATAGAATTATCAGTGCAGGCCCATGCATACCCCTACTAGATCCTTGTGTCAATGTTAGTTCATGATTGATCTTCCAGTTTGTTTATTCTCACTCCACAGGAGAATCTAAAGCAACCTAAAGGTGGGAGGTGAAGATGGCGGCGTGACGCAGTACACGCAGCTCTCCGGTGAAATGATATCGGATTTGTAAGTAGGATGCCATGCACAATTCTGATTTGATGGAGACAGATGTGAGAAGCAGAGAAACATCTGGAGAAAACTTCTGAAATGCCCAGTTCGCTGCTGCTGCTACTGTGCGATCGGGAATCTCCGGAGGGAAGGCCCCAAAATCCCCGGCTTTGCCGGCTGCTGGTGACCGAGGCTGGGGTCAAAGCGTTCGGCAGAGATGGTGCTCAGTACTCGGTGTCGGAGGGCTGATCGGAGGCTCGAAGTTTTCGGACAACTCAGAGTCCGATTGTGGTCGGGCATGACAGGGAGAGTTTTCTTCCTTCTCCCGTCTGCGTGAGATGTGGGACTTCCGAGAGACTTTGAACTTTTTTTACTGTGCCATGGCCTGTTCTTCATCAAGTTATGGTATTGTTGCACTGTTGTAACTATATGTTATAATTATGTGGTTTTTGTTAGTTTTTCAGTCTTGGTCTGTCCTGTGTTTCTGTGATATCACACCGGAGGAATATTGTATCATTTCTTAATGCATGCATTACTAAATAACAATAAAAGAGGACTGTGTGTCCTCATAATCTAATCTAAAATTTACCCAATGATATTTCCCCAGAAAAACTCCTGGGCACTCTATACACAAAATTTGGGTACTAAATAACTGAAACATCAAGCTCCCACAACCATAACAAAAATCTAAATTATTCCACCATAGAATTTAGCTTTGGACTCTTTAATTGTCTCCTTGCCTGAACTACCAGGGTAATCAGTCCTAACCTTTGCCAAGGAAGTATGACAAAAAAAATCTGATAAATGAAAGGCGCTATAAGAAAATGAGGGCAAGAATTTTCTAATTAAAGTGGAGCTAAAAGTTCTGCTCACCCCATCAGCACTGCTTTCCAGCAGGAAGTAAGCCCAACGACACCTAATACCAATCCCTCTCACCTATACAGTGCCAAACATCTTGCTTCCTTAACCCTGTTATCACAGCACCTTTTGCTGCCAGAGATTATAGCTCAGGGTATTTCAGAGTTGAGAGTTCAATTCCAGCACCATTCTGTAAGGATTCTCTGTACGTCCTCCTCATGGGATGCAGGGGTTCCACTCCCTGTGCTGTGGTTTCCTCCCACGGTCCAAAGATGTATTGGGCAGGTTAACTGGTCACTATAAATTGCCCCGTGACTAGGTTCAGGTTTATCAGGGTTGTGGGAACGCTGGAGTGGTGTGGCTCGAAGGGCCGGAAAGGCCTACTCCACACTGTATTGCTAAATAAACAAAGATCTGAAGATTTTCAATATCTGCAAAACTGAGCTAAAATATCAAAGAGCTGTTATACTAGTCAGTGTATTCCTCATCTTAAGTTAAAATGTCTTAAATAGGATCAAAATGTAAAATAGTTCATTAGACCATGAATACACCTTAAACCTATGTTCTCTAATTCTAGCAACACACATAAAAGTTGCTGGTGAACACAGCAGGCCAGGCAGCATCTCTAGGAAGCGGTGCAGTCGACGTTTTGGGCCGAGACCCTTCGTCAGGACTAACTGAAAGAAGAGCTAGTAAGAGATTTGGAAGTGGGAGGGGGAGATCCGAAATGATAGGAGAAGACAGGAGGGGGAGGGATGGAGCCAGGAGCTGGATAGTTGATAGGCAAAAGGGATACGAGAGGATCATGGGACAGGAGGCCCAGGGAGAAAGAAAAGTGGGAGGAGGGGGAAAAAGCCCAGAGAAAGGGCAAGGGGTATAGTCAGAGGGACAGAGGGAGAAAAAGGAAAGAGAGAGAAAGAATGTGTGTATATAAATAAATAACGGAATGGGTACGAGGGGGAGGTGGGGCATTAGCGGAAGTTTGAGAAGTCAATGTTCGTGCCATCGGGTTGGAGGCTACCCAGACGGAATATAAGGTGTTGTTCCGCCAACCTGAATGTGGCTTCATCTTTACAGTAGAGGAGGCCGTGGATAGACATGTCAGAATGGGAATGGGATGTGGAATTAAAATGTGTGGCCACTGCGAGATCATCTAGGAAAAGCGTGCAGTCAATGTTTCGGACCGAACTGTTAAGACCATAAGACCATAAGACAAAGGAGCAGAAGTCGGCCATCCGGCCCATCGAGTCTGCTCCACCATTTTATCATGAGCTGATCCATTCTCCCATTTAGTCCCACTCCCCCACCTTCTCACCATAACCTTTGATGCCCTGGCTACTCAGATACCTATCAATCTCTGCCTTAAGTACACCCAATAACTTGGCCTCCACTGCTGCCCGTGGCAACAATTTCCATAGATTCACCACCCTCTGACTAAAAAAATTTCTTCGCATTTCTGTTCTGAATGGGTGCCCTTCAATCCTTAAGTCATGCCCTCTCGTACTAGACTCCCCCATCATGGGAAACAACTTTGCCACATCCACTCTGTCCATGCCTTTCAACATTCGAAATGTTTCTATGAGGTCTCCCCTCATTCTTCTAAACTCCAAGGAATACAGTCCAAGAGCGAACAAACGTTCCTCATATGTTAACCCTCTCATTCCCGGAATCATTCTAGTGAATCTTCTCTGTGCCCTCTCCAATGTCAGCACATCCTTTCTTAAACAAGGAGACCAAAACTGCCCACGGTACTCCAAGTGAGGTCTCACCACCGCCTTATAGAGCCTCAACATCACATCCCAGCTCCTATACTCTATTCCTCTAGAAATGAATGCCAACATTGCATTCGCCTTCTTCACCACCGACTCAACCTGGAGGTTAACCTTAAGGGTATCCTGTACGAGGACTCCCAAGTCCCGTTGCATCTCAGAACTTTGAATTCTTTCCCCATTTAAATAATAGTCTGCTCATTTATTTCTTCTGCCAAAGTGCATAACCATACACTTTCCAACATTGTATTTCATTTGCCACTTTTCTGCCCATTCTTCCAATCTATCCAAGTCTCTCTGCAGACTCTCTGTTTCCTCAGAACTACCGGCCCCTCCACCTATCTTTGTATGTCAGCAAACTTAGCCACAAAGCCATCTATTCCATAATCCAAATGGTTGATGTACAATGTAAAAAGAAGCAGCCCCAACACGGACCACTGTGGAACACCACTGGTAACCGGCAACCAACCAGAATAGGATCCCTTTATTCCCACTCTCTGTTTCCTGCCAATCAGCCAACGCTCTATCCATGTATGTAACTTTACCGTAATTCCATGGGCTCTTATCTTGTTAAGTAGCTTCATGTGTGGCACCTTGTCAAAGGCCTTCTGAAAATCCAAATATACAACATCCACTGCATCTCCCTTGTCTAGCCTACTGGTAATTTCCTCAAAAAATTGTAATAGGTTTGTCAGGCAGGATTTTCCTTTAAGAAATCCATGCTGAGTTCTGCCTATCTTTTCACATGCCTCCAGGTACTCTGTAACCTCATCCTTGACAATCGATTCCAACAACTTCCCAACCACTGATGTCAAGCTAACAGGTCTATAATTTCCTTTTTGCTTCCTTGCCCCCTTCCTAAATAGTGGAGTGATATTTGCAATCTTCCAGTCCTCCGGAACCATGCCAGAATCTATCGACTTTTGAAAGATCATCGCTAATGCCTCTGCAATCTTCACAGCTACTTCCTTCAGAACACGAGGGTGCATTCCATGTGGTCCGGGAGATTTATCTACCTTTAGACTATTCAGCTTCCTGAGTACTTTCTCTGTCGTAATTGTGACTGCGCACACTTCTCTTCCCTGCCACCCTTGAGTGTCCGGTATCCTGCTGATGTCTTCCTCAGTGAAGACTGATGCAAAATACTCGTTCAGTTCCTCCGCCATCTCCTTATCTCCCTATCTCCCATTACAATTTCTCCAGCATAATTTTCTATCGGTCGTATATCTACTCTCACCTGTCTTTTACTCTTTATTTACTTGAAAAAGCTTTTAGTATCCTCTTTGATATTATTTGCTAGCCTCCTTTCATAGTTAATCTTTTCCCTCTTAATGACCTTCTTAGTTTCCTTTTGTAAGCTTTTAAAAACTTCCCAATCCTCTGTCTTCCCACTAATTTTTGCTTCCTTGTATGCCCTCTCCTTTGCTTTAACTTTGGCTTGGACTTCTCTTGTCAGCCACGCTTGCATCCTTTTTCCATTTGAAAATTTCTTCTTTTTTGGAATATACCTGTCTTGCACCTTCCTCACTTCTCACATAATCTCCAGCCACTGCTGCTCTGCCGTCTTTCCCACCAGTGTCTCTTTCCAGTCAACTTTGGCCAGTTCCTCTCTCATGCCACTGTAATTTTCTTTACTCCACTGAAATACCGACACATCAGATTTCGGCTTCTCTTTTTCAAATTTCACAGTGAACTCAATCATGTTATGATCACTGCCTCCTAAGGGTTCCTTCTCCTCAATCTGTCTAATCACCTCCGGTTCATTACACAATACCCAATCCAGTACAGCCGATCCCCTAGTGGGCTCAACAACAAGCTGTTCTAAAAAGCCATCTCACAGACATTCTACAAATTCTCTCTCCTGAGATCCAGTGCCGACCTAATTTTTCCAATCCACTCGCATGTTAAAATCCCCCATAATCATCATAACACTGCCCTTCTGACAAGTCTTTTCTATATTTCCTCTTGTAATTTGTAGTCCACATCCCTGCAGCTGTTTGGAGGCCTATAAATAACTGCCATCAGGGTCCTTTTACCTCTGCGATTTCTTAGCTCAATCCATAAAGATTCTGCACCTTCCGATCCTATGTCACCTCTTTCTAACGATTTAATATCATTTCTTACCAATAAAGCCACACCACAATATCATACCTGCCAATCTGTAGCTGTATGACAAGATCATCCACCTTATTCCTTATGCTGCGTGCATTTAAGTATAACACCTTAAGGACCAGTATTTGGTACTTTTCGCTTTGATTTCACTGCAACTTTATTGCACTGCAACTCATCCCAATGGCTTCAAATTTGCCCCATCACCTGCCTGACATCTTTACTGCTCACTATCTCAAATTTATTTCCGTTTTCCCCTTCCTCCGCTCTATCATTCCCGGTTCCCATCCCCCTGCCAAATTAGTTTAAATCCTCCCTAACAGCTCTATTAAACTTTCCCGCCAGGATATTGGTCCCCTTCGGGTTCAGGTGTAACCTGTCCTTTTTGAACAGGTCATACTTCCCCTAGAAGAGATCCCAATTATCCAAGAATCTGAAGCCCTGCCCCCTGCACCAGTCTCTCAGCCACGCATTCATCTGCCTGATCCTACTACTCTTGCCCTCGCTAGCACGTGGCACAGGTAGCAATCCCGAGATTACTACCCTGGAGGTCCTGCTTCTCAGCTTCCTTCCTAACTCCTGGAAATCTCTCTTCAGGACCTCCTCCTTTGTCCTATCTATGTCATTGGTACCAACATGTACCAAGACATCTGGCTGCTCACCCTCCCCCTTCAGAATATTCTGGACCCGATCCGAGACATCCTGTACCCTCGCACCTGGGAGGCAACACACCATGCGGGTATCTCAATCAGGCTCACAGAATCTCCTGTCTGTTCCCCTGACTATGGAATCCCCTATGACTACCGCATTCCTCTTCTCCCTCCTCTCCTACACAACAGTGCCAGGCTCAGTGCCAGAGACCTGGTCACACTGGGCATCCCCTGTCAGGTCATCCCCCTCAATAGCATCCAGAACAAGATATTTGTTGCTGAGGGGGACAGCCACGGGTGTGCTCTCCACTATCCGGGCATTTCCCTTCCCTCTCTTGACAGTGACCCAGTTTTCTGACCCCTGTAGCCTAGGGATGACTACCTCCCTGTAGCTCCTGTCTATCACCTCTTCACTTTCCCTGATAAGCAGTAGGTTATCAAGCTGCAGCTCCAGATCCCTAACACGGTCTCTGAGGAGCTGCATCTCGGTGCACCTGGCACAGATGTGGCCATCAGGGAGGCTGGAGGTCTCCCAGGATTCCCACATCTGACACCCTGAACAAAGCACTAACCCTGCAGGCATGCTATCTAATTCTACAGGAATGAAACAGGAAAAATAAGTCTACTCACCCACTTACCTCGCCAAACAAACTTTTTAAACTGTTAGCTCGTACCGTTAGCTGTGAGAGCCCTGAATGTCCGGCCTATTCGCGAAAGTGGGGGGGGGGAGGTGGGGGGAGAAAAAAAGAGTTGGTGCTTTGCTCTCAGCTCTTCCCGTTTACTGCCAAAGCCCTACACTCACTCCGCTGCCCGCTGTATATGGTGGTCTCCTTTTTAAACTCTCCGCGCTGTCCTGTTACGTCATGCGCCTGCGCAGTCTCGTCCTTCTTGCACTGGAAGAAGAAAATGTACTTTTTTCCTAGATGCAGCCTGGTCTGCTCAGTTCCTCCAGCATTTTGTGTGTGATGCTCGGATTTCCAGCATCTGCAGATTTTCTTATGTTTGAGGTAGGCAGAGGGGATGGGGTGACTCTGTTGGTAAAAAAGTACAATCAATTCCTCAGATAGTGATGACCTAGGATCGGAAGATATAGAAACCTTGTGGGTAGAGTTAAGAAGCTGCAAGGGTGAGAAAGACCCTGATGGGAGATACATAGAGGCCTCTGAACAGTAGCCAAGATGTGGCCTACAAATTACAACAGGAGATAGAAAAGGATTATAAAAAAGGCAATGTTGCGATAATCATGGAGTTCAATATGCAGGTAGATTGGGAAAATTAGGTTGGTCCCAAGAGAGAATTTGTAGAATGCCTACAAGATAGATTTCTAGAGCAGCTTGTAGATGAGCCAGCTAGGGGAACAGCAATTCTGGATTGAGTGATTCGGTGGTTTGATTAAGGAGCTTAAGGTAAAGGAACTCTTTGGAGATAGTGATCATAATATGATAGAATTCACCCTGTGGTTTGAGAAGGAGAAGCTAAAATCAGATGTACCAGTATTACAGTGGAATAAAGGGAATTACAGAGGCATGAGAGAGAAGCTCGCCAATATTAATTGGAAGGGAACACTAGTTAGGACAATGGCAAAAGAGCAATGGCTGGTGTTTCTGGTGGAAATTCAGAAGGTGCAGGAAGGATATATCCCAAAGATGAAGAAGTATTCTAAAGTAAGAATGAGGCAACTGTGGCTGACAAGGGAAGTCAAAAACAGCATTAAAGCAAAAGAGTAATATTGAATAATATTGATGATATTATGAATAATAATATTGCAAAAATGAATAATATTGCAAAAATTAGTGGGAAGGTAGAGGATTGGGAAGCTTTTAAAAACCAACAGAAGGCAATTTAAAAAGTCAAAAAGGGAGAAAAGATGAAATATGAAGGAAAGCTAGCCAATAATATAAAAGTGGATACAAAAAGGTTTTTCAGATATACTGCATAAAGAGTAAAAGTCAGATGACGCTGGATGTTGGACCGCTGGAAAATGAAACTGGAGAGGTAGTAATGGGGGACAAAAGAATGGTGGATAAATTTAATAAGTATTTTGCTTCAATCTTCACTGTGGAAAACACTAGCAGAATGCCAGAAATGTGAGAGTGTCAGGGAGCAGAAATGAGTGTCGTTGTTAGGCCATAAGACCATAATACACAGAAGCAGAATCAGGCCATTTGGCCCATTGAGTCTGCTCTACTATTTCATCATGGCTGATCCAGTTCCCTCTCAGCCCCAATATCCCGCCTTCTCTCCATAAACCTTTATGCCCTGACTAATCAGAGATCTATTAGCCTCTGCTTTAAGTGCTGTGACATGGTTTCCACAGCTGCCTGAGGCAATAAATTCTACAGATTCACCACTCTCTGGCTAAAGAAATCCCTCCTTATCTTTGTTCTAAGTGGATCTCCCTCTACTCTGAAGTAGTGTCCTCTGGTCCTAGATTCCTTCCCTCTACCCCTCCCCCATACTAAGAAGGAGGTACTTGGGAAGCTGAGGTTTGAAAGCAGATAAGTCACCTGCACCAGATGGACTATATCCCAGGGTCCTGAAAGAGGTAGCTGAAGGGATTGTGGAGGCATGAGTAATAATCTTTCAAGAATCACTAGATTCAGGAATGGTTCCAGTGGACTGAAAATTTGTAAATGTGACTCCACTCTTAAGAAAGGAGGGAGGCAGAAGAAAGGAAATTATACGTCAGTTAGCCTGACTTCAGTGGTTGGAAAGATGTTGGAGTCTATTACTAAGGGTGATATTTCAGGGTACTTGGAGCTACATGCTAAAATAAGTGAAAGTCAGCATAGTTTCCTCAAGGGGAAATCTTGCCAGACAAATCTGTTGGAATTCTTTAAGGAAATAACCGGCTGGATAGACAAAAGAGAGTCAATGAATGTTGTTTACTTGGATTTTCAGTAGATATTTGACAAGGTGCCACATATGAGGCTACTTAACAAGATAACAGCCCATGGTATTACAGGAAAGGTACTAGCATGGATAGAAGATTGGCTGACTGGTTGAGTGGGAATAAAGGGAACCTTTTCTGGTTGGCCGCTGGTGACTAGTGGTGTGCTACAGGGCTTGGTGTTGGTACCACTTCTATTCACATTTTATGTCAATTATTTGCATGAAGGAATCGATGGCCTTTTTGCCAGGGTTGTAGACGATACAAAGATGGGAGGGTGGGTAGGTAGTGTTGAGTAAGCAGGGTGCCTGCAGAAGGATTTAGATTGGGGAATTGGGCAAAGGAGCGGCAGATGGAATACCATGTAGAGAAGTGTACCGTCATGCACTTTGGCAGAGGGAATAAAGGCGTGGACTATTTTCTAAATGGGGAGAAAATTCAAAAATCAGAGATTAAAAGGGATTTAGTAGTCCTCATGTAGGATTCCCTAAAGATTGACTTGCAGGTTGAGTCAGTGGTAAGGAAGCCGAATGCAATGTTGGCATTCATTTTGAGAGCTCTAGAATACAAAAGCAAGGATATAATGCTGAGGCTTTAAAAGTCACTGTTAGACTGTACGTATGAGCAGTTAGGCCCCTTATCTGAGAAAAAATGTACTGCATTGGAGAGGGTCCAGAGGAGATTCACAAGAATGATCCCAGGAATGAAACTGTTAACATACAAGGAGCATTAGATGAATGGGTCTGCACTTGCTGGACTATAGAAGAATCAGGGGAGATTTCACTGAAACCTATTGAATATAGATAGAAACATAGAAACATAGAAACATAGAAAATAGGTGCAGGAGTAGGCCATTCGGCCCTTCGAGCCTGCACCGCCATTTATTATGATCATGGCTGATCGTCCAACTCAGAACCCCGCCCCAGCCTTCCCTCCATACCCCCTGACCCCTGTAGCCACAAGGGCCATATCTAACTCCCTCTTAAACATAGCCAATGAACTGGCCTCAACAGTTTCCTGTGGCAGAGAATTCCACAGATTCACCACTCTCTGTGTGAACAAGTTTTTCCTAATCTCGGTCCTAAAAGGCTTCCCCTCTATCCTCAAACTGTGACCCCTCGTTCTGGACTTCCCCAACATCGGGAACAATCTTCCTGCATCTAGCCTGTCCAATCCCTTTAGGATCTTATACGTTTCAATCAGATCCCCCCTCAATCTTCTAAATTCCAACGAGTACAAGCCCAGTTCATCCAGTCTTTCTTCATATGGAAGTCCTGCCATCCCAGGAATCAATCTGGTGAACCTTCTTTGTACTCCCTCTATGGCAAAGATGTCTTTCCTCAGATTAGGGGACCAAAACTGCACACAATACTCCAGGTGTGGTCTCACCAAGGCCTTGTACAACTGCAGTAGTACCTCCCTGCTCCTGTACTCGAATCCTCTCGCTATAAATGCCAGCATACCATTCGCCTTTTTCACCGCCTGCTGTACCTGCATGCCCACTTTCAATGACTGGTGTATAATGACACCCAGGTCTCGTTGCACCTCCCCTTTTCCTAATCGGCCACCATTCAGATAATAATCTGTTTTCCTATTTTTGCCACCAAAGTGGATAACTTCACATTTATCCACATTAAATTGCATCTGCCATGAGTTTGCCCACTCACCCAACCTATCCAAGTCACCCTGCATCCTCTTAGCATCCTCCTCACTGCTAACACTGCCACCCAGCTTCGTGTCATCCGCAAACTTGGAGATGCTGCATTTAATTCCCTCATCCAAGTCATTAATATATATTGTAAACAACTGGGGTCCCAGCACTGAGCCTTGCGGTACCCCACTAGTCACCGCCTGCCATTCTGAAAAGGTCCCGTTTATTCCCACTCTTTGCTTCCTGTCTGCTAACCAATTCACCACCCACACCAATACCTTACCCCCAATACCGTGTGCTTTAAGTTTGCACACTAATCTCCTGTGTGGGACCTTGTCAAAAGCCTTTTGAAAATCCAAATATACCACATCCACTGGTTCTCCCCTATCCACTCTACTAGTTACATCCTCAAAAAATTCTATGAGATTCGTCAGACATGATTTTCCTTTCACAAATCCATGCTGACTTTGTCCGATCATTTCACCGCTTTCCAAATGTGCTGTTATCACATCCTTGATAACTGACTCCGGCAGTTTCCCCACCACCGACATTAGGCTAACCGGTCTATAATTCCCCGGTTTCTCTCTCCCTCCTTTTTTAAAAAGTGGGGTTACATTAGCCACCCTCCAATCCTCAGGAACTAGTCCAGAATCTAACGAGTTTTGAAAAATTATCACTAATGCATCCACTATTTCTTGGGCTACTTCCTTAAGCACTCTAGGATGCAGACCATCTGGCCCTAGGGATTTATCTGCCTTCAATCCCTTCAATTTACCTAACACCACTTCCCTACTAACATGTATTTCACTCAGTTCCTCCATCTCACTGGACCCTCTATCCCTTACAATTCTGGAAGATTATTTATGTCCTCCTTAGTGAAGACAGAACCAAAGTAATTATTCAATTGGTCTGCCATGTCCTTGCTCCCCATAATCAATTCACCTGTTTCTGTCTGCAGGGGACCTACATTTGTCTTTACCAGTCTTTTCCTTTTTACATATCTATAAAAGCTTTTACAGTTCGTTTTTATGTTCCCCGCCAGTTTTCTCTCATAATCTTTTTTCCCCTTCCTAATTAAGCCCTTTGTCCTCCTCTGCTGAACTCTGAATTTCTCCCAGTCCTCAGGTGAGCCACTTTCTCTGGCTAATTTGTATGCTACTTCTTTGGAATTGATACTATCCCTAATTTCTCTTGTCAGCCACGGGTGCACTACCTTCCTTGATTTATTCTTTTGCCAAACTGGGATGAACAATTGTTGTAGTTCATCCATGCAACCTTTAAATGCTTGCCATTGCATATCCACCGTCAATCCTTTAAGTGTCATTTGCCAGTCTATTTTAGCTAATTCACGTCTCATACCTTCAAAGTTACCCCTCTTTAAGTTCAGAACCTTTGTTTCTGAATTAACTATGTCACTCTCCATATTAATGAAGAATTCCACCATATTATGGTCACTCTTACCCAAGGGGCCTCTCACGACAAGATCGCTAATTAACCCTTCCTCATTGCTCAAAACCCAGTCCAGAATAGCCTGCTCTCTAGTTGGTTCCTCGACATGTTGGTTCAAAAAACCATCCCGCATACATTCCAAGAAATCCTCTTCCTCAGCACCTTTACCAATTTGGTTCACCCAGTCTACATGTAGATTGAAGTCACCCATTATAACTGCTGTTCCTTTATTGCACACATTTCTAATTTCCTGTTTAATACCATCTCCGACCTCACTACTACTGTTAGGTGGCCCGTACACAACTCCCACCAGCGTCTTCTGCCCCTTAGTGTTACGCAGCTCTACCCATATCGATTCCACATCTTCCCGGCTTATGTCCTTCCTTTCTATTGCGTTAATCTCTTCTTTAACCAGCAACGCCACCCCACCTCCCCTTCCTTCATGTCTATCCCTCCTGAATATTGAATATCCCTGAACGTTGAGCTCCCATCCCTGGTCACCCTGGAGCCATGCTTCTGTGATCCCAACTACATCATAATCATTAATAACAATCTGCACTTTCAATTCATCCACCTTATTACGAATGCTCCTTGCATTGACACATAAAGCCTTCAGGCGCTCTTTTACAACTTCTTAGCCCTTATACAATTATGTTGAAAAGTGGCCCTTTTTAATGCTTGCCCTGGATTTGTCGGCCTGCCACTTTTACTTTTCTCCATAGAGTGGATATGGAGAGGATGTTTCCTATGGTGGGGTAGTCTAGGGCCAGAGAACATAGCCTCAGAAATGAGGGATGCCCATTTAGAGCAGAGATGAGGAAAAAGTCCTTTCGCCAGAGGGTGGTGAATCTGTGGAATTCATTGCCACAGACGGCTGTGCAGTCTATTTTTTGGGTATACTTAAGGCAGAGTTTGCCAGGTTCTTGACTAATCAGGACATCAAAGGTTACTGGGAGAAGGCAGGAAATGGGTTTGAGAGGGATTTTAAATGAGCTATGATGAAATGGTGGAGCAGACACAATGGGCTGAATAGCCTAAATCTGCTCCTATGTCTCGTGGTGTAATATATGTGTAGACAAACGATGATTGCGGGTATAATTATTTCTACTGTAATCGATCAATCAGTCCAATAGATCTATTGTGGGGACTGCCTGTGGCAATAAAACCTTAGGGGCAATTATCTTATATTTCAAATTCAGGTATGTACCTAAAATAAGGTAAGTTCATATTCAGGACAGCCAGAGGTATGAAAAAAAATTGATTTGTAGATTGTAGTGTGATAACACAAGACAGATATTTAACCAATTGAAAATGGAAAAAATAGACAATGTAAATGATGCATATTCCCTGATAATTTTGTTGTAGTTTCAATACTTACCAGATTCAAATATGAAAATATGAAGATATGAAATTTTACTAAGTACTCCAAACACTTATTTCAATGTGGTAATAATTGTTAAATAAACTCAATCAGCGATCCCTGCATCATCAAAGTAACTCATCAGTCTTCTGAGGACTTCATTGTGTGTCACAAAGAGAAAGGCATTTGTAATTAGTTAGAATGTCAAATTTGCAGTGTTTAGGGATTCATCACCCATCTAGCAAAAAAAATGTGTACAGCTTGATTGAACATCATGTCATACAATCCATGGTTCCATAGCATTCAATACTGTGGATAAATTATGCCTTATTACAAATACTTGCATTAATTTTTTTCTCTTCATTTTAGATCTATTGTGCTGATGGAACATCTACAGTGAAAATAATGTATCAAATTAAATTATTTCAATAAACCACATTGCAGGTCAGCTATTCGTAGGTTATTTTCAATAAAAGCAACAGAGGAGTGATTGTTCTAATCATCACATGTAACCTCATCTTCATTGTATTGGTTGGAATGTTTCCCAGAGGTTGAAATTTGAGCACAGCAATATTCTGCCGAAAAGTCTTGGGCATGAAACATCATCTGTTTCACCAGATGCTACCTGCCCGCTGAGTTTTTTGAAGCATTTTCTTTTTTTAATAAAACTTCAAACATTCCTGCTACTCCCTGTAAGGAGTTTGTACATTCTAACTTGACTGCTTAGGTTTCCTCCACGTGCTCTGATTTCCACCCACCATCCCAAGACGTACTGGTTGGTAGGTTAATTGGGCATTGAAAATTGTCCTGTGATTAAGCTAGGATTAAATTGGGAAATTGCTGCCCAGCACAGCTCAAAGGGACAACTCCATGCTGATTCTCAATAAGTAATTAAATATTGAGGCCAATCTCCATGTCCTATATCTCTAGATTCATGGTAAAAATTCTCTGATGCAGAAGAGTTGAAAATGGCATACATCATCAAAGACCCCCACCATCCAGGCCATGTTCTTTTCTCACTGCTGCCATCATGAAGGAGGAAAAGGAAACTTAGATCCCACACCACCAGGTTCAGGAACATAGAAACATAGAAACATAGAAAATAGGTGCAGGAGTAGGCCATTCAGCCCTTCGAGCCTGCACCGCCATTTATTATGATCATAGCTGATCATCCAACTCAGAACCCCGCCCCAGCCTTCCCTCCATACCCCCTGATCCCCGTAGCCACAAGGGCCATATCTAACTCCCTCTTAAATATAGCCAATGAACTGGCCTCAACTGTTTCCTGCGGCAGAGAATTCCACAGATTCACCACTCTCTGTGTGAAGAAGTTCTTCCTAATCTCGGTCCTAAAAGGCTTCCCCTTTATCCTCAAACTGTGACCCCCTTGTTCTGGACTCCCCCAACATCGGGAACAATCTTCCTGCATCCAGCCTGTCCAATCCCTTTAGGATTTTATACGTTTCAATCAGATCCCCCCTCAATCTTCTAAATTCCAACGAGTACAAGCCCAGTTCATCCAGTCTTTCTTCATATGAAAGTCCTGCCATCCCAGGAATCAATCTGGTGAACCTTCTTTGTACTCCCTCTATGACAGTTATTACTCTTCAACCAACAGGCCCCTGAAGCAGCATGGATAATTTCACTCACCTCAACTCTTAACTAATTCTACAACTAATGGACTCACTTTCAGTCTGTCTATCTACTTAAATTTTCACAGTTCATCTTCTTTTGCACATTGTTTCTCAATCTTTGTTTTTATGTAATTTTTCTTTGACACTATGCATTTCTCTGCTCTACAATGAAGATGATGAATTTCAAGGTAGTATACATATGTACTTTGTTAATAAATTTACTCTGAAATTGACCTAGAGGACTTGCATTCTGCAAAAGTTGCACATAAGTCATGTGTGATGAAACTTTTATGTGAATTTCAAATTCAACATCCAGCGCTCGAACCCAGAACTGGCTGAAGACGCATATCAATATGCTCAGAGGTGTACTGCTCTGCTTGTGATATTCCTGCGCCATTTCCACTCAGAGAAGTTCTACAAGTTCTAGAACTTTCTAATGAACCACAAGTGAACAAGGGTAACATTCGGACAAGTGAAGAATACTTCAAGTAAAGGCAAAACTAATAATCAATTTCTTATTTGGAGAGACTGAAGGGTGCAATCTGGGCCATGGTAAACTGATTATCTATGTTCAACTATCTGATTTTCCATTCAAATGGAATTAGTGTAAATGAAGATCTTGTGGACTTTATAATTGCTGATAGTTTGCTATAAGCCATTTTGCACCTTCATCAAAGATTAATGTCATCCCAGGCATTTTTTTAGTTGTCGGAACCTGTTACTACTTTTTGGATTGTTTCTACTGTGAGTGTACAAAGGAAGGACTTTTCATCAGCACTCATCATAAGCATAAGTGAGTTACCACCAGGCAAGAAGTCCACATACAGCTTCAGGCTGAGGGAGGAAAGTCAAGAGAACAAGACTTGTGAAGTCTTCCTAACAGTCTCTATTATTCCAATTATTCTATTTGATCCTGTTTCCTACATTTTCAAGATATGCTACTGAATTATGTACAATATTGCAGCATTTGAATGAGTATGACATCAAAAAAACCTGCTAAACTGGAGTCAATGAGAAATAGGGGGAAGAAACTCTCCACTAGTTGGAATCATACCTAGCACGAAGGAAGATGGTTGTGGTGGAGGTCAGCCATCTCGTCCACAGGACATTTCTACAGGAGTTTCTCAGGGTGATGTACTAGGTCCAACCATCTTCAGCTGCATCATCAATGATTTTCCTTAAAGCATATGGCCAGAAGTGCAGATGTTTGCACAATGTTCAGCACCATTCATGTAATGAGGCAGTTCCTGAACAAAGCCTGGAAACCCTCTAGGCCTGGGCTGATGGATGGCAAGTAATATTCATACTACAGAAGTTTCAGGCAAGGATGAAATCCAACAAGAGACAATCCAGCTATCACCCCATGACATTCAAAGGCATAATAAGTTCACTGAATTCCCAATGATCAATATCCATTGATCAGAAACTGAACTAAAGTAGCCTTAAATACAATGTGACTACAAGAGCTGGTCAGAGACTAGGAATCCTGAGGTGAGTAACCGACCTCCTAATTCTCCAAAGCTTATCCACCATCTCCAAGGCTCAAGTCAGGATTGTGATGGAGTATTCTTCACTTGCCTTTAAGAATGCAGGTTCGAAATAACATACTTGGTAGGCAGCCATCCACAGCCATTCACTTCCTCCACCACAAATACAGAATGGTGGTAGTTTGTATCATCTATGGGATGCACTGCAGTAACTCACCAAGACTGCTTAGATACCACCGACCAAACCTACAACCTCGACCAGGGCGGCAAAAGCATGGTAATATGACCACTTGGAAGTTACACTCCAAGCTATACACCATCCTGACTTGGAAATATATTGCTGTTCCTTTACTTACTCTAGCCTGCAATCTTGAAACTTCAAAGGGAATACCTGCATCAGTTCAAGAAGGCAGCTCACCACAACCTTTCGAGGGCAATCAGGATGAGTAATTAAATTGTGGCTCAGCCTGTGAAGCCCACATCCCTTGAATGAATAAAAATTCTTTCAGTCAATTCAGAAGTATTATCTTATCATCACCTGATTAAGTAAAATTGAAAATCTTCATTTGCTGGTTGTGTGTGACTCAGCTCTACTAGTTCTGAATCACTATAAGCTGTCTGTCGTTTCTAGTTGATCAATGTGAACAATTATTTGAGAAGACTGGAGTAATAATTCAGAGATGCTGCTGTTTTGGACCAGAGCTGGACAAACATAGACAAGATGAAAGCAGATTGCTTAATTCTAAACCAGGTAAATGCATTCTCCAATAAATATGCCTCATATTGGTCAATTTAAGTATTTCAATGCTAAATGTAAGAGGCTTGTTAAAGTATCACATTATATATTACTGCAAATATAGATCCGCTTAAGAGTCTGAATCTCTCCAGCTACCTGTTGTCTGGAATATCAGAAGGACTGAGGATCCTATTGTGCTGTACTGAGATATTACTGCTTTCTTTTCACTTCCACTATAATTGAGTCAATCTCTCTCTCTCCCTCTCCCCCTTCCCTCCCCCTCTCTCTCATAGTCTCTCTTTTTCTTGCTGTCTCTTCCTCTCCCTCTCTCTCTCTCTCTGCATTTAGCTCAGATTTCCAACAAACACAGTTATTTGACTTCCAGAAATTTGGACACAATGTTTAATTCACATTACTAAGGATGATTGGCATAGAAGAAAAAACTGAACTTATTTTTTTAACATGCAAATTGAAACATAGAAAAATAGAAAACCTACAGCACAATACAGGCCCTTCGGCCCACAAAGCTGTGCTGAACATGTCCTTACCTTAGAGATTACCTAGGGTTACCCATAGCCCTCTATTTTTCTACTGAGAAGTTTTAGCACAAGATGTCAAAATATTACTGGTGCAATGTTTGTCCAGTTAAAGACCATTGGAAGAGCTGTAAAAAGCAGAATAGACACAGAAGTACAAATGGAATCTGTCTTCATTGACATTATGGATTCTTCACACCATTTAAAAGGACTCCTCTTGAGAAATTGAATGCACTCTTTTCTCGGTCAATCAAACCACAACTGTTTCAACAGGCCAAAATACCTCATCATCTGTGATAGTCTATGTTTCCAGATGAGGTATTCTGGACTTTAATGAACATTTCTGTCTACAAATTCTAATAAACATGAGCTATTTACATCAACGGCTAGTAACAGGGTGAAACTGTAACTGGTGAAAATACCAGGAGACACTGGTATGCATTCCTGCATTATCAACACTCTTACTGTTAGGTATGTTCACTTATCATTGCAAATAGAGTGCTCTCATGTTCACAGATTCCAAGAGTGGCTACAATTCAAAAGTATTTCATTGTTTGTAAATCTTTCTGGCACATCTTGAGATTCTGAAAGGCATTTTTAATGTAAGTAAAGACATGAAATACTCAGCAGGTGAAACAACATCTGTGAAGAGAGGAAGCTAATGTTTTAGGTCATCATTAAAGACCCCTCACACCCTCTCCATGAACTGTTTGTTCTTCTGCCATCAGGCAAACATTACAGGAGCATCAAAACTAAAACTACAAGGCTACTAAACAGCTTCCTCCCACAGGCAGTCAGACTGCTAAATAGCTGCTCTACCTGACCCGGCTTTGGGCACTTTTAACTTGCACTGGACACTTATAACTTGATTTTAACTGACATGTGGCTGTTGTGTTTTACTATTTATTGTTATGTTTATTATTTAGTGTTGCATTTGTTATGTTATGATTGCACTGCTACTAGGAAACGCTGTCTCATTCTGCCCTGCAGAGCTGGCGTACGGTTAGAATGACAATAAAGTTTTTTGAATCTTTGAATCTTTGAATTGATCTTTTATCAGGTAGAACATAGAACATAGAAAATAGAATAGTACAGGCCCTTCGGCCCACAATATTGTGCCGACCCTCAAACCCTGCCTTCCATATAACCCCCCACTTTAAATTCCTCCATATACCTGTCTAGTAGTCTCTTAAACTTCACTAGTGTATCTGCCTCCATCACTGACTCAGGCCGTGCATTCCACACACCAACCACTCTCTGAATAAAAAACCTTCCTCTAATATCCCCCTTGAACTTCCCACCCCTTACCTTAAAGCCATGTCCTCTTGTATTGAGCAGTGGTGCCCTGGGGAAGAGGCGCTGGCTATCCACTCTATCTATTCCCCTTGTTACCTTGTACACCTCTATCATGTCCCCTCTCATCCTCCTTCTCTCCAAAGAGTAAAGTCCTAGCTCCCTTAATCTCTAATCATGATGCATACTCTCTAAACCAGGCAGCATCCTGGTAAATCTCCTCTGTACCCTTTCCAATGCTTCCACATCCTTCCTATAGTGAGGCGACCAGAACTGGACACAGTACTCCAAGTGTGGCATAACCAGAGTTTTATAGAGCTGCATCATTACGTCGCGACTCTTAAACCCTATCCCTCGACTTGTGAAAGCTAACACCCCATAAGCTTTCTTAACTACCCTATCTACCTGTGAGGCAACTTTCAGGGATCTGTGGACATGTACCCCCAGATCCCTCTGCTCCTCCACACTACCAAGTATCCTGCCATTTACTTTGTACTCTGCCTTGGAGTTTGTCCTTCCAAAGTGTACCACCTCACACTTCTCCGGGTTGAACTCCATCTGCCACTTCTCAGCCCACTTCTGCATCCTATCAATGTCTCTCTGCAATCTTTGACAATCCTCTACACTATCTACAACACCACCAACCTTTGTGTCGTCTGCAAACTTGCCAACCCACCCTTCTACCCCCACATCCAGGTCGTTAATAAAAATCACGAAAAGTAAAGGTCCCAGAACAGATCCTTGTGGAACACCACTAGTCACAATAGATGAAAGGTATGATGAAATGTCATCAGACTGAAATGTTAACTCTATTTCTCTCACTGTGGAAACTGACTGACTTTCTGAGCACTTCCAAATTTTCAGAATTGCAGCATGTGCTATGCTTGAGATCTCGGCTAGCATAATTTTTGTTCACTGCACTGGTCCACTTCTTTCATTCTGGCCTTTTCTAGAGGCTTCTGGGCCAGGCTACTCATGATAGCATCTATCAGGACTGGGACCAGTTCCACCCTTCCTACTTGACTGATCAGAGGCACCTTCCTTCTTTTGTCTCAGCAACAATGTATGAGAAAGCTGATCATGAATATTTATTAGGAAGTTAGTTAACATATAAAGGAATGTGAGCAAGAGCAGGACGTATGGTCCCTCAAACATGCTCAGCATCAATGGACTGGTTGTCAGGTTATCTGGTGGCATTGCCTGGAACTGGATTATCTGTTAATTGTAAATCCTTTCCTGTTGAAACAGTTTTACAATCTGCAAGTTGAAGCATTGATCACAAGTTCACTATGAAATACAAACAGCAAAATGTCTCCTATTCATGGTGTGAGTGTAAATATATACTGTTAATGAGTGAGAGATGTGATATGAAAAAGCAGATGGTGGAAAGACACAAAACACAGGACTAGAGAAGGTGTTAATCAGAATAGCTGGATTGTTATCTAAACCTTCCTGATAAATCAAGTGAAATGTAACAGAATACCTGCAAATAAGGATGAAGCTAAATATGCTGAGTCCACGTGTCAAACAGAATATGGCTGGGAGGAGCTTCTCAAGATGATATTTGGTCTTCCAGTACAACGAGATGTCTGTAAAGGAATGCAGCCGCCTTAAGTCTGATGCAACCAGCACAAAGGCTTACTGGGGAGGTTCCTGGGGTTGCCAGATGTTGAGGGGCTCGGTCCTTGTCAAAGCCTCTGAAATACTTGAAATCTGTACCTCCAAAGAGGCTGCATGAGTGGGCAGTGTTGGTGCTTTGGGGGTGATAGTGAAATTTGTTCTCGATCTTTTCCTTTGCTGAGAGGTTGCTCCTGAGAAGTGAAAAATGATTCACGTTGAACATAGAACATAGAAATCTACAGCCCTTCAGCCCACAAAGTTGAGCCAACCATGTAACCTACTCTAGAAACTGCCTAGAACTACTCTACCACATAGCCCTCTATTTTTCTAAGCTCCATGTACTTATCCAAGAGTCTCTTAAAAGACCCTATAATATCCGCCTCTAACACAGTCGCTGGCAGTGCATTCCTCACACCCACCACTCTCTGTGTGAAAAACTTATCTCTGACATCCCCCTTGTACCTACTTCCAAGCACGTTAAAACAATGCCCCCTCATGTTAGCCATTTCAACCCTGAGAAAACTATCCATGCGATCAATGCCCTTCGTCATTTTATACACCTAAATACAGTATAGTTATTTTGTTTTGATTCTGGGTCATTGGAGGACTATGATCTTTTGGATGTTTGAACTCATCCTCTTGCATGCTTCACTGAAAGAATCAAGATTATGAGTAAAGACAGTGGGGAATTTTAAAAGGTCAATGGCATGTTGACAATCATCAATGAATAGGTCTGGGGAGGGACTGAAGTAGATTAAAGATTCTGGAAATGGGTGAGAAGTTCTGTGGTCACAAATGAAAACTCTTGGGCAAAGCAATAGATATGGATGTAGAGGAAGTAGAAGAAGAGCTTATCTTCACATCAGGTTAGAAATTCATAGAGGGATGAAACCTGAAGCCATTTGAGAACTTATTGGGAATAGAGAGGGAAGATCAAATGGAATGGTGAATATGAAGAAGGGTATGGAACTGAAACCTCTGGGTTAGTATCTGCATAATCACTAATTTAGCCCCAAAAAATCAGCAAACCCCTTGGAGATCGGCCATAGCAAAAACAATATTACATTTCAACAGTGAATTCAGCCTTACTCTCCAACCTCCTGTGCTGAATGAGGTGTACTCTGATCACTTCTCCCACAAACTTGTTTCTGGAATATCAACAGCCATAATTTATAACATTTATTGTGAATAGCAACATTGCATCAAATTTCGGACCAAATTTGGAGTGACCTGACACAACAGAGTAATTCTAAACAATACGATAACATTTGTATTGGAACCATTACCACAATATATTTCATTAGAAAAACTAATGAAACCTCTTTCAGACAGGCTTCATCTCTTGGAATTGCAATTATAGTTGGTGCTATTGAATGACTTGTAAGGCTATGTTAACGTAAAATATAAAAATTTGGAACACCTGGTTCCTCAAATAGTTATAAGCAGATAGGTATTTGTCAAAAGCACGGATACTGCTATAGAATCCAGGAGCTCTTGCAGGCGGACAACTGGAAGAAGCTGGAAATCACCTACGTTAGAACGCACATTCCAGCCAATTTGGTTTTTTTTTTGGTAATTGTACTTAACGCCCTTCCTTTTGTTTTGGAGCAAGAGCATAAGACGTGGAAAAAATAGGACCTATCAAGTGTGACAGTGGGAAAGTGTTTATGGAACCAGAGGAAATAGCAGAGGTACTTAATGAATACTTTACTTCAGTATTCACTATGGAAAAGGATCTTGGTGATTGTAGTGATGACTTGCAGCAGACTGTAAAGCTTGAGCATGTAGATATTAAGAAAGAGGATGTGCTGGAACTTTTGGAAAGCATCAGGTTGGATAAGTCACCGGGACCGGATGAGATGTACCCCAGGCTACTGTGGGAAGCGAGGGAGGAGATTGCTGAGCCTCTGGCGATGACCTTTGCATCATCAATGGGGACATGAGAGGTTCTGGAGGATTGGAGGGTTGCGGATGTTGTTCTTCAAGAAGGGGAGTAGAGATAGCCCAGGAATTTATAGACTAGTGAGTCTTACTTCAGTGGTTGGTAAGTTGATGGAGAAGATCCTGAGAGGCAGGATTTATGAACATTTGGAGAGGTATAATATGATTAGGAATAGTCAGCATGGCTTTGTCAAGGGCAGGTTGTGCCTTACAAGCCTGATTGAATTTTTTGAGGATGTGACTAAACACATTGATGAAGGAAGAGCAGTAGATGTAGTGTATATGGATTTCAGCAAGGCATTTGATAAGGTACCCCATGTAAGGCTTATTGAGAAAGTAAGGAGGCATGGGATCCAAGGGGACTTTGCTTTGTGGATCCAGAACTGGCTTGCCCACAGAAGGCAAAGAGTGGTTGTAGATAGGTCATTTTTTGCATGGAGGTTGGTGACCAGTGGCGTGCCTCAGGGATCTGTTCTGGGACCTTTACTCTTCATGATTTTTATAGATTACCTGGATGAGGAAGTGAAGGGATAGGTTAGTAAATCTGCTGATGACACAAAGGTTGCAGGTATTGTGGATAGTGTGGAGGGCTGTCAGAGGTTACAGCAGGACATTGATAGGATGCAAAACTGGGTTGAAGAGTGGCAGATGGCGTTCAACCCAGATAAGTGTGAAGTGGTTCATTTTGGTAGGTCAAATATGATAGCAGAATATAGTATTAATGGTAAGACTCTTGGCAGTGTGGAGGATCAGAGGGATCTTGGGGTCTGAGTCCATTGGATGCTCAAAGCAGCTGTGCAGATTGACCCTTTGGTTAAGAAAGCATACAGTGTATTGGCCTTCATCAATCATGGAATTGAATTTAGGTGCCGAGAGGTAATATTGCAGTTATAGAGGACCGTGGTCAGACACCACTTGGAGTATTGTGCTCAGTTCTTGTCGCCTCACTACAGGAAGGATGTGGAACCCATAGAAAGGGTGCAGAGGAAATTGTCAAGGATGTTGCCTGGATTGGGAAGCATGCCTTATGAAAACAGGTTGACTGAACTCGGCCTTTTCTCCTTGGAGCGACGGAGGATGAGAGGTGACCTGATAGAGGTGTATAAGATGATGAGAGGCATTGATCATGTGGATAGTCAGAGGCTTTTTTCCAGGACTGAAATGGTTGCCACAAGAGGACACAGGTTTAAGGTGCTGGGGAGTAGGTACAGAGGAGATGTCAGGGGTAAGTTGTTTACTCAGAGTGGTGAGGGCATGGAATGGGCTGCTGACAATGGTGGTGGAGGCGGATACGATAGGGTCTTTTAAGAGACTCCTGGATAGGTACATGGAGCTTAGAAAAATAGAGGGCTATGGGTAAGCCTAGTAATTTCTAGGGTAGAGACATGTTCGGCACAACTTTGTGGGCTGAAGGGCATGTATTTTGCTGTAGGATTTCTATGTTTCTTGTCACATCTTGGTTGAAGAACAGCAACGGCAATGGTCCCTGCTTATCTTAGTCCACATTCTGGGAAAGAAGATGACAATTCAGACTGACGCTGAAAAGAAGTGATATTAGTTTCGGATTAAATTACTGTTTCTGAGCCACAGTGACAGAGTTAAATGTTAGTTTGAGAGTTTTAGTTAGTGATCCCATTAGCACAGCATTTATTTTCCTTCTGTTGTGTACAGTTCTTATTAAAACTCAGAGAACCGTTCACTTCACTGGCGTATCGCTTTCTCTGCACTTAGACCATCACCAAACTGCTGTCAGCAAGAGAGAGGACAGTTGACTTCAGGTCAGTTCCATGATAATACATGTAAAATGTCTTGCATGGTGAATCTCTTAGATGGACCCCCACTCAGCCCATTCAATGCTCTATGAGAACAAGGTTCCCTGCAGCCTAGTCTTTCCAGCAATTTGTAGTCAAGTTCAAGAAAGTGTTTGATGTTCCAATATGGATTAGATTAGATTAAATTAGATTCAACTTTATTGTCATTGTGCCGAGTACAGATACAAAGCCAATGAAATGCAGTTGGCATCTAACCAGAAATGCCAAGAAAAGTGTTATTTACAAAATAACTGCGAATAAAAAGGAAGTGCTACAGCACACAAATATAAAAGTACTGAGACAGTACAATATGGGTGCAATACTGTTTAGCGCTGTGGTGTGAGGTTCAGCAGGGTCACAGCCTCAGGGAAGAAGCTCTTCCTGTGCTTGCTGGCGTGGGAGCGGAGGCTCCTGTAGCGCCTACCGGATGGGAGGAGAGTAAAAAGTCCATGGGGTCAGGAGGATGCCCACTGTGCCTGGACCTGCACCAAGGGAGAGAGGCAGTGAGGGACTATGGAGTGGAGTTTCACACTCTTGCAGTTGAGAGGGGTGGAACAAGAGATCCTCTTCTGTGCTTTCCAACATGGGCTAAGTGCAGGGGTCTGGCATGAGATTGCAGTGCATGATGAACAGGATAGCTGGATGGCCTGATAAATCTGGCCATCTGAGTAAACAACCAGATAGTTGAGAGGTACGGAGAGGGAGTGCCCCAAACCTCCCACTCATTAGATCACAGCCTGTCTTCACCCCCTCTCTCACCACCCGGCACACAGTCTGCAGAAGAACCTATGCAGGTGAGGGGCCTGCACCTAAGTCAGGACGAATGAGATTGGTGCAGAACAGCTTTCTGCCTCTACTTTCTGCCTCTTCAGGACACTTTCAGGCATCTTGACCAAGCACCCAATAAAAGAGAATACCCATCAACAGGTAGGGGAATTCTGATGGGTTGATTCTCCCTGCAAGCATCTTCTCCTAATTCAGTAATGCTGTCAGCTTCCCTGTCATGGGGGATCACAGACCCATGAGCCTCAGGCATTTTTTGACTCTGGGGCAGCTAGGAACTATATGGATACATCTCAGGCTCAAAGATGGGGAGATCCCACTCAGCAATTGAGAGAGAATATTGATGTCAAGCTCGGCATGGTTAGCCTCTGGGCACCAGGAGGATCCAGCTTTCCATAGCACCCCTCCAACGTGTGCTAGGAGGCAATCATAGGGAGCAGTCTATCTCGTTGGCACCTGAACTGCTGCTAGTGCTTGGCCTTCCCTGTCTATCTCAACACAACCCACAGATCAATGGGTCCCTAAGAGTGCTCCTAGAGAGGGAACTGGCATGCCCGCCTACCTGTCTGGGTCCAGACCAAGCCCCTGTCAGCATATCCTCCTCTGTGCCAACTGCTAGTGAGGACCTGTCTGATGTTTCAGCTGAATATGCTGACCTTCTTGAAGTCTTCATTATGAAGAAGGACACCTCTCTCCCTCCAAACTGGCCATTGACCTCTTAGATGGTACTAGTCCTCCCTGGGTTGGCTCTTTTACCTCTCTTGTCCTTAAACAGTAGAACTGGAAGAATACATCAAGGAGGGATTGTCGTTAGGATTTATCTGTCCATGAACCTTGCTTGCTTCCAGTGAATAAGGATGGTAAGCTCCATTCCTGCATTGATTATTGGCCACCCAACAACATCATAGCGAAGAACAGCTGCCCTGTCTCTCTGCTCTCCTCTACATTTGAACATTTCCTGGGAGCAATCATATTTTCCAAGATAGATCTGCGCAATGCTTACAACCTGATTCACGTCCAAGAAGGAGATAAGTGGAAGACAGCATTCAACACCTCCACTGGCCACTATGAGTACCTCATGAAGTCATTTGATCTGGCCGTCACCATTGCTGCTTTTCAGACCATGGTCAATGATGTCCTCTGGGGCATGTTGAATTGGTTTGCTTCTGTCATTCTCCACTGGCATGTCCCCCTTTGAGTGCCAAAGGGATTCTGAGCACTACTCTTCCCTGACCAAAGGTTTGATATGGGAGTCCCTGCTGCTGAACAGTTAGTCCAATGCCACAAGCACACATGGAAACGTACAAGAGCATCTCTGCTGTGCACCCAGAAACAATATGCCTGGCAGGCCAATATGCTTCATCAACAGCTGAGGCCTCTCTGGTCAGGGAAAAGGTCTGGTTGGCATCTAAAGATCTTCCACTGAGAGTTGAGAGCCACAAGTTGACCCAGCATTACTTGGGACTATTCATAGTGACCAAGGCTATTAACAGAGCCTCCTCTAGACTATGCCTACCATCATCCATGAGGATTCATGGAGTGTTCCATGTTTCCCAACTCAAACTGGTGACTTTCTTTCCCCTTATTCCAGTCACCTACCCCTCCTCCCAGCTGGCAATTGGGTCCCTGGTCTATTCTGTGTGGTGTCTCCTTGCATCTTACCGGATGTGGGGCAGTCCAGTACATCATGGATTGGGAGAGATATGGCCTAGAGGAATGTTCTTAGGTTCCCACTTGAGAAAGTCTCTCATCAGCGACTTCCAGCAACCACAGGCCTCTGGGGCTTCAGAAGCTGCATCTAGGCAGGGAGCCCCATCACAATTGCAGACACTGCCACGGAATCTGTGAGCACTCAGGAGTATCATGAACATAGAGCCATGGATCAGTACTTGGAGCTATGATGTTGTGGCCATTACAGAGACTTGGATGGCTCAGGGGCAGGAATGTTTACTTAGAGTGCCAGGCTTTAGATGTTTCAGAAAGGACAGGGAGGGAGGCAAAAGAGGTGGGGGCGTAGCACTGCTGATCAGAGATGGTGTCATGGCTGGAGAAAAGGAGGAAGTCATGGAGGGATTGTCTACTGAGTCTCTGTGGGTGGAAGTTAGAAACAGGAAAGGGTCAATAATTCTACTGGGTGTTTCTTATAGACCACCCAATAGTAACAGGGACACCAAGGAGCAGATAGGGAGATAGATTCTGGAATGGTGCAGTAATAACAGGGTTGTTGTGATGGGGAATTTTAATTTCCCCAACGCTGATTGGCATCTCCCTAGAGCAAGGAGTTGTTAGTTGTGTTCAGGAAGGTTTCACAGTCATACTTTATTGATCCCAAGGGAAATTGGTTTTCGTTACAGTTGCACCATAAATAATTAAATAGTAATAAAACCATAAATAATTAAATAGTAATATGTAAATTATGCCAGTAAATTATGAAATAAGTCCAGGACCAGGCTATTGGCTCAGCGTGTCTGACCCTCCAAGGGAGGAGTTGTAAAGTTTGATGGCCACAGGCAGGAATGATTTCCTTTGATGCTCAGTGTTGCATCTCGGTGGAATGAGTCTCTGGCTGAATGTACTCCTGTGCCCAACCAGTCCATTATGTAGTGGATGGGAGACATTGTCCAAGATGGCATGCAACTTGGACAGCATCCTCTTTTCAGACACCACCAGCAGAGAGTCCAGTTCCATCCCCACAACATCACTGGCCTTACGAATGAGTTTGTTGATCCTGTTGGTGTCTGCTACCCTCAGCCTGCTGCCCCAGCACACAACAGCAAACATGATAGCACTGGCCATCACAGACTCGTAGAACACCCTCAGCATCGTCCGACAGATGTTAAAGGACCTCAGTCTCCTCAGGAAATAGAGATGGCTCTGACCCTTCTTGTAGACAGCCTCAGTATTCTTTGACCACGTCCAGTTTATTGTCAATTTGTATCCCCAGGTATTTGTAATCTTCCACCATGTCCACACTGACCCCCTGGATGGAAACAGGGGTTACCGGTGCCTTAGCCCTCCTCAGGTCTACCACCAGCTCTTTAGTCTTTTTCACATTAAGCTGCAGATAATTCTGCTCACACCATGTGACAATGTTTCCTACTGTAGCCCTGTACTCAGCCTCATCTCCCTTGCTGATGCATCCAACTATGGCAGAGTCATCAGAAAACTTCTGAAGATGACAAGACTCTGTGCAGTAGTTGAAGTCCGAGGTGTAAATGGTGAAGAGAAAGGGAGACAAGACAGTCCCCTGTGGAGCCCCAGTGCTGACACAGTATGTAGATAAGCCTACAAGAGGAGAGGCTGTACTTGATCTTGTATTGGGAAATGAACCTGGTCAGGTTGTGAGCTTAGTGATCACAATTCTATCTCCTCTACCATAGCATTGGAAAGGAATAGAAACAGACAAGTTAGGAAAGCGCTTAATTGGAGTAAGGGGAAATATGAAGCTATCAGGCAGGAAGGTGGAAGCATAAATTGGGAGCAGATGTTCTCAGGGAAATGTATGGCAAAAATGTGGCAAATGTTCAGAGATATTTGTGTGGCATTCTGTATAGGTACATTCCAATGAGACAGGGAAAGGATGGTAAGGTACAGGAACTGTGCTGTACAAAGGCAGTTGAAAATCTAGTCAAGAAGAAAAGCAACGCTTACGAAAGGTTCAAAAAACTTGGTAATGATAGAGATCTAGAAAATTATAAGGCTAGCAGGAAGGAGCTTAAGAATGAAATTAGGAGAGTCAGAAGGGGCCATGAGAAGGCCTTGGCGAGCAGGATTAAGGAAAACCCCAAAGCATTCTACGAGTATGTGAAGAGCAAGAGGATAAGACGTGAGAGTATAGGACCAATGAAGTGTGACAGTGGAAAAGTGTATATGGAACTGGAGGAGGTAGCGGAGGTACTTAATGAATACTTTGCTTCAGTATTCACTACGGAAAAGGACCTTGGCGATTGTCGGGATGACTTACAGTGGACTGAAAAGCTTGAGCATATAGACATTAAGAAAGAGGATGTGCTGGAGCTTTTGGAAAGCATCAAGTTGGATAAATCACCCGGACCGAATGAGATGTAGCCCAGGCTGCTGTGGGAAGCAAGGGAGGAGATTGTTGAGCCTCTGACAATGATCTTTGCGTCATCAATAGGTACGGGAGAGGTTCCGGAGGATTGGAGGGTTGCAGATGTTGTTCCCTTATTCAAGAAAGGGACTAGAGACAGCCCAGGAAATTATAGACCAGTGAGTCTTACTTCAGTGGTTGGTAAGTTGACGGAGAAGATCGTGAGAGGCAGGATTTATGAACATTTGGAAAGGCATAATATGATTATGAATAGTCTTTGTCAAAGGCAGTTCGTGCCTGACGAGCCTGAATGAATTTTTTGAGGATGAAGGTAGAACAGTAGATATAGCGTATATGGATTTCAGCAAGGCATTTGATAAGGTACCCCATGTAAGGCTTATTGAGAAAGTAAGGAGGCATGGGATCCAAGAGGACCTTGCTTTATGGATCCAGAACTGGCTTGCCCACAGAAGACAAAGAGTGGTTATAGATAGGTCATATTCTGAATGGAGGTTGGTGACCAGTGGTATGCCTCAGGGATCTGTTCTGGGACCCCCTCTCTTCGTGATTTTTATAAATGACTTGGATGAAGAAGTGGAGGGATGGGTTAGTAAATTTGCTGATGACACAAAGGTTGGGGGTGTTGCAGATAGTGTGGAGGGCTGTCAGAGGTTACAGCAGGACATTGATAGGATGCAAAACTGAGCTGAGAAGTGGCAGATGGAATTCAACCCAGATAAGTGTGAGGTGGTTCATTTTGGTAGGTCAAATATGATGGCAGAATATAGTATTAACGGTAAGACTCTTGGCAGTGTGGAGAATCAGAGGGATCTTGGGGTTCGAGTCCATAGGACACTCAAAGCTGTTGCACAGGTTGACTGTGTGGTTAAAAAGGCATACGGTATATTGGCCTTCATCAACCATGGGATTGAGTTCAAGAACCAAGAAGTAATGTTACAGCTATATAGGACCCCGGTCAGACCCCACTTGGAGTACTGTGCTCAGATCTGGTCACCTCACTACAGGAAAGGCATGGAAACTATAGGAAGGGTGCAGAGGAGATTTACAAGGATGTTGCCTGGATTGGGGAGCATGTATTATGAAAATAGGTTGAGTGAACTTGGCCTTTTCTCCTTGGAGCGACGGAGGATGAGAGGTGACATGATAGGGGTATATAAGATGACGAGAGGCATTGATCATGTGGATAGTCAGAGGCTTTTTCCCAGGACTGAAATGGCTAACACTAGAGGGCACAGTTTTAAGGTGCTTGGAAGTAGGTACAGAGGAGACGTCAGGAGTAAGTTTTTTACACAGAGAGTGGTGAGTGTGTGGAATGGGCTGCCTGCAACGGTGGTGGAGGTGGATACGATAGAAACATGGAGCTTAGAAAAATAGAGGGCTATGGGTAACACTAGGTAATTTCTAAAGTAAGTACGTGTTCAGCACAGCATTGTGGGCCGATGGGCCTGTATTGTGCTGTAGGTTTTCTATGTTCCCATGTTTCACTCGCAGGCAGACATCTGGAAGAAATAAGCAATCATGCATGTGAAAATGCATATTCCAGTCAATTTGGGTTTCTTGGTACTTGGGTGGTATTTAACTCCTTTCCTTTCATTTTAGTCTTGTCCAATCTTGATAGTGTTACGTACCCCGTAACTGGGTTGCCAAACCAGCAGAAATGGATCACTCAGTTGGAGTCTGGATTACTGGAACTAAGGAAGTTTTATTAAAGAAATAAGCAACACAGTACTCTAATAGTAAGGATATAAATGCAATAGGTTAGCAATGAATAAACACACATGTACACAGAACTAGGATAATAGGATCAATCAAGCTCTATCGTCGTCTAGGGGTAAATGACCAGTTTCAAAGTGACAGAGTTCAGTTTAGTTCAGTTCGCAGTAATCGCCATTGCTGTGGGAGAGAGAAAGAGAGAGAGCGAATGAATATTCAAATTGGATTCCAAACAGACCTTCGATATTCCTCACAGTCAGCTTTCGGGTGAGCCCTTTGTAATGTCTTCTGAGGTCACCGACTGTGACCCCTCCATTTCAGATACGATCGTTCCTCTGCAGTGAACCTGGCACCCAGGCAAGGGCGGACACACACCAGGTTCCCGCCGATCGTACTTTTCTACCCTATGCGTCTATGGCTTGGTCCCGCGACCAGCCCTCCAAAACTCCCACCGACTTGTGGGAGGCGCAACGCTTCCAGCATCTTGTTTCCTTGTGGTGTCGTGTGTGTCCTGCCTTAGCGAACCTGTCCCTTTTTATCCCCCTGCTGGGGTATTGCCTGTCCATCACACTTCAAACAGTTCAGGGTTCAGAAAGGAGCCGATCTTGACAGTTCTCAGACCGGTGTCTCCTTCCGTTAAACTCTCTCGTCTCTTCATTAACATTTCCAAATGCTGGTCCATTGTCTTCCTTATCTCTCTTTCTCCTGAAGACAGGTGGCAGATCAACTGCTGATCCCACTGGTGCCAGCACAGGACAGTTAACATCTTAGTCTATGTGCACTTTTTGTAACCCTCTTTCGTCACACCCCTCACCTTTAAGGATTTTTACTGGGGTAAAAATTACAAACATGAATACATTATTAGATACACACAAATATACATCTTCATCAGCTATTTGGCTAATACAGAGAATTTTAAGTTGTCAACACCTGACAGACAGTCAGCAATCACATTTTCTGTTCCTTTTATATGTGTTATTAATAATCCCCTAAACCAGGCTCCAACTTAGCAAACTTCATAGTGGCCGAAAACACTGATGAATTGCGATCAGTGTAACGTCTCATTGGGTTTCATCCCGGACCACGATAACAAGGGTCGTCCCATCCCGACTTAGTTTTCTCTCGCAAGGGCTTAGTAGGAGGGGGAGGGGTAGTAACCGCAGAGTTATTGCAAAACTTCCTACAGTACCCCACCATCTCCAAGAGCCTTCTGAGGGCCCTCTTGTCTGTCGGGGTTGGGATGTCAGAGATAGCCCGCACCTTAGCTTGCATCGCTGCCAGCTGCCCCTGTGTCACCACAATTCCCAGATAAGTGACCTTCGTGTGGCCGAACTCATTTTTTTCAAGGTTCACTATCAGGCTGGCTTCAGACAGCCATATTACATCACCAATATACACTTCTGTGTTCGTTAGCCCTTTTGTCACTGAATTACTCATTCTATAGGGATGTTGCTCACTAGGCTGACATAGCATGACAAACACCACCCAACGTCCCAGTTCTTTGCATCGCCTCGGGACAATCAAACACACGTGTGCGAGCCGTTTAATTACTTCTCCTAAAGAGTCGCTTTGTTCGTAGATTAAGGGAGAGACCTTATCAGCAGAGCTGGCCAAAACAATAGCCTTCTCCCATCTGGTCGATACCATACTCATCTTTTCAAAATGGTTTTTTTTCCTTATCAGGGGGACCCTAGCTTCATTGATTTTCGCGCTAACACCGACTGGGTTTGTTAGCATATCAAAAACCTGTGACCGTCTCAGTTCGCGTCTGCCATAATCAATAACATCCTTCCTCCTGTGCAGCCAGTAAACCTCTTTCACGATTCCGCCAATTGTTTCCTTCAGCACCTCAAAATGTCCACCGAGGGGTACCTTGTGGGCCAGGTTAAAAATTTCATCCCCAGAGATTTTTGGCACCATCCCCCATTCCTCATCTGCGGTACTTGGTCTCCCTTCCTTCCTTAGCACCTCCCCCTTCACACCATAGACTACTGGCTCTCTTCCTAACTCTGTTTCACAGCGAGCTGTTTCCTCGTCTCGCTCCTGTGCCTGTATAAAGTCCTTCCTGGCTAATGCTAAGTCTGCTTCAGCTCCCTCACTTCCTCTTGTTCCAGTACGCTCCTTCTTTCCACTTTCTGCCTCCCCCTGGTACAGGGCTGGTAGAAACGTCTCAGCTAACTTTATATCAGCCTCTGCAGCCTTCCTCGACATCTGCTGAGTTACTGCGCAAATGGGATAAACCTGCGAGTCCATGGGCGGGGCCTCAATGCTGTCAATCTCACGGCTGGGAACACAATTCCCCCCGCGAGGTCATTACCGAGTAAGACTTCCACGTCTTTCATCGGTAGTGCAGGTCTCACCCCGATCGTGACTGGTCCAGAGATGAAGTCGCTTTGTAGGTGTATCTGGTGCAAAGGCACGGCTTCAGTCCCTTTTCCAATGCCTTTGATCACACTGACCTCCCCAGTCTCGGTCTCTGAACTAAAGTCTAAAACGCTCCTCAAGATCAATGACTGACAAGCTCCCATGTCTCTCCAGATCCGTATTGGAACTGGGTTTAACCCCTCCTTCACCGACACCAATCCGGCCAAGATAAACCTCTCGCACACTTCCTGAACTTTGGCAGACCTCGTCTCCCCTGGAGGTTGGTTTGCCAGCTCAATACAGCCAGTCAGAACCCCTGTTTTTCCTTTCCCCGTATCCTTCTTTGGGGCAAAGCACCTGGACGCAAAGTGTCCTACTTTCCCACAATTATAACAGACGACCCCAGGAGACTTCCTACCAAACTGCTCCCGGTCTACCTTATCCTTCTCACTAGTCCCCGGCTTACTTACTGACTTTTCTGGCGGACTCTCCCCGCCGTCCTGACAACCCTTCTGGTAGCCTTTACTCGGGGCAAACTTCATTTTATGCGTCAACGCGTACTCATCCGCTAACTTAGCAGTTGCGGCTAAAGTGGCTGCCTCTTTCTCATCTAGGTAGGGTCTCATACCTTCAGGGACACAACCTTTAAACTGCTCAATCAGGATCAGCTATAGCAGTCTGTCATAATCCCCCTCTACCCCCTTCGAGGCGCACCAACGCTCACAATATGTCTGCATCTCACGGGCAAACTCTAACTACGTGCGGTCCCACTGCTTCCTCGCATTCCGGAACCTCTGCCGGTATGCCTCCGGGACCAACTCATAAAGCCTGAGGATGGCCTCTTTCACCACCACATACCTCTGGGCATCTTCCGCGGACAAAGCTGAGTAAGCTTGTTGGGCTTTTCCTTTAAGTACACTCTGAAGCAAAACAGCCCACTTATCCCTCGGCCAGTCCTGACTTGTAGCAACTTTTTCGAAATGGAGAAAGTACCGATCCACATCGGTATCGTCAAATGGGGGAACCAGCCTAACCTCCTGGGTTGCCCTGAACCCTCCACCTTGGTTCGGCATGGGCCCTTGCGCTGCCATCATCTTTAACTTCTCCAGCTCAAATTCCCTTTCCCTCTGCCTCTCTTCTCGCTCCAACTGTTTATCCCTCTCTTCTCGCTCCAACTGCCTCTCTCTTTCTTGCCGTTCTATCTCTCTCTCTCCTGCCTTTCTAACTGTTTCTCTTTCTCCTGCCTTTCTAACTGCTTCTCTTTCTCCTGCCTTTCTAACTGCTTCTCTTCGTGTTCTAGCTGCCGTACCCGGAACTCGTGCTCGAGTCTCAGTTTTTCAATCTGCACCTGTACTGCGTCTCCACCAGGTTTTCCAATAGATATCACCTCCAGCTCTCCTTGGGGAAACACACCTTTAGATACATAGTGCTCTACGATAGCTCTGTGTATCTCCTCTCTCCTCATTGTCGACTTCCCCTTAACAAGATTCAACTGTTTGGGCACAGCTGCCAATTCCGCTTTCCTGGCATCCTCTAATGCCTCCAAGGTCGGCGCCTTTAGAAATTCCTCAATCTCCATTTCTGCTGTTTGCCTTTTCTTTCTTTCGGGAATTTTAACCCAATCAATTTACTCCGTCCCAAATTTAGCATTCAAAATCATGGACGAGAACCCCACTTATGTTACGTACCCCGTAACTGGGTTGCCAAACCAGCAGAAATGGATCACTCAGTTGGAGTCTGGATTACTGGAACTAAGAAAGTTTTATTAAAAAAATAAGCAACACAGTACTCTAATAGTAAGGATATAAATGCAACAGGTTAGCAATGAATAAACACACATGTACACAGAACTAGGATAATAGGATCAATCAAGCTCTATCATCGTCTAGGGGTAAATGACCAGTTTCAAAGTGACAGAGTTCAGTTTAGTTCAGTTCGCAGTAATCGCCATCGCCCTGGGAGAGAGAGAGAGAGAGAGCGAATGAATATTCAAATCGGATTCCAAACAGACCTTCGATATTCCTCACAGTCAGCTTTCAGGCGAGCCCTTTGTAATGTCTTCTGAGGTCACCGACTGTGGCCCCTCCATTTCAGATACGATCATTCCTCTGCAGTGAACCTGGCACCCAGGCAAGGGTGGACACACACCAGGTTCCCGCCGATCGTACCTTTCCACCCTGTGCGTCTATGGCTTGGTCCCGCGACCAGCCCTCCAAAACTCCCACCGACTTGTGGAAGGCGCACCGCTTCCAGGGTCTCGTTTCCTCGTGGTGTCGTGTGTGTCCTGCCTTAGCGAACCTGTCCCTTTTTATCCCCCTGCTGGGGTATCGCCTGTCCATCACACTTCAAACAGTTCAGGGTTCAAAAAGGAGCTGATCTTGACAGTTCTCAGACCGGTGTCTCCTTCCGTTAAACTCTCTCGTCTCTTCATTAACATTTCCAAATGCTGCTCCATTGTCTTCCTTATCTCTCTTTCTCCTGAAGACAGGTGGCAGATCAACTGCCGATCCCACTGGTGCCAGCACAGGACAGTTAACATCTTAGTCTATGTGTACTTTTTGTAACCCTCTTTCGTCACAATAGCAACAGCAACACTCCCTTCCTACCTTAGTCCATGTACTTTACCACACTGTAAATGAGTGGAATTTGTGGTAACTTCTATTTTGAAAAAGGCACACTCGACAACTTCATGCCCAAAGAAACAACTTTATCTCGAACGTCAAAACCGTTATGTATATACAGAGGCTTTTACAACCCATTCGGCATGGCAGAAACACTATATACAAAACACACCGGAAATAAAACCCCCCATTGTCCTAATTATTATCAACTTACTTTTAATAATGCTCACATTACAACACTTCTCCCCCTTTAAAATCCAACATTCCCCAAATGTAAAAACTAGTAAATAAAAACAGTGGTGTTATTAATTTGTGTACCACTGAAAACTTATACTAGTATCTCAGCAACAGTTTATCAATACAAAACATCTGGAAAACATGACAGATTCAACATTCAATATAACAACAACAAAAAAAAAACTGTCCCGTCAAAGATTCAGTCTGTCAGGAGGTTTACGAGTGCACTGTGATCTGCGCACTACCCCCGGTGACCCAGCAGACAACACTGGTGAGGGTGTTTTGGGTGCATCTGGTTTTGGGGGCATGAGAGGGGTCTGTGTGTCTGTGTGAGAATGTCCATCCTCTTCAGGGGACCCCGACACCTCTGCCAGCATCTCGCCCTCTGGCAAAGTCACTGGTGGACATGGATCCGCAGTCGTCTGTCTCACTTCTGCCTTCATGTCCGGGCGCAGCAGGTCCAATCTTGACTTGGGCCTACACCCCGTCAGCATCTCTGCTGGAGTGCGGGCAGTTATAGTCTATGGCGTGAGGTGGTATTTAAACAGGATACGCAAAAGCTGAATGCTAAGGGAGTCCCCTGTCATCCGCTTCAGGCCTTCCTTCACTGTCTGAACAGCCCGCTCAGCCAAACCATTTGAGGCTGGGTGGAAAGGGGCCGTCTGAATGTGATGAATGCCATTTTGCTGCATGAACTCACTGAACAGTTCACTGGTGAATGCCGGGCCATTATTTCTGACCAGAGTGTCAGGCAACCCGTGGACTGCAAACACTTGCCTGAGTTTGTCTATGGTTGAGGGGGCTGTGACGTTGTTCATGATGTGAGCTTCGATCCATTTAGAATGCGCATCTACCATTACAAGAAACATCTGCCCCATAAAAGGGCCAGCAAAGTCGAAATGTAGCCTAGACCAGGGGTGGTCTGGCCACTCCCATGGGTGCAAAGGAGCTGGTGGTGGCATATTCTGATTAGTCTGACATTGCGTGTATGATTTTACCTTGTTCTCCAGATCTTGATCCATTCTTGGCCACCAAACGTAGGATCTTGCAAGGATTTTCATTTGAGACACTCCTGGATGAGTCTCATGAACTTCCTCCACAATTTGTGAATGGCCAGGGGGAGGCAGGATGACCCTCACCCCCCAGAAAATGCAGCCATCCTGCAGACTGTCTTGTGTTTGGCATAAGGCCTCAATTCCTTTCCTTCCACAACTCTGGGCCAACCTTGTAAAAGAGAAGTCTTGACTTTGGGCAGGACTGAGTCCCTCCCTGTCCACTGCTTGATCTGGGCCGCCTTTACAGGTGTCTCTGACAGCCTCTCCAATGAAAACACAGTCTCTGGAGGCACATATGTAGCAACAGGAGTCTCAAGTAAAGGTAGTCGACTCAGTGCATCAGCGTTTGCATTATTCCCACCCGCTCTGTACACTATAGTGTACTGGTAGGCTGACAATGTAAGAGCCCAACGCTGTATCCCGCTGTATCCTGGCTGAGGCTAGCGGTGGGATGCATCTAGTCTCACTGAATAGGCTCATCAGTGGTTTATGGTCCGTATAAATTGTAAATATGCGTCCATAAAGGTACTGATGAAAGCGTTTGACCGCAAAAACAATGGCCTTTGTCTAGCTGTGAATATCCCTTCTCAGCAGCTGTCAGGGTACATGAAGCAAAACCAATAGGCTTCTCTGAACAGTCCTCCATTACATGTGAGAGACTGCCTCGACTCCATAGGGTGAGGTATCACATGCAAGGGTGATCTCCTTGTCCGGGTCATAGTGAACAAGCAGCTTCGCTGAGTGGAGGAGCTCTTTCACTTCCTTGAAAGCTTTCTCCTGCTCTTCACCCCACTGCCACTTAGTGTCATTGTGAAGCAGCTTATACAGTGGGGTCAAAACCCTTGAGAGGTCAGGAAGAAACTTGCCATAATAATTCACCATGCCCAAAAATGATCTGAGTTCTGTGACGGTCTTAGGGCTTGGGGCCTCCTTAATAGCTCTCACTTTGTCCTCCACAGGGCAAAGCCCCTCAGCTGTGATCTTGTACCCCAGGTAAGTCACACTCGATGCCAGGAACACACATTTTTCGCGTTTCAACCGCAGCCCTGCACCTGAGAGCCTCTTCAGCACCCGTTCTAAATTAGCCAGACGCTCCACCTCCGTAGCCCCCGTGATCAAAATATCATCAAGGTACACTGCTACGTGTGGAATCCCCTGCCGCAAAGTGTCCATTGTCCTTTGGAAAATGGCAGGGCTGGACACCACTCCAAACACCAGCGATTGTACTTGAATAATCCCTTGTGCGTATTAATTGTGAGGTACTCCTTTAAATCCTCGTCGAGCAGCAACTGTTGGTAGGTGTGGCTCATGTCCAGCTTTGTGAACAGCTTACCCCCTGCTGACAGGGTCGCAGACAGGTCATCCACCCGTGGCAATGGGTATTCCTCCAGTTTAGAGACCTGATTCACTGTAAGCTTATAGTCCCCACATATCCTCACTGTTTTGTCTGCCTTCAAACTGGAACAATGGGAGCCGCCCACCTTGAAAACTGGACAGGCTCAATAATGCCCAGCCTCTGTAAACGTTCCAGCTCCTCCTCGACTTTGCCTTTCATGGCATAGGGCACCGACCTGGGCTTAAAAAAAACGTGGTGTAGCCTCAGGGTCGACATGGAGTTTCACTGTCACACCCTTCAGTGTTCCTAGCTCGTCCCTGAAAACGTCACTGTACCACTGCAGAATGTCCTCCGTCGTGTGTGCATACTTGATTTCATGCTAGTTGAGCCGGATTTTGCGAAGCCAATCGCGACCCAAAAGACTGGGCCCCCTGCCCTTAGCTATCACTAGCCTGGCTTCAGCCTTCTTACCCCCGGCTCAAATGTCCACACATAACAACCCTAAATGAGGTATGGGCTGCCCCATATAGGTCCTGAGTTTGAGCTTTGACAGTGTAATGGGAGGCAGGTTGGACCCCCATGCCCTCCTGTAGGTCTCCTCACTGATGACCGATGCTGTAGCCCTTGAATCAATCTCAAACTTAATGTCTTTTCCCCTGACAGTGACTGTGGCACAATATGGTCCAGGTGGTTCCTCATCTGTTTCCACTGCAAACACGTTGTAGGCACACGCTGCCTCTTCATCTGCTTCTTCTAGATGGTGTGTGGCTGCCTGAGCCTGTTGAGCTTTCCCCGGCCCAGGCTTAACTTTACCCTTTGAACTTCTGCACTTTTTAGCTAAATGTCCCTTTTTGCTACAAGCATGGCAGACAGTGTTTTTGAATTTGCAATCATTTGCATAGTGCGTTCCTCCACACTGGAAACATTCCACCCGCTTTGCCTGTTTACCAGTCTCCCTCCTGACTTGGTGCACTGCTGCCGACTGCAACTCTCCATGTCCTTTCTAGATATCCTTGACATTATTAGCAGCAATCTCCATGCCTTGGGCAATCTCTAAGGCTTTCTTGAAAGTCAATGGTGGGGTTTCCCTTAACAGGCGGCGTTGTATGTCGTCATTATTAATGCCGCATACCAATCGATCACGGAGCATGTCTTGCAACACCACTCTGAAATCACAATGCTCCGACAGCTGCCAAAGCTCGGCCACAGACTGACCTGGCTTCCTGAAACGGCTGTGAAACTTACACCATTGGACTATCACAGAAGGTTTCGGATTGTAGTGGTTCCCCACGAGCTTGACCAGTTTGTCATATGGAATGTCCCCCAGTTTCTGCGGAGCGGCTAAATTCCTTATTAGCTTGTAAGTCTTCGCCCCACACACACTCAGGAGAATAGAGTGCTTCTTAGCCTCCTCAGTAATTCCATTAACACAGAAAAAGTGTCCCAACCTTTCCTCATACTCCAGCCAGTCCTCCATTAACTCCACAAATTCAACGATAGTCCCAAACGTAGCCATCTGAACATGAGGCTCCTTATCAGCGCTGCTGCTCCCGTTCGAAACGTGCCGACACGTCCACAGAACCAATTTACCTTGTCGCCAAGAATATGTGTAACTTCTACTTTGAAAAAGGCACACTCGACAACTTCATGCCCAAAGAAACAACTTTATCTCGAACTTCAAAACCGTTATGTATATACAGAAGCTTTTACAACCTGTACGGCATGGCAGGAACACTATATACAAAGCACACCGGAAGTAAAAAGAACGGAAGTAAAACCCCCCATTATCCTAATTAGTATTAAGTTACTTTTAATAATGCTCACATTACAACAGTATTAATTTAGTAGTAAAATTACTGCTTTAGAGCCGCAGTGATGCTATTTGGTTTTAGCTTGAGAGTTTTAGTTAGTGGCCCTGTTGGCCTAGCATTTATATTTTCCTTTTTGTTCCATACAGTTCTTGTTAAAACTCAGTGAACTGTTCATTCTGCTTCAGTGTCTCTCCCTCTGCACTTGGGTCAATATGGGATAGGCATTTCAGTATAAAACCAGGATGCAGTGCCAGAGAATCTAAATGAAATGTGAAGCTTACAACTGTATTTGCCTGCACAATTTGTTGAGATTAACTGCAGAACAAAATTAGTCTGGATGTTACAGTTTTTTTACCGCTATCATTTTAAGTAGAGTTATTTATCCTAATCCAAATGTGGCTCTGCAAGGAATGTGTCTATTCTACAATCATGTCAATCACAGTTGCTAAAAATAATAAGACTAGATTGAAATGTTTCTGCTTTGGGGAATTGCAGACTTATTATTATTGCAGAAGTATTATCCAAGAATGTTTGTCATTCCTAAGTAATTGAGCAATGAAGTGATGCAAATACTTAACTGGCAGCAATTAAAAAGAAGCAAAGCACTGCGATGTTAACCTTTAAATTCTTCCTGGATTCATCAGGGGAAATGGGAAAGATAAGCCAGCTGCCTGAATCTCCATGAATGGTCAAGAGAGTGCTAACTATTGCCTTTTACTTCTAGACTGCTTAACAAGATTCCAGTGAAGTCATTAATGGCTCATTTTCCGGTCTTGATTGGAAAGGGCAAATAATTTACAGTAAAAGCATGTATTTTGCCACTTAGAATGGAAACAATTCTCCAAAATAAATATGCAGTAAAAAAGTGAACTTGTCTTGTTTTCACTATAGATGCCAGTTTAATTTTCTAAAAGAGATGGTTTCTGATTGACAGAAACTTGGTTTGGAAGTGGAAGAATAAATCACTCTTCATATGTGTGTTTATAAATGGCTTACTAAATGCAATATTTACTGTACATAACTCTTATTATGATAGCAGGCAGGTTGATGAATCCTGGTGGCTGTCCTATGATTAGTGATAGTTTGGACACAAGGGATTGGGACTTTGATGTGAATTTATAATGAGTTTTTCCAATGGAATAACCTGACTGAGATCACAGTCTATTTAGATACATGCTTGCCCAGTCCCTGGTCTGTGCAGTGTCTCCCATCACAGCTTCTTGAATCTGCCTAACCACTGCCCCATCAGGCTTAGCAAACATGTTTCTTCTAAGATTGTACATTTGTAAAAAAGATAACTTAGCAAACTGCAGAACATAGTGTTACTAGAGGACTAAATTTATGATTGCTCTACAGCATGAATGGTTAGCATTTATGTGAGCTTAAATGTTATGTTAATAGCCATCTGGTTTTCTGATGAATTATGGTGTCTACTGAATGTCAAAGTGATACATAATAAGTAATTTAAAAATAACAAGTCAAAATTTCAATTTTTGCCAGCCCCAATCCCAGTTCATACCGGAGTCAAGCAAAACTGTATCTTTGCACCAACCTCCTTTTCAATCTCCTCCTGTGCTGCTACATTTCACCTCGAGAAGAGCAGCAAAGTTTTTCCTTCATTGCCTCAGTTCTAAAACCAATTATCATTCCAATCTCAGTCATCAAGTTATATTACAGTACATATATATACTTCAGGAGACAGTAGCACGGAAATTTGCTTTTTCCACCAGGGAGAGTTCAAACTAGATGGGCATGGAGTGAGATCAAGAAAGCAAAGTCAGTGAGAAGACAAGGGTCTATGCATCAATCAAAGTGTGTAAGCCTAGCAATCAGGCAAAAGGCAGATAGGACTGCTGCCTTAAACTGCATTTATTTCAATGCATGTAACTTAACAGGTAAGGTGGATGTACTGATGGTGAATATTGCTTCTAGGGACGAGGTATTGTGGCCATAATAGAAATGTGGCTGAGGGAAGGGCAAGACTGGCAGCTCGATGTTCTGGGATACCAATGTTTTAGGTGTGACACTTGGACAGGTAGGAGTGGAGGGGTGTTGTCCTTTTTGATAAGGGAGGGCATAAAAGCAGTGCTTAGAGCAATATTCTTGAGGGAGCATCCAATGAGGCTCTTTGGGTTGAAATTAGAAATAAGAGTAAGATGATCACCTTGTTTGGGCTGAGAGCAGACTGAAGAGGGAAATCAGAAGGGCAAAAAGAATGTATGAGATGGATTTGGCAACCAAAATTGAAGATAAGCCCAATAAGTTCTTCAGGTATAAAAGCAAAAGGGTGACTAGGGAGAGACGAAAGACCATCTATGAGTAAAGTCGCAGGAGATGGCAAAGATTTTTAGTGTTTATTTCTTCTTGGTGTTTACTAAGGAGAGTATTAAGGATGTCAAAGAAATAAGGGCAAGAAATAGCGAGGTCTTAGATCACATGCATATTACTGGGAAGGAGGTAATTGCAGCCTTGAAGTACATAAAGGCAGGCAGATCTCCAGTGTCTGACCAGGTGCACCCTGGACATTACGGGAAGCCAACGAAAAAATCGTGGAGACCATAATAGACTTATTTGTTTTGTTGTTAGTCACTGGGGAGACTGGACAGTGGCTAATGTTATTCTATGGTTCACAAAGTGTAGCAAAGACAGACCAGAGAACTACAGACCCAAGAGTCTGACTTCAGTGATAGAGTAATTACGGGAGAGAACTCTGATCTACAATCTCTTGTGTAGTCAACACCTGATCAGGAAGAGTCAGCATGGTTTTGTGTCTGGGAGGTCATGTCTTGTGAATTTTTTGGAGTTTTTCAGAAGCAACTAAAGGGATAGATGAAGTTATGGCAGTGGATATTGTCTACATGGACGAAGTCTCACATGGCAGATTGATCTAGGTTGCATGGGATTCATGGAGAGCTAGTGAGGTGGATTCAGAAATGGCTTGATTCTAGGAAGGTGGCGATTAAAGGTCAATTCTCCAACAGGAGGCCTGTGACTAGTGAGGTATCCTAGGGGTTAGTATTGGGACCTCTGCCATTCATTATTTTTATGCATCATTTGGAGGTGAATGTACCAGGCATAATTAGTAAGTTTGCTGATGATACTAAATTAGGGGTTCTTGTCGATAGTGAGGCAGGTTACAATGACCTACAAAGAGATCCTGATCATTTCAGGAGATGGGCTTCGGTAACAGTGAGGTAACACATTTTGGAACGTCAGACTAGGGTAGGACTCATACAGTGAATGGCAGGCATTCATCGACAGGGTGGCCTGCTCAGTCGGGACATTGAGTTTAGGAGTAGGATATTATGCTGCATTTCCAGATGTTATTGGTGAGACCTTACGGAGTATTATGTACGGTTTTGGTCATCATCAGACAGTCCCCGGGTTATGAACGAGTTCTGTTCCTGAGTCTGTCTTTAAGTTGGATTTGTACGTAAATCGGAACAGGTAATCCGGTATTAGTGCATGCGTTCGTTACTACGAACGATTGGATTTAACTCGAATTTTCAATAATAGGCTTTGTGGCAGGCCGTTCGTAAGTACGAGTTGTTCGTAAGTCGGACGTTCGTAACTCAGGGACTACCTGTATTAGAAAGACATTGTCAAGCAGAAGACGGTACAGAACAGATTTACAAGGTTCCTGTCTGGATTAGAGTGCCAAAGTTATAGGGAGCGGTTGGCCACAATGGATCTTTATTCCTTGGAGCATAGGAGAATGAGAGGTGACCTGACAGAAGTTCATAAAATCACGAGGCCTATGGAAAAGGTGGACGGTCACAGTCTCCCTCCTAGGACTGGGGAGTCCAAAACCAGAGGGCACCGATACAAGAGGGGAGAGATTTAAAAGAGACTTGTGAGGTGACTTCATCATACAGAGGTATTGAGTACTTGGAATGAGCTGCCAGAGGAAGTGGTCGAGTCAGGTATAATTGTGACTTTGAAAAGGCATTAGGATCAGTACAAGGAGGGGAGGGGCTTGGAGAGTTATGGGCCGAATGGAGGCAACTGGGCCAGCAGGGAGGATACTGTCACAAACAAGAGAAAATCCGCAGATGCCAGAACTCTAAGCAACACACACAAGATACTGGAGGAACTCAGCAGGCCAGGCAGCATCTATGGGAAAAAGTACAGGTGACGTTTCGGGCTGAAACCCTTTGACAGGGAGAATACTGTGGCTGGCATGGACTAGTTGGGCTGAAAAGCCTCTCTCCATGCTGTATGTCTCCATAAAGTAGCAGTGTTCCACTTCTCTATGGACCAACCTCAAAATTGTCATTAAAGCAGCAACAGTGATGATGAAGTCCTGATGAAGGGCCTTCGCCCGAAACGTCGACTGTTTATTGCTTTCTGTAGATGCTGCCTAACCTACTGAGTTCATCCAGCACTTCGTGTGTGCTGATAGTGATCCTGTTGTGGTTTGTTGCAGTGGCCAAATATCAGCTCTCAGACAGTGCACTCCTCTCTCTAGACCATGGTCCCAGAAGCTATTGTTTGCCAGACAATCACTGATTTCATTTGCTCCAGATATATTCCCTTCACAGCATCCAACCTTATAGTTCACAACCCCACATAACCCTCTACTACTGTCAGGATGGATACAGAAGAAACTGCAGACAATAGAATCTGGAGCAAGAAACAAACAGCCTGAAAGTATCTGATGGGTGGATTGAGGAAGGGTGAAGAATGAAGGGCCGATGGAGTCTGGTGGAGCAGGGAAAGAAGTGGAGTTGAAAGGCAGAGGTAGGTGGGTGATTGGTGGAAGCAGGCAAGGGGATAAAAAGGCAGATAGAATTAGGCGGAGGAAGGGGGTGTTGCAGCTAGAGATGGCTGCTCGAGGGTGATAGACAGGGATACAAAATCTACTGGTCTAGTGATGAAGGAGAGATGAAGGATAAGGGGAATCAAGTGAGGGAGGGGATCTACAGGGTGAAGTGTGTGGATATAAGTGGCTGAGGACAATGGGTAAGTGGGGAGGGAGGTTTGGAAGATGGGGCTGGAGAAATGGAATGGGAAAAGGAACAAAAACAAGAGGACCAGAGGTGGAATAGAAGGAGAATGAAGAAACCTCTACACTCATAACTGTGTGGCTAGGCACAGCTCAGATATCATTTACAAATTTGCCGATGACACGACTGTTGTTGGCAGAATCTCAGATGGTGACAAGGAAGCGTTCAGGAAGGTGATAGATTGGCAGGTTGAGTGGAGTCACAACAACAATCTCGCAAGACCAAAGAACTCACTGTGGACTTCAGGAAGGGGAAAATGGGAGAAACTCACCAGTCCTTATTGAGGGGTCGGTAGTAGAAAGGGTGAGCAGTTTCAAGTTCGAAGTCATCAACATCTCAGAGGATCTAAACTGGGCTCAACACATTGACACAATCATGATAAAGGCAGGCCAGTAGCTAGACTCCATTAGGAACTTAAAGAGGTTGGTACGTTACCAATTTCTATAGATATACAGTAGAGAGCATTCTGACTGGTTATATCACAGCTTGGTATGGAAGCTCCAATCAGAATCAGAATCAGGTTTAATATTACTGGCATATGCCATGAAATTTGTTCTTTTGTTCTTGCTGTGTATCTGTTTTTGCACTACCTATTTAATTTAATTTATATAAGACCATAAGACCATAAGACAAAGGAGCAGAAGTCAGCCATTCGGCCCATCGAGTCTGCTCCACCATTTTATCATGAGCTGATCCATTCTCCCATTTAGACCCACACCCCGCCATTGTTTGTCATTGATTGTAATATATATAAAACAAATAAAATCAGTAGTATAAAAAGAGAGAAACATTATTGAGGTCGTACACATGAGTTCATTGACCATTCACAAATCTGATGGCTGGGAGGAAGAAGCTGTTCCTGAAATGATGAGTGTGTGTCTTTGGGCTTCTGTTACCTCCTCCTTGATGGTAGTAATGAAAAGAAGATATGTCCTGGGTGATGAAGGTTTTTAATGATGGATGTTGCCTTTCTGAGGCATCGCTCTTTGAAGATGTCCTCGATGCTGGGGAAGCTAGTGCCCATGATGGAGCAGGCTGAATTTTCTACTTTTTGCAGCTATTTCCAGAGCTGTGCAGTGGCCCCTCCATCCACACTGTAATGCAACCAGTTAGAATGCTCCCCATGGTGCATCTGTAGAAATTTCCTAGAGTACTTGGTGTCATACCAAATCTCATCAAACTCCAAATGAAATGTGCTGTCATGCCTTCTTTGTAATTGCATCAATGTGCCCGGGATAGATAATCAGAGATGTTGATACCCAGGAATTTGAAACTGCTCATTCTTTCCTCTGCTGATCCCTCAAGGAGGACTGATGTGAATTCCTGTGACTTGCCCTTCCTGAAGTCCACAATCAATTCCTTGGTCTTACTGACATTGAGTGGAAAGTTGTTGTTGTTGTGACACCACTCAACCAGCTGATTTAACTCACTGCTTATACCTCCTTGTCACCATCTGAAATTCTGCCAGCATCAGTTGTGTCATTGGCACAATTATAGATGGTGTTAGCGCTGTGCCTAGCCACACAGTCATGAGCATAGAGAGAGTAGATCAGTGGTTAAGCAGGCATCCTTGAATTGAGTCAGTGTTAATTGTTAGTGAGGAGGAGATGTTATATACGATCTGAACTGACTCTGGTCTTCCAATGAGGAAGTCAAGGATCCCGTTTCAGAGGTATGTACAGAGGCCCAGGTTTTGGAGTATGTTGATTAATACTGAGGGTATGATGGTGTTGAATGCTGAGCTGTAATCAATAAACAGCAATCTGATGTAGGTACAGTATTACTTTTGTGCAGGTGGTCCAAGGCTGAGCGGAGAGCCAGTGAGATTGCAGCCAGCGTAGACATATTGTGGTGATAGGCAGATTGCAGTGGATCCAGGTTCTTGCTTAGGCAGTAGCTTGCTCTGGCCACTTTAAGGAGACCTCTTAAAGCATTTCATCAGAGTAGATGTGAGAGCAACTGGGCAATAGTCGTTGAGGCTCTCCTTGGGCATTTTATGATAGTCATGGTTTTGAAGTAGGTGGGAACCTCTGATTGCATCAGTGAGAGATTGAAGATGTCCTTGAACTCTCCCTTCGGTTGGTTGGCACAGGATTTCAACACTTCTATCAGGTGTAACAAAGATGTTCTGATGGTGGCCTCTGAGACAGAGATCACAGGGTCACCAGATGCTGCAGAGTCTCGAAACAGGGTACAGAGGGTGAAAGTCTCATCCAGTTCTATCACCGACAGAACCCTGCCATTATCGAAGATACTTTCAAAAGGTGGTCCCTAGTCCAGTGCTTTCCCACATACATCTGTGAAAGTTATGACTTTCCACTTTGCTCATCTTCACCATGGGCACAGAACTTATCTACACTCCAACCTACTTCACCATGGGCACAGAACTTATCTACACCTCCAACCTATTTCACCATGGGCAGAGAACTTATCTACACCTCCAACCTACTTCAGCATGGGCACAGAACTTATCTACACCTCCAACCTACTTCACCATGGGCACAGAACTTACCTACACCTCTATCCTACTTCACCATGGGCACAGAACTTATCTACACTCCAACCTACTTCACCATGGGCACAGAACTTATCTACACCTCCAACCTACTTCACCATGGGCACAGAACTTATCTACACCTCCAACCTACTTCACCATGGGCACAGAACTTATCTACACCTCCAACCTACTTCACCATGGGCACAGAACTTATCTACACCTCTATCCTACTTCACCATGGGCACAGAACTTATCTACACCTCCAACCTACTTCACCATGGGCACAGAACTTATCTACACCTCCAACCTACTTCACCATGGGCACAGAACTTATCTACACCTCTATCCTACTTCACCATGGGCACAGAACTTATCTACACCTCCAACCTACTTCACCATGGGCACAGAACTTATCTACACCTCCAACCTACTTCACCATGGGCACAGAACTTATCTACACCTCCAACCTACTTCACCATGGGCACAGAACTTATCTACACCTCCAACCTACTTCACCATGGGCACAGAACTTATCTACACCTCCAACCTACTTCACCATGGGCACAGAACTTATCTACACCTCTATCCTACTTCACCATGGGCACAGAACTTATCTACACCTCCAACCTACTTCACCATGGGCACAGAACTTATCTACACCTCTATCCTACTTCACCATGGGCACAGAACTTATCTACACCTCCAACCTACTTCACCATGGGCACAGAACTTATCTACACCTCCAACCTACTTCACCATGGGCACAGAACTTATCTACACCTCCAACCTACTTCACCATGGGCACAGAACTTATCTCACACCTCCAACCTACTTCACCATGGGCACAGAACTTATCCGCACCTCCAACCTACTTCACCATGGGCACAGAACTTATCTACACCTCTATCCTACTTCACCATGGGCACAGAACTTATCTACACCTCCAACCTACTTCACCATGGGCACAGAACTTATCTGTACCTCCAACCTACTTCACCATGGGCACAGAACTTATCTACACCTCCAACCTACTTCACCATGGGCACAGAACTTATCTACACCTCTATCCTACTTCACCATGGGCACAGAACTTATCTACACCTCCAACCTACTTCACCATGGGCACAGAACTTATCTACACCTCCAACCTACTTCACCATGGGCACAGAACTTATCTACACCTCCAACCTACTTCACCATGGGCACAGAACTTATCTACACCTCCAACCTACTTCACCATGGGCACAGAACTTATCTGCACCTCTATCCTACTTCACCATGGGCACAGAACTTATCTACACCTCCAACCTACTTCACCATGGGCACAGAACTTATCTGCACCTCCAACCTACTTCACCATGGGCACAGAACTTATCTGCACCTCTGTCCTACTTCACCATGGGCACAGAACTTATCTACACCTCCAACCTACTTCACCATGGGCACAGAACTTATCTACACCTCCAACCTACTTCACCATGGGCACAGAACTTATCTACACCTCTATCCTACTTCACCATGGGCACAGAACTTATCTACACTCCAACCTACTTCACCATGGGCACAGAACTTATCTACACCTCTAACCTACTTCACCATGGGCACAGAACTTATCTACACTCCAACCTACTTCACCATGGGCACAGAACTTATCTGCACCTCTATCCTACTTCACCATGGGCACAGAACTTATCTACACCTCCAACTTACTTCACCATGGGCACAGAACTTACCTACACCTCTATCCTACTTCACCATGGGCACAGAACTTATCTACACCTCCAACCTACTTCACCATGGGCACAGAACTTATCTACACCTCCAACCTACTTCACCATGGGCACAGAACTTATCTACACCTCCAACCTACTTCACCATGGGCACAGAACTTATCTACACCTCCAACCTACTTCACCATGGGCACAGAACTTATCTACACCTCCAACCTACTTCACCATGGGCACAGAACTTATCTACACCTCTATCCTACTTCACCATGGGCACAGAACTTATCTACACCTCCAACCTACTTCACCATGGGCACAGAACTTATCTACACCTCTATCCTACTTCACCATGGGCACAGAACTTACCTACACTCCAACCTACTTCACCATGGGCACAGAACTTATCTACACCTCCAACCTACTTCACCATGGGCACAGAACTTATCTACACCTCCAACCTACTTCACCATGGGCACAGAACTTATCTACACCTCCAACCTACTTCACCATGGGCACAGAACTTATCTACACCTCCAACCTACTTCACCATGGGCACAGAACTTATCCACACCTCTATCCTACTTCACCATGGGCACAGAACTTATCTACACCTCCAACCTACTTCACCATGGGCACAGAACTTATCTGTACCTCCAACTTACTTCACCATGGGCACAGAACTTATCTACACCTCCAACCTACTTCACCATGGGCACAGAACTTATCTACACCTCTATCCTACTTCACCATGGGCACAGAACTTATCTACACCTCCAACCTACTTCACCATGGGCACAGAACTTATCTACACCTCCAACCTACTTCACCATGGGCACAGAACTTATCTACACCTCCAACCTACTTCACCATGGGCACAGAACTTATCTACACCTCCAACCTACTTCACCATGGGCACAGAACTTATCTACACCTCTATCCTACTTCACCATGGGCACAGAACTTATCTACACCTCCAACCTACTTCACCATGGGCACAGAACTTATCTACACCTCCAACCTACTTCACCATGGGCACAGAACTTATCTACACCTCCAACCTACTTCACCATGGGCACAGAACTTATCTACACCTCCAACCTACTTCACCATGGGCACAGAACTTATCTACACCTCCAACCTACTTCACCATGGGCACAGAACTTACCTACACCTCCAACCTACTTCACCATGGGCACAGAACTTATCTACACCTCTATCCTACTTCACCATGGGCACAGAACTTATCTACACCTCCAACCTACTTCACCATGGGCACAGAACTTATCTACACCTCTATCCTACTTCACCATGGGCACAGAACTTATCTACACCTCCAACCTACTTCACCATGGGCACAGAACTTATCTACACCTCCAACCTACTTCACCATGGGCACAGAACTTATCTACACCTCCAACCTACTTCACCATGGGCACAGAACTTATCTACACCTCCAACCTACTTCACCATGGGCACAGAACTTATCTACACCTCCAACCTACTTCACCATGGGCACAGAACTTATCTACACCTCCAACCTACTTCACCATGGGCACAGAACTTATCTACACCTCTATCCTACTTCACCATGGGCACAGAACTTATCTACACCTCCAACCTACTTCACCATGGGCACAGAACTTATCTACACCTCCAACCTACTTCACCATGGGCACAGAACTTATCTACACCTCCAACCTACTTCACCATGGGCACAGAACTTATCTACACCTCCAACCTACTTCACCATGGGCACAGAACTTATCTACACCTCCAACCTACTTCACCATGGGCACAGAACTTATCTACACCTCCAACCTACTTCACCATGGGCACAGAACTTATCTACACCTCCAACCTACTTCACCATGGGCACAGAACTTATCTACACCTCCAACCTACTTCACCATGGGCACAGAACTTATCTACACCTCCATCCTACTTCACCATGGGCACAGAACTTATCTACACCTCCAACCTACTTCACCATGGGCACAGAACTTATCTACACCTCCAACCTACTTCACCATGGGCACAGAACTTATCTACACCTCCAACCTACTTCACCATGGGCACAGAACTTATCTACACCTCCAACCTACTTCACCATGGGCACAGAACTTATCTACACCTCCAACCTACTTCACCATGGGCACAGAACTTATCTACACCTCCAACCTACTTCACCATGGGCACAGAACTTATCTACACCTCCAACCTACTTCACCATGGGCACAGAACTTATCTACACCTCCAACCTACTTCACCATGGGCACAGAACTTATCTACACCTCTATCCTACTTCACCATGGGCACAGAACTTATCTACACCTCCAACCTACTTCACCATGGGCACAGAACTTATCTACACCTCCAACCTACTTCACCATGGGCACAGAACTTATCTACACCTCCAACCTACTTCACCATGGGCACAGAACTTATCTACACCTCCAACCTACTTCACCATGGGCACAGAACTTATCTACACCTCCAACCTACTTCACCATGGGCACAGAACTTACTACACCTCCAACCTACTTCACCATGGGCACAGAACTTATCTACACCTCCAACCTACTTCACCATGGGCACAGAACTTATCTACACCTCCAACCTACTTCACCATGGGCACAGAACTTATCTACACCTCCAACCTACTTCACCATGGGCACAGAACTTATCTACACCTCCAACCTACTTCACCATGGGCACAGAACTTATCTACACCTCTATCCTACTTCACCATGGGCACAGAACTTATCTACACCTCCAACCTACTTCACCATGGGCACAGAACTTATCTACACCTCCAACCTACTTCACCATGGGCACAGAACTTATCTACACCTCTATCCTACTTCACCATGGGCACAGAACTTATCTACACCTCCAACCTACTTCACCATGGGCACAGAACTTATCTACACCTCCAACCTACTTCACCATGGGCACAGAACTTATCTACACCTCCAACCTACTTCACCATGGGCACAGAACTTACTACACCTCCAACCTACTTCACCATGGGCACAGAACTTATCTACACCTCCAACCTACTTCACCATGGGCACAGAACTTATCTACACCTCCAACCTACTTCACCATGGGCACAGAACTTATCTACACTCCAACCTACTTCACCATGGGCACAGAACTTATCTACACCTCTAACCTACTTCACCATGGGCACAGAACTTATCTACACCTCCAACCTACTTCACCATGGGCACAGAACTTATCTACACCTCCAACCTACTTCACCATGGGCACAGAACTTATCTACACCTCCAACCTACTTCACCATGGGCACAGAACTTATCTACACCTCCAACCTACTTCACCATGGGCACAGAACTTATCTACACCTCCAACCTACTTCACCATGGGCACAGAACTTATCTACACCTCCAACCTACTTCACCATGGGCACAGAACTTATCTACACCTCCAACCTACTTCACCATGGGCACAGAACTTATCGCACTCCAACCTACTTCACCATGGGCACAGAACTTATCTGCACCTCCAACCTACTTCACCATGGGCACAGAACTTATCTACACCTCTATCCTACTTCACCATGGGCACAGAACTTATCTACACTCCAACCTACTTCACCATGGGCACAGAACCTATCTACACCTCTAACCTACTTCACCATGGGCACAGAACTTATCTACACCTCCAACCTACTTCACCATGGGCACAGAACTTATCTACACCTCTATCCTACTTCACCATGGGCACAGAACTTATCTACACCTCCAACCTACTTCACCATGGGCACAGAACTTATCTACACCTCCAACCTACTTCACCATGGGCACAGAACTTATCTACACCTCCAACCTACTTCACCATGGGCACAGAACTTATCTACACCTCCACACTTCACCATGGGCACAGAACTTATCTACACTCCAACCTACTTCACCATGGGCACAGAACTTATCTACACCTCCAACCTACTTCACCATGGGCACAGAACTTATCTACACCACACTCCAACCTATCTACATCACCTATTCACCATGGGCACAGAACTCTATCTACACCTCAACCTCCAACCTACTTCACCATGGGCACAGAACTTATCTACACCTCCAACCTACTTCACCATGGGCACAGAACTTATCTACACTCCAACCTACTTCACCATGGGCACAGAACTTATCTACACCTCTATCCTACTTCACCATGGGCACAGAACTTATCTACACCTCCAACCTACTTCACCATGGGCACAGAACTTATCTACACCTCCAACCTACTTCACCATGGGCACAGAACTTATCTACACCTCCAACCTACTTCACCATGGGCACAGAACTTATCTACACCTCCAACCTACTTCACCATGGGCACAGAACTTATCTACACCTCCAACCTACTTCACCATGGGCACAGAACTTATCTACACCTCCAACCTACTTCACCATGGGCACAGAACTTACCTACACCTCCAACCTACTTCACCATGGGCACAGAACTTATCTACACCTCCAACCTACTTCACCATGGGCACAGAACTTATCTACACCTCCAACCTACTTCACCATGGGCACAGAACTTATCCTACACCTCCAACCTACTTCACCATGGGCACAGAACTTATCTACACCTCCAACCTACTTCACCATGGGCACAGAACTTATCTACACCTCCAACCTACTTCACCATGGGCACAGAACTTATCTACACCTCCAACCTACTTCACCATGGGCACAGAACTTATCTACACTCCAACCTACTTCACCATGGGCACAGAACTTATCTACACCTCTAACCTACTTCACCATGGGCACAGAACTTATCTACACCTCCAACCTACTTCACCATGGGCACAGAACTTATCTACACCTCCAACCTACTTCACCATGGGCACAGAACTTATCTACACCTCCAACCTACTTCACCATGGGCACAGAACTTATCTACACCTCCAACCTACTTCACCATGGGCACAGAACTTATCTACACCTCCAACCTACTTCACCATGGGCAGAGAACTTATCTACACCTCCAACCTACTTCACCATGGGCACAGAACTTATCTACACCTCCAACCTACTTCACCATGGGCACAGAACTTATCTACACCTCCAACCTACTTCACCATGGGCACAGAACTTATCTACACCTCCAACCTACTTCACCATGGGCACAGAACTTATCTACACCTCCAACCTACTTCACCATGGGCACAGAACTTATCTACACCTCCAACCTACTTCACCATGGGCACAGAACTTAACTACACCTCCAACCTACTTCACCATGGGCACAGAACTTATCTACACCTTCAACCGACTTCACCATGGGCAGAGAACTTACCTACACTCCAACCTACTTCACCATGGGCACAGAACTTATCTACACCTCCAACCTACTTCACCATGGGCACAGAACTTATCTACACCTCCAACCTACTTCACCATGGGCACAGAACTTATCTACACCTCCAACCTACTTCACCATGGGCACAGAACTTATCTACACCTCCAACCTACTTCACCATGGGCACAGAACTTATCTACACCTCCAACCTACTTCACCATGGGCACAGAACTTATCTACACTCCAACCTACTTCACCATGGGCACAGAACTTATCTACACCTCCAACCTACTTCACCATGGGCACAGAACTTATCTACACCTCCAACCTACTTCACCATGGGCACAGAACTTATCTACACCTCCAACCTACTTCACCATGGGCACAGAACTTATCTACACCTCCAACCTACTTCACCATGGGCACAGAACTTATCTACACCTCCAACCTACTTCACCATGGGCACAGAACTTATCTACACCTCCAACCTACTTCACCATGGGCACAGAACTTATCTACACCTCCAACCTACTTCACCATGGGCACAGAACTTATCTACACCTCCAACCTACTTCACCATGGGCACAGAACTTATCTACACCTCCAACCTACTTCACCATGGGCACAGAACTTATCTACACCTCCAACCTACTTCACCATGGGCACAGAACTTATCTACACCTCCAACCTACTTCACCATGGGCACAGAACTTATCTACACCTCTAACCTACTTCACCATGGGCACAGAACTTATCTACACCTCCAACCTACTTCACCATGGGCACAGAACTTATCTACACCTCCAACCCTACTTCACCATGGGCACAGAACTTATCTACACCTCCAACCTACTTCACCATGGGCACAGAACTTATCTACACCTCCAACCTACTTCACCATGGGCACAGAACTTATCTACACCTCCAACCTACTTCACCATGGGCACAGAACTTATCTACACCTCCAACCTACTTCACCATGGGCACAGAACTTATCTACACCTCCAACCTACTTCACCATGGGCACAGAACTTATCTACACCTCCAACCTACTTCACCATGGGCACAGAACTTATCTACACCTCCAACCTACTTCACCATGGGCACAGAACTTATCTACACCTCCAACCTACTTCACCATGGGCACAGAACTTATCTACACCTCCAACCTACTTCACCATGGGCACAGAACTTATCTACACCTCCAACCTACTTCACCATGGGCACAGAACTTATCTACACCTCCAACCTACTTCACCATGGGCACAGAACTTATCTACACCTCCAACCTACTTCACCATGGGCACAGAGAACTTATCTACACCTCCAACCTACTTCACCATGGGCACAGAACTTATCTACACCTCCAACCTACTTCACCATGGGCACAGAACTTATCTACACCTCCAACCTACTTCACCATGGGCACAGAACTTATCTACACCTCCAACCTACTTCACCATGGGCACAGAACTTATCTACACTCCAACCTACTTCACTATGGGCACAGAACTTATCTACACCTCCAACCTACTTCACCATGGGCAGAGAACTTACCTACAGCTCCAAGCTACTTCACCATGGGCACAGAACTTACCTACACCTCCAACCTACTTCACCATGGGCACAGAACTTATCTACACATGCAACATACTTCACCATGGGCACAGAACTTATCTACACCTCCAACCTACTTCACCATGGGCACAGAACTTATCTACACTCCAACCTACTTTACTATGGGCACAGAACTTATCTACACCTCTAACCTACTTCACCATGGGCACAGAACTTAGCTACACCTCCAACCAACTTCACCATGGGCACAGAACTTACCTACACCTCCAACCTACTTCACCATGGGCACAGAACTTATCTACACCTCCAACCTACTTCACCATGGGCACAGAACTTATCTACACCTCCAACCTACTTCACCATGGGCACAGAACTTATCTACACCTCCAACCGACTTCACCATGGGCAGAGAACTTATCTACACCTCCAACCTACTTCACCATGGGCACAGAACTTATCTACATCTCCAACCTACTTCACCATGGGCACAGAACTTATCTACACCTCCAACCTACTTCACCATGGGCACAGAACTTATCTACATCTCCAACCTACTTCACCATGGGCACAGAACTTATCTACACCTCCAACCTACTTCACCATGGGCACAGAACTTATCTACACCTCCAACCTACTTCACCATGGGCACAGAACTTATCTACACCTCCAACCTACTTCACCATGGGCACAGAACTTATCTACACCTCCAACCTACTTCACCATGGGCACAGAACTTATCTACACCTCCAACCTACTTCACCATGGGCACAGAACTTATCTACACCTCCAACCTACTTCACCATGGGCACAGAACTTATCTACACCTCCAACCTACTTCACCATGGGCACAGAACTTATCTACACCTCCAACCTACTTCACCATGGGCACAGAACTTATCTACACCTCCAACCTACTTCACCATGGGCACAGAACTTATCTACACCTCCAACCTACTTCACCATGGGCACAGAACTTATCTACACCTCCAACCTACTTCACCATGGGCACAGAACTTATCTACACCTCCAACCTACTTCACCATGGGCAGAGAACTTATCTACACCTCCAACCTACTTCACCATGGGCACAGAACTTATCTACACCTCCAACCTACTTCACCATGGGCACAGAACTTATCTACACCTCCAACCTACTTCACCATGGGCACAGAACTTATCTACACCTCCAACCTACTTCACCATGGGCACAGAACTTATCTACACCTCCAACCTACTTCACCATGGGCACAGAACTTACCTACACCTCCAACCTACTTCACCATGGGCACAGAACTTATCTACACCTCCAACCTACTTCACCATGGGCACAGAACTTATCTACACCTCCAACCTACTTCACCATGGGCACAGAACTTATCTACACCTCCAACCTACTTCACCATGGGCACAGAACTTATCTACACCTCCAACCTACTTCACCATGGGCACAGAACTTATCTACACCTCCAACCTACTTCACCATGGGCACAGAACTTATCTACACCTCCAACCTACTTCACCATGGGCACAGAACTTATCTACACCTCCAACCTACTTCACCATGGGCACAGAACTTATCTACACCTCCAACCTACTTCACCATGGGCACAGAACTTATCTACACCTCCAACCTACTTCACCATGGGCACAGAACTTATCTACACCTCCAACCTACTTCACCATGGGCACAGAACTTATCTACACTCCAACCTACTTCACCATGGGCACAGAACTTATCTACACCTCTAACCTACTTCACCATGGGCACAGAACTTATCTACACCTCCAACCTACTTCACCATGGGCACAGAACTTATCTGCACCTCCAACCTACTTCCCCATGGGCACAGAACTTATCTACATCTCCAACCTACTTCACCATGGACACAGAACTTATCTACACCTCCAACCTACTTCACCATGGGCACAGAACTTATCTACACCTCCAACCGACTTCACCATGGGCAGAGAACTTATCTACACTCCAACCTACTTAACTATGGGCACAGAACTTATCTACATCTCCAACCTACTTCACCATGGGCACAGAACTTATCTACACCTCCAACCTACTTCACCATGGGCACAGAACTTATCTACACTCCAACCTACTTCACTATGGGCACAGAACTTATCTACACCTCCAACCTACTTCACCATGGGCACAGAACTTATCTACACCTCCAACCTACTTCACCATGGGCACAGAACTTATCTACACCTCCAACCTACTTCACCATGGGCACAGAACTTATCTACACCTCCAACCTACTTCACTATGGGCACAGAACTTATCTACACCTCCAACCTACTTCACCATGGGCACAGAACTTACCTACACCTCCAACCTACTTCACCATGGGCACAGAACTTATCTACACCTCCAACCTACTTCACCATGGGCACAGAACTGAACTACACCTCCAACCTTCACTATGGGCACAGAACTTATCTACACTCCAACCTACTTAACTATGGGCACAGAACTTATCTACATCTCCAACCTACTTCACCATGGGCACAGAACTTATCTACACCTCCAACCTACTTCACCATGGGCACAGAACTTATCTACACCTCCAACCTACTTCACCATGGGCACAGAACTTATCTACACCTCCAACCTACTTCACCATGGGCACAGAACTTATCTACACCTCCAACCTACTTCACCATGGGCACAGAACTTATCTACACCTCCAACCTACTTCACCATGGGCACAGAACTTATCTACACCTCCAACCTCTTGACCATTGGCACAGAACTTATCTACACCTCCAACCTACTTCACCATGGGCACAGAACTTACCTACACCTCCAAGCTACTTCACCATGGGCACAGAACTTATCTACACCTCCAACCTACTTCACCATGGGCACAGAACTTATCTACACCTCCAACCTACTTCACCATGGGCACAGAACTTATCTACACCTCCAACCTACTTCACCATGGGCACAGATCTTATCTACACCTCTATCCTATTTCACCATGGTCACAGAACTTATCAACACCTCCAACCTACTTCACCATGGGCACAGAACTTATCTACACCTCCAACCTATTTCACCTTGGGCACAGAACTTATCTACACCTCCAATCTACTTCGCCATGGGCACAGAACTTATCTACACCTCTATCCTACTTCACCATGGGCACAGAACTTATCTACACCTCTATCCTACTTCACCATGGGCACAGAACTTATCTACACCTCCAACCTACTTCACCATGGGCACAGAACTTATCTACACCTCCAACCTACTTCAACATGGGCACAGATCTTATGTACACCTCTATCCTACGGCACCATGGGCACAGAACTTATCAACACCTCCAACCTACTTCAGCATCGGCACGGAGCTTATCTACACCTCTAACCTACATCACCATGGGCACAGAACTTATCTGCACCTCCAACCTACTTCACCATGGGCACAGAACTGATCTACACCTCTATCCTACTTCACCATGGGCACAGAACTTATCTACACCTCCAACCTACTTCACCATGGGCACAGAACTTATCTACACCTCCAACCTACTTCACCATGGGCACAGAACTTATCTACACCTCCAACCTACTTCACCATGGGCACAGAACTTATCTACACCTCCAACCTACTTCACCATGGGCACAGAACTTATCTACACCTCCAACCTACTTCACCATGGGCACAGAACTTATCTACACCTCCAATCTACTTCACCATGGGCACAGAACTTATCTACACCTCCAACCTACTTCACCATGGGCACAGAACTTATCTACACCTCCAACCTACTTCACCATGGGCACAGAACTTATCTACACCTCCAACCTACTTCACCATGGGCACAGAACTTATCTACACTCCAACCTACTTCACCATGGGCACAGAACTTATCTACACCTCTAACTTACTTCACCATGGGCACAGAACTTATCTACACCTCCAACCTACTTCACCATGGGCACAGAACTTACCTACACCTCCAACCTACTTCACCATGGGCACAGAACTTATCTACACCTCCAACCTACTTCACCATGGGCACAGAACTTATCTACACCTCCAACCTACTTCACCATGGGCACAGAACTTATCTACACCTCCAACCTACTTCACCATGGGCACAGAACTTATCTACACCTCTAACCTACTTCACCATGGGCACAGAACTTATCTACACCTCCAACCTACTTCACCATGGGCACAGAACTTACCTACACCTCCAACCTACTTCACCATGGGCACAGAACTTATCTACATCTCCAACCTACTTCACCATGGGCACAGAACTTATCTACACTCCAACCTACTTCACCATGGGCACAGAACTTATCTACACCTTCAACCGACTTCACCATGGGCAGAGAACTTATCTACACCTCCAACCTACATCACCATGGGCACATAACTTATCTACACCTCCAACCTTCTTCACCATGGGCACAGAACTTATCTACACCTCCAACCTACTTCACCATGGGCACAGAACTTATCTACACCTCCAACCTACTTCACCATGGGCACAGAACTTATCTACACCTCCAACCTACTTCACCATGGGCACAGAACTTATCTACACCTCCAACCTACTTCACCATGGGCACAGAACTTATCTACACCTCCAACCTACTTCACCATGGGCACAGAACTTATCTACACCTCCAACCTACTTCACCATGGGCACAGAACTTATCTACACCTCCAACCTACTTCACCATGGGCACAGAACTTATCTACACCTCCAACCTACTTCACCATGGGCACAGAACTTATCTACACCTCCAACCTACTTCACCATGGGCACAGAACTTATCTACACCTCCAACCTACTTCACCATGGGCACAGAACTTATCTACACCTCCAACCTACTTCACCATGGGCACAGAACTTATCTACACCTCCAACCTACTTCACCATGGGCACAGAACTTATCTACACCTCCAACCTACTTCACCATGGGCACAGAACTTATCTACACCTCCAACCTACTTCACCATGGGCACAGAACTTATCTACACCTCCAACCTACTTCACCATGGGCACAGAACTTATCTACACCTCCAACCTACTTCACCATGGGCACAGAACTTATCTACACCTCCAACCTACTTCACCATGGGCACAGAACTTATCTACACCTCCAACCTACTTCACCATGGGCACAGAACTTATCTACACCTCCAACCTACTTCACCATGGGCACAGAACTTATCTACACCTCCAACCTACTTCACCATGGGCACAGAACTTATCTACACCTCCAACCTACTTCACCATGGGCACAGAACTTATCTGCACCTCTATCCTACTTCACCATGGGCACAGAACTTATCTGCACCTCTATCCTACTTCACCATGGGCACAGAACTTATCTACACCTCCAACCTACTTCACCATGGGCACAGAACTTATCTACACCTCCAACCTACTTCACCATGGGCACAGAACTTATCTACACCTCCAACCTACTTCACCATGGGCACAGAACTTATCTCACTCCACCTACTTCACCATGGGCACAGAACTTATCTACACCTCCAACCTACTTCACCATGGGCACAGAACTTATCTACACCTCCAACCTACTTCACCATGGGCACAGAACTTATCTACACCTCCAACCTACTTCACCATGGGCACAGAACTTATCTACACCTCCAACCTACTTCACCATGGGCACAGAACTTATCTACACCTCCAACCTACTTCACCATGGGCACAGAACTTATCTACACCTCCAACCTACTTCACCATGGGCACAGAACTTATCTACACTCCAACCTACTCACCTACTTCACACCATGGGCACAGAACTTATCTACACCTCCAACCTACTTCACCATGGGCACAGAACTTATCTACACCTCCAACCTACTTCACCATGGGCACAGAACTTATCTACACCTCCAACCTACTTCACCATGGGCACAGAACTTATCTACACCTCCAACCTACTTCACCATGGGCACAGAACTTATCTACACCTCCAACCTACTTCACCATGGGCACAGAACTTATCTACACCTCCAACCTACTTCACCATGGGCACAGAACTTATCTACACCTCCAACCTACTTCACCATGGGCACAGAACTTATCTACACCTCCAACCTACTTCACCATGGGCACAGAACTTATCTACACCTCCAACCTACTTCACCATGGGCACAGAACTTATCTACACCTCCAACCTACTTCACCATGGGCACAGAACTTATCTACACCTCCAACCTACTTCACCATGGGCACAGAACTTATCTACACCTCCAACCTACTTCACCATGGGCACAGAACTTATCTACACCTCCAACCTACTTCACCATGGGCACAGAACTTATCTACACCTCCAACCTACTTCACCATGGGCACAGAACTTATCTACACCTCCAACCTACTTCACCATGGGCACAGAACTTATCTACACCTCTATCCTACTTCACCATGGGCACAGAACTTATCTACACCTCTATCCTACTTCACCATGGGCACAGAACTTATCTACACCTCCAACCTACTTCACCATGGGCACAGAACTTATCTACACCTCCAACCTACTTCACCATGGGCACAGAACTTATCTACACCTCCAACCTACTTCACCATGGGCACAGAACTTATCTACACCTCCAACCTACTTCACCATGGGCACAGAACTTATCTACACTCCAACCTACTTCACCATGGGCACAGAACTTATCTACACCTCTAACCTACTTCACCATGGGCACAGAACTTATCTACACCTCCAACCTACTTCACCATGGGCACAGAACTTACCTACACCTCCAACCTACTTCACCATGGGCACAGAACTTATCTACACCTCCAACCTACTTCACCATGGGCACAGAACTTATCTACACCTCCAACCTACTTCACCATGGGCACAGAACTTATCTACACCTCCAACCTACTTCACCATGGGCACAGAACTTATCTACACCTCCAACCTACTTCACCATGGGCACAGAACTTATCTACACCTCCAACCTACTTCACCATGGGCACAGAACTTATCTACACCTCCAACCTACTTCACCATGGGCACAGAACTTATCTACACCTCTATCCTACTTCACCATGGGCACAGAACTTATCTACACTCCAACCTACTTCACCATGGGCACAGAACTTATCTACACCTCCAACCTACTTCACCATGGGCACAGAACTTATCTACACCTCTATCCTACTTCACCATGGGCACAGAACTTATCTACACTCCAACCTACTTCACCATGGGCACAGAACTTATCTACACCTCCAACCTATTTCACCATGGGCACAGAACTTATCTACACCTCCAATCTACTTCGCCATGGGCACAGAACTTATCTACACCTCTATCCTACTTCACCATGGGCACAGAACTTATCTACACCTCTATCCTACTTCACCATGGGCACAGAACTTATCTACACCTCCAACCTACTTCACCATGGGCACAGAACTTATCTACACCTCCAACCTACTTCACCATGGGCACAGAACTTATCTACACCTCTATCCTACTTCACCATGGGCACAGAACTTATCTACACCTCCAACCTACTTCACCATGGGCACAGAACTTATCTACACCTCCAACCTTCACCATGGGCACAGAACTTATCTACACTCCGATCTACTTTACCATGCGCACAGAACTTATCTACACTCCAACCTACTTCACCATGGGCACAGAACTTAACTACACCTCCAACCTACTTCACCATGGGCACAGAACTTATCTACACCTCCAACCTACTTCACCATGGGCACAGAACTTATCTACACCTCCAACCTACTTCACCATGGGCACAGAACTTATCTACACCTCCAACCTACTTCACCATGGGCACAGAACTTATCTACACCTCCAACCTACTTCACCATGGGCACAGAACTTATCTACACCTCTATCCTACTTCACCATGGGCACAGAACTTATCTACACCTCCAACCTACTTCACCATGGGCACAGAACTTATCTACACCTCCAACCTACTTCACCATGGGCACAGAACTTATCTACACCTCTATCCTACGGCACCATGGGCACAGAACTTATCTACATCTCCAACCTACTTCACCATGGGCACAGAACTTATCTACACCTCCAACCTACTTCACCATGGGCACAGAACTTATCTACACCTCCAACCTACTTCACCATGGGCACAGAACTTATCTACACCTCTATCCTACTTCACCATGGGCACAGAACTTATCTACACCTCTATCCTACTTCACCATGGGCACAGAACTTATCTACACCTCCAACCTACTTCACCATGGGCACAGAACTTATCTACACCTCCAACCTACTTCACCATGGGCACAGAACTTATCTACACCTCCAACCTACTTCACCATGGGCACAGAACTTATCTACACCTCCAACCTACTTCACCATGGGCACAGAACTTATCTACACCTCCAACCTACTTCACCATGGGCACAGAACTTATCTACACCTCTATCCGACTTCACCATGGGCAAAGAACTTATCTACACCTCTATCCTAATTCACCATGGGCAAAGAACTTATCTACACCTGCAACCTACTTCACCATGAGCACAGAACTTATCTACACCTCCAACCTACTTCACCATGGGCACAGAACTTATCTACACCTCCATCCTACTTCACCATGGGCACAGAACTTATCTACACCTCCAACCTACTTCACCATGGGCACAGAACTTATCTACACTCCAACCTACTTCACTATGGGCACAGAACTTATCTACACCTCTAACCTACTTCACCATGGGCACAGAACTTATCTACACCTCCAACCTACTTCACCATGGGCACAGAACTTACCTACACCTCCAACCTACTTCACCATGGGCACAGAACTTATCTACACCTCCAACCTACTTCACCATGGGCACAGAACTTATCTACACCTCCAACCTACTTCACCATGGGCACAGAACTTATCTACACCTCCAACCTACTTCACCATGGGCACAGAACTTATCTACACCTCCAACCTACTTCACCATGGGCACAGAACTTATCTACACCTCCAACCGACTTCACCATGGGCAGAGAACTTATCTACACGTCCAACCTACTTCAGCATGGGCAAGGAACTTATCTACACCTCCAACCTACATCACCATGGGCACAGAACTTATCTACAACTCTATCCTACTTCACCATGGGCACAGAACTTATCTACACCTCTATCCTACTTCACCATGGGCACAGAACTTATCTACACCTCCAACCTACTTCACCATGGGCACAGAACTTATCTACACCTCCAACCTACTTCACCATGGGCACAGAACTTATCTACACCTCTATCCTACTTCACCATGGGCACAGAACTTATCTACACCTCCAACCTACTTCACCATGGGCACAGAACTTATCTACACCTCCAACCTACTTCACCATGGGCACAGAACTTATCTACACCTCCAATCTACTTCGCCATGGGCACAGAACTTATCTACACCTCTATCCTACTTCACCATGGGCACAGAACTTATCTACACCTCTATCCTACTTCACCATGGGCACAGAACTTATCTACACCTCCAACCTACTTCACCATGGGCACAGAACTTATCTACACCTCCAACCTACTTCACCATGGGCACAGAACTTATGTACACCTCTATCCTACTTCACCATGGGCACAGAACTTATCTACACCTCCAACCTACTTCACCATGGGCACAGAACTTATCTACACCTCCAACCTACTTCACCATGGGCACAGAACTTATCTACACCTCCAACCTACTTCACCATGGGCACAGAACTTATCTACACTCCAACCTACTTCACCATGGGCACAGAACTTATCTACACCTCCAACCTACTTCACCATGGGCACAGAACTTATCTACACCTCCAACCTACTTCACCATGGGCACAGAACTTATCTACACCTCCAACCTACTTCACCATGGGCACAGAACTTATCTACACCTCCAACCTACTTCACCATGGGCACAGAACTTATCTACACCTCCAACCTACTTCACCATGGGCACAGAACTTATCTACACCTCTATCCTACTTCACCATGGGCACAGAACTTATCTACACCTCCAACCTACTTCACCATGGGCACAGAACTTATCTACACCTCCAACCTACTTCACCATGGGCACAGAACTTATCTACACCTCTATCCTACTTCACCATGGGCACAGAACTTATCTACACCTCCAACCTACTTCACCATGGGCACAGAACTTATCTACACCTCCAACCTACTTCACCATGGGCACAGAACTTATCTACACCTCCAACCTACTTCACCATGGGCACAGAACTTATCTACACCTCTATCCTACTTCACCATGGGCACAGAACTTATCTACACCTCTATCCTACTTCACCATGGGCACAGAACTTATCTACACCTCCAACCTACTTCACCATGGGCACAGAACTTATCTACACCTCCAACCTACTTCACCATGGGCACAGAACTTATCTACACCTCCAACCTACTTCACCATGGGCACAGAACTTATCTACACCTCCAACCTACTTCACCATGGGCACAGAACTTATCTACACCTCCAACCTACTTCACCATGGGCACAGAACTTATCTACACCTCTATCCTACTTCACCATGGGCACAGAACTTATCTACACCTCTATCCTACTTCACCATGGGCACAGAACTTATCTACACCTCCAACCTACTTCACCATGGGCACAGAACTTATCTACACCTCCAACCTACTTCACCATGGGCACAGAACTTATCTACACCTCCATCCTACTTCACCATGGGCACAGAACTTATCTACACCTCCAACCTACTTCACCATGGGCACAGAACTTATCTACACTCCAACCTACTTCACTATGGGCACAGAACTTATCTACACCTCTAACCTACTTCACCATGGGCACAGAACTTATCGACACCCCCAACCTAATTCACCATGGGCACTGAACTTACCTACACCTCCAACCTACTTCACCATGGGCACAGAACTTACCTACATCTCCAACCTACTTCACCATGGGCACAGAACTTATCTACACTCCAACCTACTTCACCATGGGCACAGAACTTATCTACACCTCCAACCTACTTCACCATGGGCACAGAACTTACCAACACCTCCAACCTAATTCACCATGGGCACAGAACTTATCTACACCTCCAACCTACTTCACCATGGGCACAAAACTGATCTACACCTCCAACCTACTTCACCATGGGCACAGAACTTATCTACACCTCCAACCTACTTCACCATGGGCACAGAACTTATCTACACCTCCAACCTACTTCACCATGGGCACAGAACTTATCTACACCTCTATCCTACTTCACCATGGGCACAGAACTTATCTACACCTCCAACCTACTTCACCATGGGCACAGAACTTATCTACACCTCCAACCTACTTCACCATGGGCACAGAACTTATCTACACCTCCAACCTAACTTCACCATGGGCACAGAACTTATCTACACCTCCAACCTACTTCACCATGGGCACAGAACTTATCTACACCTCCAACCTACTTCACCATGGGCACAGAACTTATCTACACCTCCAACCTACTTCACCATGGGCACAGAACTTATCTACACCTCCAACCTACTTCACCATGGGCACAGAACTTATCTACACCTCCAACCTACTTCACCATGGGCACAGAACTTACTAACTTACCATGGGCACAAACTTCAACCTACTTCACCATGGGCACAGAACTTATCTACACCTCCAACCTACTTCACCATGGGCACAGAACTTATCTACACCTCCAACCTACTTCACCATGGGCACAGAACTTATCTACACCTCCAACCTACTTCACCATGGGCACAGAACTTATCTACACCTCCAACCTACTTCACCATGGGCACAGAACTTATCTACACCTCCAACCTACTTCACCATGGGCACAATAACTTATCTACACCTCCAACCTACTTCACCATGGGCACAGAACTTATCTACACCTCCAACCTACTTCACCATGGGCACAGAACTTATCTACACCTCCAACCTACTTCACCATGGGCACAGAACTTATCTACACCTCCAACCTACTTCACCATGGGCACAGAACTTATCTACACCTCCAACCTACTTCACCATGGGCACAGAACTTATCTACACCTCCAACCTACTTCACCATGGGCACAGAACTTATCTACACCTCCAACCTACTTCACCATGGGCACAGAACTTATCTACACCTCCAACCTACTTCACCATGGGCACAGAACTTATCTACACCTCCAACCTACTTCACCATGGGCACAGAACTTATCTACACCTCCAACCTACTTCACCATGGGCACAGAACTTATCTACACCTCCAACCTACTTCACCATGGGCACAGAACTTATCTACACCTCCAACCTACTTCACCATGGGCACAGAACTTATCTACACCTCCAACCTACTTCACCATGGGCACAGAACTTATCTACACCTCCAACCTACTTCACCATGGGCACAGAACTTATCTACACCTCCAACCTACTTCACCATGGGCACAGAACTTATCTACACCTCCAACCTACTTCACCATGGGCACAGAACTTATCTACACCTCCAACCTACTTCACCATGGGCACAGAACTTATCTACACCTCCAACCTACTTCACCATGGGCACAGAACTTATCTACACCTCCAACCTACTTCACCATGGGCACAGAACTTATCTACACCTCTAACCTACTTCACCATGGGCACAGAACTTATCTACACTCCAACCTACTTGACCATGGGCACAGAACTTATCTACACCTCCAACCTACTTCACCATGGGCACAGAACTTATCTACACCTGCAACCTACTTCACATGGGCACAGAACTTATCTACACCTCCAACCTACTTCACCATGGGCACAGAACTTATCTACACCTCCAACCTACTTCACCATGGGCAGAGAACTTATCTACACCTCCAACCTACTTCAGCATGGGGACAGAACTTATCTACACCTCCAACCTACTTCACCATGGGCACAGAACTTACCTACACCTCCAACCTACTTCACCATGGGCACAGAACTTATCTACACCTCCAACCTACTTCACCATGGGCACAGAACTTATCTACACCTCCAACCTACTTCACCATGGGCACAGAACTTATCTACACCTCCAACCTACTTCACCATGGGCACAGAACTTATCTACACCTCCAACCTACTTCACCATGGGCACAGAACTTATCTACACCTCCAACCTACTTCACCATGGGCACAGAACTTATCTACACCTCCAACCTACTTCACCATGGGCACAGAACTTATCTACACCTCCAACCTACTTCACCATGGGCACAGAACTTATCTACACCTCCAACCTACTTCACCATGGGCACAGAACTTATCTACACCTCCAACCTACTTCACCATGGGCACAGAACTTATCTACACCTCCAACCTACTTCACCATGGGCACAGAACTTATCTACACCTCCAACCTACTTCACCATGGGCACAGAACTTATCTACACCTCCAACCTACTTCACCATGGGCACAGAACTTATCTACACCTCCAACCTACTTCACCATGGGCACAGAACTTATCTACACCTCCAACCTACTTCACCATGGGCACAGAACTTATCTACACCTCCAACCTACTTCACCATGGGCACAGAACTTATCTACACCTCCAACCTACTTCACCATGGGCACAGAACTTATCTACACCTCCAACCTACTTCACCATGGGCACAGAACTTATCTACACCTCCAACCTACTTCAGCATGGGGACAGAACTTATCTACACCTCCAACCTACTTCACCATGGGCACAGAACTTACCTACACCTCCAACCTACTTCACCATGGGCACAGAACTTATCTACACCTCCAACCTACTTCACCATGGGCACAGAACTTATCTACACCTCCAACCTACTTCACCATGGGCACAGAACTTATCTACACCTCCAACCTACTTCACCATGGGCACAGAACTTATCTACACCTCTATCCTACTTCACCATGGGCACAGAACTTATCTACACCTCCAACCTACTTCACCATGGGCACAGAACTTATCTACACCTCCAACCTACTTCACCATGGGCACAGAACTTATCTACACCTCCAACCTACTTCACCATGGGCACAGAACTTATCTACACCTCTATCCTACTTCACCATGGGCACAGAACTTATCTACACCTCTATCCTACTTCACCATGGGCACAGAACTTATCTACACCTCCAACCTACTTCACCATGGGCACAGAACTTATCTACACCTCCAACCTACTTCACCATGGGCACAGAACTTATCTACACCTCAATCCTACGGCACCATGGGCACAGAACTTATCTACACCTCCAACCTACTTCACCATGGGCACAGAACTTATCTACACCTCCAACCTACTTCACCATGGGCACAGAACTTATCTACACCTCCAACCTACTTCACCATGGGCACAGAACTTATCTACACCTCTATCCTACTTCACCATGGGCACAGAACTTATCTACACCTCCAACCTACTTCACCATGGGCACAGAACTTATCTACACCTCCAACCTACTTCACCATGGGCACAGAACTTATCTACACCTCCAACCTACTTCACCATGGGCACAGAACTTATCTACACCTCCAACCTACTTCACCATGGGCACAGAACTTATCTACACCTCCAACCTACTTCACCATGGGCACAGAACTTATCTACACCTCCAACCTACTTCACCATGGGCACAGAACTTATCTACACCTCCAACCTACTTCACCATGGGCACAGAACTTATCTACACCTCCAACCTACTTCACCATGGGCACAGAACTTATCTCTACACCTCCAACCTACTTCACCATGGGCACAGAACTTATCTACACCTCCAACCTACTTCACCATGGGCACAGAACTTATCTACACCTCCAACCTACTTCACCATGGGCACAGAACTTATCTACACCTCCAACCTACTTCACCATGGGCACAGAACTTATCTACACCTCCAACCTACTTCACCATGGGCACAGAACTTATCTACACCTCCAACCTACTTCACCATGGGCACAGAACTTATCTACACCTCCAACCTACTTCACCATGGGCACAGAACTTATCTACACCTCCAACCTACTTCACCATGGGCACAGAACTTATCTACATCTCCAACCTACTTCACCATGGGCACAGAACTTATCTACACCTCCAACCTACTTCACCATGGGCACAGAACTTATCTACACCTCCAACCTACTTCACCATGGGCACAGAACTTATCTACACCTCCAACCTACTTCACCATGGGCACAGAACTTATCTACACCTCCAACCTACTTCACCATGGGCACAGAACTTATCTACACCTCCAACCTACTTCACCATGGGCACAGAACTTATCTACACCTCCAACCTACTTCACCATGGGCACAGAACTTATCTACACCTCCAACCTACTTCACCATGGGCACAGAACTTATCTACACCTCCAACCTACTTCACCATGGGCACAGAACTTATCTACACCTCCAACCTACTTCACCATGGGCACAGAACTTATCTACACCTCCAACCTACTTCACCATGGGCACAGAACTTATCTACACCTCCAACCTACTTCACCATGGGCACAGAACTTATCTACACTCCAACCTACTTCACTATGGGCACAGAACATATCTACACCTCCAACCTACTTCACCATGGGCACAGAACTTATCTACACCTCCAACCTACTTCACCATGGGCACAGAACTTATCTACACCTCCAACCTACTTCACCATGGGCACAGAACTTATCTACACCTCCAACCTACTTCACCATGGGCACAGAACTTATCTACACCTCCAACCTACTTCACCATGGGCACAGAACTTATCTACACCTCCAACCTACTTCACCATGGGCACAGAACTTATCTACACTCCAACCTACTTCACTATGGGCACAGAACTTATCTACACCTCTAACCTACTTCACCATGGGCACAGAACCTATCTACACCTCCAACCTACTTCACCATGGGCACAGAACTTACCTACACCTCCAACCTACTTCACCATGGGCACAGAACTTATCTACACCTCCAACCTACTTCACCATGGGCACAGAACTTATCTACACCTCCAACCTACTTCACCATGGGCACAGAACTTATCTACATCTCCAACCGACTTCACCATGGGCAGAGAACTTATCTACACCTCCAACCTACATCACCATGGGCACATAACTTATCTACACCTCCAACCTTCTTCACCATGGGCACAGAACTTATCTACACCTCCATCCTACTTCACCATGGGCACAGAACTTATCTACACCTCCAACCTACTTCACCATGGGCACAGAACTTATCTACACCTCCAACCTACTTCACCATGGGCACAGAACTTATCTACACCTCCAACCTACTTCACCATGGGCACAGAACTTATCTACACCTCCAACCTACTTCACCATGGGCACAGAACTTATCTACACCTCCAACCTACTTCACCATGGGCACAGAACTTATCTACACCTCCAACCTACTTCACCATGGGCACAGAACTTATCTACACCTCCAACCTACTTCACCATGGGCACAGAACTTATCTACACCTCCAACCTACTTCACCATGGGCACAGAACTTATCTACACCTCCAACCTACTTCACCATGGGCACAGAACTTATCTACACCTCCAACCTACTTCACCATGGGCACAGAACTTATCTACACCTCCAACCTACTTCACCATGGGCACAGAACTTATCTACACCTCCAACCTACTTCACCATGGGCACAGAACTTATCTACACCTCCAACCTACTTCACCATGGGCACAGAACTTATCTACACCTCCAACCTACTTCACCATGGGCACAGAACTTATCTACACCTCCAACCTACTTCACCATGGGCACAGAACTTATCTACACCTCCAACCTACTTCACCATGGGCACAGAACTTATCTACACTCCAACCTACTTCACCATGGGCACAGAACTTATCTACACCTCCAACCTACTTCACCATGGGCACAGAACTTATCTACACCTCCAACCTACTTCACCATGGGCACAGAACTTATCTACACCTCCAACCTACTTCACCATGGGCACAGAACTTATCTACACCTCCAACCTACTTCACCATGGGCACAGAACTTATCTACACCTCCAACCTACTTCACCATGGGCACAGAACTTATCTACACCTCCAACCTACTTCACCATGGGCACAGAACTTATCTGCACCTCCAACCTACTTCACCATGGGCACAGAACTTATCTACACCTCCAACCTACTTCACCATGGGCACAGAACTTATCTACACCTCCAACCTACTTCACCATGGGCACAGAACTTATCTACACCTCCAACCTACTTCACCATGGGCACAGAACTTATCTACACCTCCAACCTACTTCACCATGGGCACAGAACTTATCTACACCTCCAACCTACTTCACCATGGGCACAGAACTTATCTACACTCCAACCTACTTCACCATGGGCACAGAACTTATCTACACCTCTAACCTACTTCACCATGGGCACAGAACTTATCTACACTCCAACCTACTTCACCATGGGCACAGAACTTATCTACACCTCCAACCTACTTCACCATGGGCACAGAACTTATCTACACCTCCAACCTACTTCACCATGGGCACAGAACTTATCTACACCTCCAACCTACTTCACCATGGGCACAGAACTTATCTACACCTCCAACCTACTTCACCATGGGCAGAGAACTTATCTACACCTCCAACCTACTTCACCATGGGCACAGAACTTATCTACACCTCCAACCTACTTCACCATGGGCACAGAACTTATCTACACCTCCAACCTACTTCACCATGGGCACAGAACTTATCTACACCTCCAACCTACTTCACCATGGGCACAGAACTTATCAACACCTCCAACCTACTTCACCATGGGCACAGAACTTATCTACACCTCCAACCTACTTCACCATGGGCACAGAACTTACCTACACCTCCAACCTACTTCACCATGGGCACAGAACTTATCTACACCTCCAACCTACTTCACCATGGGCACAGAACTTATCTACACCTCCAACCTACTTCACTATGGGCACAGAACTTATCTACACCTCCAACCTACTTCACCATGGGCACAGAACTTACCTACACCTCCAACCTACTTCACCATGGGCACAGAACTTATCTACACCTCCAACCTACTTCACCATGGGCACAGAACTGAACTACACCTCCAACCTTCACTATGGGCACAGAACTTATCTACACTCCAACCTACTTAACTATGGGCACAGAACTTATCTACATCTCCAACCTACTTCACCATGGGCACAGAACTTATCTACACCTCCAACCTACTTCACCATGGGCACAGAACTTATCTACACTCCAACCTACTTCACCATGGGCACAGAACTTATCTACACCTCCAACCTACTTCACCATGGGCACAGAACTTATCTACACCTCCAACCTACTTCACCATGGGCACAGAACTTATCTACACCTCCAACCTACTTCACCATGGGCACAGAACTTATCTACACCTCCAACCTACTTCACCATGGGCACAGAACTTATCTACACCTCCAACCTACTTCACCATGGGCACAGAACTTACCTACACCTCCAAGCTACTGCACCATGGCACAGAACTTATCTACACCTCCAACCTACTTCAGCATGGGCACAGAACTTATCTACACCTTGAACCTACTTCACCCTGGGCACAGAACTTATCTACACCTCCAACCTACTTCACCATGGGCACAGATCTTATCTACACCTCTATCCTATTTCACCATGGTCACAGAACTTATCAACACCTCCAACCTACTTCACCATGGGCACAGAACTTATCTACACCTCCAACCTATTTCACCATGGGCACAGAACTTATCTACACCTCCAATCTACTTCGCCATGGGCACAGAACTTATCTACACCTCTATCCTACTTCACCATGGGCACAGAACTTATCTACACCTCTATCCTACTTCACCATGGGCACAGAACTTATCTACACCTCCAACCTACTTCACCATGGGCACAGAACTTATCTACACCTCCAACCTACTTCACCATGGGCACAGATCTTATGTACACCTCTATCCTACGGCACCATGGGCACAGAACTTATCAACAACTCCATCCTACTTCACCATGGGCACAGAACTTATCTACACCTCCAACCTACTTCACCATGGGCACAGAACTTATCTGCACCTCCAACCTACTTCACCATGGGCACAGAACTTATCTACACCTCTATCCTACTTCACCATGGGCACAGAACTTATCTACACCTCCAACCTACTTCACCATGGGCACAGAACTTATCTACACCTCCAACCTACTTCACCATGGGCACAGAACTTATCTACACCTCCAACCTACTTCACCATGGGCACAGAACTTATCTACACCTCCAACCTACTTCACCATGGGCACAGAACTTATCTACACCTCCAACCTACTTCACCATGGGCACAGAACTTATCTACACCTCCAGCCTACTTCACCATGGGCACAGAACTTATCTACACTCCAACCTACTTCACCATGGGCACAGAACTTATCTACACCTCTAACCTACTTCACCATGGGCACAGAACTTATCTACACTCCAACCTACTTCACCATGGGCACAGAACTTATCTACACCTCCAACCTACTTCACCATGGGCACAGAACTTATCTACACCTCCAACCTACTTCACCATGGGCACAGAACTTATCTACACCTCCAACCTACTTCACCATGGGCACAGAACTTATCTACACCTCCAACCTACTTCACCATGGGCACAGAACTTATCTACACCTCTAACCTACTTCACCATGGGCACAGAACTTATCTACACCTCCAACCTACTTCACCATGGGCACAGAACTTATCTACACCTCCAACCTACTTCACCATGGGCACAGAACTTATCTACATCTCCAACCTACTTCACCATGGGCACAGAACTTATCTACACCTCCAACCTACTTCACCATGGGCACAGAACTTATCTACACCACCAACCTACTTCACCATGGGCACAGAACTTATCTACACTCCAACCTACTTCACCATGGGCACAGAACTTATCTACACCTCCAACCTACTTCACCATGGGCACAGAACTTATCTACACCTCCAACCTACTTCACCATGGGCACAGAACTTATCTACACCTCCAACCTACTTCACCATGGGCACAGAACTTATCTACACCTCCAACCTACTTCACCATGGGCACAGAACTTATCTACACCTCCAACCTACTTCACCATGGGCACAGAACTTATCTACACCTCCAACCTACTTCACCATGGGCACAGAACTTATCTACACCTCCAACCTACTTCACCATGGGCACAGAACTTATCTACACCTCCAACCTACTTCACCATGGGCACAGAACTTATCTACACCTCCAACCTACTTCACCATGGGCACAGAACTTATCTACACCTCCAACCTACTTCACCATGGGCACAGAACTTATCTACACCTCCAACCTACTTCACCATGGGCACAGAACTTATCTACACCTCCAACCTACTTCACCATGGGCACAGAACTTATCTACACCTCCAACCTACTTCACCATGGGCACAGAACTTATCTACACCTCCAACCTACTTCACCATGGGCACAGAACTTATCTACACCTCCAACCTACTTCACCATGGGCACAGAACTTATCTACACCTCCAACCTACTTCACCATGGGCACAGAACTTATCTACACCTCCAACCTACTTCACCATGGGCACAGAACTTATCTACACCTCCAACCTACTTCACCATGGGCACAGAACTTATCTACACCTCCAACCTACTTCACCATGGGCACAGAACTTATCTACACCTCCAACCTACTTCACCATGGGCACAGAACTTATCTACACCTCCAACCTACTTCACCATGGGCACAGAACTTATCTACACCTCCAACCTACTTCACCATGGGCACAGAACTTATCTACACCTCCAACCTACTTCACCATGGGCACAGAACTTATCTACACCTCCAACCTACTTCACCATGGGCACAGAACTTATCTACACCTCCAACCTACTTCACCATGGGCACAGAACTTATCTACACCTCCAACCTACTTCACCATGGGCACACTATCTACACCTTACCTACTTCACCATGGGCACAAACTCCTACACCTACCTACTTCACCATGGGCACAGAACTTATCTACACCTCCAACCTACTTCACCATGGGCACAGAACTTATCTACACCTCCAACCTACTTCACCATGGGCACAGAACTTATCTACACCTCCAACCTACTTCACCATGGGCACAGAACTTATCTACACCTCCAACCTACTTCACCATGGGCACAGAACTTATCTACACCTCCAACCTACTTCACCATGGGCACAGAACTTATCTACACCTCCAACCTACTTCACCATGGGCACAGAACTTATCTACACCTCCAACCTACTTCACCATGGGCACAGAACTTATCTACACCTCCAACCTACTTCACCATGGGCACAGAACTTATCTACACCTCCAACCTACTTCACCATGGGCACAGAACTTATCTACACCTCCAACCTACTTCACCATGGGCACAGAACTTATCTACACCTCCAACCTACTTCACCATGGGCACAGAACTTATCTACACCTCCAACCTACTTCACCATGGGCACAGAACTTATCTACACCTCCAACCTACTTCACCATGGGCACAGAACTTATCTACACCTCCAACCTACTTCACCATGGGCACAGAACTTATCTACACCTCCAACCTACTTCACCATGGGCACAGAACTTATCTACACCTCCAACCTACTTCACCATGGGCACAGAACTTATCTACACCTCCAACCTACTTCACCATGGGCACAGAACTTATCTACACCTCCAACCTACTTCACCATGGGCACAGAACTTATCTACACCTCCAACCTACTTCACCATGGGCACAGAACTTATCTACACCTCCAACCTACTTCACCATGGGCACAGAACTTATCTACACCTCCAACCTACTTCACCATGGGCACAGAACTTATCTACACCTCCAACCTACTTCACCATGGGCACAGAACTTATCTACACCTCAACCTACTTCACCATGGGCACAGAACTTATCTACACCTCCAACCTACTTCACCATGGGCACACCTACTTACCATGGGCACAGAACTTATCTACACCTCCAACCTACTTCACCATGGGCACAGAACTTATCTACACCTCCAACCTACTTCACCATGGGCACAGAACTTATCTACACCTCCAACCTACTTCACCATGGGCACAGAACTTATCTACACCTCCAACCTACTTCACCATGGGCACAGAACTTATCTACACCTCCAACCTACTTCACCATGGGCACAGAACTTATCTACACCTCCAACCTACTTCACCATGGGCACAGAACTTATCTACACCTCCAACCTACTTCACCATGGGCACAGAACTTATCTACACTCACTACTCACCATGGGACCTACTTCACCATGGGCACAGAACTTATCTACACCTCCAACCTACTTCACCATGGGCACAGAACTTATCTACACTCCAACTACTTCACCATGGCACAAACTACACATGGGCAAGAATACTACACCTCCAACCTACTTCACCATGGGCACAGAACTTATCTACACCTCCAACCTACTTCACCATGGGCACAGAACTTATCTACACCTCCAACCTACTTCACCATGGGCACAGAACTTATCTACACCTCCAACCTACTTCACCATGGGCACAGAACTTATCTACACCTCCAACCTACTTCACCATGGGCACAGAACTTATCTACACCTCCAACCTACTTCACCATGGGCACAGAACTTATCTACACCTCCAACCTACTTCACCATGGGCACAGAACTTATCTACACCTCCAACCTACTTCACCATGGGCACAGAACTTATCTACACCTCCAACCTACTTCACCATGGGCACAGAACTTATCTACACCTCCAACCTACTTCACCATGGGCACAGAACTTATCTACACCTCCAACCTACTTCACCATGGGCACAGAACTTATCTACACCTCCAACCTACTTCACCATGGGCACAGAACTTATCTACACCTCCAACCTACTTCACCATGGGCACAGAACTTATCTACACCTCCAACCTACTTCACCATGGGCACAGAACTTATCTACACCTCCAACCTACTTCACCATGGGCACAGAACTTATCTCACCTCCAACCTACTTCACCATGGGCACAGAACTTATCTACACCTCCAACCTACTTCACCATGGGCACAGAACTTATCTACACCTCCAACCTACTTCACCATGGGCACAGAACTTATCTACACCTCCAACCTACTTCACCATGGGCACAGAACTTATCTACACCTCCAACCTACTTCACCATGGGCACAGAACTTATCTACACCTCCAACCTACTTCACCATGGGCACAGAACTTATCTACACCTCCAACCTACTTCACCATGGGCACAGAACTTATCTACACCTCCAACCTACTTCACCATGGGCACAGAACTTATCTACACCTCCAACCTACTTCACCATGGGCACAGAACTTATCTACACTCCAACCTACTTCACCATGGGCACAGAACTTATCTACACCTCTAACCTACTTCACCATGGGCACAGAACTTATCTACACCTCCAACCTACTTCACCATGGGCACAGAACTTATCTACACCTCCAACCTACTTCACCATGGGCACAGAACTTATCTACACCTCCAACCTACTTCACCATGGGCACAGAACTTATCTACACCTCCAACCTACTTCACCATGGGCACAGAACTTATCTACACCTTCAACCTACTTCACCATGGGCACAGAACTTATCTACACTCCAACCTACTTCACTATGGGCACAGAACTTATCTACACCTCCAACCTACTTCACCATGGGCACAGAACTTATCTACACCTCCAACCTACTTCACCATGGGCACAGAACTTATCTACACCTCCAACCTACTTCACCATGGGCACAGAACTTATCTACACCTCCAACCTACTTCACCATGGGCACAGAACTTATCTACACCTCCAACCTACTTCACCATGGGCACAGAACTTATCTACACCTCCAACCTACTTCACCATGGGCACAGAACTTATCTACACCTCCAACCTACTTCACCATGGGCACAGAACTTATCTACACCTCCAACCTACTTCACCATGGGCACAGAACTTATCTACACCTCCAACCTACTTCACCATGGGCACAGAACTTATCTACACCTCCAACCTACTTCACCATGGGCACAGAACTTATCTACACCTCCAACCTACTTCACCATGGGCACAGAACTTATCTACACCTCCAACCTACTTCACCATGGGCACACAGAACTTATCTACACCTCCAACCTACTTCACCATGGGCACAGAACTTATCTACACCTCCAACCTACTTCACCATGGGCACAGAACTTACCACCTCACACTCCAACCTACTTCACCATGGGCACAGAACTTATCTACACCTCCAACCTACTTCACCATGGGCACAGAACTTATCTACACCTCCAACCTACTTCACCATGGGCACAGAACTTATCTACACCTCCAACCTACTTCACCATGGGCACAGAACTTATCTACACCTCCAACCTACTTCACCATGGGCACAGAACTTATCTACACCTCCAACCTACTTCACCATGGGCACAGAACTATATCTGGCACAACTCTAACCTACTTCACCATGGGCACAGAACTTATCTACACCTCCAACCTACTTCACCATGGGCACAGAACTTATCTACACCTTCACATACACCTCCAACCTACTTCACCATGGGCACAGAACTTATCTACACCTCCAACCTACTTCACCATGGGCACAGAACTTATCTACACCTCCAACCTACTTCACCATGGGCACAGAACTTATCTACACCTCTATCCTACTTCACCATGGGCACAGAACTTATCTACACCTCCAACCTACTTCACCATGGGCACAGAACTTATCTACACCTCCAACCTACTTCACCATGGGCACAGAACTTATCTACACCTCCAACCTACTTCACCATGGGCACAGAACTTATCTACACCTCTATCTTAATTCACCATGGGCACAGAACTTATCTACACCTCCAACCTACTTCACCATGGGCACAGAACTTATCTACACCTCCAACCTACTTCACCATGGGCACAGAACTTATCTACACTCCAACCTACTTCACCATGGGCACAGAACTTATCTACACTCTATCCTACTTCACCATGGGCACAGAACTACCACTCAACTACTTCACCATGGGCACAGACACAACCTACTTCACCATGGGCACAGAACTTATCTACACTCCAACCTACTTCACCATGGGCACAGAACTTATCTACACCTCCAACCTACTTCACCATGGGCACAGAACTTATCTACACTCCAACCTACTTCACCATGGGCACAGAACTTATCTACACCTCCAACCTACTTCACCATGGGCACAGAACTTATCTACACCTCCACTATCCATGGCACAAACTACTCACTCCAACCTACTTCACCATGGGCACAGAACTTATCTACACCTCCAACCTACTTCACCATGGGCACAGAACTTATCTACACCTCCAACCTACTTCACCATGGGCACAGAACTTATCTACACCTCCAACCTACTTCACCATGGGCACAGAACTTATCTACACCTCCAACCTACTTCACCATGGGCACAGAACTTATCTACACCTCCAACCTACTTCACCATGGGCACAGAACTTATCTACACCTCCAACCTACTTCACCATGGGCACAGAACTTATCTACACCTCCAACCTACTTCACCATGGGCACAGAACTTATCTACACCTCTAACCTACTTCACCATGGGCACAGAACTTATCTACACCTCCAACCTACTTCACCATGGGCACAGAACTTATCTACACCTCCAACCTACTTCACCATGGGCACAGAACTTATCTACACCTCCAACCTACTTCACCATGGGCACAGAACTTATCTACACCTCCAACCTACTTCACCATGGGCACAGAACTTATCTACACTCCAACCTACTTTACTATGGGCACAGAACTTATCTACACCTCTAACCTACTTCACCATGGGCACAGAACTTAGCTACACCTCCAACCAACTTCACCATGGGCACAGAACTTACCTACACCTCCAACCTACTTCATCATGGGCACAGAACTTGTCTACATCTCCAACCTACTTCACCATGGGCACAGAACTTATCTACACCTCCAACCTCCTTCACCATGGGCACAGAACTTATCTACACCTTCAACCGACTTCACCATGGGCAGAGAACTTATCTACACTCCAACGTACTTAACTATGGGCACAGAACTTATCTACATCTCCAACCTACTTCACCATGGGCACAGAACTTATCTACACCTCCAACCTACTTCACCATGGGCACAGAACTTATCTACACTCCAACCTACTTCACTATGGGCACAGAACTTATCTACACCTCCAACCTACTTCACCATGGGCACAGAACTTATCTACACCTCCAACCTACTTCACCATGGGCACAGAACTTATCTACACCTCCAACCTACTTCACCATGGGCACAGAACTTATCTACACCTCCAACCTACTTCACTATGGGCACAGAACTTATCTACACCTCCAACCTACTTCACCATGGGCACAGAACTTATCTACACCTCCAACCTACTTCACCATGGGCACAGAACTTATCTACACCTCCAACCTACTTCACCATGGGCACAGAACTTATCTACACCTCCAACCTACTTCACCATGGGCACAGAACTTATCTACACCTCCAACCTACTTCACCATGGGCACAGAACTTATCTACACCTCCAACCTACTTCACCATGGGCACAGAACTTATCTACACCTCCAACCTACTTCACCATGGGCACAGAACTTATCTACACCTCCAACCTACTTCACCATGGGCACAGAACTTATCTACACCTCCAACCTACTTCACCATGGGCACAGAACTTATCTACACCTCCAACCTACTTCACCATGGGCACAGAACTTATCTACACCTCCAACCTACTTCACCATGGGCACAGAACTTATCTACACCTCCAACCTACTTCACCATGGGCACAGAACTTATCTACACCTCCAACCTACTTCACCATGGGCACAGAACTTATCTACACCTCCAACCTACTTCACCATGGGCACAGAACTTATCTACACTCCAACCTACTTCACCATGGGCACAGAAAATATCTACACCTCTATCCTACTTCACCATGGGCACAGAACTTATCTACACCTCCAACCTACTTCACCATGGGCACAGAACTTATCTACACCTCCAACCTACTTCACCATGGGCACAGAACTTATCTACACCTCCAACCTACTTCACCATGGGCACAGAACTTATCTACACCTCCAACCTACTTCACCATGGGCACAGAACTTATCTACACCTCCAACCTACTTCACCATGGGCACAGAACTTATCTACACCTCCAACCTACTTCACCATGGGCACAGAACTTATCTACACCTCCAACCTACTTCACCATGGGCACAGAACTTAACTACACCTCCAACCAACTTCACCATGGGCACAGAACTTATCTACACCTCCAACCTACTTCACCATGGGCACAGAACTTATCTACACCTTCAACCGACTTCACCATGGGCAGAGAACTTATCTACACCTCCAACCTACTTCACCATGGGCACAGAACTTATCTACACCTCCAACCTACTTCACCATGGGCACAGAACTTATCTACACCTCCAACCTACTTCACCATGGGCACAGAACTTATCTACACCTCTATCCTACTTCACCATGGGCACAGAACTTATCTACACCTCCAACCTACTTCACCATGGGCACAGAACTTATCTACACCTCCAACCTACTTCACCATGGGCACAGAACTTATCTACACCTCTATCCTACTTCACCATGGGCACAGAACTTATCTACACTCCAACCTACTTCACCATGGGCACAGAACTTATCTACACCTCCAACCTACTTCACCATGGGCACAGAACTTATCTACACCTCCAACCTACTTCACCATGGGCACAGAACTTATCTACACCTCTATCCTACTTCACCATGGGCACAGAACTTATCTACACCTCTATCCTACTTCACCATGGGCACAGAACTTATCTACACCTCCAACCTACTTCACCATGGGCACAGAACTTATCTACACCTCCAACCTACTTCACCATGGGCACAGAACTTATCTACACCTCTATCCTACTTCACCATGGGCACAGAACTTATCTACACCTCCAACCTACTTCACCATGGGCACAGAACTTATCTACACCTCCAACCTACTTCACCATGGGCACAGAACTTATCTACACCTCCAACCTACTTCACCATGGGCACAGAACTTATCTACACCTCCAACCTACTTCACCATGGGCACAGAACTTATCTACACCTCCAACCTACTTCACCATGGGCACAGAACTTATCTACACCTCCAACCTACTTCACCATGGGCAGAGAACTTATCTACACCTCCAACCTACTTCACCATGGGCACAGAACTTATCTACACCTCCAACCTACTTCACCATGGGCACAGAACTTATCTACACCTCCAACCTACTTCACCATGGGCACAGAACTTATCTACACCTCTATCCTACTTCACCATGGGCACAGAACTTATCTACACCTCCAACCTACTTCACCATGGGCACAGAACTTATCTACACCTCCAACCTACTTCACCATGGGCACAGAACTTATCTACACCTCTATCCTACTTCACCATGGGCACAGAACTTATCTACACCTCCAACCTACTTCACCATGGGCACAGAACTTATCTACACCTCCAACCTACTTCACCATGGGCACAGAACTTATCTACACCTCCAACCTACTTCACCATGGGCACAGAACTTATCTACACCACTAACCTACTTCACCATGGGCACAAGAACTTATCTACACCTCAATCCTACTTCACCATGGGCACAGAACTTATCTACACCTCCAACCTACTTCACCATGGGCACAGAACTTATCTACACCTCCAACCTACTTCACCATGGGCACAGAACTTATCTACACCTCCAACCTACTTCACCATGGGCACAACAGAACTTATCTACACCTCCAACCTACTTCACCATGGGCACAGAACTTATCTACACCTCCAACCTACTTCACCATGGGCACAGAACTTATCTACACCTCTATCCTACTTCACCATGGGCACAGAACTTATCTACACCTCTATCCTACTTCACCATGGGCACAGAACTTATCTACACCTCCAACCTACTTCACCATGGGCACAGAACTTATCTACACCTCCAACCTACTTCACCATGGGCACAGAACTTATCTACACCTCCAACCTACTTCACCATGGGCACAGAACTTATCTACACCTCCAACCTACTTCACCATGGGCACAGAACTTATCTACACCTCCAACCTACTTCACCATGGGCACAGAACTTATCTACACCTCTAACCTACTTCACCATGGGCACAGAACTTATCTACACCTCCAACCTACTTCACCATGGGCACAGAACTTATCTACACCTCCAACCTACTTCACCATGGGCACAGAACTTATCTACACCTCCAACCTACTTCACCATGGGCACAGAACTTATCTACACCTCCAACCTACTTCACCATGGGCACAGAACTATCTACACCTCCAACCTACTTCACCATGGGCACAGAACTTATCTACACCTCCAACCTACTTCACCATGGGCACAGAACTTATCTACACCTCCAACCTACTTCACCATGGGCACAGAACTTATCTACACCTCCAACCTACTTCACCATGGGCACAGAACTTATCTACACCTCCAACCTACTTCACCATGGGCACAGAACTTATCTACACCTCCAACCTACTTCACCATGGGCACAGAACTTATCTACACTCCAACCTACTTCACCATGGGCACAGAACTTATCTACACCTCCAACCTACTTCACCATGGGCACAGAACTTATCTACACCTCCAACCTACTTCACCATGGGCACAGAACTTATCTACACTCCAACCTACTTCACCATGGGCACAGAACTTATCTACACCTCCAACCTACTTCACCATGGGCACAGAACTTATCTACACCTCCAACCTACTTCACCATGGGCACAGAACTTATCTACACCTCCAACCTACTTCACCATGGGCACACAGAACTTATCTACACCTCCAACCTACTTCACCATGGGCACAGAACTTATCTACACCTCTAACCTACTTCACCATGGGCACAGAACTTATCTACACCTCCAACCTACTTCACCATGGGCACAGAACTTATCTACACCTCCAACCTACTTCACCATGGGCACAGAACTTATCTACACCTCCAACCTACTTCACCATGGGCACAGAACTTATCTACACCTCCAACCTACTTCACCATGGGCACAGAACTTATCTACACCTCCAACCTACTTCACCATGGGCACAGAACTTATCTACACCTCCAACCTACTTCACCATGGGCACAGAACTTATCTACACCTCCAACCTACTTCACCATGGGCACAGAACTTATCTACACCTCCAACCTACTTCACCATGGGCACAGAACTTATCTACACCTCCAACCTACTTCACCATGGGCACAGAACTTATCTACACCTCCAACCTACTTCACCATGGGCACAGAACTTATCTACACCTCCAACCTACTTCACCATGGGCACAGAACTTATCTACACCTCCAACCTACTTCACCATGGGCACAGAACTTATCTACACCTCCAACCTACTTCACCATGGGCACAGAACTTATCTACACCTCCAACCTACTTCACCATGGGCACAGAACTTATCTACACCTCCAACCTACTTCACCATGGGCACAGAACTTATCTACACCTCCCTACTTCACCATGGGCACAGAACTTATCTACACCTCCAACCTACTTCACCATGGGCACAGAACTTATCTACACCTCCAACCTACTTCACCATGGGCACAGAACTTATCTACACCTCCAACCTACTTCACCATGGGCACAGAACTTATCTACACCTCCAACCTACTTCACCATGGGCACAGAACTTATCTACACCTCCAACCTACTTCACCATGGGCACAGAACTTATCTACACTCCAACCTACTTCACCATGGGCACAGAACTTATCTACACCTCCAACCTACTTCACCATGGGCACAGAACTTATCTACACCTCCAACCTACTTCACCATGGGCACAGAACTTATCTACACCTCCAACCTACTTCACCATGGGCACAGAACTTATCTACACCTCCAACCTACTTCACCATGGGCACAGAACTTATCTACACCTCCAACCTACTTCACCATGGGCACAGAACTTATCTACACCTCCAACCTACTTCACCATGGGCACAGAACTTATCTACACCTCCAACCTACTTCACCATGGGCACAGAACTTATCTACACCTCCAACCTACTTCACCATGGGCACAGAACTTATCTACACCTCCAACCTACTTCACCATGGGCACAGAACTTATCTACACCTCCAACCTACTTCACCATGGGCACAGAACTTATCTACACCTCCAACCTACTTCACCATGGGCACAGAACTTATCTACACCTCCAACCTACTTCACCATGGGCACAGAACTTATCTACACCTCCAACCTACTTCACCATGGGCACAGAACTTATCTACACCTCCAACCTACTTCACCATGGGCACAGAACTTATCTACACCTCCAACCTACTTCACCATGGGCACAGAACTTATCTACACCTCCAACCTACTTCACCATGGGCACAGAACTTATCTACACCTCTAACCTACTTCACCATGGGCACAGAACTTATCTACACCTCCAACCTACTTCACCATGGGCACAGAACTTATCTACACCTCCAACCTACTTCACCATGGGCACAGAACTTATCTACACCTCCAACCTACTTCACCATGGGCACAGAACTTATCTACACCTCCAACCTACTTCACCATGGGCACAGAACTTATCTACACCTTCAACCTACTTCACCATGGGCAGAGAACTTATCTACACCTCCAACCTACTTAACCATGGGCACAGAACTTATCTACACCTCCAACCTACTTCACCATGGGCACAGAACTTATCTACACCTCCAACCTACTTCACCATGGGCACAGAACTTATCTACACCTCCAACCTACTTCACCATGGGCACAGAACTTATCTACACCTCCAACCTACTTCACCATGGGCACAGAACTTATCTACACCTCCAACCTACTTCACCATGGGCACAGAACTTATCTACACCTCCAACCTACTTCACCATGGGCACAGAACTTATCTACACCTCCAACCTACTTCACCATGGGCACAGAACTTATCTACACCTCCAACCTACTTCACCATGGGCACAGAACTTATCTACACCTCCAACCTACTTCACCATGGGCACAGAACTTATCTACACCTCCAACCTACTTCACCATGGGCACAGAACTTATCTACACCTCCAACCTACTTCACCATGGGCACAGAACTTATCTACACCTCTCCAACCTACTTCACCATGGGCACAGAACTTATCTACACCTCCAACCTACTTCACCATGGGCACAGAACTTATCTACACCTCCAACCTACTTCACCATGGGCACAGAACTTATCTACACCTCCAACCTACTTCACCATGGGCACAGAACTTATCTACACCTCCAACCTACTTCACCATGGGCACAGAACTTATCTACACCTCCAACCTACTTCACCATGGGCACAGAACTTATCTACACCTCCAACCTACTTCACCATGGGCACAGAACTTATCTACACCTCCAACCTACTTCACCATGGGCACAGAACTTATCTACACCTCCAACCTACTTCACCATGGGCACAGAACTTATCTACACCTCCAACCTACTTCACCATGGGCACAGAACTTATCTACACCTCCAACCTACTTCACCATGGGCACAGAACTTATCTACACCTCCAACCTACTTCACCATGGGCACAGAACTTATCTACACCTCCAACCTACTTCACCATGGGCACAGAACTTATCTACACCTCCAACCTACTTCACCATGGGCACAGAACTTATCTACACCTCCAACCTACTTCACCATGGGCACAGAACTTATCTACACCTCCAACCTACTTCACCATGGGCACAGAACTTATCTACACCTCCAACCTACTTCACCATGGGCACAGAACTTATCTACACCTCCAACCTACTTCACCATGGGCACAGAACTTATCTACACCTCCAACCTACTTCACCATGGGCACAGAACTTATCTACACCTCCAACCTACTTCACCATGGGCACAGAACTTATCTACACCTCCAACCTACTTCACCATGGGCACAGAACTTATCTACACCTCCAACCTACTTCACCATGGGCACAGAACTTATCTACACCTCCAACCTACTTCACCATGGGCACAGAACTTATCTACACCTCCAACCTACTTCACCATGGGCACAGAACTTATCTACACCTCCAACCTACTTCACCATGGGCACAGAACTTATCTACACCTCCAACCTACTTCACCATGGGCACAGAACTTATCTACACCTCCAACCTACTTCACCATGGGCACAGAACTTATCTACACCTCCAACCTACTTCACCATGGGCACAGAACTTATCTACACCTCCAACCTACTTCACCATGGGCACAGAACTTATCTACACCTCTAACCTACTTCACCATGGGCACAGAAATTATCTACACCTCCAACCTACTTCACCATGGGCACAGAACTTATCTACACCTCCAACCTACTTCACCATGGGCACAGAACTTATCTACACCTCCAACCTACTTCACCATGGGCACAGAACTTATCTACACCTCCAACCTACTTCACCATGGGCACAGAACTTATCTACACCTCTATCCTACTTCACCATGGGCACAGAACTTATCTACACCTCCAACCTACTTCACCATGGGCACAGAACTTATCTACACCTCCAACCTACTTCACCATGGGCACAGAACTTATCTACACCTCCAACCTACTTCACCATGGGCACAGAACTTATCTACACCTCCAACCTACTTCACCATGGGCACAGAACTTATCTACACCTCCAACCTACTTCACCATGGGCACAGAACTTATCTACACCTCCAACCTACTTCACCATGGGCACAGAACTTATCTACACCTCCAACCTACTTCACCATGGGCACAGAACTTATCTACACCTCCAACCTACTTCACCATGGGCACAGAACTTATCTACACCTCCAACCTACTTCACCATGGGCACAGAACTTATCTACACCTCCAACCTACTTCACCATGGGCACAGAACTTATCTACACCTCCAACCTACTTCACCATGGGCACAGAACTTATCTACACCTCCAACCTACTTCACCATGGGCACAGAACTTATCTACACCTCCAACCTACTTCACCATGGGCACAGAACTTATCTACACCTCCAACCTACTTCACCATGGGCACAGAACTTATCTACACCTCCAACCTACTTCACCATGGGCACAGAACTTATCTACACCTCCAACCTACTTCACCATGGGCACAGAACTTATCTACACCTCCAACCTACTTCACCATGGGCACAGAACTTATCTACACCTCCAACCTACTTCACCATGGGCACAGAACTTATCTACACCTCCAACCTACTTCACCATGGGCACAGAACTTATCTACACCTCCAACCTACTTCACCATGGGCACAGAACTTATCTACACCTCCAACCTACTTCACCATGGGCACAGAACTTATCTACACCTCCAACCTACTTCACCATGGGCACAGAACTTACCTACACCTCCAACCTACTTCACCATGGGCACAGAACTTATCTACACCTCCAACCTACTTCACCATGGGCACAGAACTTATCTACACCTCCAACCTACTTCACCATGGGCACAGAACTTATCTACACCTCCAACCTACTTCACCATGGGCACAGAACTTATCTGCACCTCTATCCTACTTCACCATGGGCACAGAACTTATCTACACCTCCAACCTACTTCACCATGGGCACAGAACTTATCTACACCTCCAACCTACTTCACCATGGGCACAGAACTTATCTACACCTCCAACCTACTTCACCATGGGCGCAGAACTTATCTACACCTCCATCCTACTTCACCATGGGCACAGAACTTATCTACACCTGTATCCTACTTCACCATGGGCACAGAACTTACCTACACTCCAACCTATTTCACCATGGGCACAGAACTTATCCACACCTCCAACCTACTTCACCATGGGCACAGAACTTATCTACACCTCCAACCTACTTCACCATGGGCACAGAACTTATCTACACCTCCAACCTACTTCACCATGGGCACAGAACTTATCTACACCTCCAACCTACTTCACCATGGGCACAGAACTTATCTACACCTCCAACCTACTTCACCATGGGCACAGAACTTATCTACACCTCCAACCTACTTCACCATGGGCACAGAACTTATCTACACCTCCTATCCTACTTCACCATGGGCACAGAACTTATCTACACCTCCAACCTACTTCACCATGGGCACAGAACTTATCTACACCTCCAACCTACTTCACCATGGGCACAGAACTTATCTACACCTCCAACCTACTTAACCATGGGCACAGAACTTATCAACACCTCTAACCTACTTCACCATGGGCACAGAACTTATCTACACTCCAACCTACTTCACCATGGGCACAGAACTTATCTACACTCCAACCTACTTGACCATGGGCACAGAACTTATCTACACCCTAACCTACTTCACCATGGGCAGAACTACAAACATCACATGAAACACTACACCTCCAACCTACTTCACCATGGGCACAGAACTTATCTACACCTCCAACCTACTTCACCATGGGCACAGAACTTATCTACACCTCCAACCTACTTCACCATGGGCACAGAACTTACCTACTTACATGGGCACAGAACTCCAACCTACTTCACCATGGGCACAGAACTTATCTACACCTCCAACCTACTTCACCATGGGCACAGAACTTATCTACACCTCCAACCTACTTCACCATGGGCACAGAACTTATCTACACCTCCAACCTACTTCACCATGGGCACAGAACTTATCTACACCTCCAACCTACTTCACCATGGGCACAGAACTTATCTACACCTCCAACCTACTTCACCATGGGCACAGAACTTATCTACACCTCCAACCTACTTCACCATGGGCACAGAACTTATCTACACCTCCAACCTACTTCACCATGGGCACAGAACTTATCTACACCTCCAACCTACTTCACCATGGGCACAGAACTTATCTACACCTCCAACCTACTTCACCATGGGCACAGAACTTATCTACACCTCCAACCTACTTCACCATGGGCACAGAACTTATCTACACCTCTATCCTACTTCACCATGGGCACAGAACTTATCTACACCTCCAACCTACTTCACCATGGGCACAGAACTTATCTACACCTCTATCCTACTTCACCATGGGCACAGAACTTATCTACACCTCCAACCTACTTCACCATGGGCACAGAACTTATCTACACCTCCAACCTACTTCACCATGGGCACAGAACTTATCTACACCTCCAACCTACTTCACCATGGGCACAGAACTTATCTACACCTCCAACCTACTTCACCATGGGCACAGAACTTATCTACACCTCTATCCTACTTCACCATGGGCACAGAACTTATCTACACCTCCATCCTACTTCACCATGGGCACAGAACTTATCTACACCTCCAACCTACTTCACCATGGGCACAGAACTTATCTACACCTCCAACCTACTTCACCATGGGCACAGAACTTATCTACACCTCCAACCTACTTCACCATGGGCACAGAACTTATCTCACCTCCAACCTACTTCACCATGGGCACAGAACTTATCTACACCTCCAACCTACTTCACCATGGGCACAGAACTTATCTACACCTCCAACCTACTTCACCATGGGCACAGAACTTATCTACACCTCCAACTCACTTCACCATGGGCACAGAACTTATCTACACCTCCAACCTACTTCACCATGGGCACAGAACTTATCTACACCTCCAACCTACTTCACCATGGGCACAGAACTTATCTACACCTCCAACCTACTTCACCATGGGCACAGAACTTATCTACACCTCCAACCTACTTCACCATGGGCACAGAACTTATCTACTCCTCTATCCTAATTCACCATGGGCAGAGAACTTATCTACACCTCCAACCTAGTTCAGCATGGGGACAAAACTTATCTACACCTCCAACCTACTTCACCATGGGCACAGAACTTATCTACACCTCCAACCTACTTCACCATGGGCACAGAACTTATCTACACCTCCAACCTACTTCACCATGGGCACAGAACTTATCTACACCTCTATCCTACTTCACCATGGGCACAGAACTTATCTACACCTCTATCCTACTTCACCATGGGCACAGAACTTATCTACACCTCCAACCTACTTCACCATGGGCACAGAACTTATCTACACCTCCAACCTACTTCACCATGGGCACAGAACTTATCTACACCTCCAACCTACTTCACCATGGGCACAGAACTTATCTACACCTCCATCCTACTTCACCATGGGCACAGAACTTATCTACACCTCCAACCTACTTCACCATGGGCACAGAACTTATCTACACCTCCAACCTACTTCACCATGGGCACAGAACTTATCTACACCTCCAACCTACTTCACCATGGGCACAGAACTTATCTACACCTCCAACCTACTTCACCATGGGCACAGAACTTATCTACACCTCCAACCTACTTCACCATGGGCACAGAACTTATCTACACCTCCAACCTACTTCACCATGGGCACAGAACTTATCTACACCTCCAACCTACTTCACCATGGGCACAGAACTTATCTACACCTCCAACCTACTTCACCATGGGCACAGAACTTATCTACACCTCCAACCTACTTCACCATGGGCACAGAACTTATCTACACCTCCAACCTACTTCACCATGGGCACAGAACTTATCTACACCTCCAACCTACTTCACCATGGGCACAGAACTTATCTACACCTCCAACCTACTTCACCATGGGCACAGAACTTATCTACACCTCCAACCTACTTCACCATGGGCACAGAACTTATCTACACCTCCAACCTACTTCACCATGGGCACAGAACTTATCTACACCTCCAACCTACTTCACCATGGGCACAGAACTTATCTACACCTCCAACCTACTTCACCATGGGCACAGAACTTATCTACACCTCCAACCTACTTCACCATGGGCACAGAACTTATCTACACCTCCAACCTACTTCACCATGGGCACAGAACTTATCTACACCTCCAACCTACTTCACCATGGGCACAGAACTTATCTACACCTCTATCCTACTTCACCATGGGCACAGAACTTATCTACACCTCTATCCTACTTCACCATGGGCACAGAACTTATCTACACCTCCAACCTACTTCACCATGGGCACAGAACTTATCTACACCTCCAACCTACTTCACCATGGGCACAGAACTTATCTACACCTCCAACCTACTTCACCATGGGCACAGAACTTATCTACACCTCCAACCTACTTCACCATGGGCACAGAACTTATCTACACCTCCAACCTACTTCACCATGGGCACAGAACTTACTCTACACCTCCAACCTACTTCACCATGGGCACAGAACTTATCTACACCTCCAACCTACTTCACCATGGGCACAGAACTTATCTACACCTCCAACCTACTTCACCATGGGCACAGAACTTATCTACACCTCCAACCTACTTCACCATGGGCACAGAACTTATCTACACCTCCAACCTACTTCACCATGGGCACAGAACTTATCTACACCTCCAACCTACTTCACCATGGGCACAGAACTTATCTACACCTCACCTACTTCACCATGGCACAGACATCCTACTTCACCATGGGCACAGAACTTATCTACACTCCAACCTACTTCACCATGGGCACAGAACTTATCTCACTCCAACCTACTTCACCATGGGCACAGAACTTATCTACACCTCCAACCTACTTCACCATGGGCACAGAACTTACATGGCACAGAACTCTACACCTCCAACCTACTTCACCATGGGCACAGAATTATCTACACCTCTATCCTATTTCACCATGGGCACAGAACTTATCTACACCTCTATCCTACTTTACCATGGGCACAGAACTTATCTACACCTCCAACCTACTTCACCATGGGCACAGAACTTATCTACACCTCCAACCTACTTCACCATGGGCACAGAACTTATCTACACCTCCAACCTACTTCACCATGGGCACAGAACTTATCTACACCTCCAACCTACTTCACCATGGGCACAGAACTTATCTACACCTCCAACCTACTTCACCATGGGCACAGAACTTATCTACACCTCCAACCTACTTCACCATGGGCACAGAACTTATCTACACCTCCAACCTACTTCACCATGGGCACAGAACTTATCTACACCTCCAACCTACTTCACCATGGGCACAGAACTTATCTACACCTCTATCCTACTTCACCATGGGCACAGAACTTATCTACACCTCCAACCTACTTCACCATGGGCACAGAACTTATCTACACCTCCAACCTACTTCACCATGGGCACAGAACTTATCTACACTCTATCTACACCTCCAACCTACTTCACCATGGGCACAGAACTTATCTACACCTCCAACCTACTTCACCATGGGCACAGAACTTATCTACACCTCCAACCTACTTCACCATGGGCACAGAACTTATCTACACCTCCAACCTACTTCACCATGGGCACAGAACTTATCTACACCTCCAACCTACTTCACCATGGGCACAGAACTTATCTACACTCCACCTACTTCACCATGGGCACAGAACTTATCTACACTCAACCTACTTCACCATGGGCACAGAACTTATCTACACCTCCAACCTACTTCACCATGGGCACAGAACTTACTCACCATGGGCAAAACTATCTACACCTCCAACCTACTTCACCATGGGCACAGAACTTATCTACACCTCCAACCTACTTCACCATGGGCACAGAACTTATCTGCACCTCTATCCTACTTCACCATGGGCACAGAACTTATCTACACCTCCAACCTACTTCACCATGGGCACAGAACTTATCTACACCTCCAACCTACTTCACCATGGGCACAGAACTTATCTACACCTCCAACCTACTTCACCATGGGCACAGAACTTATCTACACCTCCAACCTACTTCACCATGGGCACAGAACTTATCTACACCTCCAACCTACTTCACCATGGGCACAGAACTTATCTACACCTCCAACCTACTTCACCATGGGCACAGAACTTATCTACACCTCCAACCTACTTCACCATGGGCACAGAACTTATCTACACCTCCAACCTACTTCACCATGGGCACAGAACTTATCTACACCTCCAACCTACTTCACCATGGGCACAGAACTTATCTACACCTCCAACCTACTTCACCATGGGCACAGAACTTATCTACACCTCCAACCTACTTCACCATGGGCACAGAACTTATCTACACCTCCAACCTACTTCACCATGGGCACAGAACTTATCTACACCTCCAACCTACTTCACCATGGGCACAGAACTTATCTACACCTCCAACCTACTTCACCATGGGCACAGAACTTATCTACACCTCCAACCTACTTCACCATGGGCACAGAACTTATCTACACCTCCAACCTACTTCACCATGGGCACAGAACTTATCTACACCTCCAACCTACTTCACCATGGGCACAGAACTTATCTACACCTCCAACCTACTTCACCATGGGCACAGAACTTATCTACACCTCCAACCTACTTCACCATGGGCACAGAACTTATCTACACCTCCAACCTACTTCACCATGGGCACAGAACTTATCTACACCTCCAACCTACTTCACCATGGGCACAGAACTTATCTACACCTCCAACCTACTTCACCATGGGCACAGAACTTATCTACACCTCACCTACTTCACCATGGGCACAGAACTTATCTACACCTCTCCAACCTACTTCACCATGGGCACAGAACTTATCTACACCTCCAACCTACTTCACCATGGGCACAGAACTTATCTACACCTCCAACCTACTTCACCATGGGCACAAACTATCTACACCTCAACCTACTTCACCATGGGCACAGAACTTATCTACACCTCAACCTACTTCACCATGGGCACAGAACTTATCTACACCTCCAACCTACTTCACCATGGGCACAGAACTTATCTACACCTCCAACCTACTTCACCATGGGCACAGAACTTATCTACACCTCCAACCTACTTCACCATGGGCACAGAACTTATCTACACCTCCAACCTACTTCACCATGGGCACAGAACTTATCTACACCTCCAACCTACTTCACCATGGGCACAGAACTTATCTACACCTCCAACCTACTTCACCATGGGCACAGAACTTATCTACACCTCCAACCTACTTCACCATGGGCACAGAACTTATCTACACCTCCAACCTACTTCACCATGGGCACAGAACTTATCTACACCTCCAACCTACTTCACCATGGGCACAGAACTTATCTACACCTCCAACCTACTTCACCATGGGCACAGAACTTATCTACACCTCCAACCTACTTCACCATGGGCACAGAACTTATCTACACCTCCAACCTACTTCACCATGGGCACAGAACTTATCTACACCTCCAACCTACTTCACCATGGGCACAGAACTTATCTACACCTCCAACCTACTTCACCATGGGCACAGAACTTATCTACACCTCCAACCTACTTCACCATGGGCACAGAACTTATCTACACCTCCAACCTACTTCACCATGGGCACAGAACTTATCTACACCTCCAACCTACTTCACCATGGGCACAGAACTTATCTACACCTCTAACCTACTTCACCATGGGCACAGAACTTATCTACACCTCCAACCTACTTCACCATGGGCACAGAACTTATCTACACCTCTATCCTACTTCACCATGGGCACAGAACTTATCTACACCTCCAACCTACTTCACCATGGGCACAGAACTTATCTACACCTCCAACCTACTTCACCATGGGCACAGAACTTATCTACACCTCCAACCTACTTCACCATGGGCACAGAACTTATCTACACCTCCAACCTACTTCACCATGGGCACAGAACTTATCTACACCTCTATCCTACTTCACCATGGGCACAGAACTTATCTACACCTCCATCCTACTTCACCATGGGCACAGAACTTATCTACACCTCCAACCTACTTCACCATGGGCACAGAACTTATCTACACCTCCAACCTACTTCACCATGGGCACAGAACTTATCTACACCTCCAACCTACTTCACCATGGGCACAGAACTTATCTACACCTCCAACCTACTTCACCATGGGCACAGAACTTATCTACACCTCCAACCTACTTCACCATGGGCACAGAACTTATCTACACCTCCAACCTACTTCACCATGGGCACAGAACTTATCTACACCTCCAACCTACTTCACCATGGGCACAGAACTTATCTACACCTCCAACCTACTTCACCATGGGCACAGAACTTATCTACACCTCCAACCTACTTCACCATGGGCACAGAACTTATCTACACCTCCAACCTACTTCACCATGGGCACAGAACTTATCTACACCTCCAACCTACTTACCATGGGCACAGAACTTATCTACACCTCCAACCTACTTCACCATGGGCACAGAACTTATCTACACCTCCAACCTACTTCACCATGGGCACAGAACTTATCTACACCTCTATCCTACTTCACCATGGGCACAGAACTTATCTACACCTCTATCCTACTTCACCATGGGCACAGAACTTATCTACACCTCCAACCTACTTCACCATGGGCACAGAACTTATCTACACCTCCAACCTACTTCACCATGGGCACAGAATTATCTACACCTCTATCCTATTTCACCATGGGCACAGAACTTATCTACACCTCTATCCTACTTTACCATGGGCACAGAACTTATCTACACTCCAACCTACTTCACCATGGGCACAGAACTTATCTACACCTCTATCCTACTTCACCATGGGCACAGAACTTATCTACACCTCCAACCTACTTCACCATGGGCACAGAACTTATCTACACCTCCAACCTACTTCACCATGGGCACAGAACTTATCTACACCTCCAACCTACTTCACCATGGGCACAGAACTTATCTACACCTCCAACCTACTTCACCATGGGCACAGAACTTATCTACACCTCCAACCTACTTCACCATGGGCATCACACTCACCTACTTCACCATGGGCACAGAACTTATCTACACCTCCAACCTACTTCACCATGGGCACAGAACTTATCTACACCTCCAACCTACTTCACCATGGGCACAGAACTTATCTACACCTCCAACCTACTTCACCATGGGCACAGAACTTATCTACACCTCCAACCTACTTCACCATGGGCACAGAACTTATCTACACCTCCAACCTACTTCACCATGGGCACAGAACTTATCTACACCTCCAACCTACTTCACCATGGGCACAGAACTTATCTACACCTCCAACCTACTTCACCATGGGCACAGAACTTATCTACACCTCCAACCTACTTCACCATGGGCACAGAACTTATCTACACCTCCAACCTACTTCACCATGGGCACAGAACTTATCTACACCTCCAACCTACTTCACCATGGGCACAGAACTTATCTACACCTCCAACCTACTTCACCATGGGCACAGAACTATACTACACCTCCAACCTACTTCACCATGGGCACAGAACTTATCTACACCTCCAACCTACTTCACCATGGGCACAGAACTTATCTACACCTCCAACCTACTTCACCATGGGCACAGAACTTATCTACACCTCCAACCTACTTCACCATGGGCACAGAACTTATCTACACCTCCAACCTACTTCACCATGGGCACAGAACTTATCTACACCTCCAACCTACTTCACCATGGGCACAGAACTTATCTACACCTCCAACCTACTTCACCATGGGCACAGAACTTATCTACACCTCCAACCTACTTCACCATGGGCACAGAACTTATCTACACCTCCAACCTACTTCACCATGGGCACAGAACTTATCTACACCTCCAACCTACTTCACCATGGGCACAGAACTTATCTACACCTCCAACCTACTTCACCATGGGCACAGAACTTATCTACACCTCCAACCTACTTCACCATGGGCACAGAACTTATCTACACCTCCAACCTACTTCACCATGGGCACAGAACTTATCTACACCTCCAACCTACTTCACCATGGGCACAGAACTTATCTACACCTCCAACCTACTTCACCATGGGCACAGAACTTATCTACACCTCCAACCTACTTCACCATGGGCACAGAACTTATCTACACCTCCAACCTACTTCACCATGGGCACAGAACTTATCTACACCTCCAACCTACTTCACCATGGGCACAGAACTTATCTACACTTAACCTACTTCACCATGGGCACAGAACCTACACTCCAACCTACTTCACCATGGGCACAGAACTTATCTACACCTCCAACCTACTTCACCATGGGCACAGAACTTATCTACACCTCCAACCTACTTCACCATGGGCACAGAACTTATCTACACCTCCAACCTACTTCACCATGGGCACAGAACTTATCTACACCTCCAACCTACTTCACCATGGGCACAGAACTTATCTACACCTCTATCCTACTTCACCATGGGCACAGAACTTATCTACACCTCCAACCTACTTCACCATGGGCACAGAACTTATCTACACCTCTATCCTACTTCACCATGGGCACAGAACTTATCTACACCTCCAACCTACTTCACCATGGGCACAGAACTTATCTACACCTCCAACCTACTTCACCATGGGCACAGAACTTATCTACACCTCCAACCTACTTCACCATGGGCACAGAACTTATCTACACCTCCAACCTACTTCACCATGGGCACAGAACTTATCTACACCTCTATCCTACTTCACCATGGGCACAGAACTTATCTACACCTCCAACCTACTTCACCATGGGCACAAACTTATCTACACCTCCAACCTACTTCACCATGGGCACAGAACTTATCTACACCTCCAACCTACTTCACCATGGGCACAGAACTTATCTACACCTCCAACCTACTTCACCATGGGCACAGAACTTATCTACACCTCCAACCTACTTCACCATGGGCACAGAACTTATCTACACCTCAACCTACTTCACCATGGGCACAGAACTTATCTACACCTCCAACCTACTTCACCATGGGCACAGAACTTATCTACACCTCCAACCTACTTCACCATGGGCACAGAACTTATCTACACCTCCAACCTACTTCACCATGGGCACAGAACTTATCTACACCTCCAACCTACTTCACCATGGGCACAGAACTTATCTAACCTACTTCACCATGGGCACAGAACTTATCTACACCTCCAACCTACTTCACCATGGGCACAGAACTTATCTACACCTCCAACCTACTTCACCATGGGCACAGAACTTATCTACACCTCCAACCTTCTTCACCATGGGCACAGAACTTATCTACACCTCCAACCTACTTCACCATGGGCACAGAACTTATCTACACCTCTATCCTACTTCACCATGGGCACAGAACTTATCTACACCTCCAACCTACTTCACCATGGGCACAGAACTTATCTACACCTCCAACCTACTTCACCATGGGCACAGAACTTATCTACACCTCCAACCTACTTCACCATGGGCACAGAACTTATCTACACCTCTATCCTACTTCACCATGGGCACAGAACTTATCTACACCTCTATCCTACTTCACCATGGGCACAGAACTTATCTACACCTCCAACCTACTTCACCATGGGCACAGAACTTATCTACACCTCCAACCTACTTCACCATGGGCACAGAACTTATCTACACCTCCAACCTACTTCACCATGGGCACAGAACTTATCTACACCTCCAACCTACTTCACCATGGGCACAGAACTTATCTACACCTCCAACCTACTTCACCATGGGCACAGAACTTATCTACACCTCCAACCTACTTCACCATGGGCACAGAACTTATCTACACCTCCAACCTACTTCACCATGGGCACAGAACTTATCTACACCTCCAACCTACTTCACCATGGGCACAGAACTTATCTACACCTCTATCCTACTTCACCATGGGCACAGAACTTATCTACACCTCCAACCTACTTCACCATGGGCACAGAACTTATCTACACCTCCAACCTACTTCACCATGGGCACAGAACTTATCTACACCTCCAACCTACTTCACCATGGGCACAGAACTTATCTACACCTCCAACCTACTTCACCATGGGCACAGAACTTATCTACACCTCCAACCTACTTCACCATGGGCACAGAACTTATCTACACCTCCAACCTACTTCACCATGGGCACAGAACTTATCTACACCTCCAACCTACTTCACCATGGGCACAGAACTTATCTACACCTCCAACCTACTTCACCATGGGCACAGAACTTATCTACACCTCCAACCTACTTCACCATGGGCACAGAACTTATCTACACCTCCAACCTACTTCACCATGGGCACAGAACTTATCTACACCTCCAACCTACTTCACCATGGGCACAGAACTTATCTACACCTCCAACCTACTTCACCATGGGCACAGAACTTATCTACACCTCCAACCTACTTCACCATGGGCACAGAACTTATCTACACCTCCAACCTACTTCACCATGGGCACAGAACTTATCTACACCTCCAACCTACTTCACCATGGGCACAGAACTTATCTACACCTCCAACCTACTTCACCATGGGCACAGAACTTATCTACACCTCCAACCTACTTCACCATGGGCACAGAACTTATCTACACCTCCAACCTACTTCACCATGGGCACAGAACTTATCTACACCTCCAACCTACTTCACCATGGGCACAGAACTTATCTACACCTCCAACCTACTTCACCATGGGCACAGAACTTATCTACACCTCCAACCTACTTCACCATGGGCACAGAACTTATCTACACCTCCAACCTACTTCACCATGGGCACAGAACTTATCTACACCTCCAACCTACTTCACCATGGGCACAGAACTTATCTACACCTCCAACCTACTTCACCATGGGCACAGAACTTATCTACACCTCCAACCTACTTCACCATGGGCACAGAACTTATCTACACCTCCAACCTACTTCACCATGGGCACAGAACTTATCTACACCTCCAACCTACTTCACCATGGGCACAGAACTTATCTACACCTCCAACCTACTTCACCATGGGCACAGAACTTATCTACACCTCCAACCTACTTCACCATGGGCACAGAACTTATCTACACCTCCAACCTACTTCACCATGGGCACAGAACTTATCTACACCTCCAACCTACTTCACCATGGGCACAGAACTTATCTACACCTCCAACCTACTTCACCATGGGCACAGAACTTATCTACACCTCCAACCTACTTCACCATGGGCACAGAACTTATCTACACCTCCAACCTACTTCACCATGGGCACAGAACTTATCTACACCTCCAACCTACTTCACCATGGGCACAGAACTTATCTACACCTCCAACCTACTTCACCATGGGCACAGAACTTATCTACACCTCTATCCTACTTCACCATGGGCACAGAACTTATCTACACCTCCAACCTACTTCACCATGGGCACAGAACTTATCTACACCTCTATCCTACTTCACCATGGGCACAGAACTTATCTACACCTCCAACCTACTTCACCATGGGCACAAAACTTATCTACACCTCCAACCTACTTCACCATGGGCACAGAACTTATCTGCACCTCCAACCTACTTCCCCATGGGCACAGAACTTATCTACACCTCCAACCTACTTCACCATGGGCACAGAACTTATCTACACCTCTATCCTACTTCACCATGGGCACAGAACTTATCTACACCTCCATCCTACTTCACCATGGGCACAGAACTTATCTACACCTCCAACCTACTTCACCATGGGCACAGAACTTATCTACACCTCCAACCTACTTCACCATGGGCACAGAACTTATCTACACCTCCAACCTACTTCACCATGGGCACAGAACTTATCTACACTCCAACCTACTTCACCATGGGCACAGAACTTATCTACACCTCCAACCTACTTCACCATGGGCACAGAACTTATCTACACCTCCAACCTACTTCACCATGGGCACAGAACTTATACCCTACACTCATCCAACCTACTTCACCATGGGCACAGAACTTATCTACACCTCCAACCTACTTCACCATGGGCACAGAACTTATCTACACCTCCAACCTACTTCACCATGGGCACAGAACTTATCTACACCTCCAACCTACTTCACCATGGGCACAGAACTTATCTACACCTCCATCCTACTTCACCATGGGCACAGAACTTATCTACACCTCTATCCTACTTCACCATGGGCACAGAACTTATCTACACCTCCAACCTACTTCACCATGGGCACAGAACTTATCTACACCTCCAACCTACTTCACCATGGGCACAGAACTTATCTACACCTCCAACCTACTTCACCATGGGCACAGAACTTATCTACACCTCCAACCTACTTCACCATGGGCACAGAACTTATCTACACCTCTATCCTACTTCACCATGGGCACAGAACTTATCTACACCTCTATCCTACTTCACCATGGGCACAGAACTTATCTACACCTCCAACCTACTTCACCATGGGCACAGAACTTATCTACACCTCCAACCTACTTCACCATGGGCACAGAACTTATCTGCACCTCTATCCTACTTCACCATGGGCACAGAACTTATCTACACCTCCAACCTACTTCACCATGGGCACAGAACTTATCTACACCTCCAACCTACTTCACCATGGGCACAGAACTTATCTACACCTCCAACCTACTTCACCATGGGCACAGAACTTATCTACACCTCCAACCTACTTCACCATGGGCACAGAACTTATCTACACCTCCAACCTACTTCACCATGGGCACAGAACTTATCTACACCTCCAACCTACTTCACCATGGGCACAGAACTTATCTACACCTCCAACCTACTTCACCATGGGCACAGAACTTATCTACACCTCCAACCTACTTCACCATGGGCACAGAACTTATCTACACCTCCAACCTACTTCACCATGGGCACAGAACTTATCTACACCTCCAACCTACTTCACCATGGGCACAGAACTTATCTACACCTCCAACCTACTTCACCATGGGCACAGAACTTATCTACACCTCCAACCTACTTCACCATGGGCACAGAACTTATCTACACCTCCAACCTACTTCACCATGGGCACAGAACTTATCTACACCTCCAACCTACTTCACCATGGGCACAGAACTTATCTACACCTCCAACCTACTTCACCATGGGCACAGAACTTATCTACACCTCCAACCTACTTCACCATGGGCACAGAACTTATCTACACCTCCAACCTACTTCACCATGGGCACAGAACTTATCTACACCTCCAACCTACTTCACCATGGGCACAGAACTTATCTACACCTCCAACCTACTTCACCATGGGCACAGAACTTATCTACACCTCCAACCTACTTCACCATGGGCACAGAACTTATCTACACCTCCAACCTACTTCACCATGGGCACAGAACTTATCTACACCTCCAACCTACTTCACCATGGGCACAGAACTTATCTACACCTCCAACCTACTTCACCATGGGCACAGAACTTATCTACATCTCCAACCGACTTCACCATGGGCAGAGAACTTATCTACACCTCCAACCTACTTCACCATGGGCACAGAACTTATCTACACCTCCAACCTACATCACCATGGGCACATAACTTATCTACACCTCCAACCTTCTTCACCATGGGCACAGAACTTATCTACACCTCCATCCTACTTCACCATGGGCACAGAACTTATCTACACCTCTCTCCTACTTCACCATGGGCACAGAAATTATCTACACCTCCTAACCTACTTCACCATGGGCACAGAACGTATCTACACCTCTATCCTACTTCACCATGGGCACAGAACTTATCTACACCTCCAACCTACTTCACCATGGGCACAGAACTTATCTACACCTCCAACCTACTTCACCATGGGCACAGAACTTATCTACACCTCCAACCTACTTCACCATGGGCACAGAACTTATCTACACCTCCAACCTACTTCACCAAGGGCACAGAACTTATCTGCACCTCCAACCTACTTCCCCATGGGCACAGAACTTATCTGCACCTCCGACCTACTTCACCATGGGCACAGAACTTATCTACACCTCCAACCTACTTCACCATGGGCACAGAACTTATCTACACCTCCAACCTACTTCACCATGGGCACAGAACTTATCTACACCTCCAACCTACTTCACCATGGGCACAGAACTTATCTACACCTCCAACCTACTTCACCATGGGCACAGAACTTATCTACACCTCCAACCTACTTCACCATGGGCACAGAACTTATCTACACCTCCAACCTACTTCACCATGGGCACAGAACTTATCTACACCTCCAACCTACTTCACCATGGGCACAGAACTTATCTACACCTCCAACCTACTTCACCATGGGCACAGAACTTATCTACACCTCCAACCTACTTCACCATGGGCACAGAACTTATCTACACCTCCAACCTACTTCACCATGGGCACAGAACTTATCTACACCTCCAACCTACTTCACCATGGGCACAGAACTTATCTACACCTCCAACCTACTTCACCATGGGCACAGAACTTATCTACACCTCCAACCTACTTCACCATGGGCACAGAACTTATCTACACCTCCAACCTACTTCACCATGGGCACAGAACTTATCTACACCTCCAACCTACTTCACCATGGGCACAGAACTTATCTACACCTCCAACCTACTTCACCATGGGCACAGAACTTATCTACACCTCCAACCTACTTCACCATGGGCACAGAACTTATCTACACCTCCAACCTACTTCACCATGGGCACAGAACTTATCTACACCTCCAACCTACTTCACCATGGGCACAGAACTTATCTACACCTCCAACCTACTTCACCATGGGCACAGAACTTATCTACACCTCCAACCTACTTCACCATGGGCACAGAACTTATCTACACCTCCAACCTACTTCACCATGGGCACAGAACTTATCTACACCTCCAACCTACTTCACCATGGGCACAGAACTTATCTACACCTCCAACCTACTTCACCATGGGCACAGAACTTATCTACACCTCCAACCTACTTCACCATGGGCACAGAACTTATCTACACCTCCAACCTACTTCACCATGGGCACAGAACTTATCTACACCTCCAACCTACTTCACCATGGGCACAGAACTTATCTACACCTCCAACCTACTTCACCATGGGCACAGAACTTATCTACACCTCCAACCTACTTCACCATGGGCACAGAACTTATCTACACCTCCAACCTACTTCACCATGGGCACAGAACTTATCTACACCTCCAACCTACTTCACCATGGGCACAGAACTTATCTACACCTCCAACCTACTTCACCATGGGCACAGAACTTATCTACACCTCCAACCTACTTCACCATGGGCACAGAACTTATCTACACCTCCAACCTACTTCACCATGGGCACAGAACTTATCTACACCTCCAACCTACTTCACCATGGGCACAGAACTTATCTACACCTCCAACCTACTTCACCATGGGCACAGAACTTATCTACACCTCCAACCTACTTCACCATGGGCACAGAACTTATCTACACCTCCAACCTACTTCACCATGGGCACAGAACTTATCTACACCTCCAACCTACTTCACCATGGGCACAGAACTTATCTACACCTCCAACCTACTTCACCATGGGCACAGAACTTATCTACACCTCCAACCTACTTCACCATGGGCACAGAACTTATCTACACCTCCAACCTACTTCACCATGGGCACAGAACTTATCTACACCTCCAACCTACTTCACCATGGGCACAGAACTTATCTACACCTCCAACCTACTTCACCATGGGCACAGAACTTATCTACACCTCCAACCTACTTCACCATGGGCACAGAACTTATCTACACCTCCAACCTACTTCACCATGGGCACAGAACTTATCTACACCTCCAACCTACTTCACCATGGGCACAGAACTTATCTACACCTCCAACCTACTTCACCATGGGCACAGAACTTATCTACACCTCCAACCTACTTCACCATGGGCACAGAACTTATCTACACCTCCAACCTACTTCACCATGGGCACAGAACTTATCTACACCTCCAACCTACTTCACCATGGGCACAGAACTTATCTACACCTCCAACCTACTTCACCATGGGCACAGAACTTATCTACACCTCCAACCTACTTCACCATGGGCACAGAACTTATCTACACCTCCAACCTACTTCACCATGGGCACAGAACTTATCTACACCTCCAACCTACTTCACCATGGGCACAGAACTTATCTACACCTCCAACCTACTTCACCATGGGCACAGAACTTATCTACACCTCCAACCTACTTCACCATGGGCACAGAACTTATCTACACCTCCAACCTACTTCACCATGGGCACAGAACTTATCTACACCTCCAACCTACTTCACCATGGGCACAGAACTTATCTACACCTCCAACCTACTTCACCATGGGCACAGAACTTATCTACACCTCCAACCTACTTCACCATGGGCACAGAACTTATCTACACCTCCAACCTACTTCACCATGGGCACAGAACTTATCTACACCTCCAACCTACTTCACCATGGGCACAGAACTTATCTACACCTCCAACCTACTTCACCATGGGCACAGAACTTATCTACACCTCCAACCTACTTCACCATGGGCACAGAACTTATCTACACCTCCAACCTACTTCACCATGGGCACAGAACTTATCTACACCTCCAACCTACTTCACCATGGGCACAGAACTTATCTACACCTCCAACCTACTTCACCATGGGCACAGAACTTATCTACACCTCCAACCTACTTCACCATGGGCACAGAACTTATCTACACCTCCAACCTACTTCACCATGGGCACAGAACTTATCTACACCTCCAACCTACTTCACCATGGGCACAGAACTTATCTACACCTCCAACCTACTTCACCATGGGCACAGAACTTATCTACACCTCCAACCTACTTCACCATGGGCACAGAACTTATCTACACCTCCAACCTACTTCACCATGGGCACAGAACTTATCTACACCTCCAACCTACTTCACCATGGGCACAGAACTTATCTACACCTCCAACCTACTTCACCATGGGCACAGAACTTATCTACACCTCCAACCTACTTCACCATGGGCACAGAACTTATCTACACCTCCAACCTACTTCACCATGGGCACAGAACTTATCTACACCTCCAACCTACTTCACCATGGGCACAGAACTTATCTACACCTCCAACCTACTTCACCATGGGCACAGAACTTATCTACACCTCCAACCTACTTCACCATGGGCACAGAACTTATCTACACCTCCAACCTACTTCACCATGGGCACAGAACTTATCTACACCTCCAACCTACTTCACCATGGGCACAGAACTTATCTACACCTCCAACCTACTTCACCATGGGCACAGAACTTATCTACACCTCCAACCTACTTCACCATGGGCACAGAACTTATCTACACCTCCAACCTACTTCACCATGGGCACAGAACTTATCTACACCTCCAACCTACTTCACCATGGGCACAGAACTTATCTACACCTCCAACCTACTTCACCATGGGCACAGAACTTATCTACACCTCCAACCTACTTCACCATGGGCACAGAACTTATCTACACCTCCAACCTACTTCACCATGGGCACAGAACTTATCTACACTCCAACCTACTTCACCATGGGCACAGAACTTATCTACACCTCCAACCTACTTCACCATGGGCACAGAACTTATCTACACCTCCAACCTACTTCACCATGGGCACAGAACTTATCTACACCTCCAACCTACTTCACCATGGGCACAGAACTTATCTACACCTCCAACCTACTTCACCATGGGCACAGAACTTATCTACACCTCCAACCTACTTCACCATGGGCACAGAACTTATCTACACCTCCAACCTACTTCACCATGGGCACAGAACTTATCTACACCTCCAACCTACTTCACCATGGGCACAGAACTTATCTACACCTCCAACCTACTTCACCATGGGCACAGAACTTATCTACACCTCCAACCTACTTCACCATGGGCACAGAACTTATCTACACCTCCAACCTACTTCACCATGGGCACAGAACTTATCTACACCTCCAACCTACTTCACCATGGGCACAGAACTTATCTACACCTCCAACCTACTTCACCATGGGCACAGAACTTATCTACACCTCCAACCTACTTCACCATGGGCACAGAACTTATCTACACCTCCAACCTACTTCACCATGGGCACAGAACTTATCTACACCTCCAACCTACTTCACCATGGGCACAGAACTTATCTACACCTCCAACCTACTTCACCATGGGCACAGAACTTATCTACACCTCCAACCTACTTCACCATGGGCACAGAACTTATCTACACCTCCAACCTACTTCACCATGGGCACAGAACTTATCTACACCTCCAACCTACTTCACCATGGGCACAGAACTTATCTACACCTCCAACCTACTTCACCATGGGCACAGAACTTATCTACACCTCCAACCTACTTCACCATGGGCACAGAACTTATCTACACTCCAACCTACTTCACCATGGGCACAGAACTTATCTACACCTCCAACCTACTTCACCATGGGCACAGAACTTATCTACACCTCCAACCTACTTCACCATGGGCACAGAACTTATCTACACCTCCAACCTACTTCACCATGGGCACAGAACTTATCTACACCTCCATCCTACTTCACCATGGGCACAGAACTTATCTACACCTCCAACCTACTTCACCATGGGCACAGAACTTATCTACACCTCCAACCTACTTCACCATGGGCACAGAACTTATCTACACCTCCAACCTACTTCACCATGGGCACAGAACTTATCTACACCTCCAACCTACTTCACCATGGGCACAGAACTTATCTACACCTCCAACCTACTTCACCATGGGCACAGAACTTATCTACACCTCCAACCTACTTCACCATGGGCACAGAACTTATCTACACCTCCAACCTACTTCACCATGGGCACAGAACTTATCTACACCTCCAACCTACTTCACCATGGGCACAGAACTTATCTACACCTCCAACCTACTTCACCATGGGCACAGAACTTATCTACACCTCCAACCTACTTCACCATGGGCACAGAACTTATCTACACCTCCAACCTACTTCACCATGGGCACAGAACTTATCTACACCTCCAACCTACTTCACCATGGGCACAGAACTTATCTACACCTCCAACCTACTTCACCATGGGCACAGAACTTATCTACACCTCCAACCTACTTCACCATGGGCACAGAACTTATCTACACTCCAACCTACTTCACCATGGGCACAGAACTTATCTACACCTCCAACCTACTTCACCATGGGCACAGAACTTATCTACACCTCCAACCTACTTCACCATGGGCACAGAACTTATCTACACCTCCAACCTACTTCACCATGGGCACAGAACTTATCTACACCTCCATCCTACTTCACCATGGGCACAGAACTTATCTACACCTCCAACCTACTTCACCATGGGCACAGAACTTATCTACACCTCCAACCTACTTCACCATGGGCACAGAACTTATCTACACCTCCATCCTACTTCACCATGGGCACAGAACTTATCTACACCTCCAACCTACTTCACCATGGGCACAGAACTTATCTACACCTCCAACCTACTTCACCATGGGCACAGAACTTATCTACACCTCCAACCTACTTCACCATGGGCACAGAACTTATCTACACCTCCAACCTACTTCACCATGGGCACAGAACTTATCTACACCTCCAACCTACTTCACCATGGGCACAGAACTTATCTACACCTCCATCCTACTTCACCATGGGCACAGAACTTATCTACACCTCCAACCTACTTCACCATGGGCACAGAACTTATCTACACCTCCAACCTACTTCACCATGGGCACAGAACTTATCTACACCTCTATCCTACTTCACCATGGGCACAGAACTTATCTACACTCCAACCTACTTCACCATGGGCACAGAACTTATCTACACCTCCAACCTACTTCACCATGGGCACAGAACTTATCTACACCTCCAACCTACTTCACCATGGGCACAGAACTTATCTACACCTCCAACCTACTTCACCATGGGCACAGAACTTATCTACACCTCCATCCTACTTCACCATGGGCACAGAACTTATCTACACCTCTATCCTACTTCACCATGGGCACAGAACTTATCTACACCTCCAACCTACTTCACCATGGGCACAGAACTTATCTGCACCTCCAACCTACTTCACCATGGGCACAGAACTTATCTACACCTCCAACCTACTTCACCATGGGCACAGAACTTATCTACACCTCCAACCTACTTCACCATGGGCACAGAACTTATCTACACTCCAACCTACTTCACCATGGGCACAGAACTTATCTACACCTTCAACCGACTTCACCATGGGCAGAGAACTTATCTACACCTCCAACCTACTTCACCATGGGCACATAACTTATCTACACCTCCAACCTACTTCACCATGGGCACAGAACTTATCTACACCTCCATCCTACTTCACCATGGGCACAGAACTTATCTACACCTCTCCCCTACTTCACCATGGGCACAGAACTTATCTACACCTCCAACCTACTTCACCATGGGCACAGAACTTATCTACACCTCTATCCTACTTCACCATGGGCACAGAACTTATCTACACCTCCAACCTACTTCACCATGGGCACAGAACTTATCTACACCTCCAACCTACTTCACCATGGGCACAGAACTTATCTACACCTCCAACCTACTTCACCATGGGCACAGAACTTATCTACACCTCCAACCTACTTCACCATGGGCACAGAACTTATCTACACCTCTATCCTACTTCACCATGGGCACAGAACTTATCTACACCTCTATCCTACTTCACCATGGGCACAGAACTTATCTACACCTCCAACCTACTTCACCATGGGCACAGACCTGATCTACACCTCCAACCTACTTCACCATGGGCACAGATCTTACGTACACCTCTATCCTACGGCACCATGGGCACAGAACTTATCAACAACTCCATCCTACTTCAACATGGGCACAGAACTTATCTACACCTCCAACCTATTTCACCATGGACACAGAACTTATCTGCACTCCAACCTACATCACCATGGGCACATAACTTATCTACACCTCCAACCTTCTTCAGCATGGGCACAGAACTTATCTACACCTCCATCCTACTTCACCATGGGCACAGAACTTATCTACACCTCTATCCTACTTCACCATGGGCACTGAAGTTTTCTAAACCTCCAACCTACTTCACCATGGGCACAGAACTTATCTACACCTCCAACCTACTTCACCATGGGCACAGAACTTATCTACACTCCAACCTAGTTCACCATGGGCACAGAACTTATCTACACCTCTAACCTACTTCACCATGGGCACAGAACTTATCTACACCTCCAACCTACTTCACCATGGGCACAGAACTTACCTACACCTCCAACCTACTTCACCATGGGCACAGAACTTATCTACACCTCCAACCTACTTCACCATGGGCACAGAACTTATCTACACCTCCAACCTACTTCACCATGGGCACAGAACTTATCTACACTCCAACCTACTTCACCATGGGCACAGAACTTATCTACACCTCCAACCTACTTCACCATGGGCACAGAACTTATCTACACCTCCAACCTACTTCACCATGGGCACAGAACTTATCTACACCTCCAACCTACTTCACCATGGGCACAGAACTTACCTACACCTCCAACCTACTTCACCATGGGCACAGAACTTATCTACACCTCCAACCTACTTCACCATGGGCACAGAACTTATCTACACCTCCAACCTACTTCACCATGGGCACAGAACTTATCTACACTCCAACCTACTTCACTATGGGCACAGAACTTACCTACACCTCCAACCTACTTCACCATGGGCACAGCACTTATCTACATCTCCAATCTACTTCACCATGGGCACAGAACTTATCTACACCTCCAACCTACTTCACCATGGGCACAGAACTTATCTACACCTCCAACCTACATCACCATGGGCACATAACTTATCTACACCTCCAACCTTCTTCACCATGGACACAGAACTTATCTACACCTCCATCCTACTTCACCATGGGCACAGAACTTATCTACACCTCTCTCCTACTTCACCATGGGCACAGAAATTATCTACACCTCCTAACCTACTTCACCATGGGCACAGAACGTATCTACACCTCTATCCTACTTCACCATGGGCACAGAACTTATCTGCACTCCAACCTACTTCACCATGGGCACAGAACTTATCAACACCTCCAACCTACTTCACCATGGGCACAGAACTTATCTACACCTCCAACCTATTTCACCATGGGCACAGAACTTATCTACACCTCCAATCTACTTCGCCATGGGCACAGAACTTATTTACACCTCTATCCTACTTCACCATCGGCACAGAACTTATCTACACCTCTATCCTACTTCACCATGGGCACAGAACTTATCTACACCTCCAACCTACTTCACCATGGGCACAGAACTTATCTACATCTCCAACCTACTTCACCATGGACACAGAACTTATCTACACCTCCAACCTACTTCACCATGGGCACAGAACTTATCTACATCTCCAACCTACTTCACCATGGGCACAGAACTTATCTACACTCCAACCTACTTCACCATGGGCACAGAACTTATCTGCACCTTCAACCGACTTCACCATGGGCAGAGAACTTATCTACACCTCCAACCTACATCACCATGGGCACATAACTTATCTACACCTCTATCCTATTTCACCATGGGCACAGAACTTATCTACACCTCCATCCTACTTCACCATGGGCACAGAACTTATCTACACCTCTCCCCTACTTCACCATGGGCACAGAAATTATCTATACCTCCAACCTACTTCACCATGGGCACAGAACGTATCTACACCTCTATCCTACTTCACCATGGGTACAGAACTTATCTGCACTCCAACCTACTTCACCATGGGCACAGAACTTATCAACACCTCCAACCTACTTCACCATGGGCACAGAACTTATCTACACCTCCAACCTATTTCACCATGGGCACAGAACTTATCTACACCTCCAATCTACTTCGCCATGGGCACAGAACTTATCTACACCTCTATCCTACTTCACCATGGGCACAGAACTTATCTACACCTCTATCCTACTTCACCATGGGCACAGAACTTATCTACACCTCCAACCTACTTCACCATGGGCACAGAACTGATCTACACCTCCAACCTACTTCACCATGGGCACAGAAAATATCTACACCTCTAACCTACTTCACCATGGGCACAGAACTTATCTACACTCCAACCTACTTCACCATGGGCACAGAACTTATCTACACCTCCAACCTATTTCACCATGGACACAGAACTTATCTGCACTCCAACCTACATCACCATGGGCACATAACTTATCTACACCTCCAACCTTCTTCAGCATGGGCACAGAACTTATCTACACCTCCATCCTACTTCACCATGGGCACAGAACTTATCTACACCTCTATCCTACTTCACCATGGGCACTGAAGTTATCTACACCTCCACCCTACTTCACCAGAACACAGAACTTATCTACACCTCCAACCTACTTCACCATGGGCACAGAACTTATCTACACCTCCAACCTACTTCACCATGGGCACAGAACGTATCTACACCTCTATCCTACATCACCATGGGCACAGAACTTATCTACACCTCCAACCTACTTCACCATGGGCACAGAACTTATCCGCAACTCCAACCTACTTCACCATGGGCACAGAACTTATCTACACCTCCAACCTACTTCACCATGGGCACAGAACTTATCTACACCTCCAACCTACTTCACCATGGGCACAGAACTTATCTACACCTCCAACCTACTTTACCATGCGCACAGAACTTATCTACACCTCCAGCCTACTTCACCATGGGCACAGAACTTATCTACACTCCAACCTACTTCACCATGGGCACAGAACTTATCTACACCTCTAACCTTCTTCACCATGGGCACAGAACTTATCTACACTCCAACCTACTTCACCATGGGCACAGAACTTATCTACACTCCAACCTACTTCACCATGGGCACAGAACTTATCTACACCTCTATCCTACTTCACCATGGGCACAGAACTTATCTACACCTCCAACCTACTTCACTATGGGCACAGAACTTATCTACACCTCCAACCTACTTTACCATGGGTACAGAACTTATCTACACCTCCAAGCTACTTCACCATGGGCACAGAACTTATCTACACTCCAACCTGCTTCACCATGGGCACAGAACTTACCTACACCTCCAACCAACTTCACCATGGGCACAGAACTTATCTACACCTCCAACCTACTTCACCATGGGCACAGAACCTATCTATACTCCAACCTACTTCACCATGGGCACAGAACTTATCTACACCTCCAACCTACTTTACCATGGGCACAGAACTTATCTACACCTTCAACTGACTTCACCATGGGCACAGAACTTATCTACACCTCCAACCTACTTCACCATGGGCACAGAACTTATCTACACCTCCAACCTACTTCACCATGGGCACAGAACTTATCTACACCTCTATCCTACTTCACCATGGGCACAGAACTTATCTACACCTCCAACCTACTTCACCATGGGCACAGAACTTATCTACACCTCCAACCTACTTCACCATGGGCACAGAACTTATCTACACCTCTATCCTATTTCACCATGGGCACAGAACTTATCTACACCTCTATCCTACTTCACCATGGGCACAGAACTTATCTACACCTCCAACCTACTTCACCATGGGCACAGAACTTATCTACACCTCTATCCTACTTCACCATGGGCACAGAACTTATCTACACCTCCAACCTACTTCACCATGGGCACAGAACTTATCTACACCTCCAACCTACTTCACCATGGGCACAGAACTTATCTACACCTCCAACCTACTTCCCATGGGCACAGAACTTATCTACACCTCCAACCTACTTCACCATGGGCACAGAACTTATCTACACCTCCAACCTACTTCACCATGGGCACAGAACTTATCTACACCTCCAACCTACTTCACCATGGGCACAGAACTTATCTACACCTCTATCCTACTTCACCATGGGCACAGAACTTATCTACACCTCTCACCTACTTCACCATGGGCACAGAACTTATCTACACCTCCAACCTACTTCACCATGGGCACAGAACTTATCTACACCTCTATCCTACTTCACCATGGGCACAGAACTTATCTACACCTCCAACCTACTTCACCATGGGCACAGAACTTATCTACACCTCCAACCTACTTCACCATGGGCACAGAACTTATCTACACCTCCAACCTACTTCACCATGGGCACAGAACTTATCTACACCTCCAACCTACTTCACCATGGGCACAGAACTTATCTACACCTCTATCCTACTTCACCATGGGCACAGAACTTATCTACACCTCTATCCTACTTCACCATGGGCACAGAACTTATCTACACCTCCAACCTACTTCACCATGGGCACAGAACTTATCTACACCTCCAACCTACTTCACCATGGGCACAGAACTTATCTACACCTCCAACCTACTTCACCATGGGCACAGAACTTATCTACACCTCCAACCTACTTCACCATGGGCACAGAACTTATCTACACCTCCAACCTATTTCACCATGGGCACAGAACTTATCTGCACTCCAACCTACTTCACCATGGGCACAGAACTTATCTACACCTCCAACCTACTTCACCATGGGCACAGAACTTATCTACACCTCCAACCTACTTCACCATGGGCACAGAACTTATCTACACCTCCAACCTACTTCACCATGGGCACAGAACTTATCTACACCTCCAACCTACTTCACCATGGGCACAGAACTTATCTACACCTCTATCCTACTTCACCATGGGCACAGAACTTATCTACACCTCCAACCTACTTCACCATGGGCACAGAACTTATCTACACCTCCAACCTACTTCACCATGGGCACAGATCTTATGTACACCTCTATACACCACTCCAACCTACGGCACCATGGGCACAGAACTTATCAACAACTCCATCCTACTTCACCATGGGCAGAGAACTTATCTGCACCTCCAACCTATTTCACCATGGACACAGAACTTATCTGCACCTCTATCATACTTCACCATGGGAACAGAACTTATCTACACCTCCAATCTACTTCACCATGGGCACAGAACTTATCTACACTCCAACCTACTTCACCATGGGCACAGAACTTATCTACTCCTCTATCCTAATTCACCATGGGCAGAGAACTTATCTACACCTCCAACCTACTTCACCATGGGCACAGAACTTATCTACACCTCCAACCTACTTCACCATGGGCACAGAACTTATCTACACCTCCAACCTACTTCACCATGGGCACAGAACTTATCTACACCTCTATCCTACTTCACCATGGGCACAGAACTTATCTACACCTCCAACCTACTTCACCATGGGCACAGAACTTATCTACACCTCCAACCTACTTCACCATGGGCACAGAACTTATCTACACCTCTATCCTACTTCACCATGGGCACAGAACTTATCTACACCTCCAACCTACTTCACCATGGGCACAGAACTTATCTACACCTCCAACCTACTTCACCATGGGCACAGAACTTATCTACACCTCCAACCTACTTCACCATGGGCACAGAACTTATCTACACCTCCAACCTACTTCACCATGGGCACAGAACTTATCTACACCTCCAACCTACTTCACCATGGGCACAGAACTTATCTACACCTCTAACCTACTTCACCATGGGCACAGAACTTATCTACACTCCAACCTACTTCACCATGGGCACAGAACTTATCTACACCTCCAACCTACTTCACCATGGGCACAGAACTTATCTACACCTCTATCCTACTTCACCATGGGCACAGAACTTATCTACACTCCAACCTACTTCACCATGGGCACAGAACTTATCTACACCTCCAACCTACTTTACCATGGGTACAGAACTTATCTACACCTCCAACCTACTTCACCATGGGCACAGAACTTATCTACACTCCAACCTACTTCACCATGGGCACAGAACTTACCTACACCTCCAACCAACTTCACCATGGGCACAGAACTTATCTACACCTCCAACCTACTTCACCATGGGCACAGAACTTATCTACACTCCAACCTACTTCACCATGGGCACAGAACTTATCTACACCTCCAACCTACTTCACCATGGGCACAGAACTTATCTACACCTCCAACCTACTTCACCATGGGCACAGAACTTATCTACACCTCCAACCTACTTCACCATGGGCACAGAATTATCTACACCTCTATCCTACTTCACCATGGGCACAGAACTTATCTACACCTCTATCCTACTTCACCATGGGCACAGAACTTATCTACACCTCCAACCTACTTCACCATGGGCACAGAACTTATCTACACCTCCATCCTACTTCACCATGGGCACAGAACTTATCTACACCTCCAACCTACTTCACCATGGGCACAGAACTTATCTACACCTCCAACCTACTTCACCATGGGCACAGAACTTATCTACACCTCCAACCTACTTCACCATGGGCACAGAACTTATCTACACCTCCAACCTACTTCACCATGGGCACAGAACTTATCTACACCTCCAACCTACTTCACCATGGGCACAGAACTTATCTACACCTCCAACCTACTTCACCATGGGCACAGAACTTATCTACACCTCTATCCTACTTCACCATGGGCACAGAACTTATCTACACCTCCAACCTACTTCACCATGGGCACAGAACTTATCTACACCTCCAATCTACTTCATCATGGGCACAGAACCTATCTACACTCCAACCTACTTCACCATGGGCACAGAACTTATCTACACCTCCAACCTACTTCACCATGGGCACAGAACTTATCTACACCTCCAACCTACTTCACCATGGGCACAGAACTTATCTACACCTCCAACCTACTTCACCATGGGCACAGAACTTATCTACACCTCCAACCTACTTCACCATGGGCACAGAACTTATCCACACCTCCAACCTACTTCACCATGGGCACAGAACTTATCTACACCTCCAACCTACTTCACCATGGGCACAGAACTTATCTACACCTCCAACCTACTTCACGATGGGCACAGAACTTATCTGTACCCCAACCTACTTCACTATGGGCACAGAACTTATCTACACCTCCAACCTACTTCACTATGGGCACAGAACTTATCTACACCTCCAACCTACTTCACCATGGGCACAGAACTTATCTACACCTCCAATCTACTTCATCATGGGCACAGAACCTATCTACACTCCAACCTACTTCACCATGGGCACAGAACTTATCTACACCTCCAACCTACTTCACCATGGGCACAGAACTTATCTACACCTCCAACCTACTTCACCATGGGCACAGAACTTATCTACACCTCCAACCTACTTCACCATGGGCACAGAACTTATCTACACCTCCAACCTACTTCACCATGGGCACAGAACTTATCCACACCTCCAACCTACTTCACCATGGGCACAGAACTTATCTACACCTCCAACCTACTTCACCATGGGCACAGAACTTATCTACACCTCCAACCTACTTCACGATGGGCACAGAACTTATCTGTACCCCAACCTACTTCACTCTGGGCACAGAACTTATCTACACCTCCAACCTACTTCACTATGGGCACAGAACTTATCTACACCTCCAACCTACTTCACCATGGGCACAGAACTTATCTACACCTCCAACCTACTTCCCATGGGCACAGAACTTATCTACACCTCCAACCTACTTCACCATGGGCACAGAACTTATCTACACCTCCTACCTACTTCACCATGGGCACAGAACTTATCTACACCTCCAACCTACTTCACCATGGGCACAGAACTTATCTACACCTCTATCCTACTTCACCATGGGCACAGAACTTATCTACACTCCAACCTACTTCACCATGGGCACAGAACTTATCTACACCTCCAATCTACTTCATCATGGGCACAGAACCTATCTACACTCCAACCTACTTCACCATGGGCACAGAACTTATCTACACCTCCAACCTACTTCACCATGGGCACAGAACTTATCTACACCTCCAACCTACTTCACCATGGGCACAGAACTTATCTACACCTCCAACCTACTTCACCATGGGCACAGAACTTATCTACACCTCCAACCTACTTCACCATGGGCACAGAACTTATCCACACCTCCAACCTACTTCACCATGGGCACAGAACCTATCTACACCTCCAACCTACTTCACCATGGGCACAGAACTTATCTACACCTCCAACCTACTTCACGATGGGCACAGAACTTATCTGTACCCCAACCTACTTCACTATGGGCACAGAACTTATCTACACCTCCAACCTACTTCACCATGGGCACAGAACTTATCTACACCTCTATCGTACTTCAGCATGGGCACAGAACTTATCTACACTCCAACCTACTTCACCATGGGCACAGAACTTATCTACACCTCCAACCTACTTCACCATGGGCACAGAACTTATCTACACCTCTATCCTACTTCACCATGGGCACAGAACTTATCTACACTCCAACCTACTTCACCATGGGCACAGAACTTATCTGCACCTCCAACCTACTTCACCATGGGCACAGAACTTATCTACACCTCCAACCTACTTGAACATGGGCACAGAACTTATCTACACCTCTATCCTACTTTACCATGGGCACAGAACTTAGCTACACCTCTATCGTACTTCAGCATGGGCACAGAACTTATCTACACTCCAACCTACTTCACCATGGGCACAGAACTTATCTGCACCTCCAACCTACTTGAACATGGGCACAGAACTTATCTACACCTCTATCCTACTTCACCATGGGCACAGAACTTACCTACACCTGCAACCTACTTAAGTGTGGTCTGAGCGCCCTCTGCTCCTTCCTTAAAGAATGGCATAGCTGGCTTCCTTCCATTAACACACTCACTTGGCTGAACTTGTTCTCACATTAAACTACTTTTCCTTCAAATCTACTCCTTTTCTCTGGGTCAAAAATATCGGGAGTTCTCATGGCTAGAAGCTACATTTATCTCTTTGTGGTACAGTTCTTGTTTCAATCCTTCTTCGAATTATTTTTAATGCACTAATAACTGTAGTGGTGCTGCTCCTTGCACACATACAGCATTCAGAAATTTTACTATTTTCACTGCTGATTTCCTTTCCGCCACCATTTTCCCCAAGATCCATGCCTGATTCTTGCATTTCTTTTGGATTTCACTGCCTCCACCTCTGCGTGATCATTATCCATTGTAAGCCCAGAGCCCCAAAATACTTCCTTCCACCCAGCCACATGCAAGGCCTCCATTGCACCCGTCTTTCTTGTAGCTTCGTTTCCTCCCCACCATAAGTGATGGAGCCCTTCACCACCCCTCTGCTTATTCCATCACCTCTTCTCTCATTTTTCCTCCTGGCCATTGCAAGGATAGAATTCCCCTGATCCTCACCTTCTACTCCAACAGCAACTTTCACAATTTCTGTCCACCAATAAGATCTCACCTCCAGACACGTTTTCCCATCCTCTTCTCTTTCAACATTACCAAGACACCTTTCCCTTTGTGACTTGCTGCTCTGCTCTTCTATCTCCACTAAATGCTTCCTTTTGTGGACAATATAAATGTAAATGGAGGGGCAAGCAATGTTGAGGAAGCAGGACGTCTGTAGAAGGATGTCGATATATTGGGAGAATGGGCAACAAAGTGGCAGATCCAATACAGTGTAAGGAAGTGTACGGTCATGCACTTTGATAGAAGGATTAAAGGTGTAGACTATTTTCTAAATAGGGAGCAGATTCAGAAATTGGAGGAGCAAAGGGACTTGGGAGTCCTAGTGCAGGATTCCCTAAAAGTTAACTTGCAGGTTGAGTCAGTAGCAAACGCAATGTTAGCATTTATTTCATGAGGACTAGAATATAAAAGCAAGGATGTAGTGCTGAGGCTTTATAAGGCATTGGTCAGACCATACTTGGAGAATTGTGAGCAGTTTTGGACCTGTTACCTAAGAAAGAATGTGCTGACACTGGAGAGGGCCCGAAGGAGGTTCACGAGAATGATTCCATGATTGAAGGGGTTGATGTATGAAGAGCCTTTGATGGCTCAGGGCCTGTACTTGCTGGAGTTTAAAAGAATGAGGGAGTATCTTATCGAAACCTATCAAAATATTGAAAGACCTAGATTGAGTGGAAGTTGAGAAAATGTTTCCAATAGTGGTGGAGTTTTGGACCAGAAGGTACAGTTTCAGAATAAAGACATCCCTTTAGAACAGAGATGAGGAGCAACTTCTTAAGCTAGAGGGTGGTGAATCGGTGAAATTCATTGCCACAGATGGCTGTGGATGCCAAGTCATTGGGTATATTTAAAGCAAAGGTTGATATGTTCTTGATTAGTAAAGGTGTCAAAGGTTACTGGGAGGAAGGCAGGAGACTGGGATAATAAATCAGCTCAGGTGGAATGGTGGAGCAAACTCAATGTGCCAAATGGCTTAATTATGTTCCCATATCTTGTGGTCTTATAGTCTTATCACGCTTTTCCAGGAGATGCAATACCTGTTCCTGTAGCATTTTTTTCACCATCTGGGATCCGCAAAGTTTCCATTTTGGTGAAACAGTGATTGACTTGTATATCTTTTGCATTCAGTGCACATGATGTGGTCTTCTCTACACTGGAGGAACTAAGTGCTTCTGTTTGTGTGACTGCTTTGTGGCCAGCAATCTGTAGCCTTCTTGATGACTCTGAGATCCCAAATGCCGCATTTTAGTTGCCCATCCTTTTCTCATTCTGACCTACCTGCCATGACCTTCCGCACAGCACCTCTAGGACATGTGACAGCCTTTTGGGACTTGATACTGAAATCAACATTTTCAAAAAATTACTTTGTTTAGATCAGAACTGGCTAGTTTTGCCATAATATTTAATAGTAACTATATTTCTCCCTCTATCAACACTGCTTGTCTTGCAGGGCATACCCTTTTTGTCTCAGAATGATGTAATTGCTCCACCCTGCATCTCACAGATTTTACATGTTCCCTCAGTTGTTTCTTTTCTCTTTAATTTTTCTAGTTAGTCTCTCCACCAAAGACCGTTGAAACAGCTGAATCACCCCAGAATCCTGGCCTCACTTGAAGAGAGATACAGTATTTCTTTTGTCCCATTGATCATTCCCAACCGCACTTAACTCAAAATTAACTTGTTGTTTTTTCACTTTCTCAGTACAGATGATCTTTGCTCTGAAACAATAACCATTTTTCTTTCCACAAAGGAAGTCTCATGATGCAGGAAGATTTGCTTCTTCAAGACCATTTAAAGCTCCATCAAGTGGTGGAAATGTGTAACTGCAGAAAAGAAAGAGAATGGTCACTGGAAATGTTTGAAATACAATCAATTCAAGATTAAAGTTTGTTTAATATCATCTCCAGTACACAAGTGTAAAAGAGAATTAAATAATTGTTAATCCATATCTGATGCAATACAAAAACACAATAAGATAAAGAATACTATAAATCTATCTATAAATACATAAAATAGCTTATAAGATAAACCCATGAAATGATGCTAGGCACATGAGTGTGTATACACAAGATGAGTGGCAGGAAATGATAAAGTAATGGTGGTGGTGGGTGGGGGTAATATGTGTATTATACATATTACATAATTAATAACTATTACTTTACAATTAGTTTGTTGTATGACATTCAGCTATAGCACATCTATTTATATGATATACAGGTCCACAATCCCTAATCTGAAATTCTTGGGGCCAGTTGCATTTTGGAATTCAGAATTTTTTGGATTTCAGAAAATTGATAATTATATTGATAATTAACCTCTCTCAGTGCGGGTGGACTTTAGAACCCGGGGGAGCTCCGGGCCTATACACATCCACCCGTATACAGGTTTCCCCCACCATCCGAAGGTAGAGCGTTCCTATGAAACGGTTCGTAAGTCAGAATGTCGTAAAGCGAAGAAGCAATTACCATTAATTTATATGGGAAAAATTTGTGAGCGTTCGCAGACCCAAAAATAGCCTACCAAATCATGCCAAATAACACATAAAACCTAAAATAACAGTAACATATAGTAAAAGTAGGAATGATATTATGAATACACAGCCTATATAAAGTAGAAATACTTTTCCACAATCATTGCCTGCACTGTTGTCTGTAGCGAAAATCTCATGTAAGCGCTCTCGGCAGAAACACGGCGCAAGCGCTCTCCAGTAACCTTTAAGCTATGAAGCTGCCAAATCATACCAAATAACACGTAAAAATGTATGTACAGTGTAGTTTCACTTACCGGAATTGGGACAGCGCCGAGCACACTGATGATGGTGTGTTAGGCTGAGTCGTCGGAGGTTGGGATGGTGCAGTGGCTCCCACCCTCCGGGCAGCGAACCGATATTGATCCACGAAGAATGCAGCGGTAGCCGAGAGGCACCCAGCACATCTTTAAGAAAAAAGCTGAAACAAACAAGCTAATTAATTAGGTGCCGCCCGGCACGTAAATGTCAGCCCAGATCAGAGGCGATTACCGATTGCGTCGCCTCTGATCTGGGCTGACATTTACATGCTGGGTGGCACCTAATTAATTAGCTTGTTTGTTTCAGCTTTTTTCTTAAAGATGTGCTGGGTGCCTCCCAGCTACCGTTGCATTCTTCGCGGATCGGTATCTGTCCGCGGCCCGGGGGTTGGGGTGGTGGGACACTGGGGTGTCATTTCGTCGTCTGTTTCCATCAGGGCAGGCAGGTCATCTTCTTCTATGTCTGCCTACCTCGATGCCGAAGGTCGAGGTTCGTTGTCTGTTGTGGCTGATGTGGAAGGCTTGCTTGACTGCTTAGCCTCGCGCATTTTTAGATCATACAGTTCTTTGTAAGCACTCAAACCATCTTGCAAATATGCACTAAACCAACGTACCCTTTCAAAATTAAAGTCGTACTTTATCATTGCAGCGAAAATCTCACGCAGTTGCTTTACGTTCAGTTCCTAGTCGACTTCACTGTCGGTCTGTTCGCTACTGCATTCGGTTTTGATTGTTATCCTTTCCTCTTCCAATTGCATCAGCTCTTCATCTATCAATTCTTGGTCATGGGATGCCAAAACCTCTTCAACATCATCTTCGTCAACTTCCACAAGCCAAACTCACTTTGTCCTTACTTCATTCACCATGATTGAAACGCTTAACTATGTCTAGTTTTACGCTAAGCGTAACACCCTTACGAGCTCTTTCAGGCTTTTCCAATACCTTAGAACTCATCTTGCAAACGGCTGCTCACAGGCACATGTTTAAGCAATGCCGGCGAGAATGCAGTTCCAAATCCAGGGGAGGAGCGGCTGCTCGGGGTGCGCGCTGCCTTTTATCACGCGCTGCCTTTTTTTGTAACAGTGAAAACATCTTCTGTTAGCGAAAACGGGTAACTAATGTAGGTCTTTTGTCACAGTGATGTTTCGTAAAGCGAACGTTCGAAAAGTGGGGGACACCTGTACTTTAAATCATCTCTAGATTACTTATGTGTTGGCTTGTGGCCAAGTGGTTAAGGCATTCGTCTCGTGACCTGAAGGTCGCTAGTTTGAGCCTTGGCAGAGGCAGACTGTTATGACCTTGAACAAGACACTTAACCACACATTGCTCTGCGACGACACCAGTGCCAAGCTGTATGGGTCCTAATGCCCTTCCCTTGGATGACATCAGTGGCGTGTAGAGGGAAGACATGCAGCATGGGCAACTGCCGGTCTTCCGTACAACCTTGCCCAGGCCTGCGCCCTGGAAACCTTCCAAGGTGCAAATCCATGGTCTCACGAGACTAATGGATGGCTATAGATTACTTATAATACCTAATATAATGTAAGTGCTATGTAAACAGTTGTTATACTGTATTGATTAGGGAATAATGACAAGAAAAAACGTCTGTACAAGCTCCAACAAGTGCTGGAGAGAGAACTTCCGGGTTTTCCCGATCCATGCTCTTTTACAAGTACTATTACAGTTTATTTATAGAGTAATATACTGATAAATGAAATAGTGGGATAATTATAGACCATAAATACACTAGTACATTTTATTTCCAACAAAAACATTCAATAAAACATAAAAATATACAGCTTCAAATGAACCAAATCAAACACATGGTAAATGACTTATTGGAATAAATGTAGAACGTAAATATTCTAGAACATATACAGGTTCAAACTAAGCTAAATACGTATAGGTACCTCTAGTTAAGTTGCATTACATCTGACAAACAAAGCTAAATACTCTACGTTCACTTCTTCATTGTCTAATCCACTCAATCAACACACGGTCAAGATCTTCATTTTTTGCCCTATGCAGTTTTTTCCTATTTTTCATTAGTTTATGGTCATCACTGCCACTATTAGACTTCAGTAACTTGTCTTTCTGTTTCTTTAAATCATATACAGTGGTAGTTCCGACACCACATTCTTCAGTAAGACGCCGCACAGACACACCACAATCAAGCTTCTGCAATAACTCCACTTTCTGCGTTATCGATAATGATAGATGCTTCCTTCTCTTTTTCTCATTGTTACCCATAGGGGTATCTGCAGCTCTTTTTGACATTTTCACAGTGAAATTAAACACAAAGTCAACGGTGAACACAAAATATCAGCGAACAGCAAATGCACATGTAGTCAGTATGACTGCTGAACCACAACTGATGTCTGGCGGCCTCTACTAGTGCTGCCACGTCACACCTGAGTGATGTCAGCTGTTGGCGCACCAAACAAGCCTTGTTACAACACGCTCCATACTCCATGAAAATAACTTCAGTTTTCGGAACTTTTCCGATTTCAGAATTTCGGATAAGGGATTGTGGACCTACAGTGACAACTTGAAAAGTCAGAAACCTTGTATGATCTCAGGAATGTGCAATTTGTATTGAAATCGCAGACCTCTGAGCAAAAATTCAAACCAAGCCCACTATTTTGAGAAAGGGTGAAACTCTTCAGCACCTCACTGCATCGCATAAGGAGTCATCCCAAGCTCCAAACTTTTTGTGACTTTAAACAAGTCTCCTTTTATTGCTGTCTATTATTTGGTGTCCTGGAACTATCTCTGAAATCCTCAGAAGCATGGTAATTTTCCTAAAATTGTAAAAAACTTCTGGTCAAAGTAAGTCCCTGATTGTCCTTGTCATACCTGACCCATAGCACCTTATTACACAGAATCCTTACTATCTACAGAGATCTTCCCACTCACAATGGGTTTTATCTCATCATGCTCTGGCTGACACAGAACATTTTGAGTTTCACCATTAGTCTTCGAGTAAATATTTTATCAAAAACTTTACCATAACTCTGCTGCATCTAAATTATAATTGGGCATTAGTTTCACTAAATATTCTGTCTATATTTCTTCCTATCTTGGTAAAGCAGCCAGCATAATCGAAGTCCCTATCCACCCCAGATATTCTCTGTTCTCTTTCCACACCACCCCCCGCCCCCACTGGACAGAAGATACAAAAGCCTGGAAGTATATACCACCAGGGCCAAAGACAGTTTCTATCCTGCTCTTATAACAAGTTTTGAGGAGATTTGATGTCACCAAAGACGCCTGCAAATTTCGAGAGCTCTGCAGTGGAGAGCATTCTGACTGGTTGCATCACAGCCTGGTATGGGGGCTCCAATGCACAGGAGGCTGTGGGGGTTTGTAGACTCAGTCAGCTCCAGCATGGCCCAACACCCCTCACTACTGACCTGGTGTCTTGAGAAGGTGGCACCATCACAAAGCACCCTCACCATCCGGGATATGCCCTCTTCCCATGACCTCCATCAAGGATGAAATACAGGAGCCCACACTCAGTGATCTAGGAACAGCCTCTTCCCTCTGCCATCAGATTTATGAATAGTCCATGAATCTGGAACATTGCCTAGTCATTCCTTTAGTTGCACTATTTATTTATGCTATAATATTATATAATATGTCTCTGCCACAAAACAATAAATTTCATGTCATTTAAGACAATAATAATAACTTGATTCTGATTCTGACCTATTGAATGAATTTATTTAAATCTTACATCCATCCCACAACGTGAGGGAGTAAACATTTTGCGTTATGACTCCATTGTAATGTACAGGCATGTGAATTTATAAGTTTAATGGATTGTAGAGAAAAGCTGTCCCATACTCTGTTGGTCCTGGGTTTACCAGACAGAAGCAGCTGAAACAGTTTATGGTTGGGGTGACTGGTGTCACTAATTATCCTCCAGGCCTTCTTTGAGCTCCTGCTGCTGTAAATGTTTTCAATGGAGGGAAGTCCATGTCCACTGATGTGCCGGGCTGTCCGTACCACTCTCTGCAGTGGCCAGCAATCAAGGTTGGTGCAGTTCCCATACCAGGCAGTGATACAGCCAGCCAGGATGCTCTCAGTGATGCCCCGTAGAAGGTCTTGAGGACTTGGGGGCTCATGTCGAAATTCTTCAGTCGCCTGAGGCGGAAGAGATGCTGCTGTGCTTTTTTTGCCACACAGAATGGTCCTCTAGTATGAGATATAGATTCCTGACCTCATAGTCTACATTATTATGATCTTGCACTCTGAGCTTTATTCTGCACTTAATATTGTTTTACCAATGCACTGTTGTAATGATTGATCTGTATGAATTGTATGCAAGCTAAGCTTTTCATTGTACATGTGACAATAAACCAATTTACCAATTTTTTAAGTTCTTCTATCACAAAAAGGATTAATATGCAAGTAAAAATGCGCTAACTTATCTTTGGACATATGTGCTCTATGAACAACTTTAAATTGAATTAGGGAATGTTTAGCACAAATAGAGGAAGTATTAACTAATTGTAAAATCTGCCCCCAATCATCCACAGAAATGGTAAGCCCCAATTCCTGTTCCCAATCTACCCTAATCTTATCAAATGGAGCTTTCCTAAGTTTCATAATAATATTATAAATCATAGCCGATGCACCTTTCTGACATGGATTAAGGTTAATTATCGAATCTAAAATATATGTAGGAGGAAGCATTGGAAAGGAAGAAAGTATAGTACTTAGGAAATTTCTAACTTGTAAATATCTAAAAAAATGTATTCTTGATAAATTATATTTATTAGATAGTTGTTCAAAAGACATAAGGGAACCATCTAAAAATAAATCCAAAAACCGTAAAATACCCTTAGTCTTCCAAGTTTGAAAAGCGCGATCTGTAAAAGAGGGAGGAAAAAATATGTTACCTAAAATAGGAATCGCTAACCCGAATTGATTAAGATCAAAAAATTTTCTGAATTGAAACCAATTTTGTGATCCTTTTTGTGATAGATGTTCGGGGCAGATAGCCTCTTTAACTCATATGTTTTAGTCTTGCCCTACTTTGGAAACTTTTTGGAGAGACATTTTTAATATTATTTCTAAGGTCTTAAATATAGATATCTCTCCTCACCCTATTACTGCTATCTTTGGACTACCTAAAATTTCTAGTAATCTTTCCCCTTCAGCCCGTAGAATGATTGCATTTCTTACTTTAATGGCGAAAAGATGTATTTTACAACATTGGAAAGAGCTTAATGCTCCAACTACCTTTTTTTGGTTCTCTCAGACGATATTATGTTTGAATCTGGAGAAAATTAGAAGTAACCTTTATGATTCTTCATTTAAATTTGAACAGATTTGGGGATCTTTTATTCAATATTTTCACTTAATGTAATATATACCCTTCTTGTTTTTTTTCACTGTTTTTAATGGAGGTCGGGATTGAGGACGTGATTTTAAGTTTAACTCTGTTTGGTTTCAAGTTAGCCCATTGCTTTGCTTTGCTTTTAGTTTGTTGCACGGTGGGTTTTTTTTGGGGTTTTTTTTTCTTTTTTTCTATTGATATATATATAAAATTTAGTATACTATTATGTTATCTTGGTTTCTTATGTTTAAATTACATTGTTTGTAGTATTTTTTTTGGTATTGATACCTTCTGTAATTTTATTATATTTTAACATTGTATTAATGTTTATATGGCTTACCTTTTGGTATACTTATTCAATAAAAAGATTTAAAAAGAAAGAATTTTTTAAGTTCTGATATCATACAAGCAAACCAGGGGTGGTTTTTAATGAATGAGATTGTAAGCTGCAGTTTTAATGTGACTCCTACATCTGATGAATAAGCAGAACACAAGGTTAAAAGGATTATTTCGGCTATTAGTAAAAAAAAATTGGTTACAAATTTGATTAGCTCTTTTTTAAAGATTTGCATCAGCATTGAGACTGTTTTAAAACAATTATGTCCCTAAAATTATACAGATTTATCACAATGATTCTTGTCACAGTTGGATGCTATGACTCTCTCTGCAATCTTACCCCTTGAAGGATAGGATTTTACAAAATTATTTGCAGCATTTCAATAACAGTTCAAGCTTTATGCCTCTTATAAAAAAAACTAAGCCCACACTAGGTACTACTCAGACAGTGTAACATTGGCTGAGAGATTCAGCATCGTCATTAAGCCTGCTTGCCAATCGTTCACAGCAGTGGATAAAAGTACTGACTTCACATTCTTACAATATTGAAACATATGCTTTCCATTTGCAAAGTTGCATTTCTCAGTAGGTCATCTGTCAAACTGTCAGGTGGTATTATCTGCTTCTACTGCAAGATCCAATATAAACGAATGTTAGAAGTATCTAATATAGTCACTGCCAGAACTTCCAATTGGCACATTTTTCATTTTATTGTCTCTGTACCTGGCAATAACAAAAACAAGTTTGTGTCATCCAGCACTGAAGTTATTTCCTGAAATCTCTTAGCATAAGATAAACAGCATTTGACTTCATACACATGATGTAATTCAATATGAATGCATCTGGGGCATATAAATTCACAGGTCACAACTTAGCTCAACAAAACATGGGCAGTTCTGATAATGGATCTTTGACCTGTTACCTTTTCACAAATACTACCTGACCCTGCTGAATGTTGCCAGCATTTTCAGTCTTTATTTTAGATTTGCATTTTTTTTCTTTTGATTTTCAAATTAAGAGCAGTTGCAATTTCCCATAATTTGGAGTTACACATTTACAGTTCTGGATGGTTGGTTTATCTCCTCTGTAAACTTGTTGGTAACATCAAGGTAACACAGCAGAATCCCACCTCATTTCTGAGTAATGGTGAGGCCACAATGCAGTCTTCAAATCTTAGCATTAAATTAACAGCCCTTCAACAACACAGCTGAAGGTTTATGCTGAGACCACTGGGTGGTGGTATTTGCCATTAGCACTATCTCCTGACCAGTAACTCCAAGAATAGGATTCATTACCTTTGACCTGTAATTTAGGCTGTGAGTTTGATATTATCAGTATGCAAGAAGACAAGAACAGTACTTTATCATCTTCTGTCACCCTTTGGTTCAGCAATAGTATCTCCCTATAACCCAACAAACAGCATACAACTAAAATCTTCAAAGATTTAAAGAAATGTGACAGAAAAAGGTGACTGATCACCACAATACAAGTTACCACATTAGAAATAAAGTGGCTAAAAGTAGTTTTCAGAGAGTTAAAGACAGTCACTTTTCCATTCTGACCTAAAACCATAGAATCATATAGAACAGTTGTGCCATGAGTTTTAAATCTCACAACAATGGCTGCAGCATATAAATTTAGTTATCTAAATTGGTGGCCTTGAAATGGCTGGACTCTCATTCAAGTGATCCGGTGATGTTCTTAAGGGGAGAAAATTTGCTCTCCTGCCCCTGTCTGTACTGGTTTACATAAGATAGGAGGTCCAAGTTCAAGTTCAAATTTATCGTCATTTCAACTGTCTACATGTATACTGCCAAGGTGCACAGTACAGTGCATATAATTCACACACAACTCATAAAGTAATGTAACCACAAATAATATTATACTGTAGTGTAACGGTTAGTGCAACACCATTAGAGCTGGGGGTGGGGTGTTAGAGTTCGAAGTTCAATTCTGACGCCATCTGTAAGAAGCTTGTACATTCTTCATGTGAGCAATGGATTTTCTCCAGGTGCTCCGGTTTCCTCCCACATTCCAAAGATGTACCGGTTAGTAGGTTAATTGGTCATTGTAAGTTGTCCTGTGATTAGCCTAGTGTTAAATAGGTGGGTGTGGCTCATCATGCCATAAGGGTCTGTTCCATGCTGTATCTCTAAATAAATTTTAAAAAGTTAATTAACAACTAATAAGGTGCATTTACAAGTTAAAAGGTAAACAGTATATTGCTACTGGCTCTTCATACATGGGAAGACCAGGATGGCTGCAGGGAAGAGCTGGGAGCTGTCAAGAAATTCAGCAGTCTCACAGTCTGGAGGCGGGGGTGATGAAGCTATTTCCCATCCTATCAGTCCTTAACCTAATGCTGCACTAACTCCTACCTGACTCAAAGAGATTGTTGGATAGATGGGAGGGATCACTGACAATGCCAAGGGCCCTGTATATCCAGCAATTTTGGTAAGTATCTTGGATGGTGGAAGAGATACTCTCAACAGATCTCACAATCCTTTGTAGGGTTTTGTAGTCAGATGTTTTCAAATTCCTGCACAGACAGTGATGCAGCTGGTCAAGACGTTCTGTAAAAATTGTTTAGAATGGGAGTAGGGGCGGAAAGTCTCACTCAAATCAGTCTCCTCAGGAAGTGGTGATACTGCTGTGTTTTCTCGACTAAAGAGGTGAGATCATCTGTTATGTGCACTCCCAGAAACACAGCACAACACAGATCCACAGCAACATACACAAAATGCAGGAGGAATTCAGTAGGCTAGGCAGCATCTATGGAAGGAAATAAACAGTTGACATTTTGTGCTGAGATGCTTCAGGACTGGAAAGGAAGGGGGCAGAAGCCAGAGTAAGAAATGGTGGGGGGGGGGTGGGAAAGGAGTACAAGCTGACAGGTGATATTTGAAACCAGGTGAGGGGGAAAATGGGTGCGTAGGCAGAGGGGGGATGAAGTAAGAAGCTGGAAGTAGTAGGTGGAAGAGGTAAAGGGCTGAAGAAGTAGAAATTGAAGAGGAGAGGACAATAGGACCATGGAAAAAAAAGGAAATTGGAGGGGAACTCGAGGGAGGTGAAAGGTAATGAAGAGAATAAAGGAAGCCACACTGGGGAAGGAAAGAAATTGGGGGGGGGCACGTGGAGAAAGTACCGGAAGGAATATGAGGTGTTGCTCCTCCTACCTGAATTTGGCCTCATTGTGATAGTGCAGGAAGTCATGATTCCAGTATCTGTAGAATTCCAGCAGACGATTCCAGTAACTGCAAAATCTCGTGTCTAAGATCCACAGCAACATGGCTTACTGCTAACAGCTCTCTAAGATATTACAGCAAGCCAATCATTTCAAGAAAAACTTAGAATGGAGATCACATGATAACTTTGCCAAAAGCACCCACATCTCATAAATGAGTGAAGAGAAACACAGCTCTGGTCAAATGAGTCAGACCTTGCCATTCTTCAGAGTTAGAAAGATAAGGCAAAACAACATCCACTTTACTGCCTGGAAAAGGTTATCAAATGGAAGGATGACTCTTAACATTCAAAAGCATTACAGTTTCTCAGTCCCTCGCAAGCAACAGCTCTTGAAAATCACTATTAATCAGTCCTGATGCAGGGTTTTGATCCAAAACGTTGACAATTAATTTCCCCCTGCAGATGCCGTTTGACCTGCTGAGTCCACCAGCAGATTGTTTGGTGCTCCAAATTCCTCAATCTGCAGTTCCTTGAGTCAAACAATGAGGACTGTAGGTACAAGAGGACTTAAGCTTGCCCAATGCTGATGTGAGAGTCTCACTTCCCTTCTCCTGCATCACTATCTGCAAGTCACACGACATGTTGTCTAACGCTCTATAGATGGTCCCTACTTGCCTCTAAGACATTGAAAAATCTTTGCCTCGTACAGCCTACTGCATTACAAAGTCCATTAATCAGCCTCAGATGCAACTTCCAGTCACATCCACGTGTTGTGCAAAATTAACGTACATTAATTTTTCACTCCTTATCCTCATTTTTAGAGCTTAATAAGCAGGCAGACATATCACTGCCTTGTGTTATTTCTGTATGGTCATTAAAGTAAAATTTTTAAAAATCAACATTTACTTACAGCATATTTGAATTTCTTGGTAAAGTTCTCCATTGCTTTTGAAATTTCATGTTTTAGGTGTCAAGTTTAGGAAAGATTGCTGCCCATTCATTTGCATATTTTTATAAACTCATGCTGAGGTCAGAGATTATGTTTGTTCTGTTCAAAGTAGGTTTGTAGGGCTGAAGTCCAGAAAATCCTTTCTCATCCAAACAGTGACCAATGCATAAAATGGACTTCTGGATAGAACAGTGGAGGCAAAAAGCCATAGATAGAACTATCAGATGTTTCAATGAGGTCTTTCCTCATCCATATTTATCTACTAATCTCGCAGTAGGACAATTCACAGCAAGATGGGTTCTTGACCTTTGCAGTTGTGCTCAGGTCAGACACCTCCTTTCTGTGACATTACGTTGACCTCTCTCTGCTATCTCCTCCCACACATCTTTAAACTGTACAAAGCCTTATTAGCTCACTAATAAGTAGCCCAGCATTATTAGAAGAGGCACATTCTGATTGGCTTATTGTTGTGCGTACTTTCTACTGCCTTTCATCTTGCAAAAGTGCTAAGATTCACAATCTTCCAACAACATGGGGAAGAATCACCAGAAAATAGTTACAAAGTGCTTAAAACTTTTTAATATAAAGAAATAATTTCAAACTTACAAAGCATGGATGAAGATAAACAACTTCTACATTAATGAATTTCCTTTAGCTCTTTAAATAAAGCACAGAAACTATCTGTAATCATGCCTAGAATGAAAAAAATCACCCTCTCATCCCATGTATTTACAAAATGTAGTGTAATTTCACATTGTTGTAAAACTAAAATGTCAGATAAAAATAACACTGGACATATAATGAAAAGCAAACTGCATATTATAAGCCAGCTTGAAACAGCTACAGCTCTCTGTTTACTGGTTTAAGACTAATCCTGTGATATATAATGTAAAGCATTGATTTCTTTAAAAGTGATTTTGCTATATTTTTATGTTTATATATAAATACCATTATTATAATAACTAATACATTTCACTACATATTAAAATAGGAGGGCAATGAGGATAACGCATCTGAAAAGGTTTTCCACAAACCTAGATAAAATATGAAGTTAATGATAGCAAAACCCATGCCTCCTTTCTCTCTTTACCAATTTATGGCTCAAAATCCCAAAAATACAATACCCCAAAAAATATGAAAGGAAAATGATGTCAAAGAAGATAAAGTCAATACCTGACTGAAGGATGGAACAACCTTGAACAACCATATGTTTTTTTTCCCATTCTTATTTCTTACATTTTAAGTTTTAAAATTTTTGACCTGTATCGTTGGCTTTCTTCAATTTGGCTGTCTCTTACTTTCTTGATTGTTCTGCACGCCTTTTAACATAGGCCTGAAAATGCCAATTCCACTAAATGCTAATATTCCTCTGAGTACTGGTTCTACTTTCTCACCTTAATTTTCCTTCCTGAGCTCCATATTTCTTGAAACATTACTGTCTGTTAATTTGTTTCCCTCAGTCTTGAAAATACAGTTTACAAAGAACCTATAATTTTCCAGGTAGGGATTTCTAGATATTTGGAATCCTCTGAGTGAAAAAAAGTTAGGACCATATAAACTGAGATGGTGGCCCATATTTCTTGTTTTCATACACATGATATAGGAGTACTTGGTACAGTCAGCACTTAAGATCTTCTGAGCAAGGCCGCCATATTGTGTCACCCAACACTCAATGATAAATTTTTGGCTCATGAATAGGAGTAAAATTCATCAAAGTAAAATCCTTTCATTGTCCACTGATGCTCAATACAACAGCTCCTAAGGAAAGTTGTCCATTCATGCAATTTCTTGTCCATCTCCAGGACACCTTAAAGCATTTTACAGCCAATGAAGAAGTTTGGAGCATAGGCACTGCTGTAATAAATACAGCAGTCAATTAACAAACATTTATGGAGAAAACAAGCTTGTAATAATGAACTGATCATTTGTTTTGTGGTGTTAATTCCAGAATAAATATTGCCTGAGAAAGAAGGGATTACTCCTCTGCTCCTCTTCAAAGTAGATCCAAAATAGATAACTGATGGTCACGTGACCACAAATCAAATCAGAATCTGGAAACAGATATTTAGTGATGGACATAGTTTGTAAATTTGATCAATTGCATGTTTTATATCTATAGTGAAAATACCTACTATTCAAGTTGTGTAAGGTTATTTATAGAGATCCAAGTTGTGGAAAGTATGCTGCCACAATTATGGCAAGATTGCACAATACTGTGACCTTGTTTCTAGTTTTATCTTGAATTCTGAGTTGTAAACTGTGAATGATTAAATATGTAGCAATGTGCTTACTCAAGAGAGCTTAGAAGTTGCTATGGTAACACATATAATACCTCATGATACCCAGTGCTGAGGTACAGATTTTGCCGTGAAATGACCTTGCATTTGTTAAATTCCAGTCAAGCACAACAATATGGGACCAATCTCATACACCTGATGACAGGTTGACCCTGGGTGGAACTCAACATGAAAAAAAATTTAGGTTGTGAAAGACTTTTTCATATCATAGAACTTCACCTTCAATTAAACTCTTGATTACATTTTGATGCATGAGAGTGGCATCAGCAATAAACACTGAGACTGCTGGAGGAAGTAAAAAACAGCCCATTCTCAAGATTTAGGGAATTATATATTAATTATGTTCATCCTGAAAACAAATAAAGAAAACATATAGTTAGTCACTTCCCGTACTTCCCAAATATCCGGATTGAAGAGGTAACAAAACCCTGTCAGCACAGCAATCTCACTGACCCTCCGGATAAAAAAAATGTCAGTTAATGGAATGACCAACTTCAATTCTATCTAGTGACATAAAGCTGAAAAATTTCCCCACAGCACAGAGTTAAATAACAATTGGCATTAATATATCCAAATAAATTCACATTATAAAAATTAAGTTGCCATGAATATATCTCCCTTGAGCAAATTCCAAAATAACTTCTACTCCCAGATTTGTATCAGAGCAAAGCTGGAATTACTTTGTTTGGAAACTGCTGTGGCAACTATTAAACTGGGAAATTATCTGCTCTGTAACTAGAAGTTACAAGAGATAAATTCTAATGTAACCTTTCTAGGAATTTCACAGGATTTATGATTGCTCTTTAGGAATCTACTTAACTGCAAAAGACCCAATATAATACAGTCATAAGAAATTATGGCTTAGAATTTGTCATAAAACAGATAATGCCAGAATAACTTGGTAGTTCAGACAGCGTCCATTTTAGTTTGTGTAAAGGGATTAGAATTTGTCCTGGAACTAAGACATTGAACAAAAAAGATTCTTCTATTTTCTTAGTAGATGTACTGGGTGGAATAGAAATGTTTTAAATGGGATTAAGCTTGTCCCATATTCAATTTCCATTTTTTTGGTGAATTAAATGGTATTGCTTATCACTAGAATGCATTAGTGCCCTGAGCTGTAAAGAAAAATTGAAATCTCAACCTTTAATTATAATCCACTTTAGCATTCCAGTTAACATTCTGGTATAATTAATATATAAATATGGAATATGCATAAGTACCTGTTAATACTTGGTTTATCATGTCAGCATTACTTACATAAGGCAGGCAAACTTCAGGCAGGTTGGGTAGTTGTATTAATGGAAGTTTCAGGTGAAGGGGTGTGGGTGGGTGTTAACAGGAGATTATATGAAAGCAGTAAATGGGTGTGATCTCTTATATCACTTCCTGCACTTACCAAAACTGCTTCCGGGTTTTACAAAGGGAACTCAGTTTCCCTGGGATAATTAAAATACAAAAAAAAACTGAAGAAGAGAATCTGAGATGTGGATTCCAAATATACTGAGGAGGAACAGAAAATAAAATTGGGAAGGTCCTGATAGCGGATGGAAATAGAGTGTGGAGGGAGGGAGGTATGGGTGTACAGTGGTGGCAAATGAAGCTGGAATGATCGTGAAGGAATAGGCAGGTTCCTTCAGTTGGCTTGATGATTGATAGGGCTGAGAGGAAATACTCTTCGCTCTTCTGGTGTAAAGGCATTGACCTGATGGATTTTGTGTTTCTCAAAGTCCTGAAAACAGATTTGCCACTCGCCCCTCATTCAGCTTACATTAAATGTTAATGTAAGTTTGAGATAGGGTGGTTTCTTGTTTCAGATTAGTTGGAATTTTAATGTCCGATCTGTCACTAACCCATTCACTCTGATGAATTAAGATTCAGAGTTTGGCCTAGGGATGGAGCAGTGTTTTATTTGCAATATGCAGAGGAGGAGGTGATGCAGTGTATGACGACAGCAGGAAAGATGGCACTGTATGCTTTGTTATGGCATTCATACCAGCTATTGTTAGACAGATTTATGTTTCAGTATAACTTAATGGAACTGTGTACGTTGCAAAAATTACATTTTAATGGTTTTAGTTTGAAAAATTGTAGGATAGATCCAAGTTCCCTTAGAAACTTGACTGGAGATATATGCAGGACTTCAATTTGAAAAATGTTCAGTCTATCCATTCTCTATATACTCTTTACCCCATAGTGTAATACAGGGATATCAAGATAATACAAAATCTATTTGCAGGTTCTGTAAGTTGGGATAAGTAGATGTTATGGACATAAAAGATAGTATGAGTTGAGGAAGGTACTATTCATTTTGTCAATAGCAATTATGCGATATTGGTTCAACCTAATCTTAAAGCCCAGACACAGGGTTTAGCAAATTTAAATTATTACTATATGTACACTTTCAAGTATGACAGCATGTAGCAGCGGTCCCCAGCCACTGGGCCGCGGACCGGTACCGGGCTGCAAAGCATGTGCTACCGGGCCGCGAGGAAACAATATGATTTGGCGATATGAGTCAGCTGCACCTTTCCTCACTCCCTATCACGTCCTATTGAGCTTGAACGCATGCGAGGTCATTACGCACGCGTCATCCATGTCAGCGCGGGAAGATCAACTCCTCGAGCTTGCAAATGACGGCGGGCTGAAAAGTATGTTTGACATAACATCTCTGCCGGCATTCTGGATCAAAGTCAAGGCTGAATATCCTGAGATAGTCACGAAAGCACTGAAAACGTTGCTTCCATTTCCAACATCATATTGCTGCGAAGTGAGCTTTTCTGCAATGAATGCAACAAAAACTAAATCGTGGAATAGACCGAACATAAGGAACCCCTTCGAGTATCGCTGTCTCCCTTCACCCCTCGATAGGACCGTCTTGTTGCAGGAAAACAAGCCCAGGGCTCCCACTGATTCAGCGATATTGGTGTGTTGCAATGATTTTATATGTTCATACGGGGAAAATATGTGCTGTGTGTTTAATATCCGAACATTACTTAAAATGTTATGATGCTATTGACTTACTTATATAACCATATAACAATTACAGCACAGAAACAGGCCATCTCTGCCCTTCTAGTCCGTGCCGAACGCTACTATCATCTAGTCCCACCGACCTGCACTCAGACCATAACCCTCCATTCCTTTCCTGTCCATATACCTATCTAATTTTTCTTTAAATGATAATATCGAACCTGATTCTGTTACTTCTACTGGAAGTTCGTTCAACACTTACTTCAAGCTCCCCTGTCCTCCCCTGATAATTGACTCATCACTATATTCATGCGAGGAAAATATGCACTGTGTGTTTAATATTAAATTCGTTAGATAAACCCTTTTAGAAACAAAATTGAGCGTATTAGCCACTTATCACCTATACTATATTCTGGTCGTGATTAACAACCCCCCCCCCCACAGAATCGCCAAAAACGATTTGCAGAAAAAAAATTGGCAGGTACATGCACGCCGCAGGTCACGCATGCGCACTGGTGCCCGCGCAAGGCTTCATGGTCATTGTAGTCTTTCCTCGGGTAAACACAACGTATTTGACTGCTACTCTTGTCTGTTGGCAGCCTCACCACCCACACCGCCCCCCCCCCACAACCGGGTCGGCCAGTCTGCAAGAATATTGTCAATATTAAACCGGTCAGCAGTGCAAAAAAGGTTGGGGACCCCTGGCATATAGTACCAAGTGTCTTGCTTTTTTTATTTAACTATCAGTCAAATAAAATGCTGGAGAATTTAAAAAATTATTTCTTGATATTTTAAAAATAATGCTTATTGCACTAGTTTGTGTTGATAAGGTGGGCTGAGGATTGGCCAGTGCTTCATGTTATATTCTGAAAGTCCTGCCTGTGGCCATCGAACGTGCAGCTCCTCCTGTAGAGGGTCAGACACTCTGAGCCGATAGACTGGTCCTGGACTTATTTTCCATCTGGCAGAGTTTTGCATTTTGTTGTTTGACTGTTGGGGTTTTTCGTATTGCTATACTTAACACTCTATTCTTGGTTGGTGAGGCTGTAAAGAAACCAAATTTCCCTCGGGATTAATAAAGTATATCTATCTATCTATCTATCTATCTATCTATCTATCTATCTATTTGTACAATCTTTTGTCAGTGAATAACACTCCAGATTTTCATCTGCTCACTGTTACTTTTCAGGACTGCTCAGTCACTGTCAATGGACATGTCATTTTCTTAATGCACTGAATAACTACTCAAAATGGTGCAGGTCCATGTTATATCAACATTGATTACTCACAATGCAGGGAATAATTTTGTTTAGTGGAATGGCACAGTGCTAGAGGATTCACTGAATTCACTCACAATTTCAGATCCAGGTTTCGTGCCTGACTTTAACTACTGACCCACATGCAGCCTCCACGTTCTCCCTGCGATCATGTGGATTTTGACCAGATGCTCCACCCGCAGGCCAAAGATGTTCAAGTTGATAGGTTAATTGGCCACTGGAAATTATTTCTAGTGGAGGCACCTGGCAGGAGAATTGGCTACAGTGGATATTCATGGAGATAGGAAAGTAAACATGGCAGTTCATTAGCAGCACAGATATGCTTACCTCTCAAAGTCCAACCCCACTTCCCTGTCATGAGAGGTGGAAACGTGTAACAGGAATCCGGTGAAGCTGTATTGGCCAATCCTCTGTACAGTGAATGCAATGGATTACAGAAACACTGATGAACTCCAACCATACCACTGACTTTGGACGATGGAGACGGAAGATCATCATTAACCTATGCTCTATGGAGGAGGTAAGGGCCCAAGAAGAAGAGGCAGACATGTTGGGCCAAAGAGCCTGTTTCTATGGGCTGTGACTCTAAATCAATCTGATTTGTTTTCACAGCAAAAACCTTAGCAAACCTCTGTAGATGCCTGGTGGAAAGTGTGCTGACTGGCTGCATTACGGCCTGGTATGGGAATACCAAAGCCTTTGAGCAGAAGATCCTTCAAAAGATAGTGGATTCGGTCCAGTACATCATGGGTCAACCCTTTCCAACCATTTAGCACATCTACATGAAAAGTTGCTGTAGAAAAGCAGCATCCACCATCAGCACCCAGGCCATGCTCTTTTCTCGCTGCTGCCATCAGGTAGAGGGTACAGGTGTCTCAGGATTCACACCACCAGGTTCAAGAACAATTACTACCTCTCAACCATCAGGCTCTTGAACAAAAGGGGATAACTGCACTCATTTAATGACTCTTTTACCTTGTTATTTCATGCTCATTATTTATTGCTATTTATTTATATCTGCATTTGCACAGTTTGTTTACAGTTTACAGTTCCTGTTGTTTACAGTTTACACTTACTGTTCTATAGATTTGCTAAGTATGCCTGCAGGAAAAAGAATCTCAGGGTTGTATGTGCTGTCATGTATGCACTCTGATAATAAATTTCCATTTTAAACTGTGAACCTTGAACTTTAATTTCTACAGGTAATGGAATAATGTTTGCCAAATCTGATTTTAATGGGGATGTAATTCCTTAGGATTCTCAAAACAAAATACAATACTATCACGACAAAAGTAAGTTCATAAATCAGTGTCAGTGCAGCCATTCGTGGAGGCTCACTTGATAAACTGCCTTTCCAAAATCCCCAGTCTGTCTATTATACTTCACGAGTAAATATTCTTTGCAGATGGCCTCAGGTATTTTTTACTGCCAACTAAGTTAATGAATCTTCCACACAATTTCAGTTACTATATTTTTTTTAATTTTTGAGTTTCTTTTTCTTAAGGTACTGACTTTATAAGGGCACCTTCTCCAATAGCCAATCATGAAGCACATGTTCCAATTACTACCCTGACAGAGGAGGTACAGGAGCCTAAAGACATACACTCAAAATTTTCAGATTCTGAACAAATATCAACAAGTTGTTAACACATTATAAACTCCATGCCTGAACTTGCAAATCACATGAAGAGATTGAAGCAATCCACTCAGCAGGCCTGGAAGTCATTGACTAGCTATCAAATCCCAGAATTCAATTTTAATTAATTTTCAGCTTTCCCGCCATTGCTTGCCCTTGCAACACATGAATAGAAGGACTATTTGATTTTATGAAATTGCAGTGATAAGCTCAATCATGTCAACACTCAACTGCAACTGGCTGTGTACATACATCTATTGATGCTTCTGGACACACCTTCAGTGATGTTCCTGGAATCATCGGGTGTTTCAGGTCTTTCAACATCATACAACCTCCTCCAGGTGACCCAGCCGGGGCTGATCAGACCCCAGCTTGTGTCCAGGTGGCTAGCTACTTATGACTCCATGGCTCCCCTCTTTTGAGCCACAGCCATCTTGAGGCCTTCTCTGCCGTATCGGTGGTACTGCGGATGGCTCTCCTCTTCCTCTCTCCCTCGATGCCCAAAATGCTGAAGGCTCTAACTAAAGAACGGGCTATGAATCCCCTACAACCAACTTCCACTGAGAGACACCTCACTCTCCATCTAGCCTGCTGACAGTTGCTGACCAGTCCTGCGTACTTGGAGAGCTTCCTTTCAAAGGCCTCCTCCAAGCTATCTTCCCATGGGATTGTCAGCTCCAGCAGCACCACTTGCTTAGTAGACTCAGACACTAGGACAATGTCTGGTCGCAGGGTGGTGGCTGCGATATGGTTGGGGAACTTCAGCTGCCCTTCGAGGTCCACCAACAGCTGCCAGTCCCTTGCAGAGGTCAGAATGCCTGCAAATGTTCTTGGAAACATAAGTCCCAATTTCTCTTGTTCACCAGAGCTTGAATGTGAAGCTTTACCATCACATGGGGTGAAATGAGCAGGTGACTAAACTTATGGCACTGATCATCTGAAAGGTCTAAAATTACTGAAGCCAAATACTCTTAATTAGAGCAGTCAGTAGAACACAAAATTATTTTTGGACTATAACTTTGTGCTTGACTTCACTTGCTTAGAATCATTCTTACAACCAGTGGTCTGTAAAAAGGGATTAAGGGAACCTTCATTTCAGTTTCTGGTTTAGTTATTAATGCCGAGGGGCAAAGATAAGTGGAAAAAAACTATTGTAATGTCAGATTGTGAAATACTGCTTCCTCTTATCAGTTGACTTCTGGTGACTGAAAGGATATGAATGTAACTCTTCCCCTCCCTGTCACTTAAATGTGGCTGTTGCTAGTCAGACCTTTGCATTTCAAACACCTGTCATTTCCTGTGTTAGGTCAAGGAAAGGTTACGTATCTACCATTAAAATCAGTATTATTTACATCCTTGTCTAATTTGCAATCACTTAAAAGGGATTACAATCGCTGAAAAATCATTAAAAAAATCTTTGTATATTTAAAATATAACATTAGGAAAGGATTTTGTTACCACAGCTTATACTTCTACTGTGAGTCTGGTAGATTCTGCGTACAAATCATTGCTGGCAACAGTTATGTGACATGGCAGGCGGTAAATTGCACTATGCCCACAGGAGACATCTCTTACCCGCATATTCAGAATTCCACTTGCAAGCCACTAAATGTTTTGTGTTGTAAGTGCAGATGTAACCATCTGTTATCTCAGAACATTAAAGGAAGCTCTACAATAAATTTACTAAGTACATAGTAGCTTCACCTGGCAACATTTTAAAACCCAACTTTAAGCAAGATTAAGCCAAAGTTAACAATGTATGAAATACAAATCATTTAAAATTAGTTTATTGGGACATGTTTGTATACAAACATGCTCAGAAGTGAGATTATACTCCATTTCCAGAATTACATTGCCAATTTTTGTTGAACCACCACTGGGATGAGATAAAACTTGTTTTCTCTGGAAGGATAAGAATTAGCTTTTCTTTATTAAAAGCTTATTTACATTGCTGGCAATGGATTGGTGTTGCAAGTGGCAACAGGTTGCACACTCCTTTAGCAGGTGATGATTGGTGTTTTCTTACTGAAGAAGGCCTTTATTTGATATTTAGCTCATGCACATATCTCATGACCCTTGTCAGCTCAGATTGAATGTTGACTAATACATAATTGGAGAACAGAACTGAGAAATATAATGACCTTTCTGATAGTAACCTGTCTGCTATAAGACTGGAAAAAAACATTCAGCCAGAAAACAGGGTTCAAGCTCCATTCAAGGGATTTAATCATAAGGACCTAGGCTAACACCTTACTGCAGTATTGGTTGTATTACCTCTAAGGTGAGTTGGTAAACTAAGGCCCATTTAACCTCACTGGTGAATATGAAAGATACACCATTTCCTCAGAGAAAAAAAAGGGATTATTTCCACTGAACTACCCAGTTTTTATCTATAGTTAGCATCACCAAAAACAGATTTTCTGTTTGTAGAGGTTTCCTGTGCACAAATTGTCAACTGTATTTTCTATATTGTAGCAGAGACTAGCTTATAGGCTTTGGCAGGTTACTTTTCTCTCTATTGAGATATGCCAACAGGATGAATTGCAAAAATTTCGACACCCTGCCAAAACAACGATGGTTAGCATCTGCACACATTTATTAAAATTCCACACAATCCTCCATTTTTAATCCGTCCCTGGCCCAGGCAGTTGTCCCCACAAGCTTCAAGATCGCCACCATCGTGCCAGTGCCAAAGCATTCCATTACCACGGGCCTGAATGACTTCCGCCCAGCTGCACTCACCCCCATCATTGCAAAGTACTTTGAGAGACTGGTTCTATCACATCTGAAATCCTGTCTGCCCACCACCCTCGACCCCCATCAATTTGCCTATCGCGCCAACAGGTCAACAGAGGACGCCATCTCCACGGCACTTCACTCTGCCCTGACCCACCTGGACAGCCCCAACTCTTACGTCAGAATGCTAGTCATTGACTTTAGTTCAGCATTCAATACTGTGATCCCCTCCAAGTTGATCGCCAAACTTCGCCAGCTTGGTATCAGCTCATCCCTCTGCAATTGGACCTTGGACTTTCTGACTAACAGACCCCAATCAGTTAAGTTAGACAGCCTCTCCTCTTCCACTCTCACCCTGAACACCGGCGTGCCTCAAGGCTGTGTGCTGAGCCCTCTTCTGTACTCCCTTTTCACCTATGACTGCGTTCCTGTACATGGTTCTAACTCCATAATCAAGTTCATAGGTGACACCACGGTGGTTGGCCTGATCAGAGGGGATGATGAGACGGCCTACAGGGACGAGGTCCAGCACCTGGCCGCGTGGTGTGCAGACAACAACCTGGCCCTTAACACCCAGAAGACCAAGGAGATCATTGTGGACTTCAGGCATGCTAGGAGCCACACTCATGTCCCCATCTACATCAACGGAGCTGTAGTGGAGCATGTATCAAGCTTCAAATTACTTAGTGTCCACATTTCCGAGGATCTCACCTGGTCCCTGAACTCCTCCATCCTGATCAAAAAGACGCAACGGCACCTTTATTTCCTGCGAAGCATCAAGAAATCTCACCTCTGTCCCAGGATACTGACGGACTTTTACTGCTGTACCATGGAGAGTATAGTCACCAACTGCATCTCAGTGTGGTATGGCAATTGTCCCATATCAGACCGCAAAGCACTCCAGCGTATGGTGAAAACTGCCCTGCGGATTATCGGCACTCTATTGCCCACCATTGAGAACATCTACCATAAATGCTGCCTGGGCAGGGCGAAAAGCATTATCAAGGATGCATCTCATCCGAACCATGGACTTTTTATTCTCTCCTACTATCCGGTAGGCGCTACAGGAGCCTCCACTCCCGCACCAGCAGGCACAGGAAGAGCTTCTTCCCTGAGGCTGTGACACTGCTGAACCTCACATCACAGCGCTAAGCAGTATTGCACCCACATTGTACTATCTCAGTACTTTTATATTTGTGTGCTGTAGCACTTACTTTTTATTCACAGTTATTTTGTAAATAACACTATTCTTTGCATTTCTGGCCAGATGCTAACTACATTTCATTGGCTTTGTATCTGTACTCAGCATAATGACAATAAAGTTGAATCTATCTAATCAAATCTAAATGCAGCTAAAGCTTCAAGCAGAAGCAGCTTGATTTCTAGGCTTGGAAATCAAACAGAAATGGCAACATTCTATTATTGTTTACTTTTGGCAGCAATGAAACTCTTATCTTGCTAAGATTATGATTGATAGCTCTTCCAGCCATCAATATGTAAAAACCACACTATAGATATTGATCTATATCAATTATTTTATTTAGACTATTTAACCGCAGGAAATTGAGACTTCTGAGGCTTCAAGGTACTCCTTCTATATAAACTTCATTATACAAATTGCATTAAAGAATCCTATGACTTGTAATCAAAAATAGATGGTTTCGATCACTTCTCGGCCTTTTGGCTAAGATAAAGAAATTAAAAAAATAAATAAAAATAGATGCTTTCGTCAATGAACTAAAATATAAAAACAAATGTTAATTTGTTTTTCTTGTTGTCTTGTTACTACATTGACAGACAAAGACCAATTAAAATAATGACCTTGGATAAGGATATGTACCTTTACTACTAAATTTAATAACATGACCTTTCATGATTTGCTTTGTCTGTGCTAGCTCACAGCATCTTGGATCAAATCTCATTTCTGGCAATGCGAACTCGAATTCATGGATGAACCAAGTTCTGTCATGGGTGAATTAACAAAAAAAAACTTTGGAAAAATAAGTCACAGTCACCAGTGTCAAAGACTGCAGAGAAATCACATGAATAAAGGGAGAGAGTATATCATGATTGCAGGTAATGAGGATGTCATTGGTATTAAAAGCAGAAAACGTTAGAAACACTCAGCACATGGAATGAGAAACAGAGTTATCATTTCAGGCTAAAGACTAAGTATATTTCAGTATTTATAGTTTTCTTGATTTTTATGTCATTTGTAACTCTTATTTGTAGCACTAGCTGAAACACGAATATATTGAAATATAGAGTGGAGTGATACTTCTTACAGATTCCTTTAGATGTTTGGCTATATAGGTCAGAGATAATTTATTCTATTTCAATCTCTGTGCAATGAAGGGAATCTGATGAGTGAACTACCAAAAATCCCATAAAATTCAAAACATTTGGCAAATAAAAACATTTTTCTGGCTTTATCCCATCTGCTCTGTTTTAAGAAATGTATAATTCTAAAAGTAATTCATCAGGTGAATCCTTCAGCAGCATGCGTTTAGAATTTACCTGATCAGTTTTTGAGAAGAACAATGGAATGCTGATTAATGAGATTGAGGTAAATCTAATATATAGATTGGATTGAGGTTTATCATATTTTGGAGATTTACTTGGCTAATTTATGTACAAGAACTTGGCAGAAATTCAAACAAGATTTACCTCAGATTGTGTTTGTTTTTCAATGCACCCAGATATTTTTCAGAGCAATATAATAACTAAAACCAGGCACAGACACACCATCAGCCACTTTCACCTCATTTCACATCACATATCATCTCCTATCTTAAAAGATAAATTACTGACACAGACAAAGTTAACAGGCACTTTCTAATAGTTATAAAGTGACCATAGTAGCTGCAAAGAGACCAAAGTTAAGAGTAAAATTTTCAGTATATTTGACTTTCACAAGAGATTGGCAAAATGGAAAATAAAGGATTGATTAAAAGCAGGGAAGGTAAATCAAGAATTAGAATCAGGCTCAGTGGAAGTACGGTAGGTATAGGCAACCCTTGAATTATATTAGGAGTTGGGTGTGGATTGAGTTCCTAGAAAACTGTACGTTCTAGAAAAAAATTGAGTTGAAAAAATATCAACATATAAATTCCACGAGAATGAACTCTATTCTGCATCTCAGATATTTTGGTTATGATTTGTGAATTCCTATGGGCAAGTTTCCACTACTCAATCTGCCATAACATAGCAGACAAGAGGTAGTAAATATTGTTGTGAGTTATTTATAAGTCTCCAGACAGTAGCTGTAATGTAGCACATAGTATAAATCAAGGAGATTTTGCTCCATTTGGCAAGGGCAATGCAATAATCAATTATGAATACACTAAGCAAACCAAATGAACTATGATAAAGTAGAAGGTGAATTCGAAAAGTGCAAGAGATATTTTTCTAGATCAGTATATTAAGTAAGCAATTGGGGAACAGGCTATGTTTAGGTCCAGTATTGAGAAATGAGAAAGGGTTAATTATAATATTATAAAAGATCCTTCTGGGAAGAATGACCATGATATGATAGGATTTTCTATAAAAGTTTAAAGTAGAGTTTTCAATCTAAACAAAGCCACCCACTTAAGGCATAACTGTGACACTACGTCTAAAGATGTGACAATACACTCACATTGGTCACCATTTAAAGAACTGCTACATGAAAAACCCAGCAGGAAAATTGGTCAACTTTGGCCCACAGGAGAAATTAAAGGTAGCATTAAACCAAAGGAAAAGTTTTGTGATATTCCCAAAATGAGCAGTAAGCCTGGTTGAAAAAGTTAAGAATTCCTGGTTCTGGAAACTTTCACAAGAGGAAGAAATCCCTCCACAAGACCAATGTCTAATGAATTAGGATCTAATGAATTTCTATCAAACTCTTCTCTCCTTTCTAAATTCCAGCAGATACAAGCCTTGTATGTCCAACCTTCTCTCATAATATACGTACTGAAACAAACACTAATCATCAGCGAAGTGCAAGGAGATAGCCACAAGTGAATGCTGCCAACTGAGAGATACACTGAAGTTTGGTGCAGGCTCAAAACTTCCTTGTCCTGTCAGTTAACCAGCCAGCAGATCTTCCATCCCCACAAATATATTACCTCCTCCACAGTAACCATTTATTTTCTGTATAAACTTTGTTGAGGCACCTTATGAAATTCTTTTTGAAATCTAAATAAATTGCATCCACTAGTTCCTCTGTATGTATTAAACCATAAGACCATCGATTTGGTTTGGGCAATAATTTTATTAAGTGGGTGAAGGTTCTTTATAATAATGACCCTTTGGCTTGATTCTCACTAATGGTATTAGGTCGGATAATTTTAGTATTCTGAGGGGCAGCTGGCAGGGCTGCCCTTTATCACCACTACTTTTCACACTAGTGATCGAGCCATTGGCTGAGGCTATTTGGCGAGACCCCAAAATATCTGCTCCAGACATACGACTAAAGTCACATAAAATTACATTGTATGCGGATGATGTTCTAATTTTCTTATCAAACCCTGCTATATCAGTGCACCACCTTATACAATGCATCAATTCATTTAGTGCCTTTTCAGGTTATAAAATCAACTTTACTAAATCAGAGGCTATGCCTCTGGGGAATCTGCAGCAAGTGCCTGACACTCAGGATGTTTTCCCCTTTAAATAGTCGCAGACAGGTTTTGTTTACTTAGGCATATTTATCACACCTACATTTGATCAATTGTTCAAACCCAACTTTACACAGTTATTTGACAAAATCAAATAGGATCTTGAGCGATAGAGCACTCTTCCCATTTCTTGGCTTGGCCGTATATCCTTGCTTAAAATGAACATTCTTCCTCATCTGCTCTACCCAATACAAATGATTCCAGTCATTTTTACCCAACAAGTACTTAAAAAAATAAATTGCTGGCTTGTTTCTTTCATCTGGAACAAAAAAAGACCCTGTATTAAAATGTCTAAGTTACAGCTTCCCAGTAGTCTAGGGGGTCTGGATTTTCCAGACATCAAAAAATATCAGTTAAGTTCCTTTTTAACTTATGCGGTTGACTGGGTTTGCAGGGACTCCTCCTCAATTTGGCTAGACACTGAAGCTTCACAAGCAAAATGCCCTCTTATTAATTTGCTTTTCCTCAATAAGATAAAACTAGTTAAGGAATATTGTCACAATCAAATAACAATTAATACAGTCTATTGTCACAATCAAATAACAATTAATACAGTCAGGGCTTGGAGGGCGGTGCGACAAATTAAGGGCAACGCAGCGAAAATATCACCCTTCACTCCAATAACTGGCAGTCCAGATTTTCAGCCTGGCATAATGGATTCTGGATTTAAATTTTAGATTTCTTAGGGTACCTTCCATCTAGGAGATTTGTTTGATGAAGGAATGGTGATGTCTTTTAGTCAAATTGTAGAGAAATTTAACATACCCAACAAGAATCTTTTTCAAGAGGGAATGTTCTTGTGGAGAGGCTGAGTAGCTGGGAAAGGTCTGGGAGGAAGAGCTGGGAGTAGAAATTACAGCTGAAACATGGGAAGACATCAGTGATAATGCAAGAAAATTTCAGTTTGTAATAGAACTAAAGCACTGCAACTCAAAATTCTGCATAGAGCCCATCTGACTCCAGATTGTCTCTCAAAATTTAAGATAGGGGTTTCGCCAATGTGTTCTAAATGTAAAGTAAATACTGGAACTTTCACCCACTGTTTTTGGACTTGTCCCAAACTTCAGGCATACTGGAATGATATTTTGGGTGAAATGGAAAAGATTCTGAAGATGGAGCTTGAACTGGACCCAGTGTCTTTTCTCTTAGGCTTATCCAGCGGTCATATTATTAATGCACATCAGAAAAAACTTTTTAACCTCCTGACTTTTTGTGCGAGGAAGAACATTTTACTTTGTTGGATATCCAATAAGGCCCCTAGACTTTTTGGTTGGCAAAAATTAATCATGGAATTCATTCCTCTGGACTTTTTGACATGCATGGTACACTCAAAAACAAATAGTTTTCATAAAACATGGCAACCTTTTCTGCAGAGTAAATCTGCCTGCTATACTAAAGGGCTTTTGTATAGGATGTTGGGGTGATGTCTATATTTTGATGGAAGTGTTCTGATAGCTGATATCTGTGAGGGGAAGAAATGTAAATGTAAATGTATCTGTAAATTGAAAATTTTGTTACGCTGAGCAAAAAAAAATTTTAAAAAACCCATAAGACCGCAAGATACAGGAGCAGAATTAGGCCATTTGGCCCATCAAGTCTGCTCTGCCATTCAATCATTGCTGATCTTTTTCTCCCCTCCTCAGCCCCACTCCCCGGCCTTCTCCCCGTAACCTTTGATTCCATGTCCAGTCAAGAACCTATCAAGCCCTGCCTTAAGTACACCCAACGACCTGGCCTCCATAGCTGTCTGTGGTAACAAATTCCACAAATTCACCACCCTCTGGCTAAAGAAATTTCTCCACATCTCTGTTTTAAAAGGACACCCCTCGATCCTGAGGCTGTGCCCTCTTGTCCTAGACTCCTCGCCATGGGAAACATCCTTTCCACATCTACTCTGTCTAGGCCTTTCAACATTCGAAAGGTATCTCTTCAAGGACTCCAATAAATTACTGAAACATGAACTTCTGATCTCTCAACCTACCTCATTATGAACCTTGCACTGTATTGTCCACCTGCATTGAACTTTCTCTGTAACTGCAACACTATAATCTGCACTATGCTCCCTTCATACTCTCTCAGTGAAATTATATATAACATGATGTGATGGGAGGGCATGCAAAACAAAAACTTTTCATCATATCTCAAAAATTCCAGCTTAAGATGGCGCTGGTGAAGCACAGTGACAACTTGCTAGCAGTAAACTATGAACTACTTTATTAATTACACTTTTTCTTGAAAACAATCACTGCAATCAATAGCTTGTAACTTCCCTTTTGGAGTCGAGCTTTTGTACTGCCTGTATGACTTGACATTCAATGTATGTATTTATTATCAAAGTATGTATACGATATACAACCTTGAGATTTGTCTCCTTACAGGCAATCACAAAACAATGAAACCCAATAGAACCCATTAAAAAAGACCGTCAAACACCCAATGTGCAGAAAAAAGAACAAATCTTGCAAGCAATAAAAAGTAAGCACATAACATTCAGAACTTAAGTTCAGGAAAGTGAGCTCACAGTCAGGAGTCTGTTAGTTGTAGGCCAGAACCTCTGTTCAGTGCAGAGATGAGTAAACCCCATTGAGCAGCGAGCCGAACACTAGTCCGCCTCTCGCCTCTGGCCTCAACACCCTGGCCTTTTCAATCTGGCTCAGTGCTTAAATTGGTCAAATATTGACTTGTTCCTCACTCAGGCCCGCTGCCTGGACTCTGCCTTGTCTTGGCTCGCCTCACCTTGCATCTGCCACTTTGAATTGGCTCCAAGTCCGCTCCATCAGTGGCCATACATCGGCTCTTTCCTTGCTCTCAGGCCCAGGCTCCTCCACCTTGACTCAGCCCGAAGACGCCACACTGCAACCGTCCTGCACCTTTGACACTTCAATTCACACTGCAAAAATGCCAGATCGGACAGGTGGTTCAAAAGCTCAACTCCAAAAGGGAAGTTACAGGCTATTGATAACAGTAATCGTTTTCCAGAAAAAAGTGTGATTAATAAAGCAGTTAGTAGTTTTATTTGCTGCCAGTAAGTCATCGCTTTGTCTTACCAGCGTCATCTTAAATGGGCTAAAACAGGAAATAAAGTAGAATTTACGAAGAACTGTACATAATCAGACAAGACTGACCAGTGCACAAAAAAAGACAAATTATGCAAATAATAAAAACATACTGAGAAGAATCAGTTCATAGTAGTAATTGAAGTTATTCAGACCAGTTCCTGAACCTGGTTGTGTGGTACCTCACGCCCAATGGTAGTAGCAAGAAAAGAGCATGCTCTGGACGGTGGGGGGGGGGGGAGGGGGGGCGGGTGGTTTGATGGTGGATGCTGCTTTCTTGTGGCAGCACTTCAAGTACGTGTACTCAGTGCTGTACATGTGAAAATAATAAACCAAAACCAATTGTCAAACAAGGCAGAAAATAATTCTCTCCAGCACGTTAAACATTATCCATGCAGAGAGCAATATCATTGACCCAAAAATTTCTGAGGTGCAATTTCGTATAACTTTCACTGAAGGTTTTCTGCAATTTTTCTCTGCATTTTTTTCTGTTGTAACCAAATTCTGTGATTAAAAGCTCATAATTGATGTATTCTGTAATAACCTTACTTTATTTACCAGTTGCATTGTCTTTCATGACTTTTTATGCATTCATTTAGTCAAGTATTTTTGCTCATAGTCATGACTCAATAACCTGACTCTGACATGAACCATCCATAATATTCTTTCACTTTGAAAACCAATACACCAAGGTCTGCAGCTGTTGCAGAGTACCATATTTCCTCTATTATTTGTATAAGTAGATGCTCCTTAGAGACTGGTGATTCCATGAAAGGACATCAGATGGCTGTTTATTGGCCAGTGGACTGAGACTCACCAGCAGACAGATGGTGGGCCGCAGCTGGATAATAATCTGTCTAAGTGCACAGCCAGAGAAATCTAAATGGTACCTTGACACCACCATGTTTTGCCACTTTCTCTGCACCAGGATGAAATTTCAATGAAGTGTAACATAACTGTAATTGAGGACCAAGTAAACAGTACAAGGTCAGTGGTTTCCTCTCTAGGTCCTCCTAGCATTTGAAGTCCAACTGCACAGATGTCTATGGCCAAGTGGCATGCAATGCACACTTGGATGCCACTTCCAAGTTTTCAGGCAGACATACGTGGTCCCTGCGGACCACAGACCACATATGTAGAAGCCGACTTCAATAATGCTCATTAAGCTGACTTTGTGTCATGTAAAAGTTGCCTGTCTGAAGAGGTTAGAGGCAGGGTTTGTGAGCCTGATACATTTCAGTCGTTTAAGGCATCCGCAAGCCACTCCATCCTAAGAGTGAGCCCATTTCCCTCAGTCCAAGCTTTTAAGTTTCACCCAATGTGCACTGCCATTCATCAATTTGTCAACACAACCTGACCCACCTACATTCAATATCAAACTGAGAAACTGATCACCAGAACCAATTAAATGTTTACTAGTTCAACATGAACTAACTAACAAATCTTTGTTGAGGCTGATCAACCTCAGGGTCACGTTCCTTTGTAACATTAGAAAGAGCAAGTGTGTGTTGCTAAGTTTCCCAAGCCTAACAATGCCAACCTCCAGTTCATGTCACTACCCTCCTTTCCACTTCCCTCCCTTAACCCGGCCCTCTCCCACAGCCCAATCCACTACCTTAAGACATAGCTTGGAGCAAACTATTTGCCCTAGGAAGTCGTTCATCATCTTTAGCCCAATATCTCACTGCCAATGAGATTCAGGAGAGTCAGTCATCCAGACACTATCAATCTGTGGTGAGCACTTTGCACAGATGGTAGTGGTAAGTTGGAAAATGGCTGTGGATCGAGCAACAAATATTTTTGGTGGGTCAGAGTATCATGTGACTAAATTGAGCTATGGCAAAGAAACTAATCAAATGGCAAACCCCTTTTTGGAGTCTAAATGCCCTAATTATATTCCTTTGTTCTTTTACTGTCAGTGACATCAGGCAATTCATCAATTGGAGAAGGAGGTACAATTGGCCAAATCATGCTGATCAATAAGTAATGGCTTTGTTCAGAAGTCTCAGAATATCTGACATACGGCAAGTCTGAGGCTTTTATTTTTTTTTAAATTTGGGCCTAAGTGCTGGAAGTGTTGGCATTGGAGGGGATGCTGATATTGGTTCAATTATCTCACCAACAACTTTTGCAAAGGCAGGACTATTGGTTTGCGTCCAGCGCATGTCTCTGAAAATTACAGGTCAGGGATCACTGTTGCCTAACAGACCAAAAGCGTTAGTTCAGGTTTGACATCTTGTTGCTCAAAGCTCTCTATCTTCTATGGTAAAGGTATATATGTTAGGTAGCATCTTTGTCCACCTGGAGAATGTAGGTGATAAAAGAAATTAATTAAAATATTAATTCATTAAAGATTAGTGTAAATTTTGTTGACACAGAACAGTGGGATCTGTCTCTCTATGATTCTGAAGGATGTGTTGGTGCACTGAAGGAAATGGTGAATTTCGGCTTAACACCGATGACTTATAAAGAAATAGTGACCCTTTTCATTTGAATACAGTATGTTTGAACATAGAACATAGAACAGTACAGTACAAAAACAAGGCCCTTCTCTGAAGATCGCCACCTGGTCTTGGTGGAGAGGCTTGTGACCTCCTGACAATCTGAAAGAAATGCTGCCTGGAGCTGAGTTCCTGGTGGGGTCACCCATGGTGGTAAGGTCAAGGGGAAGGTTACAGACAAAGAGCAATCTAACCAAGACCTCAACGATAGAGCTAGCAGAAGACGATGACTCTTCACAACAGCAGCGAGAGGTCCCCATTCATATAGGATGCCATGCCACTGCACTCTGACCCCGATCTGTTAAGCAACATGGCTCCATCTCCATGTTAAACAAGGTAATGCACAGGCATTCTCCATTAAAGGAATACCCCTTGGGAGAACAGAATAGCTGACTCAAGTGATCACACTATATTGTGCCAAACTAATTAAGCTAATGATATTGAATTCCTTCTGCTTGCTCATGGTACATATCCCTCCATTCTCTGCATATTCATGGTCCTAAGTAACAGCCTCTTAAGCACCTTTATATGCCTATACACGAGGAAATCTGCAGATGCTGGAAATTCAAGCAACACACACAAAATGCTGGTGAACGCAGCAGGCCAGGCAGCATCTATAGGAAGAGGTACAGTCGACGTTTCAGGCCGAGACCCTTCGTCAGGACTAACTGAAAGAAGAGCTAGTAAGAGATTTGAAAGTGGGAGGGGGAGGGGGAGATCTGAAATGATGGGAGAAGACAGGAGGGGAGGTTTGAAACTAAGAGCTGGAAAGTTGATTGGCAAAAGGGATACAAAGCTGGAGAAGGGAGAGGATCAAGGGATGGGAGGCCTAGGGAGAAAGAAAGGGAGAAGGGGAGCACCAGAGGAAGACGGAGATCAGGCGAGGAGTTACAGTGAGAGGGACAGAGAGAGGAAAAAAGAGAGAGAAAGGGGAAAAAATAATAATAATAAATAAGGGATGGGGTAAGAAGGGGAGGAGGGGCATTAACAGAAGTTAGAGAAGTCAATGTTCATGCTATCAGGTTGGAGGCTACCCAGACGGAATATAAGCTGTTGTTCCTCCAACCTGAGTGTGGTTTCATCTTGACAGTAGAGGAGGCCGTGGATAGATACATCAGAATGGGAATAGGATGTGGAATTAAAATGTGTGGCTACTGGGAGATCCTGCTTTCTCTGGCGCTCTGTCCACACTTTAATTCCATGTCCCATTCCCATTCTGATATGTCTATCCACCAGCATTTTGTGTGTGTTGTTTATATCTGCCTGCACCACCACCCCGGAAGTGCCTTCCAGGTACCCTCCATTCTCTGTGTAGAAGAGTCTGTGCTGCACATCTCCTTTAAACTTTCCCCCTCTCACTTTAAATGTGTTTTTTATATTGTTGTAGTGGGATTTCAACAAACTGACATTAATTTTAAATGTTTTCTTTTTAACATTATTTGAATCTAATTTCATGTGTTTCGGCATGGACCAAATGGGCCAAAGGTCCTGTTTCTATGCTGCAGTGTTCTATGGCTCTAAATGTTGCTATCAATGACATTTTAAAAACAGGGCTCTGGACTCTTTGACAGCTGTTGAGGTGTTAGGATAGAGGACACAATCCACCTCATTCTTTGCGTATTGAGTATATTAGTGTAAATGGGTTCACAGGCTGTGTTTCCAGCAGGGTTAATGGATAACCAAAAGAAGTTGTAACCTTGAAAGTCTCCCTTGCTAAACTCAAAAAGTGTTGTAATTTGCAATGCCTGGATGGACAGAGTGCAGTATAAAGTCCATGGATGCCTCTTCTAAGTGTGTGAAACAGAATTCCAACGTGCAGTGCAAATAGAGCCCTGGTCTTTAGCCAACTGGATTACAATAGTTTGGTTTCTCATGTGGGTTGCACACTGAGGCCGTTAATGATGACAAGCTACAATGTTTACTATTAACATATGAATAGAAAACATGAATTCTGTTTGATATATAAATTAACCTGCACAGGGTTAACAGCCTATACAAATAGCTATATAGACAGACCGATTAATACAAACACTGCTAAAGAGACATACAACCTAATTACCATGTTATTGCCTCTTTGGTGATTCTCTTATCTGATGTGATTTGCTTTGATCTGCTTGCTTGTTTAGACCATGAAAGAATAAGAAAAGACTATAAGGTACGGGCAGGCTAATTTAAAGACACCTGAGGGGGATAGGAAGACATCAAGGTGGCTCAGAGGTTTTATGTAATTGAGCTGAATTTAGGTTTCTTTCACTGCCCAGACCACCTTTGTTACCACCATTAGATATGAGCAAAGCAGGAGAGTTTGTTCCATTGTTTAGAGCAAGTGAGAGGCCCTTGTGCTATTAATCAGTGCACCAGCAAGCGCCCATTCAGCCTAAATTCAAGATGCTTTTTTTGTCACATTGGTTACAGACTCAAGGTTGCACCTCTGGGAACAAAGCAAAGAGGTGATCAGTGCTTACAAACAAAAGCTAAATCCCTTGCATTTGGATGTAGAATGTCACAGTGGCAAGAATACAATGTGGTGAAAATAGCAGCATTAGGAAGAAATTGCCTGAGAGAGTGAGAGAGACAAAAAATATAGACACAACTACAGTGACAAAGGTCATTGGAAGGTTACAAAGTCTGACCATAAAGACACTGATGTTTTTATAGAAACTAGAACACTAATTGTTATTTAAAGTAGATGTTTTAGGAACAAACTGACCAATAGATAATACTAACCAATATGTAGAAAGTAGTGGGAATATCTTCTAAATCTAAACGATTAAACTGAGATCTGAGATCCAAATTAGAGTCAATAGTAGCAAAACTGGGCTGTTGTCTAATTCCTGTGGGAATATTGTGGAAGGGTTCTAGAACTGCTGCTAGCATTAGGTAGAGAAATACCAGAACTATAATCAACATTCTGTTCAATTTGTATAACCAGGGTTGCCGCTGTTAGAATGGATAATCTCATAGATCGGTGGTACAGTCAAAAATGTGCTTTCTTTGTTCCTCTTGCTTGGGATAATTCTGCACTTAAACATCAATATCTTGCATTAATGGAGCAAAGGAAAACAAAGTGATTCACAAAAACCTGCTTAAATAGGGATTGACATTGAGCCAGAGAATGTGACATTATGGTAAAAGCTTGGTCAAAGTGAAGGGTTTAAAGGATAACAGTGGCAAAGGGACAGAAAGATTTCAAAATCTTAGATAATGTAAAACGTCCTATTTTTCAAATTTTGTAAAGCCTGCCACACCACCTAATATATAAACACAAACATGCTGTGTTTACTTTTGTTAGGTACATGATAATCACATAGCCAGTGGCTACAAGAGAAAGCCAGAGCTTGGGTATCTTGAGGTGAGTGGGTAACCTCCTGACATAGGGCCATAGAACACTACATCACAGAAACAGACCCTTCAGCTCATCTATTCAATGAGGTATCATTAACCTGTCTAGTCCCATCGATCTGCACTCCATACCCCTTTCATCCATGTACCTATCCAAATTTCTTTTAAATGTTGAAATCGACCCCACATCCACCACTTGTGCTGGTAGCTCATTCCACATTCTCACCACCCTCTGAGTGAAGAAATTCTCATGTTCTATTTAAACATTTCACCTTTCGCCCTAGTTCTCACATGATTTCTAGTTGTAGCCTTACTCAACCTCAGTGGAAAAAGCCTGCTTGCATTTACTCTGTCTATACTCCTCATAATTTTGTACACCTCTTTCTAATCTCCTCTCGATCTTCGATGTTGTAGGGAATAAAGCCCAGACCTACTCAACCTTTCCTTAAATCTCTACACACCCAATCTTGGTGACAAATGAAAATCTGCTGATGCAGTTTACCACATTATCATCCAGATCACGGATATAGATGACAAGCAACAATGGACCCAGCACCAATCCCTGCAGCACACCACTAGTCACAGGCCTGAGAGACAGAAGGACAACCACCTACCACCACTCTCTGGCTTATTCTACAAAGTCAATATTAAATCTAATTTACTACCCCATCTTGAATGCAAAGTGACTGAACCATCTTGACCAACCTCCCATGCGGCATCTTGTCAAACACCTTGCTAAAAAGTCCATGTAGTCAACACCCACTGTCTTGTCTTCATCAACTTTTCTGGTAACTTCCTCAAAAAACTCTATAAGATTGGTTAGACATGACTTACCATGCACAAGGGTGCCAAAGCTCTTTCAACATGAACAATGGCCAACAGGAGAGGGATAGAATATTCTCCACTTGCCTGAATGAAGGTAGTTCCAGCATGACTCAAGCACAATTCCATCTTGGGCAAAGCAGCATCCTTGATTCATACTTTCTACATCACACTAAACACTCATCTTCTTCAGTTACTCACTTCAACAACCTTGACAATCCCTTCCAAATCTGCAAGTTGATGCACATGAGAACATCATTTGTCTGCATGTTTTCCTCCAAGTCACACAGCAATCTGAATTGCAAATGAATAATCTTTCCTTCATTCACGCTGGGTCTAAACCTAGAACTCCCTACTCAACAGCACTCTGGCTGTATCTTCACCAGAGGATTACCGCGATTCTGGAAGATGGTTCACCATTGCCTTCTCAAAGGCTCTTGGAGATAATAAATGTTGCTGTTGCCAATAAAACTTAAATTCTGAAAAATGAATAAAAATAAAAATGCTTCCACTGGATCGTGGAGCACATTTTATTTTGGAACAAGACCATTTTAGTAAACATTGTTGTTGGCCTTATTGGGCACATTGACTGAACCATGAGTGAGGCCTCATTCAAACACAGTCTAGGCTATAATCCAAATGTTCTGTATGGGAGAATAACATAGTATGTTGAACCCATCAGTCAAATATTTCAATGTACATTACTCATGAGATCTTATTAGAATATTCAAATTAAATTCTCGTACTCATTTACATTTGTATAGGAAATGACATTGAGCGATCTTGAATCTTGAATCTTGAATCTTGTCTCTCCAGGGATTGCCAAGGCACCATATGAAATGATTATATGACATATGTACTCTCATATTCTAGCAACACACATAAAAAATGCTGGTGAATGCAGCAGGTCAGGCAGCATCTATAGGAAGAGGTACAGTCGACGTTTCGGGCCAAGACCCTTCGTCAGGACTAACTGAAAGAAGAGATAGTAAGAGATTTGAAAGTGGAAGGGGGAAGGGGAGGAATGGAGCTAAGAGCTGGAAAATTAATTGGCAAAAGAGAGACACGTTCCAAGGAAGGATATATGGCTGTAGTAGCGAGCTTGAGTCAAAATGTTGTTGAAAAGTTGAAGAGCCGAAGAAATTATAGATGGGGAGCAGTGAGAGAAGGTTTCACTAAACTCCTGTCGAAGAGAAGATTTAAACTTCTTCAGTGTAGGCATCATTGGAAGAGGCTTCGGAGTAGTACATATTCTGTGCTTTTATAAGAAATAATTTAAAAATAAGATGGTAGAAACTAGAGTATATAGGCAAAAGTGAAAACTTGGGAATTCAGTAAATGGTTTAATTGATTTAGGTGCTATCAACATATAACAGATACCTACTTACACAGAAAGGTGCTGGATAAAGCCAGCAATATCATGAAGGATCCCACCCACCCTGTTCACTCTTCAGGGAAGAGTTTATGCAGCATCCACAACAATTCAATTCAATTCAAGTTTAATTGTCATTTAACCATACTTGAACACTGATGAAAACAGTCAAACGAGACAGTGTTACTATGGGGTCAAGGTGCAAAGAAACATTACCTACAGTCACAAACAAGAGAAAATCTTCAGATGCTGGAAATCCATGCAACACACACACAATGCTGGAGGAACTCAGCATTTGTCCTGCCAAAGGGTCTGAGCCAAAACATTGACTGTACTCTTTTCCATAGATGCTGCCTGGCGTTCCTCTAGCATTTTGTGTGTGTTACCAACAGTCACACACAGTAAGCATACGCAAGATCACAACCATGTAAAAAGAGTATCCACCCCCCCCCCCATAACACTGTGGCCTGATGCCCAGTCCTCGCACATGCAAGTCAACAAACCCACATAGAATATCAGTAAAATACAACAGTGCAGAATATTCATGTACATAGAATGTAGAATATGCCAGGACCACTAGACTCAAAAAATAGTTCCTTCCCCAAGCCTTCAAGCTAATTAACACTTCCACCCACTAACACACCCCATCACACCCCACCACCAATACATACACATCACCTAGTGCCCTGTACATTGTGTTTTATAGGATTAAGTTTTTTTTGTTTTTTTTATTCTTATGTTCCTTATGCTTATTGAGTTTCTCTAATGCTCCATCAGATCTAGAATAACAATCATTTTGTTCTCCTTTACACTCATGTACTAAAGAATAACAATACGTTTACAATCTTGAATCTTGTATATGTGGAGATCCCTATCAAATAGTAATTGAACAGTGTAATTGACTAACTTATCTGTGTTGGAAAATATTTCATATCTCTGATCATTTGTGAAGTAATAATGTAATTTAGTAATTGTAATAATGTCACAAAATATGCTCAAGAATTTTATAGCGCACGGTCATGTTGCATAATTAGATTGCTGGCTTTGAAACCTTTCCAGTTCATTGATTTGTCTTATAACATCTATTTTAATTGGATTATTTCAGTTGTATATGTAAAGGCCAATTCTTATCCAGGCACAGTAAGTCAGATAGCATAAGGATGAAAGGTGAACAGAACTTGATGTGAGTTAGGTAATGAACAACAGATTTTTGGTTGTGCAGTTATGAAGCAGTTCTTAGAGATGGCATCAAGATCTGTGATCTTAAGTTGATTCTGAGATCAGATAAGACATCAAAGTTGTAAACAGGCAAGCAGAATAGGATCTATTCAGATAAATTACAAATTCTTTTGCTCAATTTTATACATTCTTATTTTTTATTCTTTCTCAAATGACCTGATTTAATAACAATGCTATATCACAGTATTTAGTTAAATCAGCATTTTCAATTCATTAGCTTCTACAAATCTTGTTGTGTCCACCAGTTACACATGAACTTTAAAACTGCTTTGTTGTTTATATTCTGGAAATTTTTGAACTTTGTAAAATGTGAATCATATTAAATTAACTAAACCTATAGCCCTTTAATTTATTGGGTAAAGCTTTGTATAACATTAATAACCTGTATTGCTGTAATGTGTCCAACAATATGTTCCAAAGCATTTCACACATTTAACAATGTGGAATATGATGAAGTGCTAGTTTCAATTTCTGTTCTGTAGTCAGTGAGATAATCTCATCCAGAATGGTGATAAACACACTGTAATTAATCTAATTGTCCTTGAGAAGAAATATCTTTCCAAGTTCCTGCACCTAATAACCAGCTGACAAAAGTTCTGATGTTGGAGGATGTGAGCCATGATTGCCAAAATTAAATAGCCCATTTCTAAATCAAAGATCATATCTAAAACACATTTAGTTTGAGAAAAGCTGTGGAGCATTGCCGGTTTCTAGAGATTATTCATGGAATTGCAAAGGGTTGGAAAAAGTCAGTGTATATTAAAAGAATCTGAAAAAGAAATAACGCCTTATATTTTGTAAGTCCATATAGATTAATAGCTGATTAAATTATTGGCATTAGGAAACAGTTGTTGATCAATTCTGTTTAGACTTTTTTGCGGGGGGGGTTATATTTTTTTCCTTTTTCATGTTTTTTTTAGATATTTTTCTTTGTTTTATATTGTTCATTTGTATCCTACATGATTGGGAGTTTTATCATTTAAATGTTAACTGGCTTTATAATCACTTATGCTAATTATAACAATGACTTTGTACCACTACTATGTTATGTTTATTTTTATGAAACTAATAAAAAGATTGAAAAAGAAAAGAAAGGAAACTGTTGTTGCTATTAGCATTCAACTGAGAAGGTTTTCCTCTGCTTTTGATACAATTAACAGCACGATTCAGAATCAGATTTGTTTGTCACATGTACATTGAAGCATACAAAGAAATGTATTGTTTGCGGTAACAACCAACATACAGAAGCATGTGCTGGAGGCAGCCCACACGTGTCACCAAACATTCTGGCACAAGCATTGCATGGCCACAAAGTTCAGCAGAATAATATATGCAGCAACAAGAGCAGCAAAATAAGACAAGATGGCAACAGCAAAACAAGCCCCTTTCCTACCCTCCCCCCATCCACAGATAGGCCTCCAATCCTAAAACAGGCTGCCTCCAGGCCTCCAGTCCTTGGCCCAAGTTCTCAGACATGCAGACATCGGGCTTCTGTTCTCCAAACAAGCCAACCTTTGGGCCTCTAACCTCACACTAACCAAACTTTGGACTTCAATCTTCAGCCTTGACCTCCGGACTTTGTTTATCTCTGGTTATTGACCCCCAGGATTCGCCGACCTGTGGATCACTGGTCTCCTCTGTGCCTGATGACCTGACTTCCAGGATTGCTGATCTTTAACCGCAGAATGCTCTCACTGGGACTCCAAACATGGCTCCTGACCCTGACTCTTCATTTACTGCTCCTGACCTCTAACTTTCCCTCATCCCTGTCCCTAAACCCCAGCCTGACCCTTAACTCTCTGCTTTGTCCACATCTTTATGAAGGTAAAAAAGCAAGTCTGAGCAACACATCAAGAGACATTGAAGTTTGGAGCTATCTTAATCGGAAAACCAGATTTGATATAACTTTTGAATATAAATATGCAAATAAAACATATTCAAACTTTTGATTTCTGAAATCTAAAGCTCTGCCTTTTGTACAGAAAAGTCAGCATTGTTTACAAAAATCCATCCGTAGGCCCTAACTCCCTCTTTCATCACACAAAAGTGATTAAGCCATGAATACTGTGTTCCACGCAGTATCTCAAAATAAGTAAATAAGTAAACAAGTTAAATCAGGTAGTTTATATGATGGTCTTATGAATGAACAGGTTGACATTTACGTTAAACTTTCATTCAGGCAAATATTTTTTGAACAACAAATAGGCAGAAATGAATTCAGTGATATTGGTTTATAATGTGTCCTTTACTGCTATAGAACTGTGAATTTGAACAAGAACTTTGAACAGAATGCTTTTATTAATTACTATAAGACTGTCATATGAAATGGATTTAAACAATAATCTATTTCACATAGACTATTGATAAAGAGGAACAACAGATTACAATGCAGCAACATTTTGAATTAAATATATCTTTGCCCGAAATACAGTGTGAAGAAATGTGACTGTTAAGTGGTTCAAAGTTCAAAATAAATTTACAATGAAAGAACATAGATGTCACCATATACTAACCTGCGATTCATTTTCTTGCCAGCATTCATAGTAAATACAAAGAAATACAATAGAATCAATGATAAATGCACATGACACAGACGGACAAACAACATATTTGCAAAAGACAACAAATTGTGCAAACACGAAAAAAACAACAGAACAAACAAATAAATAAGTATTGAAAGCATGAATTGTAGAATCCTTGAAAGTGAGTCCATAGGTTGTGGAATCAGTTCAGTATTGGAGTGAGTGAATTTATCCACACTAGTTCAAGAGCCTAATTAATGGTTGAGGGAAAATAACTGTTCTTGAACCTGGTAGTGTGAGATGGAAGGATCCTGTATCTCTTTCCTGATGGTAGCATCAAGGAGAGAGCATTGAGAAGAGCCTAATAGCCTGGGGTTCTTTGTATGGGGATTGTTCTTCTTCTTAAGCCCATCACCCCTACTGGGGCATAGGTTGCCGACAGCAGCTCACTGGAGTCCTCAGTTGTGGGTTGGTCAGTTCTGTGGCTTCTGCTTTCACCACATGACTTCGTATGTCTTCTAGATGAAGATCCTTCTTCTCCCAGGTATGAGGTCTTTTCAGCTTCTATTGGTGTTTCTGTAGCTCTTGGGTTTTTATGGTATGGCGTTACTAGCCCCTTGCCCAACCCTTTTGTAGCCAGGCTTGGGACCTTCCATGGTGGAATTGGTCATTGCTCTGTTAGGATTATATTCCTGAAGCACATAAACTTTATTTGGGCCCACAGTGGCTCATTAGTCTATCACTGTGAAGTACTCCAAGAAGACCTGAGAAATCAAGCATGACTGAATGGACCTCTAAATATTTTGCTTGTGATGATCTGCCATTGCAAAGCACATAAAGAAAAATAGCAACTAAATCTAGGAGCAGACCAGGCTTTGAAGACAACAAAGACTGATAGCAATTGAGGTTTGAATCAGAACTTGGGATAGTTGAGGCTCTGAATGGCAGCCATGGATCAGAGCCTGAATGGGAAAGCACTAATGGATGATTGTGCACTGGATTCAGAGTTGAGGCCTGTGGTTGGATATTTGTGGATATTTCTGCGTTTTCGTTATTTTATGTTCATAATGAAAGTGATTAAATGGTAGTCATTATATCTTGGTATACATGGGGTATAATCCATGCGTTATAAATGACCTGACTAACAAATACTCAAGTTTACACAAATTCTCCCAACACACATCAAAGTTGCTGGTGAATGCAGCAGGCCAGGCAGCATCTCTAGGAAGAGGTACAGTCGATGTTTCAGGCCGAGACCCTTCGTCAGGACTAACTGAAGGAAGAGTTAGTACGAGATTTGAAAGTGGGAGGGGGAGGGGGAGATCCAGAATGATAGGAGAAGACAGGAGGGAGAGGGATAGAGCCAAGAGCTGGACGGGTGATAGGCAAAAGGGGATACGAGAGGATCATGGGACAGGAGGTCCGGGAAGAAAGACGGGGTGGGGGGGGGACCCAGAGGATGGGCAAGAGGTATAGTCAGAGGGACAGAGGGAGAAAAAGGAGAGTGAGAGAAAGAATATGTGTATAAAAATAAATAACGGATGGGGTACGAGGGGGAGTTGGAGCATTAGCGGAAGTTAGAGAAGTCAATGTTCATGCCATCAGGTTGGAGGCTACCCAGATGGAATATAAGGTGTTCCTCCAACCTGAGTGCTGCTTCATCTTTACAGTAGAGGAGGCCGTGGATAGACATGTCAGAATGGGAATGGGATGTGGAATTAAAATGTGTGGCTACTGGGAGATCCTGCTTTCTCTGGCGGACAGAGCGTAGGTGTTCAGCAAAGCGGTCTCCCAGTCTGCGTCGGGTCTCGCCAATATATAAAAGGCCACATCAGGAGCACCGGACGCAGTATATCACCCCAGCCGACTCACAGGTGAAGTGTCGCCTCACCTGGAAGGACTGTTTGGGGCCCTGAATGGTGGTAATGGAGGAAGGTGTAAGGGCATGTGTAGCACTTGTTCCGCTTACAAGGATAAGGAGGGAGATCAGTAGGGAGGGATGGGGGGGACAAATGGACAAGGGAGTCGCGTAGGGACAACAGCTACTGGACAACAGCTCACTTTGAACGCAATCAATAAATCCATCCACATTCTGCTTTGACAATTTTTAAAAAGGTGCATTTTACAGTCTAATATTAAATATTGCAACACTTGACAAATGCTAGCACTACCTCTTTACATAATGTTTATCCTGCCACAAAAATTATTTTTAAGCTTGATAATTAAACCCATATCTACTGAGAAACTGACATCCACCTTATCAATATTTTTGTTGAGAAATTTCATTAAAAATGAATAACTATAAATAGCATTCTTCAAGGTCAGAAACATCAATGTTGAGTTAAACATGAGAAAATAAGTTAATGGTTTGCTCTGTTCAAATTCAATTTCAGTACACATCGATTTGGATACATCTTTGGACACTGGGCTGCAAGTGGCCTTTGAGTATGTTACTGAGTAAGTCTCCAAATTAAATAAAAAATTAGACATAGATAGATTCGATCCTGTACAAAGAGTCATGAGGAAAGTTAAGTAATAGCTACAATATTAATTTTGAGAATCCTCGATGTGATTAACTGCATATTTTTTCTAGATTAGTTGCTAAAATTTTAAATAGAAATTTGTTTTGAGAAAGAATTAAAAAATCCATTGACGTAGTCCCTTTCAAACTTTAGGATATTGTGAAGTACACTACAGCTAATTGAAGTACAGTACAGCTAACAAGTATTTTTAAGATTTAGTCTATATGATGTGGTAGAAACAGCAGTCAATTTAGTTGGAATGATCACTGACTGGCTTGCTAGACAGAACACTTCTCTTTTTTTCAGGTATTGCAATGAGGACCTCAGTTCAACATTATATTCCACAGACATTTTCAGATGCTCCTACTCATCTTAACTACTCCTCAATACCCCTCTTTAAATTTTCTTTCTTCTACTTGTCAATTAACTCATTTTAGTATAATTCAATGGGCAAAGACAGTCAAGGATGACCCAGTGCCAGCTGACAGGCTGGGCACTTAAAACAGTTTGCAGAATATTAACCAGAGTACCCAAACCTAACCAAATACTCCTTGCTTATATAGGCTCACCTGCTGACACATCCAGCGCTGAAGAGATCAGAACATTGTTATGAATGGTATATAGGCACTGAGCTTTTCCCAGCCATCTGTATCTCAGCAGGTGGCATAGCATCCTTGTGTCTTTGGATCATTACACTCTCTTCATGCTTTTCTTTTTCTGTTCTGATGAGAATGCTTTGCCTGCTGTGAGTTATCATATGTCCCTAAGATCTCAAAGCATACAAATTGTCCTTCTAAATTGAACAGTGTGTTTATGGCTGGAGGGGGTATTGTTAACCAAGGACTCAAATAGAAAAAGGATGTTTACAAGCATCTATAAAAGTAGCTACAGCCAGACATTCTGGAAACCATTAAATAGCACACAGTTGATGCTGGAAACAGAGTGAAAAAAAAGGAAAATACAAGAAAGCTGCAATGGTTCAAAGCGCAGCAATGAAAAGGATATGTGACACTTCAGTCTTGCAGACTTGTCAGGACTGGACAAAAGATAGATTTGACCATCCACTAGGAGACATTATGTGCTCCCTACACAGGTAAATTTCTTACTCAATTCTGCAGTTTTGAAAGCCACTGTGGGTAGTAGTTCCTTCACTGGGGTTAAGGGATATACAGAAGAGCACGGAGAGAAAAGATAACCACTACATCAGAACTGATCAAAGAATGCCACTTATTTAAACGTCACATGCTTCACTATCACATACTCCTGAAAACTAGCAAAGTTCTTCTAATCGAGGTACTGTCTACAGAAACAAGCACTTTGAATGACATGGAGAGGTATAAAAAGTAAATACCCGGTGGTAATGACAATAGTCATAGTCATACTTTATTGATCCCGGGGGAAATTGGTTTTCGTTACAGTGGCACCATAAATAATTAAATAGTAATAAAACCATAAATAGTTAAATAGTAATATGTAAATTATGCTAGGAAATAAGTCCAGGACCAGCCTATTGGCTCAGGGTGTCTGACCCTCCAAGGCAGGAGTTGTAAAGTTTGATGGCCACAGGCAGGAATGACTTCCTATGATGCTCAGTGTTGCATCTCGGTAGAATGAGTCTCTGGCTGAATGTACTCCTGTGCCCAACCAGTCCATTATGTAGTGGATGGGAGACATTGTTCAAGATGGCATGCAACTTGGACAGCATCTTCTTTTCAGACACCACCATCAGGGAGTCCAGTTCCATCCCCACAACATCACTGGCCTTACGAATGAGTTTGTTGATTCTGTTGGTGTCTGCCACCCTCAGCCTGCTGCCCCAGCACACAACAGCAAACATGATCGCACTGACCACCACAGACTCGTAGAACATCCTCAGCATCGTCCGGCAGATGTTAAAGGACCTCAGTCTCCTCAGGAAATAGAGACGGCTCTGACCCTTCTTGTAGATAGCCTCAGTGTTCTTTGACCAGTCCAGTTTATTGTCAATTCGTATCCCCAGGTATTTGTAATCCTCCACCATGTCCACACTGACCCCCTAGATGGAAACAGGGGTCACTGGTACCTTAGCTCTCCTCAGGTCTACCACCAGCTCCTTAGTCTTTTTCACATTAAGCTGCAGATAATTTGCTCACACCATGTGACAAAGTTTCCTACTGTAGCCCTATACTCAGCCTCATCTCCCTTGCTGATGCATCCAACTATGGCAGAGTCATCCGAAAACTTCTGAAGATGACAAGACTCTGTGCAGTAGTTGAAGTCCGAGGTATAAATGGTGAAGAGAAAGCTAATAGGAAAAAGCATTTTGTTGTCAAAATTGCCATTTACTATGAACAAATATTTTCATTGAAGGTAGTAGAATCAATTAAAAGCAAGAAGATATCTGCAAAGCATTGTAAATTTTAAACTAGATTTGGGTTTGAGGCTCTTTCTGTTCCATAGTGCTCATACAATTGCCTCAGACTGAGATATTATGACAGCTATTCTACTTTAATTCATATTGAAGTTTTAATGAGACTAAACATTCTTAGGCACTTTACAGATTTATTACATGAGTGTTTCTGCATCAGAAATTGTCAATGCAACTTATCTTACAAATTGGAATGCAAAAAATAACCAGCTTATTTGTTTGTGGTGTAGGTTAAGTGGCCCTAGATATTAACTTCTCAATAGACAATTCCTGAATTGCTGAGCACTTCTATCAATTTCTGTTATGTTTCTTAACTCCAAAACATAAAAACTCATTGAAAGGAAAACAAGAGAGCCAGGAATACAAGCCTAACTTCATTTTTACTTTCTGCGAGGTGCGTGCATATGATGCAGTGGCGTGATGACTCATGCCATTTACGTACTTTTACATATAAGCTGTAATGAATTATTTAAACAAAGAATGCTTAATCAACAACATATTTACAATATTACTTGAATATTACTGAAATATTAAATACACAACACCCCTTCCTGCTTATATAGTTGTACTGTGGAGAGCATTCGGTCTGGTATGGAGGGGCTACTGCACAGGACCGAAAGAAGCTGCAGAAGGTTGTAAAGCTAGTCAGCTCCATCTTGGGCACTAGCCTACAAAGTACCCAGGACATCTTTAGGGAGCGGTGTCTCAGAAAGGCAGCGTCCATTACTAAGGACGTCCAGCACCCAGGGCATGCCCTTTTCTCACTGATACCATCAGGAAGGAGATACAGAAGCTTGAAGGCACACACTCAGCAAATCAGGAACAGCTTCTTCCCCTCTGCCATTCAATTCCTAAATGAACATTGAAGCTTTGGATACTACCTCATTTTTTAAAAATATACAGTATTTATGTTTTTTGCACATTTTAAAAAAACCTATTCAATACACATAATTGATTTATTTGTTTATCTATTATAAATAAATAAATAGGCATCCGTTAGCCTTATGAGACCATGGATTTGCGCCTTGGAAGGTTTCCAGGGCGCAGGCCTGGGCAAGGTTGTATGGAAGACCAGCAGCTGCCCATGCTGCAAGTCTCCCCTCTCCACACCACCAATGTTGTCCAAGGGAAGGGCATTAGGACCCATGCAGCTTGGCACCAGTGTTGTCGCAGAGCAATGTGTGGTTAAGTGCCTTGCTCAAGGACACACACGCTGCCTCAGCCAAGGCTCGAACTAACAACCTTCAAATCACTAGACGAACGCCTTAACCACTTGGCCACGCGCCAACACATCTATTATTATGTTTTATTTTATTTATTATTATTATTATTTTTCTCTCTCTGTTAGATTATGTTTGCATTGAACTGCTGCTGTTAAGTTAACAAATTTGACGCGCAGGTGATAATAAACCCGATTCTGATTCTGATTCTGATTCTGAATATTACTCCAATTCAATAGAGAATGAATCTCTAATTATATACACAGTATACTATATAATTCAACTACTATGCAGACATCCACAGCATAGTCAATTTTAAATTGTGCCATTCAGGCCTAAAGATTTAATTGCTGTGGAGGCTTTCTTACTCTTGTGGGATAATGTCTTTCCTAAGAAGGATGATCCCTCGATTTGGCAGGTGAAACGCAGCTGTGAAATAATCTCAGGTTCTGGGGCCTCATCTATAGTGGTTGTAGGAATTGACTCTGATACTGCAGGAAGTGGTTCTGACAGCTCTGGCCATCTTTCTTCTTAACAATTGACTCTACTCTCCTCAACTGATCAATGTGTCATCTCTAGACAATATCTGATGCAATCTCCACTGAGTAGGAGAGTGGTCCAGTTCTGTCCTTAATCTTTCCAAGTACCCACATTTGATCATCATACAGAGATTTGTAGTCTCTCACCAGGACAGTATGTCCAGGAGTGGAACATCAAACTTCCTTGTTTGAGGAGCCTTCAATTTGTCTCAGCTGTTTGTCCTGCATACTCCTTCTAAGATTGGGTTTGAGAAGATCCAAACGTGAATGCAAGGGACAACTGAGGAACAGCATTGTTGGTTGTGGACTGTGCTCCAATATCATATGCAAGGAGGAAATTGGCAAGCTTCTGGTTCAGTGTTAGAGAGAGAGAGCAGAGCCCATATCTGTGTTCTGCTGACATTGCTTGCAGTGCATTCTTTACACTCTGGACAGACCTTTCTGCCAAGCCATTTGTAACTGGGTGGTACGGTGCTGATGTAATATGTCTTATTCCATTCATATTCAGGAATGACTGAAAGTGTTCCACAATAAACTGTGCTCCATTGCTACTGACTAAGTGTTCTGGAACACTAGTCCTTGAAAAGAGGCTTCTAAACACATCAACAATGTGCCAGGCTATAGCAGAGGCCATTGGGAACATCTGGGCACTTTGTAGCTGTATGCACTACTACCAATAAATTTGAGCCTATGAATTGTCCAGCAAAATCAACATCAATCCTCTGCCAGGGCAATGCAGGCCATTTCCAGGGATGAAGAGGTGCTGCTTTTGACATCTTCTGGACATGTTGGTACCCTGAATAGTGCATGACAAGGCGCTCAATCTGCTAATCTACCCCAGGCCTTCAGACAAACTTTGAGTTAATGCTTTCATTTTGACCATGCCTAGATGACCGGCATGTAGCACTTTAGTTTTTAGCTTGGATGGTAGAACAACTCTCAATCCCCACGTAAGGCTACCGCTGCCAAGGGCAAGTTCATCTCAGCACTGGTAAAAATGGAGGAACATTCCGGTCGTTTTGAGTTGCCATGTAGACCTGAGACAGTGTGGGGTCTTTTCTGATTTCCCTTTGAATCATTTCTGCCTTAATAGGGGGATTTTTGATTTGTATTAGGGAGAATACATCAAGGGGAATGTCCTGTTCTATAAAATTTTCAGGTATTTCATTTTCCACCAGTAAATGGGACAATCCATCAGCATTGCCATGATTAGTTGTCCTCTTGAATTCAATCTTATAACTGTGTCTTGCAAGAAACAGAGCCCATATCTGCATTCGTGCTGCTGCTATAAATGAAACACCCTTCTGTGGATTGAAAGTGGACTCTAGTGATTGATGGTTAGTAATGAGGTTAAACTCTCTCCCATACAAATACTGGCTAAAACATTTTACACCACAATCCAGACTCAAGGCCCCTCTGTCAATCTGTGCATAATTTTTCTCTGCAGTGGTAAGGGAATGTGATGCAAAGACTATGGTGTGTACACTTCCATCACTCATAACATGTTGACATGACTGCATCTACACCGTAAGGCGAGGTATCACAAGCAAACTTCACTGGATGATGTGGATCATAATGTGTGAGTACAGTGTCTGACATCTCCGTTTCCTCTGCCTTTTTGAAAGCCACCTCACAGGGCCTTGTCCATTTTAAGTTCTTCCCAATCTGTAGTAATGAGTTAATGGGTGGAGCACAGTAGTCAGGTTTGGCAGGGACCTGCTATACTAGTTGACAAATCCTAAAAAGGACCACAACTGTGATACATCCTTTGGCCTTGGGGCGTCCACCACCTCTTGAATTTTCTCAGCACACTTGTGTATTCCTTGCGCATCAATAATGTGACCGCAGTAAGTGAGGCTTGGTTTAAAGCATTCACCCTTGTTGCATCGTGCTCTGAGCCCATAATCTTCTAATTTTTTAAACGCTGTCCTGACATTTTGGTGATGTTCCTTCTCATCCTTAGTAGTAGCAACAATGTCATCTGAGTGGCTGGGCAGCCTTGCAGCACTCCATAGCCTTCTACCAGAGTGCAGATGCAGATTCCACTCTATAAAATAATCCTATTATAGCAATAAAACCCTTTGTGAGTGTTTATGGTGAGAAATACTTTGGACTTTTCTTCCATCTCCATCTGCAGGTAGGCCTCAGCTAAGTCTACTTTGCTGAAGTGTTTCTGTCCAGAGAGGTTTACAAAGATATCCTCTATCCTAGCCAGAGGGTATTGATCTACTTTCAGTACTCAGTTGATGATGACCTTAAGATCACCACAGAACCTGACAGACCTAATCTTCTTGGCTACTGGGTCCATCAACTCCACTCAACCTTGGAAAGAATTCCCTCAGCCTCCATGTGATCTAGCTCATTGGCTACATTATCACAGATGGTATAAGGAGCCGAACAGGCTTTGCAAAACTTTGATGTGGCATTTTCATTTAACACTATTTTACCCTTAATATGTCTGTGTTTTACAATGCCACCCTTGAACAACCTTGTGGCACCGTCTAGTACCTTTCTTAATTTGCTTTCAGTTTACTCGTTATAGGGATGTGACATGCAAATAGTGGATGGATTTCAAATCAAGTTGTAGTTATCTCAGCCAACCATGGCCCAACAAGACTTTCCCTCCTGTTTTTACCACCTACAAGCCCACTGTGGCTTGTTGGTTGTTGTACTTCATTGTTACAAATGTCATTCCCACATGAGTTATCTTTTCTCCAGTATAAGTTTGTAGTTGGATATCTACAGGTTTCAGTTCAGTATCTTTGAAGTGCCGTTCAAACTCATTTTGTGGAATGACTAAAACAGCCGAGTCAATGTCCAATTCCATTTTAATTAATCTGCCATTCACTTCTGGTGTAAGTGATGCAGCTGGTCATCTGTTAGTTTTTGCATTATAAATCTCAAGGCCACCTAAGTCTATATCCCTCTCAACATCATCAGATTTTTCAACAGCATGCAGATTAGTGCTCTTTTTGAAACTTCAACTTGACTTTTTATCATTATCTCTCTGCTGTGCAGACGATTTATTTGTGTCTGTTGGAGATGCTCTTTGTACGTGTCCTACTTTGTTGCATTTCCTGCAAGTTTCTGCAAGGAGGAGGAGAAGATGGCGGCGCAATGCAGCGCGCAGTGGCCACTCTGGTGATGAATATCTGTTATCTGTCAAGTTAGGGTGCTGTGCACAATCCAGATTTGATGGAGACAGATGTGAGAGCGCGGAGAAACATCTGGTGAAACTTCTGAAATGCCTGTTTCGCTGCTGCTGCTACTGTGTGATCCTGAATCTCGGGAGGAGAAGGCCCCAAGTCATCGGCTTTGCTTGTTACTCGGCGGCCGGGGTGGGGTCGAAGTGCTCGACAGAGATGGTGCTTGGTGTCGGTGGGCTGGTCGGAGGCTTGAAGTTTTCGGACGGACTCAGAGTCAGCTGTGGTCAGGTGCTTCCAGGGTGCTGCATTGGCAAGTTTGTGGCGCTGGAGGTTCATGGCAGGGAGAGTTTCTCCCTTCTAGCGTCTGCGCGAGATGATGGGCTATCGGGACTTTGAGACTTTTTTTACCGTGCCCATGGTCTGCTCTTTATCAAATTATGGTATTGTTTTGCACTGTTGTAACTATTTGTTATAATTATGTGATTTTTGTCAGTTTTAGTCTTGGTCTGTCCTGTGTTTCTGTGATATCATACTGGGGGAACATTGTATTATTTCTTAATGCATGCACTTCTAAATGACAATAAACGACGACTGAGTGTCCTCATAATCTAATCTATTCGAAAAGGGAGTTTCGCCTTTGAACCTGCATTGGTCTGGTGTATGTTCAGACAGGCAAGTTTTTGTTTAGACGCTGCGATTTTGCTCATATTCACTTTCATTCCTGACTATAACTCAATTGCATCTCCGTCTGTTGTAAACATTGACACAGCTATTTCAGCTGCTCTTTTAAATGTAAGTTATGCTTCAGTTAGGAGCCGTTTTTGAATGCTTTCTTGTAAAATCCCACAAACTAAACAATCTGTTAGTGCATCATTAAGCCCATCATTGAACTGACAATGCTCAGACAACCTCTACAATTCAGCCATATACGCTGAAATGTACTCCCCTTCCTTTTGATTCTGCTCGTGGAACCTAAAAGTGTTCTGCAATCAACAAAGGTTTCAGTTCTAAACATTCCAACATAACTTTCACAATATCAGCAAAGCTATTTTTGGCTGGTTTGGTTGGAGCAGTTAGACATCTAAGCAAACTGAATGCCTTTAAATCCTATGCACTCAGCAAAATTGACACTTGCTTCTCATCAGCTATTCCATTTACTTTAAAATACTGCTTGATTCACTCAGTATATAATATCCAGTTATCTCTTGCATAAGCAAATGCATCAATCTTTCCAATATAGCCAGCTGCAATATTTCTGCTCTTTTAATGATTATTATCATCTGGTATTCACTGTTTATGAACCCGTGAATTCTTCCATTTTCTGCCTTTTTAAAAAAACTTGATCATCTTTCCTTTGGTGAAGAAAAATGATATGCTCTTTAAAAATCGATTGTTTTTTGCTGCACTTTTTAAAAACTCAAATGTCTCACTGCGCTTCAACAGGTAGGTAGTCATCTCCAGTTTGTTTTAAAAATACCTCGTCGCCACTGTTATGTTTTGTAACTCCAAGACATAAAAGCTAATTGAAAGGAGAACAAGAGAGCTGGGACTGTGAGTCTAACTTTGTTTTTACTTTAAGTAAGGTGCGTGCATATGATGCAGTGGCGTGATGACTCATGCCATTTACATACTTTTACATATAACCTGTAATGAATCATTAAAACAAAGAATGCTTAATCAACAACATATTTACAATATTACTCAAATATTACTGAATATTAAATTCACAACAATTTCTGTTTTATTTCGTGTTTCCAGCACCTGCAGTACTTTGCTTTGTGGTATAGATAGAATCTTTTTTTAAACATATTCACTTGCCATTGTTTGCAATAGTGCTTTGCCATAATTTACTGGTATGTTCACCTAGATTAGTATGCTGAGATCTCAGGAGGGAAACTTAAACCAAAGTCAAGCAAGGTTGCACTGCTGGACTACAGTTGACACAACTCTATTATCATGTCTTGAACAACTCATTATTACATTACATCTATGAAAGAATTTGACAGTGAATGCTTGAGAATTATAATACAGATGTATTCTATCTCTTAAGGCACCAAAAGCAAATTATTGTGGAGAAGATGATGCTATATCTACAATGATAAAGTGCACTGAAAAATATTACCTAATCCCTGAGTAAAAGGAATCTCAGGATATTAAATTAGGATAATAACCCCATTTCAATAGATAACCTTGATTTGGATCTGTGTATACAGATTGGATTGCTATAATATTCCAGAAGCAAAGGATTGAAAATATTCCATAGCCAGATATTTATAAAAACAAAGTGAATGTGAAAGAAACAACAATGGCCTGTACTAATGATAGAAACAAAAAGTCATTGACCCAAAATTTAAATTCTGTTTTCCCTCTCCACAGGTACTGTTTGACATGCTGAATATTTCCGACATTTTCTGTTTCTGTTCGGATCTCCATCTGAGACAGTATTCTGATTTTAATGCATTTACAATCTGCATTGCCATCTTACTGAATGCCAGGACAGTAGTGAAATGTATGTTGTCACATCAGCCTTCATTTCTTCTACTCATTACTCTTGTTGGAAGGTAATTATATGTTCTGACATCAAGGTGACTATCTTCCCACCCACTCAAAGAACATATTAACTGTAATAAGGCTGAAACACGAAAATGATCAGTTATATGGAAGGTTGTCATCTTGTGTAAGGAAGTGCGTTCAGAAAAAGTCAGCAAGCTTATGAAAGAAAAGAAACCAAATAGAAAATGGATGAGAAAGTTCATGTGAACATAAAAGCACTAACAGGACTAGGCCATTCAGTCTCTTGTGCCGGCTATCCTATTCAATGAATTTGGGGATAATGTTATAGTTCCATTCCACACACTTGTATACAGTACTTTACAGTACTTTACAGCCTTAATAAGACTGTTAAGACATTGGAGCAGAATTAAGCCATTCGATCTATCAAATCTACTCTACCATTCAATTATAGCTGATTTATTTTCTCTCTTACACCATTCTCCTGCCTTCTCCCCATAACTTTTAATGTTTTTTCTAATCAAGAACCTATCAAACTCCTCCTTAAATATACTCAATGACTTAGCCTCCACAGTCATCTGTAGCAATGAATTTCACAGATTCACCACCCTCTAGCTAAAGAAATTTCTCCTCATCTCTGTCTTTCTATTCTGTAGCTATGGCTTCTGGTTCTGGAGTCTCCCACTATTGGAAACAACCTCTCCATGCCCACCTTATCTCGGTCTTTCTGTATTCACTAGATTTCTATGAGATCACCCCTCATTCTTCTAAACTCCAGTGAATACAGGCCCAGAGCCAACAAACACTCTTCATACTGTTGTAACTATATGTTATAATTATGTGGTTTTTGTTAGTTTTTCAGTCTTGGTCTGTCCTGTGTTTCTGTGATATCACACCGGAGGAATATTGTATCATTTCTTAATGCATGTATTACTAAATGACAATAAAAGAGGACTGCGTGTCCTCATAATCTAATCTAATAATCTAATCTAATCATACGTTAACTCTTATGTTTCCAGAATCATTCTCGTAAACCTCCTCTGGACTTTCTGCAATGCTAGCACATCTTTCTTAGATACGATGCCCCAAACTGCTGACAATACGCCAAATGTGATCAGACTAATGCCTTATAAAGCCTCAGCATTACATCCTTGCTTTTATAGACAATTGATGCAGGAGTAGGCCATTTGGTCCTTCGAGCCAGCACCGCCATTCACTGTAATCATGGCTGATCATCCACAAACAGTATCCCATTCCTGCCTTCTCCCCATATCCCTTGACTCCACTATCTTTAAGAGCTCTATCTAACTCTTTCTTGAAAGGATCCAGAGAATTGGCCTCCACTGCCTTCAAAGGCACAGCATTCCACAAATCCACAACTCTCTGGGTGAAAAAGTTTTTCCTCAACTCTGTTCTAAATGGCCTACCCCTTATTCTTAAACTGTGGCCTCTGGTTCTGGACTCCCCCAACATCGGGAACATGTTTTCTGCCTCTAGCGTGTCCAATCCCTTAGTAACGTTATGTTTCAATCAGATCCCCTCTCATCCTTCTAAATTCCAGTGTATACAAGCCCAGTCGCTCCAATCTTTCAAGATATGACAGTCTTGCCATCCCGGGAATTAATCTTGTGAACCTACGCTGTACTCCCTCAATAGCAAGAATATGTTTCCTCAAATTTGGAGACCAAAACTGCACACAGTACTCCAGGTGTGGTCTCATCAGGGCTCTGTACAACTGCAGAAGGACCTCTTTGCTCCTATACTCAACTCCCCTTGTTATGAAAGCCAACATGCCATTAGCTTTCTTCACTGCCTGCTGTACCTGCTTGCTTACTTTCAGTGACTGATGAACAAGGACACCTAGATCTTGTTGTACTTCCCCTTTTCCTAACTTGACACCATTCAGATAATAATCTGCCTTCCTGTTCTTGCCACCAAAGTGGATAACCTCACATTTATCCACATTAAACTGCATCTGCCATGCATCTGCCCACTCACCCAACCTGTCCAAGTCACACTGCATTCTCATAACATCCTCCTCACATTTCCCACTGCCACCCAGCTTTGTGTCATCTGCAAATTTGCTAATGTTACTTTTAATCCCCTCATCTAAATCAGTAATGTATATTTAAATAGCTGCGGCCCCATCATTCTAGTCCTCTTGAAACAAATGTTAACATTGCATTTGCCTTCCTAATCACCGACTCAACCTGCAAGGTAACCTTCAGGGAATCCTGCACTAGGACTTCCAAGTCCATTTGCACCGCCAATTTCTGAATTTGCTTCCCATTTAGAAAACAGTCTTTATTCCTTCTAACAAAGTGCATGACCATATACACTCCCTACACTTATTCCATCTGCCATTTCTTTGCACATTCTCATACATATGTATTGCAACAGAACATTGATGGTTTGACCAAGCAACACTGTGAGATGAAAACAATTTCAACACTAGGACCCCATGAAAAGCGCTAAGAAGCATCCGCTTAAATAACATTCGTGACCCAGAAGCCCCAAGCCTCTCAGAATAAACTTAACAAGGTTAAATAATTAACCAATGTAATTAAACCACAATTAACCAATTAAGGTGCTCTAGCTTCAAGTGGAGACCAACACAGAGACTCTGTACAAGAAGGGCCAGAGTTACCTCTACTTCCTGAGGAGACTGAGGTCCTTTGGAGTATGCAGGCCTCTTCTTTACATGTTCTGTCATTTAGTTGTCGCCAGTACAATCTTCTATGTGGTGGTGTGCTGGGGCAAAGGCATTAACATGGGTGATGCCAAAAGGCTCAATAAATGGATTAGAAAGGCTGGCTCTGTTATAAGAGTCAAACTGGATACACTGGAGGCTGTGGTAGAACAAAGCACCCTACAGAAAATCCTGGCAATTCTGGACAATGTTTCTCACCCTCTGCATGCCACCTTGGCCGAACAGAGGAACATTTTTAGCAATATACTAAGACAACTGTGCTGCTCCAAAGAGCGCTATATGAGGTCATTCTTACCCTCAGCCATTAGGCTCTATCACCAGTCAACCTGTAGCCAGGGAAATAATGACCACTCCTGTTAGACTGTTTGAGGTAACTTATTTTTTATTCTTTCTTACTTCTCTTTAACATTTGCATATTTGTAAATATTACAACTGGTAGTGCTACTGTGACACTGTAATTTCATTTAGGATCAATAAAGTATCTATTTAGAAACCACAGAGCCCAATGCTCTCTGGCTCCCTGCACTGGCCTGGAAAGCTCATTACAGAAAATGTCAATTTCATATCTATCCTTCCAAGTGCTACAGGAATTTTGTGTGTTTCAATAAAAAAACAAGTCTAATTCTCTTAAATACTAGGGAGAAAAGACCTAGTTTGCCTGATAATATGACCAACATGTCATTTCAAGAACTAATCAGATGAAATTTTGTTGTATTCCCAACATTCCCATCTTCTTCCTCAGGAGGGGAGATAAGATCTGTGCAATACTATAGGTGTGGTCTCATTTTGGGTTCTGTATAATTGGAACAAGATATTTCCACCATGGTACTCAAATCCTTATGTAATAAAAGCTAAATCACCATTGCTTTCCTAATTGTTAGTTGTATTTTTGGATAAACTTTATTTGATTGGTATACAAGGATCTCCAGGTCCCTCTGAAAAGCAGCTCCTTTTGCTTTCTTACCATTTAACAATATTTTGCTCTTCTACCACTTTTCTACATTATGATGTATTTACCATGTTTTTGTCTTTTCATTTAACCCATCTACCTGTCTGAAGTCTCTCTGTACCATCCTCACAGCTCAGATTGCCATTCAACTTTGTATTATCAGCAAACATGGGATAATTACCTTTGATCCCCTCTTCCAGGTTATTAATTAGCTTGTGAACAGCTGGAGTTCCAGCACTAATCCCTGCATCAACTCACTTGTTTACTGTCATATCTTTTAATGCTGTTAAAAAATATTCCCAGAAGGAAGGGTTTTAAAGCAAAATTTTTGAAAAAAAAAGTTTTGCACAAAAATATGTGCACACAGATTCTGCATTCTTTGGTGTAATGTGACATAGAATAAAGAATTTTCAAATACTGTTGATGGTGAGTCATTGCAACCTAAGTTTGATAAAGACTCGTTATTAGATAAAAATCATATAATCCTTGAAGAGTTACTGATATGTACACATTTTTGGAGAGATTTATACAAGGAGAAATTTACTGACAGTCAACATCCATCTTTTACCAAATTATTCCAATCTAATTTTAACTTTGCTTGATTCAACAACCAAATGATGCAGGCAACCATGTGGCCAGCGTGCGTGTCTATTCCTACTGTGAATTAGCATCTGCAGCTTGCAAGTCACCTCCTATGGCAAACACAGAACCGCACCCAAAACAGAAAATAAAATTCCTTGTAATATACTGATTCCAATACCTTGCTGAGTTACACTCCACACAGTTATTTTTAAAAGTTCAGTGCTCCAAGCTTTCACTTTTATGTTACAGATAAGAATACAAATTACACTAGAATGCCTCTTATGAATGTACTTTAGAGGAATGTAACAACCTGATCTAAAGTCAAGAATAGTAATTAAAAATTGACTTTGATAAATCCTTACAAGAGGAAATCTGCAGATGCTAGAATTTCAAGCAACAGACATAAAAGTTGCTGGTGAACGCAGCAGGCCAGGCAGCATCTATAGGAAGAGGTACAGTCGACGTTTCGGGCCGAGACCCTTCGTCAGGACTAACTGAAAGAAGAGCTAGTAAGAGATTTGCAAGTGGGAGGGGGAGATCCAAAATGATAGGAGAAGAGAGGAGGGACAGAGCCAAGAGCTGGACAGTTGATTGGCAAAAGGGATATGAGAGGATCATGGGACAGGAGGCCTAGGGAGAAAGAAAGGGGAGGGGGGAAGCCCAGAGAAAGGGTAAGGAGTATAGTGAGAAGGCAGGGCATTAGCGGAAGTTAGAGAAGTCAATGTTCATGCCATCAGGTTGGAGGCTACCCAGACGGAATATAAGGTGATGTTCCTCCAACTGGAGTGTGGCTTCATCTTGACAGTAGAGGAGGCCGTGAATAGACATATCGGAATGGGACGTGGAATTAAAATGTGTGGCTACTGGGAGATCCTGCTTTCTCTTTCAAGTTTACAATACTTTCCGAGTTGGGTTCCTTTAAAATCTGTAAAAAAAGACTCAATAATTCTAAGCTTCTTGTCAGAATAAAGTATTCTTACATCTATTTGACCAGGAAATCTAATTCCTTTAGGATTTCAAAGTCAATACAGAAAGCTCACATTCATCATATGTGTCCTAAGTTGGTAATTATTTCATTCATTGGCTGGATCCTGATGCAACTTTCCTGATAAACTAAAAGTGAATAGCCACAGGGATAACTCCAGCACTCTTGGTGAATCAATTCCTCATTAACCCACGTAAACCTTCATTTTTATAATAAATTGTCAGAATGGTGTTTTTATGTGATACTCAGGTACTCTTGGCCTATGTGCTATGCAGTGGTGGTGGTGGAGAGCAGGGATGTATAGAGGAGATGATACTGTCCTCTAATAGGTTAAAAAGGTTATTTCGATTTATTGGACTCTTGGACTGCATCATTATGAGAATTGCATGCAAGCTTTATTTATACTTTTTACTCATTACAAGTAAAATATTACTGACCCCCTCCACTTTCCATCCTTCCTATGAATGAACTTTGTATTTTTTAGATTTTTATTTTAGAGATACAGTACAGAACAGGCGCTTCCAGCCCTTTAGCCACGCTACCCAGCAACCCACCGACTTAATCCTAGCCTAATCATGGGACAATTTTACAATGACCCATTAACCTACTAACTGGTATGTCTTTGGACTGTGGAAGGAAACCGGAGCACCTGGAGGAAACCCACAGAAGCTATGAACAAACTTTCTTACAGGGGACGTGGAAATGAACATTGAACTCTGATGCCCAGGGCTGTAATAGCAGCACGCTAACCACTATGCTACCGTGGGGTCCTATAATAGCTCATTCACAGCTTATTTACTGATCCTGACAACATAATGCAAGAAGTGCAAACACGAGGAATTCTGCAGATGCTGGAATTTCAAGCAACACACATCAAAGTTGCTGGTGAACGCAGCAGGCCAGGCAGCATCTCTAGGAAGAGGTACAGTCGACGTCTTGGCCCGAAACGTCGACTGTACCTCTTCCTAGAGATGCTGCCTGGCCTGCTGCGTTCACCAGCAACTTTGATGTCTAATGCAAGAAGTGAACAACTTCCAATACCAAATAATATGTATCAAGCACAGGATCAGAGGATAGGAATAATACAATCTTGAAGAAATCAAGATTTTTTTCTTTTGGATACCAAATTGTTAGAGTGAGTTGTTTTTGGGTAGATGATTTGTTTACACTTAAATGACTTTGGCCACCAGACTTCTATTTTAACTGTTGACAATGCGCTTCCTAAAAGGGTGTGAATATCAGATTCTTCTGGCGCCATAGTTTGACCCGATGCTGTAGTTTCGAAGACAGTATTATCTATACATTATAAATATTAATTGTATTCTATGTTAGCACAGGAAATGCCAAGTAAATGTATCGTAGACTTAACTTACATTCCTAAAGGCTGTGGATATCAACCCAGACATGTTGGCGTTGGAAGGAAAGGATGGTGTGATATTTTATATGTAGCTTCAATAGGAAGCATTATCTATGCATTGTCTATAACTTTTTAAGTAGTGATTGCCTTTGTGTTTAGCATATAAATATCGAGCCCACATTGAGCTAGCAGACCTTTCTGTGGAAAGCGTCTCTGTCCGTAAGATGCCTGCTGTACCTTGTTGTGTCGAATAAAGAAGCTGCTTTGTACCAGTGACTCTGTTTCTCCGGTAATTTCATCCATGCTACAACACAAATAATTTGCATTTTTGTAGTTTTTATTTCAGGTTTGAAATATTTATGTTGCTTTAATGTGTGACGAGAGTATACACAGATTAAGATGTTAGCTGTCCTGTGCTGGCACCAGTGGAATCAGCAGTTGGTCTGCCACCTGTCTTCAGGAGAAAGAGAGATAAGGAAAACAATGGAGCAGCATTTGGAGATGTTAATTAAGGGATGGAAGGAGAGCTGTCAAGATCGGCTCCCCCTTTGAACCCTGAACTGTTTGAAGTGATGGACTGGCGATACCCCAGCAGGGGGATGAAAAGGGACAGGTTCGCTAAGACAAGACACACACGACACCCCGAGGTAACGAGACCCTGGAAGCGGTGCGTCTCCCACAAGTCGGTGGGAGGTTTTGGAGGGCTGGTCACGGGACCAAGCCATAGACGCACAGGGTGGAAAGGTACGATTGGCGGGAACCTGGTGTGTGTCCGCCCTTGCCTGGGTGCCAGGTTTCACCGCAGAGAAACGATCGTATCTGGAAACGGGGGGGGGGGGGGTCACAGTGGGTGACCTCAGAAGACATCACAAAGGGCTTGCCCGAAAGCTGACTGCGAAGAATATCGAAGGTCTGTGTGGAAGCCGTTTGAATGTTCATTCGTTTTTGCTCTCTCTCTCCTTCCCCCCCACTGTCCATCTCCCACGGCAGTGATTACTGTGAACTGAACTGAACTGAACTTTGCGTCACTTTGAAACTGGTCATTTACCCCTAGACGACGATAGAGCTTGATTGATCCTGTTATCCTAATTCTGTGTACATGTGTGTTTATCATTGATGAACTGTTGCATTTATTATCCTTTTGATTAGAGTACTGTGTTGCTTGTTTCTTTAATAAAACTCTCTTAGTTCCAGTAATCCAGACTCCAACTGAGAGATCCATTTCTGCTGGTTTGGCAACCCAGTTACGGGGTACGTAACAAATGTAAGTCATTGCCATCTCATGTGATATGCTTCACCTAGCTCTGCAAGAGACTTAGGATTATGGGAATGTGAGGAGGCTATTGTATACTCAGATTGGCTCATCTCTTCAACATCACAGTTTATTTCAATTTCGCCAGTTAATCCAGTTTCATACTTCAATATGCTCACCAAATAAAAGCTGATTAAGCTCTGTCTAGTGAACTTCCATTGAGCCAATATTAACACAGCGTTTTTGAATGAGCTCTAAAATCAAAACTCCCTTGCTGTGATAATTTAATGCCAGTAAAATAAACTGAGCAATGGCCATTTTAGTATTTGAGACAGTGTGGACTCATCATTCCTCATTGTCATTAGATTGAAATGGTAATGCTGCCTAACCAAGTTATGTGAGATATTTAAAGTTGTCATTGTTTCTGGGATGTTTAATGATTTGCCAGTATTTTACTTACCGGTATTGTAGCTACATACAACACAGGGCATATGTCACTTCCTGCTTATTCTACTTGTCATTCTATACTGCTGTTAAACATAAACCAGGTCTTACTGCAATAAAGTCAAGGTGCACTGGGGGTATTGTTTTTATTTCAGATTCCTGTATACATGGTACACTGTTTTTGTGTGTTTTTTTCAATAAGGTTATGAATCTCTTGTTAGCTAAACTGCGCTTTCCATTATTTTAACCAATGAAATCAGCCACACAGATCAGCATGAGAATAAACCACTGCTTTGATCAAAATCTATTTATCATGTTGATATGTCTAATAAGCTAGCTAACACACTGAACATTATTCATTGATGGATGACCTCTTTCATGATGGCTTGTACTATGGGTTTTAAATAACTACAAGAGTAGAGAATGCTTGTGTGTGATTTAAACTGTTAATTGATATGATCAACTCCACGGTAATAAAGAGCGTGTTAATAGTGCTATAAATCACCTCTCACCACAGAACTAACAACTGAATATTACTAACACTGGCCAGCAGATAGCTCTGTCAGTTCAAAATTTAACAACACAATTTGCAGAGCAGAGAAACTGTAAGCAATTGTCTAAGTCTGGTAGAATCTGTTTTGGGTATATTCTCTTTCGATAATATTTAAAAAACATTGATCATAAAGTACTCCTATAGAAATGTTGATGTAGCTTCTTATTACTAATATATTTATCCCTAATTCAGATTATAGTGAGAAATAAACATAATTAATAGATGGGATTCAAAATCACTATATAAGATGATTTTTCTTCAATTTCTGGGTCATTGCTGGGATGAGCAGGGTTTATTGCTCATCCGTACATGCCCTCAAGGAAATGGTGACGAGCCACTTTTTGAACTGTTGTATTTCCGGAGAAAGTACTTCCATGAGGTTTTTGAAGTGAAATTTCCAGGATTTAGATCAAGCAATAATGAAAGATTAGCAATATATTTTAAATTTCTGACACCTCCCTTCCCTTTCTTGATCTCCCTGTCTCTATCTCTGGAGATAGTTTATCTACTGATATCTTTTTAAAAAAACCCTGATTCTCAGAGTTACTTGGACTATACCTCTTCCTACCTTGTCACTTGTAAAAATGCGAACCCCTTCTCTGAATTCCCCTGTCTCCACTGCATCTGGTCTCAGGATGAGACTTACTTTCCTCCACCATCAACACTGTCTTCACCCTTTTCTCTTCCTTTTCGTGCATGTCTCTCCTCACTCTATCCTCCAGCCACCCCACCAGGGTTAGGGTTCCTCGTCCTCACATATCAGCCCAGTAGTCTCTGCATCCAGCACATAATTCTCTGTAACTCCCATCGTCTTCAACAGGATCCCATCACCAAGCACAACTTTTCCTCCCCCATTTTCCGCTTTCCCACAGGGATTGTTCCCTACGCAACTCCCCTGTCCATTCATCCCTCCCCACTAATCTTCCTCTTGGTATTTATCCTTGCAAGCAGAACAAGTGTTAGAACTGCTCTGACACCTCCTCCCTCACTCCTATTCAGGGTCCCATACAGTCCTTCCAGGTGAGGTGACACTTCACGTGTGAGTCTGTTAGTGCCTCCTGTATATCGGTGAAACCCGAAGTAGATTAGGATCTCTCAGTGGCTACCTTTTTTAATTCTACTTCCCATTTTTAAGCCGACATGTCAGTCCATGGCCTCCTCTACTGCAGCAATGAGGTCACACTCAGGCTGGAGGAGCAACACCTTATATTCCGTCTGGGTAGCCTCCAACCTAATGGCATGAACATCAATTTCTCAAACTTTTGGTAACTGTCCCCCTAACCTTCACCATTGCCATTCTTGCTTTCCCTCTCACCTTAACTCCTTACCTGCCATCACCTCCCTCTGGTGCTCCTGCCCCTTCCTATTCTTCCATGGTCTTCTACCTTCTCCTATCAGATTCCCCCTTCTCCTGCCCTTTATCTCTTTCACCAATCGACTTATTGGCGAAGTATATTTATTCTACATGTTTATTCACTCCTCACTTGCCACAAACACACTCTGACAACTATGTCCCACAAGACTTGGCCAGTTCCATCAAAATAGCTGCCACTGGGCACTCCACATTGTGGACACACGTATATTGCAGCCAGAATCATTCTGTTCTCTTTCCAGCTTTAGCATTCCTTCCCAAGTTTGTTCATCAGTTGAAAAAGGAAGCCAGTTAGTAATCAGGAGGAGTTTTCCTTGCCCATGTTGATATGTTAAAAGCTCCCAGGACAACTGCCTCATTCCTACTTTGTAAATTCCATATTATTAACTGCATTTAACTTTCACCGATACCACAGTGGCATCTGAACTCAGTTTCCTGGACAATCAGTCCAGGCCTCTGGATTACTAGTTGAATAACTTAACTGCTGTGATCTTACACAATGATATTTATTAAGCAGCATATCTTGAATTTAAAAATAACTTTTGCTATTGAGTGGAACAATACTCATCTATTGCAAAAAAAATTCCCAGAACATATTTGCATAATGTGTTGAAGGAACCAAAGCAAAATCTAACCACTGGGCGAACTCAGAGGGTCAAGCCACATCTGTGGAGGCAACATTTCATGTTGAGACCCTGCAACAGGCCTCCAGAATCCAGCAGCTGCTGTCTCATTTTTATCTCCCTTGGCCAATCTGGATATGCATGGAATGTCTGAGCCACACTAGTATGACTGAAATAATATTTACACAATTCTCATTGTCTCAAGATAGTCCAAAACATTTTTAAATTAATTACTTTCTATTGTTAGTTACTGTTGTAATGCTCCATACTATACTGTATTAGTGCAATAAACAAATCCATACTTTTCTTAGTAAAACATTTTCATCATATCAGCAAACACTTTGGTACCTGATGCAGTGTCATCCTGCTTAACTCCTCCTTCCTGGTAATTTGCAAGGAGGCTTCATTTTTAAACTCTATGAACAAGGAAAGCAGATGACAGTAATAAAAAGGTGAACTCAAACAAAAGGAAGTCACAGCACAACTAAATTATCTTGACAAGATTTGCTTAACAGTGTGTTTTCAATTGTACATAATTAAATTATTTAGCAAAAGCAAATAATAAATATTATTTTATCATTTTGGCAAAAGGCTTTCTCTGCTCTTCATGGTGAAATCAAAAAAATATTGTAAAGGACAAAATTGGTCATCCAGAATAAGACCTGTTACAAGAAATGTAATTTTATTATTTGTATTAAAAAAAATAAATAAAATTTTAGCTTGATGTAAAAGTTACATTGGCTTCATGATTAAATGAAAACATCTATCATCAAAATTTATTGTCATGACCTCCTACACTTCTACTGTTAATTACCAAGTTTAACAAAATGCTAAAGTCAAACACTAGATGGCAGCAGTGAAACACAACTGGAGTATCAATCCTTGAGGACAAGTTGAAAAAAAATCCCTTTTAACTATTGCAAAATTCAAAGTAAATTTCAAAGTTCAAAGTGAATTTATTATCAAAGTATATATTTATTGCCATATACTATCTTGAGATTATTTTCATGCAGGCATTTATAGGGAAAAAGAAATATGACAGAATTTTATGAAAAGCTGTGCATAAAGACAAAAACTGACAATCAGTATGCAAAAGACGACAAATTGTGCAAATAAAAATGATATTGGCAACATGAGTTGTAGAGAGTCCTTGGGAGTGAGTACATAGATTGTAGAATTAATTCAGAGAACTGGTGAATTAAGTTATCCGCACCACTTCAGGGGCCTGATTGCAGTAGGATAATAATTGCTCCTAAACCGGGATGTGTGGGGGACCTAAAGTTTCTGTACCTCCTGTCCAGTGGTTAGTAGTGAGAAGAGTGGATAGCCTGGAATTTGGGGTTCTTTGATGACAGAAACTGATTTCTTGCGGCAGTGACTGTAACTTTATCAATGGTGGTTCAAGATAATCCTGACAATATGATAAGTGCCTGTCAGGGTTCTCACAAAATCAGAAAATGAGTATCATATATCTTGAATACACCTTGAATAAATGTGCCTGTGTATGGGAAATCTGCAAATGGCCCATGGCAATTGAATTAAAAGGTAAAGGTTGTAACTACTTCCACTAGAGCTGGATATTATCAGTGTGAGTAAAGAGCAAGCAGGAATGTCACCGAAAACAACAGGAATTCTGCAGATGCTGGAAATTCAAGCAACACACATCAAAGTTGCTGGTGAACGCAGCAGGCCAGGCAGCATCTGTAGGAAGAGGTGCAGTCGACGTTTCAGGCCGAGACCCTTCGTCAGGACTAACTGAAGGAAGAGTGAGTAAGAGATTTGAAAGTTAGAGGGGGAGGGGGAGATACAAAATGATAGGAGAAGACAGGAGCGGGAGGGATAGAGCCAAGAGCTGGACAGGTGATAGGCAAAAGGGGATACGAGAGGATCATGGGACAGGAGGTCCGGGAAGAAAGATGGTGGGGGGGGGGAACCCAGAGGATGGGCAAGAGGTATATTCAGATGGACACGTTGATGGCATGTACATTGACTTCTCTAACTTCCGCTAAGGCCCCACCTCCCCCTCGTACCCCATCTGTTACTTATTTTTATGCACACATTCTTTCTCTCACTCTCCTTTTTCTCCCTCTGTCCCTCTGAATATACCTCTTGCCCATCCTCTGGGTCCCCCCCCCCGCTTATCTTTCTTCCCGGACCTCCTGTCCCATGATCCTCTCGTATCCCCTTTTGCCTATCACCTGTCCAGCTCTTGGCTCTATCGTTCCCCCTCCTGTCTTCTCCTATCATTTTGTATCTCCCCCTCCCCCTCCAACTTTCAAATCCCTTACTCACTCTTCCTTCAGTTAGTCCTAACGAAGGGTCTCGGCCTGAAACGTCAACTGCACCTCTTCCTACAGATGCTGCCTGGCCTGCTGTGTTCACCAGCAACTTTGAGGAATGTCACCGAGTTTGGGGTGCAGGTTGAGATAGTTCCGAGGTGTGAAACAAAATCTTGCTTTTATATTGATGGATTCAAGCAATTTGCTGACAACTGATGACAATTCAAATAATTTATTGATCCTTATTTTTTTCACCTTTCACAGCAATTATATTTTCTGCCTTCCAAATTGCTGGTGCTTCTGTATAATGTCAGGAATCCTGAATAATCAACAGTAGTGCACTCACAATCTCTGTAGCCTTCTACAACACAGAGATACCCTGAATTTCTCTGGTATATTCTTGCTTGTGTTATTATTTACTTATTTTGAGATACTGCGTGGAACAGGCCCTTCCGGCCCAATGAGCCACATCACCCAGTCACCCCTCCTATTTAACACTAGCCTAATCACAGAATAATTTATAATGGCCAATTCGCCAACTGATCCGTAGGAGGAAACTGGAATACCCGGAGGAAACCCATGCAGTTCATAGGGAGATCATACAAACTCCTTACAGACTGTGCCAGAATTGAACTCTGAACCCTGGAACACTTCTAACAAGTACTAGAATTGATAAATGGAAAACTGCATTCAGTCACAATGTAAATTCTAAATGATGAGGAATTAAACCTTAAATTGTGTATTCTTTCTCATTATTTAACTCATGGAATATAGATATCTTTCTAGTATACCACGTGAGCATTTCTTTCTGACAAATTGGTTTGCACTGATCCCTGCACTTGCTGCCCTTGATAGTCCCATACCCACGCTAATATGTGCAGCAATGTGCCTCGCAAGGTCTTGCAAAAACAACGGGGTTGTTTCCCCAATATAGAGTGGGAACTCCTTAGTGCAAGAGGTTTAGATGGGGCAGATTTTGTTAGGTACATCCAAGCTGGTTCTTTAAATCATTACATACAGTAGATAGATTCTGTAGAAGGGCCATACTGGAGCTCATATTGGGAAATGAACCACTTCAGGTGACTGACACTTCAATGGGAGAACATCGAAGAAGTAGTAATCAAACTCTTTCAGCTTTAAGTGTGACCTTGAAAGAGAGTTTTAAATTGCTTTAAGACAAATTACGAGACTATTAGGCAGGAACCAGGGAGAGTTAATTGGAAACAGCTGTTTTTGGGCAAGACCACATCTGACATTTTGAGGGTGTTTAAAGACCAACTGCACAGAGTATAGGACAGGTATGTTTCGATAAGAAAGAAGGACAGGGAATGAAAAGGAGGGGAACATTAGGTGACAAGAGAGACGGCAAATTTAGTTAGGAAGAGAAATGTAGTGTATGTAAAACTTGAGCCCTTGAGGTTTATAATGTTGCAAGAAAATGATTCAAGAAGAAAGATCCCGAAAGGGCCATGAAAAGATCTTGGCAAGTATGTTTAGGTAGCCATTCTACACATACATCAAGAACAATAGAATAACTTGGTATAAGGTAGAAACACTCAAGGAGAAAAGAGGGAGCATATGCTTGGAGGCAGAGGATGTGGGTGAGGTCCTAATGAGTATTTTGCAATGGTACTTAGCAAGGAGAAGGACGTGGAGGATAGTGAAATCACTGTGGAGTACGCAAATGTACTGGGGCATTTTGAGAAAAAGAAAATGGTCATGTTGCATCTCTTGGAAAAAGTGAAGGTGGATAAGTACCCAAGGCCTAATGTTTATTGGGAGACAAGAAGTGAGATTGCTGGGTCCTCCCTATCCGCAGGCATAAGTACTGGCAAGTAGCTAATGTTGTTCCATTATTCGAAAGGGAAATAGGGATAATCCAGAAATCTATTGTCTGGTAAGTCGAGTGTCAGTGGTAGAGAAGCTGTTGGAGAGGATTCTTAGGGATATGAGCATTTGGGACAGCCAGCATGGAATTTTGTGGGGGAAGGCATGCCTTATTAATGGTTCAAAGTTCAAAGTAAAATTTATTATCAGAGTGCATATATGTCACCACACACAATCCCGAGATTCTTTTGCTGTGGGCATACTTAGCAAATCTATAGAACGGTAACTGTAAACAGGATTAATGAACAACAAACTGTGCAATGCAAATATAAATAAATAGCAATAAAGAATGAGCATGAAATAACAAAATAAAGAGTCCTACATGTGAGACCATTGGTTGTGGGAACACCAGAAATAGAATGAGTGTAGTTAACATGAGGAATTCTGCAGATGCTGGAAATACAAGCAACACACATCAAAGTTGCTGGTGAACACAGCAGGCCAGGCAGCATGTCTAGGACGAGTGGCCACACATTTTAATTCCACATCCCATTCCCATTCTGATATGTCTATACATGGCCTCCTCTACTGTAAAGATGAAGCCACACTCAGGTTGGAGGAACAACACCTTATATTCCGTCTGGGTAGCCTCCAACCTGATGGCATGAACACTGACTTCTCTAACTTCCGCTAATGCCCCACCTCCCCCTCGTACCCCATCCGTTATTTATTTATATACACACATTCTTTCCCTCTCTCTCCTTTTTCTCCCTTTGTCCCTCTGACTATACGCCTTGTCCATCCTCTGGGTTCCCCCCCTCCCCCTTTTCCTTCTCTCTGTCCCATGATCCTCTCATATCCCTTTTGCCAATCAACTGTCCAGCTCTTGGATCTCCCTCTCCCCCTCCCACTTTTAAATCTCTTACTAGCTTTTCCTTCAGTTAGTCCTGACGATGAGTGTAGTTATCCTCTTTTGTTCAATAGCTTAATGGTTGAGGAGTAGTAACTGTTCTCGAACCTGGTGATGCGAGTCCTGAGATGCCTACACCTTCTACTTGATGGCAGCAGTGAGAAAAGAGCCTGGCCTGGCTGGTGAGAATCTTTGATGATGGATGCTGCCATCATCCAACATTTCATGTAGATGTGTTCAATGGTTGAGAGGGTTTTACCCGTGATGTACTGGGTCGAATCTACTCCATTTAGTAGGGTTTATCACTCAAAGTCATTGGTGTTCCCATACCAGATGGTAATGCAGCAAGTCAGTACACTTTCCACCACACGTCTAGAGAAGTTTGCTAAGGTTTTTAATGACATGCTGAATCTCCGTAGACTCCTGAGGAAATAGAGGTGCTGTTGTGCTTTCTTTGCAATTTTATTTATGTGATGGTAAAGCAATAGATGTTGTCTACATGGATTTTAGCAAGGCATTTGGCAAGGTTTCTCACTGTAAGCTCGTCCTGAAGAATAAGATGCAAGATCCACAGTGACTTGACTGGATTCAAAATTGTCTTGCCCGTAGAAAACAGAGGATATTGGTTAATGTGATTTACTCAGGGTGGAAGTCTGTGACTAGTGGTGTTCCAATGTAATCCAAACTGGGACCACTGCTGTTTGAGATATATTCAAATAATTTGGATAAAAATGTGAATGGTTAGGTTTGGAAGTTCTTGGATGACAGATCGTCTTTCAAGAGGGTGGACCCTTGCAAGACGACAAACCCTGATGGGGTACCTGATAGGGCTCTGAAAACCCGTGCCAACCAACTGGTGGGTGTATTCAAAAACATTTTCAATTTTTCATTATTACAGTCAGAAGTTCCGACCTACTTCAAAAGGGCAACAATTATACCAGTGTCCAAGAAGAGCGGGGTGAGCTGCCGTAATGACTATCACCCAGTAGCATTCACATCTATGGTGATTAAGTGCTTCAAAGGTTGGTTATGGCTAGAATTAACTCCAGTCTCAGCAAGGACCTGGACCCACTGCAATTTGCCTTTCACCACAATAGGGCTACAGCAGATCTGATCTCATTGGCTCTTCATACAGCCTTGGATCACTTGGATAATACTAATACTCATGTCAGGCTGCTGTTTGCTGACTACAGTCCAGTGTTTAACACAATCATTCCTACAGATCTCCAAAACCTGTGGTTCTGTACCTCTCTCCGCAACTGGATCCTTGACGTCCTCATTGGAGGACTGTGCCGTGTGGATCAGAAATATCATCTCCACTTTCATCTTCAGAAACAGTAAGACGAGGGAACACACACCAGTCCACCAGGGATCAGAAGTGGAAAGAGTGAGCAATTTTAAATTTCTGAGGATCTATCTAGGGCCTAACATATCGATGCAGTTACAGAGAAGGCATGACCGCGGCTATATTTCATTAGGAGTTTGAGGAGATTTGGTTGTCACCAAAGACACTTGCAAATTTCTACAGATTTACTGTAGAGAGCATTCTAACTGGCTGCATAACCATCTGGTATGGGGGGGGGGGTGGTCACTGCACAGGATCGAAATAAACTGCAGAAAGTTGTGAACTCAGTCAACTCCATCATGGGCACGAGCCTCACCATCATCCAGGAAACCTTCAAGGAGCAACGACTCTAAAAGCTGGTATCCATCATTAATGAGCACCATCACCCAGAACATGCCCTCTTCTCATTGCTACCATCAAGAAGGAGGTACAATTCAGGAACAGCTTTTGCCTCTCTACCATCAGATTTCTGAATGGATATTGAACCCATGAACACTACCTCACTACTTTTTTTAAAACTGCTGCCACATAACAACAAATTTCACGACATATGCCGGTGATATTAAACCTGATTCCGATTCAGAAGATTGATGGTGTTGTGGATGGTGTAGAAGATTGCAAAAGGATACAGCATGATATTAGATCTGTTATAGATATTAGTGGAGAAATTGCAGATGGAGTTTAATCTGGGTAAGAGTGTGTCATTGCACTTTGTAACAATATTTACTTACTGAGAGGTCTTGGGGTCAAAGTCTATCTCTCACTGAAAGTCACTATATACATTGATAGTGTGGTAAAGAAGGCATATGTGACATTTGCTTTTTTTAGTCATGGCACTGAGGTCAAGAGTCAAGAAGTTATATTGTAGCTTTATACAACTCTGGTTAGATACACCTGGAGTATTGTATTCAGTTCTGGTCACCCCACTGTAGCAAGAGAGGGCGCAGAAGTGACTTAAATATGCTGACTGAATTAGATGCTAGATGCTGTAGGAGAGGTTGGACAAATTAGGGTTGTTTTCTGTTAAATAGCAGAGACTGAGGAGAAACCTAACAGACGTTTACAAAATTGTGAGATGCATAGATAGCAGATATCTTGTTCTCAGGGTCAAACTATCTAACTCAAGAGGGCATTTAAGTTGAGAGGTGGAAAGTTCACAGAATTTTTTTTACGCAGAGTGTATTGGGTATCTGGAATGCACAACCAGGGTGGTGGAAGCAGATACAACATATAAACAGTTGTAGATGATTGTGTCCCCACAAAATCATTCAGTTTTCCCCAGTAAGGAGTCCTGGATGAACCATGAGATATGCAATATGCTAAGGGCCAGATCAGTGGCATTCAGGTCTGGTGACAAAGGAAAATACAAAAGGTCTAGTTACAATCTGCAGAAAACTATCTCAAATATGAAGTGGCAATTCCAGACCAAAACTGAATCACTGAAGGATGTTTAACAGCAGTGGCAGGGCTAGAATGCTCTTAGCTCCTACAAAGTGAATTGAATTGACTTTATTACTTAGATCCTTCATATACATGATGAGTAAAAATCTTTTACATTACATTTCCATCTAAATGTGCATTAAGCAAACTATAGTAATTTATAATAAATAGAATGTACAACAGGACAATCAATATAACATTGAAATACAATTGTATCAGCATGAATTAATCAGTCTGATGGCCTGGTGGAAGAAGCTGTCCCGGAGCCTTTTGGTCCCGGCTTTTATGCTGCGGTACTGTTTCCCGGATGGTAGCAGCTGGAACAGTTTGTGGTTGGGGTGACTCAGGTCCCCAATGATCCTTCGGGCCCTTTTTACATACCTGTCTTTGTAAATGTCCTGAATAGAGGGAAGTTCACATCTACAAATGCGCTGGGCTGTCCACACCACTCTCTGCAGAGTCCTGCGATTGAGGGAAGTACAGTTCCCATACCAGGCAGTGATGCAGCCAGTCAGGATGCTCTCAATTTTGCCCCTGTAGAAAGTTCTTAGGATTTGGGGGCCCATACCAAACTTCTTCAGTCATCTGAGGTGAAAGAGGCACTGTCATGTCTTTTTCACCACACAGCCGGTATGTACAGACCACGTGAAATCCTCGATGATGTTTATGCCGAGGAACTTAAAGCTGCTCACCCACTCAACCCCAGATCCATTGATGCCAATAGGCTCTCCATTCCTCCTGTAGTTCACAACCAGCTCCTTTGTTTTGTAAACCAAGGGACATGGGTGACATCCAGGCTTCGCCAAAAAAAGAGCTCAATGCCTTTTATGCTTGCTTTGACCGTCAAAACATGGAACCTTCACAAACTTCCACTGCCCCCAGTGACCCTGTGATTTCAGTCTCTGAGGTGGATGTGCGAGCATCCTTCAGGAGGGTGAACACAAGAAAACATCTGGCCCAGACAGGGGACCTGGCAGAGTACTAAAGACTTGTGCTGATCAACTGGCTGGAGTGTTCACCAATATCTTTAAACTTTTGCTTTGGCAATGTAAGGTACCTACCTGCTTCACGCAGGCTTTAATTATACCAGTGCCAAAGAAAACTGTGGTAACTTGCCTCAATGACTATCGTCCAGTAGCACGTACATCTACTTTTGAGAGTCTGGTGATGAAATATATCCACTCCTACCACTTCGATTTGCCTACCGTCGCAACAGGTCCACAGCAGATGCCATTTCATTGGCTCTTCACTTAACCTTGGAACATCTGGACAGCAAAAATACATACATCAGGATGCTCTTCATTGACTACAGCTCGGCATTTAATACTATCACCCCTGCAAAACTAATCAATAAGTTCCACGACTTTGGCCTCAACACCTCCTTGAGCAACTGGATCCTTGATTTCCTCACTTGCCGTCCCCAATCAGTTCGGATTGGCAAAAACATCTCCTCTACAATCTCCATCAGCACAGGTGCATCACGAGGCTGTGTGCTTAGCCCTTGCTCTACTCACTTTATACTTAAGACAGTGAGGCTAAGAACAGCTCCAGTGCCATATTTAAGTTGCTGAGACACCACTGCCATTGGACGAATCAAGGCTGGTGACAAATCAGCATATTGAAAGAGGAGGAAACTGAAAGTCCATGAGCCAGAACCCATCAGGGGATCAGACATGGAGAGGGTCAGCAACTTTAAATGCTTCAGTGTTATTACTTCAGAGGATCTGCCTTCCGTTCAGCATGTACGTGCCATTACGAAGAAAGCAATTCTTAGAAGGTTGCCAAGATTCGCCACGTCATTTAAAACTTTAACAAACTTCTATAGATGTGTGGTGCAGAGTACTGGTTACACCATGGCCTGGTATGGAAAAGCTTACAAAAAGTAGTGGATATCACCCAGTTCGCCATGGGTAAAGCCCTTCCCAGCACTGTGCTAATCTACAAGGAGTGTTGTCGCTTGAAAGCAGCATCCACCATGCAGGCCATGCTCTTTTCTCACTGCTGCCATCAGGAGCCACACCACCAGGTTCAGGAACAGTTATTACCCCTCAACCATCAGGCTCTTGAACCAGAGGGAATAACTTCACTCACCCCATCATTGACTGATTCCCATAACCTATAGACGCACTTTTAGGAACTCTTCATCTCAGGTTCTTGATACTAATTGCTTATTTATTTATTATTATTGTTTCTCCTTTTCTTTTTGTATTTACAGGTTGGTATCTTTTGCACATCAGTTGTTTGTCTGGACTATTGGGCGTGGTCTTTCATTGATTCTGTTGTGTTTCTTGCGTTTGCTGTGAATGCCCACAAGAAAATGAATCTCACGGTTGTACATGGCAACATATGTGTATTTTGAGAATAAATTTACTTTGATCTTCAACCTTCAATTTTGATAGAGACGTTTAAGACCCTCTTAGATATGCACATAAAGATGCAGAGAATAGAGGGACATACCATGTGTGTGCATAAGAGATTAATTTAATTAGCATCTTAATTAGTTTGGGCTGAAAGGCCTCTCCCTGTGCTGCTCTGTGCAATATTCTACACTGCTACTGTGGCCATTCTGCAAAGGCCAATAGAACTAGATAAGAAGAAAGTTATAAATTTGTTTAAAAGCACCTGAACCTAAAAGTCATTGACTAAAAACATAAATATTTATTGAAATAAAGAAAATGAATACTGGTGGCCCTGCTCAAATGAATGTAACTGCACTAGATGTGCTAGCTATGATTCCTATAGAACTGAGGTGCCATTTATGAACTGCATCCAACCCTACTGGTTCAGCCACTTACAGAATGTCATGGACTTATGGTGCAGTTTTTTAAGTTAATTATTCAAATGAATTCAATGCTTTAATTGTTATTAAATGAATTAGTTTTCCAATTAAATGTAGAAATGTTAAAACATATATCTTTTAAAAGATTCTAGATGCTACAGAATGTTTGACAGCTCGTTAACCTGGGGAGGGGCCTTACTGGTTAGAAACATAGAAAACCTACAGCACAATACAGGCCCTTTGGGCCCATAATGCTGTGCCAAGCATGTACTTACTTTAGAAATTACCTAGGGTTATCAATAGCCCTCCATTTTTCTAAGCTCCATGTACCTACCCAGGAGTCTCTTAAAAGACCCTATCGCATCCGCCTCCACCACCGTCTGCGGCAACCCATTCCACGCACTCACCACTCTGCATAAAAAACTTAACCCTAACATCTGCTCTGTACCTCTTTCCAAGCACCTGAAAACTGTGCCCTCTTGTGTTAGCCATTTCAGCCCTGGGAAAATGCCTCTGACTATCCACATAATCAATGCCTCTCATCATCTTATACACCTCTATCAGGTCACCTCTCATCCTCCATTGCTCCAAGGAGAAAAGGCCGAGTTCACTCAACCTATTCCAATAAGGCATGCTCCCCAATCCTGGCAACATCTTTGTAAATCTCCTCTGCACCCTTTCTATGGTTTCTACGTCCTTCTTATAGTGAGGCGACCAGAACTGAGCACAATACTCCAAGTGGGATCTGACTAGGGTCCTACATAGCTGCGACATTACCTCTCAGTTCCTAAACTCAATCCCACAGTTGATGAAGGTCAATACACCATATGCTTTCTTAACCACAGAGTCAATCTGCATAACAGCTTTGAGTGTCCTATGGACTCGGACCCCAAGATCCCTCTGAATCTCCATACTGCCAAGAGCCTTACCAATAATGCTATATTCTGCCATCATATTTGACCTACCAAAATGAACCACCTCACACTTATATGGGTTGAACTCCATCTGCCACTTCTCAGCCCAGTTTTGCATCCTATCGATGTCCCGTCGTAACCTCTGACAGCCCTTCACATTATCCACAACACCCCCAGCCTATGTGTCATCAGCAGATTTACTAACCCATCCCTCCACTTCCTTATCCAGGTCATTTATAAAAATCACGAAGATTTTTTAAATTAACTTGCTTGCACATAGATGACCACTAAGTGCTGGGTGACAGGTAAATCCCATGGACAGTAATTAAATGGGAATTGACTTCCACTGATTAACATACACAGAAGGGAGAACAGACCGCGAGGATTGTAAGGAGATGGCTGTTAGCCCACGGCGATGGGGTGTTGAGAGAAGGGTGAGGATTTTAAAGCTGAACCTTAGAGTAGGAGCCAATGTTTAGTGAGAAGAACTCTTCTCAGTAGAAAGAAGTCATCCACCTGGAACTCTGTACGGTCTCCACAGATGGTGCCTGATCCACTGAGTATTTCCAGCAATTTTGATTGCTGTTAGAGGACAAACGTGTTCTTAGACATTGAAACAAGTGAAAGCCACGAATGTCCAACCGCTCATAACGATAAACACGGAACGTATGACTGAGCGCTCACCGACCGCGCATGCGCGCAGACCCGTCCGGGCCGTTCCAACCCACGTGACGGTTCGGTGCACGCAAAGCCGCGGCGTGTGACGTCATGGGGTCATGTCCGTTGGTAACCATGCTGTGAAGCTGGCAGCGGGAAGTTTGCGGAGTCTGGATAGAAGAGGCGTACGCATGGAGTACGGAGCTGGCGAGGAGAGTCGAGCAGCGGCCATGGAGGAGAAGGCAACAATAGCAGCGGCGGCGACGAACGCCGGTGTCAGTGAGGATGATGATGACAAGGAGGAGGCCGCCTCAGAACCGGGGTCAACTGTGGCTTGTGCTGACGGAGCGGCGAAGTTGACGGAAGGACCTGGACAGACACGGCGTAAATTCTCGGGGAGCCTCTTCATTTGCTCTTTTGGCTGCGGAGCCACGTTTTCCAAGAACTGGCGGCTAGAAGCTCATCTATGCAGGCACACGGGGGAGGTAGGAGCGGCGTTTGCTCGGTCTGGTTTGGATGTCTGCAGGGCAGTAGCAAGTCATTTGGAAAGAGTAGAAAAGCATGCAGAACATTACTCAGCGGGCTTCCTGTCATCGGCAGCACGGGAAGGGAAGAGAAGTCATGAATTGAGCCAGCGATTGGGCAGTAAACCTCTGGGGAGGTACTTTTTTTTGTACAATGGAAATAAACAAAAAGTAGCAGGTAGGTGAAGCAAATAGTTAAGAGAAATGACATTGATCTTTATAGAAAAGGGGTTGTTGTTTGGAAATAAGGAAGCATTGTTATATTTGTAGTGGATGTTCGTGAGGTTACACCTGAACAACTACTTGCCGTCCCCTTATATAAGAAGGCATAAAGTAGGACTGGAAGAAGTAACCTGATGAATTCCTGGCAAAAGTGGCATATTCTACCGAGAAAGACTAAAGACGTTGGCTGTGCATTCTTTGGCGCTCAGTAGAATGAGACTGATCTAATTAAAACCTGCAGAATTCCAAGGGGTTACAGTAGCATTGACATAAATTCTGGCACAGGAGAAGTTGAGGTCTGGAGTAGATCAGTCATTATATGGAAAGCTTGAGTTAGCTTGAGGGCCTGGTGGAAGATAGAATAGAAGTTACTAAACAGACAAATGAATGGAGAACAAAAGAATGACCTCATAAGCTTTGACTATTACAGAGTGGAACTGGGAATTGCCTTGATGGAGAGTTGTGCTTAGGGGATTTGAGGCTCTGAAGCCTGAGCCTGGGGTGGTCCAGGGTAGAATAAATGGGTAAGAAATGTCTGCTGGAAAAATTGTGCCCCTCTGGTATAGTGGTGAGACTGTGCAAAAGCTAGTCAGGGGATAAAGTGGTAGACAGCGAGAACAAGTTCAATAAATCAGGATAGCCAAGGGTGCAATAAAGGCAAAGGAAGGAATACTCATTAAACTGAACTAATCTTAATGCACAAGGAATAACAGTTAAGGCGGGCAAATTCAGAGCATGGATTGGCCCTAAGGACTAGGATGTTATCGCCATCGACAAAAACATGCTTGAGAAACGAGCAGGACTGGCAGCTCACTGTTCCAGGATCCACATGATGTGCATGTGACAAAATGAACTTAATCTTTAATGGATGCCACAGGCATGACAGAGGTACAAGAAAGGGGAAGCTGTTACATTCTCCCGTTTTCCATAAGAGAGAATGTAACAGCACTGTTTAGAGACGACATTCTTGGGGGATCGTCCAGTGAGTTCATATGGTTAGAACTTGGTATAAGGGGTCACGCTATTGGGTAATTGAATCCCCTTTCCATCCCTCCCAAAAAAAGTCAGTAGGGATTTGAGTGAGTGTTTTTAGAATAATATGGCTATATTTGTGGGAGATTTTATTTTCCCCAATATTAACTGTACTACTTAGACGAGTATTAAGATTCTGGACAGGCTGGAATTTGTGAAATATGTCTAACAAAGTTTCCTGAGTCAATACACAGGGGTCCTATTTGGAAGGGTGCAATTCTAGACCTTGGGGAATGAGGCAGGGCAAGAATCTGAAGTGGCAAGCAAAGCCGAGGTTATTGTTACTGAAATGTGTTGTGGCGGCAGTACAGGCATAACAAATTACTCTCAAGTTAGAATGAAAATAATGAATAGGGCAAAAGAGGAATAGTGAGGCAGTGTTCATGGGTTCGTTCATGGCCCGTCAGAGTTCTGCCAGAGGATAAGAAGCTATTCCTAAAATGTTGAATATGGGTCTTCAGGCTCTAGTACCCACCCCCTGTTAGTGGTAATGAGAAGAGGGCATGACCCTGATAGTGAGTGCCATTAATGATGGATGCTGCCTCCTTGGGGCACCCCTTAATGTGCTCGACGTCGGAGAGGCTTGCGTCTGTGATGGAAATGGCTGAGTCTGCATGGCTCTGAGATCCTGGCACCTCTGTACGAGATGGTGATGCAACCGGTCAGAATGCTCTCCGTTGTACATCTATAGAAATTTGCTTAATTTGGTGATGCGCCAAATCTCCTTAAGCTCCGAGTGAAGTATAGACACTGGCTGCTTTTGTCATGATTGCATCAATATGTTGGGCCAAGGATAGATCCTCTGAGGTTGACACCTAGGAACTTGAAACTGCTCACCCTTTCAGTCACTGTCTCCTCAACGAGGATTGGTGTTTGTTCTCCCAAATTCCCCTCCCTGAAGTTCAGGACTGATTGTGGACTTCAGGAACTGGAAATTGGGTGAGCCTGTTTGAAAGGAAAAGAAATACAAGCAGGATTCTTTCAAGTGTAATATCAAGAGTCCACAAGTAGCATGCTTCCGTTAAGGTGAAGGCTAAATCTGGCAAGTTTACAGAACTTTCGTTCGTGAGGAAAGATGTGGTTAAGTTGGTAAGTTCAGAAAAAGATTGAGGATGATGTCAGGCCTAGAGGGCTTGAGTTATAGGGAGAGGTTGGCCAGGTTAGGTCTTTATTCCTTGGAACGTAGATTGAAGGCTGATCTTGTAGAAATGTTTAAACTATGAACTGTGTAGATAAGGTGGATGGTTAAGTATTTTCCCTGTGGTAGGGGAGTCCAACACTTGGGGCCAGGTTTTATGTTGAGGGGGTAAATATTTAAAATACCTGAGGGGCAACTTTTTCATGTGGGGAGTGATCTGCATATAGAATAATCTGCAAGAGGAAGTGGTCAAGGCAAATGCAACAGTAGCATTAAAGGATAGGTACATACAGGGATGGTGCTTAGAGGGATATGGGCCAACTCCAGGAAATTGGATCCAGCTGGGTGGGCCCAGTGGTTAGCATATATTGGTAGGGTTGAGGAGCCTGTATCCGTACTATATTGCTCTATAGCTCTAAAATACAAACTTCGATCTTGGTTTTTTCCAGTCCTGATGAAGGGTTTTGGCCCAAAACGTCGACTGTACTTTTTTCCATAGATGCTGCCTGGCCTGCTGAGTTCTTCCAGCATTTTCTGTACGTTGCTTGAATCTTCAGCATCTGCGGATTTTCTCTTGTTTTTGATCTTGGTTTAACTGGGGGCATTTCTAGCTCAATCATAACAAAAGATAAGAGTGACAAGACAGGCTTAGAAATGGCCATGAGGAATGATGGTAAAATAGTGGTAGGTTGGTTTGGTGAACCTGTTGCAATTTTAGTTCTGCTGTGTAGCATACAATTACAAAGTACATAACTCTTAGGAGAAAGAGTTGGCCATTTGACCCTTTGAATTTGCTCCAGCATTGAGCAAATTCATGGCTGATCCTCTACCTCAATTTCTTTCTCTTATATTAACTTTACCATTCCCGTTTGAAAGAAGTCGGTGACTAGGTATTCATATCTCCCTCAGTAAAGAATGGGTCATTGAATGAAGAAATATCTCACTTCATCCTGGATGCCATCTGACACACTGCCTTTAGGATTTAGATATCTCAGCTGGAACAAGCCTCCTTGCATTGGCCCTTTTGAAATTTATAAGTTTCAGTGATGTTGCTCCTGTTCTCGAGAGAAGAGGCTAGCCTGCGCAGTCTTGCCTCAAACAGAAAAATCTGCCATCATAGGAAACAGTCCAAATCTTTCTTATACTCTTGATGGTAAATATATTGTTTTGAACTTAAGAAGTCCAATCAGTATTCTAAGTGTGATCTTGTCAAGGCCCAATATAATTGCTGCAACATCTTTGTTCTTGTACTCAAATCTAGCAGTAAAGGCCATGACACCGTCTATGTTCAGAATCAGGTTTATTATCACCAGCATGTGACATGAAATTTGTTAACTTAGCAGCAGCAGTTCAATGCAATGCATAATACAGTCGGCCCTCCTTATCTGCGGGGGATTGGTTCCGGGACCCCCCGCAGACAGCAAAAAATGAGGATGCTCAATTCCCTTATTTAACCTGTCTCATTGCGGGTGGACTTTCCGTGGTGTTTCTGTTCCGTTGACGGAAAACGATCACGATTGAAAATAAAGTGGAAATAATAAAGCGATCGGAAAGAGGTGAAATGCCATCGGTCATTGGAAAAGCGTTAGGCTACTGTCGGTCAACGATCGGAACAATTTTAAAGAATAATGGAGCATGTGAAAGGCCCTACCCTGATGAAAGTTACAATTATTACTAAGCAACACAGTGGTTTAATTATTGAAATACATGCGTTTCTTAAGCGTTTTGTATGAATAGAAAGGTAAAATATATATTATATATTAAGACAAATGTTTGACTAACTGACGCTAAATAATACCGGATGTACCTGTTCCGACTTGTGTACAAATCCGACTTGAAGACTGCCTGTACTTTAAATCATCTCTAGATTACTGACAGTACTCAATACAATGTAAATGCTACGTAAATAGTTGTTATACTGTGTTATTTAGGGAATAATGACAAGAAAAAGAAGTCTGTACATGCTCAAATAATGAGTGCTAGAGAGAGAACTTCCGGTTTTCCCGGTCCGCGGTTGGTTGAATCTGCGCATGTAGAACCCGCGGATAAGGAGGGCCGACTGTAGAAAAAAATAAATGAAATAAAATAATAATTAAGTAAATCATTTACAGTATATGTATATTGAATAGATTAAAAACATGCAAAAACAAATACTGTATATTTTTAAAAAGTGAGGTAGTGTCCAAGGGTTCAATGTCCATTTAGGAATCGGATGGCAGAGGGGAAGAAGCTGTTGCGCTGAGTGAGTGCGCCTTCAGGCTTCTGTACCTACTACCTGATGGTAACAGTGAGACAAGGGCATGCCCTGGATGCTGGGGTCCTTAATAATGGACGCTGCCTTTCTGAGACACTGCTCCCTGAAGATGTCCTGGATACTTTGTAGGCTTGTACCCAAGATGGAGCTGACTAGATTTACAACCCTCTGCAGCTGCTTTTGGTCCTCAATAGCTCCCTCATTCAGAGAGTGATGCAGCCTGTCAGAATGCTCTCCACGGTACATCTATAGAAGTTTTTGAGTGTATTTGTTGACATGTCAAATCTCTTCAAACTCCTAATGAAGTATAGCCACTGACTTGCCTTCTTTATAACCACGTCAATATGTTGGAACCTGGTTAGATCCTCAGAGAGATCTTAACACCCAGGAACTTGAAACTACTCACTCACTCCACTTCTGATCCCTCTATAAGGATTGGTATGTGTTCCTTCGTCTTACCCTTTCTGAAGTCCACAATCAGCTCTTTCATCTTACTGACGTTGAGTGCCAGGTTGTTGCTGCGACACCACACCACTAGTTGGCATATTTCACTCCTGTACGGCCTCTCATCACCACCTGAGATTCTACCAACAACGGATGTATCGTCAGCAAATTTATAGATGGTATTTGAGTTATGCCTAGCCACACAGTCATGTGTATAGAGAGAGTAGAGCAGTGGGCTAAGCACACACCCCTGAGGTGCACCTGCGTTGACGAGGAGGATATGTTATCACCAATCTGCACAGATTGTGGTCTTCTGGTTAGGAAGTCGAGGATCCAATTGCAGAGGAAGGTACAGAGGCCCAGGTTCTGCAACTCCTAATTCCTTTCTGCACGTACACATTAACTTTCAGTGTGTACAAAGGCATTTAATTCCCTTCTAAAGTAATTTTCCAACCTGTCACTAATATATGGTTTACTTTTCTATTGTGCATTGAAGTGCACACTCGCATCATACTTCCTCTGTCATACTTTTGTTTGCTCAATTAGCTTTTCTATATCTCCATGAAGCCTCTCTATAGCCTCATTACTTGAGATCTACCTAGTATGTACAATCAGAAAAATTGAAAATATGACACTTGGTCTCTGTAAAATTGTGATGAGCTGGACTGAGGAACTGTCGCCCCACTGGTCACAGCTTTCCAACATGGGAAGGATGAATTTGTTCTCATTCAAGAGAAAATCTGCAGGTGCTGGAAAACCAGGCAATGCACGCAAAATGCTGGAGGAACTCATCGGGCCAGGCAGGATCTATGGAGTGTAAACAGTTGATGTTTTGGGCTGAGAACCTTCATCAGAACTGGGGAAAAGACAAGAAGTCAGAGTAAGATGGTGGTTGAGGGGGGAGGGGAGGACGATATACAAGGAAGTAGGTGATGGGTGATGTGTGGGGGGGGTGAAGTAAAGAGCTGGGAAGTCGATTGGTGAGAGATACAGGGCTGGAGAACGGGAATCTGGTAGGAAAGGATAGAAAACCATGGAGGAAAGGGAAAGGGGAGGAGCAACAGAGGGACGTGATGGGCAGGTAAGGAGTTAAAGTGAGAGAGGGAAATGGGAATGGTGAGTGTTGTGGGGATTACCAAAAATTTGAGAAATCGATGTTCATGCCATCAGATTGGAGGTCACCCAGATGGAATACAAGGTGTTGCTCCTCCAACCTGAGTGTGTCCTCATCGTGGCAGTAGAGGAGGCTGTGGACTTGCATATGGGAAGTGGAATTAAAACAGTGGCCACTGGGAGATCCTGCTTTTTCTGGCAGACGAAGCGTCGGTGCTTGGCGAAGTGGTCTCCCAATTTACGCCGGGTCCCACTGATATACAAGAAGCCGCACCGGGAGCACTGGATACAGTAGACGACCCCCCAACAGACTTGCAGGTGAAGTGTCGCCTCTCCTGGAAAGAGTGCTTGGGGCTCTGAATGGTAGTGAGGGAGGAGGTGTCAGAGGAGTTCCAGCACTTGTTCCGCTTGCAAGGATAAGTGCCAGGAGGGGAGATCAGTGGGAGGGACAAATGGACAAGGGAGTCGTGTAGGGAGCGATCCTGCTGGAAAGTGGAGGAGAGGGAAAGATGTGCTTGGTGTGGGATCCAATTGGAGATGGCGGAAGTTACAAAGGACTATGTGCCGGACATGGAGGCTGATGGGGTGGTAAGTGAAGACAAGATTTTTCTTTTAAGTCTTTTGACTTGACTTTTTCCTTTCGTAATCTTATTCTGACTCAATCCTGTTATTCATTTTTTTGTTGGTATACAATTAATAAATTCCTTGGATTACAACATATCCCTTCTTCCTAATGTTAGAATAACATGTTAGTTCTTTCTTAAATCGCAAGTCACATTTTCTATCCTCAGATCTTCAGAAACCATTATAGAATTGATAAAATTTTCTGAGTTCTTTCAAAATTCTGTAATATAGATAACATGTCCTTGGACTTAATTAGGTTCCATTCTCACTAATGACTCTAATAAACATTTTAATTCTAATTTTCTTCAGTCCCTTAAATTCTTCAACACTGCATCTCTTTGTAGAGAAGTTGCATTAGATTAAACATTCAATTACTCTAGGACTAGAAAATTGCATTTTTTTTTGGTCAATCGTGGAGTAAACGTTAGGAAAATGTGTAGGAACATGTAATGGGGATTAAGATATGACCAACTGCATTAAATAGTAAAGCAGGCTCAAAAAACCATGGCATTTCCCTGCTATTTCTTATGTCAGTACTTCTGAATAGCAGGTGAAAATTGTTAAAATATAGTGACTTAGAAGTCACTAATAATCCTCTTTGAGATGATCCTTAGATGAAAGAGTGATGAACTGTTTTGGCAGGAGACACCAAGCCTTGAGCAGGATTGGGTAAAGAATGATTAGACCAATTGAATGTCATTATCTTCAAATATAAACTTGAGGGATCTTTGGCAGTTATATAATTGAGGGCTGCAGAAACAACAAGAATGGAAGAATAGGTGTTTTGCTGAAGATGAAGTTAGGGGGTGAAAGTAACTGAACAAAAAAAAGTCAGATTAAACAATTGAGAATTTGAAAGAGGGCTGTTGTATGTGAAGAATTCTCCAGGTAAAGCTTTTTTGACTTTATTGCCTGGGGATTGAAAACGGAGCTGGTAATGTCATAAAACAATGATCCTGATGCTTTTTTTTTCTCTCTCCTCCCCCCCCCAAAGAAACCATTTGCTTGTGAATATGAAGGTTGTAATAAAAGCTATTCTAGAAAAGGTCATCTTGCAAGGCACATTCTGATTCATAAAGGAGAAAAACCATTCAGGTCAGTGTATGTGTTAAGGTAATTTCTATTGTGGTATTCTTTAAAGTTGTAAAAGAAAAGTATTAAAGATTTGATATTATAACTTCTGTTAAATGTATACAAACCCTTGCCCAGAAGTTTGTTACAGGACTTGGAGTAGAAGATGTTCTCTGTGTTCTTGACTGTGTCTTGTTGGTTTCCTGCACTATTGCCCTAAGCTTGTCAAAATGCATAGTTTTGTAGCATCTTGATATTGCAAACACCACTACAACTTTAAAAAAAGGACAACAGATATTTTTCAATAAATGTTAAATTCTTAGTCTGAATATGGGCAAGTTATCAAGTCTGATTTGAGCAATCAATACAGATCTGACCGATTCAGGTTTCCTAAAACTTCTGCTTTATTTCTACATACAATGGATTCCAGTTAATTGGGCCACTTTGGGTCCAGTACATTTTGGCCCAATTAATTAGCCAAAATTTCATGGAAATGGGTAAAAGGTTAAAAAAGGACTACTGTTACTGTTTAACTGAGTAACAGTTTGTGTATTTAAATGAAATACAGAACAAAATAGAACACTACCAATACTTCTACAGTGCTTTCAAACTGGCCATTGGTTCCTAATAGTTATTGATGGAGGTATTCATCAGCTGTGTTCTTTTAATTGAGTGCAAATGAGTAAAATCAGCAGAGACACCTAGTGCAGATAATGGACTGCCTTCATACAATATTTTAGACAATTGCATCTTCTAAACCTTCATTTTCATTGTAACAGCCAAGATGATTGTCTATACTTTCATAATTCGTAACGTTGAAGTAATGAAATCATTTCATTTTCACTCCTGTCCGTTTCTGGTATCTACAAGGCTGAATCCTTGAAACTGTGGTCAGTGAAACAGATCTGAATTGTCTTGCTGCTTATTTCTAGCCAATGATTAATACAAACAAATGCAACTGACACTATTTTAAAAACTCTTCACTCTAAGCATGCAGTGTTACCCAACAGCCACACAAGTGCATGAGACTGACGCTGGCTAGAACCTGTTTGGCAACAGTCCTCTGCCCCAATTAAGTGCCATAGTGTCCCAAATAAAAGGCTTGCCCCAATTAAGTGATGACCCAATTAATTGGAATTCACTGTAGTCCAAAATCCATTTTTAATCATTTGAATACAATTTTGGGTTGATTTTTTGGGATATTTCAAGGAACAGTATTGTGAACCTGCAATTGGGCCAACATAAACTGTCTCAAATGCGTTAAAGTATTTTTTTAAAAATCAGTTTTAGAATAATAAACACTTGCACATGCTTGTAAACAATTAAAACACACCACCAAACTAAATTCAAATTAAAAAGTTTACAAGCCATTATTCCAGCAACTATTTCTTCCCATAATCTCAAAGGACTGCTGCACTTTCATGAAGTACAGTCGGCCCTCCTTATCCGCGAGGGATTGGTTCCGGGACCCCTCAGGGATACCAAAAAACGCGGATGCTCAAGTTCCTTATTAAACCTGTCTAAATACGTTGGACCTTAGGACCCAGCGGAACCCCGGACTTTATTTAACCTGTTTCAGTGCGGTGGACATTAGGACCCAGTGGCGGTGCTCTGAATCCGCAGTGTTTCTGTTCATGAAAGTAAACACGATCGCGATTTAAAATAAAGTGGAAATAATAAAGCGATCAGAAAGAGGTGAAACGCCATCGGTCATTGGAAAAGCATTAGACTACAGTCGGTCAACAAAAAGTGAGAAAGGCCCTGCCTGACTAAAGCTACAATTATTACTAAGCAACGCCGTGGTTTAATTATTGGGTTTTGGGTTTTTGTTCCTCCACATCAACCCGGCATGGATGGAGAGTGCGCTCAGGAGCGAGCTGTCACTGGATCGAGCTCAGGAATTTCCGTTCCGGAGCCCGGCACTGAAACATACATTTCTTAAGTGTTTTATATGCATAGAAAGGTAAAACATATACTATATACTAAGACAAACGTTTGACTAACTGACGCTAAATAATACCGGATGTACCTGTTCTGACTTAAGAGAACTTCCGGTTTTTTTTCCGATCCTGATTCACAATAACCTACACACATCCTCCTGTATACTTTAAATCATCTCCAGATTATCTATAATACCTAATACAATGTAAATACTATGTAAAAGAGTTATTATACTGCATTGTTTAGGGAATAACAACAAGGAAAAAAAAGTCTGTACATGTTCAAACAACAAATGCTGGAAGAGCACTTCCGGGTTTTCTCGATTCGTGGTTGGTTGAATTCGCACATGCGGAACTCGTAGATAACAAGGGCTGACTGTAAACTTGTCCTGTCCCTGGACAGTAGGAGGAAGGAAAAGACTATTTTTCACAGGTGTCTCGGGGTAGATCCTTAGACCCTTATCTGCTTTTGCTCGGGAATGTAATTTTTCCTGATGATATTTTTAAAAGCAGGCACAATGGACAGGGATAGAGAAATGTAAATGTTTAAGACTTCTACCATGGGTAATTATGCCCAACAATGCTGATCTAGATGCACTAGATTCTGTTATATCACAATCATACGATGTCCCTGAGTGATTAGTTTTGATTTAAGCATAATACCAGGGGAGTGCAGAAGTTTTACAACTGAAAATCAACATTAATCTTGGATATAGAATGGTGCAGGATCAAACAGTTGCCAAACTAAACTAATCCCTTCTCCCTGTACGTGATCCATATTCTGCTTGTTGGCTGCCACTGTCTTGTGCTTTTACTACTACCCCTAGCAGCATTTGCCCTGTTCATCCCTTAAAATTTCCTGCTCTTGCATTAAAGTTATGCCCTCTTGTATTCAATGTTTCTACTCGGGGCAGGGTGGGAGAGGAAAGGATTCTGGCAGTCTATCCTAGCTATGCCCCTCATAGTTTTACAAACTTCCATCAAGTATGGGAGATGATAAATTTTTCAAGAGCGAGTGAGTATTGCGTAGTGATCAAAAATGGAGCAAGAGTGTAAAATGATGGCTTTAGGAAGAGAACCAGAGACCTCAGGACCACAACAGCTGAAGATTTTTCCACCATGTGGAGTATGGAGAGATCATACAAACACTGGGTTGGTGTCAAAGTATGTGTGAATAAGCCAAAACACAAGGCTGCTGCCACTTCTACAAAGTAAGATAACAAAATTGATGGATTTTTGACACTGAAACGACCAATGTAGTAAGAATGAAATTGTTGGGAGGTTGGGAAACAGTTTAGAGTTTCCAGGCCAGAGGACTCAATTGGGCAGTTCTGGCAAAATTCATTCTCAAGTGAAGGATCATTGTATGACATGTTAAGATTATTTTTAGCTTTGAACTTTGCAGAATCTTTTAACAATCCTTCATCCTTTAACAATTAATGCCTTTCAGATGTACAGATGAAAGATGTAATCAAACATTCACAACAAAAGATAACTTAAAGAAGCATCTGTCAAGAAAGCATGACAACAAAGAGAAGCTTTATTTGGTAATTAATCCTCTATCCTTGACTGTTTCTTAAACTTTAAAATTACCAGTGTGTATTTAAATAGAAATCCTGAATAGAACATTCCAAACTGACAACAAATACTAGTTGTGTCTGTGTTGTTTGTTCTGAATGAGTTTGTTGAGCCACTTTTCCCCAAAGTAAAAGCAGGCAGAAAATTGAAGTGTTTTTGACAGTTATCCCCATCTTTTTCTGAAACTAAGTAAGTACACTTCTATGGGTGTTAGGCTGCTTTTATGTAGTAGTTCTATTTAGTTGATGCATGGATGAAAGAATGGAAAAATTAATAGCTGTTCTGGTGCGTCACTATTAAAGGCTATTGCATAGTGATCAAGAATGAATATCCTGGAAAATAGTTTTCTGGTCCATGGAGTTAATCTCTTGATCAGGCAAAAGGCCATTATTGGTTTATATCAACTTAAGAGGGCATTTTAAAAAGAGAACCTTGGGGAATATAGTATCTGAATGCCAAGGAGCTGAAAACTTGGCACAAATTTTCCAATAACTGCTGGAGTAGAGCTTGAACCCTCATGTATTAAATCATAAACTGTTGGAGTTGAGCTGACTAAATTTCCTGAAATATTGATTATATACAGTAAAAGATAACTTGTGTTTGCATACTGGTTGGTGGTATTTGAGCTGTTGCACTTCTACAAGAACAAATGTATAAGTCTGTCTTTCACCATGCAGTGTGACTTTGAAAGATGTGGTAGATCGTTCAAGAAGCATCAGCATCTCAAAGTTCATCAATATGAGCACACGCGTGTACCATCATTCAAGTGGGTATTAAGCTATGGTTAAATTTCACTTTTATTAAATACTGAAGAAATACTAATCATTATTTTCTTTTGCTAGGTGCAATTATGAAGGATGTGACAAACGGTTTTGCCTTCCAAGCAAGTTGAAGCGTCATGAGAAGGTACATGCAGGTGTGTCCTATATTCGAATATTTCTTCTCGTATCTAATTTAAGGAAAAGGGAATTTCTTCAACTAATTGTAATGTTTAGTGACATAACACTTCAGAAATAGGTTTATTATCACTGACATGTCAGGAGATTTGGTGTCCTGCAGCATTACAGTGCAGTACAGAAAAAATATTAGAAGTTAATATAAGAAACATTTAAAAAAAAAGGTAGAGCAGAGTGTAGTGTTCATGGTCTGTTCAGAAATCTGAGTGGTAGAGACTGTTGAGTGTGTGTTTGTTACATTGGTACTTCCATACTAGAAGGTGATGTAACCAGTCAGAGTGCTGTCCTTGGTCTGTCTGTAGGAATTTACTTGAGTATTTGGTGACATAAATCTCAAACACGTAATCAAATAGAGCCACACACATCAAAGTTCCTGGTGAACACAGCAGGCCAGGCAGCATCTCTAGGAAGAGGTACAGTCGGCGTTTCTGGCCGAGACCCTTCGTCAGGACTAACTGAAGGAAGAGCTAGTAAGAGATTTGAAAGTGGGAGGGGGAGGGGGAGATCCAAAATGATAGGAGAAGACAGAAGGGGGAGGGATGGAGCCAAGAGCTGGACAGGTGATTGGCAAAGGTATATGAGAGGTTCATGGGACAGGAGGCCCAGATAGAGCCCCTGGCATGCCTTCATGAATGCATTAATGTTGTGCCCAGGATAGCTCTTCAGCAATGTTAATACTTAGAACGTGAAGCTGCTCCCCCTTTGCACTGTTGACCCCTTGATGTGGACAGGTATAAATTCTCTTGACTTCCCCTTTCTGAAGTCTACAATCAGTTCTTTGGTCTTACTGATGTTGAGTGCAAAGTTGTTAACATACAAGGTGGCTTACTTCATAGACATAATTTTTTTTTAACCTAACTGTGTAGGATTATTTTGCTAGTTATAATTAGAATTATTCATTGTAGCTGTGGTACAATTGTACAAAGGACTAAAAGATTTCTACACCATCATGCTGTTTGACCAAACTCTCAAAATATTCGTAAGATTATTGCTCTTTAAAATACAAGATGATCAACAGCAGGTGGAAATGCAGATAGATGCGAGGGAGATACTTAATAGTTTACAGTCCATAAGTTAGAATACATATGTAAACGTATCCATCACCATCATCATGTTGCAATTATAATTCAAAGGCTGGAGGAATTGTGTTCACTTTGTAGTGATTTATTGTTCAAAATTCAGAATATATCAGAAATAACATGGTCTGTTCAATAAGAGTCTGTGAGTCTACAAGAGACATAGTTTTCAACATAATAAGGAATTGTTAAATATTGCTGCATTAATTGATTCTTTGATTTTTGTTGCTTCCAATTGATTCTAAATTTATGTACAAGGAAATAGAAATTTCAGTTATTAACAATAGATAGACATACTTTATTGATCCTGAGGGAAATTGGGTTTCGTTACAGCTGCACCAACCAAGAATAGAGCATAAATATAGCAATACAAAAACCACAAACAATCAAACAACAATATGCAAACTATGCCAGATGTAAATAAGTCCAGGACCAGCTTATTGGCTCAGGGTGTCTGACCCTCCACTCAAGGACCTGCAAAGTTTGATGTCCACAGGCAGGAATGCCCAGTGTTGTATTTCGGTGGAATATGGCTGGAGTCCAACAGCAAAAAGTTCAATATCCGGGCTACAAACACGTTCCTCGATCGTAATATGACCAGGATTGCATCATCCGTTGTTAACCAGAACAGCAAGCCCCCAACTCCTTTACGCTTACTGCTGTCAGTGCACTTCCGGTCAGCCCGAACTGTCTGGAAGCCCTCCATGTAAAAGTTTTGGTCGGGTATGTCCTCGTGCAGCCACGTTTCAGTAAAACACATAACACTTCTCTCCCGAAATGTTCTCTGACTCACGGCTAGTGCCGTCAACTCGTCCATTTTATTACCCACCAAACTCCTCTTCTCCATAAGTCTCTGTTGTCTCGACCCGGTCCTCCTCCCTTGCCTTTGTGAACCCCCTCTGCATCCTCTGTGTGTTTTCCTCCAGATTTCAGCAGGGGTGTCTGCCGCTCTGTTCGCTAAACCGGCCGGCATAAGCGCAATCAGCTGGTTCCTGGAATAAACAATGTGACCATACTGCTGCCCCGCTAATGAGACGTGTCCGAATGTAACTATTTCCAGCGCTAAAAACCCAAATAAAACTCTCCACCAGCACGTTAGAGAGGGTGCAGCTTCGACTTGTTTCCGTGGAAAAAAAAAACAAATAACGTAAGTTATAACAAAGTGTAAAGTAATTGCTTTAGTGTAGGTATTTGTAGGGAAATTAAAGGTATCTACATAATTTGAGATGAGAATTTTATTTTCATAGTAAAATAAAGTGTACTGTGAACTTTAAAGTAAATTTCGGTTGATAATTTTGGGTCTTTTGAAATATTTTCAGGGACTAGATTGAAACGGCATGTAAACAGAAAGTGTTGGCTACAAACACCAAGTCAGGCAATAGTTTGTGGAATATCTGACCCAGGTGTTTCTAGCACTCAGATCTTTTCTTTACTGCTGGAAGTTTAAAATCTTCAATTTTATTTACCTGAGACTGTACGTTTGCCAGCAAGATGGTCAGTATTGATAGCCAAAAGCCACGCTTCCTTAGATGAACTCTTAAAACAGAGTGGCATCCTCTCTTTTGCTGTCTTAAAGGGGAACTGTGCCAGTGACAAAAGTCCATTTGAGTTCTGTGTACTTTAAGTTGCAATAGATTATTTAATCGCCTTAAAACGATGTTACTAACTGTACAGACATTAGATGTAGTTGTGGTTCTAAGCTGTAGCAGATTAAAATGGGAATATTTAATGGTTTCTGTCAGAGCTGCTTGCACGAGTAGCCTTCTTGATGGTACCCCTGAAGTGGAAAAAGTTGAGCAGAAATTTAAATAGATTGTAATACAGCGATAAGTATATAGTTCTAAGTAAAATTTATTATCAGAGTACATACATGTCACCACATACAACCCTGAGATATGTTCTTTGCGGGCATACTTGGCACACCTATAGAACAGTAAAATTGTAAACATCAGGAACTCTAAACTGTAAACAATCTGTGCAAATGCAGCTATAAATAAATAGCAATAAATAATGAATATGAAATAACAATATGACATCCATCAATATAACAATACAACAGGGTCCTTAAGTGAGTGTAGTTATCCCCTTTTGTACAAGAGCCTGATGATTGAGGATAATAACTTCTTGAACCTGGTGGTGTGAGTCCTCAGGCAATTGTACTTTCTACCCGATGGCAGCAGTGAGAAAAGAGCATGGCCTGGTAGGGGGGGGAGGGGACGAGGATCTTTGATGGATGCTGCTCTTCTAAGGCAATATTTCATGTAGATGTGCTCAGTGGTGGGAGGGTTTTACCCAGGAGGTACTGGGTGGAATCCACTATCTTTTGTAGGATTTTCTGCTCAAAGGCATTGGTGTACCCGTACCAGGCCATAATGTAGCCAGTCAGCACACTTTCCACCACACATCTATATAAGTTTGCCAAGGTTTTCAATGACATGCTGAACCTCTGCAGACTCCTGAGGAAGTAGAGGTGCTATCATGCTTTCTTTGCAATAATATTACTCAGAGAGTGGTTGGTGCGTGGAATGCACTGCCTGAGTCAGTGGTGGAGACAGATACACTAGCGAAATTTAAGAGACTACTAGACAAGTATATGGAGGAATTTAAGGTGGGAGGGTTATATGGGAGGCAGGGTTTAAGGGTCGGCACAATATTGTGGGCCGACAGGCCTGTACTGTGCTATACTGTTCTATGTTATATATTTATATGATGTGTCCAGGACAGTTCCTGTGTGATATTGACACCCAGGAACTTGAAGTTGCTGACCCTCTCCACCTCTGATCTCTGATAATTACTGGCCCATGGACCTCGTTTCCCTCTCCTGAAGTCAACAATCATTTCCTAGATCTTACTGATATTGAGTCAGAGGTTGTTGTTATTACACCACTCAGCCTAGGTTTCAATCTCCCTCCTGTATGCTGATTCATCAAGCTTAGTAGGAGTAGTATAATCTCGCCATGTAGAGTATAAGCAGCTTTTATATTCCTAAATTCTACAAATATGTCCTTGCCAATAAGTCAGCTCCATCTTTGGTACTAGCCTACAAAGTACCCGGGACATCTTTAGGGAGTGATGTCTCAGAAAGGCAGCGTCCATTATTAAGGACCTCCAGCTCCCAGGGCATGCCCTTTTCTCACTGTTACCAACTGGTAGGAGGTACAGAAGCCTGAAGGCACACACTCAGCGATTCAAGAACAGCTTCTTTTCCTCTGCCATCTGATTCCTAAATGGACATTGAATCTTTGGACACTACCCCACTTTTTGTAAATATACAGTTTTTGCGTGTTTTAATCTATTCAATACATGTAATTGATTTACTTGTTTATTATTATTATTTTTCTCTGGTAGATTGTGTATTGCATTGAACTGCTGCTGCTAAGTTAACAAATTTCACGTCACATACTGGTGATAATGAACCTGATTTTGATAAGCTGTCTAAGATGCCTTCTCCATTAAATCCAATACTCTTGCAAGGAGATTTACTGGTTTTATTAAAATATCATCAGCAACTAAGTTTGAATAAAATTAGATAATCTTTAAATGGGACCAGGTCATTTTGCTACACAAGATTTGTGTTAGACCAGCATTGTCAAAAGAATGATTTTAAAATAGAAAATTACAATTATTTTAATGAAGAAATATTTCATTGTATAGAATAAAGTTTTACCTTGTCTGTAGGCACACTTTTCATTCGGATTTTTTTTCTCTAAGTCAGTGATGGTTAAACTGAAATCTTTTATCACACTGGCAGCAGCAATGAAAAATATTAATCTTTGTAATTATTTGTAGTTGCAAGTTTTATCAGTTGAGATTAATTTCATCTTCAGGTTATGCATGCAAAGTGGAAAGTTGTTCATTTATTGGAAAAACGTGGACAGAGTTACTTAGCCACAAGCAGAAGCAACACAAAGGTAATCATATGAGTATCAACTAATTAGCTTTCATTTTATAGACATGTATATATTATTTGTATTGTATAATCTGCATTGCCTTCTATTTAATACAAGTAGGGTATGAAGTTGATTCTCTGCTGAGTGTTGCAATAGTCTGATTTTTTCCTCGACTCTGGCCATGTGGAATAATTAACTGAAATAAGTAAGAAATAATTGAAGTCTGCAGTAGAGATGTTGGAAGTACTATTGGTTAACGTGTAATAACATGGCAGAGTGTGTTCCTCAAACATGCTATGAGCCTCTATAACAATGCTGTCGGCCATTAACAGATGTGATGAATTATTAGTGTCTGGTAACTGAAAGCTTGGGGTCATCCTTTAGACTCAACATGGGAGTTATGCAAAGAAGTCACCCAATCCGTGTTTAGTTTGTTTAGTTTCTCCAATGTAGAGGTGACTACATTGTCAATATCAAATGTAATATCTTTCTGGTCTAAGTGTTACTGTCCTATTATTTGCCTGATCAAGAAACATTGTACAGTGGATTCCGGTTAATTGTGACACATCGGGACCAGTATGTTTTGGCCCAATTAAGCAGCTGCCAAATTAGCTGAAGTTTTATGGGAATGGCTAAAAAGGAATAAAAAAGACAAACTGAATAGCATTTTATATATTTAAATACAGTACAAATTAAAATACTAATAAAGCTGTATTAGTTCCTAATGAATATTGACAGAGAAATTGATCCAGTGTATGCTGTAGTATTTTGACTAAATGAACAAAATCAGCGCAGGCACCTAGTGCAGGTAATAGACTTCCTTTATACACTGCTTTTGACAATTGCATTGTAACATTCAAGATGATTGTCAATATCTTCAAATACTTTGTAGTTTCTAACTTGTTGAAGTAGTGAAATTGTTTCATCTTCACTTCTAGCTGTTTCTGGCATCTTCAAGCCTGAATGCTTGAAACTGCAGCAAGCAAGACAGTTTGAATTGTATTACTGCTTATTTCTCACCAGCACTCAGCGACAAGAGTCCCCACATTTTGAACCCACGCAACTGACGCTATTGGAAAAACTATTTGCTTTAAGCATAGTGTAGTGCCTAATGGCCGCACAAGTGCACATGACTAACGCTAGTTAGAAACTGTTCAACAGCAGTCTCCCGTCCCAATTAAGTGGCATAGTGTCCCAAATAAATGAAGGGAACCTGGCAATTTTCTGGATTAGCTTTTGCTCTTTGAGAGCTGTCACAAGGAAGCCGCTGTCCTGATTAACTGGAATCCACCACTGTATTTCAATTTATTAACTATGAAGCTAAAGCTTAGACAACTTAAGATCATAGGATATCACAAATTAGGTGAGTTAAATAAACTAATTTTGTTTATCCAGTTTCTAATTTCAGCCTTTAAACCATACTCTCACCATGATGCATTTGGAAAGAACATTGCAAGGTGAGAACATGGTATAAAGGACTGTATTTATAAATCATCACTTTAAAATGTCTTCGGAAAGGATCATGGAAAACTATGTGCAGCATGCTTCTTCAGATAATATGAAATAACAATACAACTAATGTCTCGAACAGATAAAAGGCCATTATTGGTTTGTTTAAAAGGGCATTTTAAAAAGAGAACCTTGGGTGAGAGGCAGGAGCATATTCATTCAAGGGCTTTGTCTGCTGTGGTAGGGCGAAAGCCACCTTTTCAGGAAGGAAACTATTTCAGAGGAATTTGTATTGGAATAAATATAGATGTGAGAAACTGGTAAAATGAATAAACGGCTTAAAGGAGTCTGGTTGGGAATGTGTATAGTTGAGATAATTGTGGGCTTGTAATGGATTTTTGTCACAATTCTGTTGCTGCTTGATCAACGCACAGAGCTCCATAGGAAAAGTAATGAATTTTCCATTTGCTAATAAATAGTAACGGAAGCATCAATGTACTAGAGCAGGGGTTCCCAACATGAAGTCCTTGGACCCCTTGGTTAATGATAGGGTTCCATGGCATAAAAAAGGTTGGGCAAACCCTGTACTAGAGAGTTGAGGGAGGAAGCCTGAGTAAGAATTGAAACTAGACAGCTGTGTTCACTCTCATGTTCCTGAGCTACAATTTATCACAACAGCCTGGCCTCACTGTATTAGATCCCTTCCTCCCATACATCCCTCCTGCAAACTCTGCAACTTAAAACTACAGGCTGCCTTTGGATAATGGATGTGTTCTGTTTCTAGAGACCTCGATAAGTCAAATTTTATCCACCGCAGGAAAGTGCATAAAAATCACTTTAAATAGAAATCATACCTCCATGGTATTGTAATGAATGCCATCAAAAGCACCTAAGACTGATAAAGAACAATTACAAAATTGTTGGATGAAATTCGTTCTTCCAATTGTAGAAGTGAATATATGGTATGTTGGGAGTTTTCTTTCTAATATTGTGGAGCTTGTTTGTATGTAGGACCATTCATGGGTCCAGCATTCTTAACCTGAGGACAGCTTGTAACTTGTCCTTTTCCCAGTTTTGATGAAGGACTCGACCTGAAATCTTTCACGTCCGCGGATTCAGCCTTACCTGTTGAAAGCTCCAGCATTATCTATTTTTATTTCAGATTTCCAGCATTTTTTGTTTTGAATTTCAGTTATTACAAAATCTTAATGGTTTTATTGGAAAGGTATTCTTTAAAATATTTTGAAGGGAAACAATACATAGTTTCAGAATTTGTTGATTATAGACCACTTTCATTAAGATAAAGCATTATGCCGCTACTTTATGTACGTTTGCATATCAATTAGCTCGCTAGAATAACTCATCCACGTGAAATGTAGAACAGTAAGTGCTCAATTAAATGCAAGAATGACAATTTTGTATGTATTTATTTTTAGAACCCTTTATTTGTAGTGAGTGCGGTAAGAAATTTAAACGGAAAGACACTCTTCAAGCACACCTTAAAATTCATGCTGAAGAAAGGGAAGTCTTTCGATGTCCCAGAGAGGGTTGTGAGAGAACTTATACCACATCATTCAACCTGCAAAGCCATATTCTCTCATTTCATGAGCAACAGCGGAATTTTGTTTGTGAACATTCTGACTGTAAGAAAGCTTTTTCCATGAAAGTAAGTTTTTTTACATTAATTTAAAAATATATCCATTCATACTGTCCTTTTTGCTTGTCTACACTCTAATTTGCTTGCATTATGTCTTTATACTAATATGCCTTGCCTTGGTCACATTGCCTGTCTAACTATCTCTTAAATGTAGAGATTGTATCTGAGTCCACCAGGGACTGAATGATTCTGATTGCCTGTGTCTCTTGCATTCCTCTATCAGATCATCCCTGGGTCTTTCACACCAGGTGAAATCAGCCTGTCTGATTTCTCTCCATACTAAAGTGCTCCTGTCCAGGCTGCATCCTAGTGAATGTCCTCTGCACTCTCCAGTGCAATCTCATTTTTGTAGTGTGGTAATCAGTCATGCAATGTGTATGATATTCCCTCTGGTTTGGAATGTAATACTGTATCCATATTTTATACTGTACAGTGGCCCAACCTAATAATGAAGGCAAGCATGCCACATGCCACCATCATTCGATCTGTCTGTATTGCCACTTGAGAACTGGGTTTCTCTATTCATCAACATTACTAGCCATTTAATGTATGTGATACCCCCATTTGACTTGTCAAAATGCATGATCTTGCACTTGTCTGGACTGAATACCATCTGCCAGTAATCTGCAAAACTTTGCACCTTCCCATATCCTATTATGGGATTGGAAAACTTTCGTCATACCTACAGCACCACCACATTTGTTTCCCTAATCATACCATGTTTGCCTTTCATTCTTATTGGAACGTGCTGGCGTTGAACCCTTGCCATCTTTTATACTACTTGCAATTGGCAAGGTTCTACCTTCAAAATATCGGTATCCAGTTTACTTCTGCCAGATCCCCTCTTGTGCTATCAAAATTGGCTTTGCCCCAAATTAGGACTTTTAACTCAACGCTAGCCTTATCCCTTTCAGTGCATCCCTTGTAAGTTAATTATATTACCGTACCCAAAGTGTTTCTTCACTGCCACTTTCAGCAACTGACCCATTGCATTTTTTAAGATGTCACTAGTTGGACAATCTATATTTGTATGTAGTAGAAACCTTTAATTGTTAATGCTGAAAATGATTCTATATAGCAGCTTAACTCTTGATGTGAACATTAGTATTGCTTAATGTTAGTTCTGCTTTAAAAGTAGTTGTAGGCTTTAGAGTCTCAGTGCAGAGTCTGCAAAATGTATAAAATGTTGATGTTTGGCTATTTTATAAATGTGGCAAATCCCCTTTAATTTCCATACATGCTTTGAATAGATCAATGGTGTAAGATACTTAAAATAATACCACTTTTTCTCTTGCAGCAAAGTTTGGACCGCCATTCTGTTGTCCATGATCCTAAAAAACAGAAATTAAAGGTACACATTGCAGTTTACATTTTTATTCAGTAGTGTGTTTTGTAAATATATTGGGAACTAAGAAGTAACTGCATGCAGGTAATTTTGTGTTTAATTGAAATTTTGTACAAATGGTGATTCATTCATCCTTAGAGCTTGTGAACACCAATTTTCACCACTGTAGTTGAGTAAAGGAAGAGAGATCTAATGCCTCATTGTATTTGTGAAAGAGCCATCAATGAGATGTGTATGTCCTGAGCAAGTAACACTTGAATTTTCAGTGTTTTAGTTAACATAGAAAAACCTACAGCATAATACAGGCCCTTCAGCCCACAATGCTGTGCTGAACATGCACTTACTTTAGAAATTACCTAGGGTGACCCATATCCCTCTATTTCTCTAAGTTCTTGCAGAACACTCAATTTTTGTCTCACGACAACTGAAATTTCAACATAGTTGGTCACTGGCTTTATGTAAAATGACTTCAAAATTTTCAGCCTAATCAAATTGCAGTTTCCTTCACCAGAATTGCAATTGTATTTATGCATTTTCACTGAGGACCTAAAACTTCATTATCTAATTGACAGACCCTTGGTCTCTGCTATTTCTATTTACACTAACATTAAATTTACTGATAATAACTTGGTGTGGCAGAGTTGTAAAAAATCTTCATCTGGTAAAGCTTAGGGCAAAATGACCTTTCACTCCTCATTTTGGGATACTAGAGGTCTTTTTTTTTCAAAATAAGAATGTTTTAAGCATCCATTTGCATTTGATGCATGCAGCACAATGGCTAGAACAATCTCTGAGAAGAAAACTGTTTAATAGAATGAAGTTTGCATCGTCTCCCACAGGCAAAACAGCGACGTCCTAAGCGTAGTCTTGCATCTCGTCTTACTGGATATATTCCTCCCAGGAACCAGCCTGCTGTGGCCATGATGACTTTATCTGAAATGCTTGAAAAGGCCAAGATGTCAGAAATAAAGAACAAAACTGAGCTGATGGAGCCTTTGGTAGCTAATGTTCACAATATTACAATGAAAGAAACATTAGACTTTAAATGTATGTCACATTGATATGTGTACTATATCGTATTTCAAAGTGTTTTAACTTCTGCAACGGGGTGTTGAGATTGTGAAGACTAAAGATCGGCTTCGAGGCACTCTATCCATGGAAGAACCTTGAACATTTTCAATGTAATGCTGGTGATATTTGGATTTACTTTTAAAATAATGTGAATTTTGATTCATTATTTTTCCTCCCTCTCATGCATGTGCTGCCTAGCATCATCTATTTCCTTCAGTTGGCTATTTTGGAAAATCTGGTTTTGCCATAATACCTCTTTCTATTCCAACAAACAGTAAATTTTACTTTAATTTTGACTGTTTTCTTTCAGTTGCATTGCTGCTATTTAATTGTAGCACTTGACCCAAATGACCTTAATTCATGTTTGAACCAGTCTGATCCATTTTCTATCAACATGCAAATATCTGAAGGAATGTGTTCTTGTGTATTTTTATTAATCTAATGTTAAGTATTTGCAGAGCTTTGAACCAAAGCATAATAAATGCAGTGAACAAGCTATTCAATTGGAATAATTTCTTTCAAAGTTTCAAAGCATACACATTTTAAATAGTCAATTCAGCTTTCCGTTTGTTTCAATTTCATTTCTTTTTCAGATAGATGCCGTAGAACACACACAACAGCTCTCCCTTCTTTAATGATCTTTGGTCTGGACACGTAGGTAGCCTTGTCTGGCATGGATTGAACAATCTGATCCAGCAGCGATTCCTTTTGAGATTAATGTATAGAGTTAGGAAAAACTGCAGTACATACTATTCAAATAAGATTAATTACAACTTAATAAAAAACCTCTAGACTTAATTAAAGTTCTTGAACTGTAATGGAGTTTTTAAACTTTGCATTGCATTCAATTCCCCCTGGGTAGCTAAGAGGTTATGCATGTACTGAAAATTGTTTTTCAGAATTAGTACAGTGAATCTCTTATAGCAACCTTATGAAAACTCAAAAGGCTGAGCAGAACAGCACAGCCTCAGGTGGAGGTGGGAGGGGGTACCATTGAACAAGTTGGGATGTTATGTTGAATTTGTATAAGATGATTGAGGCCAAATTTAGATTATCATTTGCAGTTCTGGTCATCTGCTTACACAAAAAAGAGCTTGAAAGGATGCAGACAAAACTTACAGATGTCAGGATTGGAGGAACTGAGTTATACGAAAAGGTTAAATAAATTAGGACTTTATTCCATGGAGCACAGGAGAATGAGGAAGGATCTTGAGGTATAAATAATTGAGGGATATAGATGGGTAAATGCATGCAGGTTTTTTCCCCCTCAGGTTGGTGAGACTAGAACTAGGGGTCATAAGTTTAGGTGAAAAGTGAAATAATCAAGGGGAATCTCAGGGCAACCTCACTCAGGGTGGTCTGGTTATGGAATGAGCTGCCAGTTGAAGTGGTAGATGTGAGTTCAATTGTAAGATTTAAGAAATTTGGATATGTCCATGGATGAGAGAAGGAAACCAAGATGGTACAGACTTGATGGGCTAGAGGGCCTGTTTCTACTGTAGTGCTCTATGACTGAGCAAATTCTATGCAGTTTGTTGTATCATTGTGCTTATAGCCTTAAAGACCCTTGCAAATCCTATTCAACATATTATACAGGATATAATTTGTTTTCATGACTTGACATTCAGCAATGTGCACTTGTTAACATAAGTATTGTAATTAATAGTTGGTGGTTATTCATCTTTGGCTCTGACCATCCTCTGAAAGCAAGCACGTTCAAGTCTCTCAAACAGAAAACGGTCTTGAGACTAGTATGTATTGTTCACCTGAATCTAGTAATGCCTAGCTTTGTATCTGAATATATATCAAACAAGTTTACATGCTCTTTCCATTAATGATTGCATCACATTTGCCATCTTAATTCTATGCAGCTTTGTAGATTGTCAATTAAGGTCTATTGCATTTAATACCCATTCTCTGCATTCCATGCAAAATAGTGGATTGCAACTGATTCTAAAATTTTTACAAAATTAATTGAAACCTTAACAGCAATACAAAGGAGTCAATACTTCGATCTTAGGCCATCTTTGGTCTGTGGTCGATGGAGGCTTAACAGAGTTAATTAGTTTTGTTACTCAGGTGCATAGTCTTACCATTTCATCTGGTTTATCTGTAGCAGCTCCTTTTCGAACAGTAATTCGAACATGGTGGTGCTTCTCAAGCCATTGCTGAATATGTTTAATTTTTGTTTGAAGGTCATGCTTTGCAATATCAGCTGAGAAATTTTGTTCCTTGATTTGGCAAACTACTACATTAAGAAGAAAATAGAAAATGAAGTTAACTATTTCCTGCTTAATGTGCTTTTCCCACCAAGACAACATGTTCAGAACCCAAATTCTTCCTACATTTGTTTAGTGGGTGGATGTCTATGACATTTCTTTTGACAAATCTGCATAACCTCAATTATTTCCAGTTTTTCATTTGATTCCCAACAGCTGCAGTATTTTGCTTTTCATGTTTTTGTTCAGAAGATCAATGCCACGTGTTTTTCCCTAATCATATTGAGTCTACAATCAATAGCTTAAAGAATTTTCCCCAGTAATGTGACACTTCTGCGTTCTGCCCACTGGATGGCAATACAGATTCTGGGCACTAATTTATCAACAAGGCAAATTGCTTGGCATTTGTTTTCCTTTAGAACCTGGTTACCTGAGCTGATAGAAACACATTTTGTACTGCAAGGGAACTCTCCACATGTTTGAACAATACCAATTAAATTTCCCAGTGATTCCAATGGACAGCAAGTCCAATGACTGAATCACTCTGTCTGAATGACTGAATCAATCAACTGATGTTCTCAGTTCTAAACCATTTTTATACCATGGAGCCTTACCATTAACCAATGGGTCCATGGACCCCAAACGTACTCTAAGGCTTTGAAAGAAGTCTCATGAGAAACAGGATGACCTCTTACATACCAGTTCTGTGTTTGTCCTTTTGTTTGTCTCTGAGTTTTAGTTGTTCCTCATGGATCTGTTTTCCTGTCATTAGTTTATACACTGGAGGATCTGCATTTTCATTGAGAGGCACAATCTTAATATCACGCTCATCCATCATACGAATAACGTTAGCTCTGTGCAGATGTCCTAGATTTTCTCCATTTTCATCTATTACATGGATGATGCGGTGACTAATTTTTCTACCAACGCTTCCTATTGTTGTTCTGGCTCTTGGATCCTTTTTTGTCTTGTGTTGCACTGCCTCTGGTTTGTCTTCTCCAGCTGCTGTGAAGGTTCTGAGAGGTGGTATCCACCAAGCTTTTTTCCACTTGGGTATGATACAGCTGAATGGGGGAATCATTGTTGCTGTTTGTACAGATAAACTATGAAAATGTCTTGCATTTTCTTTACAAATATACTGACCAGTTTTATTTGGTAGAATTTGGAAAGCAAATTTCCTTATGTAACTTGCAGCCATTCTGAAAGACAATGCAGAGAAACTAAATGAGTAGTTATAATGCCAATATATTAGTGCAGTGATTTTTAAATTGTTATATTTGGGTTTGATAGGAAACTGCACTCTGGTTTGTGGTTGATCTTGGGGCATTTTGGGGGTTAGCATGTAGCAAAGAACTTCAGCCACTAATTTTCAAATCTGACTATAGACTGTAGATTAAATTTAAAATGCAGCTCTGAACAACGGGTTCCTAAAAGCTGTAAATCACAGTTAATGGGAAGACCAGACAATGCTGATTAAAATGAAGTTGGGTGACTATGGTATGAGTGTGAAGCAGGAACCATGACGTTTGTGTGTAGTTCAAAGGAAGCATTATGGATGCATTGTCAATATGGCATTGTCCTTCGATCTTTAGCACAAACAATGTTGTGTAGCATTGGGTTGAGCAGACCTCCTCCTCCGAAAAGGTCTCCATATGATGCCTGCTGTATCTCATTTTGTCAAATAAAACGCTACTTCATGTACACCAGCAAAGTCTCTCCAGTGGCTTTGTTTCAACGACAGCAGATGAGACACTGCAGTCTGAATAAGGAACTCGAGCACTAGCTTATGGAGTTGTATTATGTGAAATCAATCTGTTAAGCTCTTGGCTCTGTCAGATTCTTTGCTAAAATAATTCAGAATTAACACTTTCTGAAAGAATAAACATGAGATTCTGCACATGCTGGAAATCCAAAGCAACAGTCAAGATGCTGAAGGAACTCAACTCAGGCAATTTCTATGGAGGGGAATAAGCAGTAAACATTTTGGGCAGAGACCCTTCATCAGGACTAGAAAGGAAGATGGAAGAAGGCAGCATCAGTTGGGAGTGGGGCATCAGTACAAGCTAGCAGGGGATAGGTGAAACCAGGTGAGGGGGAATGTGATAGGTGAAAGGTAAGGAGCCGAAGAAGGAACCTGATAGTGTGGACCATGGGACAAAGGGTGGGGGGGGGGGAGAAGGGGGAGATCACCACAGGAAAGTGATGGGCAGGTGAGAATAGGGAAGCCAGAAATTGGAACGGAAAAGGGGCTTCTTTGAGCATCTTAACCTTCTGGCACAAAAGGCAGAATTTCCTGGTGGCCACCCGTTTTATTTATTCTTTGTTTCTGACATGTTGGTCCATGGCTGTATCAAACTGCCATAATGAGGCAACTCAGACTGGGGGAGTAACACCTCATATTCTGTCTGGGTAGCCTCCAAACTGATGGCATGAACACTGATTTCTCCAACTTCTGGTAACTTCTCGCCCCTCACCCTTCTCTTCACCTAACACTTCCCAGCTTCTCTGTTCATCCATCCACTGTCCCTCTTGCCTAGTTTTACTTTCACCTGCCAGCTTTTCCTCCTCACTCCCCTCACCACCTTATTCTAGCTTCTTCCCTTTTCCTGCCCTGTCGTAATGAAGGGTCTCGGCTCAAAACTGCTTATTCCCCTTCATAGACGCTGCCATATCTTCTGAGTTCCTCCAGTACTTTGTGTGTTGAATCTTTCTGGAAGTACTGTGTTTACATCAGTTTTGTTTTTCTCCACTTGTTCCTCACAGGTGGCTCAATTCCCAAATTTTGTGCTCCATCAACACAATGCAAGATGACAATTCTCCCCACTGTCTAATTTCACTAATTACAATATTAAAATTTGTTTTCCCCAGAAAGCATTATTTGCAAAATTAAAATTCTTTAACACCATTCAACATCCAGATATATTGTTGAGGCACAAATCTCAAAATCATTACCTTCATTAGAGGCTCATTGCAGTTTGCCATCTACAAGCACTGGTTGAACCCAAAGATCTGTAGTTCACATGATACAGCCAAAGGCAATAATTAGAGTTCATAACTAATTTACCTATTCTGTTTACCTTTTTGGAAGAAAGCATTTAGAATCAGAGTTACACTTAAGCTGATTCTCTTATTTTCTGTAATCCGCACAATGTTTCTGACCTTCCCTGCCCTTGTAGATTCATTGCATTTTGGAGTATACCCAATTCAGGGTTCATTGAAGTTGGGTTGATGCTTCTCACCAGCACTATTAAAAGATGATTCTTCAAGCAATTCACAGGATTTTAGTTATATCTTCTCTTTAATAGTTGAAGCATGTGCTTTATGGCAAAATGAAGTATAATTCTGGCATTGTACTACACTATAACCAAACTGAGCTTAGCTTATTCAACACTTTGGATTTCCCGATTTTGATCATGGCCTCAATTTTTCTTCTAGTTTTTGATTTGTTCAATCCTGAATAGATTGCTGTATCCTAAAAGAAGTCAAAGTAGCTTTACACTTGATGGTAATATTCTTCTGAGCACTGAGTATCTAGAGATTCTCAGCAGTGGGTATTACAGTTAGAAGATCGGATCTTCTAACTAGGCGCACACTGGATCTCATTTAGCACCTTATTTAGTTATTGAGAATACTTTTGCTGCTGGTTTTACCCATCTCATATCTTGGTATTCAATCAAAACCCCTTGTATTTTAATTTTCCCAGAGTTCAGCTTTTTGTTGAGAGTTAGCACATCAAAAGATACATTTGTCGACCTTTCGGGCCGGAACCCTTCGTCAGTCCTGACGAAGAGTTCCAGCCTGAAACGTCGACAGATCTTTTCCACGGATGCTGCCCGACTTGCTGAGCTCCTCCAGCATGTTGTGAGTATTGCTTTGACCCCAGCATCTGCAGATTATTTTGAGTCAAAAGATACATTTTTAAGGAGAGAAACAACTTATGCCACTACTTTCAAAACTTTTGATATAAGGGGGATTACTTGCTACCTGCTTTCAATGTTCACTTTGATGTAATGGACATTAAAAAGGCTGATAGCAGTAGCCAAATTTGCCTGCTTCTACTTGTACCATTCCCTCAGTAAATGGCTGGGTATGCACCAGTGTGTGATAGAGTCAAAACACCTTAAGTTTGTATCTAGCCCCAATCTACACTAATCTGGTTTTAGTTTTCCCAGAACTCTGGCTTGGACCACTCACCAACCCATCAGAGGACACTTAAAGTAGCCAATTAATATACTAGTCTGTATGTTAAATCCATCCAATCACAAGGAGAACATAAACTCTACACAGTAGCAGAGGTGAGGATTGAAACTACGTTGCTGTAGTTGGGAGACACCAACTACTAGCGAGCTACTGTGCTGGCATTAGTCTGGGGAGCACAAAAGGCCTTTTTCCATGTCACTAAAGCCTATGACACAGAAAGCACTGTAACACTTCTCACATTTGCTTGCCTGCAAAAGTTTATCACCATAATGTTTGCTACACGGTGGCATGCAAGCAATGACAAACCACAATTGATCCAATCTCATTGCAGATACCCGCAGTTTTACAATTTGTTTCCAACAAGTTTCCCAAACAGCTCAAGTTCAATTCCTGTAGCTGCCTGTAAGGAGTTTGTATGTTCTCCCTGTGACTGTGTGGGGTTCTCTGGGTGTTCCGGTTTCTTCCCACAGTCCAAAGATGTACTGGCTGGTAGGTTAATTGGTCATTGTAAACGTCCTGTGATTAGGCTAGAGTTAAGTTGGGGTTGCTCGAAGGGCCTATTCCATGATGTATGTCAATAATCACAATAAAATAATTACTGTTCAACCAAGGTCACCCCAATAACAGTAAACAGTGTAAGGAAGACACTTGTATTTATAGACCAAGCTCCAAATTAACATCAATTACTTCACTGAATCACAGATCTTTCTTGTAATGTCCTCAAAACAAGGTCTTCTATCAACCTTTCTGCTATATATTGTTACCCTCTGACAAAATATTAATGCAAAAGGTGGAATGACAGTGATCACCTCACTGAATCGCAATGCCACCTTCATTCCTATTTCATGCTACTCCAGTTTGCTTAAGATTACACCTCCCCCCCCCCTTACAATAGAGAGTTTATTTCCTACGGTTTGCTGCAAAATAAAAGGGCAAACTCCAACTCGTGAATAAAATCAGTGAGTCGAGTAGTGTCTATGGGGGCAAGGAATTGTCTCGTACCTGGTTTTATAACAATTTGAACTTTACGCCCTCCCGCTTCCCCTTCCTGAAAATATGCACATGAATTCTTAAACACTATTCGGATTTGGTACAGAAGCGTGCTTAAATGTGCTTGCTAAAAAATCATATCGCCAATTCCTTCAGTCTGTCTAGCGGGACCAGTCTGTTGACATATCAACCTCGACAATCAGTAACCATTGTGCACACGTTCCAACTTCCATTAAACAAATGCATAATTAATCATCGACAAAATAGCAACAAATTCTTGTTAATAAGCTCTAAGGGACGCGTCAGGTAATGATTTTAAACGAGAAACATTTAAAAAGTGAGGAGAGAAGCCGTTCGCATTTTAGAGCTTTAAAATGTTGAATGAAGTAGATTCGAGTCCGTATGCAGGCGAATGCCTCTTGGTTCGGCTCCATATTGAGTTAGCGTGGGCCGGTCTCAACTCTGCGCCCGAGGCTCGATCCCCCGTTCTAGGCCCAGGTCTCAGCCCCCGCTGATTATATTCACCTCCTGGCGTCTTAGGCTGAGTCCTCCTCACGGCTCCAGGTCACTGAGATGGTGTCCGCTAAGAAGCACCGAGCATTTAAACCGAATCGCCCTGAGTCAGTGAGAGACGAACCGAGCAGAGGACGTGCAGAGCAAAATAAAAGACTGGTAATTACCCAATAGCTGCGAAAGGCGGAAAGGAGAGCCCGAGAGTATTGAGAAAACCAATCATTGCCCGATGACGGCACACAGAACAGGAACGACCTCAAGCTCGAGAGTCACTGACTGAGTAAGATGTACAGTATTGGAAGATTCTGATAATTATTCATTTGCCCTAAGAAGATACGGTAACTACTTGGAACTAGGGCACTGTAAGTAAAGGTATTCCGGACGCTACCCTCGTACACGTGAACAGAGAGTCCAACATTTTGCGAGAGAAAATCTGCAGATGCTGTAAATCCAAGCAACACACACAATATGCTGGAGACCAGTCTTGCCCGAAACGTCGACTGCACTTTTTTCCACAGATGCTGCCTGGCCTGCTGAGTTACTCCGGTATTTTGTGTGTTTTGCAGGGAGTCCAACATTAGTGGGTTACTCAACTACATTGCAAATTACTGACACAAACCACAGCTCCAGTGGTGGAAGAAGTGTATTTGTGGTAGTAGATCTGGAACATAGGATAGTACAGCACAGTACAGGCCCTTTGGCCCACAATGTTGTGCTGACCCTCAAACCCTGCATCCCATATAAGCCCCCACCTTAAATTCCTCCACATTCTTATCTAGTAGTCTCTTAAACTTCACTAGTGTATCTGCCTCCACCAGTGACTCAGGCAGTGCATTCCATGCACCAACCACTCTCTGAGTAAAAAACCTTCCTCTAATATCCCCCTTGAACTTCCCATCCCTTACCTTAAAGCCACGTCCTCTTGTATTGAGCAGTGGTGCCCTGGGGAAGAGGCGCTGGCTGTCCACTCTATCTATTCCTCTTATTATCTTGTACACCTCTATCATGTCTCCTCTCATCCTCCTTCTCTCCTTTCAGATTTTCCCCCGAAAGTCAATGACCAACAGTCAGGGGATGTGCTGGGGGCAGCCCACAAATGTCACCATGCTTTTGGCACCAACATAACCCTACCTGCAACTTGCTAATCCTAACCATAGGCCTTTGGAATGTGGGAAGAAACTGGAGAAAATCATGTGGTCATGGGGAGACGATACAGACAGCAGTGGGAATTGAATGGGGGTTGCTGGTGCTGTAATAGCATTACATTACATACATAGACGATGTAATCATTTGTAAGATTAAATCCTGCAACCATTAAAACTTTGTTTTTAATATAACAATTTCAAGATGTACTTTTAATGACTGGTAAAAAATTATTAACATCTTGATAGCTAAGAACTTTATCCCTGATAGGTTTTTTGGAGCTGCATACATTCAGACAGGTAGAAAGTATTATATCACTTTCTTGATTCATGCTTTGATGATCTTGATTGAGCTTTGGATAGGAGTCATTGTAATATTGATGTGACTCGGACACTGTTGTAGATTGAACAACCACGTTTATTCACCAGACTTCCATTTTTTACTTCTCTATGTCCTGACGTCATACGCACTCTGACACTACGAATACTCACACAATACATTACATCCCCCTTCTCAAGTTTTTTTTACAACTCTGTGAATTACCAAAACAATGTCTCTAGGTATGCCCTTCTTACAGTGCAACAACCACGACATAAACTAAAAAAAATCTTACCTTCTTGTACTGTATTCTGCATTGTATCTTACAATATTAACAGCAGTATATTTTCTTTTACTAACATAGACTAATAAACTGTTTATTTCACACCTGGAACTTATAATGTGTGAGTTTGCCACCAACTGTGTGAGACTGTATGTATGTCTGGTCTCTGTATCTAGCTGGAAGTTTGACTTGTCTCCCAGACCGTGTGTGACACAACTGTGACTGTGCTTGTCCTTCATCCCTGTCAGTCTCTCGAGTGACCTCTGTGTCTTTGCGGTCTGCATCACTCTTGGTGTCATTTGTTTCCATATCTGTATATGTGGACATGTCCTGTGCATCTGTACCTGGAAACTCACTCTTGCCTGTCTTCAGCAGATGCTTCCTGTTCCTCCTGTAGACTCTTCCATCCGGCGTGCGAACTATGAAGGATCTTGGTTGCTGATGTCTGTTCACAACCACAGCTGGTTGCCAAGTGTCCCCTCTCTGTATTCTGACATTTTCAACTGTATGCAGATCTGGCAACTACTGTATGTCTGTCATAGTGGCTGTTTTGCTATATTTGCTTGTACTTTTGCTTGTCATGTACTTGAGCATTACCTCCAGGAATCAGTAGAGTTGTGGATGTTGGCAGTTTGGACCTCAGACGACGTCCCATCAACAGCTGCGCAGGAGAGAACCCCACACCCTCAATCGGTGCGTTGCGGTATTCGAGCAGAGCAATGTAAGGGTCACCGTTGCTGCTTTGTGCCTTCTTGAGCATGTTCTTGACAGTTTGTACAGTTCTCTCTGCTTGTCCATTAGACTGAGCGTGTCCTGGACTGGAAGTAACATGTTGAAATTCCCAGCTTTCTGAGAATCCTCTGAACTCACCACTGGCATATTGTGGACCATTGTCACTAATGACAATATCTGGAATACTATGTCTTACGAATGTTGACTTCATTGCGGTAATGACACTACGACTGGATGTGTCACTTAACTTGGTGATCTCCGGATATTGATATCCCACTTCTGACACCATGTAATATTGATGTGACTTGGACACCGATGTAGATTGAACAACCATGTTTATTCAACAGACTTACATTTTTTATTTCTCTATGTCCTGACGTCATACGCACTCTGACGCTACGAATACTCACACAATACTGTACATTACAATTATAAAGAAGTACAGCACAGAAACAGGCCCATCGGCCCATCTAGTCCACGGCATAACCATTCAAACTGCCTACTCCCATCAACCTGCACTGGGACCAGAGCCCTTTATATCCCTACCATCCAAGTACCTATCCAAACTTCTCTTAAACATTGAACTCAAGCTCACATGGACCTCTTGTGCTGGCAGCTCATTCCACACTCTCATGATCCTCTGAATGAAGAAGTTTCCCCTCATGTTCCCCTTAAACTTCTCACCTTTCACCCTCAAGCCATGACTTTGTGTTGTAGTCCCACCCAAACTCAATGGAAAAAGCCTGCTTGCATTTACGCTATCTGTATCTCTCATAATTTTGTATACCTCTATCAAATCTGTCATTCTTCTATGTTCTAAATAATACAGTCCTAACCTATTCAATCTTTCCTTATAATTCAGCTCCTCCAGACCCGGGAATATCCTTGTAAATTTTCTCTGCTCTCAACCTTGTTTATATCTTTTCTGTAGGTAGGTGACCAAAACTGCACACAATACTGCAAATTAGGCCTCACCAATGTCTTATACATGATGATGGTGACGTTGACTTAGGCCTGAGAGGCCAGCGTTGGGCATTTTCAAGCCTTACAAGGCACGGAACGAGAGACTGTGTGGTGCGCTACTCCTCACACAGACATTTCGCAATACAGTATTTTTCTTTTATTTTATGAGGTTGAGTTGCGAGGTCAACACTCAAGCTGGCACAGAAGGAAAGCATACTCGGGAACGGCCCGACTCAATTCAAACCCAGGAAGCTCCGTTCCGGAGTCTGGCTCTGATGTCACTGCGCCACCAGCTGACCTAAACTTATACAACTTCAACATAACGTCCCATCCTCGGTACTCAATATACTGATATATGAAGGCCAAGGTGCCAAAAACTTTCTTTAAAATCCTATCTAGCTGTGATGCCACTTTCAACAAATTAGGGACCTATATTCCCAGGATTGCTATGTTCTACCACACTCCTCAGTGCCCTACCGTTCACTGTGTAAGTCCTACCCTGGTTGGTCCTACCGAAGTGCAAAGCCTCGCACTTGTCTGCATTAAATTCCATCTGCCATTTTTTAGCCCATATTTCCAACTGATGTAGATCTCTTTGCAAGCCATGATAGCCTTCCTCTCTGTTCACTACACCCCTAATCTTGTTGTCATCTGCAAATTTGCTGATCCAGTTGACATCATTAAGGAGGTGAATCACTTTGCAGAATACAGAATTCTCAGTGCTAGCCAGAGTGATATGGCTTCTCCATTTAAATTTCAGGTCAGTGGTTGCCAGCCCCATGAGATCTTGATCTTGGCTTTGCTGATGTTAATGCCATTGAGTTTTGAGGGAACGCAAACACGAGGAAATCTGCAGATGCTTAAATTTCAAGCAACACACATAAAAGTTGCTGGTGAACGCAGCACGCTAGGCAGCATCTATAGCAAGAGGTACAGTTGACGTTTTGGGCCGAGACCCTTCGTCAGTCCTGGGGAAGACTAGTCTAAGGACTAGGGAAGTCTAGGGAAGACAACCTCTGACCCCGCCAAACTTTAGAGACTGAGGGGCACTGGACCCCACCCCAAACCTCGGTTTGTGTGGATGCTGTATCATTTGCTACCCCGTTACAAATTAATGCCACGGAATAACAGACAGTACACTGCATACGATTAAAGGAATTATATTTATGAATCTTAACTAAAGGGTTCGTAAAGAATAACAAAAAGAAAAGGGCCTATTCTAATTAAATAGTCAAATGTGCACAAATTGGAGTTCATCTTGAACTTCTCTGTCATTCACACGCTGGGCCCTCGATCGGCGTAAAACCACACATCACCTTCCGAACATGGCTCACAATCCAACTCAAACTAACGGGTTTCCCACCGGATTGTATGCTACCACCGGTTCTCCCCAGCATCAGCTCTCTTCATCTCCTCTCAAAAGAAAGCCCAAAACCAACCTTATTGTCCCTCACCAAGAAAAACCTCCCGCTAATTGGATGGCACACATTCCATATCATCCCTTACCTTCAAAAGTAACCCAAACAGGCTGAAAGCAGAACAAACAGCTCTTACAGAGCTGCACAAAATGAAATACGTACAGCATAACAGTAAAAAAAAATATGAAGCAGGGCATTACACAGGGTACCTGTGTGTCACAAATATTAAGTCACTCTTACTTCCTAGGTCTGACTTTTGTTCAGATCTTATTGCAAGCAGATATAAACTACTTCAAGTATCTGAACAGTCAGAAATGGAAATGAGCTCTTTGTTGTCATTAGTAGAACTCTATACCTCGAGCCTTGAGATGATGCCACAGCTTGTACCAGTCTGCCCTCCTTATTCTAATTGTATGTTGAAATAAAGATACCACGTATATTACCTTATTTGGTCATGGGATGTGAATATTTTTTGGCAATGATGACATTTATTGTTCATTCTTAAAAGCCTTCCAACTGATAAGAGCAAATGGTACTGGAGTTACATATAGATCAGACTGGATGAGGGTGGCAGATATTAGTGAATCAGTTGAACTTTAGTAAAAATTCAATAGAAGCCATGCCAGATAATGAATAGGTTATGATTTTACACATGTCTTTAAGGCAATTTTGTCCGCAAGTCCAAAAAATACACAAAAACACTCAGTGTGGAATCATATCTCCACAGTATTGTAATTCAGGGGTCCCCAATCTTTTTTGCACCGTGGACCGGTTTAATATTGACAATATTCTTGCGGACCGGCTGACCGGTGGACGGGGTGGGTGTTCAAGTAGGGTTAAACTCACCTCAACATGTCTTTTACAATTAGGGTTGCCAGCTTTCTCACTCCCAAATAAGGGACCAAAGTAGCAGTCAAATACGGGACAGTGTTTACCGCAAGAAAGACTACCATGACCATGAAGCCTTGCGCGGGCACCTGTGTGCGCATGCGTGACATGTGTATATATGACGTGCGCCTATGCGTACGTGCGGATTTTTTTCCCCACAAATCGGTTTTGGCTTAATCTTCCCGACTGTACTGTACATATATTATTTCTACTTTATATAGGCTGTGTATTTATCATATCAATCCTGCTTTTACTATATGTTAGTGTTATTTTCGGTTTTATGTGTTATTTGGTATGATTTGGTAGGTTATTTTTTGGGTCTGGGAACGCTCAAAAATTTTTCCCATATAAATTAATGGTAATTGCTTCTTCGCTTTGCGCCATTTTGGCACGAAAGGTTTAATAGGAATGCTCTATCTTAGCGAGGGAAATATGGGACAAACCAATTTAGCCCAATATGTGGGATGTCCCGGCTAATACGGGACAGTTGGCAACCCCATGTTCAAGTTCAACAGTGTGTGACAGGGAATGAGGAAAGGTGTAGCTGACTCATATCGTTTCCTCACGGCCCGGTAGCACATGCTTTGCAGCCCGGTACCGGTCTGCGGCCCGGTGGTTGGGGACCGCTGTTATAATTAATGAATAAAAAGCATACAAGACTGATTAGGCAAGAATAATTACTGAAAGTGGAGAGAAAGGAAACTAGTTTGTGCACTCATAGAAATAAGCATATTTATTGTGTTGGACATACTCGTCTCAGCAGCCAGTGTAGATGTACTATTGTGGATTTATCAGCAAATGTGTGGATTATTGTCTACCAAGAGGACTGTATGGCTGTTCCCAGACTGATCCAGGAGATCTACTCCCTTCTGAGCTCTAGGATTGCAATGTTCAAATCAAGTGATACTGACTTTGTAAAAGAAATTGAGATACAACCTCTAAAACTATCGGAGATGACAAGAAACAATCAACTCCCAGACCAGCCATCAGTTGTGACAGAGCTTACATATGAAAATGTCGGACAGCATTGCTGACAACAGCGCATCCCTTTCCAATGACCTTGATGCATTTTAAGCATGTTTGAAACAGAAGGGGATTGGTATGTCATCCTGCCATCTTCCAATGGAACTGAACCCGCAGTCACCATTGCAGATGTAAGATCAGTCTTCCAGAGGGTGTACCCATGGAAGCAAGTGGCATGGATGGCACCATTGGCCATGTCCTCAGAACCTATGCAGGTCAATTGGCAGGTGTATTTGTAGACATTTATAACCTCTCCTTGCTTCACTCTGACACTCCTACCGGTTTTAAGGAGACCACTATCATCCTGGTAGCTAAGAAAAACAAGAAAACATGCCTTGATGACTACTGCCCAGTGGTTCTGACATCTACCAGCATAAAATGCTTTGAGAGGTTGAGCATGGCACGCATTAACTCCAGCCTCCCAGACAACCTTGACCCACTGCAATTTGCTTTCTGCTGAAATAGGTCCACAGTAGATGCCACCCCCCAGCCATACACTCATTTTTGGAGAGTCTGGACAGTAAAGACACCTATGTTAAACTATTGTTTATTAACTACAGCTCAGCCTTCAGTAATATAATTCCAAGCAAACTCATCACCAAACTCCAACACCTTCCTCTGCAACCTGGATCTTGATTTCCTGACCAACAGACCACAATCAGTAAGAATAGACAGCATACCTCCACCTCAATTATTTTCAACATTAGTGCTCTACGGGGTTGTGTCCTCAGCTGCCACACTACTCACTACCTGTACTCTCATGACTATGTGGTCAGAGACTGCTCTAACTCCATCTACAAGTTAGATGATACCACTCTAGTGGGCTGTATCACAAATACAGTGAAATGGAGCACAGGAAGGAAATAGAGAGCTTAGTGACATGGTGTCATGACAACAACCTTTTTCTCGGTATCAGCAAACTAAAAGAGATGCTCGCTGACTTCAGGAAGAATGCTAGTGTACAGTACCTGCTGAGGTTGAGAGAGTTAAAAGTTTCAAGTGGCTAGGAGTGAACATTACTAATCGTCTGTCTTGGTCCAGCCAAGAGATGCTTTAGCTAAGAAAGCTCACCAAAGCCTCTTTCCTCAGAAGACTAAAGAAATTTAGCATGCTCCCATCGACCCATACCAATATATATTGATGCACCTTAGAAAGCCTCCTATTTGGATGTATACCTGCTTAATATGACAACCGTTGTGCCTGTGACCAGAAGAAACTGCAGAGAAATGTGGACATAGCTCAACACATCACTGAAACCCACCTCCACTCTGTGGACTCTGCTTATACGTCCTGGTTCCTTCGTGAAGCAGCCAGCATAATCCTGGACCACACCAACCATGGACATTCTCTCCTCCCCCACGAGTCAGAAGATACAAGATCCTGAAAACATGTACCATCAGGCACAAGGAAAGCTTCTATCCTGCTATTTAAGCCTATTGAATAGTTCCCTAGTATGATAAGGTGGACTCCAAACCTTGCAGTTTTCCTTATTATGATCTTACACTTGACTCTCTACCTGCACTGCACTTTTTCAGTAGCTGTTGCATGATATTTTGCATTATTTTATTTTATTGTTTTACCTCGTACTACCTCAAGGCACTATGTAGTGATTGGATCTGTAAGAATAGTATGCAAGACAAGCTGTGTACCTCAGTACATGTGACATTAATAAACCAATTCTAATTCGAATTTTTGAATTTAATATGGGAGCTTGCTTCTATGTATGAGTGTCCATAACTGAGTGTCTGTAACCCAGGGATGGCCTGTAATTTCAAGGCATATACTACTGTTTTTTTTAAATTCCAGTTTTTCTTTTAATTACTTGAATTTAAATTCTCCAGCAGCCAACATGAGATTCCAAATTGTATCTGTGAATTAGCAGCCCAGGACTCTGGCTGTTAGTCCTGTAACTTAAGAGCTACTGTATTTTATTGTACTTCATAAATCATTTGAAAATGGATTGATGACAGCTCTCGGAAACCTGCAGAAATAGACCCAAATGCATTGTCAATCTGTAATGTGTTACCGGACAAGACATTGGCGTATTTGAAGGTTGTAGAAGTGGTCAGATCCAGAGATAATTTTCAGTGAAGTCCCGGAGTTGACAATGTGCATTGTTCCTCTGGATAACATTATGTAATTGCACAGCTGGATGCACAGGAGGATCATAACTTTTGGGGCAACTCACAGAAGGAGAAGAATGAGGAGGATACTGAATGTTGGAAGGGTGAAATTTAGAAAGCTTAAGGTTGAAATTTAGAAAGATTAAGGATGATCCAAATGTAAACTTTCAGGATATTTTGAGGAATGGAGAGCAGATATACAGAAGTCCTTATATTGGATTAAGCCTTGCAGTCCTTCCAGGAATGAAGTTCGGCAATAGTTCTTCATGAAGAAGATGCTAAGAATTTGGAAATCTCTAAATCAAACAACAGTTAGTGCTGGGTCAATAGTTAATTTATAAATTGATGTTGATAAACTTTTGACAATGAAAGATATTATGACTTGTGCAGCTACATCTACTCTGGTCAGCTACATCCACATTGTCATTGAAGTCATGATATGAGTTCTAATATCTAATCAGATTTATTCTAATGTGACTAAATATAACAAAATTACATTAAGAAATTTTATGGTCCAACTTGTTTGGCCGATTTGTTTATTGTTCTCAAGAGATTATCTGTTGCAATTTTTCCTTTTTATCTTCAAAAGTGTTTATTACTTTCCTGAAGTACTTGACAGTAATGGTAACTTAATTATTACAACAGCCCTAAAATGACATCTGTTTTCCTTTCCTAATAGTATATTAAAGGAGTGTATGCAAATCCTTTTCCAATATTTCAATTAGTTTTCAGAGCACATTCTTCAAGAGAGCCATAAAGATTATAATATCATTCCCTTTTCCCCTATCATTACCACCATAGCTTCAAAACCTTCATACATTATGATTAAAAATGCTTTGCACTGTGGAAAACACTTTATGATTAGTATATTGTGGCTGTTCTTAGAAGCTACAGATAATATGACATGTTGGCCTTCATCTCACAGGAAGCACCATTTAGGCCATGTTTTCATGCTGATTGAGAATTATTATACACACAGTGATATCTTTGAACAAGTAATTTTCCTATTACCAGAGTACAGCTGTAGCCCTTCCTGGCATAATGCCATGGTTGATTTTGATTGCTACTAAAATTCTGATATGTCTGGCCACCAGATTAGTTTGCAAGTGCATTAATGTTAACGCTGACAATAAAATCATTTTGTCTCTCTGTATATTCACAACAGTCATTTATACAATGGGCATGCAATATGAGGAAATTGTTAACAGGACACATTATTATTCAACAATTTGTGAAGGTATACTGAATATAAAAGAAAAGTGAAGTCATCTGTTACTTGGCAATCTTGCTCGCTCTTTGGCAGTTGCTGTACTATAAATAGATTAGTCCTAAAATGTCCCTTTGTCCCTTGCATATGAACAGAGACGTTTTTAATGTCCCCCTTATGTTGGGTAGCAAGCCTCTCAGTGGGAGAACAGTTAGGGCCACATCTCCTTAAGTTTAAAGATAGCTATAGTTAAGGATAAATATGAAGCTTGCAAGAGAGTATTAAATTGGAGCAGGACAAATTACAAGAGTCACAAACAAGAGAAAGTCTGCAGATGCTGGAAATCTAAGCAACACATGCAAAATGCTGGAGGAACTCAGCAAGCCAGGCAGCAGCTATGGAAAAAAGTACAGTCAACATTTGGGCCAAAACCTTTCGGCAGGACTGCACTGGTGAGTTAACGGGAAATAAGTGTTTTTGGGTAATTCCCCACCTGACGTGGAGGGTGTTTAAAGAGCAGCTGCACTGAGTACAGGACATATACATATACATTCCTGTAAGAAGGAAGGACAAGGATGGCAAGGTAAGGAGCCCTTGGATGTTGAGAGAGGTGATGGATTTAGTCAGTGAGAAAAAGGAAACACAAATAAGGTTTAGGAAGCTAAAATCAAGCAGAGCCCTTGGAGGATATCAATAAGAAAATAAATCAAATTGGGAATTAGAACCAGGAGGAGCCATGAAATGTTCATGGCAAATAAGATTAAAGGTTATCCTCAGGCATTCTATACATACATCAAGAGCAAGGATATTGATCAAGAAGAAGGACAAAGAAAATAGTGAGATTAGTGTGGAATATGCTAGTATGTTAGCATATTCTGAGATAAAGAAAGTGGTCATGCTGGATCTTTTGAAGAATATTAAGGCTGATAAAACCCCAGGGCCTGGTGGAACATACCCGCGGTTATTGAAAGAGGCAAGATAAGAGATTGCTGGGTCCTTGACCAAGATCTTTGTCTTCTCTCTAGCCACAGGTGAGATCCCAGAGAAATGGTGTGGAGTGAATGTTGTTTCTTTGCTTAAGAAGGGAAATAGGGATGATCCTGGAAATTCTGGAGGAATGAGTGTCACATGAGTGATAGGGAACAAATTAGAGATGATTCCTATGGGTAGGATTTATGAACATTTGGAAAACCATGTTTTAATTAGGGACAATCAGCATGGCAGGTCATGTCTTACTAACTTGATTGAGCTTTTCAAGGAGGTTATCAAGGTGGTCAACTAAGTTAGAGTACTGGGTACTGTGTATGTGGGTTTAGAAAGGTATTCCATGAGGTCCCTCATGATAGGTTCAACCAGAAGATAAAGATGTACGAGATTCACGGCGACATGGCCACTTGGATACAGAATTGGCTTGCCAATAGAAGAGGGAGGTGGTCAAAGGGGCCTGTTCTAGCTGTGACTAGTGGTGTTCCACAGGGGACCTTATAGAGATCTCTTTTTTTTTGTGATTATATATAAATCACCTGAATGAAAACATAGAAGAGTGGGATAGTAAGTCTGCTGATGACATAAAAGTTTGGTGGCCTTGTGGATAATGCAGAAGGTTGCCAAAAGATTCAGCTGTGTAATCAGCAGATCAGGTAGAGAAGTAAAGTTTAATTCAGAAAAGTGTGAGGTGTTACACTTTGAGAGATCATATATAAAAGGAAAGTATCCTGTTAATGGCAAGACCCTTAAGTAACAGGGTTGATGTACAGAGGAATATTGGGGTTGAAGAGGAGGTCTTTAAGAGGTTATTAGGCATATGAATGTGCATAGAGAATGGAGGAATATAGACCATAGGTAGATGGAAGTGATGAGGTGTTATTAGTTTAGTTAGTTTGGTACAACGTTATGGGCTTGTGCTGCAGGGTTCTAATATCTATGCGATTTTCCAAGTTTAGAGGATAAGTGGGAGATTGGTGGGTGGAAGTTGGTGTGAGGTTCAGCACAATACGGGTTCTTCAGTCCACAGTATTATGCTGACCTATATAAATCAAATTCCATAAGACCATATGACATAGGAGCAGAATTAGGCCATCTGGCCCATCAAGTCTGCTCTGCCATTCAGTCATGGCTGATCCACTTTTTCTATCTCCTCCTCAACCTCAGTTCCCGACCTTCTCCCCATAACCCTTGATGCCATGTCCAATCAAGAACGTATCTATCTCTGCCTTACATACACCCAATGACCTGCCCTCCACAGCTGCATGTGGCAACAAAGTTCACAAATTCACCATCCTTTGGCTAAAGAAATTTCTCCACATCTCTGTTTTGAAAGGGCGCCCCTCTATCCTGAGGCTGTGCCCTCTTGTTCTGGACTCTCCCATCATGGGAAACATCCTTTCCATATCTACTCTGTCTAGGCCTTTCAACATTCGAAAGGTTTCAATGAGATCCCCCCTCATCCTTCTGAATTCTAGTGAGTACAGACCCAGAGCCATCAAACATTCCTTGTATGATAACCCTTTCATTCCTGGAATCATCCTTGTGAAACTCCTCTGGACCCTCTCCAATGCCAGCATATCTTTTCTAAGATGAGGGGCGCAAAACTGTTCACAATATTCAAGGTGAGGCCTCACCAGTGCCTTATAAAGTAGGCATCCCACCTCTCCCAGAACTTCCGGGAGTCTCCCGCATATTAATAGTGGCTCCCTAATGCCCGCAAATCATATACAATATCACGGAAATCAATTTTTTTGAGAGCGAGTGAGAGAAAAGCAAGAGAGAGCGCGCGCGTGCGTGAGCGAGCAACGACGAGAGAGAGGGGGAGAGAGAGAGAGAGAGAGGGAGCACGAGTGAGAGCGCGCCATGGCAGAGTGTTCCAAAAAAAATAAAACGTACGTCACCCCAGACTACACTAAAGTGTACCCCTACCTAATAGGGGTCAAAATAATGCCAATGTTGCTCGCTGCACTGTTTGCAACAGTGACTTTTCTATTGCCTATGGTGGGTTACAACTGTAAAAGACATGTTGAGGTGAGTTTAATAGGTGTCATTCAGGTGTCGTTCATTAGCATAGCTAACATTATTTAAACTAGCTGGCCAGCTGCTAAGGAGCTACTCTATTGCAGACATCCCACCTCTCCCGGAAGTCTTCCGCAAATTGATGGTGCTACCTCCCTGAAATGAGTTTTTGCAGGGTGGGATGTCTGTATGAAGCCTCAGTATCACATCCCCACTATTGTATTCTAGACCTCTTGAAATGAATGCTAACATGGCATTTGCCTTCCTCACCACCGACTCAACCTGCAAGTTAACCTTCAGGGTGTTCTACACAAGGACTCCCAAGCCCTTCTGCATCTCAGATTTCTGGATTTTCTCCCCATTTGAAAGATAGTCCACACATTTATTTCTACTATCAAAGTGCATGACTATGCATTTTCCACATTGTATTTCATTTGCCATTTTCTTGCCCATTCTCCTAATCTGTCCAAGTTCTTCTGTATCCTACCTGTTTCCTCAACACTACCTGCCCCTCCTCCAATCTTTGTATCATCTGGAAATTTGGCAACAAAGCCACTTATTCCATCATCTAAATCAGGGGTCCCCAACCTTTTTTGCACTGCGGACCGGTTTCATATTGACAATATTCTTGCGGACCGGCTGACCCGGGGAGGGGGTGGGGGTAGGGTCGCCAACGGCCAAGAGTAACGGTCAAATACGTTGTTTACCCCGAGAGACTACAATGACCATGAAGCCTTGCGCAGGCACCAGTGCGCATACGTGTACGTGCCGATTTTTTTCTACAAGTCATTTTTGGCGACTCTGTTGGGGGGTGGGGGGTTGTTAATCATGAATAGAATATAGGTGATAAGTGGCTAATACACTCAATTTCATTTCTAAAAGGGTTTATCTAACGAATTTAATATTAAACACACAGCGCATATTTTCCTCGCATGAGTATAGCGATAAGTCAATTATCAGGGGAGGACAGGGGAGCTTGAAGTAAGTGTTGAACGAACTTCCAGTAGAAGTGGTAGAGGCAGGTACGATATTATCATTTAAAGAAAAATTGGATAGGTATATGGACAGGAAAGGAATGGAGGGTTATGGGCTGAGTGCAGGTCGGTGGGACTAGGTGAGAATAGCGTTTGGCACGGACTAGAAGGGCCGAGATGGCCTGTTTCTGTGCTGTAATTGTCATGTGATTATATAAATAAGTCAATAGCATCATAACATTTTAAGTAACGTTTGGATATTAAACACACAGCACATATTTTCCCCGTATGAACATATAAAATCATTGCAACACACCAATATCACTGAATCAGTGGGAGCCCTCAGCTTGTTTCCCTGCAACAACATGGTCCTATCAAGGGGTGATGGAAGACAGCGATACTCGAAGGGGGTTCTTTATGTCCAGTCTATTACACAATTTGGTTTTCGTTGCATTCATTGCAGAGGTATGTTGGAAATGGAAGCAACGTTTTCAGTGCTTTGGTGGCTATCTCAGGATATTTAGCCTTGACTTTGATCCAGAATGCCGGCAGAGATGTTATGTCAAACATACTTTTCAGCCCGCCGTCATTTGCAAGCTCGAGGGGTTGATCTCCTTCCTGCGCTGACAGGGATGACGTGCGGGTAATGACCTCACGTCTGTTCAAGCTCAACAGTGGCCGTGACAGGGAATGAGGAATGGTGCAGCTGACTCCTATCGTCAAATCATATCATTTCCTCGCGGCATGCTTTGCGGCCCGGTACCAGTCCGTGGCCCGGTGGTTGGGGACCGCTGATCTAAATCATCTATATACAATATAAAAAGAAGTGACCCCAACACTGACCACTGCAGAACACCACTAGTCACTGGCAGCCAACCAGAAAAGGATCCTTTTATTCCCATTCGCTGTCTCCTACCAATCAGCCGATGTTCTTACCATGTTAGTAACTTTCCTGTAATACCATGGGCTCTTAACTTGGTAAGCAGCCTCATGTGTGGCACCTTGCCAAAGGCCTTCTGAAAGTCCAAATATACACCATCCACTGCATCCCCTTTATCTATCCTACTTGTAATCTCCTCAAAGAATTCCAACAGGTTCATCAGGCAGGATCTTCCCTGAAGGAAACCATGCTGACTTTGTACTATCTTGTCCTGTGTCACCAAGTACTCCATCACCTCGTCCTTAACAATTGACTCTAACATCTTCCCAACCACTGAGGTCAGGCTAACTGGTCTATAATTTCCATTCTGCTGCCTTCCTCCTTAAAGAGTGGAGTAACGTTTGCAATTTTCCAGTCCTCTGGCACCATACCAGAGTCCAGTGATTTTTGAAAGATCATTTCTAATGCCACCACAATCTCTAATGCTACCTTGTTCAGATCCCTAGGGTGCAGTTCATCTGGTCCAGGTGACTTATGTACCTTTAGGTCTTTCAATGCTGATCAATCTAACCCTACCCTCCTATATAGCCCATAACCATCCTTTATTCTTACGTCCATGTATCTACCCAGGAGTGCTTTTAAAATGTCGCTATTGTATCATTGTCTACCACTACCCCAGTCAGTGTGTTCCAGGCATCCACCACTCTATCAAGTTGTCTTTCATCCTCCATCTCACTCCAAATAGAGATATCCTCGCTCACTTGGCCTTTCCTCACACAGCATGTTCTCAAATTCAGGCAGCATTCTGCTAAATCTCCTCTGTACCCTCTCTAAAGCTTCCACACTCCACACCCTATTATGGTGCAACCAGACGTGAACACAATACTCTGTGTGGTTTAACCAGAGTCTTATAGAGCTGCAACATTACCTTGGGGCTCTTGAACTCAGTCCCCAACTAATGAAGGCCAGCACACTATACGCCTTCATAACCACCCTATCAAATTGTGTGACCATTTTGAGGAATCTATATACTTGATCTTGGTACACTTTAGAAGATTGAACTTGAAGGCAGAGTACAGGTTAATGGCTGGATTCTTAGCATTTTGGAGGAACAGAGGGACCTTGATGTTAAGAATCCAGCCATTAACCCTGTACTCTGCCTTTAAGTTCAACCTTCCAAAGTGTATCATTTCATACTTTTCAGATTGAATTCCATCTATCACTTCAGCGCCCAATACTGCATCTTGTCTATATTCTGCTGTAACCTATGACAATTTCTATACTATCCACAACACCTCCAGTCTTTTTGCCATCTGCAGACTTACAAACCCACCGCACTACGTCCTCATCAAAATCATTTATAAAGATCACAAAGAGCAAGGATCCGTCTAGAACACCACCAGTCACCCACCTCCAGGGAGGATACGTTCCATCTTCTATCACCCTTTGTCTTCTGAGGATGTGTTGGTGACAGTATCGCAAAGGATCCAAGTTAAATCTGGTAAATACCTTTGTTGGCTCCAAGCTAATTGCACCGCAGAAAGATCTAGTTGTCCCAGCAGTAACTCTGGGTCTAATTTCTGTCCAGGGAGCGACATCATCCCATGTGTAACAGGAATTGCATTAGGGATGCAGAGGTGAATCTTGACTGGATATGAGTGTTTGAGTTTTCAATTGATACTATTTAATCTCCTTTTCTCTTCAAAATAAATTAATTTTCTATTGTGAAGCGGGGAAAAGCAGACGGCACTCTGACTTGAATTCTTAGGGTATTCTTCCTTAGTAAACCCTCTGCCCGTTACATAAAAGGTCAACTTCCTTTAACAATTCTATTGATCACTTTCTCAGCCTGTATATGACATTTTAATCAACATAGGCACATAACTGGTTCTTGCACCCCATAATCTGCTTCACATTTCATAATAAATGCCCTCCAATTTGCTTGTTCTATTAATCCAGAAAATTTATCTTTTTAATTTATTGCTTCTTTCTCCTTTGCTCACTCTTTTGATAAAGTTCGACATGTTGCACATGAAAATTGTTCACACATAATCTAAATTATGCTATTTGGTGAAGTGAAAACGATTATTTAAAGGTGGAATAATTCAAACAGCCAAAGAAAACTTTTCAGTTTATTATCCTGAGCACGTTAAAGCCATAAACCTGGATATATTGAGCATGTGAAGAAATGTGAACATGAGGGAAATGAATGGAGGGATTTATTAACAAATTGCATTGTTAAACCATTCTTTAGTATCATGAAGTGACTGAATGGCAATAGCACAGAAGGAACTATTCAGCCCTTCAAGTAAATTCTGAGTCTCTGTAGGGCAATCCAAACATTTCTTACCCAATCATTCTCCTTAGTCCTACAAATTATAGGGAAATCTACCCACCCTGTTGTGTATTTACATTTCAGAAATACCTGAATAATATTGTAAATATATTGTCTAATTAAGCATTCTTTGTTGCTTGCATAATCCATTATGCGTTAGATGTAAAAGTACGTGAATGCCATACATCATTATGCCACCATGTCATAATTGTGCACCTTCTAAAAGTAAAAACCAAAGTAGAGTACACATGTTTGTCCCTGATTCTCCCGTGTTTTCTTTTGATTAATTTATGAAGTTACAAAACATGACAGTGGTGACGAGGAAGTTTTAAATGAACCCGAGATGACTACCTTCCTGTTGAAGCGCAGCAAGACATTTGAGTTTAAACAAAAACACAGCGTGTGCTTCTTTGGGAAGGGACAGAAACAATTGAGTTAAGAAAAATAAAGCAGAAAAAAGACAAAATTCATGGGTTCATAAACAGTGAGTACTAGATGATGGTAATCTTAAAAAATACATTAAAAATGCAGAATGGCTGGCTACATTGGAAGTATAGATGTGTTTGATTGCACAAAAGATAACTGGCTGTTTTATACTGAGTGAATTGAGCAGTACTTAGAGGCAAATGAAATAGCCAATGTGAAATGAGTGCCAGTTTTCCCAGTTATCTTTTGAGTGCATTGGGTGGAAGAGCATATAGTTTGCTTAGAAGTTGACTCCTCCACCAAACCAGCTGAAATGGGCTTGGCTGATATTGTGATATTAAATAAAAATGCCACACCCAAAGCCCATCTGGTTCCTTATACCACCCGTGATAAAGTAGCCAGTGAGCTACTTCGCATGTAGTTCCTTCCCTACATAGCATGGAAGCTGAAGGAGTTCTTTCTGAGGTTGAGAGAAGTTTATAGGCAACACCAGTGGTCCCAATAGCCAAGAAAATTGAGTCTGTCAGGATTTGTGGTGATTTTAAGGTCACCATCAACCCAGTGCTGAAAGTAGATCAATGCCCTCTGCCCAGGATAGAGGATATCTTTGCAAACCTTTCTGGAAGGAAACACTTCAGCAAAGTGGACTTAGTTGAGGCCAACCTACAGATGGAGATGGAAGAAGAGTCCAATGTGTTTTTCACCATAAACACTCACAGTTTTTATTGCCAAAGGACATGTCACTGTTGCGACCCTTTTTAGGATTTTTCAATGACTATAACAGGTTCCTGGCAAAGTTAGCCACTGTGCTCTACCTCTTGAACTCATTACTACAGATTGAGAAGAAGTGATAATGGATGAAACAGTGTGAGGCGGCTTTCAAAAAAAGCAAAGGAAATGGTGATGATAGACACTGTGCTCACACATTATAATCCACATTGTCTGGTGAAGCTTGCCTGCGATGCCTCACCATATGGTGTAGGTGCAGTCATGTCACATGTTATGAGTGATAGTAGTGAACACCCCATAGTCTTTGCATCATGTTCCCTGGCCGCTGAAAATAAAAATTACACACAAATTGCCTGGGATGCCTTGGTTCTGGTTTGGGGTGTAAAATGTTTTAACTAGTATGGGAGAGGGTTTACTGATCATCAACCACTAGTGTTCATTTTCAATCCCTAGAATGGTGTTCCACCAACTGCAGCAGCACAAGTGCAGAGATGGACTCAGTTTCTGGCAAGACACAATTACAAGATCGAATTAAAGAAGACAACTAATCATGGAAATGGTGATGGGTTATCCCATTTAACATTGGAAAAGGAAATACCTGAGAAATTTACAGCTGAGGACACTCCTCTTGACATACTCTCCCTAATGCAAATTGAAAGTTTCCCTAATACAGCAGAGATGATCCAAAAGGAAACCAGAAAAGATCTCACAGTGTCTCAGGTCTATATGGCAATCCAAAATGGCTGGAGTGTGCAGCAGAAATTCCAATTTCCTCCATTTTTACATGCACTGGGATGAACTTGCCTCCTGTGGGGATTGAGAGTTGTTGTACCATCCAAGCTGAGAGCTGACGTGTTGGAGGAGGTACATGCCGATCATCTAAGCATGGTCAAAATGAAAGTGTTGGCTCAAAGCTTTGTATCAGCAGACCAAGCAGCATGCGAGGCACTGTTTGAGATGCTAATAAATCCAGAAGATGCCAAGAGCAGCGCCTCTCCATCCCTGGGAATGGCCTGCACTGTCCTGGCAGTGGATTCGTGTGGATTTTGCCTGACCATTCATGGGCAAAATTTCTTGGTAGTAATGGATGCAGCTACAAAGTTCCCAATAGCCTCTACTACAGCCTCACACATTATTGATGTGTTGAGATGCCTCTTCTCAAGGACTGCTGTTCCAGAACACTTAGTCAATGACAATGGGCCACGGTTTGTGTTGGAACAGTTTCAGTTATTCCTGAAAATGAATGGAATAAGACATATTACATCTGTACTGTACCCCACAGCTACAAATGGCTTGGTAAGTAGGTTTGTCCAGGGTTTAAAGAGTGCACTGCAAGCAATATTGGTAGAGCACACTACACTGACAATGAATCAGAAGCTCACCAATTTCCTCCTTGCATATTGCGATGCAGCACACTCCACAACCAACCACTCACCAGCTATGCTGTTCCCTGGAGGTCCCTTGTGCTCACACTTGCATGTCAAACCCTACCTCTGGAGGAGTATGCAGGCCAAAAAGTGGAAACAAGTTCAGGTCTCCTCAAACAAGAGGATCTGATGTTTCACTTCTGGACAAGCAGCCCTGGTGAGGGACTACTGAGATGATCAAAAGAGGGTACTTGGAAAGGTTAAGGACAGAACTGGACCACTCTCCTACACAGTGGAGATTGCACCTGATATCATCTGGAGATGACACATCGATCTGTTGAGGAGAGCAGGGTCAATTGTTAGAGAAGAAAGGTGTCCAGAGCTGTCGGAACCACTTCCTGCAGTTCCAGAGTCAACTCCTACAACCTCAATGCAGGAGGACCCAGAACCTGAGATTGTTTCACAGCCACAAGTCTCACCTGCCTCTTGACTTTATACATCTATATATAAAGTTGTGGTGCATTGTATATTGAGTTGGAGTTTATACTTAAAGGGAGTATTGTTGTGTATTTAATATTTCAGTAATATTTGAGTAATATTGTAAATATATTGTTTGATCAAGCATTCTTTGTTGTATACATAATTCATTACAGGTTATACGTAATCATTATGCCACCACACTATAAGTGCACAGCTACTAAAAGTAAAAATGAAACTAGAGTACACACATTATTCCCAGCTCCGTGTTTTTCTTTCAGTTAGTTGTATGTACTAAAGTTACAAAACATAAACCCAATTTCCTGTTAAAAGCCTGTTCGATGCTGTTGACAACACCCCAGCAGATGGTGTTGCAGATCTTATTTGAGGACTGCATGAAATTGTTTTCCAGCTCACCCCTCCTTTTTACTTATCATTTTGAGTCTGTGTTGCCAGTCGTTGAGCATCTGCTAATGAAATCAATTTTCCCTACTTGCCTGATCTTTACCTGTCATGGTTTTGTACAGTTCTATTAAATCTTCATTCAATTTTTGATCCAAACTCTACCTACTCCAGTCTAAATTTGTAGATGCAATCTTAGAGCAAGACACACAGAATGCCGGAAGAACTCATCAGGCTAGGCAGCATCTAAGGAAAAGAATAAGCAGTTGATGTTCCAGGCCGAGATGGAAAGGAAGGGGAGAAATCAGAGTAAGGTGATGAGGGAAGGAGAGAAAGAAATACAAGGTACTTCTCGTGTTCGTGATACAATCTTTGAGGTGTTTATCCTTGTAACCATTCTAGTAAATTATTCTGGGACCCTTAACATTCTTGTGTTCTTAATGAGGGTTTACACAAGATGTTGTTTTCACAAAAAAAGGAACTAGTGATTTGTGATCAAATCAAAAGGCTAAGTAGATCCTTAAAAAGAGTTGGAATTAAAACTGAGGAACTTACTAATTTAAAAGATTTTGCTAGGCTAAACCACATGTAATATTCTGCTTCATATTTTAACTGTTAAGCTGTATGTATTTCATTCTGGCAGCTCTGTAAGAGCAGTCTGTCCTGTTTTCATGCTTGTTTGGGTTATCGTTGAAGATATGAGAGAGGAGAAATGTGTGCCATCCAATTAGGATGGTTAGATTAAAGGGAGGTTTCTCTGGTGAGGGATACTAAGGTTGGGTTTGGGGCTTTTGTTCAAGAGGAGGTGAAAAGAGAAGACGCTGGGGAGAACTGGTCGTAGGATACGATCCGATAGGAGACCCATTTGTTCGAGATGGATTGCGAGCGACATTCGGAAGGTGGTGTATGCTCTCAAGTTGACCGAGGGCCCAGCGCATGAGTAACAGAGAAGTTCAAGATGAGCTCAAACTTGTGCACATTTGACTGTTTAATTAGAATGGGCCCTTTTCCTTTTGTTATTCTTTACTAACCCTTCAGTTAAGGTTCAGAGATATAATTCCTTTAATCGTATGCAGTGCACTGTCTGTTATTCCATGGCATTAATTTGTAACAGGGTAGCAAATGACACAGCATCCACACAAACCGGGGTTGGGGTGGGATCGAGCGTGCCTGAATCTCACGAGTTTGGCGGGCCGGGAGGTTGTCTTCCTTAGACTTACGCAGCAAAGGAAACTAGGGTGTCTCACACAGATGGCAACTAGGTGAGTCATATAAAAAGCTAATAGTTAAAACAGAAAAAAATCCAACATAACACCATTAGGTATAGGGGCAGAATTAGGCCATTTGGCTCATTGAGTATGCTCCACCACTTTATGACTGATCCAATTTTCTTCTCAGCCCCAATCTCCTGCCTTCTCCCTGTATCCCTTCATGCTCTAACCAATCAAGAATCTATCAACCTCTGTCTTCAATATACTTAAAGACTTGATCTCCAAAGCTGCCTGTGGCAAAGAATTCCACAGATTCACCATCTCTGGCTAAATAAATTCCTCCTCATCTCTGTTCTAAAAGGGCGTCCCTCTATTCTGAGGCTGTGTTCTCTGGTCTTAGACTCTCTCACCACAGGAAACATCCTCTCCACATCTATTCTATCAAGGCCTTTCACCATTTGAATGGTTTTAATGAGGTCACCCCTCATTCTTCTGAATTCCAGTGAATACAGGCCCAGAGCCATCAAACACTCTTCATATGACAAGCCATTCAATCCTGGAATCATTTTCATGAACCTCCTTTGAACCCTCCCCAGTTTCAGCACATCCTTTCTAAGATTATACTGCTCACAATACTCCAAGTACTCCATGAGGAAAATAAGTATGTGATGGTAGTAGTGTCAAGGCAATTAGTGGCTGGTAAGGCCAAGGGGATATGAATATGATGTACTGCAGGTTTTACAGCTGAGACGTTGGTGTTAAATGCTAATTTAGCAAAGAGTAGATCATGTGAACACGATAATAATGGAAACAACAGGAATTCTGCAGATGCTGGAAATTCAAGCAACACACATCAAAGTTGCTGGTGAACGCAGCAGGCCAAGCAGCATCTATAGGAAGAGGCCAGTTAGTCCTGACGAAGGGTCTCGGCCTGAAACGTCGACTGCGCCTCTTCCTATAGATGCTGCTTGGTCTGCTGCGTTCACCAGCAACTTTGATGTGTGTTACGATAATAATGGGATAGAATATAGGGAAAATTTTGAATAAACTGAAATTCAAGCAACACACACAAAATGCTGGAGGGATTCAGCAGGTCAGGCAGCATCTATAGAAAAACAGTCCAGTCAATGTTTCGGGCCGAGATCCTTCAGCAGGACAAGTCGGATGGAAAATAGGATGCCAACTTGGTGAGATTTAATAATAATCAAACCCGGAACTAAAAATGGGTATGAATATAGGTTTTGGTGACAAATTATTTGAGAAAGCATTGGAATCAAGCAATATTAAGAAGGGTGAGAAAGCAGTGGCCCTTGCCCTGGGGAACTCCAGCAATTGTGATTCATAGCTAGAAGGAGAAGTCATAGCTCCAGGTCATCATAACCTAGTGAGAGCAAAGGCCTGAAAGAGGTCTGAAATCATAGTTGGGGGGGAAAAAACCAAGGAAAGGTAATAATTCCTGGTCACTAGTCACACTGTGGTAGATATTTGATTGAAGACATTCAGAATGGATAATATTGGTTCATAATTGACTGGAGAGAGGTAGGTGAATATATACAACAGAATATCAATCTCAAACATTGTGAAAAGAATAAAGGCAAATTGTCATAACACCATTTGCAAATGTGGTGATATCGGTACACTGTTCCGTCTAACATGTGTGGGTGTGAGGTTGCACAGTAACTGATTATTTTCCTGCGCACATAGCCTTTGATGCCACGCAGCTGGAGTTTTCTTTTATATAATGTTAATATAATTTTTAAATTATGATAATATAATATTGAAAGCTGTGTTAATATAGTTGTGAAATATCCTGTAGTTGTTAAAAATATAATCCATAATTTTTCTAAATAATAAATATACTGCAATCTTTACTTTAAATCCTTTTAGAGCTTCTATGCATTTACATTGTCAGTGTTTAGGCCATGTAAATATTTCCTGCTCAGGGCAATGGTTTCCATGCAGCTAGAAAATGAATCAGAGGAAATGTTGTATCTTTAACTCTTCTCCTTGGCATACTTCACTTGCGTATCTGCAACATGCATTGGTAAGGGCTATGGCATGTGATACGTTGAAAAAGTTTTCACATAAGGAATATTTATACAGTTAAAACTTTCTCAGAATGTACAGGATGAAGCAGAGAATGGGTTTCAACAGTCACACGGACTTAATACTTTGGCACAATAACTTATTTATGTTACACATAAAAAGATAAAATGATTTTGTTTCACTGCTTATTAACCATCTTTCAAAAGTAATAAAATGCAAACATTATGTTTGAATGAATTGTATTTACCCATTCTCATTACTTCTAATAGAATTTTTTAATTTCAGATTTTAAAATGTCCTTAAATATGTACTGAAAACATTTGATATTTCACTCTCTGGTTCCGTTTGAAGTTACACAGAACTATTCAATATTCTTCGTTCGGCTACAATTTGTGGGTGTTAAATTTATAAAAAGAGAGCTGTGATAAGTTACTGAATGCAGAGAGAATCCATTAAAATAAATTAGAACAAAATTCCTCAGTAAAAATGTTCTCGCCATTTGTCGCCTGTTTGTGAAAATCTAAACTCAGAAATGTTAAATGGAAGAGGACAAATATACGGTGAAAATTCTTCCAATATAAGACCCAAATGACCTTTGTGAACCTAGGCTCGAATTGTTGGGATACTATTTGATTAATTGTGTCTTTAGCCAAAGTATTGACATCCAGATAAGTTCACTTGGCAGCAGTGAGGGCCAGGAATTCATGCTAATTTTTGTCATTTTAACTGAGGGATGCTTTATTCAATTGTTACTGTGCTGCATTACCAGATTCCTAGATTGCCTTGAAAACTGGGTTGGCCACTCTGGCAGTGCCCTTAATTGATTTTTCTCATATATCTTAGAATTTTTTTGTCTGTTTTGGAGACCAATTTTCGAAGAGATATGGTGTCGCTTAGTGAAGCTGTCTTGGTCCCCTACTCCTCTCTGTTTACGTGCTCCCTTTAAGGCACTTTATTAAAGAGCTTAAACTTGAACACATCAACCTTTCACTCAATGTCAGCAAGACCAAGGAGGTGATTATTGACTTCAGGAGGAGGAAACTGTAGGTGGACGAGCCAGTCCTCATGGGGGGGACCTGAGGTGGAGAGGGTCAGCAACTTTAAATTCCTTGGTGTTATTATTTCAGAGCAATTATAAGAAAGCATGCTGCTCCTCTTCTTTCTTAGAAGTTTGCAAAGATTTGGCATGTCAGCTAAAACTTTGACAGATGTTTACAGGTGTGTGGTGGAGAGTATATTAACTGGTTGCATCACAGCGTGGTATGGAATCTGCAATGCCCTTAAGTGGATAATCCTATAAAAAGTAGTGGATACAGCTTAGTTCATCATGAGTAAAGCCCTTCCCACCATTGAGCACATCTACACGGAACACTCTTGCAGGAAAGTAGCATCCCTCATCAAGGACCTCCACCAACCTGGCCATGCTTTCTTCGTGCTGCTGTCTTTAGGAAGAAGTACAGGAGTCTCAGGATGCACACCACCTGGTTCAGGGCAGTCATTACCCCTCAAACATCAGCCTCTTGAATCAGTGGAGATAGCATCACTCAACTTCACTTGCCCCATCACTGAACTGATCCCACAGCCTATCAACTCGATTTCAAGGACTCTCCATCTCACATTCTTGATATTTATTGCTTGCTTGCTTGCATATTTATTTATTCTTTTTTAAATTTGTTGTCTTTTGTACATTTTATTTTCCATGCTTTCATTGATTCTATTATGCTTCTTGGATTTTGTGTGTTTGTCAGCAAGAAAAATAATCTCTGGGTTGTGTATGGTGACATATATGAACTTTGATAATAAATTTACTTTGAAGTTTGATTTCCACATTTATGCAGAAGGAACACAATTGTATATCTGGGTTGAGCCTGATGATGATCTTTTCTGACTTCCTGTATGGCTGCAGTAAATAAATGGATGAGCAATAATTTCCTAAAACTAAATGAAGATAAAACTAAAATACTTCTGGTTGGTCCCAAAGCCGAAAGAGATAACTTATTGATAAACTTGAGAACTTGGCTCTTCTTGTAAAATCAGAAGCAATAAGCCTTGTTTCTGTCTTGTAATGATGCAGAAAAATTAATTCATACCTTTATATCAAACAGATTGGATTACTGCAATGCACTTTTTACTTGACTTCCAAAACAATCTATTGACAAAATTCACTTCATTCAGAACACCATTGCTAGATTTTTAAGTAGAACCAGGATGAGGGAGCATATTAACCCCATCCTAGCTACTCTGCATTGGCTTCCTATATCTTTTAGAACTGATTTTAAGGTTTCCTTACTTGTATTTAAAGCTCTCAATGGTCTAGGATCGGAGTACATCACAGAATCACTTTCATTTTGTAATCCTGCTCGAGCTGTCTGGTCTTTTTCCGCCAGTCTCTTAAATATAAATGATCTCCTCAAAAGAAAATTGGAAGGTCAGCTTTTTTTTAAACTATGCTCCTAAACTGTGGACTTCAATACTTAGAAGTATAAGGGATGCAGACACAGTTGACACTTTTAAACACCGGCTCTAAACCTATTTATTTAATCTTGCTTTTAACTAACATCTTTTTGTCTTTTATTTTTATGTTTGCACTTTATCCTATTGTAAAGCACTTTGAACTACATCGTTCGTATGAAAAGTGCTCTATAACTAAGTTGTTGTTATTATTGCTGGACCGAACTAACTAGCACAAATCAGGAATCAAGACTGAGGCTTATCAATATGGTTTAGTTACTCACTGAGTAGACTTCTTGTGCATTGGGTGGAACTATGAAGTTAATATTAATTTTTAAAAATTGCATAATTATGTTATACTTGAACTGAAATCAAAGACTAATAAGCTGTGGGTTTCAATGCAGCTGTTCCATAAAACAGGCCATAGCAAGTAGTTCATACGACTGAAAGACACACTGGTGCCTTCAAAGAAGCTGTGCAATAGCTGAACTTGCGGTGATGGGGAATGTTGGAAAGAGAGCAAGAAAGCTGACAAAAGATGGAAGTTGCAGTTAACACACTGAATGTTTATACAACCAATTAGAAAAGACAGCTTTCATTAAATCTGTGGGTTTCTTTCAAATAGGTGGAGCTGCAAGCATGGTTCAGTGGATTTTAAAAGTTTGGCTACAGGACAGAAAGAAAGCCTGTCATTTTAAAAAGGAGGCTTCCTGATGCTTAGCAAGTTGCTTTATAATTATGCATTTAATGCACTGGTTTGTTATGAGATTTGCATTAAACAGTGATACAACAGTAATGGATGAATATATTAAAGAAAAAAAAATTCTTTACAACTTTAATTTACTTTTAAACAAAATGCTAATTTGATAGGAGATTTTTCTATATTTTAAAACTATACTTTTGAAGTTTTCATCCGTTTGCCTAAATATTTTTATTAGCTTCTTTACAATTTTGAGAATTGTATTATGAAAACAGGTTGTTTTTACTTCTTTGTCTTTTTGTTTCAATGATACATAATGATACATAATTACTTAATAGAATATGTTTACATTATCTTCTACAACATTCATATTCATTTTAAAATGTCATTTTGAATATAATTTTGTGCCATGAGATAATTATTATAATATGCAGAAACATATTGGTGAGACAATAAAGCTTCCATTCAACTAAAACATTATATGGAGAATATTGGCACTGAGTGCTGCTTGCAGACTGTTCTGTGTGCTAATAAGGCTGCTCAACAACAATATTGATAGCAGTGATTAATAGCCTGTATTTTACTTCAATAAAAATATATCCATTATCTTAAATGCAGATACCATGGTTTACACTAATGCGTGATACACTCAGAAGCACTTAATAGAGTAAATGCTGTGAAAGAGAGTTTAATTAGTTGATGCACAATGATGCTGATCATGAGAGATGAGCTGATGCTGATGTTTACTTGCAAATAAATGAAGCTGTCAGTGATGCAAACGCTACATCTCCGGCTCGATTCCACTCAGAATTTCAATGTATCACTCTTTTATATAACACTTGCACTGCATTGACTCGGGGGGGGGGGGGAAGAAGTAATGCTAAATAGCTGTAAAGGCAAGAAAAGATATCAGCTTCTGAACATGAGGCACATACTGGTGTTAACAATGTGTTTCCTGTCCATTAATTAAGTAAAAGAAACTGGCGACAGCTCTGCCGAAGCCTTAGAGCTTGTCTTCATTAACAGACTGGATGGAATGACAGTAATTGTGGTAATACTATTTTGGATGACAGCTGACAAGTTTACCCAGTAAGATTTTAACTCTATATAAAAACTATTTTATAAATCCTGCTGACTGGTTTCTGGTGAAATAAAGCATGTATCTTTTGATACAAAGCAAATTAATTATTTAGTAATCTTCAGCTGCAGTTAAGCAACAAAGTAATTTTAATTATTATCACAATCCCTTCTGTCCTTTGTGATGTATCAGTCGAGGACTGTACAGTAATCAAAATAGATGGTCTGGATGGGTAAAGTCAATTGTTTCATCCAAAATTGATCAATTTTATGCATTCTGTCTGTTAGGCAGATTCATATAAATCTTGTCAGTGTAGTTGAGAACTGTGTATTTATTAGGACTGGGTGTAATAATCACCATGACACGTTTTTTTTTGTTTTTGTCTAGTTTAACTAAAGGTCTATTGATGGGCCCTATAAACTGAAGCTGACAGATCTGTATCAGAATGAATCACAGAGGTGATAATAAGTTATTCAAGCGCATTACAGATATATTTTGTCTTGTGTGAAAATCAGATGATATATTCCATATTCCTAACTACATCAGTAGAATATGAATTCAAGAGGTTGTCTTAAAAAAGACTTTTGTGCAGGGTTTTAATATCAAGTAGTCACTTCAAATGTGACATCTCTTCATTTTAGCCCATTAAATGCACAAAGTTTCACATCATATCCCACTGTTGTTATTAGTTGAATACTTACATAAAAACTATACCTTTAATATTATGACAAGCATGAGAAAAATAGACTGAATATTAATAATCATGAATGAATTGGTACATATGGACTCATAATAAGAGCTTTGTTACAGGGCTGGGGAGCACAGATAAAATAGCAGAACAGAAATTGATCATTTTCAAGTTAACGCAGCTAGCCTGTTCATGCCCTTCAGAATGTGTATATGGATCTCTCTTCAGTGGCTATAAAGGAGGAAAACTGCACTGTAATTGCCCAATTAGGACTAATGCTGCATAATGTTGACTGTTAGTGTCCACATATTGTGTGTAGAACTAATTGTAGTGTAGGCAAATGAATGGACAGGAGACAAACAAGCTACTAGAAAATAATTATTTGGAGTGTTTCTTTTCAGTACCTGTACAGGCAATTTCATTATAGTCAACAGCCTCTAAAGCTGCTTGAAATGGTGGTATTTGTCATTTTCATAGAAACTTGATAATGACATTAATTTGTCTTAATGGTCTACTCTATTGTTATAAATAGTAAAATTAGCTTAAATTGTCTTGCTTCGGCTGGCTTTGGATGGCTCCAAAGGGCTTACAGCAGTAGATGAGTAGATAATTTGGTGTGCTTGTCAAATTTCCAATAATTTGTTATATGGAACATGAGTAATGCTAGTACCATTAATGTTCATTTTCCACAAAATTCATTACTGCCCTTTTCCCTTTTATCTTTTTTAATGCTTAGGCCATTTTTATATGTTTCAAGTAGACCACAAAGCCTATTCATCCACTGCTAGTTATTAACATTCTGTACATAGTGAGTAGGCAGTGGGAGGACTGGCCACGGTGTTTCAATGAGGACTGCTGGTGCCTTTTGTGTTAGGAGACAGTACAGTAGCTGCGAAATGCTTCCAGCTTATTATTTAGAATGTAACTTAACTTTTCTATGCCTTTCTTTTTAAAAGGTAACTATCACAGCAGAATAAAAAGCCATCATAGATGAGAGATTTATGAAGAAGATTTTAAAAAAATTGAACTGTTTACTTAGCAATTGGCAGAGAAAGTTAGCATTACTCTTCACAAAATTAAAATAAATTTTGATTGACCAACTTAAGGAAATACTTAAAATGATGGTTAGATTAGAATATTTTTAATTTTTTTCCTGAGGGTGGCTAAAATTTCATTTTACATGTTAAATGGAGTAAGAGGTTGCAAAGGCAATTGGTTCATACTGATAGCAGAACTGTAATCATACCATACATCTGTATACATGTAAAATGTTTCAGTATTATTAGTTTTAGACAAGCTACATTTCAATTAATGCTCTTTGGAATCATAGCACAGTAGCGTACTTCTTGCATTTTATTCATGATTTATTCATGGTTGATGTCATTATAATATACACAGAAGAGTTGTACTCTAGTCATCAGCATTTGATTACTACTGCATTTGGCGGCTTAACATTCAATGTGTGTCTGCTCTTGCTCCAGGGATCCCTCACCTTATTTGCAATTTCAACCGCGGAAGGCGGCGGGGGGGGGGGTCGCAAAGCACTCTAATTAGAATTCGACTAGAACAATGAACTATTAGTTGTTGGCCTACCACTGGAAAGAGGCTGGGGAATGGGAATTAAGTAATGTTGCTGTGCTTGAAATGCAACAGTATATTTTATAAATACTCAGCAGGTCAGGCAGCATCTTTAGGAGAGAGGTTTTATGATGACGACATGAAAAATTAACTCTGTTTTTCTCGCTGCTGATGTTATCTGACCCTCTGAATATTTGCTCAATTTTCAGCTTTATTTCCTACTTCCAGCAAGTATAAGTTTGGATCATTGCGTTGTTCACAAATGGAAGGTTGGGAGAAGGGAAACTTCAATGAGACAGAATTAGGGATGTGTGGTCTGAAGGGCCACCTTTGGCTTACTGGGGGATGTATGGCTGTTCATCACACTGCAGTGAGAATTTCAAATGTGATGCTGTAAGCATCAGTGAAGGCAGTATGCTTTAAGGTTTAGAGACATCCCTTCATACCTTTCTCAGTTTTTTGTTAACTGGGTGAAAATAAATCTCCCCCATTCACAAGGAATTTTTCAAACCATTGTTTTATTGTGAAACAATCCAGTCATTGATACGAACAGTACTTGTCAAACAAAAGGTGTGCAGGTCATAGAGGGGCAGTGCTAGGTGTGCACCTATAATGCAAAGTCCATCGAGGTTAATGGAAATGTAAGCATTTAAGAAACAGAAGAAAGATTAAGCCATTGGGTCCTTTGATTCTGTTCTGCTGTTCAATTTTTAACCTCAGTATTTTACCATATTATATTCAATGTGTCATATTCTTGACCATTCACATAATCTGTATTCATTCATTCATTCCCTGTATTCATTCCTAAGAGCTCATACTACCACCTAGATTAATATCACAGGAAACACTTGGTTCCTGTATTCAAATAGTTGATATAGAATATGGAGCACTGGAGATCCATGATTCCTGCAGCATCCCACAAGAAACTGTACTATTCTAGAAAAGGAACATATTGGTAATGCCCAGTAATAAGGAATAGAAATAGAATTGTACTGCCTAAATTCTGAAGCTGGAGTGCATCTAATGCCATGTACATCTGTAGTATTCACGAAAAATAACTGTGGTTTATGGTAAAGGGAAAATACTAGGTGAAAGAGAAATTTGGGATAGTTAAATTCATATTTCGCTCCACTATACTGATAGGGACTAGTCTGACCTAGTTTTAACTATAAGCTCAAAGCTTGACAAGATTCAAATAGTCTTGAAAGGTATTTCCTCTTTACTAGGGCAGTTATTGAAAGAATTCTTTTCAAATATTTTTATTTCAACTTTTACCTAGCTTTATTGCATACTGTAGAACTGAATTTTGAAGTGTTAATGTTCTACTGCATTATTTTAGGGAATCATTTGCAACATATCTATAATAACAAATGTATTTCAAGTGCTATACATATTCCAGTGCTATATTAAGATTTCTACAAACTACAGTTTGAACTATTACTAATACATAAAATTAGAACTCTTTACATAGTTTATAAATGTTTTATTGGCACACAAACATGTAGCTGCAAGTTGAGTGGCTTAGCACCGCATTAGAACACAATAATTCCAATTAAATATATTGGGCATTTTAAATTGAATTGGACTGTTCTATAGCATAGTATTTGTGTACGTAATTGATACATATTGATGTTTTCAAAATGTATTTTTAAAGTCCAGCTTAAAATGTACACCACCAGCTCATTATATAACAGCCAGCTGAATTTCACAAATTCTGTGTGTCCATTAATCAAACTCTGTAAAAAAATTATGATGTAAAAACAACAGATGCATTCCGAGATAAATCAAGTATGCTGTAAAATGTAATTATATATTATTCAACTAGTTGTACAAGATACAATGATTTTCAAATCAAATCACACATTAATCTGTACAACATTGAATATATCTGTCAGTAATGTAATTGTAGTTAGCTTCGTGGTTATGTTGATGCGAAGTATATTTATTAGGTATTTCCCCAGATCTACTGATCAATGTGTCACTGTACATGATTGAAAGTTTTCAATAAGCAATTAAGATTTTTATCAATATAGATCAATGCTATTCTGTAAATCAGCACTGTCTACTCATAGCTATTTGGGAACTGTTAACACTAAATAAGAATAAGTAACAGACACACATCGGCAATGAGCCTGGGATATCAATGATCATTTCTGTCAAACAATATCTGTATCAGTTGATCGAATAATATGACAGAGCTTGAAATGGTGTTTTAATTGTATGAGCCACATTTCCTTGGTTACTGCTTATCGGTACCTACTAAAGTGGTATGTAGTATAAGTGATACAATGAGAAAGTATTGCAAAAATACTATCAGAAATAGGCTATTCAGCCGAATGTGTCTGGACTGGCCACAGAGTGCTCAGCTATAGTAATCTGGTTTTCTCCTGCTTAGCCCTTAGTGTCTTGGTGATTCGAGTGCTTGTCTACATACTTAAATGTTGTGAGAGTGTCTGGCTCAGGCGGCATAATCCAGATTCCAATCACTTAGGGGAGAAAATCTCTTGCTTAGATCTTCTGTGATCCTGCTAAAAGCTATGTGCTCTAGTTTTAGACACCTTCACTATAGGGAAAGGTTTCTTCGCAATTAACTTACCTATACCCGCATAATTTTATAAGCCTCAATCAGAGCTCCCCCCCAGCCTCCTCTGCTCCAAGGAAAACAAATCCAGCCTAACTAGTCTCTCTCATAACTGCTCTCTCTATCCCAGACAACATCCTGGTGTATTTCCACTGCATCCTCTCCAGTGCAATCGTGTCCTTCCAGCTGTGACCCGACCAATACTTAAAAATGTTGATTCATAACCTCCCTATGATATTCCGTGGCCTGCCTGATGAAGGCTAGTATCCCATATGCCTCTTAACCACTATGTACTCTGCAACCTTCAAGGAATCTTAGACTTGTACCCACAGTCCTTCCAATCCTCCGTGGTGATGAGGCTTTGTCACTTGCTGTTTTTCCTAGTCCTCACAAAGTGCATCACCTCTGATTGATCAGAATTTATTCCATTTGCCATTGTTCAGGCCATTTCTCTGATTTCTCCAACTGCAATGAACTTGGTGAATATACATGAGAAATACCAATTTACCTACATTTCCTTCCAATCCAGGACATTAATTTCTGGTCCTTTCTTATTCTTTTTCATAACTACCATGACACTTAGGATATGCTCACAATCTCCAAAATGATATCCAAACATTTTCCCAGTTACATTTCCTAAGATTAGGTCCAGTTTTACCTCTTCTCTAGCTGGACTATCTACGTACCCGACTCAAACAGGTCTCCCGGATGCATTGTAAAAACTCCACCCCTCTAAGTCTTTTACACTGAGGCAACCCTAGTTAACATTGAGGAAGTTGAAATTTCTTACTACTATAACCCTATTATTATATATCTGTTCCTTTAACCCTGCCCCTGTGCCTCCCCCCCCCAAAAAAATTTGGGAGGCTAGTAGCATGTTGTAGAGTGATCACCCCCTTTTTGTTTCTAAGCTCTATTTGTACGGCCTTGTTTGAGGGACTTCAAAGGTATCTTCCCTCATTACTTCAGTAATGAGACACTGATTAATAATGCAATCAACAGGAATTCTGCAGATGCTGGAAATTCAAGCAACATACATCAAAGTTGCTGGTGAACGCAGCAGGCCAAGCAGCATCTATAGGAAGAGGTGCAGTCGACGTTTCAGGCCGAGACCCTTCGTCAGGACTAACTGAAGGAAGAGTGAGTAAGGGATTTGAAAGCTGGAGGGGGAGGGGAAGATGCAAAATGATAGGAGAAGACAGGAGGGGGAGGGATAGAGCCGAGAGCTGGACAGGTGATAGGCAAAAGGGGATACGAGAGGATCATGGGACAGGAGGTCCGGTCACCCTGGGTCACCCCCCCCCCGCCGTCTTTCTTCCCGGACCTCCTGTCCCATGATCCTCTCGTATCCCCTTTTGCCTATCACCTGTCCAGCTCTCGGCTCTATCCCTCCCCCTCCTGTCTTCTCCTATCATTTTGCATCTCCCCCTCCCCCTCCAGCTTTCAAATCCCTTACTCACTCTTCCTTCAGTTAGTCCTGACGAAGGGTCTCGGCCTGAAACGTCGACTGCACCTCTTCCTATAGATGCTGCTTGGCCTGCTGCGTTCACCAGCAACTTTGATGTATGTTGCTTAATAATGCAATGTTACCTTTTTGTACATACTCTCAGTCCAACCTCAAGATCCTATGCCTCAGCAATGTTGAGTCGCTAGCCATTGCCTTTCTTGTAAACATGCTTCTGTGAAAGCAACAATGCCATATTCCCACATGCTGATCAACTTCAGTTCATTCTCTATAGATGGAATTTAAACTTGCTCTCCTCCATTCTGCTTCATCATGCCTTACTACAACCAGCCTAATGTGGTGACATAATTTTCCTTCTATATTTGACTGCATCTTTCCATGCCCCAGCCACCCCCCACCCCCAAATTGGTTTAAATCCTCTCTAATATAAGGCTTTTGATAAAGTAAGACACGAGAAAGTAATAGAGGTGCTGAAAAAGTATGATCTGGGATGGGAGAATGTGTAAATAATAAGGAATTTGCATTGGAAACAGAAAGCAGTGGTCAGGGTAGAAAATGAGCTATCACCATGGGCATGAATTAAATGAGGCGTAAGGCAAGGCTGTGCTGGCTCGCCAGATTTGTTCAACCTCTACGGAGAATGGATTTTTTGGGAATGCGACCATCAGGAGACAGGTATTCCAATCGGAGACCGGAAGGTGGATAACATCAGGTATGCAGACGGCACCGGGTTGTTAGCTGACAGCGAATGCGAACTGCAAACTATGCTGAATAAAGTGAATGAGAAAAGCCTTGAATACGGACTAAAAGTCAACCCTAAGAAAACAAAATTGATGGTGGTAAGCAAAACAAACACTAAAGACTCATTCATGATGGTATCGTTACAAGTGAATGGACAAAACATTGAACAGGTGCGAAAGTTTGATTATCTTGGCAGTTGTCTGACAGATGACGGGAGATGTGAAGCTAAGATCACAAGGAGAATAGGTATGGCTAAGATCCAGTTCATGAAGCTAAAAGATCTAATATGCAATCGGAAGGTAGACATCCAAAGTAGAATCCTCTTCCTCGAGTGTTATGTATGGTCAGTGCTGATGTATGGATCAGAAACATGGACCCTGAAGAAGGATGACATGAAACAAATTAATGCTTTTGAAATATGGTGCTGTCCACAAATGTTGAAGGTCAGCTGTGTAGAGAAAGTTTCAAATGAGAGGGTTTTGTCCGAAGTCGATAGACCACGGATATTGCTGGAGAAGATTATGAAGTTAAAAGTTGCTTATTGTGGACACGTTACGCGGAGAGATAACATCTTGTCGGACTTGCTATATGGAAAAGTGGAGGGAAAGAAAGGAACAGGAAGGCAAAGAACAACGTGGCTGGATAGCATCAAGGATTGGACCAAGCTGGACAAGACTAGGGATGTTGTGGACAAGTGTCGGGACAGAGCGGCATGGAGGGAATTCGTCTGCTAACTCGAAATTCCAGGTGCGACCTAACGACGGCGAATATACCAGAAAACCTCCCTAAAAGGTTGCGACTCACTATGGTTCCAATGCAGTCTACTGGTCCTTTACAGGCCTCACCTTCTCCAGAAATGGTTCTAATAATCCAGAAATCTAAAGCTTTCCCACTTGCACTGTCCCTTCTGCCAGGGGTTCATCTTATTCCAATGCTCCCTAGCATGTGACACCGGAAATAACCCAGATATTATGACCTTGAATATCTTGTTGTTCTTTAAACTGCTACCCAGCTCCCTAAATTCATATAGCAGGACTTCTCCCATTTTATCTATATAGATTCAAACCTAGAGCTCTTGCTATTTGAGTCTTCCTTTAGAAAACTCTATTGTTTTGTGACATCCTTGACTCTGGCACCATTCTGGATTTAGGGCTGCAGGAACATATGCCTATACTTCTCACTTTAGTCCTTGCACTCTGCACCTCGCTCCGTGCACAGCCCAGTTACCCACAATACCACAATTAAAAATGTTGGACTTTATGAACCAACTACTGCTCTCGGTAGCAAATACTGAATCAATTAAGGTTGAGCCCACCCTCCCAATGTGGCACGTCAGGAAAAAAAATGTTAAAAGCTTCTATTCTAGATGGAGGTTTATTGTGTGAGTTAAAATTCTTAGAATTCATTAAAATTTCATCAGATACCAACTTATACCTACAACATCACATTTGGAAGCTGTATAAAGAGATTCATACATTTAAATTTCAAAATTTTGAGAAAGACCAAGTCATCTAGGTTTCCATTACATAAAAGAAATTTTTGCTAATCAAATATGACAATGAAGTACATTTGTAATGTTATTTGTAGGTTTTCTATGAGAATTTTCAACTAGAATTAGTCATAGCTGCAAACCAATGTTACCATAAACGTGGTGCGTTTGTTTGAGATCTCAATTAGAAAATCCTTCTTTAGGTTCTTTCAGATCACTTGTCTATTTGGCAGGTCTAGGTTATACTGTTATCTGTACTTTTTAAATAATCCCAGCACCACCGTGTATATTTGTAAGCATGCATTGCCATCTCTTCTGGCTCCTCTGCATGTCGGGAGTAGATAGGCACCTCCATTTCCTGTTGCATTGAATTAATTCAAACATAAGCTTACAAAACATTTAGGTGGTGTACAATATCACACCATCACTGCTTAAGCACTTAGGTTCTTGGAAAAATTCAAATTCAAAATTCTGACAGCCTGCTCTTGCCATAGAACTAATGAATTAGGCTGAGATATGTTCTTGGGCTATTAAATAATCTTCAATTGTTTTGGATTAATTAGAAGATAGAATGCTTTTTGTTTTCGCACTCACTAACCACTCCCATTTCACAGTTTTTGTTAATTTTTTCTCTCTTTACCCTGCCCCATGGTAGCATAGTGGTTACTAGGATGCTATTACAGTTTGGGGCATTGGAGCTCATTCAATTCCAAAGCTGTATGTAAGGAGTCCTTGTGTGTCCTTCCCATGGAATGCGTGTGTTTTCCCTCCATACTCCAGTCCCTCCCAAAGTCTAAAGACATAGAGGGCATAGAGACCTATCCTAATTGCAGGACTATCAACATATAATTGATCATATGTTGATAGTCCTGTGATTAGGATAGGTTTGATTGGGATTGTCCGGGGGGCGGGGGGTGTTACTGGGGCAGTGTGGCTCAAAGGGTTGGAAGGGCCTACTCTGTGCTATAGCATTAAAAAATAAATAAATAAATACACAAAGTATTAACTTATCTGTTTGAGGTCTTCACAAAATACCTAGCCTCAACCACTTAAAGATATTTCCTTTTGACTATCCATTTCTTCTCGCATTATCTGCAATTGAAAACCAACTTGTAAATTTAGCTAGCAATTTAAATCCTCTTTCCTGGTTCATTTTTTCCCCCAAAGTGTAGTCGCAGCTGTGTCTGACAGTTATTTTATTTTTCAAAAAGCTTATTATAGCACTTAATCCAAGCACTAATGATAGGAATTGGTTTTCCTAACACCCAATGTGTATCAATAACTCTTAAGATTCCTTCAGTACTATTAAAGGGCTCTCCTGTCTTGCAACTTACTGCTTAAATGATGAACTCGGTAAAAAGTGCGAATTAGAGGTGACAAATCTTGTTTGTACCAGCATTACATCAGTGAATATTTGAAGTATACTAAAATCTTAACATATCCAGAGGTATTGTTTATGTGGCTCTCAATTAACTTTATGCCCTGAATATGAGAAATAGTGAGAGACTGTACTGCTTTCAATCATTAACTTCACTTGAGCTACAGAAAGAAATACAATGACCGTCTTATCTTAGATATGAAGGATATAAAAACATGAATGAAGGAAATTGAAAATAAAAATGAAGCTCTGTAATTAGTCAAACAAATCTTCATTATGGAAATAAAGGACAGGAGTGGGTGACTAATTTAGGGTGTAATTTTTTTTAAAGACTTCAGTAAAAGGTGAGAAACATCAGTTTTTTTTTAAAATGCTGACTGCCCACATGCATTTCCAAAATTTTACTGTTTCATTTTGCAAAGGACAGGATGCTTTTAAAATGTTTTTATATACAAAGTTCATGTAATCATATGAAAGTGCATATATTACTGATAGTCTCAGAAATTTTTATTTGATTGTAATTTTTGTAAAATCTTTCATTAAATCAGTAAATCATTAATGCAACTGCTATAAGGAGATTAAAAAAAAAATCAGGAAACACTTAAAAACTCAGTTAAAATAGAAAACATTAACTCTTAAATAAAGGTTAAAACAGGCAGTCTTAATTTGACAGAAAATTCATGGCTTGAACCTCAAAAATGATTATGTTAACTGTTAAATTGGACCATTGTATACATATATATTTGAATATTTTAATTTATTATGTTTTACTCCTATCTAATATTACAAAGTTTTGGAAGTTAATATTCCCCTGTGATGCAAGTATTACTAACTACTACCCTTCAACAAAATACATCAAAGTAAAAATTAAGTATACCCATATTATGAGCTTGTGCAATGATTCAGCAAAATGGATCAAAACACTAGCTATATTCTGTTTCTAGTATTTATTTCACATTGAAGCTACATTCATGGTAGCATGAGGTTCAAAAGTCACTAAGGCTTGCACTACTGTAACTGTCAGAAATTTATCTGACTGTTAAGGCTCTTAAGATATGTTACATATGATATCTAATTATGTAATTTTTGATCATCTTGAACTGGTGTACTTTTAAATTCCATGAAATAAGAATACTGATTTAAAATCACAATGAGATATTCTGATATAGTTGAATTTATAATGTTAGTACAATTGATTCTGGCCAGTTGGGCCATCGGATAATTGGAGCAGCTGCTTATTTTGAGACAAGTTTTAAAGGACAAATATTAATCCAGAAAATAGGGAGGATTCCCTTCATTTATTTGGGACACTCTGCCATTTATTAGGGCAAGAGACTGTTGCTGAACAGTTTCCAACCAGCGTCAGATGTGTGCACTTGTGTGGCTGTTCGACACAATGCCATGCTTAGAACAAAGTTTTTAAATAGCATCAGTTGTGTGCACATGTTCAAAAAGCAGTGACCTTCAACACTGATAGTTGGTGAGAAATAACAGCAAGATAATTCAGAACTGTGTTGCTCACTGTGATTTCAAACATTTAGGCTTGGAGATGCCAGAAGCGACTGGGAGTGAAAATGAAATGCTTTCGCTACTTCAACAATTTAGTAACTATGAAGAATTTGAAGGTATCGACAATCATCTTGAATGTTCCAATGAAAATGAAGATTCGGAGGATGCAACTGGCGATCACATTGTCCATTATCTACAGATACAATGGATGAATTCCTCCATTGATAACAATTAGGAACGAATGTACAGTTTTATAGTCCTGTAGTAGTATTGGTAGTATTCTAATTTGTTCTGTTATTTTATTTAAATACATTATTTGTTACTCAGTTAAAGGATAGTTTATCTTTTTCTACCTTTTTAATCCATGAAACTTTGGCTAATTGGGGCAGCTGCTTAATTAGGCCAAAATGTACCGGTCCTGACGTGTTGCAATTAACCGGAATCCACTGTATTCAAAACATTTACAGAACAGAACATTTGAGATTTATATCTTTCTGGTTGCTGATTGATTAAAATACTCAGTGAATTTCTTTAGTAGTTCAATCTAAAGGTCTGGTAGAAGGCATGATTTGCAATTGCTTGGTTTGATTTAAATAAGGCTTCCAGGCCATGATATGACTGTTAACGTTACTTTGTTTCGTTGTTCTTTCAACATTGGGACAAGTGCAGAATGGCTCATGCCTGCTGTTGAGAGTCCATTCACTGCGACAATCATATCACCACACCTGTGAAGAGAAGACACATTCTGCCCTTTAGTGTTCACAGGTTTTACTTTTTCTCTCTTAAATCATTTACCAAGAATGACAGTTCACAATATCGTTCAAATATAATCAGAAGCATTCAACTGCAGGAAAATCAGAAAGTATAATTTGACAATCATATGACTAAAGTGGAATGAAGTTTGATTTACTGACTCACTATTTACGATTATTACTTTTCAGAGCAAAATCCTGTCAAACTTTCAGTTATTAAGTATTATATTCAACTACCAGACAGGACAGCAAATGAAGACTGACTGAGACACTGTACAATGAGAAAAAATTACTGAGTTCCTGGCAGTACCTAACACTAACGTAGCTAGCTTTTCCACCTCCCTCAGCAATAATAATTTGTATAGCACCATGAATCATAGTAAAACATCCCAAGGTGCTGCAACAGCTGTGCTTGCAAGCAATATTTGACATTCTAAGGGGTATGTTAAGGTCCATGGCCAAAAGGGAATGGAAATATATTGGGGGGGGGAGGGGGGGATTGGCACCAGAACTGGCGACGTGATGGTAGACGATAGAGTGATTACAATTAGAATTATTTGAGAGGCCAGAAATGGACTAATACAGAGATACTAGAAAGTTGGGTGGCTGGAGGAGATTACAGAATTAGAAAGGGGAGTAATACCATGGATGGATTTGAGATGAAAATAATCTTATAATTAAGATTGTTTTTTAAAAACAGGGAGCTTAAGGGAAAGAAGAACAGTGCTGGTTTAAGGTGTGGACAGCAGAGTTTCAGATGACCAAATGATGGATTTTACAACCATCATTTTCTGGTTAGGAGAGCACTAATTATTCAATTATCAATTATCCAGAGACAACGGGTAAGGTTTTCAGTGCCAGATGGGCAGGGCGAGGGTGATAAACATTATTAGTGGTGGTGCAATTAGTTTGTCTGATTCAATTTTAGACAGTTATTGAGAACAATAGAACTGGCAGTTAGTGAACACTGTTGTGTTACAGTAATTAAATCGTCTTTGGATTACTTAATTAAACTCAGAGTTACATGAAATTTCACAGACATTCTGGATTTATGCTCTTGCTAGCTTCTTCCTGTCCTTCTTCTTCACCTAATGCTAATCCCTATGCTCTTCCCTGTTTATCCTCAAACACATCCATGCTATTTGTCTCAGCTACTCCATGTGAGAATTTGTTCCAAATTCTAGCTAATCTGTGAAAAGTTTGTCCTGAATTTTCCCAATGAACTTATCGGTTTCCCTTTCATAGTCACCTCTTGCTCTTCCTGGAGTAAGGAGCCCAGACACTGCAATGTAAACGTACAAATTAGGAGCTCCACTATTGAATATGATGTGTCTGCTGATAGAAAACGGACTTTTCTTCTTTGTCAGAAGCTTGGGGTCAGGAATAGCTTTTCTATTCATTAAAAAGCAACCAGTGATGGCCCAGTAGCGTAGAGTTTAGCGCATTGCTTTACAGTGCCAATGATCATCAGTGAGGTTCAATTCCTGACGCAGTCTAGAAGGAGCGAGTACACTCTCCCTGTTACCCAAGGGCTTCCTCCCACACTCCAAAGGCACATGGTTAGGGTTAGTGAGTTTAGGCATCCTGCATCGGTGGAAGAAGCATGGTGACAATTGCAGGCTGCCCAGCATAATCCTCAGTCATAGAAAAGTACAGCAGACAGGCCCTTCAGCCCATCTATTCCATGCCAAACCATTTAAAGTGTCTAATCCCATCGACCGAGGACCGAGATTAGGAAAAACTTCTTCACACAGAGAGTGGTGAATCTGCAGAATTCTCTGCCACAGGAAACAGTTGAGGCCAGTTCATTGGCTATATTTAAGAGGGAGTTAGATATGGCCCTGGTGGCTAAAGGGATCAGGGGGTATGGAGGGAAGGCTGGTACAGGGTTCTGAGTTGGATGATTAGCCATGATCATACTGAATGGCGGTGCAGGCTCGAAGGGCCGAATGGCCTTCTCCTGCACCTATTTTCTATGTTTCTATGACCAGCACTGGGACCATAGACCTCCATACCCTTATCATCCATGTAATGTACCTATCCAAACTTCTCTTAAACATTGAAATTGAGCTTGCATGCACAACTTATGCTGGCAGCTCATTCCACACTCTCACAACCCTCTGAGTGAATAAGTTTTCCCTCATGTTCCCCTCAAACTTTTCATCTTTCACCCTTAACGTATGACCTCTAGTTGTAGTCCCACCCAACCTTGGTGGAAAAAGCCAGCTTACATTTACCCTATCTATAGCCCTCAATTTTGTATACCTCTGTCAAATCTCCTCTCAATCTTCTACATTCCAAGGAATAAAGTCCTAACTTATTCAATCTTCCTTTAGAGTTCAGTCCTCCAGTCCCAGCAACATCCTTGTAAATTTTCTCTGTACTCTTTCAACTTTATTTATATCTTTTCTGTAGATAGGTGAGCAAAACAGCACACAATACTCCAGATTAGGTCTCAATGTCATTTACAACTTCAACATAACGTTCCAACTCCTGTACTCAATACTTTGCTATATGAAGGCCAATGTGCCAAAAGCTTTCTTTATGGCCCTATCTATCTGTGCCACCACTTTCAATGAATTATCGACCTGTATTCCCAGATTCATTTGTTCTACCACAGTCCTCAGTGCCCTCCTGTTCACTATGTAAAACCTACTCTGACTGGTCCTCCCAAAGTGCAATACCTCACACTTGTCTGCATTAAATTCCATTTGCCATTTTTCAGCCCATTTTTCCAGCTGGTCCAGATCCCACTGCAAGCTCTGATAGTCTTCCTCCCTGTTCCCCTAGATCAAATTTACTGATCCTATTAACCACATTACCATCCAGATCATTGATATAGGTGACAAACAACAATGGACCCAGCACTGATCCCTGACGCACTCCATTAGTCACAGGCTTCCATTCAGAGAGGCAACCATCTACTACCACTCTGGCTTTTCCCACAAAGCCAATGTGTAATCCAATTTAACCAAGAGAAAATCTGCAGATACTGGAAATCCAAGCAACACAAAGTGCTGGAGGAACTCAGCAGGACAGGCAGCATCTATGGAAAAGGGTATAGTTGATGTTTCGGGCCAAGACCCTTCTTTTAGCCCTCCTGATTTCTCAAGTGTTCTCTTTCATTTCTTATACCCATAAGCAACTCATCTATTGTTACCCTGCCTATACCTACTATGCACCTCTTTTTCCTTACCCAAGGCATCAATATCAAGAGCATTCTGACAGGCTGCATCAGTGTCTGGTATGGAGTGGCTACTGCACAGGACCAAAAGAAGCTGCAGAAGGTTGTAAATCTAGTCAGCTCCATCTTGGGCACTAGCCTACAAAGTACTCAAGACATCTTTAGGGAGCGGTGTCTCAGAAAGGCAGCGTCTATTATTAAGGACCTCCAGCACTCAGAGCATGCCCTTTTCTCACTGTTACCATCAGGTAGGAGATACAGAAGCCTAAAGGCACACACTCAGTGATTCAGGAACAGCTTCTTCCCCTCTGCCATCCAATTCCTGAATGGACATTGAAGCTTTGGACACTACCTTGCTTTTTTAAAAATATACAATATTTCTGTTTTTGCACACTTTTAAAAATCTATTCAATACACGTAATTGATTTACTTGTTTTTATTATGTTTTGTTTTATTTATTACAATTATTATTTTTCACTCTCTGCTAGATTATGTATTGCATTGAACTGCTGCTGCTGTTAATAGATTTCACGCCACATGCTGGTGATAGTAAACCTGATTCTGAATATCTCTTGAAAACCAAGTTTCCCTAAACCTGTTATCTTGACCTTTTATTATGACAGGCACATACAAGCTTTAAACTCTCAAAATTTCGCTTTTGCAGATCTTCCACTTACTAAGTACATCTTTGTCAGAAAACAGCCTGTCCCAATCCAAACTTGCCAGATCCCTTCTGATACCATCAAAATTGTCCTTTCACCAATTTAGAATTTCAACCTGTGAATGAGACCTAACTTTTTCCAAACCTAATTTGAAACTAAGGGCATTATGATCACTAGATGCAAAGTGATCCCCTACACAAACTTCTGTCACCTGCCTTGTCTCATTCCCTAATAGCAGATCAAGTATTGCACACTCTCTCATTGGGACTTCCCCGTACTGATTAAGGAAATTTTCCTGAATACATCTGACAAACCGTTATCCCACCTAGCCCTTTTACAGTATGGGAGTACCAGTCAATATGTGGAAAGTGAAAGTCCCTACTATAACAAGAACCTTATGTTTCTTGCAACAGTGTGCAAACTCTCTACAAATTTGTTCCTCTAAATCCCATGGACTGGTCTGTAATATAGCTCCATTAACCTGGTCATACCTTTCTTATTCCTCAGTTCCATAATGCCTCACCAGACGAGTTCTCTAGTCTGTCCTGACTGAGCACTGTCATGTCATTTTCCCTAACTAGTAACACCATCCCTCCTCCTTTAATCCCTCCCGCTCTGTCACATCTAAAATAATGGAACCCCGGAATACTGAGCTGCCAGTCCTGCCCCTCCTGCAGCTAAGTCTCACTAATGGCTATAATATCATAATTCCATGTGTTGATCCATGCCGAGCTCATCTGCCTTTCCTATGATACTTCTTGCATTGAAATATACGCAGCTCAGGACATTAGTTGCACCATGCTATTTGAATCATCATTATAATTTCAGGCTGAGTCCGGTCCTGATGAGGGGTCTCAGCCCAAAACATTGACGGTTTGCTCTTTTCCATAGATGCGGCCTGGCCTGCTGAGTTCCTCCAGCATTTTGTGTGTATTACTTTGATTTTCAACACCTGCAGATTTTTCTTATTTGAATCATCAATTTGATTTGTTGCAAATGATGCATTTCACTGTATGTTTTGGTGGACATGTGACAAATAAACCTGATCTTTTTCTTTCTTTCTTTCCATGTCGCATTTGCAAACCCTACCACAGAAGGGATAATTGAAGCTTTACAGGGCAAGTGCATCTTGTTCGCGTTCTATCATGCTCCTTCCGTGGTAGTGCTTGGCCTCCATGTGCTCCTGGAAAAGTCCTAAACATTAGATGGCTTATTCAGTGCTTCCAACAAGGGAGGGAAAGATTAGCCCTCATCTTTATTAGGGCTTCCTGGGGCAAGATCTTAATGGTTCACCACTCAAGGCCTACATGTTGCTGAAGCCTCACTGTATTGCATAGCTTTAGAGGGAAAAAACCCAAGAGAAGGAAAAGATTTAATGGGGACCTGACGGGCAGATTTTTCCACACAGAAGGTGCTGGGTATGTGGAACAAGCCACCAGAGGAAGTAGTACAGGCAGGTACAATTACAACGTATAGAAGACAACTCGATAAGTATGTGCATAGGAAAGGTGTAAAGGGATATGGACCAAAGGCAGGCAAATGGGACTAGGTCAGGAAGACACCTTGGTTGGAATGGATAGTTTGGGCTGCAGGACCCATTTCTGTGCTGTATAACCACAATAACTTGCTTTACAAGTGGTGTTTATTCAGCAAAATCCAATAGTTGTACAGAGCGATATCATGGATCTGATCTCAAAGTCTGACTTGAAGAATTTAATTGCTTTTGGAAATATTAAAACGATCTTGATTTTGCAATCACACTGCGAGACTCTAAACCTTGGAAGGGAAAGAGAAATGTCTGTCATACAAAATTTGTTGGAAAAATATTTACAGAAGAGTAGAGATGGATACATCTGCTTGAAGTCTATCTTCGCACAGTTCCAATGCCTTTATGAAAGGCTTTGTGGGGCATTAGCAGCCTGTCTGTTGTCTGTAGTTATATCGATGGGAATAACAAAATGGGCTGCAGTGTTAAAAATTTGGCTGTAGTTTTGAGAGATCTGTATGAGACTACTGTATATATTCCAAGTGAACAATGGCCATTTGTTGCTGATGCCTAAATAGTCCATTGAATCAAGAGGATATTCATAAGCGCACTTCTGACCTCATTGAGAAACTCAGCTGCTTCTTAATTGTTCTGTTCCTAACTATCAATTGAATGCAAGAGCTCTTAAGGCTGCCATTTGGTGAGTAACTTTAAGGTTTGCAAAAGAGATGAGCATGCCTTGAAGGTATTCAACCTCAGATTAATTGAGAATGGAGCAGGTGTAACAAAGGAAAGATGAATGCAGTTATGGGTAATAAAGAATAATACTAAAATTTGTACACAGCTTTACTGTGATACTACTTTATTATAAAGCATGTCTTTTGGTCTGAGTTACCCCTATGAAACCAAGAACTGAAACTGGAGCCTATGGCAGTAACAGTCTATATCAAGCTTCAGTAAAATCATTAGTAATAATAGTTCAAGTAAGGCTATAGTATAAAGGTATTAGTTATTGAATCATAGACTTAGTACTTTATGATCCTATATTGACTTAAAACATCGTAAGGATGTGTGAATAATTGGAAGAGAGGAAAATGTGAAAAGTGCGCTGGTCGATGGGGCAAGCCAGTTTAATAATTAGGAATGGATTAGTTGGGCCAAAAGCCCTGTTTCTGTGCTGTAGTGCTCTATGATTCTCTGACTCTAAAATGGGATTCTCATGGAGCCAAATGCTCACTTTTACACCCAGAAAGCTGCTCTCTTTGACACGAGGCTCCTGCTGATGGGGGCCGGACTGAGTCTCTTCATGTGGCCTTTGTATAGGTCCTCACCCCTCTCCAGTTGTTCAGCCCATTGGTTATCAACAGTAAGTCAATGACTATGAGGAGGTCTGGCTCTGAAAACTGTGGAGTGTTGCACACTGCAAAATCTCATCTTCAGCAGCACCAGTGTGATCTTCACTAAACTTCAGGCTGTAGCATCGCTGTTTTTGTAACACTTCTCTACTGGTATGCTTACAGTGAAGTAAACTGCAGTTTGAGCAGGAAATAACCATTTACTGGTCAGTGGGGCAGCTCCCCCAGTTTAGACTCCAGCACCTAAATGTTTATGAACTGAACTTTTCAATGAAGACTGGATTGGGAGTGACTTTACTCCGTCTGATTTTCATGGTGGCAGTTCTACTGTCATTCTACATTAATGTAACTGTTTCCATACAAATGAGTGGCTTCTGAAGGTACAACCATATTGCTGTGGGTCTGGAGTCACACTTAGGTGAACTTGTGTTAGGGCATCAGATTTCCTTCTCCTAAAGGTCCTAAATTCCTGAACTACATTTATTATAGAATTGGCTAATGTAAAGTACAATAGTGTAATTATATTCTCCTACCACTGTAATTATAACCATTGTGATGAGAGCAAAAACTTCTACAGATGTGTGGTGGAGAGTAGATTGATTGGTTGCATTACAACCTGGTATGGAAGCACCAATGCCTTTGAAAATCCTGCGTGGATATGGCTTAGTCTATCATGGGTAAAGCTCTTCCTACCATTGAGCACATCTACATGGAGCACTGTCACAGGAAAGCTGCATCAGGGACCCCATCACCCACGCCATTTTCTCTTCTCATTGTTGCCATCAGGAAGAAGGTACAGGAGCCTCTGCACTCACACCACCAGGTTCAGGATCAGTTACTACCTCTGAACCATCAGGCACTTGAACCAAAAGGGATAACTTTACTTGTCCCCTCACTAAACTGTTCCCACAATCTATGGACTCACTTCCAATGACTCTTCATCTCACGTTCTCGATATTTATTGGTTATGTATTTATTACTTACTTTTTAATTATCTTAAAATGGTGAACCATTTTCTAAATCTAATGCATCCTGCTTTACCTTGTCTCCACTTAACATCATGAAAAAATCTGCATTTGCAGACTTGTACTCTGAAAACTCAATTACATTACATTAGCTGCTTACAGTATTGTAGAATCAACTCTAAATAAAGACTGACACAAATACAATGCTCACATTCACTTATTTTGAAGTAACTGTTACATGTCAGTTGAATATGTAGGTGAATGGTGTCAAATTCTAAAACATATAAATGATTTACAGTCATCCTCATTCACTGGATTCTCAACACTTCAGCATTTACATCCATGTTGGTACCTAACTATGTCTATACACAATATTACTCAATTATTACAACAGTTGTAAGGTTTTCTAAGCATCTATTTGTGATTAAATTCTCCCTGAGCAACAAAGGAATGGATAATTTCATGCACATCTGCTCTCACTCCATCCTCCCGCCACCTCACTAGGAATAGGGTTCCCCTGGTCCTCACCTACCACCCCACCAGCCTCCGGGTCCAACATATAATTCTCCGTAACTTCCGCCACCTCCAACGGGATCCCACCACTAAGCACATCTTTCGCTCCCCCTCTCTCTCTGCTTTCCGCAGGGATCGCTCCCTACACAACTCCCTTGTCCATTCGTTACCCCCCCCCCATCCCTCCCCACTGATCTCCCTCCTGGCACTTATCCTTGTAAGCGGAACAAGTGCTACACATGCCCTTACACTTCCTCCCTCACCACCATTCAGGGCCCCAGACAGTCCTTCCAGGTGAGGCGACACTTCATACACATATTTCTTTTTTCTTTTTCTCCCTCTGTCCCTCTCACTATACTCCTTGCCCATCCTCTGGGCTTCCCCCTCCCCCTTTCTTTCTCCCTGGGCCTCCTGTCCCATGATCCTCTCGTATCCCTTTTGCCAATCAACTGTCCAGCTCTTGGCTTCATCCCTCCCCCTCCTGTCTTCTCCTATCATTGCAGATCTCCCCCTCCCACTTTCAAATCTCTTACTAACTCTTCCTTCAGTTAGTCCTGACAAAGGGTCTCGGCCCGAAACGTCGACTGTACCTCTTCCTAGAGATTCTGCCTGGCCTGCTGTGTTCACCAGCAACTTTTGTGTGTGTTGCTGGATAATTTATAAGTAGTTTCCTTTCAAAAAGCCATCCTCTCCAAGAGTTTCTGTCTGAGTAGCTTCCAATCTGAAGGCATAAATGTCAATTTCTCTAACTTCTGGTAATATCTCCCCCCCCCCAAAAAAAAATCCTTATTTCTGCTTCTGCCCCTTCCTTCCCAGTTCTGATGAAAGGTCTTGGCACAACATTTTAAATGTTTATTTCCCTAACTTGCTGAGTTCCCTCCAGCATTTTGTGTGCATTTCTCCAAGAGAGGTTATTTTTAAAAAAATGATTACTTACTTCAGTCTTCCATCATAATAAGCTGGTGTACCAAACACAATTGTTTTGATAAAAAAGGGCTGATTACAGTGATTTTCTTCATAACCTCCAACAATACTAAAGCCCCAGTTTCCTGAATTACTCCTCTGTAGAACAATATCATGGCTGATATGAAGGGAGCTGAGAAGAAATGAAACATTGCGGTAAGTGGTTACTAAACCTCTGCATTGACACTTGCCTATTACATAGAAAATAAAATAGTGCAGCACAGTACAAGTCCTTTGGTCCATAATATTGTACCAACATTTTATCTACTTCAAGATCTGTCTAACCCTTTCTTCCCACATAGTCCTCCATTTTTCTTTCATCTATGTGCCTATCTAAGATTCTCTTGATATCTCTCATATATCTACCGTTACCACCAACCCTGTAGGGCATTTCATGTATTAACTATTCTGTATAAAAAAAAAAGAACCTTCTGTATCTATGACATCCCTCCTATATTTTTCTCCAATCACCTTAAAATGATGCCCTTTTGTTAAGTCACTGCTGCCCTGGGAAAAAAGATGCTGGTAAGCCACTCTATCAATGCCTCTTATCTTGTACACCTCTAATCTTCCTTCACTACAAAGAGAAAAAGCCAATCTCACTCAACCTTTCCTCACAAGACACATTCTCTAAACCAGGGGTCCTCAACCTTTTTTGCACCACGGACCGGTTTATTATTGACAATATTCTTGCAGATCAGCCGACCCTGTGAGGGAGGTTGGGAGGTTGGGTTGCCAACGGACAGAGTAACAGTCGAATACGTTGTGTTTACCTCGAGAAAGACTACCATGACCATGAAGCCTTTTGGCGATTCTGTTCAGGGCGGGGGGGGGGTGTTAATCACGACCGGAATATAAGTGATAAGTCAACTATGTCACTTATAAGTGGCTAATACACTCAATTTCGTTTCTAAAAGGGTTTATCTAACAAATTTAATATTAAACACACAGCGCATATTTTCCTCACATGAATATAGTGATAAGTCAATTATAAGTCACTTATAAGTCAATAGCATCATTACATTTTAAGTAATGTTCGGATATTAAACACACAGCACATATTTTCCCCGTATGAATATATAAAATCATTGCAACACACCAATATCGCTGAATCAGTGGGAGCCCTGGGCTTGCTTCCCTGCAACAAGACAGTGCCATCGAGGGGCGATGGGAGACAGCGATTCTCGAAGGGGGTTCCTTATGTCCAGTCTATTCCGGAACTTAGTTTGCGTTGCATTCATTGCCGAGATACGTTGGAAGTGGAAGCAATGTTTTCAGTGCTTTTGTGGCTATCTCAGGATATTTAGCCTTGATTTTGATCCAGAATGCCAGCAGAGATGTTATGTCAAACATACCTTTCAGCCCGCCGTCATTTGCAAGCTCGAGGAGTTGATCTTCCTCCCGCGCTGACATGGATGACGCGTGCGTAATGACCTCGCATGTGCTCAAGCTCAACAGTGGGCGTGACGGGAATGAGGAAAGGTGCAGCTGACTCATATCGTCAAATCATATCGTTTCCTCGTGGCCCGGTAGCGCATGCTTTGCAGCCCAGTGGTTGGGGACTGCTGCTCAAAACCAGGCAGCATCTCAGTAAATCTCCTCTGCACCCTCTCTAAAGCTTCCACATCCTTCCAATAATGAGGCAACCAGAACTGAACACAATGCTCCAAGTGTGGTCAAACAAGAACTTTATAGAACTGCAACATTACCTTGTGGCTCTTGAACTGAATTGCTTTAGGTCAGCACATAATTAAGCTTCTTGACCACACTATCAACCTACGCAACAACTTTGAGGGATTGATAGACATGGATCCCAAGATCTTGTTGTTTCTCCACATTGCAAAGAATCTTAACCTTGTACTCTTGCCTTCAAGTTTGACCTTCCAAAGTGTAACACTTCACACTTTTCTGGATTGAACACTATGTGCCACTTCTCAGCCCAGCTCTGCATCCTATCAACATCCTGTTGGAACCTATGACACCTTTCTGCACTATCAACACCACCACCAACATTTATTCGTGTCATATGCAAACTTACCCTTCCACTTCCTTATCCAAGTCATTTATAAAAATCACAATAAGCAGGGGTCCAAGAACAGATCCCTGCAGAACACCACTGGTCACTGATACCCAGGCAGAGTACGCTCCATCTACTGCCACCCTCTGCCTTCTGTGGGTAAGCCAATTCTGTATCCATGCAGACATGTCTCCTGGAGCCTCCTGACTTTCTGAAAGTCTACCATGGAGAACCTTCTTGAACACCTTATTAAAATCCATATACGCCACATCCACCACTTTACCTTCATCAGTTCCTCAAAAAAGTCCAGTGAGGATTCGAAGATCATTGCAAACAGTGCAGCAATCTCTTGTCTCATCTCATCTAGTATCCAGTCCAGTTATTGTGACTTACATATCTTAATATTTTTCAGAAGCTCCAACACATCCTCGTTCTTAACTTCGACACATTTAGCACAGTAGCCTGTTCTATGCTGACTTCACATTCAACAAGGTCCCTCTCACTGGTAAATACTGAAGCAAAGTATACATTAACAACCTCCCCTACCTTCTTTGACTCCAGGCACGTATTTCCTCCTTTATCGCTGGTCGATTCTACCTTCACTCTAGTCATCTGCCTGTTCTTACTTATGTGTAGAAACACCTTGGGCTTTCATTAATCTTACTCACCAAGGCCTTCTCATGTAAGACCCTTCTTAAGCTCTTTCCAAAGATTCAAAAAACTTTGTCATTCTAACCATACATCAGCTCTGCAGGGCAGAATGAGACTGTGTTTCCCAGGAGCAGTGCAATCATAACATAACAAACGCAACACTAAATAATAAACATAACAATAAATAGTAAAACACAACAGCTACATGTCAGTTAAAATCAAGTTATAAGTGTCCAGTGCAAGTTAAAAGTGTCCAAAGCAGAGTCAGGTAGAGCAGCTATTTAGCAGTCTGACTGCCTGTGGGAGGAAGCTGTTTAGTAGCCTTGTGGTTTTAGTTTTGATGCTCCTATAATGTTTGCCTGATGGCAAGAAGAACAAACAGTTCATGGAGAGGGTGTGAGGGGTCTTTAATGATGTACCGTGTCTTCTGGAGGCATCGACTCTGAAAGAGGTCTTGGACAGAAGGTAGGGAGACTCCGATAACCTTCTCTGCTCCCCTAACCACCCTCTGCAAGGCTTTTTTGTCGACAGCACTGCAGCTGGAGTACCAGGTTGTGATGCAAAAGGTCAGCACACTCTCAACCATGCCTCTGTAGAATGTAGTTAAGATGTTAGTGGGGAGTGACGCTTGATTAAGCTTCCTCAGAAAGTGCAATCTCTGCTGGGCCCGTTTCACAATCCCAGTGGTGTTCCTGGACCAGGTGAGATTGTCCGAGATCTGCACCCCAAGGAACTTGATGTTTTCCACTCTCTCCACTGTGGAGCCACTGATGCTGAGGGGTGTGTGCTCAGGCTGAGACTGTCTGAAATCAACGATCATCTCCTTGGTTCTGGTGACATTAAGCATCAAGTTGTTATCACTGCACCAGCTCTCTGGGTGTTTGACCTCTTCCCTGTACATTGTTTCATCATTTTTGCTGATGAGCCCCACCACTGTGGTATCATCAGCAAATTTAATCCTGGTAGTAATCCTGAGATTACTACCCTTGAGGTACTGCTTTTTAGCTTTCTTCCTAGCTCCCTATATTTACTCTTTGGGACCTCAATCTTTTTCCTAGCTATGTCATTGGTACCAATCAGTGTTACAACTTCTGGTTGTTCACCCTCCCCCTTGCTGTGGACTCAGAGTTATCCCTGACCCTGGCATCAAGGATGACTCAGATCAGTTCCACAGCAACATGCCATCTGGGAGTCTCCTGATTTTTTTCCCCTAACTATTAAAACCACCATCACCACTGCTCTCCTCTTCACCCCTCTTCCCTTCTGAACCACAGAGTCAGACTCAGTGCCAGAGATCTGGTCACTGCAGCTTTCCCTTGGAAGGTTGTTTCTTCCCACCCCAAATATTATCCAAAGCACTATTCTTGTTATTGAGGGGAATAGCCACAGGGGTACTCTGTATTGTCTGCCCCTATTCCTTTTCCATCTCCTGACAGTCACCTAGCTACCTACTTCCTGCAATCCAAGTGTGACTACCTCCCTGTAGCTCCTACCTATCAAGTCCTCAGCCTCCTGAAGGATCGGGAGTCCATCACCTCCCTAATGCAGTCTGTAAGAAGTTGCAGCCAGATGCACTTCTTGCAGGTGTAGTCATCAGGGACACAGTAAGCCTTCTTGACTTCCCACATCATGCAGAGGAACACAGTACTGCCCTGTGCTCCATTCTCACTGGACTACTTGTGCAATAATAAATAAAGAAAGAGAAACCTGACAGAAATCTCACCCTAGTTTCTGCCACTTGCCAGAGTTTCCCACTCTGATCCTGGCCACTCACACTGTGGCTTCTCGGCTTAAACCTAGTTTCCTTTAATTGACCCTTGACAATCACCTGATTACCCAATCAATTTAAAACAGAACAGAAAGCCTCAAAAGCTATTGCTTTTTAAATCTGCTTCTCGCAACAAGTAACAGCTCCTGCTACTTGAAACTGAGCAGAAAATCTACTATGTAGTCTTTATTTTCACATTTGCTTCACTTTAGGAGGGATTAGGTTGATTAATAGCCATTGATTTATTAACCTAATATGGTTACTATTTGTTTAATGCTCAAAGATGTTTTTGTTTCACCTATTTATAAAATGAAGTGCTGAAGATACACACCTTGGCAATCCTAGCCACATGACCCATGATGGTGACCAGCTGGCATCCAAATCATTCTCGTTGTTTGAGATCTGATGCTCTTCTGCAGCTTGACTCTGCTCGTCTGTTGTCTGTACTTCCAGTGCCTTCAGTACTACAACTGGGGAGTTAGCACTAGCTTTCAATGTGGCCACTGCTTCACTGTGACTTAGGCAGGTCAGATCTGAACCATTGATACTCAGTAGTACATCCCCTGTTTAAATAATCATACTTATATTCAACTTCCTGTAATTCAATGTATGTTACTCTTCAGGGACTTGCATTCCCTAAACAAACTGAAAAACAGATATCCTCTCCAGATCACAGATTAACATGGAACTTGAGCATGCATTTTGAAACTCCCAAATAATTTTCTTTTTTGATGAAGAAAAATGTAATATACAGTTCTTATTTTTAATTTTTAGATTTGCTGTAGGAGTCTCTTAGAAGAAATAATGGGCTTATTTATTGATTAAAATGCCAACATTAAAAATTTTTGAAACAGGAAGTTTGATTTCATTCTCTCAGCCCTCAGTCCCTAAGTAAAGCAATTCAGAAAAGCTTGCATAAATTAATTGAATAAGAATACCACAGACATTCAGAACGCTGATAAAGGGAATAATAAAGAATAATGTTATTAAAATGCTCTAACTTTTCAATTCTCAAGTCCATATTCAGGCAATCTGTTACAAAATATAAATATACGAAATAGCTTTAATTTATCTACCTACCATCAAATACCTTTAGTTGCATTACAATAATCAAAAATAAAACTTATGTGAGTGCATAACTTTATTACATTCTCACAGTTGACTCATAAGGTTATGTCCTGTATTTGAAAAATCCTAATTTTGAAACTTTCTACACAAATTTATTACAACTTGGTTGAACAGAACTTGAGACAGAATGATAATAGCAACAATTAAGTTTAAAACAAAAATGCTGGAAGTACTCAGCAGGTCAGGCAGCATCTGTGAGAAGAGAAATGGAGTCGATGTTTCATGTCAGAGACCCTTAGTCAAAAGTGAAAAGGAGATCAGCGAAACTTGTAAAGCTCAGGGAGGGTGAGGGATGGCTCTGATAAGGTAAAACTGTGGAGACCATGTGCATAAGCTGTAAACAAGGCGACTTGGTCCATAGGTGAATGGGAGCACTTAAAGAGTGAGAAAATAAACGAAGGAATGAGGAGTTGTGAAATGTAGAGTAAGAAGTCAGCTCCAGCAGAATAGGCTGGGTATGTTCTCCACCTTCAGAGAGAGAGAGAGAAAAACAAGCTGAGCAAATATTACAGGCAGATGATTAATAGAGACTGAGAAATCAAATTGCATGCTGTTGTAGAGAAATCAAGTTACCTGCTGTTATCCAGAAGTCTACTTTGTGCCTGGTCAGAAAATGAGGTGTTGTTCCTTAAGCTTACAGTAGGCCTGTCACTGATAGGTTGGTGTGGGAGTGGGATGGCAACTAAAGTAGCAAGCAGCTGGAAGATAAGCGTCACCTCTGTGGACTGAGTGGAGTGCAGTTGGTCATTCAATCTATGTTTGGTTTTCACTGGTATGGAGGAGGGTGCGCTATACTGTAAATATAGAATGCAGTACACTCGACTGGAAGGAGTGCAAGTGAAAGGCCGGAAAGACTTTCTGTTCCGGGATGGTGAAAAGGAAAGGTGAAGGACAGGCGTTGCATCTCCCACAGTTGAATGGGAAGATGTTGAAAGAAAGGGGGAGGGGTTTGTGAAGGTGGGAAAGGGGCATTGGTGGGAACGAAAGAGTAGACTAGAGAGTCAAGAAGGGAACAGTCCCTGCAAAATGCTGAAAGGGAAGGAGAGGGAAAAACCTGTCTGGTGGTGGGAGTCTCTTGGGAAAATAATCTGTTGAATGTGGAGACTGGTGAAGGTGAAGGCCTGGAATTTTGTCCTGCAGGAGATCAGAGGTAGAGGAAATGGATGAGATGCAGTCATGGGCTTTGTTAACAATAGTAGAGGAGCAGTCATCGTTCAAAAAGAGACATTTCAGAGAGATACATATGGTAAGTATCATTTAAAGTAAGGGTATAGCATTCTTTTAAAGATTCTAATATTTTCCCTTCACTGACATTATGGTAAGTTCAGTAGTTCTATATTCATTCTTTCCCTCCAACCCACTATGATCAATAAAACACTCAAAGATGGCAGCACAAGCATCAACTGACTGTAAGTAACATCCTTCAAAACTCTGGGACGTAGATCATCCTTGTTTTTAAAGCGGTCATTAGGTGAGTTGAGTGACCCATGGGTCAGCTCTCCTAATTTAAACACAAGTTTCCATATGTTTGTTGGAGAGATTTTGCAGTTTTCTGACTTGGATATGTCTCTGAATTTGCTGCCTTGTGGTCCGTCTAATTTTATTCCTTCTCTGTTTGAAAGTAACAATAACAGTATAATTGAGTGAATTTCTAGCATTCAAGAAACAACTATATCAGGTGGGTCTCAAGTCAAAGGTGAACCAGAGCTAACCCTGCATGGTGAATGCAAAATGTGTTTTAACATTTAGACACAAATGAAAAGCAAAGAATCTATAAGAGGCTCTGGTCATTATGTAGTCTTACCACGTTTGATCCGACCTTCTCGGCAGAGGCAGCCATGTGGCTGGACACTGGTGACAAAGATTGGCAGTTCACCATTTTTGCTGCCCCGTCCACCAGCTACGGTCATTCCTAAAGATTCATGAGAATCTTTCTTTATAGTGATTTCTTTTTCTTGACAAGTAACACATTGTGACAGGACCTGAGGAAAGAGAGCAAAAAAAAACATTCAAGATATTAAATTGTGAATTTTGTGAAATGATGCTGCCATTTATAGGGACTGGAAAGTATTTTTACTACAGTTAATTTCTTTTTTTTATTCATTTAACTTCAAACCTGATCACTCAAAGGTAATTAGCAATGTGGTGGTGACTGTGGCATATTAGCCCTCCTTGTCATTTTTAAACTCCACAGCCTTTGACACATTAACCACACATCATACTTCTCCAGTAACTAACCTCTGTAGCTCAGAGTGTCCTTCCTAGTTCCATTCCTGTCTGGTTCTAGTTGTGGCTGGATCTGGAATGTCTTCTCTTCCCTAATGTCTACCCCTAACTCTGGAAACCTCAAAAGGCTTATCCTTGCAATCCCCAGACATTGATTTCATCCTGTGTTGTGACTGCTAAAATTTAACTAAGTCATTCACAACCTCAGCATTTAATTTAACTCTGCAGTTAACCAGGTATCTTTCTCTGATCCAAAAATACATGACATTAAAATTCTTTGCTTCTTTAGAGAACTTAATCTTGGCCTGACCTAATATTCTCACTCCAGCCATATTGTTGCCTGAGATGTCTGTTCTTTGAAATTATTGGATTTAATTGCAGTGCCATGGGAAGGTATTCTTCTGCTGCTTAGGCCTAGAGTTTAGTAATCCCCTCATCTCTATCGACCTTTCTGGTCCTTTAAGAAAAGGATGCATTTTGTAACTTTATCCCCGATTTTCCTCGTTTTCCCTCATATTTATTTCAGTAGTTCAGCATCAAATTTTGCTTGGAAGTGTTTTCATAATTTTGAAAGGAAACCTGTTGTTACTCATCATCCTTTCCACTGGGAGGATGGGGGAAGTGAAATATCTGGTTCGTTTGTTCCTTTACCTGGAAAGTGTGGGCGCACTGCTGCAGAATCACAGATACACATCAATTCCTTATAAATCCTAGTGAGATTAAGACACATACATTGTATCCAAGGATAATATTCAAGGATGAAATAATATTTTGCAGTTTCTCAAACATCCACGTATCACCTTCTCTTGATTGTTCAGCAGCACTTCCCCCAGACCAAACCCTCTGATCATCCCAGAAAACCACTAATCTGGCCCTAAGAATGGGCTGCCACTCTCCAGGCTCAGGATCAATACTCTCCAGACCCATTTCACAGTATTTTCATGAAGATGCCAATAATGAAAAATATCACACAAAATGATTACAGGTGTAAAAAAAACCAGCAATATAGTTATAACTGAACTTTGAATATCACTTGCTCGTCAACTGAGAACTTTACTGATTCAGAACTAATGAATAGATTCCGACTGGGCTCAATCAATGTAAACCATGTACTTCAACGAAATACGTGCTCATTTATTGTCACCACTTACCTTGTGCAGATTAGATTTGTTATGGGGCATGAGCTGTGTTAACTGGGTAGAATGTTGATGACCACTTGTATGTGATCCCTTTTCTCGAATAACATTTGAGAACTGCTGTTTTGTTGTTCTAGAGATTATGAAATGAACTCTCTCACCACTGTTCTGAAAAGTATAAACATAAAATGTTTAATTATTGATAGCAATTAAAATTGAAAATCTAGCAATGTATTGAATGCACTGAAATAACTTTACTTGGATAATTTGAGCAGCAAGTTCAGGTGTTCCATGCTTCAGATCATGGCCATTTATTGCAAGCACCCGATCATTGCTGCACAATCTCCCATCCTGAGCAGCCAATCCACCTTCCAGAAGGTCTAGGATGAAGATGCCTGTCTCATCCAGTCTACGAACCAACTTAATACCAAGTTGCTCACTAGATTCTCTTTTAAGCAGAGTCACATGAAAGCCATCTTCTCGAATAGAGCTGCCATCAGGGTTAAAGTGTTTTAATCCACTAAATCGTCTTTCCCGGAGAACTATGAGATGTAGAGTGGAGCAGGGTTGTGTAAATACAGCCCTGGCATAGTTGTGAGGTACATTGCTGATATCGACACCATTAACCTGGAACGAAACAGGCAGCAGTACAGCATTGAGTTCAGGGCATATAACATATACAGACATCTCAAACGACACAGAGACAGTTGGCTAGATATTCTAACTGACATTGATTAGCACAATAGGTAGGCACAGCAGCGGGACTCCAACAACTGCTTAGACTTGTCTTCTGGAAACTTCCCCTCTTGTACCTCAGATCTTCCAAGTGACTCAGTGTCACACATTTTCGGATCTATGCCATAAACAATCAATCCACTGCAGCACAACACCTAAAAATCTAATCAATATTGATGGAGGATCAGGGTCACAATCAAGTGGCTAGAGGTCAGATGGTTTTGGTTTAGTTTTACTCAGGAGCAGTGAAAACTATGTCCAGAACTTAAAGAAGGCCGCATGTGTAGAGGTTTCCAAGTCCCAAGCTCATACAGTCATGGTCAGAAAGGATTCCTTTGTCTTTCTGAGGCAAGCTGAACACTTGTTGTGAGGCCTGTTTCTGCATGAGTACCCTTGCAAATGCAACTGAGCTTTCTACAAAAGGTAGAAAATCACAAGCAAGAGAAACAACCTAGGTTGGAAGAACAACACCTTATATTCTGTTTGGGTAGCGTCCAACCTGATGGCATGAACATAGATTTCTCAAACTTCCAGTAACCTCCACCTCCCACCTTCACCATTTCCCATCCCCTTTTCCCTTTCTCATGTCATCTCCTTGCCCGTCCATTGCCTCCCTCTGGTGCTCCTCTCTCCACCCCTTTCTTCTTTCTTCCATGGCCTTCTGTCTCTTTCACTAATCAACTTCCTAGCTCTTTGCTTCACCCGACCCATCCAAGTTTCACCTATTGTTGGGTGTTTCTCTCTCCCCTCCCCCACCTTTCAAATCTACTCCTCAGCTTTTCTTTCTTAAGTCCTGCCGAAGGGTTTCGGCCCAAAACATTGACTGGACTGTTTTTCCATAGATGCTGCCTGGCCTGCTGGGTTCCTCCAGCTTTTTGTGTGTGTTTCTGGAAAAGGTGCTTAGTCAAGCAATTATGCAGACCCAATTACCATGTGTAAGAAGGAGACAGAAGCAATTTGATCAGGAACTGCACTTTAAGTAATTGCTTCTACAATAAATATTGCACTACGTGAAATGATTTCTAAAGAGATATTTTCTGAAAAGTTAATTATGATGTTGATTTAAATGGTGATTTAAAATTGATTTAAGTGTAGATAACACATTGTATCAAAAGGACAGGCAGGGTGGGGCAAATGATAATAAAAAAGACATCAAATCCTTAGAATGAGGTGACATAGGATCAGAAGAGGTAGAGTTAAAAAGCTGCAAGGCTAAAAAGATCCTGACAGGAGTTAGATACAGGCCTCCAAACAGTAGCCAGGATGTGAGGTAGAAATTACGATGGGAGATAGAAAAGGCATGTAAGAAGGGCAATGCTACAATAGTAATGGGAGATTTCAATGTGCAGGTGCATTAGGAAAACCCATCTGCATATTGGGTGACTAGTGGTGTTCCACAAGAGTCAGTATTAGGACTGCTTCTCTTCATGTTATATGTCAATGATTTGGATGACAGAATCGATGACTTTGTACCAAGTTTGCAGATGATACGAAGATAGGTGGAGGGGCAGGTACAGTACCTATAAAAAGTATTCACTCCCCCCTTGGAAGTTTTCATGTGTTGTTTTACAGTGGTCCCCAACTATTGGGCTGCAAAGCATGTGTTACCCGGCCGCGAGGAAACAATATGATTTGGCGATATGAAACAACATGAGTCAGCTGCACCTTTCCTCATTCTTTGTCACGCACTGTTGAACTTGAACACCCCCCACCCCACCCCCTGTCGGCCGGTCCGCAAGAATATTGTCAATATTAAACCGGTCCGAGGTGCAAAAAAGGTTGGGGACCCCTGTTTTACAACACTGAATCACAGTGGATTTAACCTGGCTTTTTTGACACTGATCAACAGAAAAAGACTCTTTTGTGTTAAAATGAAAACAGATCTCTAAGGTAATCTTAATTAATTACAAATATAAAACACAAAATAATTGATTGCATAAGTATTCACCCCCTTTAATATGACACACCAAATTGATACTGGTGCAGCCAATTGGCTTTGGAAGTCACATAATTAGTTAAATGGAGATCATCTGTGTGCAGTGAAGGTGTTTCAATTGATTGTAGTAAAAATACACAGGTATCTGGAAGGTCCAATTGCTGGTGAGTCAGTATCCTGGCAAAAACTACACCATGAAGACTATAGAACACTCCAAGCAACTCTGGAAAAAGGTTATTGAAAAACACAAGGCAGGAGATGGATACAAGAAAACGTCCAAGTCACTGAATATCCCTTGGAGTACAGTTAGGGAGGCCACCAAGAGACCTATGACAACTCTGGAGGAGTTACAAGCTACATTGGTTGAGAAGGGAGAGACTGCACATATAACAACTGTTGCCCGGGTGCTTCACCAGTCACAGCTTCATGGGAGAGTAGCAAAGAGAAAGCCACTGTTGGGGGAAAAAAAACTACATGAAATCCTGGCTAGAGTTTGCCAGAAGGCATGTGGGAGACTAAAGTCAGGTGGAAGAAGGTTCTATGATCTGATGAAACCAAAATTGAGATTTTTGGCCATCAGACTAAATGCTATGTTTGGCATAAGACAAATACACACATCATCAAAAACATACCAACCTTAGCATGAAGCATGATGGTGGCTGCATCATGCTGTGGGGATGTTTCACTGCAGCAGGTGCTAGAAGGCTTTGAAGGAAGAGGGTAAAATGAATGCAGCGAAGTACAGGGAACTCCTGATGCAGTCTGCAAGAGAACTGCGGCTTGGGAGAAGATTTCTTTCCCAGTAAGACAATGACCCCAAGCATAAAGCTAAAGCTACACAGGAATGGCTTAAAAACAACAAAGTTAATGTCCTGGAGTGGCCAAGTCAGAGTCCAGACCTCAATTCAATGGAGAATTTGTGGCTGAAATTGTAAAGGACTGTTCACTCCGGATCTCCAAGCAATCTGACAGAGCTTAAGCAGTTTTGAAAAGAAGAATGGGGGAAAATTGTAGTGTCTAGATGTGCAAAGCTGATACAGCCCTATCCAAAACACAAAATAATCTGCAGATGCTGGGGTCAAAGCAACACTCACAACACGCTGGAGGAACTCAGCAGGTCAGGCAGCATCCGTGGAAACGTCGACCAATCTTTTCCACGGATGCTGCCCGACCTGCTGAGTTCCTCCAGCGTGTTGTGAGTGTTGCTTAGAGCTCTATCCACACAGGCTCAAGACTGTAATTGCTGCCAAAGGTGCATCTTCTAAATATTGACTTGAAGGGGTGAATACTTATGCAATCAATCATTTTCTGTTTTATGTGTGTAATTAATTTGGATCACTTTGTGGAAATCTGTTTTCACTTTCACATGAAAGAGTCTTTTTCTGTTGATCAGTGTCAAAAAAAGCCAAATTAAATCCACTGTGATTCATTGTTGTGAAACAATAAATATGAAAACTTCCAAGGTGGGTGAATACTTTTTATAGGCACTGTAGTATTGAGAAAGCAGGAGTCTGCAGAAGGCCTTAGACAGATTAGGAGAATGGGCAAAGAAGTGGCATGTGGAATATAGTGTACAGAATTGTATGGCCATGCCCTTTGGTGGAAGGAATAAAGGCACAGACTACTTTCTAAAAGGGGAGAAAATTCAAAAATCAGAAGTGCAAAGGGTTCACATGTAGGATTCCCTAAAAGTTAACTTGATGGTGGAGTCAGTGCTAAGGAAGGTACATGAAATGTTAGTATTTATTTCATGATTAGTAGAATATAAAAGCAAATGTGTTATTCTGAAGCCTTGTACTTCAGTCTGCACTTGGAGTATTATGAGCAGTTTTGGCCCCTACCTAAGAAAAGATTCACTGGCATTGAAGAGGGTACAGCAAAGGTTCACGAGAATGATACCAGGAATGAAAGGATTAATGTATGAGGAGCTCTGGGCCTGTACTTACTGGAGGTTAGAAGAATGAGGGGAAATTTCATTGAAGCCTATTGCATATTGAAAGGCCTAGATGGATTGGATGTGGAGAGGACGTTTCCTATAGTTGGGGACTCCAGGTCCAGAAGCCACAGCCTCAGATTAGAGAAACATCCATTTTGTAGAGAGATGAAGAGGAATTTCTTTACCTAGAGGGTAGTGAATTTGTGGAATTCATTGCCACAGATGGCTGTTGTAGCCAAGTCATTGGGCATATTTAAGGTGGAGGTTGATGGTTTCTTGATTAGTCAGAGTGTCAAAGGTTATGGGGAGAAAGCAGGGAAATGGGGCTGAGAAAGGTAATAAATCAGCCATGATGGTATGACTTAATTTTGTTTCTGTGTCTATGTCTATGGTTGTGGGCGCAAGGGAGAGGCTTATCTCATGTTTGTCTGGTGTAATAATTGAGAGGTTTCTCAGCACCAATTATCATAAGGTACTGTATATAATCTGAATTATTTCTTCAAATACTAGTTTCTCATAAGGTGTCCATGGCATGCCAGGAGTTCAAAGAGGCAGCTTAACAATCACAGAATGATAAATACATTATAAGAATTTCACAGCAGTGTTTAGGAAATAACAATGTTTTCCACTGGGACAGGAAAGGGTGAGAACAATGTGGACAGGATAAGTATAGCTTACACAAAAAGAATGCGTGTACAGCCTGCTTTATGCTGACTACAGATTTATCTTAAATAATCTTAAATAGGCATAAGAAAATGCTTTCGTTATTACCTGTAATATTTGGTCACCAGAAAGAAGCCTTCCATCTTTTGCAACAATGCCATCTCGATAAACTTCCTGAATTACAATATTAATCAATGGAGTTTCATTCCCACCTACGATGCTCAGGCCTAGTTCCATATTGGGATCAGCCCTGTGAAGTTCAATACCAGTAATCTCTCCTTCAGCCAAACCAGGTTGCTTTGATAGAGCTGCATTTAAAATACAAAAACAATTGTATTTAATAATACATTGAGAAAATTTCTTAGCAATTTAAGTATTTTAAAAGTTAGGTTGCAATATTTGTTTGTTTTACAGTTCAGTTGCATGTGAAAGGTTGAGGATTGCAGGTTGTGATTTTTCACACTTTGCCTCTTTTGTATTGGATATCCAGGAGATGTATCAACTGTAAGTATGGTACCTGTCCAAGGGGAGGGAAGGAAGATTAGAATGTAAATGATCAAAGGATGTATTAACCAAATCCTAGGAAGAGGTCATGTCTTACCTTTGATCAGTCAGTGAAGCAGTCAAGTAAATAGAAAAACCTTTGGGAAGAGAGGGAAAGCAGAAAAAAAAATGTCATGATTCATAAGACAGTCATGATGTGGATGGAGTACATTTGAAACATTGGTGAAAGTGTTTAAGAGAGTAAGCAATAGATTAACAAAGAAAGCCTTAAGCATGGTAATCTCTAAATTGCATAGTATTCCATGCATTGTACAGTTAGGAATTAAATGATTGATATGAGAGATACTAATTGACACACTTGGGCACAGGAGTGATGGCTGAAAGAAGAAAGCATATTGAAAGCAAAGCATTTATCTTGGATCAAATGGCATTACAGCACTTACAGAGCAAGAACACAGAGTAGTGATACTCAATCTAGTTAATATAGATGAGAGAATGGCAAAATGTGTTGATTGATCCCAGAAAGGAAGAGCATTGAAACTACTGGAATAGAAAGTTACACTGAAATATACATTGCAAAAACATAAGAGGAGCCAGGAAGCAAAGCGAGGATATGGTGGGAGATGTAAACACTGTTTTAAATGGGCATGGAGATCAAAAATACTAAAAATTCTATCTATATTCAGTTGTACATAATACAAGTGCACAAATATATGAATAAAAATGGAAATGATCAATATTGGTAATCAAGAAGCATTATGACTGTGGAGATATGGCTTAAATTTGGACTGGTTTCATAACCTAACATTTCTGGAAGAAGAAGGCATCCCTTGCTCCTGCAATCCTGTTGCTTATTTTGCCAGGAGTTCCGAACTGTTACTAAAATGCTGTCTTAAAAATTGATGGTTATGCAATGAGAGGCTCAATGTTTCTGCCATTTCTGTCCGTCCCAAATTTTAGGCAAGAAATATACAGAAGATACTTAAAATAGCTCTGGTTTAAATACAAGAAGAAAAGGAGCATTGTTTGATTTAATCCTGGGGAAAATGTAGAACACATAGCTATTGGGACTGCTGCCTCACAGTTCAGGTAATCTGGTGGTGAACTTTGTCACTTTGCACCTTTTCCTTACGAGCGCATGTGTTTCTCATTGAGTTCTGTTTTTTTTCACACCACACTTTGGTTAAATGCCACTCTGTAAAGTGTCCCTAGTGCGCAAGTAAACCTTGTGGGTTGAAAAAATGCAATCAGTGTACATGGCTGCATGATGATTAGCATGGGCATTGTGAGCCAAAGGGCTTACTTCCATGACGCATAATTCTATGGCTTGAATAACTAATGAGATAAACTCTTGGCAACAATTGAAATGAAATTAGAGAAAATAAGAAATATTTACAAGACCACAGACCAATGTGAGGACCAAAAATGACAAGAATATATAAATGCCACTGCAAAAGAAAGGTGTTGGGCAATGTCAATTGTTTAATTTGATTTTAATTAATTGGATTGAATAATGCAACAAACAATATGGCCATTAAACTAATATTAAATAATATTTAGGTAAATGTATTGATTTTATATTGTGATTGAGGACAATTTACAGAAGAAAATGGTGATTTCATTCATTGCTTTATGCCAAAGAAAACGCAACTTGGCTCCCTCCGACTGCTGTTTTATAGTTTTTTATGTTCTTCTATAATTAGTGGGAATCTATGCTATACTCCATGAGGAGCCATGACAGTTTCTGAAATAAAGAAAGACCATAAACTGCAGTCAGCATGCTGGAAATCCATGCATACGTGTGAGCATTCTAAATTTGCTGGCTTTTGCACAGTGAAATGCCAGCAGGTACTGCAAAATTCACGCTATTGCTCGAACAGGCTTCTTGGAAATTTGCCAGTGGTGCTGTAAGAGCCTCTGGACTATATCCAGCTGGATACTTTAAATACTAAGGAAGCATTCAGCAAAATGTTTTATTAAAAATGTTATATATCTAATGTAGATTTCAAGTAATGACCTGAAAGACATCAGTGACTCAGTAGACTAATGTGACATACTCAGAGAGCAATTTAATTTACTTCATGGCAGCACTGAATGACAAATATAACAATATAAACTGAAGGCTGATTTTAGTCAAAAATAAAATGCAAAGACATTCAGCAGTAAATGCAGGCTAAATATAATCTATATTCAGAAATCTTCAATGTAGGTCAATATTTAAATTAAAAGCAAAATTTAGAAGCAAATATATATAAATATTAAGTGAGCTCGGTTAACATTTTAAATTCATAATTGCACAGAAATATCCAAAGAAAAGCAGGGATGTAAGAACAAAATGTGCAAAGGACACAGGCAGATTCAAAATAAAAGCCTATTTTATCTGTAAAAGAATATTGAATAAGAAAGATAATGAGGATGTAACTAAGACAATTTATGCACTTTCTGGAGGTGTCCTGGTCTTTTGTTTTCCCAGATTCAAGACTGTTTAATATAATTTCCAGTACACGAGAGTAAAGGAGAAGTATTTGTTACTCCAGGTCCAATGCAGTGAAAAAAAACATTTAAGATATAGAAAACAATAATAATTTTAAAACACAACAAACTCTTGTAAATACATAACTTAATACATAGATTGACTGCATGTCCATAAAGTGATGCTAGACACAGGAGTGAATGACAGGAAATGATAAAGCAGTGGCGGTTGAGTTAGTGTGTGGAGGTGTCGATCAGCCTTACTGCTTAGGGAAGTAACTGTTTTTGAGTCTGGTGGTCCTAGCTTGGATGCTGCGTAGCCTCCTCCCTGATGGGATTGGGCCAAACAGTCCATGAGTAGGGTGGGTGGGATCCATCCTGATGTTACTGGTCCTTTTCCACACCTTTCTGTATGTATGTCTTGATGCCAGTAGGCTGGTGCCAGTGATGCATTGGGCATTTCTAGCTACCTATTTTAGAGCTTTCCTGTCCACTCAGCACAGTTTCCATCCCTATTTGCCTTGTTAGGCAATTTGAAAAAGTAACAACAAGTAAGAAATAACCAGCAACACACATCAAAGTTGCTGGTGAACGCAGCAGGCCAGGCAGCATCTCTAAGAAGAGGTACAGTCGACGTTTCAGGCCGAGACCCTTCGTCAGGACTAACTGAAGAAAGAGCTAGTAAGAGATTTAAAAGTGGGAGGGGGAGGGGGAGATCCAAAATGATAGGAGAAGACAGGAGGGGGAGGGAATGGAGCCAAGAGCCGGACAGGTGATTGGCAAAAGGGATGCCAAGAGCTGGACAGGTGATTGGCAAAAGGGATTGGCAACTAGCTCTTTCTTCAGTTAGTCCTGACAAAGGGTCTCGGCCTGAAACGTCGTCTGTACCTCTTCCTAGAGATGCTGCCTGGCCTGCTGCATTCACCAGTAACTTTGGTGTGTGTTGCTTGAATTTCCAGCATCTGCAGAATTCCTCGTGTTTGCAGAAATAACCAGCAACCAGGAAGCAAACAAAAAAAAATACAGGTGCGGGAAATACTGAGCAGGTAAGGCAGCACTTGTGGAGAGAGAACCTAAAAGGTAAATCACATTGCTATGTATTTATTTAGTGATACAGTGTGGAGTAAATCCTTCTGGCCCTTTGAGCCACGCCATTCCAGTAAGCCCACAATTCTGATTAACACTAACCTAATCATGGGACAATTTACAATGACCAATTAACCTACCAGGTGTGTCTTTGAATTGAGGAAGGAAACTGGAGCACCCTGGGAAAACCCCACGCATTCCTGGGGGAGGATGTACTAAGACTCCTTACAGAATTATTTGGAATTACGTAAATTGCAACCTGGGTAAGGATAACAAATTTCCTTCCTAAAGGACAGTAACTCAGCTAGTGAAGCTGGTACTTTACAGCTCCAGTGACCCAAGTTTAATCATGACTTCTGGTGTGTCTGTGGAGTTTGCATATACGCCCTGTGGCTGTGTGGGTTTCCTAGGGGAGAATAACATGAGTGCTTGGCAGTCACCAAAATTTGGCTGGCAGAAGAGTCTGTTTCTGTGTTGTAGCTGTCAAAGACTATAACATTTGTAAGCCAGCAGGGTTTTACCACTCTCTGGCAACCTCAAGGTGAGCAAAATTTTTTATTCCAGAATTGACTTAACTAATTGAATTTAAATTCCTTAGCTGTCATAGGTGGGGTTTGAATTCATTTCTCCGGACTGGATTAGTAATTTACCTGTGCTACCATACCCCAAATGCTAATGGTAACACCTCTTTTATAATTTCCTAATCTTACTCCCTACACCCTTTCAAAAAGCTGCTTGTAGAATGATAAACTTCTGGCATTTTAGATAAATGGCCACTCTGTATAAACAAGTACTAAATAGTTTTACAAGTGTTTGTGAGAGCATGGAAGAAAAAAATCAAGACCACCCTTTGACTTATCCTTGATATCCAGAAAAGTAGAATCAGCAAGTAAAGTTTCCTCTTTTCCTAATCGAAGAATATAAAGGCCAATTCTGATGGCCGCCATTGTTTTGGTTGAGATTTACTAACTCGACAAAATCCAAAAGGGAGCTGAAATGGAAGCTTAAACGCAAACAACAGGAATTCTGCAGATGCTGGAAATTCAAGCAACACACGTCAAAGTTGCTGGTGAACGCAGCAGGCCAAGCAGCATCTATAGGAAGAGGCGCAGTCGACGTTTCAGGCTGAGACCCTTCGTCAGGACTAACTGAAGGAAGAGTGAGTAAGGGATTTGAAAGCTGGAGGGGGAGGGGGAGGGGGAGATGCAAAATGATAGGAGAAGACAGGAGGGGGAGGGATAGAGCCGAGAGCTGGATAGGTGATAGGCAAAAGGGGATACGAGAGGATCATGGGACAGGAGGTCCGGGAAGAAAGACGGGGGGGGGGTGACCCAGAGGATGGGCAAGAGGTATATTCAGAGGGACAGAGGGAGAAAAAGGAGAGTGAGAGAAAGAATGTGTGCATAAAAATGAGTAACAGCTGGGGTACGAGGGGGAGGTGGGGCCTAGCGGAAGTTAGAGAAGTCAATGTTCATGCCATCAGGTTGGAGGCTACCCAGACGGAATATAAGGTGTTGTTCCTCCAACCTGAGTGTGGCTTCATCTTTACAGTAGAGGAGGCCGTGGATAGACATGTCAGAATGGGAATGGGATGTGGAATTAAAATGTGTGGCCACTGGGAGATCCTGCTTTCTCTGGCGGACAGAGCGTAGATGTTCAGCAAAGCGGTCTCCCAGTCTGCGTCGGGTCTCACCAATATATAAAAGGCCACATCGGGAGCACCGGACGCAGTATATCACCCCAGTCGACTCACAGGTGAAGTGATGCCTCACCTGGAAGGACTGTTTGGGGCCCTGAATGGTGGTAAGGGAGGAAGTGTAAGGGCATGTGTAGCACTTGTTCCGCTTACACGGATAAGTGCCAGGAGGGAGATCAGTGGGGAGGGATGGGGGGGACGAATGGACAAGGGAGTTGTGTAGGGAGCGATCCCTGCGGAATGCAGAGAGAGGGGGGGAGGGAAAGATGTGCTTAGTGGTGGGATCCCGTTGGAGGTGGCGGAAGTTATGGAGAATAATATGTTGGACCCGGAGGCTGGTGGGGTGGTAGGTGAGGACCAGGGGAACCCTATTCCTAGTGGGGTGGTGGGAGGATGGAGTGAGAGCAGATGTACGTGAAATGGGGGAGATGCGTTTAAGAGCAGAGTTGATAGTGGAGGAAGGGAAGCCCCTTTCTTTAAAAAATGAAGACATCTCCCTCGTCCTAGAATGAAAAGCCTCATCCTGAGAGCAGATGCGGCGGAGACGGAGGAATTGCGAGAAGGCCCCACCTCCCCCTCGTACCCCAGCTGTTACTCATTTTTATGCACACATTCTTTCTCTCACTCTCCTTTTTCTCCCTCTGTCCCTCTGAATATACCTCTTGCCCATCCTCTGGGTCACCCCCCCCGTCTTTCTTCCCGGACCTCCTGTCCCATGATCCTCTCGTATCCCCTTTTGCCTATCACCTGTCCAGCTCTCGGCTCTATCCCTCCCCCTCCTGTCTTCTCCTATCATTTTGCATCTCCCCCTCCAGCTTTCAAATCCCTTACTCACTCTTCCTTCAGTTAGTCCTGACGAAGGGTCTCGGCCTGAAACGTCGACTGCGCCTCTTCCTATAGATGCTGCTTGGCCTGCTGCGTTCACCAGCAACTTTGATGTGTGTTGCTTGAAATGGAAGCTTGCTGATTTTTATGTATTGCACCATCATGTAAAATCTTGTTTACTCAGGGCATGCTAAAAGGCTTATAAAGCTGGTCAAAATATGTAACCCAATATTTAAAAGGATAATTGTTACCCAAATTATATTTGAATGAAATGTGCACTCCACATTTTTCATAAAGCTGAATAAACCCAAAACACCTTTTCAAATTACCAAATAAACTTTAGAATAAATTTAATATCATGTGGAATGAATTATTAGAAAGTCAATGGGATTTCTTGTGGTAAGTATTTATAATTCCCATTGTTACAATGTCATAGATACAGTGTTAGAAATGTCACATTTTGTGACTCATATTAACTGTCAATAAGTTTTCCACAAATTCTTCCAATCGCAATTTTCTTTGCCATTTTCCTCAATAGCTGACATTTCTGATATCTACTATATGCTTAAACGCCCGCTTCTCTGCCGCTGCTACTGTGTGGTAACCGGAATCTCCGGAGCAGAAGGCCCCGAAATCCTCGGCTTTGCGTGTTTCAGCGGCCAGGGTGAGGTTGAAGGCACTCGGCAGAGGATGGCGCTCGGGAGGCTGTATCGGAGAGGCTGGTCAGAAGCTGAAAGTTTTCAGACAGATGGACTCAGGGTCGGCTGTGGTCAGCTGCTTCCAAGGCATCAGCAAGTTGACGGTGCCTGGAGGTTTATGGCAGGGAGTTTCTCCCTTTTGCCGCCTGCTATCGGGGATTCGACTCGGGACTTTGAGACTTTTTTTTACTGTGCCCATGGTCTGTTCTTCATCAAATTATCGTATTGCTTTGCACTGCTGTAACTATATGTTATACTTATGTGGTTCTGTCAGTGTTAGTCTTTGGTTTGTCCTGTTTTCTGTGATATCACTCCGGAGAAACATTGTATCATTTCTTAATGCATGCATGCATTTCTAAGTGACAATAAAAAGAGGACTGAGTATTCTCATAATCTAGTCTAATATACCCAAATATATATCCAAAATATATATTTTACAGATCAAATTTATCTAATGAAGTGTCGCTTGTATCCTTTAATTGTTTAACTCAAATTTTTAGATGAAAACATCTGTAATCTCCCATACTCCCGGGATTGAGCTTGTTCCCCTCTGCCATCAGACATCTGAATGGTCCACGAACAGATAAACATTACCTAACTATTTGTTCTCTTGCATTATTTATTTTTATACATTCTTATTATCATTGATAGTCATTTTTATTTATCACTATACTGTTGCTGCAAAACAAATTTCACAGCATACGTCAATGATAATATACCTGATTCTGATATAATTGACAAAAACTGCTTCAGTGAATGCAGTTTACATACTGTAATTCCCTAGAAAGGATTCATGTTGTTCAGTCAAGATACAATTGTGAGATTTTTCATTTTCCCTAGAGCACTTTCTGGCAGTGACACTTGGAGTCATAGTCATAAAACACTACAGCTCAAAAAACAGGCTCTTTGGCCCATCTAGGCCATGCCAAACCATTGACTGGCCCTCGTAACACAGCACTCCATACACTGCATCCATGTACCTATCCAAATTTCAGTTCAAGGTTGAAACCAAACCCACATTCAGAAATTGCACAGGCAGTTCGTTTCATACTCTCACCACATTGAGTGAAGTTCCCCCTAAACATTCCACTTTTCACCCTTAACCCATGATCTTTAGTTGAAGTCTTGCCCAACCTCAGTGGAAAAAGCATGCTTGTATTTACCCAATCTATACCCCTCATAGTTTTGTATACCTCTTTTAAATCTACCCTTAATCTTCTAAATCCCATTCAATCTTGCCCGATAATTCATGTCCTCAGGTCCCAGCAACATCCTTGTAAATTTTCTCTGTGTCCTTTCAATCTTGCATCTTCCTGTAGGTAGGTGACCAAATCTTGACACAATACTCCATTTTAAGCCTCACCATGTCTTGTACAATTTCAACATAACATCCCAACTCCAGTGCTCAATACATTTATTTATGAAGGCCAATGTGCCAAAATATTTCTTTATGATCTTATCGACCTGTGATGCCACTTTGAAGGAATTCTGGATCTGTATTTACAGATCCCTCTGTTCTAGCACACTCCATATTTGACACTTTCCCTTTTACAGTATGGGAGTCCCAGTCAATATGGGGCAAGTTAAAATCAGCTACTACCACCAACTGTATATTCCTTGCAACTGTGATGTCATCCAGGTAACACTAAGTGTCTGGGCAGCCTTGCAGTAAACACCTGGTCCACAGCTTTCTACCAGAGTGTAGGTGCTACTCCAAAAATAAACCTATTACAGCAATATAGCCCTTTGAGTGTTTATGATGAGAAACACTTTGAACTCTTCTTCCATCACCATCTGTAGGTAGGCCTCACAAAGTCCACTTTGCTGAAATGTTTTCCTTCAGAAAGATTTGCAAAGATGGAGCCGGTGCTGAAGCCCGAGCCTCCTGTCCCGCCATGGACCAGCCCGTGTTACTGAGCGCACCCGGGCGTCCCCGACAGATTCGAGCATCCGGACTGCTTCCAGGGTTACAGGTACTGGGAGGCATTTCATTCCAGGAAATCCCAGGATTGGAATTCTGGTGGAAAGGACCGGAAATGGGATCCCCATGGAAGGGGTCTGGAATTGGATCCACCTAATGGAGGATGATCTTTGTAATGATGTCCAAGAGGTTCATCCATGGAATCTGGGAGCATGATCCCAGCAAAGAGATGCAGTCAGATCCCGAGTTGGGGTTGCAATGGGAATGAATCTAGTCAAGAAGAACATGTGGCCAAGTGATTAAGGCATTCGTCTAGTGATCTGACGGTCACTAGTTCGAGCCTCAGCTGTGGCAGTATGTTTGTGTCCTTGAGCAAGGCACTTAACCTCACATTGCTCTAGTGTCTGTGTGAGAAGTGGCGCCCCAGACTTCCAATCTGCGCCTTGTAAGGCATGAAAATGCCCAGCGCAGGCCTCTCATGGTCTGAGTCGACGTTCCCTCCCTCCCAAGAAGAAAAGAAGAGCTTACGAAAGATTCAAAAAACTAAGTAATGATAGAGATCTAGAAGATTATAAGGCAAGCAGGAAGGAGCTTAAGAAAGAAATTAGGAGAGCCAGAAGGGGCCATGAGAAGGCCTTGGCAAGCAGGATTAAAGAAAACCCCAAGGCATGCTACAAGTATGTGAAGGGCAAGAGGATAAGACGTAAGAGAATAGGACCAATCAAGTGAGACAGTGGAAAAGTGTGTATGGAACTGGAGGAGATAGCAGAGGTACTTAATGAATACTTTGCTTCAATATTCACTACGGAAAAGGATCTTGGCGATTGTAGGGATGACTTACAGCATACTGAAAAGCTTGAGCATGTAGATATTAAGAAAAAGATGTGCTGGAGCTTTTGGAAAGCATCAAGTTGGATAAGTCACCAGGACCAGACGACATGTACCCCAGGCTACTGTGGGAGGCGAGGGAGGAGATTGCTGAGCCTCTGGCGATGATCTTTGCAGCATCAATGGGGATGGGAGAGGTTCCAGAGGATTGGAGGGTTGCAGATGTTGTTCCATTATTCAAGAAAGGGAGTAGAGATAGCCCAGGAAATTATAGACCAGTGAGTCTTACTTCAGTGGGTAGTAAGTTGATGGAGGAGATCCTGAGAGGCAGGATTTATGAACATTTGGAGAGGCATTTGATTAGGAATAGTCAGCATAGCTTTGTCAAAGGCAGATCCTGCCTTACAAGCTTGATTGAATTTTTTGAGGACGTGACTAAACACTTTGAAGGTTGAGCAGTAGATAGTGTATATGGATTTCAGCAAGGCATTTAACAAGGTACCCCATGCAAGGCTTATTGAGAAAGTAAGGAGACATAGGATCCAAGGGGATATTGCTTTGTGGATCCAGAACTGGCTTGCCCACAGAAGACAAAGAGTGGTTGTAGACGGGTCATATTCTGCATGGAGGTCGGTCACCAGTGGTGTCCCTCAAGGATCTGTTCTGGGACCCCTACTCTTCGTGAAAACCCTAGGTAATTTCTAAGGTAACGACATGTTCCACACAGCTTTGTGGGCCAAAGGGCCTATATTGTGCTGTAGGTTTTCTATGTTTCTATATCGTCTATCCTGGGCAGACAGTATTGATCTACTTTCAGAACTGGGTTAATGGTGAGCTTAAGATAACCACAGGTGCTGACAGACCCAGTCTTCTTGGCACCCATGGGCTCCACTCAACCTACGAAGGAATTCCTTCAGCCTCCATGCAATCTAGCTCACCGGCTGCTTCATCACAGATGGTATAAGGAACCAGACGCGTTTTGTAGAACTTGGGTGTGGCATTTTCATTTAACACAATTTTATATCAACACAACCTTGATATGTTTGAGTTTTCTAATGCCCTTCTTGAACACTGCTGTGGTATTATTCGCTTTCAATTGACTCTTTTGCAAGGGGTGGAACATGCAAATTGTGGATAGTTCTCCAATCAAGTTGTAGTTGTCGAAGCCACTCATGTCTCCACAACACTGGCTCTCTTGTATTTACCACATAGAAGCCTAATGTGGTTGGTTGGTTGTTGTATTTCGCTGTTTTGAATATCATTCCCTCAGGAGTTACTTTTTTATCAACACAATTTGTTCAGCCGGGTCGGTTTCTGTTTAGATGTTGCTATCTTGCTCACGTTCACTTTCAATCCTGACTGCAACTCAGTTCAGTCTGTGTTTGCTGTTTTCATTGATACAACTATTTCAACTGTTCTTTTAAGTGTAAGTTGTGCTTTGGTTAGGACCGTTTTTGAATGCTTTCTTGTAAGATTCTGCAAACTAAATGATCTGTCAGTGCATCACTAAGCCCATCATTGAACTGACAATGCTCAGACAACTTCTTTAGTTCAGCCATGTATGCTGAAATGGACTCACCTTTCTTTTAATTTCGCTAATGAAACCTAAAGCATTCTGCAGTCAACAATGGTTTTTGGTTCTGAATGTCCCTGCATTACTTCCATGATATCAGCAAAGCCCATTTTAGCTGATTTGGTTGGAGCAGTCAAACTTCTAAGCAAACTAAGCTTTTCAAGCCAATACACTCAGCAAAACTGTTACTTGCTTCTCATTGGCTAATTCATTTGCTTCAAAATACTGCTCAATTCACTCAGTATACAATATCCAATTATCTGTTGTGCAATTGAATGTGTCTATCTTTCCAATGTAGCCAGCCATTTCTGCTTTATTTTTATTTATGCTTATCATCACCTGGTACTCACTGCACATGAACCTGTGAATTTGTCCCTTTCCTGCCTTTTTTAAAAACTCGACCGTGTCCTCTCTCTCCCTGCTGAAGAGATATGTGCTACGCTGTTTTTTTAAAAAAAAACTCAAATGTCCTGCTGCGTTTCAACAGGTAGGAAGCAGTCTTGGGTTTGTCCCATAACTTACTTGTCACCTCTTTTATGTTTTGTAACTTCAACACATTAAACTAATGGAAAGAAAAATGCGGAGAGTCCAGAATGCATGTCTTAGTTTTGTTTTTACTTTAGGCAAGGTGTGCAGATATGATGTGGTGCGTCACGATGTATACTATTCACTTACTTTTGCATATAACCTGCAATGCATTATATAATGACAACAAATGCTTAATCAAACAACATCGTTCAAATATTACTGAAATATTAATTACACAGCAATATCTTTCGTTCCTCAGTCCTGCCCATATGCCTCACTAGACGAACTCTCCAGTATTTCCTGTCTGAGCACTGCTGCATATTTTTCCTGACTACTAATGCTATCCCGCCCCCTTCAATCCCTCCCGCTCTATTACGTCTAAAACAATGGAACCCCAGAACAATGGACTGCCCCTCCTGCAACAAAATCTCACTCATGGCTACAATGTCAAAATTCCATGTGCTGATCCATGCCCTTTCCTACAATACTCCTTGTAGTGAAATACAGTGGCAGGCAAAAGTTTGGGCACCCCTGCTCAAAATGTCTGTTACTGTGAATAGCTAAGCGAGTAAAACGTGAACTGATTTCCAAAAGGCATAAAGTTAAAGATGACACATTTCTTTAATATTTTAAGCAAAATTACTTTTTTATTTCCATCTTTTATAGTTTCAAAATAACAAAAAGAGGAAAAGGGCTCGAAGCAAAAGTTTGGGCACCCTGCATGGCAGTACTTAGTAACACCCCCTTTGGCAAGTATCACAGCTTGTAAACGCTTTCTGTAGCCAGCTAAGAGTCCTTCAATTCTTGTTTGGGGGATTTTCGCCCATTCTTCCTTGCAAAAGGCTTCTAGTTCTGTGAGATCCTTGGGCCGTCTTGCATGCACTGATCTTTTGAGGTCTATCCACAGATTTTGGATGATGTTTAGGTCAGGGGACTGTGAGGGCCATGGCAAACCCTTCAGCTTGTGCCTCTTGAGGTAGTCCATTGTGGATTTTGAGGTGTGTTTAGGTTCATTATCCTATTGTAGAATCTATCCTCTTTTCAACTTCGGTTTTTTTTACAGACGGTGTGATGTTTGCTTCCAGAATTTGCTGGTATCTAGTTGAATTCATTCTTCCCTCTACCAGTGAAATGTTCCCCGTGCCACTGGCTGCAACACAAGCCCAAAGCATGATCAATCCACCCCTGTGCTTAACAGTTGGAGAGGTGTTCTTTTCATGAAATTCTGCACCCTTTTTTCTCCAAACATACCTTAGCTCATTGTGGCCAAAAAGTTCTATTTTAACTTTATCAGTCCACAGGACTTGTTTCCAAAATGCATCAGGCTTGTTTAGATGTTCCTTGGAACCTTTTGAATAGAACTTTTTGAAAAATTTGTTTAAAAGCTCCACAAGAAAAAGCATACAATGTTGATACCACTGAAACCATTCCTTCAACAGATCAGATCAAATACTTCCTAACAAAAGATTACTGTTGCATGCATGTCACCTGTGTTGGTTTTTAAGGCAGTCAAGTTAAATTCTCCAATATGAACACAAGTCACTAATTAAGTCCCTCTATTTGTTTTCCCATTTAATTTTATTAATTACTTTTAGTATGTATTTTGTCTAATTTCCTGCTCCCTTTTGTAATGTACCTTCTCACTCTTGAATTATTTATGGTATGTCAATTTCACTGACATTTAAATCCTATCTCTAATTGTCCTTGAATGAGTGGTATTCAGCCCCATTTTTGAAATTTATCTGGTGTATGTACCTTCATTGTGCCATTGAGCATGGAGTTCGTGTATTCAGACCCAGTTACTACATAGCATGGAACTCAAGTTCCAGTATGACATGCAGGTGCTAGTATTCCAAATTGCCTGCAGACTTTATCTGTCATAGATGCATTAGTGTGCAGGCTTGGGAGATGATGTTGTAGAAAATTTGGTGAGTTGCTGCAGTTCATTTTGTAGATTACAGCCAAGGTACACCGCTGGAAGCAGTGAGTGCAAAGAATAGAGAAATGAGTGCCACTCTTGAAGGAAGCATTCATTGTCCTCCAGTGCTGTGGGAGCTGCCCATGCCCAGCCAAGTGGGAAATATTCCCTTACAATATTTTATACTTTGGTATTGATTAAAAGGCTTTTGATGGCAAGTCACTCATCAAGGGGTATCCAGTCTCTAACCTGCACTCTGATCAATCGCAGTATTTGTATGGCTGGTTCACCTGGTCTACAGTTACACCTGGTTTATTGATAGATGGGCAATGCCATGGAATGCCAAGGACAGTTAATAGAAATAGTGCTGCTGAAGGGTCTCAGCCCAAAACGTCGACTGTACTCTTTTCCATAGATGGTGGCTGGCCTGCTGAGTTCCTCCAGCATTTTGTGTGTGTTGCTTGGATTTCTAGCATCTGCAGATCTTCTCTTATTTGCAGTTAATAGAAATATCTCTTGTTGGGGATGGACACCGGCAATTCAATGCGAGAATACGCTGAAGGTGTTGGTGGATGCAAAGAACAGGAGCTGAGAATGCAAATTGGAAATGTGCAATCATCGGTAACCACTGTACTGTTGAACCTCACTCAGAGGGAAAAGGTTATAATGAAGGAGTTGTATATATTTACTCTTGACATATTATGAGGAATCCCCAAGAAAAATATCTTGGTATCTTGGGCTTGACTCGACTGACTTCCAACAGCCACAATTTTCTTTCATGCTACAATGCCATTCACTGGAGAGCAAACTCTTGGATCTCAAGAGTGTGTTCAGTTTTAAAGCTGTCCTTGCCACTTTAGTTAAAAACCACCTTGAGTTCAAGGGGAGCCATGTTCACCTAAGCTGTGAAGTTCCACGTTTGGACTAATGAAGTCTGATCACTGTGTGAACTGGAGCATGGAACAGTACTGAGTAGGTTGTTGGTAAGCAAGTCTTGCAAATAATGCAGTCCATCACTTTGTGGATGACAAATAAGTCATCGAGTTATAAATCCGCTGAATTCATTTTTTGTGGAAAGAACATACCTAGGCAATTATCTACATTATTAAGTAGATAATTCTAAAGATGCAGAGTAAAGAGCATCCTGACAAGCTGCATCACTGCTTGGTATGGAAACTATGCTGTGGCAGACAGGAAGGCTCTACAATGGGTAGTCAAAACTGCCCATGCAGAACCAGCTGACCCGCCATCAAGGGAATATGTACAAAAAGGTGCCAGAAAAGGGCCAGTAACTTCATGAAGGATCCCACCTGCCGTGCTCATAGATCCTGTCTGTCCCACTTCAGAATCAGAATCAGGTTTAATATCGTGAGCAAACGTTGTGAAATTTGTTAACTTAACAGCAGCATTACAATGAAATACATCACAAAGAAAAAGAGCAAAAATGAATTTCTTTAAGTTTATACGTTTGTCTATTAAATAGTTAAGTTAAAATAAGTTGTGCAGGAAACAAATAAAAAAGTAGTAAGGTAGTGTTCATGGGTTCAATGTCCATTTAGAAACTGGATGGCAGAGGGGAAGAAGCTGTTCATGAATTGCTGAGTGTGTGTCTTCAGGTATCTGTATCTCCTTCCCAACGGTAACAGTGTGGGTCATGGGGATCCTTAATGATGGATGCTGCCTTCCTGGGGCACCGCTCCTTGAAGATGTCTTGGATTCTACGGAGGCTAGCACCCATGATGGAGATAACTAATTTTACAACTCTCTGCAACTTGCTTCAATCCTGTGCAGTAGCTCCCCCATACCAGACAGTGATGCAGCCAGTCAAAATGTTCTACACCGTACATTTGTAGAAGTTTTTGAGTGTTTTAGTTGACAAACCAAATCTCCTCAAACTCCTAATGAAGTATAGCCACTGTCCGTCAGGAAGAAGGCAACATAGCATCCATGCCACAAAAACAATTACTTACCCCAAGCTGCAAGGCTGATCAACACCTCCACCCACTAACAGCCAGGCATTACTTTATGGACATACAATTAATCTAAGTAAATAGGCTATCTCATGTATTTATATTTATTCTTTTTTATTATGATTGTATTCTTTATCTTTTGTTGTTCTTGTGCTGCATTGGATCTGGAATAGCAATTATTCCCTTCTCCTTTATACAGGAAATGACATTAAACAATCTTGAATCTTGAGATCTCAGTGTTATACCTCCACTTGACCAACTTCGTTGAAAACAGAGTGATTCAAGTGTAGAAATGTTCTGCACTATCTATTGTCTGGTTACATGATCAGCATTTAGCCGAGATCACATCTACATCAGTCTAGATAAAAGTTAGTTTTGACACTAGGACCACAAGTGGATGTCAAAAGGGAGCAACCATTCTGTGCTACTGGCTACACTCACATACTGCTCGCTGCTTTCAGTGAGGATGGCAATGTTCTAGGAGGCTCCTCAGGTTCACCGTCATTCATGACAGGATATAACAGGGCTGCAGTGTTTTCACTACTGGAAGCATCATTTATTACAATCTTATTCTAATGTTTAGCGAACATGCCGTCTAATGTTTAGCTTCATCGGATTGCTATTTCAGATTAGGTGTACCTGGATAGCATTACATGTTTGTACATGAGTAAATGTTGGTACACTTGCTTGACAGCTTTGTTTGAGTGTGAGAAATGCAAAATGTTCTATTAGAATACAATTCTACTGCAGCACAATCACAATGTATCAGGACACAATGGAAAGTGTATGAAGATAGAACCCTGTGCCCGAAAGAGCTATGGTCCAGTCACTTCTACCAATACTGTAAAGGAGAGATCCATATACAATAGGCACATTGTTGAGAACGAGATAAAATAGGTTTACTTTTTATCATCTGCTACATATATGTAAAATCTCCATTCCATCATCCAAGTCAATGCATAAAATAAAATTCTGAAGCCCCAGTTTAGATCCTACAGGAACCATCACTTATATTTCATCAATCAGAAAATGGCCTTCACTCTTAATTATAATCTTCCAACCAATTACCAATCCATGTCCAATAGTTACCTCAAACTGACGCACGTTCATGTTGTACTGTTGTGGACTTTCTCCCTCCCTCCATCGGATACTGTGAGAACATTTTCAGTTTCCAAGCTAAAGACACTATTCATGAATCTAGATACTTAAAATTGCTTATTGCTTACAGATGCTTTATCTACCCTGGGATGAAAGGTGTCAGATTCTGAAACTTTATACTGTCTCACTGTTTTATCCGCCATCATTACTTTACATATTAAATCCACTAGTTCTTCTCCTTGTATTGTAACTGAGATTTTCTCCCATTCTTCCTCTGTGAAAATGGATACAGAGTACTTATTTTAGAACTTCAACATTTCCTTTCTTTGCACCCCACCTCATCTGCTTATAATGAGCAGTCATTTCCCTTTACCCCTCTGCTCCTAATATATTACTCAAGAGTGTTTGCTGTTAGCTGGTTTATGCAAGGTTCTGTTTATATTCCCTTTTGCATCTATTATTAATTTCTTGCTTCCTTAGGTATTATAACTCTGGTACTCAGCTGCACTGACATTGAAGCAGATGCTGCTGACATTAATTCCTTGGTCAAGCAGACAGAAGGAACACTGCAAGTCTTTGACCACATCACCCAACTAACTCAAATGATCAGTGTAAATTGGCTGACAAAAGCTCTCCTCCTTCTCAAGAGCTGAGTATGAATGTCCAATCAGGCAGAATGCAACAGGGATGAAAATAAGCAATAAATGCAGATGGTGGAAATCTGAAATAAAAACGGAAAATGCTATAAACAATCAGCGGGTCAAACAACATCTATAGAAAGAAAAAAAAAATTAACATTTCAAGTCAGAGGCCCTTGGTTAGAACTTTCTGATGAAGGGTCTTGGAACTGAAACATGCTGCCTGACTTGCTGAATGCTTCAAGCACTTCCTGTTTTAACTTCGGAACCTACTGAGGGCTTATTTGACAGCACACAACATTTAAGCTAGGTAGAGCTCCAATTCTAAAAAAATCTATCATTTATTTTTAAACTAGGTGTCCTTCTAAATCAATTTACCTAACCAACAATGACCAGCTTTTCAAGCAGTCAGTTACAGACCAATATTACACATTGTATGAACCATTTCTCCTTAACTATTCACTTGCCTTTCCATTTTAATTAAAAAAAACTAGAATGCAGGAAGGACCAGTGGATCATGATGCATCTGTAGAAACAAAAGATGTTTCCCTTCAACCTTCAAATTTCCCTTCAACCTCCTTGAGGAAACAATAACAGCTGAGCCAATCTTCTCGAGGCCTGACAAAATCCTTGTAAATCTCCTCTACCCCATCTCATATTCTTCCAGTGTTGCCATCAGGTCTAAATGCTGGAACTCCCTACTAGATCTGCACACATCTGTGGACCAAACTAGTGTTTTATGCAGTTTGAGCTGAAGATTAGTGTATGGTACATTTTGGCAATACATGTAAGCATACCATATTATGTACATGGCTCTGTCCCCACCAAAGATCTGTGGACTCTCTAAATTTCTCAGTGTATTATATATACGTATTCGCTAATCCTGCTGATCATTTCCAAATTTAATATTTCAAATAACTTCAATTTTTTTCTCCATTCTATGAAAATATAAAAGCAAGGATGTACTGATGTGGCTTTATAAGCTGCATTTGGAATTCTGTGAGCAATTTTAGGTCCTGAATCTAAGGAAATATGTGATGGAGCTGGAGAGGGTCCAGAGGAGATACACAAGAATGATCCCAGGAATGAGGGGCTTAAACTATAAGACAGGGATTCCCAACCCTTTTTACACCAAGGATCAATACCATTAAGCAAGGTATCTATGGACTCTAGTTTAAGAACCATTGTTATAAGGAGTGTTTGATGTCACTGAGTTTGTGCTTGATGGAGTTCAGATGAGGGAAGATGCCTTTGAAACTTATGGATGCTGGAAAGCCTGGACAGAGTAGACCTGGAGAGGATCTTTCTATTAGTAGGAGAGTCAAGAACTGAGGTACAGCCTTGGAATGAAGGGATGTCCCTTTAGAACTGAGATGAAGAGGAATTTCTTCGGCCAGAGGGTAGTGAATTTGTTGCTGCAGAGGGCCATGGAGGCCGAGCCATTGGGCATATTTAAGGGAGAGATTGATAGGTCCTTGATAAATAAGGGATTAAGGATTGTGGGAAGAAAGTAGGAAAATGGAGTTGAAAAAAAATCAGTCATGATTGAATGGATTATTAGATGGGCCGAATTGCCTAATTCTGTTCCTACACTGACATTTTAGGGAATGCGTTGTCACTAGTAAGACTAGCCTGAAATGCCTTTCTGAAGCTGGTGATGTGGAGATGAGATGCTCATTTGTAATATGGAATAGAGTGTTTCAGGATTTAAACCCAGAAACAATTATATTTCCAACTCAGGATGGTGTGCTCTCAGGAGGGCACCTGCAGACACTGGCATCTGACACCATTCCTGGTATCAATGGTTCATTTTGCAGGCAGTAAGTATAGAAGATTTGTGCTAGTGGTGCAGGGAATTAACCCTCAAGATGATGGATGAAGAAATGATCATACTGACTTCATCATCCTGAATGGTATTCAACTTTATTGTTGCTGGAGCTACAGTCATCTACGCAAATGCAGAGCGTTCCATCACATTCCTGCCTTTTGCCTTGAAAACGCTTGAAATGCTTTGGAGCGTTAGGAAATGCATCCCTCATGAGGGATACCCAGTCACTGATAAGCTCTTGTCTTGTAGCTTATTCAGTTCAGCTTCCTGTCAATTGTCACTCCCTGGAAGCTGACGGAGGAGGGCTTTGAATGCCCAGGGTCCCATTTGAGATAGTCATTGCTTGGCACTTAAGTGACACAAGTTTACCTGTTCATCAAAATGCCCAAGTGTTGGCAACATTATGCTGGCACAAGCAGTTTCATTTTCTTGGGATTTGCAAGCTTAATAGAGCCCTATGCATTCATAAGCTTCACTTGTCATTGGAAGGAAGGTCATTGATGAAGTAACTGAAGAATGCTATGAGAAAGTACATCAATGATGTTCTTGGACTGAGGTAATGTACTTCCAAACAACAGCAGCTGCCTTCCCTTTTATGAGGTAATACTTCTGTTGGTGGGGCGTTTTCTCAGCTGTTTCCTTTGCCTTCAGTTTTACCAGGCCTCCTTCATGCAAATGGTGCTCTGATACATACTCCCTAGATTTAAGTCTAACTCTCTGACACGAATGCAGAAAAACAAAATTTCTAGCACCCATTCCAATCTCGTAAGAGTGAATGACTGTTACCTTTGTGCCCTGCCACTGAGCTAACTTTGGATTGAACTTCCAGAGGACATTCTGGACTTTCAATCTTCTACCTTAATGTATGCTAGCCTGCTGTTTTTGGATTTGTTTGTGCCTTGTCTCTGATGCCTCTTGTAATTTTTTTCAATAATTTACCAATGTTAGACTGGATATTCCAAAGTTACTTAATGATGTCACATCAGCAGTTTCTGGTCATCAGACGGGATTGGAAAAAGATAGTCAAAGCCTCCACGTTATGATATTCAATACATCACACTTTGGAAAAAGATAGTCAGAGCCTCTGCGTTATACTCTCATGTTACTTTCAGTAATCTGGGATACATATTATCCAGTTTTAAAGATGTAAACCTCAAAATATTTCCCCTCTCTCACCACTTTTATGATATTCACAGTTCAATGAAAAGCAATGTTGTAATCATTTTGTGGTTCTGTGAAAGTAAATATAATGTATTCATTTACAATCTTCCCATGTCTTCCACCTACACACACACACACACACACACACACACAAGCAAACATTACCTTTTTCTTCTGTAATTATCCTTAATCTTTTCCTTTCTCCTTGGCTATTCTTTGATTTATCCACTCTCTTCTTTTTCTTTATAGTTGCATCCCTACATTTTCTGTACTAGTTCAGGATATATGCAGTACTGTTAGCTATCTGATTTTAAAAAATATCCTTTGTTTGCTGTATTCTTTATATTTAATGGCCTAGAGTTCCCACACCTGTTCTAACTAGAAACCCATTTGCTCTGAACCCTTATCTCCTCGAATAGACTTTTGCTAAATAATAATAGAGTTGAGTAATCCTGGTACTTCTCACTCAATTCTCACTGAAAACTACATTTACCTAATGCTACATACTAAATCTGCCTGCATTATTAGTATGACGATAGCACAATAGTTAATTTACTAGACTGGTTATACAGAGGCCTGAACTAACAATCCAGAGACCTGTGCTCAAAATCCACCATGACAGCTGCCGAATTTAAATTCAAATTAATAATCTGGAATTTGGAAAATAATCATTTATGATCACCATGAAAATTACTAGATTATTGTAAAAAGCCACCTACCTTTCATGGAAAATATGCTATTCTTACCTGGTCTAGTCTGTAAGTGACTCTAGACTACCCCATAATGGTTGACCCTTAATATGCCCTCTGAAATGGTGTAGCAAGCCACTTTAGCTGTAGGTGGCTCCTCACCAGCCTTTAGAGATGGGCAATAATCAGCTATATCCACATCGTGAAACATAATTTTAAAAATATAATTGGTTCTATAAAAACGCTCTTCATCCTGACAATAATTCCACAACTGGTCCATTTTTTTATTTGGCCTGCTTCATCAAAATAAAAGAATGAAAATTCTGTACTCAAATGTTTGTTGATTTGGTCACAATTAACACTGAGGTTATTGATATTTTCTTCTATTTCTGTACTATCATTTCTGTGGTTCCAGAAATGTGTCTACTATTTGCCAATAGTCTCTAATTTCAAGATTACCACATCTAAATTCGGTTTCTTTCTTTCTTTCTTAAATAACTTCCCATTGTCTGGCCTTTAGCTTGTATTGGTGTAAACTGATCTAGAACCAGACCCAATGACCCAAGAATCTAAAGCCTACGCCTCTACCAAATCTTTTCTGCCACATACTTTCATATACCATCTTGCTACTTTTGTCTTCACTATCCACGGGAATGGTGATAACTGTGAAGTGGTAATCTAGAGGTTACAACCTTTGAGGTACCGTTTAATATCTTTCCTAATACTATATTCCCTTCCCTTGGACAACATTAGTGTCGTGGAGAGGGGAGACTTGCAGCATGGGCAACTGCTGGTCTTCCATACAACCTTGCCCAGGCCTGTGCCCTGGAGAGTGAAGAGTTTCCAGATGCGGATCCATGGTCTCACAAGACTAACGGATGCCTTTACTAATACTATATAAGCTGGCTGTAAGGCCTCATTCCCTTTTCTGCCAATATCACCATATCACTTTCATATTGTGCATCGGAAGGTAACCACCGATAATTTTTTCATGACCTCAGATTAGTACAACCCTCATGAATAACAGTTCAAGCACGAAAACATGTTATTTGTATAAACACAAATTATACAGCTCTACACATGAAGAACCATCAATATTTAATTATACAACAGAAACTCACTGTGAGGCTGTTTTCTCTTTGAAACCCATGATTTCAAATGTTAGTTTTTCTGCACCTCCTGATATCCAATATCATATTAGTTTTCCTTAAACATAACAATAATGGAGGTCTTTATTACTAGTATTGCAGTAACTTTGAAATATATTTTTTATTTAAAAATTACAGCTGTTAGTAAACATCTGTGCCGGGAATTTCTTTGGGAATTCTCCAGATTGACGCCAGAATTCTTTATACTTAATCAAGTTACACTGTAGACAATTGGGGAATTCCTTAAGAAATTCCTTCCTATGGAATAAAATATATTTTACATTGCATATATAAATTCTAAAAAAAAGTGTTCTCATTTGCACCAATAGAATTTTGAAGAGCTGCCTAACTCAGAAACAATATTTGGAAGTTGATACAATTAGAAGAAGTATCTCCTTTCACTAAGCTACAACTCACAATATCTACTTCCTTATTATTAAAACTGTAAGAAAAACTGGCCTCCATATTTTCAGAAGTATAGTGAAAGGAACTAGAAAGTAGTCAAAACTTCCTCGAGATATATTTACTTTATTGTTTTCTGTTTAAGTATTAGAAAGTGGTTCCTGATAATGAAATATGAAAAGAATTTCTCAATTCCTCCTTGCAAGAAGCTTTGATTTTACTAAGTAGTTATAACATTTCCAAAAGGAGTGGTAAACTATGTCTGCAGATCTACCGGCATTTCCAGGATTACTATGCATTTAATTGTCAACCTCAACTACTCACTGTTTTCCTCAGTGCTCTCTTCAGAAGCAAGGTTATCTTGGTCAGATGCATCTGGACAAGTTGATGCTGGTGAAGCAAAGCTGCTGCAACCCAGAGTTGCCACTTGAACCTGTAATTGGTCTGTATCTGAAGGGGGATGATCCTCTTGGCCTCCCACTGAGGATTTGCTGCCACTTTCACTCTCTGTTCCACTTGGCTTGCAAGACTTGCGAATCTCTACAGCAGCCCTATGGTTGGAAGCTCCCGAACACCTAAAAGAAAAGCAGAGATACAAATATTTTAGCCAATTTTGAAAGATGGATATGATAGGAAATGCCGACATGCTGTAGAATTCTTGAAGTTTCAGTGATTTAGGAAACATAAGCAATAATTCTCATAACAATCAGTAGATAATTTATTTGCAGTTTTTAAAAATTAAGATGTACAGTACTTGTGCCAAGGTGAGGCCTTTGGGTGGAGGAGCAACACCTTACATTCCATCTGGGTAGCCTCCAACCTAATGGCATGAATATTGATTTCTTCTTCTGGCAAAAAAAAATCCCTCCCCTCTTCCTCTATTCCGACCTCTTCTCACCTGCCTATCACTTCACCTGGATCCCCCCTCCCTCAACTTCCCTTTCCCCTATGGTCCACTCTCCTCTCTTATCAGATTCCTTCTCCAGCCCTTGACCTTTCCCACCCATCTGACTTCAACTATCACCTTCCAGCTAGCCTCCTTCCTCCCCCCCCCCACCTTTTTAATCTTGTGTTCTCACCTTTCATTCTCAGTCCTGAAGAAGGGTCTTGGTCCAAAACATCGACTGTTTATTCATTTCCATAAATACTGCCTGACCTGCTTAATTCCTCCAGCATTTTGTGTGTTTTGCTTTGGATTTCCAGCAACTGCAGACTTTATTGTGTTCTGTATTTACATTGTTTTTTTATGAAACTATGCTATGTAATATACTGTATTTAAATAACTAAAGTTCATCAGATTTAATACCATTTCATCCATTTTAAATCCCTGTCAGCAGGAAACATTAATCCCTCTATTATAATATCAACTGTCTGTTGAATAACTTCAGAACTTTTAACTACTGCCAACTTATTTATAAATCCACTCCAACTTTTCAGCAAGCAAAATGAAAGACATTTTCTTAGATTTCACTATTTAGCAAATTTCTGATCCTGTGTGTCGCAGCTAGAAGTGCAGAATCCCGCGCATTGACAGCATGCATTTCTTAGTTCAGTACTATTTAGAATCCATAAGTTGGCCTGCATCAAATAATATGCTGGATTTTAAGGCAGATAATATCATCTGAATGAAGCCTCAAGCATGCAGCTACTTTAAATCTGTAATTTTAAATATTAAGAAAATACATAGTTCCCCTTTGCTACTTGACTTGTGTCGTTTGCTGCTTTTCTGTCTTCTGCTTCCTGCTTTGTTTGTCTCCTCTCTGAAGCTACCACTTTGACCAAATCTCTGTTCCACTGCCCTAACATCTCCTTATGTGGCTTGAAGGTGATTTACTCTTCATTAAAAGTACAGCATAAAAGTACATTTAGATTCCTGCGTGTCTGTAATTACAAAAAGGAAAATAAGAACACACTATAGTTGATCATTAGGGAGAGATCATTATATCAATTAAGATTAGTCAACAAGAATGACAGAAGAAATTAAATGGAATGATAAATTAAATGATAAATCTCCTTGTCAGAAAGGCCTGCATCTAAAAGATTCAAAAATAGATGGTTGTAATAGCAGGAAATATTATGGTAGTAATCTTCGACAAGATTGCAAAAGATGACAAATATAATACCACCCTTCATGAAGAGAGAAGGAAAAACGAGGAACTACAGACCAGCTTGCACAAATCAATTAACAAGAAAATGGTTACAGAACGTTAAAAAAAATCATAACATAACTTGTTAGAATCATGAAAGAGAAATCACACAACAAACCTGAGAGTTTTTTTTTGAGAAAATGAACAGGGTGGATAAGGGAAACCAATGGTTATAGAACAGATTGAAATGTTGTAATCTAGCAGTTTGTGACCCAGCAACAACCATGGTTCAAAACGTTTTATCATTATATGATAGAATTCACCTTGTAGTTTGAAAGGGAGAAGCTAATGGAGTAAAGTGAATTTCAGAGGCACAAGAGAGGAGCTGGCCAGAGTTGGTGGGAAGGGGACACTAACAGGGATGATGACTGAAGAGCAATGACTGGAGCTTCCGGAAGCAATTTGGAAGGTGTAGGACAGATACATCCAAAAGAAGCAGTAGTATTCCAACTGGAAAATGAGATAACCATGGCTGACAAGGTAAGTCAAAGACAGCATAACAAAAACTAGTGGGAGGTTAGAGGATTGGGAAGCTTTTAAAAAGCAACAGAAGGTAACTAAAAAAAACAATAAGGAGAGAAAAGATGACATATGAAGGTAAGTGGCTGAATATATTTTCAGATCTATAAAGAGTAAAACAGAGGTGAGAATGGACATTGGACAGCTGGAAAATGAAACTGGAGAGGTAGTAATGGCAGACAAAGAAATGGCAGATGAATGTAATAAGAATTTTTTTGTCTCTCTTCAATGAGGAAGATGCCAGCAGTATATCAGAAATTCGAGCGAGTCGGGGACAGAATTGAGTGCAGTAGCTATTTCTAAGGAGAAAGTGCTTGGGTAGCTGAAATGTCTGAAAGTGGATAAGTCACCTGGACCAGATGGACTACACTCCAGGGTTCTGAAAAAGGTAGCTGAAGAGATTATAGAGGCATTAGTAATGATATTTCAAGAATCACTAGATTCTGGGCCTCAAGATGGCTGTGGTTCAAAAGAGGGGAGCCATGGAGTCATAAGTAGCTAGCCATCTGGACACAAGCTGGGGTCTGATCAGCCTCGGCTGGGTCACCTGGAGGAGGTTGTATGATGTTGAAAGACCCGAAACACCCGATGATTCCAGGAATATCACTGAAGATGTGTCCAGAAGCATCAATAGATGTATGTACACAGCTGGAATGGTTCCTGAGGACTGGAAAATTGCAAAAGTCATTCCTCCCTTGTTTGTTTGTTTATTTATTGAGATACAGCATGGACCAGGCCCTTCTGGCCCTTTGAGCCATGCCGTCCAGCAACCTTTGATTTAATCCTAACCTAATCGTGGAACAAATAGTGTATTGGTCTTTGTAGCAGGAGAAGGGAGCGCAAGGTACATGCTGTGATTGTAAAAGGTATATTAGCCAAAGTGCAATGTACCATGAGTACAAATTGTTTAGGATGGGGTGTACATTTCCTGTAAGGAGGGTTTGAGAAAGTGGATGTTGAGAAGGTAGTTATTGAGAAACTGCATTTTCTGGCAAGAGAGTCAAGAACTTGAAAGAAAGGGCTCAGGAATTGAGGTAAGACATTTTGGCTAAGATAAAAGAGAATTACTCCCCCCACTCAGAAGATGTTCAATTGGCTCTCATAAGCAAACATGAGACTGATAGTTTCTGGAATTTATAAACACAGGAAAATTGATTTTGAGAAAATTGCACAAAATGCTGGAGGAACTCAGCAAGTCAGGCAACATCTATGGAGGGGAATAAACTTCTGATGATTCAGGACAAAATCCACTTAAATAATAATTTGCTTTTTACTCTTTCTTCCAAAGAGTAACTGCTGTCTGATGCAAAAGGTAGGATATCCCAGTGGCTGCCCATTTGAATTCGAATGCCCATTCATATTATGACATATCTGTCCATGGTCTCTACCGCCATGATGAGGTCAAACTCAGAGAGGAGGAGCAACACCTCATATTCTGTCAGAGTAGCCTCCAACCCGATGACATGATTATCGATTTCTCTAACTTTTGGTAATCACTCCCCCTTTCCCCTTCTCTCTTTTCCCAGTCCTCATTCTGGTTACCCTCCTCTTCCCTTCTCTTCTCCTCATCTGCCCTTTCTTCCCTTTCTTCCATGGTCCACTGTCCTCTTCTATTAGTTTCCTTCTTCTTTAGCCTTATACCTTTTCCACCTATCCCCTCCCAGCTTCTTACTCTTGTACTCCTTCCCTTCACTCCACCTTCATATTCTGACCTCTGTCCCCTTCCTTTCTGGTCATGGTGAAAGGTCTCAGCCCAAAATATCGACTGTTTTTTCCCCTGCAAAGATGCTACCTGACTTGCTGGGTTTGTCCAGTACTTTTTGCATGTTGCTCAAGAAGTCCAACATCTGTAAAATCTCTGGTTTTTATGGTTCTAAGAAAAAAACTGACACATATCATAATGGACAACAAGGGCTTTATAGATTTATTAAAAAAGAGTATTAAGGGTAAACACGAGCCCCGTATAGAGTGAGAATGGGAACTTAATAATGGAAGCAAGGAAAAAGGCATACAAGTTAAATCTATACTTTGCAAATACCCTATAGAATTTCTGACAGACTAGTCTCAAATAATGGAGTATCTTGTAGGAATCACCATCATGAAGGACAAAGAATTAGAAAAACTGGTAGACCAAAAATCAGACAAATTGCCAGGTCCTAGCATTGCATTTTGAGGGCAGTAATATGTCCAGTAAAGAGACGAAGTGTCATTTCTTGAGCTTGTATTGGGTCTCGATACAACAGCACAGAAGACTACAGACAGAAAAGTTCAAGCGGGAGTGGGTTGGGCAATTAAAGTGACAACACATTCTGACCCTGACCTCTGTATGTAGTCTGTTCACTGGTGCAAAGAAGTTCAACGTAAGCTTAAGAAACAATGCCTCATTTTTTTTGTCTGGGCATGTTAGGTAATTCAGTCTTCCTGTTTGCTTCAGGACAGACGTCTATCGCTTGTCTTCCCTCTCCTGCACTTGTTTACTCTGTTCTGTTGGATGTGTCCGCCCTCCCCAAGGATCATTCAGTTGCTGTTTCATACATTTGTGAAGAGCAGAATATGTTGAAGTCATTCTCACGAACATGTTCCACTCTTTTGAATGGAGAGAAACCATTTGACCAAACAGCATATCATATAACCATGCATTCAATGAAATGAGAAACAGAATGGAAATATTTGCTACTACAGTCATTTTTTTTTAAGGCCAGCAAGATCATAATTTACATCTGCTATCAACAATGAGAAGGAAGTGTCTGCGGAAGCAACCCTAACTGAATAAAGCTGCATGAAGATGACTTTACATGAGTCTTGTAGGAAGAAATGGAAAGCCCAAGGGCCTTAACGCTCCCCATGAGGCTGAGAGGAGCACTCCAAAATTTTAACAGCACAATATTGCAGATAAAAATAAATTAATAAGAGTATATCAAAACACCACAGAGCATTGTAAATGCCACAGCACATGAAACAATTTGAATTTCACATAATTACCATATGTCCTAAGTATCATGCAATTTGTGAAGCATAAAATATAGCCATTTTGTAAAATACTCTGTGACTGCCACTTGCCCCCAGCTAACTACACATTTGTACACAAACTGTCAATTCTATTTAATGCAGGATTAAAAAAAAAGTTTTATCAGGATATCTGACTTAGTTGACACCCACACAATTTGACACCCTAATATTACACCATTTCATATGTTTGTTGGATCCATTTACTACCAGCTTCCTTTTACTGTGCGATGTTAACAATCTCCATGCAAGTCAGCAATCTAGAATCCTGGATATCTTTACCAACCCTGACAATGAATTCAAACCTTTCTTGGTAATTGAAATAGAGGACTTATTTATCAAAAGAAGTTTGCAATAGTCATTGGTACTTTTCAGGGATCCTCAATTACGCTGGATGCAAGTGATTCTCTGTTGCAGAGATGGATTTACAGTGACGGAGTAAGGTGCTTTTAAATGCAAGCACTTCAGGTAAGTCTGATGCTCATCAATTATCAAGGCAACTTTGTTGTGTTGTAATGCCAGGCCTCATCAATCATCATGCACACATTTTATTGTTCCTTTTTATTAAGAAAGAATAATACCAAGGAAAACAAATAGATTCTTAAGGAGGTCATAATCATCTGCAGATTTATTTTTCTTATCAATTAAGGCAACAAGATAAAATTCAAAGTAAAATTTATTATCAGAGTACATACGTGTCACCACCTACGGCCCTGAGATTCTTTATCTGCGGACATACTTAGCAAATCTACAGAATAGTAATGGTAAACATCAGGAGCTATAAACTGTAAACGAACTGTTTGGGAAATAATACAGAAATGAAGCAGCTGTGAAGCAAGCAGCAAAATAGACCGCACAATTTAATCAGCACTGACCATATCATCAGGACTATCCTGATGAGGGGTCTTAGTCCGAAACATACTTTCCCTCTATAGGTGCTGCCTGATTCAGAGTTCCTTCAGCATCTTGTGTGTGCTGATACTATTTTTGTTACACTTTTTTTGAATAATGCATATTTAATCAACAAATGTTTACCATATTCAGTGGCCAAGGAAGTGTAATACACTCAAAACAATCAAATGTAATCAAATGTTACTTTTACTATAACTATTTATCAACTAACATACAAGGACATGAAGTATGTTTGTGTATACAGGTGTCCCCCATTTTTCGAACGTTTGCTTTACGAAACCTCACTGTTACGAAAGACCTACACAAGTACCTTGTTTTCGCTAACAGAAGGTGTTTTCACTGTTACGAGAAAAGCAGCGCACGCCCCGAGTAGCCGCTCTCCCCCGGATTCGGAACGGCATTCTCGCCGGCATTGCTCAAACACGTGCCTGTGAGCAGCCATTTGCAAGATGAGTTCTAAGGTACTGGAAAAGCCTAAAAGAGCTCGTAAGGGTGTTATACTTAGCATGAAACTAGACATAATTAAGCATTTTGATTGTGGTGAACGAAGTAAGGACAAAGTGAGTTTGGCTTGTGGAAGCTGACGAAGATGACGTTGAAGAGGTTTTGGCATCCCATGACCAAGAACTGATAGATGAAGAGCTGATGCAATTGGAAGAGGAAAAGATAACAATCGAAACCAAATGAGTAATGATAAAGTACGACTTTAATTTTGAAAGGGTACGTAGGTTTAGGGGATATTTGCAGGATGGTTTGAGTGCTTACAAAGAACTGTATGATAGAAAAATGCACGAGGCTCAGCAGTCAAGCAAGCCTTCCACATTAGCCACAGCAGACAACGAACCTCGACCTTCGACATCGAGGCGGGCAGTCATAGGAGAAGATGAGCTGCCTGCTCTAATGGAAACAGATGACACCCCAGTGTCCCACCACCCCAAAACCCAGGCCGCAGACAGATACTGATTCGCGGAGAATCCAGCGGTAGCTGGGAGACACACAGCACATCTTTAAGAAAAAAGCCAAAATATACATGCTAATTAATTAGGTGCCGCCCCACACGTAATCGTCGGCCCAGATCAGTCGAACACACCACCATGAGTGTGCTCCATGCTTTCCCAATTCTGGTAAGTGATACTACACTGTACAAACATTATTTCTACTTTATATCGGCTGTGTATTTTTACGTGTTATTTGGTATGATTTGGCAGCTTCATAGCTTAAAGGCTACTGGAGAGCGCTTGCGCGTGTTTTTGCCAACGGCACTTGCATGAGATTTTCACTACGGAGAACAGTTCAGGCAATGATTGTGGAAAAGTATTTCTACTTTATATAGGCTGTATATTTATCATATCATTCCTGCTTTTACTATATGTTACTGTTATTTTAGGTTTTATGTGTTATTTGGCATGATTTGGTAGGTTATTTTTGGGTCTGCGAACGCTCACAAAATTTTCCCATATAAATAAATGGTAATCGCTTCTTCACTTTATGACATTCCGGCTCACGAACCGTTTCATAGGAACGCTCTACCTTCGGATGGCAGGGGAAACCTGTACACGTTGAGTACCCCTAATCCGAAATGCTTGGGGCCCGAAGTGTTTTGGATTTCAGATTCTGGAATATATAATGAGATAGCATGGGATCATCATAATATCTGACTCAGAATTTATGAGGTACTGGTAAGCTGTATTTGTCTTACACTTGTTCATCACACATACGATCTGATGCAGTCTCTCAGCGTGTTAGATTTTCATCAGTGACAATCTTGGCAAACTCATTGTCACAACCTGGGTCCTGTTGAGGGTTGCATGCCCTTATGAAGGTGTGGGCTTTAAAGATCAGATGGCAGGCTGCAATAGCACATTCAGCACAAATGTGTTTATTGTATGCCAGAGGACATTGTATGGAATTCACATTGTACTTCATAATCATAAATGTCCACAAACACCATTTTCCAGGAGCCAGCACTCTCCTCATTCCCCAAAAATGAACTCTTTTACTGAGCCAGCCTGCTGAATATTCACAATTACTTCAATTTTCAGTTCGTCATGATAGATATTTGCTTGTTTCATGATCAGCATTCTGTTAGGCAGCATATGTTCACTCTGACGCTGACAAATCCACTCTTACAATACGCAATTGAGATTTTTTGTTTTATGCAGTGTTTTTCTGTTTTTCATTAACTGTTGTTCATTATACATTGGAAGTCACTTCTCAGAACTCTCTGTGATGCACAGAGATCTGCACATCGCCTGGGAACATTCCCAGCGCCTTGTGGAATTTTCCATTTGTGACATAATAGCAGCGCTAAAAAAATATGGATTTTTGAGGTTTACAGATTTTGGTGTTTTAGAGAAGCACTCAGCCTATCCTATGAAAATTTAAACTCAGTTTCCACATATCACATGATTCAAATACAATCTATTCTGGATTAAATCAATTTTTTTGTGCACTTAGTACACAGAAAATGGGAAGTAATCAATCCATTTTCTCAGCTTGAATGTACAATCAACCACCAAGGTGTTGAATGGCACAAAACAGAGAAAGCACCAGAAAATTCACAAAGCAATATAGGCAAACAGAAACAATGAAAGAAATAAAATTATATTTATGAAACAAATTTTACATCCGCAGAATATCCCAAAGCATTTCACTGCTCTAAAGCACTTAAATAGCATCATTACTTAATGTAGAGATTAAAAACAAAATCATTATTACTATGTTATGGGGTCGGTGGTCTTGATGGAAAAAAAACGGATGAGCTCTGCAGAAGGGAAGCATTAGATTGATCTTGATGTAGGTTAAAAGGTTGGTACATCATGGGCTAAAGGGCTTGTACTTTGCTGTACTGTTCTACGTACAAATTACTAACTAGTATTATAATCCAATCTTACAAATATTTCCATGATCAAAATCCTTAATGTGGATTTAAAATACCAGTTTACTAAAGCATGGCTACTTGAAACAGAAGAATACAGTGACACCGTGCCGCTTAATTGTGGCAGGGGACTGTTCTAACATCAATCATGTGTGCTAACATCAGTTGTCTGTTAGATGCTACACCATGTTTACAGTGCACAGTTTTTAAATAGTGTCAGTTGAGTGTGTTTGTGTTCCAAAAGCAGTGATTTTTGTCACTGACAGTTTGCTAGAAATAAGCAGTAAGAACAATTCCGAACAGTTTTGCTCACTGTGGTTTCAAGCCTTCAGGCTTGGAGATGCTAGAAACAACCAGCAGTGAAAATGAAATGATTTCATCACTTCAAGAAGTTAAGGACTACAAAGAATTTGAAGGTATCAACAATCATCTTGAATGTTGCACTGAAAATGAAGATTTGGAAGATGCAATTGTTGATAGAATTGTATGAATTGTAGAATTATTTATTTTCGAGATTAGGCTCTTCCAGCACCTTTGAGCCAAGCCACCAACAATCCGTCAACTTAATGCTAGCCTAATCACAGCACAATCTACAATGACCGATTAACTGATCAACTAATACTTATTTGGACTGTGGGAGGAAACCGGAGCACCGGGAGGAAACCCATGTGGTCACGGGTAGAATGTATAAACTCCTCACAAACAGCAGTGGGAATTGAACCCTATACTGTAAAGCACTGTGCTACCATGCCAGCCCTGCACTAGGTGCCTGCGCTGATTTTGTTCATTGCATACACTGGATGAATTCCTCTGTCGATAACTATTAGGAACCAATAGGGAGTTTTATAGTACTGCAGTAGTATTGGTAGTGTTCTAATTTGTTCAGTATTTTACTTAAATAAATAATTTATTACTCAATTTGTCTCTTTTTATTCCTTTTAACTATTTCCATGAAACTTCAGCTATTTGGGGAAGCTATATAATTGGGCCAAAATATACTGGTCTCGATGTTAATTGTGTTCCAATTAATTGGAATCCATTGTATTCAAGTCCAAGATCAAAGTTATACAGAGCACTGCTGAGAAGCCACTGTTTGTAACAGCATTGCTGCAAAGAGTCAACCCCCATAAGGTGGCCTGGCCAAAAAAACATCCCAGGTTGACTACTCAGGGAGTGTGCACATCAGCTCACTGCACCACTGCTTTATTGTTTCCTGTCAGTCATGTTATGTCCAACCTATGTCACTTTATGGACATACAATCAACGTATACATGCGATCTTATATATTTATATTTATTGTGTTTTTTTTATTATTATTATGTTCTTCATCTGTTGTGTTTTTTGTGCTGCATCAGATCTGGAGTAAGAATGACTTCATTCTCCTTGACACACGTGTACTGGAAATGAAACTAAACAGCCTTGAATCTTTGGAAAGTGTGAGGTTTTCAAAGTTAATTTATAATTCAGAATCAGAATCAGGTTTATTATCACTGGCACGTGACGTGAAATTTGTTAATTTAGCAGCAGCAGTTCAATGCAATACAGGTGTCCCCCGCTTTTCGAATGTTCACTTTACGAAACCTCACTGTTACGAAAGACCTACATTAGCACCCTGTTTTCGCTTTCAGAAGGTGTTTTCACTGTTATGAAAAAATTTCAGCGCGCGATAAAAAGCAGCGTGCGCCCCGAGCAGCCGCTCTCCCCGGTTTCAGAATGGCATTCTCACCAGCATTGCTTTAACACGAGCCTGTGAGCAGTCATTTGCAAGATGAGTTCTATGGTGTCGGAAAAGCCTGAAAGAACTCGTAAGGGTTTTACGCTTAGCGTAAAACTAGACATAATTAAGCGTTTCGATCATGGTGAACGAAGCAAGGTCAAAGTGAGTTTGGCTTGTGGAAGCTGACGAAGATGATGTTGAAGAGGTTTTGGCATCCCATGACCAAGAACTGATAGATGAAGAGCTGATGCAATTGGAAGGGGAAAGGATAACAATCGAAACCGAATGAGTAATGATAAAGTACGACTTTAATTTTGAAAGGGTACATAGGTTTAGGGGATATTTGCAAGATTCTTTGAGTCCTTACAAAGAACTGTATGATAGAAAAATGCACGAGGCTCAGCAGTCAAGCAATCCTTCCACATCAGCCACAGCAGACGACGAACCTCGACCTTTGACATCGAGGCAGGCAGTCATAGGAGAAGATGAGCTGCCTGCTCTAATGGAAATAGACAAGATGACACCCCAGTGTCCCACCACCCAGGCCGCGGACAAATACTGTACCGATTCGTGGAGAATGCAGCAGTAGCCGGGAGGCACACAGCACATCTTTAAGAAAAAAGCCGAAATAAACATGCTAATTAATTAGGTGCCGCCCCACACGTAATTGTCGGCCCAGATCAGAGGTGATGCAATCGGCAATCAGCACTGATCCGGGCCGAAAATTACGTGTCGGGCAGCACGTAATTAATTAGCTTGTTTATTTCGGCTTTTTGCTTAAAGATGTCCTGGGTGCGTCCCGGCTACTGCTGGACCCCTGTGTGCTTCACGGCAATGTATCGGTTGGTGGCCCAGAGGGTGGGGGCCACTGCACCACCCAACCTCCGATGACTCAGTCTAATACACCATCATCAGTGTGCTTGGCGCTGTTTTTCTATTTCCGGTAAGTGATACTACACTGTACATACATTATTTCTACATTATATCAGCTGTGTATTTTTACGTGTTATTTGGTATGATTTGGCAGCTTCATAGTTTAAAGATTACTGGAGAGCCCTTGCTCCGTGTTTTTGCCAACAGCGCTTGTGTGAGATTTTCTGCTGACGGCGCTTGCGTGAGATTTTCGCTACGGAGATCTGTGCCGGCAATGATTGTGGAAAAGCGTTTCTACTCTATATAGGCTGTGTATTTATCATATCATTCCTGCTTTTACTATATGTTACTGTTATTTTTGGTTTTATATGTCATTTGGCATGATTTGGTAGGTTATTTTTGGGTCTGCGAATGCTCACAAAATTTTCCCATATAAATAAATGGTAATTGCTTCTTCACTTTACGACATTTCGGCTTACTAACCGTTTCATAGGAACGCTCTACCTTCGGATGGCGGGGGAAACCTGTACATAATCTAGCAGAGACAAAAAATAAAATAAAGATAATAATAATAATAATAATAGGTAAATCAATTACAGTATATGTATATCAAATAGATTAAAAACATGCTAAAAACAGAAATACTGTATATTAAAAAAAGTGAGGTACTGTCTAAGTGTTCAATGTCCATTTAGGAATCGTATGGCAGAGGGGAAGAGTCTGTTCCTGAATCTCTGAGTGTGTGCCTTCAGGCTTCTGTACCTCCTACCTGATGGTAACAGTGAGAAAAGGGCATACCCTGGGTGCTGGAGGTCCTTAATAATGGACGCTGCCTTTCTGAGGCACCGCTCCCTGTTGATGTCTTGGGTACTTTGTAGGCTAGTACCTAAGATGGAGCTGACTAGATTTACAACCCTCTGCAGCTTCTTTCGGTCCTATGCTCTAGCAACCCGACCCCCATACCAGACAGTGGGAAGTTGTTGGAGTCGATTGTTAAGGATGAGGTTACAGAGTACCTGGAGGCATATGACAAGATAGGCAGAACTCAGCATGGATTCCTTAAAGAAAAATCCTGCCTGACAAACCTATTACAATTTTTTGAGGAAATTACCAGTAGGCTTGACAAGGGAGATGCAGTGGATGTTGTATATTTGGATTTTCAGAAGGCCTTTGACAAGGTGCCACACATGAGGCTACTTAACAAGATAAGAGCCCATGGAATTACAGGAAAGTTACATACGTGGATAGAGCATTGGCTGATTGGCAGGACACAGAGAGAGGGAATAAAGGGATCCTATTCTGGTTGGCTGCCGGTTACCAGTGGTGTTCCACAGGGATCAGTGTTGAGACCGCTTCTTTTTACATTGTACATCAACGGTTTGGATTATGGAATAGATGGCTTTGTGGCTAAGTTTGCTGACAATACAAAGATAGGTGGAGGGGCCGGTAGTGCTAAGGAAACGGAGAGTCTGCAGAGAGACTTGGATAGATTGGAAGAATGGGCAGAGAAGTGGCAAATGAAGTACAATGTTGGAAAGTGTATGGTTATGCACTTTGGCAGAAAAAATAAATGGGCAGACTATTATTTAAATGGGGAAAGAATTCAAAGTTCTGAGATGCAACGGGACTTGGGAGTCCTTGTACAGGATTCCCTTAAAGTTAACCTCCAGGTTGAGTCGTTAGTGAAGAAGGCGAATGCAATGTTGGCATTCATTTCTAGAGGAATAGAGTATAGGAGCAGGGATGTGATGTTGAGGCTTTATAAGGCGCTGGTGAGACCTCACTTGGAGTACTGTGGGCAGTTTTGGTCTCCTTATTTAAGAAAGGATGTGCTGACGTTGGAGAGGGTATAGAGAAGATTCACTAGAATGATTCCAGGAATGAGAGGGTTAACATATGAGGAACGTTTGTCCGCTCTTGGACTGTATTCCTTGGAGTTTAGAAGAATGAGGGGAGATCTCATAGAAACATTTCGAATGTTAAAAGGCATGGACAGAGTGGATGTGGCAAAATTGTTTCCCATGATGGGGGAGTCTAGTACGAGAGGGCATGACTTCAGGATTGAAGGGCGCCCTTTCAGAACAGAAATGCGAAGAAATTTTTTTAGTCAGAGGGTGGTGAATCTATGTAATTTGTTGCCACGGGCAGCAGTGGAGGCCAAGTCATTGGGTGTACTTAAGGCAGAGATTGATAGGTATCTGAGTAGCCAGGGCATCAAAGGTTATGGTGAGAAGGCGGGGCAGTGGGACTAAATAGGATAAAATGGATCAGCTCATGATAAAATGGCGGAGCAGACTCGATGGGCCGAATGGCCTACTTCTGCTCCTTTGTCTTATGGTCTTATGGTCATAATGCTCTCCATGGTACATCTATAGAATTTTTTGAGTATATTTGTTGACATGCCAAATCTCTTCAAACTCTAGTAAAGTACAGTCGCTGTCTTGCCTTCTTTATAAATACATCCATATGTTGGGACCAGGTTAGATCCTCAGAGATCTTGACACCCAGGAACTTGAAGCTGCTCACTCTCTCCACTTCTGATCCCTCTATGAGGAATGGTATGTGTTCCTTCGTCTTACCCTTCCTGAAGTCCACAATCAGCTCTTTCGTCTTAATGACATTGAGTGCCAGGTTGTTGCTGCGACACCATTCCACTAGTTGGCATAACTCACTCCTGTACGCCCTCTCATAACCACCTGAGATTCTACCAACAATGGTTACATCATCAGCAAATTTATAGATGGTATTTGAGCTATGCCTAGCCACATAGTCATGTGTATATAGAGAGTAGAGCAGTGGGCTAAACACACACACCTGAGGTGCGCCAGTGTTAATCATCAGCGAGGAGGATATGTTATCAGCAATCCACACAGATTGTGATCTTCCGGTTAGGAAGTCGAGGATCCAATTGCAGAGGGAGGTACAGAGGTCCAGGTTCTGCAACTTCTCAATCAGGATTGTGGGAATGATGGTATTAAATGCTGAGCTATAGTCGATGAGCAGCATCCTAACATACAGTGGCATGCAAAAGTTTGGGCACTCCGGTCAAAATTTCTGTTACTGTGAATAGCTAAGCGAGTAAAAGATGACCCGATTTCCAAAAGGCATAAAGTTAAAGATGACACATTTCTTTAATATTTTAAGCAAGATTACTTTTTTATTTCCATCTTTTACAGTTTCAAAATAACAAAAATGGAAAAAGGCCCAAAGTAAATTTTGGGCACCCTGCATGGTCAGTACTTAGTAACACCCCCTGTGGCAAGTATCACAGCTTGTAAACGCTTTCTGTAGCCAGCAAAGAGTCTTTCAATTCTTGTTTGGGAGATGTTTGCCCATTCTTCCTTGAAAAAGGCTTCTAGTTCTGTGAGATTCTTGGGCCGTCTTGCATGCACTGCTCTTTTGAGGTCTATCCACAGATTTTCGATGATGTTTAGGTTGGGGGACTGTGAGGGCCATGGCAAAACCTTCAGCTTGCGCTTCTTGAGATAGTCCATTGTGGATTTTGAGGTGTGTTTAGGATCATTATCCTGTTGTAGAACCCATCCTCTTTTCATCTTCAGCTTTTCTACAGACGGTGTGATGTTTCCTTCCAGAATTTGCTGGTATTTAATTGAATTTATTCTTCCCTCTACCATTGAAATGTTCCCCGTGCCACTGGCTGCAACACAAGCCCAAAGCATGATCAATCCACCCTCGTGCTTAACAGTTGGAGAGGGGTTCTTTTCATGAAATTCTGCACCCTTTTTTCTCCAAACATACCTTTGCTCATTGCGGCCAAAAAGTTCTATTTTAACTTCATTAGTCCACAAGACTTATTTCCAAAATGCATCAGGCTTGTTTCGATGTTCCTTTGCAAACTTCTGACACTGAACTTTGAGGTGAGGATGCAGGAAAGGTTTTCTTCTGATGACTCTTCCATGAAGGACGTATTTATGCAGGTGTCGCTGCACAGTAGAACAGTGCACCACCACTCCAGAGTCCGCTAAATCTTCCTGAAGGTCTTTTGCAGTCAAACGGGGGTTTTGATTTGCCTTTCTAGCAATCCTACGAGCAGTTCTCTCGGAAAGTTGTATTCTCCCTTTCAAAGCGTGTACAGAAGGCGTTGAGTTCATCTGGTAGTGAAGCGTCGCTGCCATTCATGCTATTGGGTTTCACTTTGTAGGAAGTAATGTCTTGTAAACTCTGGCAGAGTTGCCATGCATCTGATGTCAGCTCCAACCTCGTTTAAAATTGTCTCTTTGCCTTTGAAATAGCTCTCTGCAAATCATACCTGGTTTTCTGGTACAGGCCTGGGTCACCTGACTTGAATGCCACAGATCTAGCCTTCAGCAGATGATGTACCTCCTGGTTCATCCATGGCTTTTGATTTGGGAATGTACAGTAAGTCTTTGTAGGCACACACTCATCCGGATTTATGAAGGCCTATGAGCCAAAAGCTTTCTTTATACCCAATCTATCTGTGAACACATCATCCAGGTTCGAAGATGAATCCCTGAATCCAGTCCAGTCCACCAATTCAAAGCAGTCCTGTAGGCGCTCCTGTGCTTCCCTTGTCCATACCTTCTTGGTCCTCACTACCAGTGCTGCGGTCGTCAGTCTCTGCCTATATTCAGGGAGTAGAAGTACAGCCAGGTGATCAGACTTCCTGAAGTGAGGACATGGAAGAGCATGGTAGACACTCTTGATGGTGGCGTAACAATGGTCCAGTGTGTTGTTTCCTCTGGTATGGCAAGTGATCTGTTGATGGTAATTGCTTAGTGAATTTTTTCAGACTGGCCTGGTTAAAATCTCCCAAAATGATGGTGAAGGCGTTAGGGTGCGCTCTTTCGTGCATGTTGATCCCATTGCTCAGATCCTCTAAAGCCTGTTTGACATTGGCCTGAGGTGGAATGTGTACTGCTACCAAAATGACCCCAGAGAACTCCCGTGGTAGGTAAAAAGGACAGCACTTAACTGCGAGATATTCCAGGTCTGGTGAGCATAATTGGGGCAGCACTGATTTCTTGGTGCACCAAGAAGAGTTGATCATGAAGAATACTCCTCCACCTCTGCTTTTGAGAGAATCTGTAGATTTATCCTGACAATGTATAGTAAACCTGTCGATCTGAATCGCTGCATCCGGTACGGAAGGGGTTAACCAGGATTCTGTGAAACAAAGGACACATATGGTCCTAATTTATATAACAGCAATTCACACACAACTTCTCATGGTCCCAGAACACATCCTACACAGTCAACAAAGCTCACCAGCACCTCTACTTTATATTATAGCAATTCAGGTTCTCTCAAGATGTCATAGCTAGGGGAAAAAGTGGGGTTAAGCTCACACTACACAGAATATGCTCCCAAATTATCAAATAGATTTTGACAACCAAGTCCAGCTCCTGGCTTTCACGTGTGGCTTAGCTATGAAGCCCAGCGGAACTGTTTCTACTGACAGGAGAAGGGGCAAAGGCGGGTTACTGGCGCAATAAAGCCAGTTGCTTTGTGCAGATGGGGCTCCTCAGCCGTGGTTGGCAGCTCATTTGGGAAAAAGAAAACTCCGAACTCAAACCTCCATTGTCTTGTGGTTATACCCACTCATGGGGAAGGCTTTGGGAGTAAATCCCGAAGCTGGAATTGCTAAGAGAGTTCTACGTTGAATTCACTGCTGACTGGTAACCTCCTATGACACCACTCGTGCCAAACCGTATCGGTCTCAGCCATTCTTTTGGATTCATCAGCTGCATGGAGATGGGGAGCCCGCTGTGGGAACAGATTGTTCTCCGTATCGTACTACCCTGGCTTGCGTATCATAGACAGCTACACCAAAATTTTCATGGTAGACCCCGACCAGTGGGAGGCCTTGCAATTCATAAAATGATCTTGGTATCCTTGTGACAGACTTCTGGTTCCATAGCAACATTTACTGGACATAACCAAAAACAAGCATTACTCTAATTAGCTTTATATTGCTTTCATTGGAAATGATCTTACTTGGAATAATATCCAGTTCTGGACTTAGCTTAAGGCATCATGGTGTTATGATATTAACAAATCTAATCCTTCTTATAATCTGCTATCACATCATGTTAAATTGAAAGCAGCCTTACCAGAACAAAAACTCTACAGAAAGCAAAGGCATTTACTCCCTCGAAAAACTGAGCATTACTCTATGATACAGTAGATGAACTATCGGCCAGGCTGACCTCTCCAGAGTCGGCATGTGACACTGATCCAAATCAATGACCAGTTTACAGTGAATGTTTCATGGATATCTGTTAACATTTTATTGTATTATTCTGCAGCAGAAACCAATAGATATCAACAAGAACAAAAACAACAGGAATTCTGCAGATGCTGGAAATTCAAGCAACACACATCAAAGTTGCTGGTGAACGCAGCAGGCCAGGCAGCATCTATAGGAAGAGGCGCAGTCGACGTTTCAGGCCGAGACCCTTCGTCAGGACTAACTGAAGGAAGAGTGAGTAAGGGATTTGAAAGCTGGAGGGGGAGGAGGAGATGCAAAATGATAGGAGAAGACAGGAGGGGGAGGGATAGAGCCGAGAGCTGGACAGGTGATAGGCAAAAGGGGATACGAGAGGATCATGGGACAGGAGGTCAGGGAAGAAAGACAAGGGGGGGGGTGACCCAGAGGATGGGCAAGAGGTATATTCAGAGGGACAGAGGGAGAAAAAGGAGAGTGAGAGAAAGAATGTGTGCATAAAAATGAGTAACAGCTGGGGTACGAGGGGGAGGTGGGGCCTTAGCGGAAGTTAGAGAAGTCGATGTTCATGCCATCAGGTTGGAGGCTACCCAGACGGAATATAAGGTGTTGTTCCTCCAACCTGAGTGTGGCTTCATCTTTACAGTAGAGGAGGCCGTGGATAGACATGTCAGAATGGGAATGGGATGTGGAATTAAAATGTGTGGCCACTGGGAGATCCTGCTTTCTCTGGCGGACAGAGCGTAGATGTTCAGCAAAGCGGTCTCCCAGTCTGCGTCGGGTCTCACCAATATATAAAAGGCCACATCGGGAGCACCGGACGCAGTATATCACCCCAGTCGACTCACAGGTGAAGTGATGCCTCACCTGGAAGGACTGTTTGGGGCCCTGAATGGTGGTAAGGGAGGAAGTGTAAGGGCATGTGTAGCACTTGTTCTGTTTACACAGATAAGTGCCAGGAGGGAGATCAGTGGGGAGGGATGGGGGGGACGAATGGACAAGGGAGTTGTGTAGGGAGCGATCCCTGCGGAATGCAGAGAGAGGGGGGGAGGGAAAGATGTGCTTAGTGGTGGGATCCCGTTGGAGGTGGCGGAAGTTACGGAGAATAATATGTTGGACCCGGAGGCTGGTGGGGTGGTAGGTGAGGACCAGGGGAACCCTATTCCTAGTGGGGTGGTGGGAGGATGGAGTGAGAGCAGATGTACGTGAAATGGGGGAGATGCGTTTAAGAGCAGAGTTGATAGTGGAGGAAGGGAAGCCCCTTTCTTTAAAAAATGAAGACATCTCCCTCGTCCTAGAATGAAAAGCCTCATCCTGAGAGCAGATGCGGCGGAGACGGAGGAATTGCGAGAAGGGGATGGCGTTTTTGCAAGAGACAGGGTGAGAAGAGGAATAGTCCAGATAGCTGTGAGAGTCAGTAGGCTTATAGTAGACATCAGTGGATAAGCTGTCTCCAGAGACAGAGACAGAAAGATCTAGAAAGGGGAGGAAGGTGTCAGAAATGGACCAGGTAAACTTGAGGGCAGGGTGAAAGTTGGAGGCAAAGTTAATAAAGTCAACGAGTTCTGCATGCGTGCAGATGCAGTTGTCGATGTAGCGAAGGAAAAGTGGGGGACAGATAACAGAATAGGCACGGAACATAGATTGTTCCACAAACCCAACAAAAAGGCAGGCATAGCTAGGACCCATACGGGTGCCCATAGCTACACCTTTAGTTTGGAGGAAATGGGAGGAGCAAAAGGAGAAATTATTAAGAGTAAGGACTAATTCCGCTAGACGGAGCAGAGTGGTGGTAGAGGGGAACTGATTAGGTCTGGAATCCAAAAAGAAGCGTAGAGCTTTGAGACCTTCCTGATGGGGGATGGAAGTATATAAGGACTGGACATCCATGGTGAAAATAAAGCGGTGGGAGCCAGGGAACTTAAAATCATCGAAAAGTTTAAGAGCGTGAGAAGTGTCACGAACATAGGTCGGAAGGGATTGAACAAGGGGTGATAAAACAGTGTCGAGGTATGCAGAAACGAGTTCGGTGGGGCAGGAGCAAGCTGAGACAATAGGTCGGCCAGGACAGGCAGGTTTGTGGATCTTGGGTAGGAGGTAGAAACAGGAAGTGCGGGGTGTGGGAACTATAAGGTTGGTAGCAGTGGATGGGAGATCCCCTGAGCGGATAAAGTCGGTGATGGTGTGGGAGACAATGGCCTGGTGCTCCTTAGTGGGGTCACGATCGAGGGGTAAATAAGAGGAGGTATCCGCGAGTTGTCGCTGCGCCTCGGCAAGGTAGAGGTCAGTACACCAGACTACAACAGCACACCCCTTATCGGCGGGTTTAATAATAAGGTTAGGATTAGTGCGGAGGGAGTGGAGAGCAGAGCGTTCCGAAGGAGTGAGGTTGGAATGGGGACAAGGTGCGGTGAAGTCGAGACGGTTGATGTCCCGTCGGCAGTTAGCAATAAAGAGATCCAGAGCAGGCAGAAGACCAGAGCAGGGTGTCCATGAAGAAGAGGAGGGTTGAAGACGGGAGAAGGGGTCATCGGTGGGGGTGGAAGAGTCCTTGCCGAAGAAGTAGGCTCGGAGACGGAGACGGCGGAAGAAAAGTTCCGCATCGTGGCGAACACGGAACTCGCTGAGGTGTGGGCGAAGGGGGACAAACGTGAGGCCCTTACTGAGAACAGAGCGTTCTGCCTCCGACAGTTGAAGGTCGGAGGGGATGGTAAAGACCCGGCACGGATGAGAGCTGGGATCAGAGGGGGGGAGCGGGGAGGCTGGTGGTGTCAGTGGAGAGGGGAGGGTTGGGGTGAGAGGAAGATGGAGCCTCTGAGGGCCCAGGAGTTATCAACAAGTCTATATTAGCACTATATTCAGATATCTTTTGTTGAAAAGACTAGATAAGGTGCATGTGGAGAGGATGTTTCCGGTGGTGGGGGGGGGGTATCCAGAACTAGAAGGCACAGCCTCAAAACTGAAGGGTGAACTTTTAGAACAGAGGTGAGTTGGATATTATTTTTAGCCAGAGAGTAGCAAAGCTGTGGAATGCTCTGTCACAGACTGTGGTGGAGGCCAAGTCCGTGTGTATACTTAAAGCAGAAGTTGATAGTTTCCTGATTGGTCAGGGCATCAAAGACAGATGTATGGAGCTGAGTGGGATCCGGGATCAGCCATGATGAAACGGTAGAGCAGACTCGATAGGCTGAATGGCCTAATTCTGCTCCTATGTCTTATGGTTTAACATCAATGATGTAAAAGTTAGTTCTCAAACCAAATATCAAAAAGTACACAAGGTGCATTTTTTAAAATTACTCATTCAAGTGTTGGTGACATTACCAGCAAGATTAGCATGCACCTAATTTTACATGATTTTAACATGATTACCACATCTTTAAGAACATAATGGAGCTGTAGTCCATCAAAATCAGGATCAGGTTCATTATTACTGACATATGTAGTATAATTTGATGCTTTGTAGCAGAGATAGACAGACAGATAGAGTTGGTTCATTGTCCATTCAGAAATCTGATGGTGGAGGGGAAGACCGGTTCATGTATCTCCTCCCAGTTGGTAGCACTGAGAAGAGAGCATGTCCCAGATGGTCAAGGCTCCTAATGATGGATGCCAACTTCTTGAGGCACTGCCTTTTGAAGATGTCCTTGACAGTGGGAAAACTTGTGGCCCTGATGGAGCTGGCTGAGTCTACAACACTCTTCAGCTTCTTGCAGCCCTGAGTGTCACAGTCTAAATACCAGGCTGTAATGCAACCAATATGAATGCTCTCCACCATAAATCAGTAGAAATTTGATCGGGTCTTTGGTGACGCATTAAATCTCCTCAAACCCCTAATGAGGTTAGCTGTTGCATGCCTTCTTTATAACTGCATCAATAAGTTGGGCAAAAGATACATCTTTGTGATGTTGATGCCCAGGAATTTGAAGCTGTTTACCTTTACACCGCTGAACTCTACCCACCCTCCCACCCCACAAGGACTGGTGTGTATTCTCTCAATTTTCCATGCCTAAAGTCCACAATCAATTTTTTCATCTTGCTTATAGAGTGCAAGATTGCTGTTGCGACACCCTATCTATCTTAGACCTGCACGACTCCTCATCACCATTTGAGATTCTGCCAACGATAGTGGTGTCATCAGCAAATTTACAGATGTTGTTGCTCTGTTTCATCACACACTCATGAGTGTGGAGAAGGTACAGTAGTAGGCTAAGCATGCTTTCTTCAGGTGTGTCTGAGTTGATTGTCAGTGAGATGTTATTACCGATCTGAACTGACTGTGGTCTCCCAATGAAGAAGTCAAGGATCCATCTGTAGAATGAGGTACGGAGACCCAGGTTTAGAAGCTTGATAAGTCATACTGAGGGGATGATGGTTTTGCATGATGAGCTGTAATCGATAAACAATAGCCTGTCGTATGTATTGCTATTATCTGGGGTTCTCCAAAGCTAATTGAACAGCCAGTAAGATTGTATTGGCTACAGAACTGTTGTGTAATAAATTGCAAAGGCCCAGGTCCTTGCTCAGACAGGAGCTGATTCTAGCCATGACCAACCTCTCAAGCAATTCACCACAGTAGATGTGACTGCAACTGGGTGCTAGTCATTGAGGCAGCTCACCTTGTTCTTCTTGGGCATAGGTATGATTAATTCCCTTTTGAAGCAGGCAGAAACTCCAACTGATTTAGTGACAGTTTGATCACTCCATCCAGTTCATCAGCACTACCTTTAGTACACTGCCAGGTACAGCATTAGGGATTGGCGCCTTGCAAGGGTTCACCCTCTTCAGGGATGTTTTAACACTGGCCTCCAAAATAGAAATGACAGGATCACCTCATGATGTGGGGATTTGCACAGATGTAGTTTTAGTCTGTCTGTCCAAGCATGCAGAAAAGGTATTGTGTTCTGCTGGGAATGAAGCATCATTGCCATTTATGATTTTTGGTTTTGCATAGTAGGAAGTAATGGCAGGCAAACCCTGCCACAACTGCCGTGCATGCGACCGCATCTCCAATATCACATGGAATTGCCTCTTAGTTCTCACAGGTTGTACCTGGTCTTTGAGTAGGATTCTGGATTGCCAGTCTTGCTCACCCCCACCCCACCCCCCATCTAATCATTCTCCTTATATTTCAGCAGCTTTTGAATGAATATTCTTTTGGACTAATGAAGCAATCTCTCATTTGATTTTATTTTCAAAACTGTAAAACAATGCTGTTTTTTCAATTTCTGGAATTTTGTTTCATTACTTAAACATTGTAGAGCTTCTATACATTTACAAGTAGAACCAAAGACCTAAATCAAGTTGACTGATAGCTGGCAGTTCTAAAGGAAGATGAGCATAATCCATCAAGCAGAAGATACAAAAGCTTGAAAAAAATGAACCACCAAGTTCAAGGACAGCTTCTATCCTACAATTATAAGATTCTTGAATGGATTTCTTGTATACTAATGAACTCTTGACCTCACAATCTACCTCATTCTTGCACCTTATTGTCTACCTGCACTGCACTTTCTCTGTAAATGTAACACTAAATTCTGCATTCTGTTATTGCCTTTCCTTTGTACTACCTCAGTGTACTTATGTTTTGAAATAATCTATATGGATGGTTTTCAGTGCAGTTGATAAAATAAACCAGTCCCAGCTCTCAGCTCAGTAAATCTCAGACATACAATCATAATCAAGTTTATCATCACTGACACAATCCTCAGCTTCACACCTGAGAAAGCTGATGTGAACAGTGATCCCAAACTTTTGACTGTGGCCACCATCTCTGTGGTCAAAAATAAAGCAGTGAAACACTTTTTATACTTTTAGTTAGTTATTGGTGTTTTAGTGTCTTTTTATAATTTTTAAAAGTTTATTTTTCCCTAAATCACTTTACTATTTCAATAGGTTTTATACGATTGTCAGAAAAATGTGCATCTAGAGAAAGTATAATCAGCTGGGGACCTTGATCAAAAGTACTATCCAGAAAGATCTGGACGATATTTTCATTGCCAGACACTGAAGTACATCTGAACCCATTCTCCTACAACGGCAAGTAAGCTGAATCAGTCTAACCACTCTTTATTGTCGATAGCATAGAATATATCCACAAGAGTCTCAATTATTCATGACAAGTTTGTGTTTCAGAAGCACAATAATGTCTTGGGTATCCAGTCTCAAGAAAATTGCTATACTAATCACTCTTCCCTCTGTCTAAACTCACACCATCCTCAGTAGGTTCCCCTCCACATAATACTGCACACTGATTTGAAAATACACCATTAACCCATCATTTCAAGAGCATGGCCACCCCCACCTCAAAAAGAACTTGCAATTTCTAGGAATATAACACCCTGTAACACAGGGATCACCTGCGTAAGGAGATGTCATTTTAGTAGAATCTTTATAATGGATTTAATTTCTTTCCCCATTGAAAAAGTGGAAGAAATACTGATATTGTCCCAAATAAAACTGGAATTGCTTTTTCATAATATTTCAAACAAAAGTAGCTTATTAGAATCTTTTATTTAATTTATTATTTATTTATAGGGATACAGCCCGGAACAGGGCTTTCTGGCCCAATGAGTTGTACCACCCAGCATACCACCTATTTAACCCTAGCCTAATCACAGGACAATTTACAATGATCAATTAACCTACTATCTGCTACATCTTTGCAAACTGGGAGGAAACCAGAGCACCTAGAAGATGCCACGCACTCACAGGGAGAATGTACAAACTCCTTACAGACGGTGTCTGAATTGAACTCCGAGCTCTGACGCCCCAAGCTGTAATCGTGTCGCACTAACCGTTACGCTACAGTGGCTCCCCTAATTTTCTCAATGAACTGATGATATTTTGAGCCATTGTTCACTTAAAAGCTGCTGTTACTAATTTTTAACAGCCTAAAATCAAAGATATTTATGCACACATTTATTTACCCACTCAACCCAAGCAAACATTTAGAATTCTTTCAACTGAGTAAAACAAGACTGTTTTATGCCATGGTGATTTATTCAAATAGAAAAATAAGATGAGTTAATCATAACGGCCTGTAAATGAAAAGTGGGTTAACAGATGGTGCATGGGTTAGAAATCCTTAGAAATATGTGAATAGTAAGTAATTTGGCATATTTGAATTCCGTATTTGAAGTGGGTATGAATTTAGAAGGCCAATGATTTTGAATACAAAAGTGTAAAATGGTCATTTTAAATTAACTTTCAAGGGCAATGCATTCATTTTATGCCTTGCATGTTCTTAAATAACTGGCTATGTGAGTTACTTTCACCAAGCACCATAATTGTAAATTTCAAACTTATAGATGTCAATGTGTCTTGTTCATGGAAGCTCTTCATACTGAGGAAATAAATACATTTTGTTGTCTTTCACAACCTGTTTCCAGCAGGCATATCTGAGATACTATCTTAGGGCTAATAAAAGGTAATAAATACCATTGTTTCTAGGATAAGGAATGTATTTATGACTCGGGCTTGCTTGTTCTGCTTTTATTAAGTATTAGCACATTGCGTATAAATAGTGAACATGCTTTCATTCACCAGCGTTTCATTAAGAATTGCTAGTAATCCTCAAAAGTTATTTTTGCTTGAATTTCAAAAATAGACAAAATATAACTTTTAAGATTTTACCATCTATAACCCTACAATTAAAATATCTTGACCATTTTAAATACCTTGGTATTATATTATTAATTTTGTAAGGGGACCGCAGTTAAAAGGGAAATTAAACATTCTTGAAGGGATTCCATTGATGTGTCTGTTTAAACTGCATGCTTAGAATTTGGAGAGTCGACTGTGCACTCCAGTAACACTACTCAGCTTTCCTCCAATATAATTTAAATTCAGATAGGCAAAGTTCTGCTGGTGTTCCAGTGAACATTTATTCCTCAAACAACAATAATAGAAATAGATTATCTAATCATTTCTGCATTGCTGCTTGTAGGAAATCGCTGTGTGGAAATTGACTGTGCAATTACCTAATTACACAAAGTTGCCATTATAGGTGACCCCAGCATTAGTGGTTTGGGTATCGGAAATTTGCCTTCAGGGAATTCACAAATCACTGCCCAAAAGTTTGAGATGCAGAATAAAATTTATTAACATGGAATGCATGTAAGAAAAAAAAGCAACTACATAAAATGTCTTTTTCATACAACTTGCACACTCGACACATGCACAGATGATAGGGCTTCACATTATAGAAAATCACAATACAAGCAACAGGTAACCATAACCTGATTGTACTTAAGAGGTATAGGGATATAGAGAACCCCAGTGTACCCCAGTCTGATCCCAACACCACCTCTAGATGTGCACCCAACCCACATTCCTGAACACCTCATTGTTCAAGACCCAGATCCTGGCTCTTGCCTCATGGTTGGCATCCGTCTGTCTCAAAGGACAATGGGCGATGACCATCATCGTCACAAGCCTGGGTGGACGATATGGAGATCCTGAGATGCCCAGTTGTCAAGATCCCCTTTCAGTCTTATCAGTGTAGTCCAAAGGAAAGCTTATGAAGCAATACGTTCGGCACCAGCTTGGCTGCAGGAGCTGCCGAAAGGATGTTCAATAACGTCCAGCCGCCTTAGGGGCTTCACTATGGATCTGCTGTCTGGGTTTACTCCCACAGCTGCCCACAAGGCAGTGGGGCTATTTACCCACAGCTGGGGATCTGGTTCACAAGCACCAGGGCACGTCCACACACCGGTGGATCTGTGTGCTAAATGTGCAGGGGCAGACCTCCTCCCTGACCTCTGTAGTTCAGCCCAAGTACCCACGTGTTACAATGTCCAAGTGGTTTCTGTTTTTTGTGAGTATGTGCTTAACTGCACTGAAGCCTCTTTCAACAAGGTAGGAGGATGGAAATGCAATGAAGGGCATTTGCAAAGACCAGGAATCTTCATATGACAGTGTAGCCACATACCACAAAAGCCGACATTTTTGAAAAGCATTTTTGTTTCTTCATCATTCTGAATTTCGATAATTTCTTCTCGCAAGCTCTCTTCCTGTTCTTCCACCTTGCAAAGAAATGGGTTAATTACCCAGTCTGGAATTTCTAGATCGTTCAAATCCTTGATTCAATTCAGAAAATCCTTCTTCAGTAACTGCAGGTGTAAGCAATACTCTTGCAAATCACCATCTGTGCAAGGGAGTGCCATACTTTCCAAGGAGGGAAACTGTTCTTCTCCCAATGTTTTCCTTATACATTTCCAATTTTCCAATAAAAGTGGACACCGCACTTTTTGCCTGGATTAAACTGAAATTCTTATCCTGCAGTTTCATATTTACAATGTTCATTTTGTCATTCAGGTCAGCTGGAAATGCCATATCTCCACATAGAAGTTCAATCTTGTTTCCCAAGCAAAATATTCTGCTACTTAATGGATGAGCTTTAATTTTGGTGATAGCAAATATTACAAGAGTCATACCTGAAAAAGTCACTGGCTGAGGTTTTTGGCTGCAAGATGTTGATGATGAATGTAAACAGACTTGGAATTTCTTTTTTCATAAATGTCACTAAACCAGCATGGCAACTTGTCATATATGGTGCTCCAATCTGTTGCACAAGAAATTATGTTCCTAATCGGAATACTTTTATACTCAATATATATTTTGAGCTCATTGTAGATTGATTCTCCATTGATATTTGTTGTAAAACTTTTTACATGAAACACTCTGGTTTCCTTGGCTGCTCAAGTCTAGGGAAGACCATCTCTGGCCCCACCAAACGTGTGATAATGAAGCGCAAGCTCCCCCCCAACCCTGTTTGTGTGGATGCTGTGGATCTCTATTACAAATTAATGCCACAAGATAACACCCAGTACACTGCATACGATTACATGAATTATATTTATGTATCTTAACTAAAGGTTTAGTAAAGAATAACAAAAAGAAAAGGTCCATTCTAATTAAACAGTCAAATGTGTTCAAGTTGGAGTTCATCTTGAACTTTTCTGTTACTCACTCGCTGAGCCCTCCGTCAATGTGGAAGCCCACACCACCTTCCGAACGTCGCTCACAATCCATCTCGAACAAACGAGTCTCCCACCGGATCGTACGCTACAACTGGTTCTCCCCAGCATCTTCTCTCTTCATCCGCTCTCGAACACAAGCCCAAGACCAACCCTATTGTCACTCACCAAGAAAACCTCCCGCTAATTGGATGGCACACCTTTCACATCATCCCTTATCTTCAACAATAACTCAAACAGGCTGAAAGCAGAATAAACAGCTCTTACAGAGCTGCTAAATGAAATACCTACAGCTTAACAGTAAAGATGTGAACCAGGGCACTACATAAAGAAGAGAATCTCTTCATAAATGTTTCTATTTTTGATAAATCATACATATGCCACTAGCAATGCCTCATTGTCTTGCACAGTAAACTCATCCAGTTGTATCCCAAATTCTGTTTTTTGTAGCTCTCTGCATAGTTGATACTCAATGTCTTCACTCATTTCATCAATACGACGAGTTATAGATTTATTTCTCAGAGGAATTGATTTTAAAATAGTGGTATCCATTTTGAGAACACTGGTGAGCACTTCTGGTACAGCAGCTATTATTAATCTTTCACCAATTTTCTACACTTTGCTATCATCTTGAAAATATCAGAAGCAATGAGACCACTATCAAGATCATTTTTAGTTTCCTGGCAAATGATTCAAGTGTGTAATGTTTTTCAAATGCTTCTTTCATCTTCTAGAACTGAGTAATACCTTAAGTAGCCTTTTCAGGGTGTCTTTTACGGAAGTGTTCCCGCAATTTTGATGGTTTCGTGACTTCATTAGACGGTACAGTATTACAAATAAGATACATGGGTCATCGCTGATCTGATGGGAACAGAATAAAACCGTACTCCGGGTATGTAACGTTGTATTGAAGCACTTTCTGTAGTTTGTTTTTTTGCAAGATTAGAATTCAAGACTTCACCTTCAGACTCAGAGATCGTGCCGTATGTATTTATCCATCATTAATGGGGCAAACTGGGAATGCCTATCAGATGTTGACAACAGTGAGTTGAAATGTATGGAATGATGGCAGCAGCGTGCAAAGGAATGGCAAGGTGAAAATGAAGACCACAACAGTGAAAGTTATGTTGACAAGGATTCAGATTGGAATCTGAATGTTAGTTGGATAGAGCTGGTGTTCTGCAAGCTACCTTTATACAATTCCAGTTAGCACGATTGACCAATCACATAAAGTCTCATAATCCCCAAAGATGGTTCTTGACCACACAACACTTTGAGCACCTCAAGAGGAATCCTTGGGGTGGGTGGGCAGGTTCACTGATTGGCTCTATTTCGCTTTTTGCTTCCGGCCAGTGCTGTATCATTGCACGACCTGTTTTCCGTAGATCTGTAGAGAAAGTTGCGCGGGTATACTTGACTTACCAACTTTTAAATTGCATGAGCTCGTTCCAAGCCATGAGTCAAGGGGAACTGTTGGGCATCCTGGTTAATTCATGCATCACCAATAATGTCTATTTGGTTGGTAAGGTTGGATGAGATTACCCAGTTTCAGATGCATTGTGACGAATGAGTGCTCACCAGTTGCAGAGTTATGGTTGGTCCTGTATTCCAATACCTCATCCTTTTTCTTTTGCAAATACCCGCTCTACTAAGTCAGTCAGGTCACACGCCACAAGTTAGGACCAACCCCCAAGAATCCTGAACTCACCCCCAATGACTTCTATTTCCCTAACGCCCCCTCAGGACACGTAACTGGCCCTTTGGGGTGGGCAGAACCACCCCCATTGGGAATCACTGATCTAAAAGAAATAGGGGTTAAGTAACTTATGCAAGGATTGGAATTTCCATTTAAGCAACTTAGAATTTCAGGGATCTGATTGGTCTTTGGGCTTGGGGCATCAGGGCAACTTCTCAAAGAACCTTTACTATATTTTGCTATTAGTGAACTCTGTTACAAAGATCGTTTCGTTCTTAATCTTAGGAAAGGGACTACTGCAAATGCTCTCTCCATTTACACCAGCTTCTCTGGTTCTCCTGGCAAAGCTACAATGGACAGACTGAGCAATCCTTATGGAAATTTAACTACTCAGAAAAAGCTGAATCTCCTTTGATTCAGTGATGAAACTATTGGCATAATCCCAAAAGTCATACACATGAAGCTGCTGAAACAGCTGACGGTGCATAAGTATCGCTGAATGCAGAAGAGCGAAGACTCCAGGAATGGCAAGAAAATATTCTAGCTTCCCCCCGCCCCCCCCCAGAATATTACTGGAAGCTTGTGTGTATGTGTTCCCATCAGATTCAGAAGAAAATGAGTGGAAAACAGGAATCCAATGTTTTTGTACATACATTCATAACTGGGATAATTATCTTGCAAATAGGTATTTGGTCAAGACCTTATGCTGGAAGGTCAAGAACTAGCAATGCCACGTTTGAAAAGGGCATGCAATTGTAAAACACGGCATACACTTGATCCTTCTCTTGGTTACCCACTCTTCAGAATACCAGTCAGCTCCCTTCAATTTCAGTGGAAATCTCTGGCAGGGGTACTAAGTAATCGTTCCAATGCCAACAGCACCCTTATTCACACATGCTAATTGGATCTCAACAATAAAATATATCTTCAGACTGAGTGCTGTAGTTACAGGAATCCTCTTCACCGTAATTATTCAAGGCTAGCAGCCAAGCAGCCAACTGGCACTTAAAGTTAGTTCTCTTCCTTGAAATCAGGCAGCTAAAAAAGTGACAGGAAACGGAGGTACAATAGCAAGAGGCTTATCTAAGGTTTCAGTTGGCTGCTAAACAAATGATACTTGTGATTTGATAAAAGAATAAGAATCCTTGGTAAAATAACAAATTAAGAGCTTCCATTTGGACAGCCTGTAGAAGAACAATAACCCATAATGACTATTTTCCATGACCAAAAGACATATGGCCTAATTCTGCTCCTTCGGCCTATTGAGTCCATGATCAGCCATGAACTCATCCAGTCTTAATTAATCATTCTGACTACCTATTTGAACTCTGGCCTGTTGTTACAACTTTACTTTTCAGTTATTAAAGAGACTGATCGCTGCTCACCACAAATTCACATGATAATCAAAGTGCCAAGAACATCAAAGACATGTACTGTTGCAATGAATTGATTTGCAGACAATATGCAAGGCAAGTTTTTCCACTGTACCTTGGCACATGTGACAATAATAAACTAACTTAATTTACACTGCTTGCATTTTTACAAGAGAGCATGAAAATGCAAGTATCTTCAGAGTATCTTGTGTACGTAACAGCAGTGCTTTTAAATTGACCAGTGCACTGGGTTCAACCTCTCAGGTCTTTCTAAATGTGAAAACCATCATGCACAAAAATATCTTTTACAAGAGCATGCCCATTGGATTACCTTCAAGCACAGTACGATGCAGATGTTCCCTTTTGCTCTACCATACTCTTCCAGCTGCCACCATCGCTTTTATCATTGAATTTCTCCTGTCTTTCTCCTCATCAGAACACCTCAGTGTTCACTGCAGTAGAGACAGAGGTGATAATGACTCTCACTCATATTGAGTCCTGTTCATTTGGGCTATGTAAGTATTTAATAAGCATGCACACTATTTCTGTTATGTGTATGCACGCCAAAGGACCCGGGCGGCGGGGGGGGGGGTGGGATTGTGGGGATAAAAGGTGGTGGCCCTCATGTATTTAGTGGAGATGTTGAAAGTAAAGGTTGTTTGAATTAAAGCAAAACTTGCCTTTATTGTTTGAGCGTGAACAGCGGTAGCAGAGGACCAATTATGGGACCCTGCTAGCATTTGGTGACAGCAAGCTTTATGAAAGCTGGAAGAATAAAATTGGAATATGGACTCGTGTTATGAAGTTTGAGAAGAAGCTGGCCCTTGCTAATAAATAAGATTGTTTTTTTGGAGGAAGAAAAGGATTGGATTTATGAGGCATATTCAGACTTGGACAAAATTTACAAAACCAATTCTAAAAATATGGCTTGTATTCCGTCTGGGTAGCCTCCAACCTGATGGCATGAACATTGACTTCTCTAACTTCCGCTAGGCCCCACCTCCCCCTCGTACTCCATCTGTTACTCATTTTTATGCACACATTCTTTCTCTCACTCTCCTTTTTCTCCCTCTGTCCCTCTGAATATACCTCTTGCCCATCCTCTGGGTCACCCCACCCCCCCGTCTTTCTTCCCGGACCTCCTGTCCCATGATCCTCTCGTATCCCCTTTTGCCTATCACCTGTCCAGCTCTCGGCTCTATCCCTCCCCCTCCTGTCTTCTCCTATCATTTTGCATCTCCCCCTCCCCCTCCAGCTTTCAAATCCCTTACTCACTCTTCCTTCAGTTAGTCCTGACGAAGGGTCTCGGCCTGAAACGTCGACTGCGCCTCTTCCTATAGATGCTGCTTGGCCTGCTGCGTTCACCAGCAACTTTGATGTGTGTTGCTAAAAATATGGCTGATTATATTACTGATTTTGAACAAAAGTACAGTTGCATGTGAAACACCCTGGATTCCTTGGCTGCATAAGTCTAGGGAAGACAACCTCCAGACTCACCAAACTCGTGAGATTCAGGCGCGTTCGATCCCACCCCAAACCCCAGTTTGTGTGGATGCTGAGTCATTTGCTACCCTGTTACAAATTAATGCCACGGAATAACAGACAGTACACTGCATACGATTAAAGGAATTATATTTATGAATCTTAACTGAAGGGTTAGTAAAGAATAACAAAAGGAAAAGGGCCCATTCTAATTAAACAGTCAAATATGCACAAGTTGGAGCTCATCTTGAACTTCTCTGTTACTCACGCGCTGGGTCCTTGGTCAACGTGAAAGCATACACCACCTTTCGAATGTCGCTCGCAATCCATCTTAAACAAACAGGTCTCCCACCGGATCGTATGCTACGACTGGTTCTCCCCAGCATCTTCGTTTTTCATCTCCTCTCGAACAAAAGCTCCAAGCCCAGCCTTAATGTCCCTCACCAAAGAAACCTCCTCTTAATCCAACCATCCTAATTGGATAGCACATTCCTCCTCTCTCTTATCTTCAACAGTAATCCAAATAAGCATGAAAACAGAACAGACTGCTCTTACAGAGCTGCCAAAATGAAATACATACAGCTTAACAGTAAAAAAATATGAACCAGGGTATTACACATGTGTAAATACAAAATGGCACTTCCTGACGCAGTATTAGCTTTCCAATAGTTGGATACTGCGTGTCTAGCCATAGAGGACAGACAGCTAGCGTTAACTGCATGTACAGAACTTACATTTGCATCTACGAAATCGACACTGAAGAGGATTTTTGGAGAAAAGGCCACCATGACAACAATCCTGTACAAGGACACCCAAGTCCCTTCACGCCTCAGTTTTTTTGTATATTCTCTCCACTTAGAAAACAGTCAACTCTTTCACTTTTGCTACCAAAGTGAATGACCATACACTTCCTGGCTTTGTATTCCACCTGCTATTTCTTTGCCCTTTCTACTGATCTGTTTAAGTCCTTCTGTAACCTCTCTACTTCCTCAAAACTACCTGCCCCTCCACTTATCTTCGTACTGTCTGCAAACTTTGCAAAAAAGCCATCAATTCCATCATGAAAATCATTGGCATATAACGTAAAAAGAATTGGTCCCAACACAGATCCATGTGGAACACCACTAGTTACTGGCAGCCAGTCAGAAAAAGCTCCCTTTATTACCATCTTTGCCTTCAGCCATTGCTTTATCCATGCAAAAACCTTTCCTGTAATACCATGGACTCATAGCTTGTTAAGCAGCCATGTGTAGCATCTTGCCAAAGGCCTTCCAAAAATCCAAGTACCACAACATCAACCGATGCTCCTTTATCTATCTTGGTTGTTATTACTTCAAAGGTTTCCAACAGATCTGTCAGGCAAGATTTTTCCTTGAGGAAACCATGCTGACTATGGCCTCTTTTATCATGTGCCTCCATCCTTAATAATTGACTCCAACATCTTCCCAAACACTAAGGTCAGACTAACTGGCCTATAGTTTCCTTTCTTCTGCCTCTCTCCCTTCTTGAAGAGTGGAGTGACATCTGCAATTTGCAATTTTTTCACTCTTCCGGAACCATTCCATAATCTAATGATTCTTGAAAGGTCATTATTAATGCCTTTGCAATCTCTTTAACCACCTCTTTCAGAACCCTGGGGTGCAGTCCATCAGATCCAGGTGACTTATCTACTTCACACCTATAACTTCCCAAGAAGCTTCTCTCTAGTTATGGTAACTTCACACACATCATGACCCCTGACACCTGGAACTTCCACCATTCTGTTAGTGGCTTTCACAGTGAAGACTGATGCAAAATACTTATTTAGCTTGTCCACCATTTCTTTCTCTCCCATTACTAGAGGGAAGATTTTCATCTCAGCAATCAAAAAGGATCCAAAGAGTTGCACGGAGTACAGCGGCAGGAGAAACTTTGCAATGTCTGAAGGTATTGATAATGCTGTTTTCCTGGCTACCCTCTATTCTGAGCTTTTCCATGGTGATCCAAAGAAGAACAGTCCACGAATAAATTGTGTCACAGACAACTACTCTCTGGTTGATGCCATCAAATCCACCAAGTCAGTTACAGAGAAGAGGTGTTGTCAAGAGATAAGCAGTATCAATATCGATACAAGAGCCACCAACTTAACAGAATGTAGTGAAAAGTGCAAATGTTCTCCCAAATATGAGATCCTGGTGCTCCAGGAATGCCCTGAAATATAATCCAATCATATAGACCACTGATTGGAATATATTTCAGGGCAGAGCAGGTTGAAAAGGGAGAGAAACATGGAGACCATGACCTGTGGGTCTTGAAGGAGAGTGTGAACACGTTCAGGAGCAAGACAGGAGGAAATAAAGTTTCATTTCACAGATATGTAGAGGAGAAATGCAAAATGCGCTAGGTTTATATTCATATCTTTAAGAAAATACAGCGACTCTCTGTACAAGAGTGTAGCAGGCATGTCCTCTTGTGAATGTAATTTCTCACACGATCTCCTCCCTTCTGATATTAAGATACGTCATCAGTAGCCACATGCAAGTACAGAGGGATCTCAGGGGCCCATATGATCCCAAAAACACATGAAATACTGAGAGAGCAGTTAGCAAAACATATTGTATCACAAGACGATAAGGCACAGGAGCAGAATTAGTCCATTCAACACCACTTCCACCATTTCATCGTGGTTGATTTATTATCTTTCCCAACGCCATTCGCCTGTGTTCTTCCTGTAACCTGACACCTTGGCTAATTAAGACACCCTGACTAATTTTATGTGTAATAATGTGACACGATGAACATTACTAACCTGAAAAATACTGAGTATAAATAACATGGTAGCAAAACATTCTTAAACATAATGAATGATACCAATCCAATTTCTCAGCAACTAATAATCTTATTGATTAGACCATAAGATATAGGAGTAGAATGGGGCCATTTGGTCCATCGAGTCTGCTCCATCATTTCATCATGGCTGATTCAACCTTCCTTTCAGACCCAATCTCCTGCCTTCTCCCCGTATCCCTTCATGCCCTGACCAATCAATTAATTAACTAACTCAAATGTATAACTGATCAAAGCATGCTTTAAATATTGGTTTATTATATACAATGTATTCTGGTTAATCGGGCCATCCGTTAATTGGGGCAGCTGTTTATTTAGGACAACTCTTGAAGTACGCAATCTAAATTGTGTAAATAGCCTGGACTCCCTTTGTTTATTTGGGACACTGTGCTGTTTAATTGGACAGGAGACTGTTGCTCAACAGTTTCTAACTAGCGTAAGTCACGTGTATTTACATTGCCATTAAACGCTACTCGATATTTAGAGCAATCAGTTTGTAAATAATGGCAATTGTGTGTATTTGCATTCAAAAAGCAGTGATTTTTGTCACTGATAGATCGCGTGAAATAAGCAGTAAGAGAATTCTGAACTGTTTCGCTCACCACTGTTTCAAGCATTCAGACACTGAGATGCCAGAAATGGCCAGGAGAGGAAATCAAATGATTTCATTACTTCAAAAAGTTAGGAATTAGGAAATTATTGACAATCATCTTGAATGTTACAACGAAAATGAAGATTTTGAGGATGCAACCATCTAAAACATCGTATGAAGGCAGTTCATTATTTGTACTAGGAATCTGGGCTGATTTTGTTCATTTACTGTCAATCAAAAGAACACGGCAGATGAATATCTCCATCAATAACTATTCAGAACCAATACACAGTTTTATAGTTTATTTTTCCTTTTATCCATTTTCATGAAACTTCATTTACTTGGATATGCCACTTAATTAGGCCAAAATGTACTGGTCCCAATGTGTCGCAATAACTAGAATCCACTGTACATAGCTTAAGATCTGCAATGTAAAACATTTTCCACTTAATAACCTTTTGAATTCTTACCAGTTAGCCAGCTGAAATTTTCTCACGAAGGAAGAACATGTTTGTTGGTGTTATCAGAAATATGATACACAAAACTGATCAGTATTTCCCATCCCGTATTATTAATATTTCCAGATAGATTTTCTAAATTGTGGATTGCTTGAATTAATGCCGAAATTATTTCTAATAGATTGTTTGTTCTGCAAAAGTAGCAAAGCATGGAAATTCCATTACTAAGTGTAATGTTTTTGTGCACCACTCAATAGGATTTGATCAGAAAAGTCACTGCTTACAACAATTGAGTTCTTACTGCATATTCCTGAAGGATTAACAATTTGTTTCCAGGGTCTCCACACACATGGAGCATTTATACACAAAAGCACTTGGAACTGCACAGGGCCATTCAATGCTTGTGTCACCACAGCAGTATCGCCAACCATGCAGAAACAAGTCTTCATAGCAAGTTTGTGACCTGCTTCACTAAGACTTAAAGGGATCCGACTGACTAGGGTCAGAACCATACTTCAGACCTTCAACGACTTATATCCATGGCCCTCATTTCAACTCCCCTCCACTGTATTCCTGGGCCACTGCAACTATGGCCCTCCATCCACCAGTCAACTGTGATTTCAATCTTTAAGTATTACGGAACTGTTATCCTGATCCCACCTTGCCCAGCAACCAATTCCCATTACACAATTCCCCCGCCCTATGATCAGAATCAGAATTCATATCACTAGCATATGTTGTGAAATTTGTTAACTTTGCATGCAATACATGATAATATAGGAAAAAACTGTGAAATACAGTAAGTACAAGTATATCAAATAGTTAAATTAAGTAAGTTGTGCGAAAACAGAAATTAAAAATAGTAGTGAGGTGGTATTCATAGTTTCAATGTCTATTCAGAAATCAGAAGGCAGAGGGAAAGAAGCTATTCCTGAGTTGCTGAATGTGTGTCTTCAGGTTTTTTTGCCCTCTTCCTGATGGCAACAATGAGAAGAAGGTATGTCCTGGGTGGTGGGGGTCCTTAATGATGGACGTTGCTTTTTTGAGGCACCACTCCTTGAAGCCATTTTGGATACTACAGAGGCTAGTACCCATGATGGAGATAAATAATTTTACAACTCTCCGCAACTTACTTTGATCCTCTGCAGAAGCCACCCCTACGCCAGATGGTGTTGCAGCTAGTCAGGATGCTCTCCACGCTATATCCATAGAAATTTTCAAGTGTTTTAGGTGACAAGCTAAATCTCCTCAAACTCCCGATGAAATATAGCCACTGTCTTGCCTTCTTTATAGTTGCATTGATATGTTGGGAGCAGGTTAGACCCTTAGAGATATTGACATTCAGGAACTTGAAATTGTTCACTCTCTCCACTTCTGATTCCTCTAAGGATTGGTGTGTGTTCCCTTGTCTTACCCTTTCTGAAGTCCGCAATCAGATCTTTCATCTTTCTGACATTGAGTGCAAGGTTGTTGCTGCGACACCACTCAACTAGCTGGTATATCTCGCTCCTGTACGTGCTCTTGCCACCATCTAAGGTTTTGCCAACAATGGTTGCATCATCAGCAAATTTATGGATGTTATTTGAGCTGTGCCTAGCCACACAGTCATGGTATAGAGTGAGCAGAGCAGCGGGCTAAGCACACATCCCTGAGGTGCGCCAGTGTCGACTGTCAGCGAGGTGGAGCCCTTCTCCATCACCATCCAAACATGGTGGAAAGGCCATTGCAGAAGTTTTCTGCACAAAACTTGTGGTAGAATTTGCAAGATCTTTAACATTAATTGGTGCATAATTCAGAAAACCTGAACTTGTTGAAGTTCAGCTTGTTGAAGTTCATCGTGTGCAACTGAATTGTGTGGACGTACATATAAAACATACTGTACATTAGCCACTGCATGTATCACTGACTGTTTTGCTGCCACAGAAAAAAATTGCAGGCTCAACTAATATGGGAAATATGAAATTAATTTGTTTTCTAGTTTTCAGATATTATCTTACCTGTATTTAAGATGTGCTTCCAAGTCACCGCGCTGCATTACTTCTTGACAATCACTTTCAAAGGGACAGGATACCAGCTGTTTATCTAGAAGTTTGTGAACAAGAATGCTGGATTTTTTGCACAATTTGAAGTGAAGTCGTTTGCGATCTAATGGGCAAAAGTCCTTCTGTCTCAAAAAGTCTTGGAGGCACTTGTAGCAAAATGTATGTCCACAGGGTGTATCCATTGGCTGCAGTAATGGCTGGAGACAAATATGGCAGACAAGGTCATCATCCATTTCATGTTGGTAATTGTACAGATGGTTCTCTCGTGTCCAATGCTGCTGACCACATACAAAGCATAGTGGGTTCATAGGGAACTCCTGTTCCTCTCCATCAATATCAGCATTGGTAGTACTCATGGTAACTCAATTTGGCACAGCTGTTATAGATCAGCTATTCATTCAGTCATCAGTTCATGGTCAGATATTCAATAAAGCTACCCTGGTCACAGCAATCCCAGAGCTTCATCGTTCTGTGGAGAAAAGAATCATAAAGTTAAATGTCCATCAATATATAGCTGCCTTATGTCAATATTCATTTACTGGGAAGACATAACTTCAGGGACATGAATGCTTTCAATGGAAGCATTTAAGAGTGATCTCTCAATCGATGCACAGTATTCCCTTTACTGACATCCAGGTATCTTACAATTCTCTACAAAGGTAATAATGATAGAATTGTATTTAGACAAAAGCAAAATCCATTTTGCTTCATGGAAGTTATTACCACTGTCTAGCTGTCAGCGAGTGTGACGAAGTGAGAACTGGTGTCAAATACTCATAGAATCATATCATAAGTATGCATGAAAAAGATGCCACCACATATATGATGAAATCATGATATTTTACCCGTATGCTGCAGATTTCTTCAGATGTTACTCTAGGAGGTCATTTACACAACATCCTGCCATAAGTGCCTGCCTGGCTATTGTCCAAGATTAACACCTGGACCTCTATGGCACAAAGTGACACAAAATACTTCCTTTCTGTTGATCACTTCAACAAGCATTTTGAAACCTTTCAGTAATGCAACTATTTTCTTGTAGAATATAGCACTTTACAAATAAGGAAGCATGTTAAAACATAGTGCCTCCATTGTTCCACACAGATTGTAAGTAAAAAACATGTCTCCTCATTTTCAAAACTGGTACTAGGACACAACACTCCGAAGCTGTAACCCAGATTTGGAGAAAATAAATTTCTAGCACACAGATTTCTCCATTACAGTACATTGGTCTCATGTACTGCTGCTGAACATATTCCAATATTTACCAGTCTCAATCAACTACTACAGATGATCCATTTTCAATGCTAAGGCTGAGAAATGCCTTTAAATTCTCATCTCCATCTGAGCATTTTAAATCTTACTGTAGGTGTAATTCACTTGATTTTTTTCTATTAGAGAAGAAATGTTAATAGCTGTAATATTGATAAAGGATGGAGTGATGACCTAGAAGCTTTACTTGAACCAAGGATATTTGTTACTCTTAATCATCTACTCTCTTGATTTACAATTCCTTCAGCTGTAACTGCTATTTAAGTATTATCAAGAGTGCAATATCTATCTTGAAATTACATTGTTGTTTGATATACATCAAAATTATGTACTACCCACAGTAATGCATTAGTCTTCAAATAACAAATCATGACTTATGCCTCCCACACTGAGTGAGTCATACTGTTGTTCTGCGTCAATATATCATAGAAGTGATTTGTGTACAAGCTAGTCTAAAACCAGAAGAAGATAATTGCACATTAATTTTTAAGCTCAATTTTCAGCACTAGCAGTGTCTGGCTATCTTTGTAGGAGCTAATACTGTATAATCTGACACACTGAAATCTTTACCAATTCTAAATATTCCTTTTATTGCCATTATTTTAATACAGCAAAATCAGCTTTAAGGATAGAAAAACGTTACTGTAATTGGGCTTGATTGTGTAGAGTAGGGATCCACTTGGTGCATTGTTGTTCTCTGCTGGATTTCAACAAAATTATCACTAATTAAATTGCCCCTTCTTCTTAGATACTTTCTTTCATCCAAAATGATTTTCATAGCTGTACAATGGAAGACCTTGTTTACCGACCTATTTTTATTTATCCAGGTGGGTTATATTTTTAATATCATAAGCACTGGATTTTCAGTCAAGAACTTCATCACTGGTTTAATTCTTTGGTTGCATGTATAATTACATTATGTTTCCCAGTTTTGGATGTTATGTTCCCCTATTTTCATTACCCACTTGTAATTCCATTCCTGTAGCAAATATTACAGTTCAGAGCACTAATTTATAACGTAAACCCCATTTAACTTCCTGGTTTCATATTTTTACTCCCTCTTAACATTGCAATGAATAGAATTACATTTCAGCATAAAATTAAATATTTATAAACATTAGAATGTCACGCTTAATGATGGATAATGCGATATTTTAATGTACTGTAGAGTTAAAGGATATAGGTTCTCTCCAATAATTGTCAAATGCTAAGCTTCCAGTATCTGTTATTGCTCTACTGGGAGGTACCTAACAATGGGGAGAAAAATAAAATGGTGCGACACTTTTGCCTTAATTGCTTTAAAACAACTGCAAAGGACAGGCTATAATGTGCTATTGGCAGACACGGTTCTGTCGTATAATAAAATCACACCAAGAAGGTAGAAGAGGAAAATGGGCTGAACATTAACTTTAGTAGGGGTGATGGGGGGGGAGGAGGGGTACCAATAGAGGACAGATTCAGAATTCTCTGTACCCACTTTATTGGAGCTATTTTAAAGCAGCAATTTTTTGAATGCATTTGGGCAAATATTCTACCAAGATATGGAACAAATAAGACAGCAGATTTGTCCACAATTGGACAATGCACGAGTGAAACTCCAAATCTGCTACATAGCGGAGTGCTGGGCCTGAAGTTCTGTGCTATACAGGTGAATTCCTCATGGAATTCAATAAAGGCAGAGTTTAATTCCAACAATTTTTAGAAAATCCAGTTAGTGAATCCATACCAGTTTAACCTGCCACAAGTACAGTGTATAGTGAGTCCAATTAATGTCAGAAGAGGCTGTCAGTGACAAGTAAATAAAGGATTTTATTTAACTTTAATTTGGCTAACTGTTTTCCAACCACAAACAAGAGAAAATCCGCAGATGCAATCTGTGTGTGTTGCATACTGTTTTAAGCAAATGTGTGGGTTTATTCATATTTTTAAATCAATTTAAAGTTTAATTTTGTTAACTTTAGGGATTAAAAATGTTTGTAAATGCCCTAGGTATTTAGGTTTGGTTTGAATACAGGGTTTGATAGTTGGCCTTCTGGGAAAGAATTGGGGTGTGGTGGAATTTGCTGTCATTAATACGGTTCTTGACTATAAATACCGATCTTGAGTCAGGAAGAACACTGTATTGCCCTTTTTTTTTACAGAACTGTAAAAATTTATTTACACAACAAATACACAAAGTACAAACATTCAATATTTACAGGACAGTGAGTACATTCAGGTTAAAATATGAACACTAGTGTCTAAGAAACAGTCAACTTCATATTGCAGTGTGCTAGATGGAAAAAAACTGAGCTCTGGAACAGGAGGATGGCCTAGGAACCAGATGACTAGGCATCTCTATGTCAAAGATCTGCCCCATTTTCCTGCATTTTCTGAGCAACAAAAGTGATTGGCTGTACTGAAGAAGTGAAGATCATACGATTTAACTTGAGCTCCATTAGGTAAAAACATATTGCAGGCATGAACTTTCATGGATTCTGGAAATGATTGCAATAAATGCAAGAAGGGAAGAAATTGAGAGTTGAGAGTGCCAAAAAGAAATCAAACTTATCATTTGCACTGTCACCCTCTCCATATTTTTCAGCAATAATAAAAGTTTTCAGAAGTTTTCAACTGAACAGCATATGCTATTTCTCTCACTCATTAGCTCTCTTATTTCCTTCCCTGCAGGGAGAAGGTAGCACAACATACCAGGAAGAGATGGAGAACTACACAAACACGAACATGAGAGATAGGAAGAATATATTGTAGGAAAGTATGAAATTATATATTGATGGAAAGCACACAAAGAGACAAAAGCCTGAGAATTTGTTGGTACAATTCAAAAGATATAAATTACTATTGGTTTAAACTAGAGTGCATCAATTTTGTGCAAATTTCTTGGAGTAGTATTCACTGATAAATTCAACTCTTAAACTTTCAACAAGATGTTATTTGCCACACACCTTATTTCAAGTGTAAATCTCCTCCACATTTTGGCAATAATGGTACGTCTTGCTTTGGGCATGTAGTTTGGATGACCTTCCTAATGCAGCTGTCAGCAGCAAACTGCGGCATGGCAAAGATTAAATTAGGATGTAATTAGGTTTGCAGCATTAGAACACTGAAAGATGATCATTCTTATTTCCCCATAAAAGAGATAGCTTTTTAAAAAACTAATCCTGCTCTCCCTCAAACTATCCTACTAAAGGGCCTACACTCAATTGTACTTGTACTCTTTGAAATCGATTACCAACCACCTCAAAAATAACCTCACATATGTACTCAGACAGCTTTACCTATGGAGGACAAAGCCATAGTTTCTCTTGGCTTTCTTGCCTCAAGATCATCACAGGAAGTTGCTGGCAATCTTTGCTATACAGTTGCATTTGGAAGGTCATCCAAACAACATGCACAAAACAAGACCACTTGCCTACTTTTCAGTCAGTCCACAAGAATCGGTAGAGTGGGAACGGGTGAAGTGAGAACTATAGATAGGGTAAAAACGAGAAGCTGTTTTAATATCAGGTCACTATCTCAAATTGATCACCAAAATACATTGATGTGGCTGTAGAACAAAACTTTATCCATGTAGGGAATGTTTTTACTTTGGAACACTGCAATCTGGTTATCAAATCAAAAGAACTGGATAGACACAAGAATTTACAGAGCTAAGAGAGGGGAGAAATGGAGTTGCTACACAAAGAGTTATCATGAACTTCATGAAGTGAATGGCTTCCCGCGTCTGAATGATTCAATTTCTATAAATGCTGTAGTGTTAAACCTAATATGCAACTCACTTCTGCCAAGGAAACAAGCACAGAGACAACTTCCACAATCAAATACATGCCTATCGGAAGCAAAGACTCTGGGAAAATCACAGTTACATAGTGAATTTTACATAATTCACTTGCATATGCTTTGAATTTAGTAGTGGGTGAAAAATTACGTACAAATGATCATCTTAAAACACTCTTGCCTTGATACTTCTGACTCAAGCCTTCCCCATCCTATGGAAGATCTAATAGAATGATAACCCATTGGTGCAGAAGGTGGCCATGCATTCAGTGATTCAGGTTACTGAAGTTCAGCAAGACATGATTAGAAAAGAAATTTCTCCCAGTGACGCATACATCATAACTGAGCAATTGCTACTGGAAATAAGACAGCAGAAGAAAATCCACAACAAAAGGCTCAGGTCTGTCCTATCTCCTGCTCAGCTGGACACAGATGTGGCATTTTAAGAACACTTCTATCTCATAGCAATCCCAACAATACATGAAGACTCTAAGCAAATGCTATATAGAATAGGGTACATGATCTCGTATATACAAGTGTTCAGTGACTCACTGACTTCCAGCTCAGTAGCTCCTTGCTTGTAGAAAATTGAACAGGGTCTATGAGGAAATAGATGAAGACAAGGAAAATGCAAATAGGTTAAAAATTCCCGAATAAAAAAATCTATTTGTTTTCTGGAGATACAGTTCTTCGTCATCAGTTATGAGGAGAGAATAGATAGGCGAGGTTTTCTTTCTGCAGTTCGGATAAGGCTGATGAGGGACCTGATTAAAGTATAGAAAATTATGAGAAGTAGGATAGATGGTGGGAAATATTTCTCCATAGCAGAAGTGTTTAAAGCTATAGGGCATAGGTCAAGAGTAAAACGGCAACAGATTTAGAGGGAATCTGAGGAAGAACCTTTCCACCCAGAGGGTGGTTAGAATCTGGAAATAACTGACAGAGAGAACAGCGAAGTTATATATGCTCAAAATATTTGAGTAACATAACAAAAGGACTTGAATTACCAACACATAAAAGACTACAAACTAAGTCCTGATAAATGGGATTTGTATAGATATATAGTCACCGGATGATTGGCATGGACACGGTGAGCCAAAGGATCTGTTTCTTCCCCGAAGGACTTTATGAATCTATGATTTTAGATGGAGCAGTCTATGGTTGAACCCTTACATGCTCCACACCCAGCATAGATGCAATACAGAGTCATATAACCTACAGTACTGATGCTGGCCCTTTGGCCCAATGAGTACCTGCCAACCACAGTGCCCATACTTCTAGAGATCCTGCAGTTACTGGAAATCCAGAGTAACACACACAAAATGCTGGAGGAACTCAGCAGGTCAGGCAGCATCAATGGAAATGAAGAACCTGATGAAGGGTTACAGTCCAAAACATTGACTGTTTATTCATTTCCATAGATGCTGCCTGACCTGTTGAGTTGCTCCAGCATTTTGTATATGCTGGTCCCAGATCCCTCTAAGCCATAATCCACCATGTACTTATTCTTCAGAGTGGAAATCTACATAGCTTGCCTCTACATTATTTGAAATCACACAAGTTATACTACACAGTACTTCCAAGAAAGAGTTAATTTGCTACTGTATAGGAGTATGCATGTGATGTTTTATTCACTGTCAGAATGCAACTATATTGCTGCTGCAGAAGAACAAATTTCATGTTATTTAAATTAGTGATAATAAATCTGATACTGAATTCTAAACTTTCAGTTCCTTGAACTCAAATAAAATTTATTTATTGCTGCCTCTTTCTGGTCGAAATCATTTTTTTTGGGGTTTATTAGCTGCCAGGATTCCTCATCATGTGTAGAATAATGAGACATGGATTGGCACTGAGAGAAGGGTTTAAAGAAGGGATGCATTGCTGCCTTAATGGATTCCACTGTGGGAGCGGTGGTAGGGTGTCATCAGCCATGATTTAAGGAGGTATCCCTTGTCCAAGCAACCAGCAAGTTTGTATGAAGAAATCAGGAAGGGGAGACTGACGCAGCATAAAGGCGTCAAGACAATTGACTGGAAATTTCTTGCAAGCATACAAAGATTTTTTTTTCTGCTTTGGTTACAGAACAGCTGCTTGTTGGCAAACACAAGCTTTTCAGTAAAGTGCATTCCGGGGTAATATGAACATGCCTCGAGAACCAAGTTCACTCAGATGATAATACCCTGACCCAATGTAAAGCCAACAAGAGATGGAAATCTGGGACACCTGAAGATTTACCAAATATTGCAGGGGACTTCAACTAGGCTAGCTTGAAAAAGTCTTTGTCAAATTACCACATGCCAACTGTGGAACCAGAGGAGCCAACACATTCGATCATTTTAACACCACTATCAAGAACACTTACCATGCCATTCCACACTGTCACGAATTTCACAGATTCACCACCTTCTGGCAAAAGAAATTCCTTTCATCTCTATTCCAAATGGACATCCCTCTATTTTGAGCACACCTGGCTGTACTTCTACTCCCGGCATCTAGGCAGCACCAGTTTATAAGACTGCATTGTCGTGGTAGACTGGACCACATACTGGTATTCAAATTTGGATCTGAATGAATATGCCACAGCCATCACCAATTTCATCTACAGTTGCGTGAATGAGTGTGTGCCTTTCAGAACATAAAGGCCACAAGATATAGGAACAGAATCAGGCCCTGTGGTCCATCGAGTCTGCTCCACCATTTCATCATGGCCGATCCAATTTTCCTCTCAGCTCCAGTCTCCTGCGTTCTCTCCATATCCCTTCATGCCCTGGCCAATCAAGAATCTGTCAACCTCTGCCTTAAATATACATACAGACTTGGCCTGCACAGCTTCCACCAATTTGCCACTCTCTGGCTAAAAGAAATTCTTCCTCATCTCCATTCTAAAAGGACAACAGTCTATTCTGAGCCTGTGTTCTCTCCCACCATAAGAAATATCCTCTCCACATTCACTCTATCAAGGCCTTTCACCATTCGATAGGTTTCAATGAGGTCAACCTTCATTCTTCTGAGTTCCAATGAAAACGCAACAAATACCAGATTGTCGCAAACCTAAAGCCCTGGAAGAACCAGAAGATTCGCTGTCTGCTGAGTGCTTAATCTGTGGTGTTCAAGACCTGTGATCCAGAATCTTACAATAACTTCAACACTCCAGACAATTAGTTGTACACTGTCCCTGGAGTGGTTAAAGAGAGTGCAACGAACAAGGTCCGGGGGTGTAAAAGGAAGCATAGGAACGTGATCCTAATGTGTTAAAGGAAGCATCATATCTGAGCCTGGTGTGCAAAATGACAGTTGAACAATCTGATGATGGATAATCAGAGATTTACCGCAATTAGCAAAGCTAACAGAACAGTATTGCTTATTACCAGGGGGCTTGTACAAATTTGAATATAATGATAGGGAGATTATATTAATAATACTGGAGGGGCCAGATCTATTATACTTCATACAGTATTGAAGGATGTACGACCACAAGACGTAGGAGCAGAATTAGGCCATTTGGCCCATCGAGTCTGTTCCACCATTTCATCGTGGCTGATCTATTCCCCCTCTCAGCACCATTCTCCTCCCTTCTCCCCATAACCTTTCACATCCTGACTAATCAAGAACCTATCAACCTCCCCCTTACATGCACACAGTGACCTGGTCTCCACAGCCAACTGTCACAATGAATTCCACAGACTCACTACCGTCTGGCTAAAGAAAACCTTTAAGCGCTGCTCGTATGATAACCCTTTCATTCCCGCAATCATTCTCGTGAATCTCCTCTGAACCCTCTCCAACGTCAGCAAATAAGGGGCCTAAAACTGCTCATGATACTCAAACTAAGGCTTCGTCAGTACCTTATACAACCTCAGAATTACATCCTTGTTTTTATATTCTGGTCCTGTTGAAAAGAGTGCTAACATTGCATTCGTCTTCCTCATTACCGATTCAACCTGGAAATAAACTTTTCAGGAATCCTGCATGAGAACTCCCAAATCTCTTTGAACTCAGATTTTTGAATTTTCTCCGTTTAAAAAGATAGTCTATGCTTTTATTCCTTCTGCCACAATGCATGACCATACAATTCCCAACACTGTATTCTATCTGCCATCTCTTTGGCCATTCTCCTAATCTAAGTCCTTCTGCAGCCCCTCTGCTTCCTCAACACTACCTGCCCCCCCCCACCTATCTTCATATCATCTGCAAACTTGGCCACAAAGCCAACAACTTCATCATCAGATTGACAAAATGTAAAAAGAAATGATTCCATAGCCACTGGACACTGGCATCTAATCCGAAAAGGATCCCTTTATTCCCACTCTTTGCCTCCTACCAATCAGCCAACATTTATCTATGTAACATCTTTCCTGTAATACACTGGGCTCATATCTTGTTCGGCTGCCTCATGTGCTGCACCTTATCAAACACCTTCTGAAAATCCAAGAACACATCATCCACTGATTTTTCTTTGTTTATCCTGCTTGTTATTTCTTCAAAGAATTCTAACAAATTTGTCAGGCAAGATTTTCCCTTAAGCAAACCATGCTCACATTGGCCTATTTTGTCATGTGCCTCCAAATACCCCAAAACCGCAGCCTTAACAATAAATTCCAACATCTTCCCAACCACTGAGGTCATGCTAATTTCCTTTCTTCTGCCTCCCTCCCTTCTTGAAGAGTGGAATGAAATATGTAACTTTCTAGTCCTCCAGAACCATGCTACAATCTAGTGATTCTTGAAAGATCTTTACTAATGCCTCCACAGTCTCTTCAGCTGCCTCTTTCAGAACCTTGGGGTGTAGTCTATCAAGTCAGGTGACTTATCTACTTCATACCTTTCAGTTTCCCAAGCACCATCTCCCTAGTAACAGCAACTGCACTCACTTCTGCCCCTTGAGATTCTTGAACTTCCAGCATACCACTGGTACCTTCTACAGTAAAGACTGGTGCACAGTACTTACTCAGTTCACCCACCATTGCCTTGTTCCCATTATTATCTCTCCAACAGTCCAATATCTACTCTCACTTCTCTTTTATCTTTATATATCTGAAAAAACTTTCTGTATCATTTTTGATGTTATTGGCTAGCTTACCTTCATATTTCATCTTCTTCCACACCCCCATGGTTTTTTTTTAGTTGCCTTCTGTTGGCATTGAAAAGTTTCCCAATCGTTAACCTTCCCACTAATTTGTGCTCTATTATATGCCCTCTCTTTTGCTTTTATGTTGGCTTTGACTTCCCTTATCAGACATGGTCGTGTCATCCTGCCTTTAGAATACTTTCTCTACTTTGGGGTCTATCTATCCTGCACACTTCTGAACTGCTCCCAGAAAAATCCAGCCATTGCTGCTCTGCCAGCATCCCTGCTAGTGTTCCCTTCCAATCAACTTTGGCCAACTCCTCTCCCAGGCCTCTGCAATTCCTTTTACTCCACCATAATACTGATACATCTGACTTTTGCTTCTCCATCTCAAATTGCAGGGCTAATTCTCTCACATCATGATCACTGTTTCCTAAGGGTTCCTTTACCTTAAGCTCCCTAATTATATCTGGTTCATTACACAACACTCAGTTCAGAGCTGTTGATTCCCTAGTGGACTCAACCACAAGCTGCTCCAAAAAGCCAACCTGGAGGCTTTTCACAAACTTTCTCTCTTGGGATCCAACATCAACTTGATTTTCCCAATCTATCTGCATATTGAAATGATCATGAGGAACATAATATTGCCTTTTGGACATGTTTTTTCTATCTGTAGACTACATCTTGGCTACTGTTTAGAGGCGTATAAATAACTCCCATCAGCACCTTACTCTTGCAATTTCTTAACTCTACCCACGAGGATTCTACATCTTCCAATTCCATGTCAGCTCTTTCTAAAGATTTGATTTCATTTTTCACTAGCAGAGCTACCTTGCTGACTGTTCTTTCAATAGATTGTATACCTTTGGATATTAAATCCCAACTACAATAGTCTTCTAGCCATGACTCCGTTATACCCACAATGGCATACATGCCATTCTCTAACTGCGCTAGGAAATTATCTGCCTTATTTCATATACTGCGTGCATTCAAATATAACACCTTCAGTACTGTCACAAACAAGAGAAAATCTGCAGATGCTGGAAATCCAAGCAATGCACACAAAATGCTGGAGGAACTCAGCAGCCCAGGTCGCAAAACCTTCAGTCCTGTATTTGTCACCCATTTCAATTTTGCCCCCTTTTATACTAGAAACCATCTCACTAACTGCAATTTTGCCTTAATATCTGCCCTTCTTTCCTGACAATCTCACCATACACTACCTCTGCTTTAAACCAACATTCTTATCCTCAGCCCTATCACTCCAGTTCCCACTCCCCCTGCCAAATTGATTTAATCTTTCCTAGCACCTCTAGCAAACCTACCCGCAAGGATATTGGTCCCCCTTGGGTTCAAGTGTGGCCTGTCCCTGTTTTACAGGCCATATCTTTTCCAGAAGAGATCCCAATGATCCATAAATCTGAAATCCTGCTCCCTGCACCAGTTTCTCAGAACTAGTAGTGCAAACAAAAAGTAAGGTTGTGTTCATAGGTTCAATGTCCATTCAGAAACCTGATGGCAGAGGGGAAGCTGATGTTCCTGTATGTGTGTACGAGTGTGTGCTTTCATGCTTTTGCACCTCCTCCCTGATGGTATCAATGATTAGAGGGCATATCCAGGGTGATGGGGGTCCTCAATGATGGATGCCGCCTTTTTGAGGCATCGCTCCTTGGAGATGTCATGAATGCTGGGGAGGCTAGTGCCCATGATGGAGCCGATTGAGTTTAGAACTTTCTGCAGCTTATTTTGATACTGTGCAGTTCCCCCTCACCCCACCACCCACCCCCACACCAGGCGGTGATGCAGCCAGTTAGAAGCTCTCTACGGTACATCTACAGAAATTTGTGAGTGTCTTTGGTCACATACCAAATCTCCTCAAACTCCTAATGAAATATAGCTGACGTTGTGCCTTCTTTGTAACTGCATTGGTATGTTGGGCCTAGGATAGATCCTCTGAGAAGTTGTCATGCAGGAACTTGAAATTGTTCTTCTGATCCCTGTATGAGGACTACTGTGTGTTCCCTCATAATTACCCTCTCTGAAGTCCACAATCAATTCTTTGGTCTTACTGATCTCGAACGCAAGGTTATTGATGTGACACCACTCAACTAGCTGATAAATCTCGCTCCTGTACGCCTTCTTGTCACCATCTAAAATTCTGCCAATAATAGTTGTGTCATCAGCAAATTTACAGATGGCAGTTGAGCTGTACCTAGTCATGCAGTCATGAGTGTAGAAAAAGTAGAGCAGTGTGCTAAGCACACATCCTTGAGGTGCTGAGGTGTGCCAGTGTTAAATATCTGTGAGATGGATACATTATTTTTGATCCACACAGCCTGCGGTCTTCCAGTGAGGAAGTCGAGGATCCAGTTACAGAGGACCAGGTTTTGATCAGACCTGTAGCAATGATTGTATTAAACACTGAGCTGTAGTCAATAAACAGCAGCCTGACATACAGCAAGTATTAGTATTGTCCAGGTGATCCAAGGCTGACTGAAGAGCCAATGAGATTGCATGCACTGTAGTCCTATTGTGGTGATAGGCAAACTGCAGTCGGTCCAGGTCCTTACTAAGACAGAAGTTGATTCTAGCCATAACCACCTTCTCAAAACACTTAATCACCATAGATGTGAGTAGTACTGGAAAATGGTCAGCTCACCCTTCTCTTCTTGGGCACAGCTATGAGTGTTACCCTTTTAAAGAAGGTGGGATGCATTCATCTGCCAAATTATCCTTCACCAGCACATGGCACAGGCAGCAATCGAGATTTTTACCCTGGAGGTTCTGTTTTTTAGCTTTCTACCTAGCTCTCTAAATTGGTGCCAATATGCACCAAGACATCTGGCTGCACACCCTCCCCCTTTAAAGTGGCACTGGTACGGACTCAGACATCCCTGACCCTGGGAGGCAACATACCACCTGGATCACTCTATCGTGTCCAAAGGCTCTCCTCCTCTAAGAATGTTAACTCCTATCACCACTGCATTCCTCCTCTGCCCCCTTCCCTTCTGAGCGACACTGCTAGACTCAGTGCCAGAGACCTGGTCACTGCGGCTCCCCATTGGTATGTCATCCCTTCCAACAGTCTCCAAAATGGTATACTTGTTATTGTGGGGAATGGCCACAGGGGTACCCTGTACCGGCTGCCTATTTCCCTTCCCTCTCCTGACAGCCACCTATTCACCTGCCTCCTGCAACCTAGGGGCAACTACCTCCCTATAGCTCCTATCTATCACCTCCCCAGTTTCTCGTATGAACCAAAGGTCATCGAGTTGCAGCTCCAGTTCCTTAGCATGTTCTCTGAGGAGCTGCAGCTTGGTGCATCTGGTGGAGATGTGGTCATCTGGGAGGAGTTGTGCTGTTTTTCATGGGATGAGCATTGCCATCAAACATCTCACGAACTTCAACCAGCATATCAGTGTTTAATGAGGGAGGCAACGGATAACGTTAAATTGAAGAGTAGGGATTGGAGTGCAAAGTGGCTGGAGGAACTCAGCAGATCAGTCACCAGCTATACAGAGGAATGAACAGTCAACAGTTTGGGCCAAGACCCTTTATCATAGACCAGCACACCCAGCAGCACTAAAAAAGCTTACAATAACAGTGAAAACTGTTTTTGAGGGATATTTTGCATGTAATAACAAAATATTTGAATTTATCACTAAGAGGAAGGTGGCCAAAAGTGAGACCTCCAGAGATTGAGACTAATGAATTAATGGGAGGAAACAAAGAAATGTCACATAAATTAAATCTATTTTTTCATCACTGTGGAGGACACTGCAAATACATCCAAGATAATATATGAACTACTTTTAAATAACAGGGAAGAACTTGTAAAACATTTCAATCACATTGGAGGACGTCACAGAAAGCAAGGTTTACAAATTGCTGGAACCTGATGGTCTATATCTAAGGTTTTATCAAAAGGCTGTAAGAGATACTTGACCCATTGGTTGAAAAATTGCAAACCTCACTGAATTCCAGGAGGTTGACAACTGATTAGAAAACATCCAAAGTGATTTCCTGTTCAAAAAAGCAGACAGGGAATTATAGGCTAGTTAGTTTAACATCTATTGTTAACAAAATGACATCTATAGAGTCAGCAATCAAAGAGGAAATCAATTAATCATTTAGGAAAGCTAAATATAATCAAACCAGGTCAACACAGTTTTAGGAAAGGTAAATCGTGTTTGAAAAATTTTCTCAAATTGTTTGAGGCTGTGAAAGGCAGAAGTGATAGAGGGGAACCTACAGATAAAGTGTATTTACATTTTCAAAAGACGTTTGACAAGGTGCCACATAAAAAAACTGATGCATAAATTAACAGCCTAATATATTGAAAGGAGTGTTTTAGCATAGATTTTAAACTAGCTGTCATACAGATAAAAAAAAAGGATTGGAATAAATGGGTCCCCTATATGTTGGAGGATCTATACGGTGAAATATTTTGGGGATTGGCTTTAGACCAGTGGTTCCCAAAGTGAGTGATATCGTGCACCCCCACCCCTGGGGGCAGAGGAGGTTTCAAAGGGGGGCAAGGGGGGAAGCTGAGGGATTACAAGCTTAATTTAAGAAATTAATTACTTATTATAAGCATTTGATCCTCAATGCCTCATAATTGATTACAACGATCACATAATCATCGCTTCTCTTGCTAACCCACTGTTTGCTTAGACTTTGCTCGAAGCATACTACAGTTGTTGAAAAGATATGTGACACTTCTATATTTGGTATATCATGAGAAATCTGGACTGAAGAAATTGTGTTATTTCCAGGCCTGATTCACATATTATTCCCTTTCATTACTGTGGTAATGTTAGTTAGTATGATTCCCGTACTCTAATCACGCAATGACGCAATTCCTGTGAATTAGGGTATATCACTCAATGGAGTAAAGTTCAGAACCTGCCTATTATATTGGTCCTGACTGCATTTCTCTAGCCCATGGTCCAACTGAGATATCACTGCACCATTTTATGTACTTTCAGGCAGAGAGTCAAGTTTTGCCTGAGCTATGATGAAGTCATAAATTTCCCCTTTATTGAGGCTGAACTTAAACAATAGGTGATTGACCATGGTCATAAATCCCTAATGAAAATGGCAGAAGCAGACCAAACGAAAAAGTACAGACAGTATAATCGTGGAGTATCTGAATATGGATTTATTCAGGCACCAAGCAACCAGCCAATGTGTCTGTTGTGTGAAAAGGTTTTTTTTCAAATAAGCAATGAACCAATCCAGGCTCCTTGAACACTTGAAGAGAATTCAATCTTGTAAAACAAGCAAGAACTTGACTTGATTTCAGTCACTTCGTGAAAACTTTCAGAAACAGAAATCACTTGAAAACATGTTTGCCAGCACATCACAACAAAACACTGTCAGTTTGAGTGCTTCATACAAAATTTCATTGCTAAATCTGGAAAGCCCCGTATAATTGGAGAAGAACGAACTCTACAAGCAGCAAGGGAGATTCTGAATATGGTTTTGCATGTCACTAGACCCAATAATTAAAGTGATTCTACTCAGTGACAACTCTGTTCAAAGGTGGATAGATGAAATGTCCGAGGATGTGGATGACATGTTGTGCAATGTACTCAGGACAACAGAATTTGCTCTGCAATTGGATAAGTCAACTTTGCCGGGCAACAAATCTTTGCTTCTTGGTTGTGTTTGCTTCATAAAATTTGAAGGCATGGTTTAAGAGCTGTTATCTGCAAGGGGACTAGAAACAAATAGAAAGGGGAAGTCAATACTTCAGGTTATTTTTCAAGAAGGACATTCCACTCATCAACATCCTTGCTTGTGTAACAAATGGGGTACCATCAATGACAGTGCACCACCATGGGTTTTTAATTATTTGAAAAAAGCTGTACCTAACATATTTGTCATTCACTGTGTACTTCACAGGCAGCATCTTGTCACAAAAAAACTTGTGATTAGCTGCACAAACCATTAAATATTGTTATTACAGCAGTAAATAAAATCAAGTCCCATGCTCTTAGTTCTCAGCTATTTCAAGAGCTTTGTATTGAGAACAATGGACAGCTTGAATACTTCCTATTACACACAGAAAGCAGATGGTTCTCAAAACAAAACTGCCTGAGATACTTTTATGTGCTTTTAGAAACTGATATGCTTCTTTGAAGACTTGAATGTTTCATTCAGTCATTCGGCATAGCATTGGTTATTTGTCAGAATTATTCACAGTTTAATGAAATTGATCTTCAATTGAAAGGAGGTAATATAAATCTTATTAAGGTCAAATTAGTCATTACCACATTTCTGTCCAAGTTAACCCTATTAGGTGCAACACTGGGTGTCACGACCTTTTCGAATTTCTGAACCTTTCTGAGTAGGAAGAGAAAGAAAGAAAGAATACCAGATGTTGATTTTCAAGTATACTTTGCCTACCTGGGTGAGCTGCATAAAGACAAGTCATAGAGATTTCAGGATCTTCTCTGGATCCAAATTCCAGATTGGGTAATAAATCCATTTCTGAACACTTGTAATGAGGAATTAACAGTAAGGATGGAGGAAGATCTGATCTCGCTACAAAATGACTAAACTGAAGCCAAGGTTCTAAAAACTCATATCAAGACTTTTGGTTGTAGAAATAAATCTCGAACTTTCTACAGGGGCACAATTGAGAGCATGCTGACTGGCTGCATCATTGGCTGGTATGGGAACTGTAGCTCCCTTATTCGCAGGACTCTGCAGAAGGTGGTGCAGACAGCCCAGCGCATCTGTAGTTGTGAACTTCCCATGATTCAGGACATTTACAAGGGCCCGTAGGATCACTGGGGACCCAAGCCATCCCAACCATGATCTATTTCAGCTGCTACCATCTGGGAAGTGGTACTGCAGCATAAAAGCCAGGACCAACAGGCTCTGGGACGGCTTCTTCCACCAGGCCAGACTGATGAACTCTCTGACTTGAGTGTACTCTATATTACATTGACTGTTCTATTTATTATAAATTACTATGGATGCACATTGCACATTTAGATGGAGACATAATGTAAATGTTTTTACTCCTCATGAATGTGAAGGATGTAAGAAATAAAGTCAATTCAATTCAATGCTCTGTGGAAAAAGGTCAACATGTACTTTATTCCTTTCCAACATCATATGTCGTGGAGCGTGGTTTCAGTGCAGTTGCCCAACTTCATTAAAATCAATGAAACAGACTGTAAATTACTAAACGTGGGTAACTGAGTCTCCTGAGTTACATTCAGCCTGATGTTGAGAAGCTGATATCACTGCACAAAGCCCATCCATCTCATTGAAAGGGGAAAAAGCAATGAGGTAGTGAATAGTTGGACTACTAATGTATGCTCTAAAATTGTTGGTGGAAATTGTTTTTACTGTAATTAAAGTAATAATTTTATTTATAGCTTTAAATAGATAGAATATTTTTTGCAATTATTTGTCATTACTTTGAATTAGCTGTTTCCATTTTCTTTCACTGTACATCACAAATTAAAATTCTTTATAACACTCACAACACACTGGAGGAACTCAGCAGGTCGGGCAGCATCCGTGGAAAAGATCGGTCGACGTTTCGAACCGGAACCCTTCGTCAGGACTGGCTCGAAACGTCGACCGATCTTTTCCATGGATGCTGCCCGACCTGCTGAGTTCCTCCAGCGTGTTGTGAGTGTTGCTTTGACCGCAGCATCTGCAGATTATTTTGTGTTTAAAATTCTTTATAGTTTTTTATGCAATGGCCAGAAGGGAGAGAGGGGTGCTAGGGATGTAGACAAAGAACCAAGGGGCTAGTACCTAAAAAGGACTGAGAAGCATTGCTTTAGACCCTCAACTGCCTACTATTTACATTAATAACCTGTGGGAATGAAATGTAAGGTTTTTAAGTTTGTCAATAAGATAAAAATAGATGGAAGAGCAGGTTGTGATTATGACATTGTGATTCTGCTATAGAATTATAGATAGATTGACTGGTTGGACAAAGCTCAAGGACCCTATGAAAGTAACTATCTTCAAACAGCTCCTCATAGACAACCTAATTACCCCAAAACAAGCTACATAGTGCCCATTGGTTCAGCCTGGCCCAAAGTCTACATAACTAACATCTGTAAAGAGACTCGTGCATTCAGCATCAAAAGTACTACGAATGGTTTGATGAAAATGACCTAGAGATTCAGGAGCCAGTTGATCACCCATGCAAGGCATTTTTGGATTGGATACGCTATCCCATCTTAAAAGAGAAAAAAAAAACATTTCTACTGGCACCTGAAGACTGAAGTTCCTATCTAGGAAAGGGTGTTGCTTCCTTTGGCTTGGTTGTCTAGTTTCAGAAAAAAAGGTTGACCTAATTCAGGACAGTTACACTCTATACAACAAATATAATTAATTATTACCTAAATGACTAAAAGAGAACTCATATCTTGAGTACCTTCTTCATGTCCCGAGGAAGGGTCTCGGCCCGAAACATCGACTGTCTATTCATTTCCACAGATTGTGCCAGTCCTGCTGAGTTCTTCCAACATTTTATGTGTGCTGCTTTGGATTTCTAGCATCTGCAGAATTTCTCCTGCTCATACTCATACCTTGCTATTCAGAACAGCACATGATGGTTGCTTCCATAACTTATGGGCCTTGGAACTGCTTAGCGCCAGCTAAATTGGGAATGGATGGTCAAGCAATGTAAGTGTTGCGTGTGTGGCTCTCCACTGTAGTTTTCTATTGCACATCACCTGATGCAACAGCGTCTACCATGGATAGCTATACGAACAGAAAGGCCTTCTCTCTGCTGTTTCTGAAAATGTAGACCTAGTGGGTGAACTGAAGAAGAGATCCTAAATAACAGGCACTTTAGAAAGAAATGAGAGAAGTGCTGGCAAAGAAAGGTGAGCATAGGTCAAGGTAAAAACAAACAGGTGCTTGAAACAATCAGTAAGTCTGGCAGCATCCGTGGCAAAAGAAAAAGAATTAATGTTTCAGGTCAAGGAACCTTTGCCAGAATGGGTACAGAGACTTGAAAATGGTTTCATTTGCAGAGAAGGTGGCAGGTAGGGATTGATAGGCTGAAGGGAATATCTATGTTAGAGGTGAGACCAGGACAGAAGATTAGCTGTTTAGGTGGCAAGGTGAACTTGCTGAGGTCTGCTAGTGGAATTCCTGATGGAGACTTTTTGTGAAGGGAGGATGAGATGGCTTTTTCTACTGATAAACAACTAACTTAAAATCTGACTGATGTTACATGCAACAAAATTCAGATATTGACAGATCATATATTATAGATATATAGATTTTGCCGCAACAGCTGCCTGTCGCAATGAATTCCACAGATTCACCACCCGCGAGCTGAAGAAATTCCCTTCTCATCTCTGTTCTAGATGTAAATTCGACATTCAGTCCTGGTTAATCACAAAAGAAGAGATTTCAGTTACTCCTGACGAAGGGTCTCGGCCTGAAACGTCGACTGTACCCTCTTCCTATAGATACTGCCTGGCCTGCTGTGCTCACCAGCATTTTTTGTGTGTGTTGTTTGAATTTCCAGCATCTGCAGATTTCCTCGTGTTTGGGTCCCTATGGAGTGCTGTTTGAACACATTTGTTCTCTTTTTCATGTTTGCCTGAGGGAAGATGAATCTCAGGGTTGTATACTGCAAACACACTGTGATAATAAGTGTGCTTTAACTTTAAGCTCGACCTATGGATATATTTAAAGCAGAGGTTGATAGGTTCTTGATTAGTATGGGTGTCAAGGGTTACAGGGAGAAATCAGGAAAATGGAGAGAAAAAGTAAATCTGCCATAATGGAATGGTGGAGCAGACTCGATGGGGCAAATGGAATTCTATTCCTATGTCTTATGTATGGAATTTGGTACAGGACATAATTTGGACAGTAGTATTTTGAATGTAAAATAGAAATCAGGTTGTCAATTGTACATAATGTCATATCCAGTGAGGCAGATTACAAGCAGAAATGGATAAAACCTTGATCACTATTAGGTCTGACATCTTAGGCCAAACTTTTCTATAAAAATAGCAAAAATAACACTGAATCACTGAATGTGATTGATAACGCACAGACAGGACAACTTGTGCAAAATAACAGATGCCTTATAAATATTGAATCAACATAAATCACTAACAGAAGCAGAAGGTGCTGGAAGCGCTCAGTACATCGAGCAGCGTCCGCGGGGAGAAAACCCGAGTTGATATGACAAGGTCCCTTCATCAGACCTAGCAAAGTGAGAAAATAAATGTTTTAAGTTCAGGTGGGTGGTGAGGGCGAAGAGAACAGAAGCAATATAATAAAATAAAGGACAACATTGTCTGGTAACAATACTCAAAAAATGATTACTTAAATATAGCTGTGAGAGAGAAAAAACTTAATGATCTGATTCCTATCACAGACATTCACTGTTTTCTACACCCTTCCTCCTCACCAAAATAAAGTGCTTTCTCGCTTTAAATTAAATTTACCAGAAAATCCTGAATGCTTTCCACTACTTTGTGATAACATCATCACATGCTTAACCTTCACACGATTCCCAGAAAGCCCTTGTATTTACAAAATAATTTCATTAAATTTGCCTTAGGAAGTCAACTCTAGTTATTTATAAAATGGTGACCCTTTTAACATAATAACTTCTCATGATGTAAAATGGTTACCCTTTTAACATTGTAATAACTTTTCACGATTGGCAATCAACCTTCCTCACTAAAAACAATCAGTTTTATTATCCACAAAGGTAGAAATATTTTTGTCAGGTCATCTAATAATTGAAGGACATCCTGATGAAGGGTCTCGGCCCGAAACGTCGACTGTACCTCTTCCTAAAGATGCTGCCTGGCCTGCTGCGTTCACCAGCAACTTTTATATATCCTTCTCTGAATTGCCCTTTAAACATCCGTCGAAATTCCTCTTAAACGTGGTAATTGTATCTGATTTCACCACCTCCTCTGGCAGTACACTCCACTCTGTAAAACGAAACTAGCCCCCCCCATTTCCATTTAAACTCCTCTTGCTCTCACCTTAAACCTACCAAAGGAAAGAAAGTTTAATTCTCTGCTATTTATATGACTTCAATAATATGTACTTTCTATCAGGTCACCTCTCACCATCCTTCGCCGAGAGAAAACAAGTCCAGCTTTATCCAGTTTCTTCCCCTAACTGCACTCTCTCCAGCACAATCATATCCTTCCTATATATTATACTGCCCGACCTGTGAAGGCAAGCATGCCTTCTTCACTATTTTATTAACCACGCTGCCACATAAACTTAAAACAAAATAAATAAATGGTTGAACCATGGAATAAAATAGATATTACATTTGTTCAAAAATCCAAAATAATTCCCACTGTATTTAAAATTTAAAACATTATTCCTTCAATTTGGGAGAAGACAAACTAACAAAATACAAACGCATTTCAAATATGTCTGCGTGCTTACATAATTTATTATGGCTCCTAATCACAGAATAAGATATTTTTATATCAATGTGAGCCAGCCCAGTAATTTACTTCAAAACTTACTTCCCAATGTCAAACAGATGTCCACTGCTAGAAGGTGTGCAAGTCATAAAAATAGAAAGTCAAAGTCCAAAAAAGTTGAGTCTAAGCTCATCATACAGAAAATCAAAATACCAAGAGCAAATGGGCAAATTAACAGTTCTGGGAAAAATATACAAATTTACATTAATTATATTAAAATAGTATTAATAAAAATGGGGACATACTCAAAGGCAAAATGTTACATATTTTTTATTGTTCCAGGTATAAATTAATTGTTAATAATGCACAGAAAATATATTTGATCTGTGTGTTCAGTATACAAAGCAATATGGTGATCGGCAGAAATAATTGCGTGGAAATTAGATTTCATTCTTTTTTTGTTGCGCTCATAATCAATTATATCCTCAGCAAAAAGTCAAACCTGCCTCATCCTTGCTGCAAAGCGGATGAATTCTCCCCGTGGCTGTTACATAAAAGGTGAGGGGAAAGATGCAGAGGTGATCACAGTGATCTCCCATGTGTCTAAGCATTCGTGTGCGGATCTTGATCAAATCTCACACTAAAACTGACCTCACGCAACCACGAAGGCAAGATGACTGAGGGCCCGGAAATCACAGCTTGCAGCTAGCCTTGTTGTTGAATAGAAAAACTGTAAATAGTGATACTGAACTCTGAAATCGGAGGCTAACAAAACTGCACGACATTAATGTCAGTTTAATAGACATTTCGTTACTAATCTCAGAATGGTACTTTCCTACTTTTTTTTTGTTTGGGCTCAGCTAAGGTTGGAAGTTGCACCCCCGCAGGAAACAAGGTACTACTCATTCTGTCCTAAGATACGCGACTGGCAGTAGGAAAATGTCAACCATGCTAACGTGAAGTACACATCATAAGACCCTGGCCAATGTCATGATGGGAGTGATTTCATCCAAAAAGGATTGCTTGCACAGTCTACGTTTTATGCTTGGTTTGAGAGTGAGAACGGGGCTAACGGGTTTTCTAGACTAATAAGATGCTTCCGAATCCACACCGATATATGCAGACGTAATAAAGGCTAACATTAAAACAGTTGCTACACCCATTCCAGAAGATTGGAGCCAAGGGGCTTTCTTCACATGCCATTAAATCAACCCTGACTAGGAAGCATACATTGCGTGGTACTTTAAATCTGTACTCGCTTCTTAGTCAAATCCACTGTCTGCGGAAAAGAAACATTTCACCCACCGGAATACATCCACAATAAAACAACAAAAAAGTGTGCTAGGAGGAGGGGGTGCGCATGAAATACAGGACTCTTCGCTTCCCCTCTCGCACCGATCCCCTCTCCCGGGTTCTGCTGTCAAGAGCCAAACAACTGCAAAATAAACATCAGGGAACCTTTTTAAAAATAAACGATTTACCTTCTGTTAATGTAAATTGCGTCAGCGGACGATATACTTCAAATTATTGCACAAAATCATGCAAGGAGCTAAATATTTCAATAAGATTGAACAGTTACAGTCGAGAACTTCGATTCGACCCTTAAGATTTGCACAAAATTACCAGTCAGGCTAACTTGCTTGGCTGAGGCGCCCCCCGCTGTAAATTGACAGGAGAGCTGTCCAATTGCAGCCCGGGGAATCTCGTCGTCCTGCCCACTGGCTGGGGATGAATACATTAAATCATAGAGTGGGCGGGTACAGGGCCTGCCCGCCTCCTCCAGCAAGTTAGGGTGAACTTGGCCCGCGGAATATTTCCGTCTTCCCACGTCGCCTGAATGAATGGGAGAGGGCGATTGAGGGCCGGGGATGGGAGGGAGGGGGGCTATTTCCTGAATAAACCGTAGTTCACTTCAGAACATTCCCACTGAAAATGTACTTCAGAACGAGCAGCATTTGAATGTCGGCGCGAGCGGAGCGCTTCATTTGAGGTCAGGCAAGCGAGGCGTGCCGCCCTGGTGTATTGTGGAGAGAGGCGGGGAAACGCCGGGCTTCAGCGGTCCTTGCGCTCGCCCGGTGCCGAAAGTGTCGGGCGCCCTGGGCCCGAATCAGTCAAGGGGGTTAGACCTGACGCGGGTTTGTCATGGAGAAAGATGGCGAGCTGGAGAGGTAAACATGAGTAACTACGAAGCGCCTTCAGCCCTTCCTTCCATTGGGAACCATGTTAGTGCGGGCAGCGGCGTCCCCGTTGGCGCAAGGCCCGTTCCTCCCCTGTTTACTTTGTCAACCATTATTTTCCAAAGTGATTAAAAGATTACATGCTTTGTATTTCCCCTGGTTACAGGCCGCCTCACGCTCGGCTTGTTCCGATTTGTGTCTGCTTGTATGTATGCCTCAATACCAGTCCAGGGTGGTGTGAAGTGTTCCCTTTTATGGCGATTTTCCCACTCACAAAGAGATCATAGCCTCAGCGATGAACTGTCCACTGCCCTTAACCTTAAGGCTAGAAATATCCGGCAGACCCGCAGCATCTGTGGGGAGAGGAGGAGTTAATGATTCAATCGATGATCTTTCAGTAGAGTGATCTACCTAGCATTTGCGATCATTTGTTTTTGTTCAAATTAAATGCCAGTTGAATTAAGGAAAATTAAATACTTCAGAAACTTATGCTATGATGACATGTATGTATCATACCAGATCCAGATCCACGATGTATCATCACAGAATATGCCATGTGTACATGATGTTTTAATTGCAACCCATGCTGTTTGATAATAATGCCATTATTTGTAGCCTAAATACGTGAAAGTTTGTGCCCATTTCATCCAATATACTTTGAAAACCTTCAATGTAGTAGTATCTATCAATATTGCAATAGCTCTGGCCAAAGTATCTTTTCTGTCTCTTTTTCTCCCCTCCCCCACTCTTATATCAATGTGTTTGCGATAAATGTATTTGCTCTGTCTACTTTTTAAATTTTGGATCAATCATTCTTCTTCAGTGTTAATCTTTTTGGGTCTTATGCTGATATGGGTGCTGTTCAGTCAAAGCTGGAAAAAGCATCGGTGATTTCAAGTGTCGTCTCATTGTCCCTAAACTGTCAACATATTTGTCTAACATCGGGTTCATTTGTAGAAGATTCCTCCAACTAACTGTCATATTTTATTTTTCCATAATTACAATACCCTTGAGTTTGGTTTCGTTTTCAAATTATGATATTGCTCGCTCAATTCCTTTGCTGGTGTTCAGAAAGTTATGGGGTTGAAGTATACCGATTCTGATCTCCATACCCTTGGCATTTCTGAATACAAGGAGCCAAATATGCCTGACCCACTGAACCTGAGAAGTTTCTCATGAGGTAGAGCTGGTTCCAGGCAGAGAGCAGACAAAGTGGAGAAAGGTGAAGCTCAAAAGTCAGATCAAAAATGAAATCAAATTGGCTATAATATTATTGAATGACAGAGCAGACCCTAAGAACCAGATGCCTCATCCTACTTCCATTCCTTATGTTTTAATTTATCTGGCACTGAAAAAAGTCAATGGATCCATACAACGTAAGCATTAATGTCCCACAAGTTTTCAATTACAGCCTGTGAGAAATCTTTTGGTGCAGGTTCCAGGGATACTTTCTGCTTGATAGCTGTTAGTCCTAGTAGTTACTCGAAGGCAACCGAATGCTTCATTAAATAAAGTTTTGTTTTATTTTGGCAAAATATCTGCTTACAGTAACAGTTGCCTTAGGTACTTACGTAGAGCAAACACATTGCAAGGTTGGTGATGATAGCTAAAGCAAATGAATCACTTCAGATCTCAAATTTGATCTACAAATGTTCTCTTCAATTGGTACTGCAAGTTTTCAAATCCTGTCTTATCTGTGAGAAAGACAGCATGTTATGGTGGTTCTGAAAATAATTTTCTCTCATGCAAGATCTGTGTAGGTGGAATTACCAGCATCTGCAGACTTTCTCTTGTCAATGTAGATGGAATTCAATTTTGTCTAAGGTGATTTCTGTATGTTTGATTCTTTGATAATTTTTTTTACCATAATTAATAGCTATCCTAATTATTGTTGCATAAATTAGGGATATTATTATAGACAAAGTTCCAAATAAGCTAAGGTAATCTTCAGAGGAGTTAAATTTTCATAAACCCTAATGTTCCACTGTTGGACTTTTTAAACATCTAAAGCAACATCCACTATAATTCATATTTCCCTTGTACCCTACTCCCACAAAAAGTGCCCCATTTTACAAGGCCCTGACATAGAGCAAATCTGCGTAAGGTATTTTAATTTTAACCAGTTCTTGGAAATTAATCACATATAAAATATGTTTTATCTCCCCCCAATGCTGCAAAGGATGAGTTTGGTCTTCGAACATTCTTTTTAGTTAGACCATTCTGCAGCACGTCTCTTGTAGAATACATTATCAAAAATATTCTTGACCACAATCAATTAGTCTGAGGTCTGTTTAAAATGTCATCAGTGTCTTTCAGGGAATTAAGGCTGTAGGGTCTGGTGGATGTCTGTCCTGAATGCTTCAAAATTCAGAACTCTGAGCTGTGTGGATAATTCCTAGAGATGAAGACAGATATCAGCTGCTGTTGGGAAATGGTTAATATAGTGAAAGCTGTTCTCTGGTATGTCCAAAACTCATTGGCATTCCAGAGTAGGTTGTTCACAAGCAAGTGTTGCAAACTGTCATGCTCAAAAGTGCAGGTCTGTGCGAGGGAATTACTCAAGTTGAAGTTGCATGTAGTTGCTGCAAGGACTGTATGAAGAAAGGCTAATGCACATCATTTAGCTAACATATATATAGTAAAACTCTATGATCTATTTCATTTGAGATTGGAAGAGTATGATGTTAATGTTGCCAATGTTAAGAAACAGGAATGACATGATGTGTTCTGAAAATGTTGACTTGGCTGTTATCTATTAGCTATTTTAATGAAAAAGCACCCTTGAAATATTCAAAAAAATTAAATATGATAACCACCTTTATTATCTGTTGCCCAGCCATACTTGATAATGGAGACTATTAATTTTCAAATTGATAGCTAAAGAGTTCCATGTTCAGATTATAGCATTGCATTTGCAAAGTAATAAAGGTACCGTGAAAATTCTGCATTCAGCTGCATTGGCTTGCTGGATGGAGTTATAATTAACAAATTGTATGCCGAACTTCCATCTTCTATCAGTAAAACAATTTTTGGTTTAAAATAGGAAAGCTGTGGAAGAACTTCTTACAGAAGCAAAACGTGGAAAAGCCAGGGCTGAAACAATGGGACCCATGGGCTGGTAAGGATATATTTAAAATTAAGCATTAACATTATTCAAATGTTATTGTACAATACTTTCAGAATGAACTATGCCAGTGAAATATGCAAAAGACATTAATACTAATTTGACGTGTTGGCATGTGCCAATTCTAATATCATTGATATAACTTTTAAGATTTGCATAGACTCTAAATTATAATATTACTTGATTTTATAGTGAAAAATCAGTTGCATCATTATTCCCATTTCTAGGTGCAAGATGTTCCAATGATGACACCGTTGGTAAAGGATGATAAATGTGTTTGTTACACTAATAATGGGTATGTCACAAAAGGTAGGGCAAGCAATCAACATTTCTGGAGAGTCTCATATGGTCACCGTAAACTCATCAGTGATCTGTGACATTGAAGGACCTTGATTAAGCCCAAGATGAAAGAAAAGGAATGCTGGAAGCAAAAACAAATTTGCAGGAGGGCTAGTGCAGTATTGTATGGAGACCTTTACTAGACTGTGGTAAAGTCAAGGTGGTGAAAGAGGTATAAAGCACGACACACAAATAACTATTCAACACTTTGATCAAGAATTTACATCTCCTATTAGTGCCACTGCTACTGAAGCGACCCTGCTATTAAAACATCTGCTGAAGTAAAGTCTTTTGCCTTCTCTGCAAATTTGAAGTGTTTCTTTGCCTACCATGCTGTCATGCTGATATTCATTCCATTGCTTTTATTCACATGTTGTTATATTTTGGGAACTCCATAAATTAATCAAAAGGAAAACACAGGGAGACATGGATAAATGCTTACTTTGTTTTTACTTTTTAGCAGGACGTGCGCAAGTGACGTGGTGATATGATGACATGTACCACTCATGTACTGTCACATATAACCCATAATGAATTATTTCAGCAAGTAAAGAGTGCTTAATCAAACAATATATTTACAATATTGCTGAAATATTACTGAAATAGTAAATACACAACACACCTCCTTGCTTAGCTATAAATTCCAACTCAATATTGAATGTATCCAGATATATATGGATACATACATATAATACTTTGTAATACAAATGCTATATAGATATCTAGAGTCAATTTTAGTCCCAGTCAGGACTAAAGATTTAATTGCTGTGGAGGATTTCTTACTCTTGTGTGTTAACACCTTTCCTGATAAGAGGGGTCAATCTAGCAGTATGGTGGGTTCCAGGTGTCTTGGGCGTGAAGTGTGTGAAGTTATGATAACTAGAGAGACGGTTCTTGAGAAACTGAAAGGTCTGAAGGTAGATGTCACCCTCACTAGGTGGTGTACACCCCAGAGTTCTGAACGAGGTGGCTGAAGAGATTGTGGTGGCATTAGTAATGATCTTTCAAGAATCAGTAGATTCTGGAATAGTTCCAGACACTAGAAAATTGCAAATTGCAAATGTCACTCCAGTCTTAAAGAAAGTACAGAGGCAGAAGAAAGGAAATTATAGGCCAGTTAGTCTAACCTCAGTGGTTGGGAAGATGTTGGAGTCGATTGTTAAGGATGAGGTCTCAGGGTACTTGGAGATACATGATAAAATAGGCCATAGTCAACATGGTTTCCTCAAGGGAAAATCTTGCCTGTCAAATCTGTTGGAATTCTTTGAAGAAGTAACAAGCAGGATAGACAAAGGGGAATCGGTTGATGTTGTGGTTCTTGGATTTTCAGAAGGCCTTTGATAAGGTGCCACACATGAGGCTGCTTAACAAGCTACAAGCCCATGGTATTACAGGAAAAATTCTAGCATGGATAAAGCAGTGGTGGATTGGCAGGAGGCAAAGGGTGGGAATAAAGGCAACCTTTTCTGACTGGCTGCCAGTGACTAGTGGTGTTGTTTCATGGGGGTCTATTTTAGGACTGATTCTTTGTAAGTTATATGTCAATGATTTTATGGCTTTATTGCAAAGTTTGCAGACGATACGAAGATAGGTGGAGGTGCAGATAGTTTTGAGGAATTAGAGAGGCTACAGAAGGACTTCAATGGATTAGGAGCGTGGACAAAGAAATAGTAGATGGAATACAGTGTTGGGAAGTGTATGGTCATGCACTTTGGTAGAGGAAATGAAAGGCTTGACTAATTTTTAAATGGAGAGAAAATACAAAATACTGAGACACAAAAGGACTTTGGAGACCTTGTGCAGGATTCCCTAAAGGTTAATTTGCAGGTTGAGTTGTGGTGAGGAAGGCAAGTGCGATATTAGCATTCAGTTCAAGAGGACTAGAATACAAAAGCAAGGATGTAATGTTGAAACTTTACAAAGCACTGGTGAGGCCTCACTTGGAGTATTATGAGCAGGTTTGGGCCCCTTATCTTAGAAAGGATCTGCTGAAACTGGAGACGGTTCATGAAAATGATTCCAGGATTGAGTGGCTTGTCATATGAAGAGCCTTTAGCCTGTATTCACTAGAATTCAGAAGAATGAGGGGTGACCTAATTGAAACCTATCGAATGGTGAAAGGCCTTGATAGAGTGGATGTGAAAAGGATGTTTCCTATGTTGGGAGAGTCTAATACCAGAGGGCACAGCCTCAGAATAGAGGGGCGTTCTTTTAGAACAGAGATGAGGAGGAATTTCTTTAGCCAGAGTGGTGAATCTGTGGAATTCTTTGCCACAGGCAGCTGTGGAGGTCAAGTCTTTATGAATATTTAAGGCATAGGTTGATAGATTGTTGATTGATCAGGAGATAAAGGGATATGGGGGGAAGGCAGGAGATTGGGGCTGAGAGGAAAATTGGATTAGGCATGGTGAAATGGCAGAGCAGACTCGATGGGCCAAATGGCCTAATTCTGCTCTTTTCACATTCAAGCGCAATGCAGTTTGTTGTTTGTTGTATTTCACTGTTAAGGATGTCATTCCCATTGGAATTATCTTTTCTACAGTATAAGTTTTCAAGAATCTTTCAAGAATCAAAAGATTCTGCCATGGAAAATTGCAAATGTCACTCTACTCTTCAAGAAGCGAGGAGGCAGAAGAAAGGAAATTATAGGACATTTAACCTGACTACAGTGGTTGTGAAGATATTGGAGTCGATTGTTAAGGATGTGGTTTTGGGGTACTTGGAGGCACATGATAAAACAGGCCAAAGTCAGCATGGTTTCCATAGCGGGAAATCTTGTCAGACAAATCTGTTGGAATTCTTTGAAGAAATAAAAAGTAGGATAGATAAAAGAGAAAAGAGGGATATCGTGTACTTGGATTTTTATAAGGCCTTTGACAAGGTGTTGAACATGAGGCTGCTAAACAAGATAAGAGCCCAAGGTATTAAAGGAAAGATAGAACATTGGACTATTGGCAGGAGGCAAAGAGTGGGAATAAAGGGATCCTTTTCGGATTGGCTGCTGGTATTTCACACAGGTCTGTATTGGGACCACTTCTTTATACGTTGTATGTCAATGATTTAGATGATGAAATTGATGGCTTTGTGGCCAACTTTTGGGATGATACAAAGATATGTGGAGGGCAGGTAGTGTTGAGGAAGCAGAGAGGCTGCAGAAGAACTTAGACAGGTTAGGAGAATGGGCAAAAAGCAGGCAGATGAAATAGAGTGTCAACAAGTGTATGGTCACGCTCCTTAGTGGAATGAATGAAGGCGTAGACTTATTTTCTAAATAAGGAGAAAATTCAATAAGCCGAGATGCAAAGGGATTTGGGAGTCCTTGTCCAGGATTTCTTAAAGGTTAATTTGGAGGTAGAATCAGTGGTGAGGAAGGTGAATGCAATCTTGCCGTTCATTTCAAGAGGACTAAAATATGAAAGCAAAGATGTATTGTTGAGGCTGTATTCGGCACTGCTGAGACCTCACTTGGAGTACTGTGAGCAGTTTTGGGCCCCTTACTTAAGAAAGGATGTGCTGTCATTGGAGAGGGTTCAGAGGAGGTTCACAAGAATGATTCTTGGGAATGAACGAGTTACCATATGAACAGCGATTGAACACTCTGGGCCTGTAATTGCTAGAATTTAGAGGAATGAATGGTTCTCATTGAAACCTATCAAATGTTGAAAGCCTTAGATAGTGTGGATGTGAAGAGGTCCACACTAAAGGATTCCTTTGGTTTTGAAGTCTAGGACCAGAGGGCACGGCCTCAAAATAGAGGGACGTCTATTTAGAGCAGGGATAAGGAGGAATTTCTTTAGCCAGGAGGTGATGAATCTGTGGAATTCATTGCCACGGGTAGCTGTGTTGGCCTGGTCACTGGGTGCATTTAAGGCAGAGGTTGATAGTTTCTTGATAAGTCGGGCATGAATGGTTATGGGGAGAAGGCAGAAGAGTGGGTTTGGGATGGAAATGGATCAGCCATGTTGAAATGGTGCAGCAGAATCTGTGGGGCAAATAGCCTAATTCGGCGCCTATATCTTATGGTCTTATGAGTTCTTAATTATGAGGCTTCAATTTGAATGGATATCTGCCATTCAAACTCATTTTCTGGAATCACTGAAACAGCCAAGCCAATGTCCAATACCATTTTAATTAATTTGCCGTTTATTTCTGGTGTAAGTCATTATGCTTGTTTCTGCAACACACACAAAATGCTGGTGGAACGCAGCAGGTCAGGCAGCATCTTTTGGAAGAAGTACAGTCGACGTTTTGGGCCGAGACCCTTCGTCAGGACTAACTGAAAGAAGAGATAGCAGACTGGGAGACCGTTTCGCTGAACACCTACGCTCTGTCTGCCAGAGGAAGCAGGATCTCCCAGTGGCCACACATTTTAATTCCACGTCTCATTCCCATTCTGATATGTCTATCCATGGCTTCCTCTACTGTCAAGATGAAGCCACACTCAGGTTGGAGGAACAACACCTTATATTCCGTCTGGGTAGCTTCCAACCTGATGGCCTGAACATTGATTTCTCTAACTTCCGTTAATGCCCCTCCTCCCCTTCTTACCCCATCCTTTCTTTATTTATTTATTCATTCATTCATTATTTTTTCCCTTTTTTTCTCTCTTAATCCCTCTCACAATAACTCCTTGCCTGCTCTCCATCTTCCTCTGGTGCTCCCTTCCTCCTTTCTTTCTCCCTAGGCCTCCCATCCCATGATCCTCTCCCTTCTCCAGCCTTGTATCCCTTTTGCCAATCTACTTTCCAGCTCTTAGCTCCATCCCTCCCCCTCCTGTCTTCTCCTATCATTTCGGATCTCTCCCTCCCTCTCCCACTTTCAAATCTCTTACTATCTCTTCCTTCAGTTAGTCCTGATGAAGGGTCTTGGCCCGAAATGTCGACTGTACATCTTCCTATAGATGCTGCCTGGCCTGCTGTGTTCCACCAGCGTTTTGTGTGTGTTGCTTGAATTTCCAGCATCTGCAGATTTCGTCATGTTTATGCTTGTTTCTGGTTAATTTCCATATTGTGAATCTCAAGGCTACTCAGTTCGGTGTCATTTTCATTATTATCATATACTTCATCAACAGCATACAGACTAGTGCTCTTTTTGAAACTGCAATTTGACTTTTTATCGTTACTTCTTCCCTGTGCAGTCCATTTATTTTTGTCTGCCTGACGTGCTCTTTGTATGTATCCTACTTTGTTGCATTTTCTGTACGTTTCACCTTTAGATTTGCATTGGTCCAGTGTATGTGAGCCCCTGCCACAATAGTAACACAGTTTTTGAGCCAAGTAGGTTTCTGTTTAGATATTGCAATTTTGTTCATGCTCACTTTCATTCCTGACTGCAACTCAATCGCATCTCTGTCTCCTGTTTCTATTAATACAGCGTTTTTAACTGCTCTTTTATCTGTCAGTTGTGCTTCAGTTAGGAGCCATTTTCAAATGCTTTCTTGTAAGATTTCACAAATTAAGCAATCTCAGTGCATTATTAAGCCCATTACCAAACTGCAATGCTCAGTCAGACAACTTCTTTAATTCAGCCATGTGCTGAATCACCTTCCCATTAATTCCGCCTATGAAACCTAAAATGTTCTGCAATCAACAATGGTTTTGGTTCTAAATGCTCCTGTGTTACTTTCACAAGATTTGCAAAGCTCATTTTAGTTGGTTTGGTTGGAGATTCTAAGCAAACTGTGTGTTCTTCCACCAAATGCATTCAGCAAAACCGGCATTTGTTTCACCAGGAAGCTCTCCGCTTCTTTTTGGATTCTAGACCTAACCAGTTCCCCTCTACCACCACTCTGCTCCATCTAGCGGAATTAATCCTTACTCTTAATAATTTCTCCTTTGGCTTCTCCCACTTCCTCCATACTAAAGATGTAGCCATGGGCACCCGTATGGGTCCCAGCTATGCCTGCCGTTTTGTTGGCTTTGTGGAACAATCCATGTTCCAAACCTATACTGGTATCTATCCCCCACTTTTCCTTCGCTACATCGACGACTGCATTGGTGCTGCTTCCTGCACGCATGCTGAGGTCGTTGACTTAATTAACTTTGCCTCCAACTTTCACCCTGCCCTCAAGTTTACCTGGTCCATTTCCGACACCTCCCTCCCCTTTCTAGATCTTTCTGTCTCTATCTCTGGAGACAGCTTATCTACTGAGTCAACTATAAGCCTACAGACTCTCACACTATCTGGACTATTCCTCTTCTCACTCTGTCTCTTGCAAAAATGCCATCCCCTTCTCGCAAGTCCTCTGTCTCGGCCGCATCTGCTCTCAGGATGAGGCTTTTCATTCCAGGACAAAGGAGATGTCCTTTTTTAAAGAAAGGGGCTTTCCTTTCTCCACCATCAACTCTCCTCTCAAACGCATCTCTCCCATTTCACACACATCTGCTCTCACCCCATCCTCCTGCCACCCCACGAGGAATAGGGTTCCCCTTGTCCTCACCTACCACCCCACCAGCCTCCGGGTCCAACATATAATTCTCCGTAACTTCCGCCACCTCCAACGGGATCCCACCACTAAGCACATCTTTCCCTCCTGCCCCTCCCCCGCTTTCTGCAGGGATCGCTCCCTATGCAGCTCCCTTCTCCATTCGTCCCCCCCCCCCCCCCATCCCTCCCGGCACTTATCCTTGTAAGCGGAACAAGTGCTACACATGCCCTTACATTTCCTGCTTCACTACCATTCAGGGCCCCAGACAGCCCTTCCAGGTGAGGTGACACTTCACCTGTGAGTCAGCTGGGGTGATATACTGCGTCCGGTGCTCCCAATGCGGCCTTCTATATATTAGCGAGACCCGATGCAGACTGGGAGACCGTTTCACTGAACACCTACGCTCTGTCCGCCAGAGAAAGCAGGATCTCCCAGTGGCCACACATTTTAATTCCACGTACCATTCCCATTCTGATATGTCTATCCACGGCCTCCTCTACTGTAAAGATGAAGCCACATTCAGGTTGGAGGAACAACACCTTATATTCCGTCTGGGTAGCCTCCAAACTGATGGCATGAACATTGACTTATCTAACTTCTGTTAATGCCCCACCTCCCTCTCGTACCCCATCTGTTATTTATTTATTCATTATTATATTATATATAATACATATGTATATTCTTTTTCTCTCTTTCCTTTTTCACTATACTCCTTGCCCATCCTCTGGGCTTCCCCCCCTTTCCCTTTCTTTCTCCCTAGGCCTCCTGTCCCATGATCCTCTCATTACCCTTTTGCCAATCAACTGTCCAGCTCTTGGCTTCATCCCTCCCTCTCCTGTCTTCTCCTATCATTTCGGATCTCCCCCTCCCCCTCCCACTTTCAAATCTCTTACTAGCTCTTCTTTCATTTAGCCCTAACAAAGGGTTTCGGCCCGAAACGTCGACTGTACCTCTTCCTAGAGATGCTGCCTGGCCTGCTGCATTCACCAGCAACTTTTATGTGTGTTGCTTGAAATTCCAGCATCTGCAGATTTTCTTGTATTTGTTTCACATTGGCTATTTTATTTCCTTCAAAATACAGCTCAATTCACTCAGTATACATATTACTGTTGTGCCTTGTGCAGTCAAACACATCTATCCTTCTGTAGCCAGCCGTTTTTTTAAATTTATGATTATTATCACTCAGGACTCACTGTTTATGAACCCATGAGTTCATCCATTTTTTTGTCCTTGTTTTAAACTCAACTGTTGTTGTCCCTTTCTGAAGAAACACGTACTGCACTGCTTTTTTTTAACTGGAACGCCTTGCTGTGCTACAACAGGTAGGTAGTCGTCTTGGGTTCGTTTAAAACCTCCTCGTCGCTACTGTTAGGTTTTGTAACGCCAAATCATAAAATTCATTGAAAGCAAAGAGACAGGAACCCAGGAGAATGTGTCTTAGTTTCATTTTTACTTTAGTGAAACACACACATATGACGTGACGGTGTGATAACGTATGCTGTTCACCAACTATTACAGTGCCTTGAAAAAGTATTCAGCCCCCACATCTTTTTTCACATTTTACTGTTTCATTTTCCAAATTTAAAACGTATTGAAGTAGGATTTCTGAGCTAATCTACAAAATATTGTCCATCATGTCAAATCAAAAGAAAAACTTCAAAACCTGTAGAAACCTAAATTGTGAGGCTGAAAAAGTATTCATCATTTTGTAATTACTCTGCTGACTTTCCTCAGGTGCAATATACTGTATTACCTTACTCAATTTGTTGATGTAGAAAATTGGAGGATCATCTGTTTTCATTGAATTCTTCAGAACAAATACTCCTTGACTCTGTAAGATGCAACAGTATGGTAGATTTTCAACAGAGCAAACCAAAATGAGGACAAAAGGGCATTCAAGACAAGACGGGGAAATGACAATAGAGAAGCACTTACCTGGGGAAGGGTACAAGACCATCTCTAAGTCACTGAATATACCTCAGAGCTCAGTACAGTCCATTGTGAAACCATAGCCACACCGCCTAGGTTAAGCCGCCTCTCTAAACTTAGTAGGAGCCGAATGGCACTTAGTAGGAGCCGAGAGTCTACTGAGATGCCAACAGTCACTGAATGAGCTGCAGAAGTCAGCGACTGCAACTGGAGAAGAAGCTTGTGGCTCCACAATCTCGTAAGGCCTTGCACAAAACGGGTATTTATGGAAGAGTGGCAAGAAAGAAGCCATGGCTAAAAAAAAACATATCCTTGCCTGTGAAGACTTTGCAAAGCGTCTCTTAGAAGATACTGTAAAGATGTGGAAGAAGGTCTTGTGCTCAGATGAGACTAAAATGGAACATTTTGGCCTCACCACTGATGCCCGACTTAAATTTAATACCGTGCCTTAGCCAGGTAACACCATCCCTTTTGTAAAGTATGGAGGAGATACCTTCATTCTATGAGGATGCTTTTCAGCAGCAGGGACTGGAAATCTGGTCTGGATTGATGAAAAGATGAATGCTGCTAAATACAGAGAGATCCTGGATAAAAACCTGCTAGCCTCTGCCAAAAAGTTTAAACTGGTGAGGAAGTTCATCTTTCAGCAGGACAATGAGCCAAAGCACACTGCCTGAGCAACCATGGAGTAGCTACAAATGAAGAAAATTGATGTCCTTGAGTGATCCAGTCAGAGTTCTGACCTTAACATGATCAAACGTCTCTGGCAAGTCCTAAAGATTGCTGTCCACTGCTGCTCCCAACTAACCTGACACAGCTTGAGCAATTTTGCAAGGAGGAAAGGGCACATCTTGCTCCACCACATTGTGCAAAGCTTGTAGAGACTGTGAGAGGTGGTTCAACTAGGTACTGAGCAAAGGGAGTGAATATTTTTGAACAACTGACATTTTTCAATTTTTATATTTTTAGCTTTTCATACTTTACAATTTTCTGTTTTTTTGGGCTCTGCTATGAAACAAGGAATACAAATAAAAGTTCTCAGTTAAATTGATCAATATCCCTGGTTGTAGTACTAATTTATGTGAACAAATGGTTGGAGGCAGAATACTTTTAATATAACATGTAATGAATTATTTAAACAAACAAAGAATGCTTAATCAAGCAATGTATGTACAATATTACTGAAATATTAAATACACAACAGATCATCTGCAGATTTCTAAAATATTAATTTAGTAAATTTATCCACAATTGAGCACCTTGGATATATTTGGATCCATTTCCATGTTCCCGTGAAGGCACATTCAATGTACAATAGTTTCCAAACTTACTTAATTCATCCTTATTTATTCTCTTGAAGTGGAGATAAGTTGATATCCTACAATTTATCTGATTGCATAATTCATTTTTATTTGAGAAGGTCCAGTCTTAAATATGCTAATTTAAAAGACTACATCAAGAATCTTCCTGTGTACTGTTTTAGACTGGAGGGTATTTTTGTATTTGACAAATAGTTAATTAGTTTATTGAACAACAAATTATTTGAAAACTATTAAGATATATGAAAAACATATCACACAAAATTTAACTGACCAAATAAAAGGATATAAATCTTTAATGTGATTAGATGGGAAAAAATATCAACATGATCCTCTAGATTGTTTCTCATTCTACTTTTGGGAAAGGTGCAATTACAAGTCCATTATTACAATTAAATTGTAAGTTCTTAAATTAAAGAATTATTGTCGGCATAATAATATTAAAAATTCAATCAAATCTCTCAAAAGTCCTCATGTCTTTTCCTTGCACAAATCAATTGTTAATAATGTCTCACTTTAATGTGGAGAGCTATTCTGTCTGGGGTTCAGAAATGTAATTAATTAATACTTTGTAACTTCTTTACTTGGCATGTTAATATTTGGATTGTAACCTCACCGCTAAATATTCAAGCTTACTAATTTCCAAATGCCAAAATTTACATTTCAGAAGGATTATACTTGATTAGTTTTACTTTGTTTCATATTGAAGCGCTGGTCTTCAAATGGTTGCTGTATTAATAACCATAGATAGACCACTACAAGAACCAAATGATTAAAATATTTTGACAGTTTAAAAGGATTGTGCATCTTTTCCCATTCTATTGAATAGAAGGAAGCATAGGTATTTAAATATTTAATATGGATTTAGAAATCAAAAGCCTTTATAACCAAACTGAAATATTTATAAAAATACAGTAAATAAGGATGTATTGCCTTTTCATTTTGGTTCTTACAAATTCTCCTAGAAATGACTGTCTTGAAATAGAAAAGATTTTGAGCATACCTTCCATGAGCTACCCTTTACAGTTTTTACTTCACCATCTATGTCATACATTGCGCAAAATGATGGTCATAATGCCACCATTCCTGGCCTTTCTGGTGTTCACATGGCTACCTAATGTCTCGAACACTGAATTCAGAAATCTTCGACACATGCATATCCCTTCACTTTAGTTTAGTAAGTTCTTTCAGTTCCATGGCCTATATTCAAAAAATCTGGAAATATCTGTTTCTCATTTCCCTCTGTTTTAAAATCTATTACTTTCTTAAACCATTATTCTTTTTGAAACTTGCATCTAACAAGCAGTTTTCCAACTTATTTTTCTCACTTCCTGCTTGCTGGGCTGGAAAGTTGGGCCACTTACCAGCCAATATAATGTGGCATTTAGACATGCACATAAACATGGCTCTGACAGTATTTATTCCACTGAAGTTATAATTTTTCAGATGGAAATTTGGTCCAACATTCAGCAGGACATTAAGTTGTAATGATAGCATACAAAAACTACAAAGGATGCAAGTACCTTAAGGAATACTAAATGGAGTGCAATGTGAGAAAATGTGAAAATACCTATTTTGACAGGAAAAGTAAACGTTGACGATTTGCAGAGTTTTGAAATGCAGAGGGTATCCTTGGGCATGATTCATAAAAATTCAGTATGTGGGCGCAGCGAGTAGTTAAGAGGGCTAACAAATAGTGTTTATTGCTTGGTGGTTTGAATACTAAAGAATGCTGTTATCTGGGGCAAGGACACATCTGTCATACTGCTTACAATATTGATATTATTTATGAAAGATTGGTAAATCTATTAGAAGCAATTTAGAGAAAATTTATTTGACTGATACTTGGAATGAGACAGATACCTTATGGAAGAAGATTGGATAAACTTGTCTTGTTACTCCCTGCTGTTGAGTACCTGAGGGGCACTGGGGGAGGTGATGGGCTGGCAGGGAGATAAGGTGAGAGAGGAAAACAGGAATGGGGAATGATGAGGGGGTTGGCTGCTCTCCTTCACCATTCCACATTCCTGTTTCCCCTCTCTCATCTTATCTTCCTTCGCTCATCTGTCATCACCTCCCTCTGGTGCTCCTCCCCCTTTTCTTTTTCCCATGGTCTTCTGTCCTCCCCTATCAGATTCCCCCTTCTCCAGCCCTTTATCTCTGTCACCAATCTACTTCCCATCTCTTTATTTCACCCCTTCCCCTTTCCCGGTTTCACCTATCACCTGCCTCCTTGTACTACTTCCTCTCCTCACTCCACATCCACCCCCCCCCCCCCACTTTCTTACTGTGACTTCTTCCATTCCTCTCCAGTCCTAATAAGACCGTAAAACCATAAGACACAGGAGCAGGAATAGACCATTTGGTCCATTGAGTCTGCTCCACCATTCAATCATAGCTGATCATTTTTTCTCCTCCTGAAGGGACTCGGCCTGAGATGTTGACTGTTGATTCCTTTCTGTAGATGCTGCCTGACCTGAGGAGTTCCTCCAGCATTTTATGTGTGTTGCTTATAAAAAAAGGCTTTGTGATTATTTGTATATTTAAAGCTGACATCATCAGTATTGGCAAACTCCATACAGTTCAAAGAGATCAGCACAGCATTGGTTTAGCTAGAAAGAAATTGTGAAGCTCCGTGAGAGTTCAGTAGAACCACCAAAGCAACTTTCAACCAATGCCTTTTGTTTATGTCTATGAATCTGTTTAAAATCTTTGATGATATAAAAGGTGGTATACAAGTGTAAACTGGTATATGGATTGTAACCTCCTGCTCACAGATAATTATTTGTAAGAATTGAAACCCTCCAACTAAATTTATGCAATACTTTACTTTAAATTTTCTGAAGTAGAAACCCAAATGGGCCACCATTAAATTGCTTGTTTAATTCTAAAGGGATTTTATTATTTCTTTTATTATAACTAGTGAAATATAGAGCATACATTATATTTTGTTTTAACAGGATGAAGTGTCCTCTTCCGGGAGCTAACAAACGTTTTCTGATCAACACTCTTAAGAATACCATGCCATCTCGAAAGTCAACATATGATCCCAGACAGAGAGAGGAGGTTAAAGATCCCAATCTAAATGAGAATGCAGGAAGAAGAAAAGATAAGCCTCATAAAAACAGTTTCCAGCCCTATAAACATGGATCAAAAACAAGAATGAAATCCAACAGGACTCCATCTCCAAGGGAAAATGACTCAAAAAGAAATGCCAAGAAATACAAGAGTACAAAGGATTATTGAAAATTGTGTACATCAGATGAGTGACAAAAACATTAGAACAGAAAAGTGCACTCAAATTATTAGAAGCACTTGCTTAAAAATAATTGGACTTTATCCTAGAACAAGAACAACTGGAATTGTCTTTATGGGGAGCTTTTAGCATACACACTGTAACATCCATATAATACCATGTGACTATTCCATGTTCTACATAATTGTGTCAATGGTAAACAATGTCACTCAAAGTGCTGGTAGTATAGTAATTGACAAATACCAGAGTGCTCAATTGCTCTTTCATAAGTAATAGTTGAATATAGAAGATGATGCAATAAAATACAGAAACATAAAGAACTCATTGCCATCCAGAAATATGGTGCAGTGCTTACTGAATATAAAGATAACTAGTTATTTTTTTGACAATTGTGGATATGTTTTGGCTTTTGTGTTCTCTATTAAATGACTTAACTTGGAGAAAATCATTCTTTCAATCCACACCAGATAGTTTCAGAAATTATATGCAATTTTCTTACTACTTATTTTCAAAGAAAGGAACATGGTGTGACCTGATTAGTGTTGAAGTAAAACATTGAAGTCATTGAATGGCTTTTGATGGTTTGTTATGGTTTATATTTTGTTGCAAAAATGGATAAGCATAACCTTTGTTAGATTGGTTTGTTTAATGTATAGATCCTGATTATACTAAAACTTAATTAAATATTTACAAAAATCAATATTTATTCATGTGGACAAGCTATTTTTTCAAACTGAAAATCTGTTCTTAGAGATGTGATGTCTCAAATATATTTTCTATATTAAGTGTCAGCAGTTAGGGTATACAGAACTTCAGAAAAAAAATGTCCTCTATTTCTTCCCCACTCCAAATTAACCATTAGCAGTATGCATTGTGGAAACATTTAACAGCATAAATTTTTATCAGAATGTTAATGAATGGTTACACCAGAACTTCCTGCTGAGTGGTAATATTACCCAAAGTAATGTTGTGAAGCATATGTGCAACTTTAATAAAGCAGACTTTTTATTACTCTGTTGTATGAAAAACCTTACAGACATAATAGCCAAAGGGTATGCAGACTTTTCACAATTCAGCATATTATAGAGGGAGTATAAGATCTGCACTATAAGTTGCACAAAAAATAGTAGGCCACCCATTTTAATTCCACTTCCCATTCCCATTCCCATTCGGACCTGTCAGTCCATGGCCTCCTCTACTGTCGTGATGAGGAGCAACACGTATTCTATCTGGGTAGCCTCCAACCTGATGGCATGAACATCGATTTCTTGAACTTCTGGTAACGCCATCCCCTCCTCTTCTCCATTCCTCATTTCAATTTCCCTCTCTCACCTTACTTGCCCTTCACCTCCTTCTGGTGCTCCTCCCTCTTCTTTCTTCCATGGTCTTCTGTCCTCACCTATCAGATTTCCCCTTCCCTAGCCTTGTATCTCTTTCACCAATCAACTTCCAAGCTCTTTACTCTCTCCAGCACCCCACCCCCCAGCTTCAACTATTCTCTTTTCCATAGATGCTGCCTGGCATGCTGAGTTCTTCCAGCATGCTTGGATTTCCAGCATCTGCAGATTTTGCTGGTGAACACAGCAGGCCAGGCAGCATCTATAGTAAGAGGTACAGTTGACGTCTCGGACCGAAATGTCAACTGTACTTCTTCCTGGAGATGCTGCCTGGCCTGCTGCATTCACCAGCAGTTTTTGTGTGTGTTGCTTGAATTTCTAGCATCTGCAGACTTCCTCGTATCTGCAGATTTTCTCTTGTTTAGGAAATATAGGATGGATTTTTTAGCTACATGTTGATAGAGTCTATTTCATCTTGTTGCCAAAAGAGTTGAGATGTTTTGAGCCTCAATCTCATTAACTTGCTTTAGGCAACGATGCAATTAGAGGTGAATGGGAAATAATAACATAAAAAATAGGAGCAGGAGTAGGCCATATGGCTGTGAACTCAGCTCCACCAACCTGCCTTTTCCACCAAAACCCTTTATTCTCCTGTAATACAAAAACCTATTTAAGTCTTTCTTAAATATATTTACATAGAAAACCTACAGCACAATACAGTCCTTCGGCCCACAATGCTGTGCTGAACATGTACTTATTTTAGAAAGTACTTAGGTAAGCTCCATGTACCTATCCAGGAGTCTCTTAAAGACACTACCATATCTGCCTCCACCACCGTTGTCAGCAGCCCATTCCACGTCCTCACCACGCTCAGTGTAAAAAAAACTTGCCCCTGACATTTCCACCTTAGTGCCTCTAAGCTTCCGTGGGCAGAGAATTCCACAGGTTCACTAATTCCTAGGAAAGAGAAAACTTGATGGGCCAAATGGTCTAATTCTGCGCCTATTCTTAAGGGAAAAGCTGTTGATCCTTATCTTTGTATTAAATCTATTTCCTGAATCTTGCGGTCATGTCTCCTAGTTGTAGTCTCACTCAGCAGCAGAAACAATTTTCCAGCCTTTATCTTATCTATCTCTCTCAGAATTTTATATGTTTCGAAAAGATCCCCTCTTATTCTTCTAAATTCCAGTGATTCTAGTCCCAGGCGACTGAAGGATATCTTTACTAGGGAGCCCAGAACTGCACACAGTACACCAGGTGCTTACTCGCCAGTACTTTGTACATTTGCAGCAGAACCTCCCTGCTCTTAAATTCGATCATGTTAGCAATGAAGGCCAACATTCTATTTGCCTTCTTGATAACCTGTTGCACCTACAAATCAATCATGTACAAGCACTTCCAATTTGCTCTGCACAACAACATGCTGCAATCTTTCACTATTTAAATAATAATCTGATCTATTTTCATTCCAAAGTGGATGACCTCACAATAACCAATGTTGCACTCCATCTGCTAGACCCTTGTCCTATCTATTAACTTAACCTATCTCTATCTCTCCGCAGACTCTCTGCATCCTCAGCACAATTTGCTTTTCCACTCAATTTGGTGTCATCAGCAAATTTAGGTTTGCTACACTTGGTCCTCTCTTCCAAATTGTTAATGTATATAATGAACAGTTGTGAGGCCAGCACTGACCCCTGTAGTACTCCACTTACCACTGTCAGATTTCTGAACTGTCTATGAACACTACCACATTATTTGTCATGGAAAACTACAACACAGAAACAGGCCCTTTGGCCTATCAAGTCTGTGCCAAACCAATTATTTGTCTAGTCCTATTCATCAGCACCTGCATCGTAACCCTCTATACCCCTCCCATCAATATACCTATCCAAATTTCTTTTAAATATTGAAATTGACTTTTCATCCACCACTTGCACTGGCAACTCATTCCACACTCTTACCCACCGAGTGAAGAAGTTCCCTTTAAACTTTTCACTTTTCACCCTTAACCCATGACCTCTGGCTCTAGTCTCACCCAACCTCAATGAAAAAAGCCTCCTTGCATTAGCTCAATCTATACTTTGTACATCTCTATCGTCTTCCCTCAGTCTTCTACGTTCTATGAAATAAAGTCTTAGCCAATTTAACGTTTCCTTATAACTCAGGTCTTCAAGACCTGCCTACATCCTTGTAAATTTTCTCTGCATTCTTCAATCTTATTTACATCTTTCCTGCAGGTAGGTGACCAGAACTGCACAGAATACTCCAAATTAGGCTTCACCAACACCTTATACAATTTCAACATAACATCCCAACTCTAACGTTAATTTATGAAGCCCAGTGTGCCAAAAGCTTGTATTACGACCCTATCTACCTGTGGTGCAACTTGGAAGAAATTGTAGATCTGTATTCCCCCACTCCCCTGTTCTACTGCTCACCAGAGTTCAACACCTCACACTTGACTGCATTAAATTCCACCTGCCATTTTTCAGCGAATTTTCCATTTATCATTTAAGCGTGTTGTCAACTCGATCCGAGATGTCCCTGACTCTGGCATCCAGGAGGCAACAAACCTTGTCCATAGCACCTCCTTTCCATTCTCCTAACCAACAAATCCTCTATCAATATACACATAATGCTGGAGAAACTCAGCAGGTCAGGCAGCATCCATGGAAATAAGCAAACAGTCAATGATTTGGGCTGAGACCCTTCTTCAGGAATGCAAAGAAAGGAGAAAGATGCCAAAATAAAGAAAGTGAGAGGAGTGGAAGAAGGATAGCTAAAAGGTGATAGGTGAAACTAAATGGTAATGGGATGGAGATGAAGGAATCTGATAGGAGAGGAGAGTTTGGATATCATGTCCTGCAATTGATGCAAATGATTAATTCTTTGTCACTTTCTTAGCACTTTCCATGATCTGGTATTTACATCTACATATTTGACAGGTATGTATATTTGTGTTAAAGAAACACACGGCCTAATTTCTGTTTCTTGAAAAACACTGTGAATTATTTTTTTACACATAAGCTTGATATGTTTTCAATTTGGTCTTACAACTTGGAATATTTCACAACTGAAAATACATTTCATTCTTTAAAATTATTTTCAGAATCTGTCCTTCATTGGCAAAGCCAGCATTTGTTGCACATTCCTAATTATTTATGAAAATATGATGCTGAACTGTTGCTTTTCTTCTGGAAAAGGCCCTCCCACAGTGCTGTTAGTTCATGTATTTAGACTCGACAACAATGTACAACTGGTAGGATATTTTTAAAATTTAAAGTTATTATTTTGTACAAATTATGGTGGGAATGGGGGTGATTCAAAGTAGCTGAATCCTTTGTTTTTCTTGGTGATAAAGATTTCAAGTAACCAGGACAAGTAACTGCATTGTATTTTGCTTTAGTTCACACTGAAACCAGAATCAGAATCAGAATCAGGTTTATTATCTGGGCCTTTGTTGTGAAATTTGTTAACTTAGCAGCAGCAGTTCAATACAATACATGATAATATAGGAATAAATAAGTAAGTCATATATACTGTATAGATCTAGTTTCGAAAGACTTCCGCCTAATCAGAAATCTGTACTGGGAACAAACTGCCGCTGTAAGAATAGATGGAGAAGTGAGTCAGTTTACGAAAATCAAGAGAGGCGTGAGACAAGGGTGTGTTTTCTCCTCTGATTTATTTAATGTGTACAGTGAAACAATATTACAAAAAAAAAGAGACATCTTGGGAATCAAAGTTGGCGGTGAAAACATCAATAATTTCAGATATGCAGGTGACACTGTGTTAATTGCAAGTACGGAGGAAGAACTACAAAACTTAATTGATATAATTGTTGAAGAAAGTGCAAAAATGGGTCTATTTATCAATTGTGAAAAGACAGAATGTATGGTGATATCCAAAAGAAGGAGAATCCTATCTGCACGCTGAGAATAAACGGGGAAGACATAAAACAAGTACAGAATTTTTGCTACTTAGGAAGCTGGGTGACATCAGATGGCAGGTGTGACATGGACATCAAAAGAAGAATAGGGATGGCAAAAGACACCTTTACGAGAATGAAGAGTATACTGACCAATACTAAACTAGGCATGACAACCCGGCCTCAGAGTACCGAAATGTTACGTTTATCCAGTTATGTTATATGGCTCAGAATGTTGGACAATATCTAGTAACATGAGGAAACGAATTGTAGCAGCAGTGATGTGGTTTTTGAGGAGGATGCAAAGAATATCATGGATGAAACAAATATCTAACAAGGATGTCATGAACAAAGCAAGCACAAAAAGAGAAATAATGTATGAGATCATGAAAAGGCTATGTAACTTCATTGGACATGTGCTTAGGAAAGAGGAGTTAGAATGCACAGTAATTATGGGAAAGATTGAAGGGAAGAAAGCAAGAGGAAGAAAAAGACATGATGATGGAGACAGCAGCCAGAGAACTGAAAATGAGTATCAATGAATTGATCCACTTGACGCGAAACAGGAGTATGTGGGCCATGGCAGTCAAAGCAAAAACTGGGCACGGCACCTGATGATGATGATATAGATTTTTAAAAATGCAAAAACAAATAATATATATCAAAAATGAAAAAAAAATGTGAGGTAGTGTTTATGGGTTCAATGTCCATTTAGGAATCATATGTCAGAAGGGAAAAAGCTGTTCCTGAATTGCTGAGTGTGTGCCTTCAGGTTTCTGTACTTCCTTCCTGGCGGTAACAATGAGAAGAGGGCATGCTCTAAGTGATGGGGGTCCTTAATGATGGACCTCGCCTTTCTGAGGCACCGTTTTAACAAGATGTCTTGGATACTATGGAGGCTAGTATCCAAGATGGAGCTGACTAATTTTACAACTTTCTGTAGCTTCTTTCAGTCCTGTGCAAAAGCCTCCCCCCACCCCCAATAACAGACAGTGATACAGCCTGTCAGAATATTCTCTATGGTACATCTATAGAAGTTTTCATGTGTTTTAGTTGACAAACCAAATTTCTTCAAACTCCTAATGAAATATAACCAATGTCTTGTGTTCTTTATAGATGCATCAATATGTTGGGAACAGGTTAGATCCTCAGAGATTTTGACCTCCAGAAACTTGAAATTGCTAACTCTCTCCACTTCTGATCCCTCTATGAGGTTGAGTCTGTGTTCCTTTGTCTTACCCTTCCTGAAGTCCACAATCAGCTCTTTGGTCTTACTGACACTGAGTGCGAGGTTGTTGCTGTGGCACCACTCAACTAGCTGGTATATCTCGCTCTTGTACGCCCTCTCATCTCTGTCTAGGCTTCTACCAACAATGGTTGTATCATCAGCAAATTTATAGATGGTATTTGAGCTGTACCTAAACACAAAGTCATGGGCAGTGCTGGAGAAATGGATGTTCAGGGGGGTCAATGGGATGCCAGTCAAGCAGGTTGCTTTGTCCTGGATGGTGTTGAGAGCTGTTGGCATGGTACTCATCCAGGCAAATGGTGACCCTGCCTCTGGCCTGCTCTTTTAGTCACAGAATTTATATGGCTGGTCCAGCTGAGTTTATAGTCAATGGTGATTCAGGATATAGATGGTGGAGATCTCAGTGATGGTAGTGCCATTGCATTTAAGTGGTTAGAAATTTTCTTGCTGGAGTTGCTCAGTACCTAGCACTTGTGGTTCAAGCTTTGCTTGCCACTTGTCAGCGTATACTTAAATGTCTTCTAGTTCTTGCAGCATGCAGGCATGGAAAAAGGAGATGTTTGTTGATAAGTGCACGGTGTTCAGTTCCATGCAAGGCTCCTCAGCAAAGGAAGACACCCAAGCCCACAAGCAGTGAGACCTAGATATGTGTGAGTTATGACAGCAACCACTGGACTGTATTCGCTTTGATGTTCATTGGCCAATTTTACTAGGCACCTTGATAGTACATTCTGTCAAGTGCTGCCTTAATGTCAGAAGCAATACATCTCACCTTACCTCTGGAATTCAGCTCTTTCATCAATATTGTTGAAATCTTCTATAACTTTGCTGATGAGAGAAAGCACTTTATGTATTATTATAATTTAAAGTTCTTCAGGAGTAAATGACTGCACTGTGGATTCAAGACGGGGTGAAAACAAATTGAATCAGTAATTATATCGGTCTTTAAATTCTCTTTAAGAATCAGTTACAGTGGGAAATATCACTTTATTTATGTGAATACATTTCCACTTTAATCTTTTCATTAAACATTTACAGGTTACATTTACATATTTGACTAGAAAATCCACTAACAAACCATGTTCTAAATAATAGAAAATTTCCTTCAATCCTATAAATATGCCATTTAAATGGTTGGAATTAAAGTAACATTTTAGGAAATTAGTCTCTGCTTTAATACTTGCCACAGGGGTTGTGAATTGTTGGTTTGTTTATTTCTGAAGTATGTGCAACATTTTATTCCAAATTAAAACTCTGAAAGTTTACATACATAACTTCAAGAATAATAATTGATTAAAAAGTGGATAGAAAATAATAAACATTTTTATACTTGAGATTTTCAGGATAAAAAATGAAGTGTGAAAAGAATGTGCAAAATTACATGTTGGAATGGTTCTTAACTTCCATCATATTTTGGTTGTAGATAAATGAACCCCACTTTAGCAGATGTCTAATAAATTATAATTATGCGGTTTAATAAGAAATAACCATCACTGAACTATTTTACAACAGCAAAAATAAAAATTGAAGTCTGCAGATAGAAGAGCTAGTCATCTGAACGTAGGATTGAAATGTGCAGCTGTCAAAGCAATAAGTAAAAGGGTATTAGACAGCATTGGTTTTGCTGCAGAACTCCATACTCTTTTTTTAAAAAAAGAGACAGTGAACTATAGCACCATCCCACTATTGCTTGGTAAAACACCATTTTGGCTGACTGGGTGGTCTTAAGTCTCTTGCCATAGTGGTTTCGTAGTTGATACCAATCAAGGCCCAGCAGCTGAGACCCTCTGTGACCTGTTCCGACAGCTTTTCAAACCCCAATTCACGTTCATTTGTGTAGGGGTGCTTTTTTCTGGTGTTTTATTTATGGGATTACATAAATGAGCCATTAAAAATGTAAATCTTCAAAACACTGGGTGAATACAACTTTAAACAATAAGCTCAGTCCAGTACAGTATATAAATGATTTAAATCAAGAGTTCCACAACCTTGTATCTATGGCAACAATACAGAATTAGAAACAAACTAAACAGCTCAGTGTTACATGAGAAATTTATAGCAGAGAAAGATATGTTTCTAGTACATATAAATTAAAAATAACTAGATAATATAAGAGAATACAAAATCAACCTGAACTGGTGCAAGTGACAATGTGATTAATAGTACATAGGGATACCATATGTTTAAAATAATCACTTGAAACCAAAAGGCTTTGGTCTGCTGAATCTATCTCATTATGGTGAAGGGCAAGCAATCTCCAGAATTAATATTTGATTTGTTAAAATAAACCATACTTTTACAAAGTTCCAAAGAACTGATTTTGTAGTATAAAACTAGCACTTTTTCCCATGATTTTTAGTTTCTATAATAAAGTCATTGCATTCCGTTCTAAAACTTCTCTTTATCCTACCTTTACATTTGCTGTTCATTTTGAGTTCAGAGCTTGCACAAAGATTGTTTATAGACAGATTGTTTTGAGCAGGCACATTTTTAAAATAACATTATCATCTGTATAATTTGGGACAACAAACTTGAGAACTGAACTAATAACATTTCTGCTTTAGTCCTTTAGTTTTTATATGCAAGTGAGTTCTTTGTTAAAACAGAATGTAATTACTTCTATAAGATACTGAAAATGTAAAACTTAAAAACTTGACATAACTTACAATAAATTTTGTTTTTCCACTATCAACTTTTTAATATAGTTTGGTTATGGCATAAAATGATGCAGATAAAATGATAATTTTATGGATCTGGGATCCAGGACAAATGAAATAAATGGAATAAAATGCTCAAGTTCTAATAAATGAAAGTCTTATCTTTCTAGTAAATATTATAGAGGGCTCATAGTCAAAGTAAATAGCAACTACATTGTTATGTCATAATATCTGAGTTCAAATACTTCATAAAAATGGGAAAAGACATATAAAATAATCATTATTTTCCTTCAATTTCAGGTTTTCAAGATAATGGAATTCTAACATTCCATTTTTGATATCCTTTGATCTACTCACTACTTATACTCAAACTTTTCATTCTTTAAAATGCAATTTTTCCCTTCTTGTTTTAGTTATTTTTAAACCTTTATTTTTAACCTGCAACAAAATGCTTTTTCTGCTAATGTACAGTATTCCCATGATGGCTTTATGTGCATTAAAAAAAATCAACATTGGCAAGGCGGGAGGCGGCACATGAGCTGTTTATTATATGAGACACCCAATTATCCTTTCAATTAAATTCAATGGAAAACAATAGGTACTGTGGTAGCCGACCCATGTTCTGTACTAGCTACAGTTGCATTCTATCCACTTCAAACTGTACAGCAATGAATAGGCCATTCAGCCCATTACACTAGTGCTGGCTCTCTGAAGAAATTCCACGTAAAGGCGACCTTCATTTATAATTCTTGTTCTATTTAACTTTTCACACAGCTAAGCTTTAATAACATAACTTAAAAAATAAACTTACTGCAAGCATACAAAATGTTGTTGTAGCCTAGCACTTGTAATGGTGGAGTATAGAAATACAGGTTGAACCTCTCTAGTCAGGCACACTTGGGAATTGACTGGAACTACAGGAAAAGTCAGACCACAAAAAATGCACCCTGATCATTTTCCTGGGGAGAATTGTTATTGTTAAGTACTGTGGGACAGTTGCGGGAAATGGACACTGGAGGGTTCAAAGAACTCTCTTATACTTAAAGTGATGCTAGGTACAGGAGTGTCTGTAAACCAAAGATTCCTTAAGTTGAAAATGTTATTGGCTAAGATCACCGTTGGTTGAGGTTGCGAAAGTTGTGCTGGTAGGTAGCAATTTTACTTAATTTTATTTGGATCTTAATTGTAATTAATTAATCAGTCAGATCTGCACCACCAATTCAAAGCATGCTGACCCACAGGACATAGTGAACTAGAGAGATTCAACCAGTATGAAATAAGGACCCACAGCCTTGTACTTACTTCCAACCAATTTTGTAAACCTAACTCCTAATTAAAGTCATTGCTTGAAACACTGGAATCTGACCAAGTTGTTCAGCAGAATTTTGCGGAATTCTTAGTTTTCAAGGAAACCTATTATAATTATGTTAAATTGTATTCTGTTTTCCTCTTAATGACGGTCATGCCACTATTTGCTCTGTTCTATCCATCCTAGTTCACTGCTTTGCGGCATGCAGCGTGGTATCTCCAACAGATAGGAAGCTCTGTTTATAAGGACAAAGTCAGGATATGGAAGTCAGCATGAAATTTTATATTGTAGGCCTTGAAATTATGAACAGTTCTGCCATAGAACATAGAATAGTATTATGATGTTGTGCCGATCTTGATTCCAAATTTATAATAAATATCCTCCTCCTGTGTGTCATCTGTATTCCTCCATTATTTTCATATTTATGTGCCTATCTAGGCACCTCTTAAATTCCACTAAACTGCCCGCTTCCATTGCTATCCCTGATAACCTGTTCGAAGCACGTTACGTAAAACAAACGTTTCTCTTACAGGTATATCACCTTTAAAGTTCCCCCCTTAAATCTTAAAAACAAGTCCTCAGGTGACATTTCTACCCTGGATTCTGACCATCCACCCTATCTAAGCCCCTGATAATTTAAAAAACCTCAATCAGGTATCCCCTCGGCCTCCAATGGTCTAGAGATACTTGAAGATGAGTTTTATTTGTCACACATCCAGTTACATGGACATGTAACTGTGCCTAGTTGCTGGACACAACCCACAAGTGTTGCCGCTCTTCTCATGGCAATGTAGCATATCCACAACTTACATATCCAGAAAACACATGATTTACCTTATAAAGTATGATGAATTAACTAATCAAAATCTGGTTGCCAATCCAGCTTCAGTAATTAGTCTCAGTGTCTCTCGGTGAGGACAAAGAGATTCCGCTGTGGTTACTGTTCACTGGACAAAAAGGTAAAAACAAGCGTCTGGTTTGGTGTATCCTCACCCAAAATGCTGAGGAGGAATAGCTTGGTCATATTCACCAAATTAAAATTTCCATTTGGGCAAGAATAGTGGTTCAGCAAGGAAGTAACTATTTCAACATTGGAGAGGAAGAGTGAAAATGGGAATGGAAGGAATAAACAAAAAGGCTTGTACTGCATATCTATAAGAAAAAAAAATCAATTCCTTTTACATTTTAAAATGCCATATAATTAATTCAGTGGGATAATTTAATTATATTTAAGACAGAAAACATCCTAAGTCTAGTGTGCTTTATGGTTGAGGTAAGTTACTGCATAAATACACTCAAGAGCTAAAGGGACTTTTCAATTATATGGAAATAGTGATGTGCGATTGAATTTCAAAGTGAAATCACTGAGTGATAGTATTGGAAGGCACAAGGTGTTCAATCCTTCTCACTACTGGCAGGCAATTATTTGAAATTAAATTAGAATTTCTGTTTCCGGGTCAATAGTACAGGCCTCTGGCTGCTAATCTGGTAAATTAACTTCTTAACTACATACCCAATATAATGAACGCAAACTTATTTCAACCATAAAAACTTAAAGGTTTTTAGTTGAAAGTATTTGATATGACAAAATTAAATCAATGTTAAAACTGCATCACTATTTTCAGTATAATTTTATGAGCTTTGTATAATCAGAGGATAAACCAGATGTGGAATTTTAATAAGATTTCAACAATAATTTTGAGATAATCCCATTAATATGGCAAAACATGTCAAAAGTTCAAAGTAAATTTATTATCAAAGTACATAAATGTCACCATATATTATCTTGAGATTCATTTTTTTGTGGGCATACACAGTAAATACAAAGAAACACTTATTTGAAAAAGTGTTGTTTTCTGTTAAAATTTTTTCACAGGAGTATTATCAAACCAGAAGTGGTGTTAAGCGACAGAAGGATATTTTACAACAGTTGTTTCATTAAAGAGAAGCAAAGGGGGATAGAGAGAAGTTTAGGAGATAGTTCCATTGATCAGGGCCTTGGCAGCTAGAGGTCTGACCACCATTGCTTGAATGATTAGATTCAGGTATGGTCAAGACACTAAAATTAGTTGAGCTTTGGGTAGGCAAGGACGAGGGTAATAATGGGGTAAGGAGGTGGAGAAAGATGATAGGGGAGTAAAAGTGTATAGAAAAATTTGAGAAGCTTTGAAATTGAATCATATATGACCAGAACCCAGTGACGGTCAATAGGAATGGTAGGTGAATGTGAATTGGTAAACTTTAGAACATGGCAAGAGAGCCGGAGATGATCACACATGAGCAGCAATATCGAATCAGGGAGAATGTCAGGATAAAGACAAATCTGACCATTCTAATAACTAATCAACCTGTAATATGTATGCTGTTCTTCCCTGCACAGATGCTGACAATTTCTGGAATTTTCCATTTTTATTTCAGGTATTCTGCATCTGTAGTGTTTGTGCCATTTGAACAGTAGAATAATCAAGACCATATATAACAAAGGTATAAGTGAGGGTTTCAATAACTGGTGACTGAGACAGAAGTTGAGTCTGTATGGAGATGGAAATTAGCATTTACTGATATGTTGCCTGCAAACATATTTCCACCTTTTCAAATAATGAAGTGAAGTTGGGAATGGGGACCAAAGATGCTGGTTTCAATACTTCCTGTGTCTACATGGAAAATATTGAGTGTCAGAGAGCATAGGGGCCTTCAGCCTACAAATTGTGTGGCCTCTAGCTCCAGCTCAAACATGGGCCAATGTCACCAGCACCTCTAGGCCGATACCTTCCTCACTGCTACTGGGCCCCTGGGCTCCTCTTCACCCATTACAACCCTCCAATGCAGATCTCTCAGGTTCTATCGTCACCTGTTTGTTCTTGGAGCCTCCATCTTCTGTGCATCCTACCTCCCCCGAGCACCCTGACCTCCCCCCTGCCTCTTGACTCCTCCAAATCTCTTCCACTCTTCAATCCGAGGTCTAATCCCTGCCGTGTCTTCACCATTCCTACTGACCTGCCCCTCTCTGAGGTGAAACATTCTCTTCCTAGCAAGGGCCTTACTTTTGTCCCCCTTCACCCGCACCTCAGTGAGTTACACACCCACCACAATGCTGAGCTCTTCTTCCGTCACCTCCGTCTATGAGCCCAGTTCTTTGGCAAGGATTCCCCACCCTGCGCCAATAATCTGTTTTACCATCTCCAACTCCTTCCCTCTTCTTGGACAGCCAGTGCTGGTTCTGTGCCTGCCCTGTATCTCTTCATCTCTAATTGCCGACAAGACATCAACCAGCTCAACTTCAGCACTCCTCTCTCCTCCTTGAACCTTAACCCTTCTAAATTCACTGCCATCCACACCAATACCAACCTCACCATCAAACCCACAGACTAAGGGGGTGCTGTTGTAGTGTGGCAGACTGACCTCTACTTTGCTGAGGGCAGGCAGCAACCCTCAGACACCCACTCTTACCTTCCCCTTGAAGTGGACCCCACTCTTGAGCATCAGAAAACTGTCTTTGATTCTATTACTGACCTCATCAATACTGGAGAACTCTTATCCACTACCACCAATCTCATGGTTCCCTTACCCCACATGGCTCGCTTCAACCTCCTACCCAAGATTCACAAACCTGACTGTCCAGGTAGGCCCATTGTCTCTGCCTGTTCCTGCCCCACTAAACTTGTGTCCTCATACCTTGATTCCATTCTATCCCCATTGGTTCAGTCCCTTCCCACCTAGATCCATGACACTTCTCATGCTCTCGATCTTCTCACTATCTTACAATTCCCTGGCCCTGACGGCCTCATTTTCACCATGGATGTCCAGTACCTGTACACTTCTATCACCCATCATGAAGGCCTTAAAGCTCTCTGCTTCCTTCTCAACAAAAGACCCAACCAGTTCCCCTCCATCCCCACCCTCCTCCTGGTGCACAGCCTCAACAATTTCTCCTTCGGCTCCTCCTACTTTCTCGAGACTCGAGGGGTAGCCATGGGCAACTGCATAGGTCCCAGATATGCCTGCCCTTTCGCTTGCTGTGCAGGACAGTCCATGTTCTAGGTCTTCTCTGGTAATGCTCGCCAATGCTTTCTCCGCTACACTGACTGCTGCATTGGTGCTGCTTCATGCACCCATGCTGAGCTCGTCAATTTCATGAACTTTGCCTCCAACTTCCACCCTTAAATTCATTCGTTCTGTTTCTGACAACTCCCTCCCTTTCTTGATCTTTTTGTCTACATCTCTAGAGACAAACTATGGACTGACTCGTTTAATAATCCTACCAATTCCCAATGGCCGTCTTGACTATAGCTCTTCCCACCCTGTCTCCTGTCAGAATGCTATTCGCTTTGCTCAGTTTCTTTATTGCTGTCCCTTCTGTTCCCAGGATGAGGCTTTCCTTTCTAGGACATCAGTGATGCCCTCCTTCTTCAAAGAATGGGGTTTCCCTTCCTCCACCATTGATGCTGCCCTCACCAGCATTCCTCCATATCCTAGACATCCGTGCTCTCCCCATCTTCCTGCCACATTAACAGTGATAGAGTTCCTCTTGTCCTTACCTACCACTCCAGGAGCCTCCATGTTCAACGCACATTATTCTCTGCTGCTTGGACCATCTCCAAAAGGCTCCTACCACAAAACATGTCTTTACCTCCCCCCCCCCCACTCTCAGCTTTCCGCAGGGATTGCTCCCTCCGTGATTCCCTTGTCCATTCATCCTTCCCCACGAATCTCACTCCCAGCCAAAGTGCAACACCTCCCTGTTCACTTCCTCTCTCACCTCCATTCAGGGCCCCAAACAGTCACTCTAGGTGAGTCAACACTTCCCCTGCAAATCTGCTGGGGCTGTCTATCATATCCTATGCTCCCGATGCAGCCTCGTCTACACTGGTGAGACCTGTCGTAAATCTGGAGACTGCTTTCTTGAGCACCTCCGCTCCTTCTGCCAAAAAGCGGAACTTCCCAGTGCCCTATTTGAATTCCCATTCCCATTCCCGTTCCGACATTTTGGTCCAGGGTCCCCTCGTGTGCCACGAAGAGACCACCCTCAGGGTGGAGGAGCAACACCTTATATTCTATCTGGGAAGACTCCAGCATGATGGCATGAATATCGATTTCTCTTTCCGGTAAAAAAATTCCCTCCCCCTCCCCTCTTCTTCTATTCTCCACTGTGGTCTCTCACCTCCCCCTGGTGCCCTTCCTCTCTCCCTTTCTCCTGTGGTCCACTCTCCTCTCCTAACAGATTCCTTCATATCCAGCCCTTTACTTTTCCCAGACACCTGGCTTCACCTCTCACCTTCCATCATTGTTCCCCTCCCCCCACCCCCACCTTCTGATGCTGCCTGACCTACAGGGTTCCTCCAGCATTTTGTGTGTGTTGCATAGGGGATGAAGGCGCAGAGAGAGGAGGTAAAGTTGATTGTTATGTAGATAGATGAGAAGCTGGAAGGGGCTAAGGAGAGCTATAGAAATAAATATATAGTTATGGACAGAGAAGACAATACTGGTGATTTTCTTTCTATGACTGTTAGAGGAAATGGAACCAGCTGACTATGATCCCACTGAGCTGGTCAACAGTTGGGAGTCATGGGAAGAAAATTGTACCTCAAAGGCTTCAGGCAGTTTGAGAGCAATGCAATGGGGTAGATCATCTTATCACAATAATAAAGATATTATTGTTTTCCGTAAGAACTGTTGTGGTACTCTTGCAAGGCAGAGACCGTACCAGAGAGAGTCAATCAAAAAAGTTCTAGGTAATAGCTAAGCACTGAAATAGATTGATGAACTATTGTTTTATTTTAATGCAGATGGAGAATACTGGATACATAAAAGTGTATTTATATGTTTTTCATAAATAACTATTTAATCCTGATATGCGGCAGATTACTGATCTCAAATAAACTATTTCAATAATAAGGGCAAATGGTTTCAAACCTGACTCCCCTCTTAGTGGATGAATGGATTGTGATATTTGAACAAAGGAGCTGAGCCTGCAACTTCTGTTCCATGCATTATTATCTGGGTTTACTGGCTTCTTTAAAATATTCATAAAATATTAATAGCAAATGCTTTTATTTATTATGCCACTACAAGCAGAAGTACAGTGGATTGCGATTAATTGGGACACATCAAGACCAATACATTTTGGCTCAATTAAGCGACTGCTCCAATTAGCTGAAGTTTCATGGAAATAGTTAAAAACGTATATAAAAGGAAAATTACCATTTAACTGAGTAACAAATCATATATGTACTTCAATGAAAGACAGAACAAATTAGAGTACTAACAATACTACTACAGTGCTATAAATCTATAGCTCCTGATAGTCATCGACAGCGGAGTTCCTCCTTTTTGTATGCTGCCATGTTCTTTTCATTGACTGTAAATGAACAAAGTCAGTGCAGACACCTAGTGCAGATGATGGACTGCCTTCAAATCTTCCAAATTCTCATTTTCATTGTAACATTCAAAACAATACCTTCAAATTCTCCATAGTTCCTAACTTGCAGAAGTAATGGAATCGTTTCATTTTCACTCCCAGCCATTTCTGGCATCTCCAAGCCTGAAAGCTTGAAACCGCAGTGTGAAAAACAGTTCTGAATTGTCTCACTGCTTATTTCTCACTAATAATCAGTGACAAATATCGTTGCTTTTTGAACACAAACACACACAACTGGTGCTATTTTAAAACTGTTCGTTTTAAGCACAGTGTACTATTTAACAGAACACACACACGTGCATGTGACTGATGCTAGTAAGAAACTGTCTCCTGTCCCAATTAAGTGGCGTAGTGTCCCAAATAAACGAAGGGAATCCCAACTATTTTCTGGATTCATTTTTGTTCTTTTAACAGTTGCCTCAAATAAGTGACTGTCTCAATTAAACAATGGCCCAATTAACCAGAATCCACTGTCTAATGTTATTATTCTAGAATGGCAAGATGGAGATGTAAAGTAATCTGGCATAAGTATTTTATACCAGTTGGATGAGAAGTACTTAATTGTTCAGTATTTGAAATAAAACCTCTATTTCACATCATATTCAGTTGTAAATGTTGTGCATGATATTCATATGAATATCAAACACTTGTGGATTTGCATGCTTGCACTTGTGTGTTTAGATGCGAATGTGTATGTGAATAATATTGTTTAAGGATTTCCTAATCTAAATTTAGATTGTTAGAGAAAACATTCTTTAATTCATTTTCAATCTATCACATGATACACTGGTTAAACAAGTATGCTGTCATCTTGAATACAGCAGCTGTTTTATAGTGAACAAAATGGATACAAATGGGTATTATTTTAAGCAAAATGCTTGATTTTAATTGAAACAACCATATTGGCCTTTCAGTAACCCTGTGTCACACAAGCCACAATCTCCAGTAGAGGGCTTGATTGCACAGGAAACTATATTAACTTGCTATTGCCCATTTAAGTGACAAGCGGTGGGCAATGTTCTAGTTACTATGGTAATCAGAAAAAGGAAAGGTCTTTTCTTCTTTCCACATCTCTGCATGTAGCCACAGACTGCTCCTGAATAGTATGCATCTGCAGAAAAAGTTTTAGCACGGTACTCAATAAAGAAAGGAACCAAAAATGGGCACTGACCCGTTTCAAAAAAATGTTGCAAATTTTACATATAAGAACTGGGAAGCTGTGCCACTTTGCACAGATTACATCATAACGTGAAGAAAAAAGATAAAAGCTAATGAAAGCTAGTGCTGTCAAATATAGAGGGAAATAAGCAGCAGTAAATGACAGCTTTAAGGCAGATATAAGCAGAACGTCAAAGATGTTTGACAAAAAGTAACCGATCGATGAATGTAGCAAATCCAAAGACAAAAGATCAAAATGCAATAAAATCTAGATAGACGTCTGATGCAACAGTAAAATACGCTTTCTAGAGAAAAGCTGTAAAATCAAAATATAAATGTGAATTCTGCATTATATCAAACATTATGAATTATCTTCTGTTATACATATATAGATTCTTCCTAAAATGGAAGGCCTTTTGTAACAAAACTAAGCTCATCTAACCTGTTCTCTTTTCTGATTAGAAAGGCACCAAATGATGTCAATTCACTATGATTTGGTAATGATTTTCAGAATATTTTATTTTGATATAACTGCAGGAATATGCTGGGGGGAAGATTTCCAGCTATCATTTAATGCAATAGTCATACTTCACCATTTTGCCAAAAGGTTAAGTGATTTAATGTGATTTTTAATATCATGAAAAGAAATATTTCGAACACACAAGCTCCCAAGTATGATTAGACTTCATCTCAGTTACCTTTGAAACCTTTGAATTTATAATTCAAATGTAACAATTTAACACATAGTGAAGTCTAAAGTGGATAGTGGCAGAAAAGTGTTCCAGTAATTACGATTAATGCAGCCAGTTTGACCAAGTGTATACTGAACACAAAATATGCGTTGTGCTTTTATTAACACGACTTCAGCATCTACTCAGCACCAACTGTGCTATTACTGTTGTTGGTGTATGACAATAGTTCTTAATGTCAGGCTAACACCTGCTCAAGCCAGCTCAGGCTAATTGAAGCCAGCCTATAGCCTGAAAGTGGAGATGAATTTTGGCTTCAACTAGTGGCGGGAGCTTTTCCAGAGGTGCTAGATGCCAAAGGGCATGACTAAACATGAGTGAAAATGACCACCTATGTTTTCTGGAGACCTTGATAGACAAATGGAGGGGAGAGGGCCTTCACTCACTGAGAAATTGGAAGGTTTTGAGGCACAGGGTAAGGTTGCAAAGGGAGAAAGCAACAAGTGAGGTGAAGGACAGGAAACAAGCCTTATGGACTTGGATGCAGTGATGCAGGAGGTTAAAATCTGTAGTCTGATCCCCAAGGCACAAGGCTTTATTAGTTAGGACAGGGAGCTTACCATTAAATATTCTATGAGGACTGTATACATTTAGCAGTGCACTAAGCTTCACACCCACATCTCCTGGTGTGCACCACCACTGGCAGCTGTTCCTGTGTCACTTAGAGCAAACCACATGACAGGTTCATGGCATAAAGCCCAGCTTATGGATCTTCCAACAGGCAGCTGCCCTTCTGACCCTCTACTTCCATCTCCTTGGACCTCTTCTATTGGACCAGGGCAGCATCTCCACCATCCTGGGGTTAATGGAGTCCTTGCTTCCTGATATCCTGGCCCAAACTCTCAAGTTGCACTTTTAATTGGGTATTAAGCACAAAACAATATTGCTGCAGGACCAAGGCATAACATGGGATGTGGAAGCTTGTGCCTTATTGGTTAGAGTGGTATCTATTAGCATACTTGTTGCACATGTGACATCAGGAGCACCAAGCACACAGGGATGAACGGAGCTTCAGTTCCTTTGTAGAGTAGACTATTGTCCACAAAGTCCATGGTAAGCAGTAGCACAGTGAACCTGACAGTAAGTTCGTAGCAATTCCTGCTTCCTCCATTCCCCTAAATCCACAATCTCTTCTGATTAACAAACTTCAATCATGTAAACGCAAGGGTTCCACTGTAAATGAGTCCTTTCTGACAAGCTAATAATGTGCACACACCATGAAGTGCCTGGTGATTGATGGGCCTCCTGAATCCAGGTGTGAAAAGTAAAGGAGAACGGGGGAGTCCAATGCAGCATGATTCTGGTGTCCGTTCTTCCTCTCAATCTGCCACTCGGCTGCCACTTACTGTTGCTGGCAGCCAAGACTGCAACCACATACAGTCCGAAGACAGGTATTTGGGGCTCAAAGTTGTTTTGGATCATCTTACAGCTTACCTGCAGTCCACCACACTGAAGGTCATCACCTTTCTGTTGCTGTGTAACAGGCACTGAAGGAGCAAGCACTGGAACAGATGTACAGAAGCAGGACCAGAGAGAATGCTCAGGGGATTCATTCGCAGTTATAGTGGTATGGTTTATGTCATGGCTGGATTTACAAATACGGTTTGGAGTGATGATTGAATGTAATCTTTTATTCTGTTATTATTACAGTGGAATGATTGGAAACAGAGAGAAAGTAGGATGCGAACTGTAGTGAAATGTGAAGTGACTCCATGGACAATGACTCTTTATATTTATTCAATACACAATGGTCTTTCACATATAAAATATAATTGTAGTTTTGTAAAAAAGTCAGTAATTGTACATTCTTTTTACTGAAGCTATATTCTGATACTTATTCTTGGACTGCATGGTTAGAAAGAGAGTCTATTATTACTTTCCAAAGTGAGAATGGCAGATTTCTCCACAGATTGTGAGCCGGTGTGCTCTTTCCACTGTTTATGTAGGGCTTCCCTGTACTCTTGTCACATGGTCTTGAGGTTTTCAATATCATTTCAAATACTCCTTCTCTTCTTTGAGCAGTCAAGGGCCAGAGATTCCTAGGAGTCAATGGGGATGTTGCATTTTTCAAGGAAACTTTGAGCACGTTTATGAACCTTTTCCTTCATTCACTTCCCATACAGAGTTTGCAATGGACTGCCTGTTTCAGGGGTTTGGTACGAAGCATCTAGACAGTACAGCCCACCCATTGTGGCCATCCACACTCGCCGGGTTTAACCGCTTAACACAGTGACTTCATGGACAACTTCTCTTTATCTAATGCACAATGGTTTTTCACGTACAATTGAAAATACAAATGTAATTCTGAAATAAAGTCAGTAATTGTAGAAAAACTTGGAAAGTTTGTCAGTGTTCACAGTAAAAATAATGGAATGATATTTCAGGTATATCTTTAGCAATTGTGTTAAATTCCACTACATAAGAGCTACTTCATTCGCTACAAAGCTCAGTGTGGAAGGAAAGGAAGAAACGACAAGAATCTTTTAAGAAATAGGCAACAATTTCAGGACACATATTTCACATCAGCATTTATTGTTTAAATTTCAAACTTGTTCTACTGGAAGACACCAAGCTGGCATTAAAACAGGGATGTAAAATCTTAACATATTAGCAATCAATCTACAGCCATATAAAAAACAGGAAAATTTGAATGAACTGTTCCAAAACAGTTCTTGTGGTCACTCTCATTTACCTGTGGTTTTAGGAGTTGTAGGGGTTGGGGATGATTTTCCTGCATTAGAACTGATTGCCCTCAATGTTCTGAGCTTGGGATGTAGCCCTTAAAGACAAAAGCTTCACTCTTTCAGCAACTGAGGCATGTTGTAGGCAAGGAGTAAGTGCATACTGCATTAATAGAAAGGATGTGGAGAAAGGGGGATTGTCAGAATTTACCCATGGGTGCAGAGAGATTGGCACAGGCTTCAGAAGCACAGATCATGCAGGAGGCAGCTTCCATGTTTACAGGAAACCTGACAGGATGTTCCCAGGGAATTAGATCATAAGACCATAAAATACAACAGGAGCAGGATTAGGTCATTTGGCCCATCAAGTCCGTTCCTCCATTTCATCATGGTTGATCCATTTTCCCCCTCAACCCATTCTCCTGCGTTCTCCCCATAACCTTTCACGCCCTGACTAATCAACAACCTGTCAACCTCTGCCTTAAGTACACCCAGTGACCAGGCCTTCACAGCATGTGGCAATGAATTCCACAGATTCACCACTCTCTGGCTAAAGATATTCCACCACCTCTGTTCTAAATGGAATTCCCTCTATTCACCCTCTGGTCCTAGACTCCCCACTATAGGAAACATCCATATCCATTCTTTCTAGGCCTTTCAACATTCGATAGGATTAATAAGATCCCAACCACCTAAGTATCTGAAAGGGCATGGATAACCTCTGAAACCTTGTACTTCTGGGAACCCTCCAATGAAGCTACACGTGCCAAATGGCTGTAAATGCACAAGTTTTGTTGAACAAGAATTAAAAGTTCCTTACTTTGTTAGTGGAACTTCATTTGACCTACAAAGCAGCAGTGGGCAGCAAATGTGACATCTATCAGCAGTCAGAATCCTGAGGCAAGGTCTCTGAGAGTGAGGGTGACCTGACTTGGAAAGCAATTATGAGTCACTGAGTGGCCATTGTAAATAAGATTTTCAGAGTTCCTCTTTGCCTGAGATGACATTGCTTAGAATAAGCCTCCAAGGTAGAAGAATGGATGGAGAAGATTTTTGGTCTCACCTCTTTTGGCAGATATTTACCTCCGATGTTTTACTTATTTCTCCTGTGGTGCATGTGGAACCATTTGTTTTTGCAGCATCTCCTCTGACTTTTCTGGCCCTTTAGTTCTGAGGGAGAGCTTGCTGAAAGCCAATGTGGATATGTTAACTGGCATCCCATTTTGTGTCAAACTACTGCGGCATGTTTCATAGAGTGGTGTGCAACATTCCACTTACTTCTGCAGGAGAAACATGTCTGATGTTTAAATAATATTCAATGTGACCCAGAATTTTAATATTTGTTTTCTTTTCCGCGAGTGAACAAAGTGGGCTGTTATTATTTCTAAAATGGTTCAAGATCTTGTCAAAATCCAAATCAGAATAAGGTTTGTTATCACTGTTATGAAATTTGTTGTTTTGTGGCAGCAGTACAGTGCAATGCATAAAAAATTACTATAGGTTACAATAGTGCAAAAAGAAAGCAAAATAGCGAGGGGGTGATCATGGCTCCATGTACCATTCAGAAATCTGATAGCGGAGGAGAATATGCTGTTCCTAAAATGTTGTGTGTGTGTACTTGGATGATAGTAATGAGAAGAGGGCATGTTTTGGATGTTGAGGGTCTTTAATGAGGCTAGTTTCCATGATGGGGTTTCTTGAGGCACCGCCTTTGGAAGATCTCCTTCATGATGAGGAAGCTAGTTCCCATGATGGAGCTAGCCCTCTGTGGCTTTTTACAATCCTGTGCATTGGAGCTTCCAGACCAGGCACTGATGCAACCAGTCAGAATGCTCTCCATGGTACATCTGTAGAAATTTGCAAAAGTGTTTGGTGACATATAAAATCTCCTCAAACTCCTGATGCCATGCACATGCCTTCTTCATGATTGCACCAATGTGTTGAGCCCAAGACAGATCCTCTGAGATATTGCTCTCTAGGAACTTGAAGCAGCTGTCCCTTTCCACCACTGACTGTTCAATAAGAAATGGACTGTGTTTTCCTGACTTCCCCTTCCTGAATGTCAAATAAATATTTGACATTGTACTAACAAGACATCTTTTAGGCAACCTGGATACCTATAAATTAGTGTTAGAATACATAAAAATCCAGCACAAAAACTCTAGTCTATTAATTGCAGGGTGAACTCTCAACAAATCATACCAAAATTATTTAATGCAGTTGTCATTATGCAATGATGATTTTCATTATCTTGCAGACAGATTTGCAGGCCTGAATCTCTGCATAAATATTTATCTGATGTTAAATATTATGTATAAGGTATAGTATGAAAATATTTTGAAAAAATCATAGCATTAAAGATCAACACAAAATTCATTTATCTGGGGATTGTTTGAATAATTCTGATATAGGATTCTATTGTCAATTAAGAAAGTCAATGTTTCTGGAGAAGTACTTTCTATTATGATTAGTAATATTTCATATAAAATGAAGGAGTATCACTGAAACATTAAGAAGGAAAATTATATTTGGCTGGTGACACAGATAAAATGAAGCTTAATGATTGCCAGGAAAAGGGAATTAATGTCAAAGGGAAATGTTGAACTATTGGAAAAAATATACTTTAAGCATAAAAACAATAGCATATTTTTTGCAAGCTAAGAAGACTGATGAATACAATCCTGGTTATATACAATTTGAATGGATTCCCATGGCATCTTGCCCAACAGTTTTTTTTCTTCTGATTGGTTATTGTTTTTCGGAGCCACAGGAAGTCTGAAATTACTTACAGCCAAGTACAGTAAATATTTTTGAAGTGCAGTTATTCTTATAATGTAAGGAATTGAGTATAAGAGTTGGAATGTTATGATGAGGTTGTATAAGACATTGGTGGGGCCGAATTTGGAGTATTGTGTGCAGTTTTGGTCACCAAATTACAGGAAGGATATTAATAAGGTTGAAAGAGTGCAGAGAAGGTTTACAAGGATGTTGCTGGGACTTGAGAAAGTGAGTTACAGAGAAAGGTTGAATAGGTTAGGACTTTATTCCCTGGAGCGAAGAAGAATGAGGGGAGATTTGATAGAAGTATATAAAATTATGATGGGTATAGATAGGGTGAATGCAAGCAGGCTTTTTCCACTGGGGCTAGGGGAGAAAAAAACTAGAGGCCGTGGGTTAAGGGTGAAGGGGGAAAATTTTAAAGGGAACATTGGGAGGGGGCTTCTTCACAGAGAGAGTGGTGGGAGTGTGGAATAAACTGCCAGATGAAGTGGTAAATGCGGGCTCACTTTTAACATTTAAGAAAAACTTGGACAGGTACATGGATGGGAGGTGAATGGAGGGATATGGTCCAGGTGCAGGTCAGAGGGACTAGGCAGAAAAATGGTTCAGCGCAGCCAAGAAGGGACAAAAGGCATGTTTCTGTGCTGTAATGTTCCGTGGTTCTATGGTTCTAAAAGCCCCTATCTTTTACAAACATCAAAGCCCTAAGAGTAACAATGAAATATATGTCACATAATGCAAATGGTGCTCAAGAAATAGGTGATGCTGAGACACTGGGAAAATAAGCCTGTATTTTCTGAATAGCTCTGTCCTTTAGACAAGATGACCATAAACATGGATTAGCATCTCATATCTAGCACCATATCTTTAAAAGTGCAGAAGTTTCACTGCTGCACTAAATTGTCAGAGAAGGTAAGATTCCAAGAAGTGGTCATTTTTTGAAGTACATTGCTTGATTTAATAATGATTCCAACCTGGCAGCCTGAAAGTGTTAAAAAGAAGAAAATCCTGGTAAAACTAAAACATATTCCTTTACACTAAGTTATGTTGTGATTGCTATTTGTAACGCAAATTTGGATGGTGTTATAAAAACAGATATAAAACCCTGAGATTTATTTCCTGGAGAATTTTAATTCCTTTCTAGTATTTACTAACAGCCTGAAAAAGGAAACAAAAAATGTTGATTGTTTCCCAAACGTTGGATCCCCCTGTAACATTTCTACTGAAGCAGTTTCTATAAATTATCTGTAAAATTGATTTAACTATTTCAGAAGTAGGAAAAGAAAATTTGACAATGCATGACTAAATAATTGTGACTTTGTGCAATCTGGTGTAGAAGGGCTTAATTTTGCCTATTATGTTAAAAATAATTTGACTTACTGTATATTCTTGACTTGGGTGATAAAAATGACAGCAGTAAACAATGGATGTAGTTTCCTGAATATCTTTGGCAGACCTGAGGCTTGGCTTTATACTTCTAAACAGAACATTATGTAATCAGTTTTTAAAGATTTTGAATAATGCATCTCCAGTTCATGCTGTAACTGTGGAAACTACCATGTCAGAGAAAGTGATTTTTAAGTTTAATTTCTTTTCAGTTTACCATCATTAAAATAGTCTTGGATGGTGGAAACGACAGCATGAACATTGTCATTAACATAACTTCATATTTTAAAAATAAGATTAACCTATAGTACAAACTTCTCTTAAATGGTATGTGTTGTTTTCTAATGAAAATAATCCCATTTGCAGATGCTCTCCCAATGTTCATTGTAGCATAAACACAAGAGATTTTGGATGCTGGAAATCCAGAGCAACATGCACAAAACGCTGGAAGAACTCAGCAGGTCAGGCAGCATCTATGGAGGGGAACAGTCAATGTTTCGGGCCGAGACCCTTCATACCGTGTCAGTGCTTAGCATATGAAATATGAACAACAGAATATTCTACATAATAGGAACTGAGGGAAGGGTGAATGAAAATCTGAAAATATTTTCTATTGCTCATTTACACATTTAGGCATTCAAAAACTGTCTTTACAGAACTGTACATAAATTGCGGTTTAATTTTTAACTAAATATATCTGTACAAGAGGACAATATAGTTAAGTTATTAATTTCACTTATATTCAGTACTACTATTATTTGTACTAATCCAATCACTAATAGTAAATGTAAAAGGAGAGACTGAAACTATAATAAAGAAGAATTAATGCTGTTCGAAATTAGAACACAAATACCAATTAAATTCAGAAATGTCATTGATCTTTTACTAATGTTAGGAGTGTGGAAAAGGCTAGGGGAAGAGTCTGGCCAAGATCAAAGCATTCAGGAAGCTAATAGGGATTTTCTTAAAAGATCTTTGAAAACTTTCAAGAGCTTTTGGATGAGTGCAGGCAAACAAAAAGAAATGCGAAAGTTATACTTCATCCAAGTTTAGCAGTGCAGTTGCTAAATATACCTTTAACAGCGTGTAAATGGGCATGACAAGACTGAGAGATTCCAAACATTTTGTCTCATTTGTGTACTAACCACTTATGCTTCAGTTAAAGCCTTGTGACCTGCACTGACACATTTAGTTATCGAGGTCAGAATGCTCGCCACATTCTTTGTGTTAATCTAGCTTCATTAAATTCATTGATTTGACCTGTATTTTGAGGACTAGAAGTCAATTCATTTAAGTGTATTGGTTCCCATGCAAGAAACCTTCTCGGAACAAAGTGCTTTACACCTTATTAAACTATGTAACATGTGAAGAAAGGGCATTATGAAGCTACTGTGAGCTAATATGTTGGTCACACAGTAGTCCAGAAACTGAGGTTTCAACACGCAGAAAACTTGTTTGTTTCTTTTATCTTGTTTGAAGCTTATTGAAGAAAATCTTTGATTGTGAACTTTGAATTGGAACCTTGTTTTGGTTAAAATTAATTTATTATCTGAATGTAATGTACAATTTAAATTTCTCTGTAGAATACTCAAGTGAGACACTATAAATTGGCTATCAAGAAATGGTTTCTTTGAAGCTATGTCTTATTTATCTCATAAATTGTACGCACATAACAACTTACTTACAGGCTTTAAAAGAATCATTTTAGAAAATGATATTGAACAGTTTTGTTGTATGTTAGGCCCAATATTCAGTCTACAGAGCTAAATGAAACCAAAGACATTGGGTGGTCTTTCTCTTTGGCCTAATCCTCCTTAGATCAAGGAAATCAATGTTCTATAGATAAATCTGCTGTCGGGGGTACATTGGCTGAGAAAGCAACTGATCTTTAGAGAATGAAGCTTGGTTGTTTGAAAATCTGAGACAATATTTGGATTAGTTAAATGAATACAAGGTCATTCTATTCATTTCAAAAAATGACACAGGAGTGTGGTGAACCTACCCGAAGACATATAATACTTTTGAAATTAGTTCATGCAGCTTTAGTTTTAGTTGTCTGATCCCTTAAATTCTCCTTTGTTCTGGGCAGGATAAGGTATTTTACATCACAATTTAGCTTTGAAATGATAACCACAAATATCCAGAAGAGCAAGTCTGTATTAAGTGCAAATGTGTAGCTTAATATTTTCATTAGCACAGCCTTATATTGATTTGAATATCATTGCAGGCATCTCATAGTTGGTCAATCAAAGTCTGAACTGGTATGTTATGTATAGATATTATTTCTGGAACAAAATAATCTTTTCTAGCTATGATCCTCTCAATATATCAAAACATAGAGTTACACAGCACAGAGAGTACTTTGGTTCTCCAAGTTCGTACCAACCATCAAACACCCGTTTTTACGTTAATTCTACTCAAGCCCATTTTTATTCCTCTGACATTCCCAGCATCTCTCCCCAAGATCTAACACACAGCCACACAGTCGTGGCAACTTATAGTGGTCAATTAGACTACCAAACATGTACTTTTGACATGTGGGAGGAAAATGAAGCATCCCAGAGAAAACCCATGTGGTCAGAGGAAAGTGTGCAGACTCCACAATGAAAGCATTGGAGGTTAAGCTCGGTTTTCTGAGCTGTGGAGCAGTAGCTGCTCCAGTTGCCCGACCGTGCAGCCATACTGTGTACCATATCTTCAAGTATGATTTCTTTGTGAGTTAAGTATGCCCAGCAGCAACCTCTCTATGATAATTACTTTCATTGTAAAATCATCAAGTGAGTATCTAGTAAAAGAGTAGCTAGCAGAGGTTATATCTAGTAACTCCATAACCAGAATTCAATCATGACCTCAGCTGCTTTACGCATGCTACCCAGAGAATTGAAGAATTTCCAGAGTTCTATACTTTGATAATAAATAAATGAACTTTAGGAGTTTGCATATTTTCCTTGTGACTGTGCAAGTTTCTTCCAGATGTTCCCGTTTCCTCCCACATCCCAAAGATATGAGGGTTGGTAGGGTGATTGGTTCACTGTGAATTGTACCTAGGCCACTGGCTAGGGATAAAATCTTGGGGAGCTGGTGAGGATAAGAATAAATGGGATTAATGCAGGTAGAAGATTGTACTTGGTGGCTGTAGGGCTTATTTCAATACTTCTTCTCTCAACGACCATAGAAGTGATGTGAGAAATATACTTTGTAAAGTATACCCATGAATGAGAAGATTTAAATTTTCATTTTGAATATGCATCTTTGAATGAATGTTGTTTTCAGAATGAAGGAGCAGAACTGAACTCCAGCTAATTCAAACGCATCTCCCAGGACTGGTAAAACGTAATAAGCAGGGACTTGGCATGGACTTTTTCTGTGTACCCATTCCTCATTGCAGATTATTACTTGTTTTGGGAAAATGCTTGAAGAAAATAACAATACATTTTAGAAAGTGCTCTTGTAAGCATGGCCAAAAACATTTGGGAAAAATGTTCTGGAAAAGGTGGCTAGGAGGTGAACTAAATTAATTGGTGATAGTTATAATAATAAAAATTGAAATAAGGTTAGTAGAGAAGTATGATCTTAACCTGGGAAAGAAGAAATTACAACCAGAATGGTTGGAGATAAGAAAGGACAAGGGACAAAACACACTCGGGGGAAGAGTTTACAGGTCCTCTGAGAGCAATAACACAGGAAGAAAACGTACTAATCAAGAAATAAGAACTGGTTGTACAATCATTGTCATCTTTATAAAGCTTCTGTAAGGAAAAATGATTACAGTATTATTCAACTTTACACCAATTCAGAAGGATCATCAATTCATTCCGAGATAGAATTCAGATTAAACCAATCGCAAAGATTTTGAGGAAGAAATTGGCTTTTAGATTGAGAAGAAGCATTGGCAAACATTTTAAGAAATAAAACACTACAGTAAAATTGGTCAATGTATGGCTAACTAAAAGTTGGTAGTTTTAAACTAAAAAATGAGATAAATAAATCTGATATGAGCTGGAAACTGTGAATGGAACTATTTTGGAAACTAGCATCAAATGACCGAACAAGGATACAGACTGAAAGGAGAGAATACCAGGGCAGATGAATCATAACTATAAAGTAAAAAGAATTTCTATGAACCTGTTTAGGAAGAGAATAGCGGAAATAAATGTGGGCCCCTTAGAGGCAGAAATTAAAATCGACCATAAAGAAGTGGCTGAGAAATTATGAAAATAATTTGTATCTTTCTTAATTAAAATGATTCAATAAACATACCATAAGAAATAGATAATAATGTGCTTAATAACAGTGATAAATTTAATAACTATTAATTTAAAAATAGTAATGGAGAAATTAAGAGAACGAAAGGCTAAACTGGAGCTGATAGCCTGTCGAAGAACTTCCAAAATTTTCCTAGGTTCCTCCTCAGATACCTCTTGGAAAGAAATGCCTTACCCCTCCTTCTCCTTTCTTTAACATTTTGATGGTTGTCCATTGTATCCGACGATGACAGGAGACCTGTGCAGGAGAGTTTTTAAAGTGGAGAAGCCCTTGCACCACACTCTCGACCTTGGAAGTCCAGGTTCAGAGGTACGAACAAGCCTCACAACTGGGGTCCTCCTTGGTTGCAGTGGATGACCACAACTTCTTTTGTGCCTCGTCATGCCCTTACTCTCTCCACAGAGCGTTGCAGAACTGCCTTCCTGATCATTGAATCTCACTGTAGATCTCACCTGGAGCTGGCTTCACATGCTAGGACAAGCATATTCCTATCTCACAGAGTATAAAGACCACTAGCTACCCTCACCTAATCTAGTCCCTGTTGAAGCAGTGTACCGGGGTGTGGCTACTGTTGCATGCAAACAGCTACTGTTTGGGTGTCCAGGGATGGGTAGCACCTCTGGTGAGGGGGCTTGTCATGTTCAGTCTGGGACAGCTCACTCACCTCTGGTCCCCACTGGACACTCAGTTCTCTTTAACATGTCATATCCTTATGGACCGACACAGAAGGCAGGTTAAAGTGGAAAGAGTGATGGAATGAGTATCTTCTTCCCTTTCATCCAAATCGCAACACTTTCAGTCAACTCATCACTACTTTCTGGGATTACCACCTGAAATTTTGCTCTTACTTCCTACCTTAGAGCTGAGAGCGCTAACTACATCAGTGCTGATGCTGGCTTATGGTATTAGCAAATCCTAGTATTTTATTGGGAAATATAATTGCTTTATGTGTAGTTAGGCAGTAATTTATATCTCTTTCTACAAGAAATTTCTGAAAAGTGATACATCTGGTAGTAGTGCAATTGGTTGTTGTGGAGTTTATCATTTCAAGTTGTTAAACCTGAAACACATCTCCATCCTTCAGCCATCTTTCACTAAAATATTTTCTTTTCTTTTACTTATTTATTGAGATACAGCATGGAATGGGCCCTTCCAGCCATCCGAGTCCTGCTACCCAGTAAACCCCTGAGTCAAATCACCAAACATGTTTACCTTTCAGCTAAGAAGAAAAAATATTCTTAATATTTATGCTTTTTAAATGTAAAGATATTGGTGCTTGAAAAATCAATAAGTGGACAACAGGGAATTAGCAACTGGTTCACATCTTGCTGATGTTCTTTTCCATTTGAAATGGAAACTAGGGGAGGAGTTAAAATAAATGATTCCTTCCGGTGTACCCAAAACTAATTGAGTAGATACAATGGTAAAATTTACAATGGTTAGTTATACCCTTCAGGGCTGAGAATGTATTTTCCATTTCCTTCACTGACATTTCCTGAATCAAAATGGCAGTTCTGCTAAACCTTGAGTGAGCTCAGAACTTCTGCTAGACTTTGAGTAAGTTCAGAAATGTGCCAGAATGAAGCTTTTTCCTTCATTTCCATATGAACAGTGTTGAAACTGTTGAAATAATTTTACCTACCGGATTTCCAAAGGGAAATAACTATGTATTTCCACAAAGAGCATGTTAATGGGAGAACGTGTGTAATCCCAGTACTGAGGAAAACAGTCTGGGTCAATATGAATCCTATATATTTACTTCACAATTGTATAAAATGCATAATTTTTCTCTGTTTCGATTAATTATTCGGCAAATATTTAAAGAAACTTTGAATTTTGAGCTAAACACTTTAAAATTCAGAGATTTCGTAGATTTAAAAATAATACAAATTACGTATAAAGTAAAAAATGGACAGCTACCACAAAGCATCCAAAGGTTGTTTAAAATAAGAGAAAGTCAACATGATTTGAGAGGAACAAGTATATTTCAAAAATGAAGGATAAGAACAAATGTAAAAAATCATTGTATTTCAGTCAGGGGGTGAATCTATGGAACAGTTGTAGTGAGAATTTAAAAACATGCACCACACTTAACAAGTTTAAAAAATTATTTAAAAATAATTTAATGAACAAATATAAAATACATGATTTAAAATGAATGGGAGTAATGTAAATAAATGATACTTGGAATTGGATTTTGTGTTAAAAGATAATGAAATTTTTTGTTTTAATGTGATGATTGACGATAAATATGTTGTTGTATAAATAAGAGGGGTAGGCGTAATAAGCTGTAGCTTCAGCCTACACCCTTTCGGTCTGATTTAAAGAATATCTATGTTTTTTGTTGTAATTTTGTCCAATGAAATTATCGTTGAAAGTGATGCTTTTTGTTATGTTTGTACTGACCGAAATAAATTTCATTCATTCATTCATTCATTCAAATCATTTCCACTGCTCGATGTAGTCATTCAAAGTTATAGCAGGTGTTCCTTAATTTTCTACTCAGAACTGAGATTTGTGTGTGGATATGTGGTTGGTATAAATAACTGTAGGCTTATTACAATTGATTTTTTTTTGCCCTAGGCTCACATCTTAAATAAAGAACAGCTGAATTTCATTTATAACAAGCACCTTATAACAAGCAATCAGAATAATCATTAAAAGATACTGGGAATTACAACTTGTTGGAAATTGGTATATGCATATCCAAAATCAATGGCAATTACCTTAACTTTTACGGCTTGGTGAAGAGTAGGTGGCACCGGATCAACAGCTGTTTTTTTTCACCCTCTCTTGATTTCCTTTTCTAATGAAGTGAATGGAGAAGAACATTAGGCAAGAATTAAAATGGCTCTCTAATTCCCTATTGTCCACTTATCTATTACTGGTAAAGAGTATGTCCAGCATACTTGTAGAGGTTCAATTTACTTCATTACATTAAAATCTTTCAGAGTAAAACATAGATTAAGTTCTAAAATACTATAAATTTAAATACTATATCTATACAGTTAGTTTCAAATTGTTTTAACGTGGATTTTTCAGAAACCTGCATTTTGTTAGAATGTTATTCGGTTACTCACAATGCTTAAAGGAACTGTAGAGCAAGACAGACGCACAAAGACAGATAATAGCATATGTAATCCTTCTTCTGACCAAAAGGAGCTTAAGAAGATCAAGGGGTGAACATTCTGTTTAATAGAGATGAAGGATATATTTCTTTTTCTTTCTTGTTTATAGCAGCAGGCTCAACAATACCAATTCACATCAATTTAATTTCGATCAGTTCAGTTTAAACCTGATTCACTCAGAACATTGTCCTTTCACCTCTGGGACCTGAGTTTGAACCCATCCTGGATAGGCAGACTGAAGAATTCCTCTCTTTGATGGCTGTTCAGGATTGCAGTGTTTAGGGTTGTCTCTTTGGACACGGGTCCACAGCTTGAAACTTCCTTTAGATTCAACAATATTAGTGTCTATTTCAGAATCTCACTCAGAGGGGGCCATAAAAATCATTTTGGAACATGGAAAATCTTGCTCGTGCAGTAGGGGATGCTCTTCTGAGGTTAAAGGTTAGGTACTTATCAGGGTAAATCTTTGTATAAATATATTCTGTGTTTCATTTGATACAGGAAATACTTCAGAGAAAACTTCAAGTTCCACAACGCCTTGAGAGAGCAGCAGTAAACACCGTATGTAAATACTTATTAATTTGTAAGTTTGCCAGTATTTACGTGCACAGAAACAGGCTGTGGCTTTTTTCCTTTCACTGAGATACTGAAAACTTCACAATTAATTTTGTTAAGGTCACTATAATTAAGAAAGCATTTTATTATGTACACTCTGTTGCCAAGTTAAGCATACCTATTAAATGCTTTGTAATTAAAACTGTATTTTGTCATCATCCCACTCAGAAAGGTCACATGAAGACCAAAAATATTAAATGTGTTATTTTTTAACGAAAACAAGTTGTTTTAATTGCCTGATGTATAATGCAACTATTAATGCATTACAAATAGCATGAAAATTCAGTATGACTACTTAATTCACAAATCATATGTAATATCACAAACCCTAAAATAAATTATTATTTTTGGCAGAGGTACATATGCTAGTGAGTACTATTGATTTTAACAACGGCTATGAGACTACACAACACTGTTTATTTATCTAAGTAGCACACAGATTAAACAATATAACCTTAATAATATGGGGCAAAGCTCAACAATATTATGTAACTCATATTGTAAAATTGTAAAGATGCAAAGTGTATCATTTGGCAAATGAGAAATATAAATACACCAAAATATATTGATTAATAAAAATGACAGAATGTTGCTATCGGGTAGCAGTTCAATGCCTTTCAACCTGGTTCAGTTCTACCGTTGGCTGTAAGGGTTTGCACCTACTCCCCATGACCATGTGGGTTTCTTCCCCATGGTCCTGTTTCCTCCCACATTCCAAAGATGTATGGGCCAGTAGTTTGTTGGTCACATTGCTGTCAGTAGGTGGTGCGGGCCCGTTGGACTGGAAAGGCCAGTGACTGTGCTTTATCTTTACTGTGCGTTCATTCAAGAATAGAATAAATAAACAAAGTGCAAAGGAATTGCTGATGCAGTGAGAGACATTTCACTAAGTTGAGTGTTTAATACTTTTTGGGAACACAGTTGCCAATAAAATCATTGTATATACTATTATATATATCCATTTTGTATAGTATGTTATAGAAACAGATCTTAGATACTTTATTATATTCTATTAAATCTTTGAATTACTTACTGCTGTGGAGAATTTGAATGCCAAATACCACTTACACCTCCTGTACCTGATAAAGTGGTCACTGAGTGTATGTTCATGGTCTTTTAACCTCTGTAGCCCATCCAATTCAAAGTTTGACATGTTGTGCATTCAGAGATGCTGATCTGCACACCACTGTTGTAATGCATGGTTATTTGAGTTACTGTCGCCTTCCTGTCAGCTTGAACCACTCTGGCCATTTTCCTTTGACCTCTCCCATTAATAAGCCGTTTTTGCCCACAGAACTGCCACTCACTGGATGCTTTTTATTGTTTTGTGTTTTTTTTTGCACCATTCTCTGTAAGCTCCTCTAGAAGGACAACAGCCTTGTCATGGTTGGAGGCTTCCATGCCTCAGTGACCCAGAGAACTATGCTGGCTGGAGTTAGGGCTTTATGCTTTGACTCCTGGTAAGGTCACCCATGCCAAATAGGTCAAAGGGTAGAGGACAGACCAAGAGTGGTTCAGTAGTCCTCCATGTTCAGGGATTCAGCTCAGGGCGAACAACCCTGACTGGTTAAAAAAAATTGTTACGGAAACAGCAATGAAGAATCCTTCAACATGTGAGTGGCCAAGGACAGGCAGACATAGAGGAGTTTCATTGCTGCTCTAAGCATCAGAAAGGTAATGGGCAACAAGTAAATAAGCAACACACATCAAAGTTGCTGGTGAACGCAGCAGGCCAGGCAGCATCTGTAGGAAGAGGTGCAGTCGACGTTTCAGGCCGAGACCCTTCGTCAGGACTAACTGAAGGAAGAGTGAGTAGTCCAGATAGCTGTGAGAGTCAGTAGGCTTATAGTAGACATCAGTGGATAAGCTGTCTCCAGAGACAGAGACAGAAAGATCTAGAAAGGGGAGGGAGGTGTCGGAAATGGACCAGGTAAACTTGAGGGCAGGGTGAAAGTTGGAGGCAAAGTTAATAAAGTCAACGAGTTCCTCCCACTTCCTCCAAACTAAAGGTGTAGCTATGGGCACCCGTATGGGTCCGAGCTATGCCTGCCTTTTTGTTGGGTTTGTGGAACAATCTATGTTCCATGCCTATTCTGGTATCTGTCCCCCACTTTTCCTTCACTACATCGACGACTGCATTGGCGCTGCTTCCTGCACGCATGCAGAACTCGTTGACTTTATTAACTTTGCCTCCAACTTTCACCCTGCCCTCAAGTTTACCTGGTCCATTTCCGACACCTCCCTCCCCTTTCTAGATCTTTCTGTCTCTGTCTCTGGAGACAGCTTATCCACTGATGTCTACTATAAGCCTACTGACTCTCACAGCTATCTGGACTATTCCTCTTCTCACCCTGTCTTTTGCAAAAACGCCATCCCCTTCTTGCAATTCCTCCGTCTCCGCCGCATTTGCTCTCAGGATGAGGCTTTTCATTCTAGGACGAGGGAGATGTCTTCCTTTTTTAAAGAAAGGGGCTTCCCTTCCTCCACTATCAACTCTGCTCTTAAACGCATCTCCCCCATTTCACGTACATCTGCTCTCACTCCATCCTCCCGCCACCCACTAGGAATAGGGTTCCCCTGGTCCTCACCTACCACCCCACCAGCCTCCGGGTCCAACATATTATTCTCCGTAATTTCCGCCACCTCCAACGGGATCCCACCACTAAGCACATCTTTCCCTCCCCCCCTCTCTCTGCATTCCGCAGGGATCGCTCCCTACGCAACTCCCTTGTCCATTTGTCCCCCCCATCCCTCCCCACTGATCTCCCTCCTGGCACTTATCCGTGTAAGCGGAACAAGTGCTACACATGCCCTTACACTTCCTCCCTTACCACCATTCAGGGCCCCAAACAGTCCTTCCAGGTGAGGCAACACTTCACCTGTGAGTCGACTGGGGTGATATACTGCGTCCGGTGCTCCCGATGTGACCTTTTATATATTGGTGAGACCCGACGCAGACTGGGAGACCGCTTTGCTGAACATCTACGCTCTGTCCGCCAGAGAAAGCAGGATCTCCCAGTGGCCACACATTTTAATTCCACATCCCATTTCCATTCTGACATGTCTATCCACGGCCTCCTCTACTGTAAAGATGAAGCCACACTCAGGTTGGAGGAACAACACCTTATATTCCGTCTGGGTAGCCTCCAACCTGATGGCATGAACATCGACTTCTCTAACTTCCGCTATGGCCCCACCTCCCCTCGTACCCCATCTGTTACTTATTTTTATGCACACATTCTTTCTCTCACTCTCCTTTTTCTCCCTCTGTCCCTCTGAATATACCCCTTGCCCATCCTCTGGGTCCCCCCCCCTTGTCTTTCTTCCCGGACCTCCTGTCCCATGATCCTCTCGTATCCCTTTTGCCTATCACCTGTCCAGCTCTTGGCTCTATCCCTCCCCCTCCTGTCTTCTCCTATCATTTTGCATCTCCCCCTCCCCCTCCAACTTTCAAATCCCTTACTCACTCTTCCTTCAGTTAGTCCTGACGAAGGGTCTCGGCCTGAAACGTCGACTGCACCTCTTCCTACAGATGCTGCCTGGCCTGCTGCGTTCACCAGCAACTTTGATGTGTGTTGCTTGAATTTCCAGCTTCTGCAGAATTCCTGTTGTTAGCAAGTAAATAAGTCTCTGTAAACTCTAGGGACTGTTGTGCCTGAAAATCCCAGGAGATTGGCAGCTTCCGTCATACTCAAACCACCCTGTCTGGCACCAACAATCATTCCATGGTCAAAGTCACATTTCTTCCCCATTCTGATGTTTGGTCTGAACAACAACTGAACACATCGGCATGCTTTTATGCAATGAGTTGCAGCCACATGATTGAGTGATTAGAATCTTGCATTAGTGAGCAGGTTTACAGTTGTTGCTAATAAAGTGGTCACTGTGTATTACTTAAAATACTGAATTGAGATCGGATGATGCTAATGAGAGAGATAAGAAAGACAATGGAGAAACATTCAAAATGCTAATAAGAGAGAAGAGAGGGATTAACGGGAAAGAAGCACAATTCAGATATTGACAGACCGGTTGCTTTGAACCTGACTGTTTGAAGGTTGATGGACAGGTGATACCCCTGCAGGGGGATAAAAGGAGCAGGTTTGCTAAGGCACGAGACGCAACAAGAGACCCTGGAAAGAGCAGTGTGCCCCCACAAGTTGGTGCGGGGTTGGAGGACTGATTCACGGGAACCGACCAGAGGCTCACAGGGTGAAAAGGTACGATCGGTGGGAACTTGGTGTGTGTGTCTGCCCTTGCCTGGGTGCCGGGTTCACCGCGGAAGAACGATCGTATCTGGAACGGAGGGGTCATAGTCGGTGACCACAGCGGGATTAGAAGGCATCAAAAGGTTTGCCCGAAACCAACTGTGAAGACATCAAAAGGTCTGCCTGAAACCAAATTGCATCTCTCTCTCCTACGGTACAACAGCGATTACTGCGAACTGCACTAAACTGAACTGAACTCTGCTTCACTTAAGACTGATCATTTTACCCCTAGACTGCGATAGAGCTTGGTTGATTCCTATTACCTTAGGTCTGTGTGTATGTGTGTATTATCATTGCTAACCTGTTACATCTACATCCTTACGATTAGTGTACTGTATTACTTATTTCTTTAATAAAACTTCATTAATTCCTAGTAATCCAGACTCCAACGAGCGTTCCATTTCTGCTGGTTTGGCAACCCAGTTACGGGGTACGTAACATAGAAAAATTCCAACGTGTGCAGTATAAAATAATAAAATCGTACAGCACAGAAACAAGTCATTTTTGCCCACCTTATCCTGTCCAATTGTGATGCCTTTCTATACTGATCCTGTTTGCCTCCATTAGTCATCTCGCCCCTCTACCTCTCCTATTGAATTTAGCTGTCTTTTAATCACTGCAATCATATCTACCTCCACCACCTTCTCTGACAACTTCTTTAACATCCTCTGTGAAAAATCTACCCCTTGCCCCGATCACCATTAAATTCTCACCTCTCACTTAAACCTGTGCCCTCTACTTCTATGGAGATACAGCAGGGCTAAAGACACTGGCCTCTGGAGAAGCCCAGCAGCGTCTGTGGGATGAAAGGAATTGCCGATGTTTCCAGTAAAATCCCTGCATCGGGACTCAACAATTACTTTCCTCCCACAGATGCTGCTCAGCCTGCTGAGTTCTTCCAGCAAACTGTTGGCCCTCTGGCCCTGGACTGCCCTGGGTTGGAACAAAATGTCTGACTATCTGTCCTATCTCTGCCCCCATAATTTTATATACCTCTAAAAGAGTACACTTCAGCCTCTTACACTGCAGTGAATATAAACCCAGCCTCCCCAATTCCTCTTTCTGTTTGCAGCCCTCGTATCGCGACACAACAGCAATGCAACAGAACACTTGAGAAAAAATCGGGAAGGCTAAAAGAAGGCATGAAGTTGCTCTAGCAAACAAGGTAAAGGAGAATCCTAAAGGCCTCTACAGGTACGCTAAGAGCAAAAGGATTGCAAGGGACAAACTTAGACCTCCGGAAGACCAGAATGGTAATCCATGTGAGGAGCCAAAGCAGAAGGGGGAGATCTTAAATGCATTCTTTGCATCTGTATTTACTTGGGAGATAGATGCAGAGTCTATAGAAGTGAGGCAAAGCAGCATCAACTTCATGGACCCCTGTACAGATTACAGAGGACGAGGTGTTTGCTGACTTGGGGCAAATCAGGATGGATAAATCCCCAAGGCCTGACAAAATGTTTCCTTGGACCGTATGGGAAGCAAGTGCAGAAATTGCTGGAGCCCTAGCAGAGAAATATAAATCGTCCTTAGCAACGGGAAAGGTACCAGAGGATTGGAGGATTGGAGGATAGCCAATGTTGTGCAGCTGTTTAAAAAAGGCTTTAAACATAAATCAGGAAATTATAAGCCAGTGAGTCTGACATCAGCTGTGGGAAAGTTATTGGAAGGTATTTTAAGGGATTGGATCTATAAGTATTTGGATAGACATGGACTGATTAAGGATAATCAATATGGTTTCATGTGAGGTAGGTCAAATCTAACCAACCTTACAGAGTTTTTTGAGGAAATTAGCAGGAAAGTGGATGAAGGCAAGGCAGTGGATGTTGTCTACATGGTCTTTAGTAAGGCATTTGACAAGGTCCTGCGTGGAAGGCTTGTCAACAAGGTTCAGTAACTCGGCTCTCAGGAGGAGGTAGTAAATTGGATTAGACATTAACTTTGTGGGAGAAGCCAGAGAGTGGTAGTAGAGGGTTGACTCTCTGACTGGAGGCCTGTGACTAGTGGTGTTCCACAGGGATCGGTGTTGGGTCCTTTGTTGTTTGTCATCTGTATCAATGATCTGGATGATAATATGGTCAACTGGATCAGCAAATTTGCAGATGACATCAAGATTAGGGATGTAATGGACAGTGAGGAGGGCTATCATGGCTTGCAGAGGGATCTGTACCAGCTGGCTAAATAGGTTGAAAAATGGCAGATGGAACTTGATGCAGACAAATGCAGGATTTGCACTTTGGTAGGAGTAACCAGGGTAGGTCTTACACAGTGAATGGCAGAGATCAGAGGAGTGTGGTAGAAGGGATCTGGGAATACAGGTTCATAATTCATTGAAAGTGACGTCACAGGTAGATAGGGATGTAAAAAAAGTTTTTGGCTCATTGGCCTTCATAATTCAAAGTACTGAGTACAGGAGATGAGATGTTATGTTGAAGTTGTACAAGATATTGGTGAGGCCTAATTTGGAGTACTGTGTACCTGAAGAAAAGATGTAAACAAGGTTGAAAGAGTGCAGACAAAATTTACAGGGATATTGCCGGGTCTGGAGGACCTGAGTTATAAGGAAAGATTGAATAGGTTAGGTCTGTATTCTTTAGAATGTAGAAGATTGATCAGAGGTTTGATAGAGGTATACAAAATTATGAGGAGTATAGATAAGGTAAATGCAAGCAGGCTTTTTCCACTGAGGTTGGGTGGGACTACAACCAGAAGTCCTGGCTTAAGGGTGAAAGGTGAGAAGCTTAAGGGGAACATGAGGGGAAACTTCTTCACTCAGAGAATCATGGGAGTGTGGTATGAACTGTCAGCACAAGTGGTCCGTGCGAGATTGATTTCAATATTTAAGAGAATTTTGAATAGGTTCGTGGATAGTAGGGATATGGTGGGTTCTGGTCCTGGTGCAGGTCAATGGCAGTAGGCAGCTTAAATGGTTTTGGTATGGACTAGACGGGCCAAAGGGCCTGTTTTGGTGCTGTATATCTCTATGACTCTAATATCCAGGTGAATATCTCAGCACTCCCTCTCTATTGTTATCACATCCTCTCCGTAGTGCAGTAACCAGAATGAACTCAATACTTCAATGTCTGACCAATGTTTTGTACAACTGTAACCTGAGCATTTAACTTCTGTACATTGTACATGAATCTTCCTCCCATTTTAACTAACATGCTGTTAAGTAAAAGAGGATATTTACTATTCATCTCCACATTTTTCTTTATACTTTTGAAATTATTCAACTCCCAACTAGGGACAATCTCCTTGGGACCACTTGTCCAGGAACAGAACAGATGTGCTTAGTCAAAAGTTACATTGCTATACTTGTGGATCAAGTCACATCTCATCAGATAATTCCTCCCTAACAAATCTTTGCTCCAAGACATGTGAGCAGATACAAATGATATTGGATGCTATCTTCAGCCACTAGTTGGCACATGGTACATGCTCAGGGAAACGCTCAGGATTCCAGAATAGAATCAAAGTGAATTCAATTCATTCCAAGGATGTTTAATGTCATTTCCAGTACACAAGCGTAAAGGAGAACAAAATAATTGTTACTCCAGATCTGATGCAGCACAAAAAAGAATCACAATAAGATAAAGTAAAATAATAATTGTAAAAACACAATAAATATGAATACGTAAGATAGTTTATATACATGCATTGATTGTATATCCACAAAGTGACTCTAGGCAGATGAGTGTCTGAACATAAGTTGACTTACAGAAAATGATAGGAAGTAGTGGTGTTTGGGGGTGTGGAGGGGTAGGTTAGTACGTGGAGGCATTGATTAGACTTGCTGCTTGGGGGAAGTAACTGTTTTTGAGTCTGGTGATCCTGGCCTGGTGCAGATGCTCCATAGCCCCCTCCCTGAAGGGAGTGGGACAAACAATCCTTCAAGGCTCCCACCCACCCTGCTCAGGTTACTGGCCCTTTTCCAGCACCTTTCCATATCGTATATATGTCCTTGATGGTGGATAGGCAGGTGCCAGAGATGTGTTGGGCAGTTTTGACTACCCATTGTAGAGCATTCCTGTCTGCCTCAGTGCAGGTCCGTGCCATACAGTAATGCAGCTTGTTAGATGTTCCCTACTGTGCATTTGTAGAATGATGTGAGTATAGAGGGGACAAAAATCATATGTACCTTTTCTTATAATCTCGGCAGGGAAGCAAGCTTGTTGACCAAATCAGGGTCTCAGTAATAACACTGAGTGATGTGGAATTCATCTTTTATTTTCTGGGAACTTCAAACATTGAATTGCCACTATTGCTTATTTTAAAAACTATACTTCAACAGAATTACAAACATCTGTGGTCAGTAAAAACTGAGATAATAATTTAATGACAGCATCTAACTCACTGTCAGAATTCAGAATTAATTTAGTTTTGTTGAATACATTTTTCAATCAAGGTGTGAGCAGAGAACACATTTGTTGTGCGCATGGTAAATTTTTCTTCCTTTTTATTAGGCTTTGGATACACCATTGCTACAAGCCAGATTCCTAGATTGCTGTCTTCTTTTCTCTCCTATCTTTTTTCTTAAAATTGGTTTTGTTTTTATTCATTAAGCCTCAGGAACGTGAAGGCACACACTCAGCGACTCAGGAACAGCTTCTTCCCCTCTGCCATCCGATTTCTAAATGGATATTGAACCCATGTACACCACCTCACTTTTTAAAATATATATATATGTATAATTTCAGTTTTGCACTATTTTAAATCTAACTATTTAATATACGTATATACTTACAGTAATTGATTTATTTATTTTTTATCTTTGTGTATTATCATGTATTTCATTGTACTGCTGCTGCTAAGTTAATAAATTTTACAACACATGCAAGTGATAATAAACTTGATTCTGATTCTGATCCTGGTGGCTGCGCTTTTTCAACAACTAAAAATGAAATTATTTAACTATTTGAATACATATATTTTACGTTCACTTGGAAATTTCAAAGACATTGTTAAGGCTTCTAACATCCTCCAAGTGTCCCAAATCTTCTGATCTCTCCTAATTTAGATGAAAGATAACATAAAACAAGTCTGAATCATGTTGACCAATCAAAACACTCAATGTGAATCCATGAATCATTCATAAAAGGTGTCAGTCAACTAGGCAGATGCGGTTTAGAAACTATAATTACCACAATTCAATTAGTTTTACAGAAGCTATTCTTTCACTTATTTCATTTGTTCCCTTTACTCCTACCATTTAAAGCGCCAAGCGGGAGGTATCATAGTGATAATGGTCTTCAAGTCTTGTTATTGTGCTTCATATCCAAGGACCTTGATACATCAGTGTACATGGGGCCCAGGTTTGAGGTAGTACAGAATTATACCAGGAGATTATTTTCAACAAAATAACTACATAATTTAAACATTCCGTGCATTAAACTACTCTTGTTTATGGGGAATTACTCTGATCATTTCATTAGATAACAAAATTTACATTCCACTGACATAGTTCCAATTTAATGATGAGTTAAATTGTGAGAATGAGTTAACCAAAGGAAGTATACATTTTAATGAACTGAAGTCAATCATTATCCTCTGCTGTTTTGATTACAGCAGAGTCCTTTCCAACTTACTTAATATTAAAGCTAAAATCAGAACAATTTGAAAGATACAAAATTTCAGGCCTCAAAGTACGTCATTTTGCCCTGAGAAACAGTTTTGGTTTTGGAAACTAAAGTACAAACTGATGTATTAATGATAAGAGGGATATACAAGTTCATGATACTTTGCTCTTTAATAGCCAGTCAAATTCTTTTGCATAGAATAATTTGTTTTATCTATCCAGAGGATTGATTGAATGAAAAACAAAATCATTGCAGAGGACTTCAGTCAGGCTTGCTTGAAGAAATCTCTGCCCAATTATTAACATATCATCTGCAGCACCAGGGGTCACAACATGGTTGACCTCTGCTACACTACCATAAGAAACACCTACCATTCCATCCCTATACCACACTTTGGAAAATCTGATCATTGGGCTGTCCTTTTCCAGGCAGAGGCTAAAGGGCATGGCACCAGAGGTAAGGGTTTCAAAGAGCTGGTCGCAGGAGGCAGGGGAGCAGCTGCAGGATTGCTTCCAGTCGGTGGACAGAACCATGTTCAAGGACTCATCAAAGTATCAGAATTAATACGCCACAGTTGTCAGGGACTTCATAAAGTCAGTCATGGATGAGTATGTCCCCACAAAATCACTCAACGTCTTCCCCAACTAGAAGCTCTGAATGAATCAAGAAATCCCAAATTGGCCGAGGACCAGATCAGTGGTGTTCAGGTTAGGTGACCAAGTAAAACACAAGGTGTCCAGATACAACATTCAGGAAGCCATCTCACATGCAAAATGGTAAATCTGGACCAAATTTGAATCACTAAAGGATGTTCAACATCTGTAGCAGGCTTGAATGCTATCACCTCCTATAAAGTAACACCAAGCGATATAAGTGACAAGGTCTCACTCCCGGATCAGCTCAATGTCCTTTATGCTCACTTTGACTGACAGAACATGGAGGCATGTTTACTAACTGCTACAGCACCTGGATGACCCTGTGATTTCAATCTCTGAGGCCGATGTGAGAGCATCCTTCAGGAGGGTGAACCCATGGAAATCACCTGACCCAGAAGGGGTACCTGACTAAGTACAAAGACCTGTGTTGGTCAACTAGCTGGAGTTTTCATTGTTAACCTCTTACTTTGGCAGTTTGCGGTACCCACCTGCTTCAAGCAGGCTTCAACTATACCTGTGTCCCAACCTGCCTCAATGACTCTCGTTCAATAGCATTTACATCCACTGTGACGAAGTGCTTTGAGAGGCTGGTGATGAAATGGATCAACTCCTCCCTGAGGAGTGACTTGAATCCACTTCAATTTGCCTCCTGTCACAACAAGTCAACAGCAGAAGCCATTTCATTGACTCTTCACTCAACCCTGGAACATCTGGACAGTGAAGATGCACACATCAGGATGCTCTACATTGACTATAACTCTGCATACAACACTACCATCCCCTCAAAACTAATTAATAAGCTCCAAGATCTAGGCCTCAATACTTCCTTGTGCAACTGGATCCTCGATTTCCTCTCTTGCAGACCCCAGTTAGTTTGGATTGGCAGCAACATCTCCACAATCGCCATCAGCACAGGTGCACCACAAGGCTGTGTGCTTAGCCCTTGCTCTTCTCATTCTATATTCTCATTCTCTAGGCTAAGCACAGCTTCAAAGCCATATTTTAAGTTTGCTGACGACACCACTGTTGTTGGCTGAAACAAAGGTTTCAGCATATAGGAGGGAAATTAAAAATCTGGCTGAGTGATACCACAAGAACAATCCCTTACTCATTGTCAGCAAGACCAAAAAGCTGATTATTGACAACAGGAGGAGGAAACCAGAGGTCTATGAGCCAGTCCTCATCAGGGGATCATAGGTGGAGAAGGTCAACAACTTTAAATTCCTCAGTGTTATCATTTCAGAGGACTTGTCCTTAGCCCAGCATGCAAGTGCAATTTTGAAGAAAGCACAGCTCCACTTCTACTAACTTAGGAGTTTGTGAGGATTCAGTATGTCACCTAAAACTTTGACAAACTTCTATAGATGTGCAGTGGAGAGTATACTGATTGGTTGCATCATGGCCTGGTACGGAAACATCAATGCCTTTGAACAAAAGAGCCCTCAAAAAGTAATGGATATGGCCCAGTCCATGACAAGTAAGGTCTTCTGCAACATTAAGTACATCTACATGAAACACTGTCGCAGGAAAGCGGCATCCATCATCAAGGACCCCCCATCACCCAGAATATGCTCTCTTCTTGCCGCTGCCATCAGGAAGAAAGTCCTGTAGCCTCAGATCCCACACCATCAGGTTCAGGAACAGATATTTCCCCCCAGCCATCAGGTTCTTGAACCAGAGGGGATCATTTCAATCACCCCAACACTGAACTGATTCCACAACTTATGGACTCACTTTCAAGGACTCTACAACTCATGTTCTCAATACCTATCGTTTATTTATCTATTTATCTATCTATCTATCTATTTACTTATTTAGAAAACATAGAAACATAGAAAATCTACAGCGCAACTCAGGCCCTTCGGCCCACAATGCTGTGCCGAACATGTCCTTACCTTAGAAATTACCTCAGGTTACCCATAGCCCTCTATTTTTCCGAGCTCCATGTACCTGTCCAGGAGTCTCTTAAAAGACCCTATCATATCCTCCTCCACCACCGTCGCTGGCTGCCAGTTCCACGCACTATTTATTTATTTATTGTATTTGCACAGTTTATTGTATTTTGCACATTGGTTGTTTGTCCATCTTTGTTGTGTGTGGATTTTCATTGACTCTACTGTGTTTCTTTAAATTTACAGTGAATGCCCACAAGAAAATGAATGTTAGAGTGGTGTACAGTGACACACACAGAATGTACTTTGATAATAAATTTACTTTGAACTTCCATTTACCATTCACATCACTGGTAAGCTGCAAAGATGTCAGCAAGGTTCCTGGTTTCCTTTATGCAATGTTTCATGTTTCTATTGCTCCACAGCCCTTTGATTTTCTCTGCCTGTACTGTTCACCTTTGATTTGCTCTGCCTGTACTGTTTACCTTTGCTTTGCTCTGCCTGTACCATTCACCTTTTCTCTGAAGTAGGACAGAAGGATTCTCAATCTCTGTTTTTGCCGATCATCAGCAGAAAGTGGATGTTTCCAGCAAGGGTCAGCATTTAACAGCAAGCATCAGAATTTAAGTTCAAAGTTTAAAATAAATTTAATGTCAAGGTACATGTGTATCACCATATACAATCCTGAGATTCATCAAGATACGAAGAAACACAATAGAATCAATGAACAATTACACACAAATAAGGACGGACACACAACCAATATGCAATAGAAGACAAACAGAGTAAATGTTATAAACAAATAAATAGATAGATAGATAGATAAATAAACAACCAAACAAACAAATAAATAAATGGATGGATGAATGGATAGATAGATAGATAATATCGAGAACATGATTCGTAGGTCCTTGAAAGTGAGAGTACAGGTTGTGGAAGCAGTTCAGTGTTAAGGTGAGTGAAGTTATCCCTTTGATTCTGGAGCCTGATGGCTGAAGGGTAATAAATGTTCCTGAAGTTGATGCTGTGGGATCTAAGGCTCCTCTGCCTCCTTCATGATGGCAGCAGTGTGGACAGTGTGTGGCCTGGAAGGTGGGGTAGTTGGTGATGATAACACACTTTGTAGATGTACTCACTGGTGGGGACGGCTTTTCCTGTGGTGGATAGGGTTGTAATGTCCAACCCTAATTGTCCACCTCTCACCCCAAAAGGAGTGGCTTGAAATCCTAAGGGCTAATAAAATCAAATACATCACTGGTGTCTGGAGTCACAAACCAAATGGAGATAGCAAATTTCCTTCCCAAAATGACATTAGTGAATCAGAGACTTTTATGACAATTCAGTAGTTTATTGACAACTGAGCATCTAAATTCCAAATTTGTTTAATTATTTGAATTGAAATACAAAATTTACTAAGGTGAGATTTGAACCCAGTTCTCCAGATCAACAGCCCAGGCCTCTGGATATTAGTCCAGTAATTTAACTACTAGGCTACTGTAGCATATGAACATTTGAGCCAGAACTGAGGGCTCCCTTCCTTGTGCTGTTCCAACATGGCCACAATTTGTTGTGGCTTCCACATGAAACCTGGTTCTCAGTACTGCAGCATGGCCAATGTGGCAAACTGTCTCCAATTGGGCTCATCAATTCAACTTTTACAGGTAATGAGTCTTGCCTCATCCAGCTCCCAACATCATACAGATCTCACCATCACCCAGCTCCCACCATCACCCATTTCTCACCATCACCCATTCTCCATCACAACCCATTTCCTACCATATCCCAGCTCCCACCATCACCCATTCCCACTATCGCTCAACTCCCATAACCACCCAGCTCCCACCACCACCAATTGGGCTCATCAATCAACTTTTACAGGTAATGAGTCTTGCCTCATCCAGCTCCCAACATCATACAGATCTCACCATCACCCAGCTCCCACCATCACCCATTCCTCACCATCATCCTTTTCCCACCACCATTCATTTCCCACCACCACCCATTTCCCACCATTATCCATTTCCCACCATCACCCATTTCCCACCATTACTCATTTCCCACCATCATCCATTTCCCACCATCAGCCATTTCCCACTATCGCCCAACTCCCACCACCACCCAGCTCCCACCACCACCCATTTTCCACCACAACCCATTTCCCACCTTCATCCAGCTCCCACCACCACCCATCTCCCATCAGCACCCATTCCCCACCACCACCCATCTCCCACCATCACTCAGCTCCCACCATCACCCATTCCTCACCACCACCCATTTCCCACCATCACCTATTTCTCACCATCACCCATTTCCCACCAGCACCCATCTCCCACCATCACCCAGCTCCCACCATCACCCATTCCCCACCATCATCCTTTTCCCACCACCATCCATTTCCCACCACCACCCATTTCCCACCATCATCCATTTCCCACCATCACCCATTTCCCACCACCACTCATTTCCCACCATCATCCATTTCCCACCATCAGCCATTTCCCACTATCGCTCAACTCCCATAACCACCCAGCTCCCACCACCACCCATTTCCCACCACAACCCATTTCCCACCTTCATCCAGCTCCCACCACCACCCATTTTCCACCATCACCCATTTCCCACCACCACCCATTTCCAACCATCACCCATTTCCCACAATCACCCAGTTCCCACCATCGCCCTTTTCCCACCACCACCCATTTCCACCACCACCCATCTCCCACCATCACCCATTCCCCACCACCACCCATCTCCCACCATCACCCAGCTCCCACCATCACCCATTCCTCACCACCACCCTTTTCCCACCATCATCCATTTCCCACCATCACCCATCTCCCACCATCACCCAGCTCCTACCACCATCCATTTCCCACCACCACCCATTTTCCACCATGACCCATTTCCCACCATCACCCATTTCCCACCACCACCCATTTCCCACCACCACCCATTTCCCACCATCACCCAACTCCCACCATCACCCCATCATCACCCATTCCCACCACCACCCATTTCCCACCATCACCCATTTCTCACCATCACCCATCTCCCACCAGCACCCATCTCCCACCATCACCCAGCTGCCACCATCACCCATTCCCCACCATCACCCATTTCCCACCACCACCCATTTCCCACCATCACCCATTTCCCACCATCACCCAACTCCCACCATCACCCAGTTGCCATCATCACCCATTTCCCACCATTATCCATTTCCCACCACCACCCATTTCCCATCATCACCCATTCCTCATCACCACCCATTTCCCACCATCATCCATTTCCCACCATCACCCATTTCCCACCATCACCCAACTCCCAGCATCACCCATTTCCCACCATCACCCATTTCCCACCACCACTCATTTCCCATCACCACCCATTTCCCACCATCATCCATTTCCCACCATCATCCATTTCCCATCATCACCCATTTCCCATCATCACCCATTTCCCACAATCACCCATTTCTCACCATCACCCATTTCCCACCAGCACCCATCTCCCACCATCACCCAGCTCCCAGCATCACCCATTCCCCACCATCATCCTTTTCCCGCCACCATCCATTTCCCACCACCACCCATTTCCCACCATCATCCATTTCCCACCATCACCCATTTCCCACCACCACTCATTTCCCACCATCATCCATTTCCCACCGTCACCCATTTCCCACTATCGCCCAACTCCCACCACCACCCATTTCCCACCTTCATCCAGCTCCCACCACCACCCATTTCCCACCACCACCCATTTCCCACCATCACCCGTTTCCCACGATCACCCAGTTCCCACCATCGCCCATTTCCCACCACCACCCATTTCCCACCACCACCCATTTCCCACCATCACCCATTTCCCACTATCACCTGTTTCCCACCATCACCCAATTTCCACCATCACCCAGCTCCCACCATCGTCCCCAAAGAGGTCCTGATCTTTATCCATCCCCACATCAATCTCATGGGTTGTAAAAATTGTTTGCGGTCAATGGATGTTTGTGAACCACTTTGGCTTCCAAAAGCACTCATAGATACTTGAGACATGAACAAAAATAAAAATATGTGTAAGAAATTGTAAAAACCTCTTAATTCATTTAGAAAAAAGATGTGCATTTAACACAATAAAAAAAATTACTGTTACTTAAATAATTAATAAAAACATAATTAGCATTGTTCTACAAACAAGAGAAAATCTACAGATGGTGGAAATCTGGGGTTTTGGCCCAAAACATTGGCTGTACTTTTTCCATAGATGCTGTCTGGCCTGCGGAATTCCTCCAGCATTTTGTATGTTTGGTTAGCATTATTCTGGGAGCTGACATTTTCCACTGTGCTTAAATTGCTGTGGCTCAACAGAGAGATTTCATAGACTAAGAACTCGGAGACCTTCAGAAGATTGCACTAGTGTGTCAGATTCTATGAACTGATGCATTGAAGTTCAGTGCAGCTACTGTAAAGGCTTGTAGAAGATAGAACATACATTGGTATAGGACAGTACAGGCCCTTCGGCCCATGATGTTGTGCTGACCCTTTAAACTACTCCAAGATTAATCAAAGCCTTCCCTCCCTCATAGCCTCCATTTTTTCATTCATCCTTGAGTCTCTTAAACACCACTCCTGGCTGCCTGTTCCATGCACCTGCCCCTCTCTGTGTAAAAAACTACTTTTGAGATCTCCTCTAATCTCCTTAAAGTTATACCCCCTTGCATTAACTAGGAGGAGAAGGAACATTTTGTTACCACTGATAACAGGAGAGCTGGGACCTATTATCAGCCTCTCAATTGTTTTAAGGCTGCAATATTTAAGTGGGAAACATGACGTTTATGCATTGTAAGGGAATAGATTAATTGATTGTACAATGTATATAGGGACTATGTGTACTAATTGTATTTACTGTATATATTATGAGTGAAGGCTATTTTTGAAAACAGAAATATCCTGTAAAAAAGAACCCATGACGCAGGGGAAACCACATCTAGCAGAGGTTGTCCTGAAGATACTACTACTGTATTGGATTAATCATAGTTAGATTTGGAGAGTTAGACCATTTAGCTCACAATATCCATGCTATCTACACTAATTAGAGACTGGTTATTGATTTATTATTGTCACAAATGAAAAACTTTGTGTGACATTCAGACAGATCATTCCATATAGAGTTACACTGAGGCAGTACAAAAGGAAAAAAAAATAACAAAATGCAGAACAGTGTTACAGAAACGAGAAAAGCGCCATGCAGGTAGACAACAAGGTGCTAGGACCATGTCGAGGAGACTAAAAGTTCAAGAGCACATCCTTATTACACAAGAGGTCTGTTCCAGAGTTTTATAGAAGCTGATAGAACTTTGTGGCACAAAGTTTGTCCTCAAGCCTTTGTATCTTCTGCCTAATGGGAAGGGGGCAATAAGAGAATGACTGGAGTGTGAGTAATCTTGATTACACTGACTGCCTTCCTGAGACAGCAGGAAGAGTAAATCATGTCAAGGGGTGGGAGACTCGTTATTGTGATAGACTGAGCTGCTTTCACAAATCTTTGCAATTTCTTGTGGCGTTGGGCAAAGCAGTTGCCTACCAAGTTGTGGTGCATCTAGATAGGATGCTTCCTATGATACATCTGTAAAATTTGGTGAGGGCCACTGCTGACATGCCAACATGTAAACCCATAGTTTCTCTGCTTGCCCATTTAAGTGTTTATCTAAATACTAGTGCTAGGAACTAAGGATTCTTGTTGGAATTTCTGGTTAGCTTTCAGCATTGACATTTGCATCAGGGCAAAGATGCGCCTCATAAAAAATAGGTCTCGTCTCTGTACCCTGATTTCACTAAATCTTTGCTATAAATATCTGGACTATTTTTTAAATTTAATTATTTTGTTAAAAACATCTACAATTATTTTAAGCCGCTCAGCATGATTACTATTCTGCAATCAATCACTCAGTTGCACTGCAGCTCTCTCTGAAACCATTAACATCCTAAGTGAACAATAATTTAAAAATTTCATAAAAGCCTTTAAAATCCAACTTAAACATACAAAATATGTGAGATACCAATTAATTATGCAAAATAGTATCTTTTGTTAGTGGACATAATGTTTTAGTGTCAGCTATTTATGCAGTCAGCTCCATTTTGTGATTAATTAGCAGAGGCTCAAGTGTTGAATGAATACAAATGTGCCAGGCTGTAGTTCTTATTCGCTGTAGGAGCATATCCAAATAGAAAACAATCTCTTGAACTCAAAGAATACCACAATTCATAACAATGTTTAAATATTGACAAAATTCAGAAAATATTTCTCTTGCTATACCTTTAGGGACTACTGCACTATTATTTATTGCTACAGAGAAGCTGATAGATCTTTGTGGTACAGGACCTCAGGCTTTTGTGCTGCTACATGGAATAAAATGTGATCTGTTTATTCAATAATGATGGTGGCTGATATCCTCTGCAACATTCAATCACTTGTATAGAGCAAATTTATTTCCATTTTAGTAAAGCTGAGTTTGAATTTGAATTTGAATTTTGAATTGACTTTATTTCTTACATCCTTCACATATGTTTGTACATGAGGAGTAAAAATCGTTACATTATGTCTCCATCTAAATGTGCAATGTACAATCGTAGTAATTTATAATAATTTATAATAAATAGAACAGTCAATGTAATATAGAGTACACTCAAGTTAGCGTGAGTTAATCAGTCTGACGGCCTGGTGGAAGAACCTGTCCTGAAGCCTGTTGGTCCTGGCTTTTATGCTGTGGTACCGCTTCCCGGATGGTAGCAGCTGGAATAGATTGTGGCTGGGATGGCGTGGGTCCCCAATGATCCTACGGGCCCTTTTGATTGTTTCAGGAATGATTGGATCATGCTGTAGGCCACCAAGGTCAGCATGAGATAGAGGAAGAGACATGATCAGGAGCTGATGTAAAAACAATGGGATTATTGTAGTAAGCAATTTCAACTGATGACCAGGCTGAAGAACAGCTCCTTTAAGGCTCTCGAACCTCTTGTAAGATAAAGATGAACTCTTGATCTGTCAGTCCATCCTTTCATGGTCCTTGTGACAATTACCAATTACTGATTCCCAATTAGATGGTTCAGAATTTGTGCAACCACAAAGGTTCTCTGAAACAATATGTGTGATAGTCCAGTTAGGGAATGGTCAGAATAGTCTGCCTTGGGGAATAAGCCTGGCCAGCAAGAGCATTTTAAGGACATTGATCAGAATTCCATGCATTTTACAGTGGACTGATCCTCAGTTGAAAGTTCTAAATTTGAGGAAAGCTGATGACAGTAATAGGCAAGAACTGAGGAGAGCTGATTATGAGCAATGCACATGGGATAAAAACACATCTGCCATATTTTACAGACCAGCTGGTGGGAGTTTAGGTCCAGCATGTTACTGTGAGGTTGAAGATATGGATGGCAAGTCTCAGAAACCATTGGTTCATCCTTCAAGTCTTTATTTTCATTGTAACATTTAAGATGATTGTTGAAACCTTCAAACTCTTCATCGTTCCCAACTTGCTGAAGTAGTGAAATTGTTTCATTTTCACTGTTGGCCATTACTGGCATCCCCAAACCTGAATTCTTGAAACCACAGTGAGCAAAACAGTTCTGAATTCTCTTACTGCTTATTTTTCGCAAACTATCAGTGGCAAAACTTGCTGCTCTTTGAACACAGACACACGCTATTGACATGATTTAAAATCTGTTCACTTAAAGCCCAGTGTCATGCCTAATGGCCACACAAGCACATGCGATCGACGCTAGGTAAAAACTGTTTGGCAACAGTCTCTTGCCCCAGTTAATTGGCCTGGTGTCCCAAATAAGCAAAGGGAATCCAGGCATTTTCTCAATGTTTCTGTTCTTCAAGAGTTGTCCCAAATAAGTGGCTGCCCTCATTAACCGATAGCCCAATTAAACAAAATCTACTGTATAATGAGCAAGAGGATGGCTTGGAAAAGGCTATCAACACAGATCAAAGTTGCTGGTGAACGCAGCAGGCCAGGCAGCATCTCTAGGAAGAGGTACAATCGACGTTTTGGGCCAAGACCCTTCGTCAGGACTAACTCAAGGAAGAGCTAGTAAGAGATTTGGAAGTGGGACGGGGAGGGGGAGATCTGAAATGATAGGAGAAGACAGGAGGGGGAGGGATGGACCCAAGAGCTGGACAGGTGATTGGCAAAAGGGATATGAGAGGTGTTTGGAAAAGGCTAAGTCAGTTCAAGGACAGAGGAAGGAATTCATGCTTAAAGCAGAGGAAGTGGACAAGGTCTTTAATGAGACTTTTCCTTGGTATTCACCAAAAAAAAGGACAAGGATGATCAATGAGATCAGAAAGACATTTATTGGTTTTCTAGGGCATGTTGATATTAAGGATGGGGTGGGTTTTCAGTGTCTTGAAAAATATTAAGATGGATAAGTACCCAGGGCTTGACGGAATCTGTCCTTGAATTCTGAGAGAGGCGAGGGAGGCTATTGCCGGACTTGACAGAGATATTTACATTCTCTTTAGCCACAGAAAGGTTCCACAAGACCTCAAACTAGCCAATTTTGTTCCTTTGTTTCAGAAGGGCAATAGGGATAACCAAGAAAATTATAGGTCAGTGAGCCTTACAGCAGTGGAAGAGAAATTATTGGAGAAGATTCTTAGGGACAGTATACATTTGCATTTGGAAAAGCGTGGACTCATTAGAGACAGTCAATATGCTCTGTGCCAAGGAGGGCCTGTCTCTCAAATTTGATTGAGTTGAGGTGATGAAGATTACTGATGATAAAGGGAGGGCAGACAATGCTGTGTATATAAACTTGATGACAAAGTTCTTTCTGTCTGGCTGTCCAGAAGATTAAGGCACACAGGATCTATGGTGAGATGATGTTGGATACAAAGCTGGCTTGGTTATAAAAGTCGTAAGGTAATGCAGGTGGTGTGTTTTTCTGGTATGAAGTCTGTGATCTGTGATGTTCCACAAAGATCAGTGCTGGGACCGCTGCTGTTTGTAATATATATAAATGATATGGAAGAAAATGTAGATAAATAAGATAAATGTCTGATTAGTAAGTTTGCATTGAAAATTGGTGGAGTTGTGGACAGTGAGGAAATTGTCAAATGATACAGCAGCATAGAGATCAATTGGAAATTTAAGTGAAAAATTGGCAGATGGAGTTTAATTGGGACAAGTGTGAGGTGATGTATTTTGGGAGTCAAATGCAACAGGTAACAACATAGTAAATGGCAGAATCCTTCGGAACATTGATGTGCAGAGGGATCTTGGACTACATGTCTATAGCTCACTGAGTGCCTTTAAAGGTTGGCCCATTGATTATAAAAGTTGCTTAGTCATGTTGCAACTGTATAAAGCTTTGGTTTGGCCACATTTGGAGTGTTGTATTCAGTTCTGGTCACCGCACTAAGGAGAGGATGTGGAGGCTTTGGAAAAGGTGCAGAAGAGGTGTATTGGCTTTAAGGAGGGGCTGGACAAACTTAGATTGTTTTCTCTGGAACACAGGAAGCTGATGGTGATGATAGATGTATATAGAATTATGAGAGGAAAAGACAGGGTAGATGGTTGGAGCCTTTTTTTCTTCATGGTGGATATGTCAAATGCTAGAGGGCACGGAATTCACGTGAGAGTGGAAAAGTTCAAAGAAGATAAGGGGGAAGATTTTTTTACAGAGAGAGGCTCCTGGAACACATTGCTGTTGTATATTTAATATTTCAGTAATATTTGAGTAATCTTGTAAATATGTTGTTGATTAAGTATTTTCTATTTACATAGAATAGTACAGCACAGTACAGGCCCTTCGGCCCACAATGTTGTGCTGACCCTCAAACCCTGCCTCCCATAATTCGTTATGGGTTATGTGTAAAAATAAGTGAATTGCATACGTCATGGCACTACCATGTGATATGTGCATGCCTCGCTTAGAGTAAACACAAAGTTAGACTCACATTTCTTGGATCCTTGCTTTTCTTCCAATTAGTTTAATGTTTTGAAGTTACAAGACTGCCAGAGGAGGTCGAAGAAGCAGATGCAGTGGTAATGTTTAGAGCAACAAATGTAAAATGCTGGAGAAACTCAGCAGGTCACGCAGCATCTGTGGAGAGGAATAAACAGTTGACATTTTGGGCTGTGACCCTTCGTCAGTTTCATTTACAGCATCTGCAGAATCTCTTGATTTTATTGTAATGTTTAGGAGGCTATTAGACAGGCATGAAAACAGGCTCAGATTAGAGGGATATGGAACATATGCAGGCAAGTGGGATTATTCAGACTGGCCTCATCATCAGAGTAGATAGCATGGGCTGAAAGAATTGTTCCTGAACTGTACTGTTCTATATTCAATGCAGTGATGTAATTCAGTTCTGGCACCGATTCAGTTATAAAACCTATGACTCACACACAAGTTTTACAGTTTGTTTTTCAAAACTATACTTTGTGCATAAAATATACAATTATTGAATACAAGATATTGATGTTGCTCACTATTCCAAGTATAACATTTGCAACACTTACATAATTGCCATGTTACGTTAGCTTTTCCTTCCTAAACATTCCATCAGCAATAAGCTTGACAAGTTGTCACACAGGACTCAACCCCTGAGTGCCCAATGGCAGGAGGACCCTAAACTGTGGCATTTGCCCTGGAGCATTTCTGCACTGATCTTCAATGTGTCCCTGCAGTTCTGTCCTTTGCAGTGTGCTAACTGGCGACATTCAGTTGTGGACACCTCTTACACTGGAAGGGCTGCTAGTTTCGAGCTGACTAAGCTGTATCTTTCACCAGACTGATGATCTTTGAGCAGCAGTTATTTTTCTCTGGAAACAGAGTCCTGTTTTACTGTGTTCAGCTTGAAATCTTGACAAAAAAGGCATCCTTTTCCGAACCTCATTTGTAAAAGCACAGAAGGAAATGCAAGATGATACTATCTGCATAGCGGCTGTCGCGGGGATAGCATCTGGGAGATTGTGACTGGCTGTACATATAGGAGTCTACAGGGAGGACCGTTCCTGGCACTAGCCAAGCAAGGTGCAAAATATGCAGACAATAGCACCCTGCACTATGGAGAAACATGCAATCTTAGACCTGCAGTCTTAGAAATGAACTGTTGTTGCAGGCAAAATTCATTGTTATTGGTTTCCTAAAGGAATTAAGTGGGCACTCTTGCATGAAGTGGACAAGAAGGTATTAGATATTGGAGATGAAATTGGTTTATTGTTGTCACATGTACTGGCATACAGTGAAAATGTTATCTTGCATACTGTTCATGAAGGTGGAAACACAAGAGATCCTGCAAATGCTGGGAATCCAGACCAATATTCATAAAATACTAGAGGAACTTAGCAGGTCAGATAACATCTACAGAGATGAATAAAGAGCTGACAGGTTCTGATGAAGAGTCTTGGTCCAAAATGAAGTTAGATACTTGAATGTTCATAGAACTTCATTAGCAATGCAATCCTCATCCTGTATTGTGCTTGTCCACATGCCTGGGGTCCTTCGGTGAACTGTAGGTAGCTCCCACATTGTTCTTCACCTTAGTTCTGGAAAGGAAATTAATCCCTGAACACCATGAATGGAGATGGATTTCTGTAAAGAGAATTAGTTCCTTTCTTTTTCCCTTTTTAGAACATAGAACATAGAAACTTAGAAAATCTACAGCACATTATAGGCTCTTCCACCCACAATGTTGTGTCAACCATGTAAACTACTCTAGAAGCTGACTAGAATTTCCCTACCACATGGCACTCTATTTTTCTAAGCTCCACGTACCTATCCAAGAGGCTCTTAAAAGACCCTATTGTATCAGCTTCCACCACCGCCACCGGCAGTGCATTCCATGCACCCACCACTCTCTGTGTGAAAAACTTACCCCTGACATCCCCTCGGTACCTATTTCCAAGCACTTTAAAAATATGTCCCCCTCGTGTTAGCCATTTCAGCCTGGGAAAAATCCTCTGGCTATCCACACGATCATCTTATGCCCCTCATTATCTTATACACCTTTTTCTTACTCCTTGCAAGGTTTTAACCCATAATGGCAACAATTCTTTTGCTCTCTCAGATGCTTCTCAACCCATGAATTCATCCAGAAGACTATTTGCTGTTCTTGATTCTAGCATCTGAAATCTCTTGTTTGTTCCTATTCCTTGTTCCCTAAGCTCATTCTGCAAGTCATGCTCCACCACAAGAGGAATCCCTGCCAATGAAACATTATCTTTCCTGAAGTCCTCAGCATCTGTCACAACACCTATTGTAGACTTGGCCATTCAAGTCAGCCAAGGGCGTTTGCATCTTGTGATTGTTTTCCTGTGGCACAACAAACAATCTGCTGGATGAATTCAGCAGGCTGAGTAGCATTCGTGGGAGGAAATAAGTTCGAAGTTCAAAGTAAATTTATTATCAAAGTATGCATATGTTACCATATGCTAGCTTGAGGTCCATTTTCTTGCAGACATTTACAAGGAAAATACAAATGCAACAGACTTTCACAAAAATTATAGATAAATGAAAACGGGAAAACAACCCAATATCCAAAAGAAGACATAAAAAAAATGCTGAGAACAGGAGTGGAAAAGAATCTTTGAAAGTGAGTGTATAGGTCATAGTGGTGAATGAAGTTATGCACACTAGTTCAGGAGCCTGATTTTTTTGTAGGGTAAGAACTGTTTCTAAAACTGGTGGTGTGCAACATGAGGTTTCAATACCTTTTGCCCCAACTGTAGTAGCGAGATGAGGGCATTGCTTGGATGGTTGGGTTGTACGCTGTTTTCAACCCGAGTGGCATGAATATTGAGTTTTCCAATCTTAGAAATCATGTGGCAGCGCTCCACACAAATGTACCCAATAGTGAGGAGGCCTTGTCTGTGACGGACAGAGCTGTACCATCACTTTTTGTTGGCTTTTCTAAAATTGGAAAACGAATATTCATGCCATTTGGCAGAACATAAGGTGTTGTCCCTTTAGTTTGTGTTGGGCTTCACCCTGGTAGTACAGAAGGCCAAGGAGCAACGGGACAGTGTGGGAACGGGAAGGAGAATTGAAATGGCTTTCATCTGGAAGCTTGGGATGGACATTGTGGGCTGAGTGTAGGTGTTCTGCAAAATGATCGCTGAGTCTTTGCTTGGTATTGCTAATGTAGAGGAGGCCACATCAGGAGAACCAAATGAAGTGGACAGGTTGGAGGAGATGCATATGCATCTTTGCTTTCACCTGGAAGAGCTGTTTAGGTCCCTGGAACACTGTGGGGGAGGAGGTGTAAGAGCAAGTGTTATATGTACTTTGAGGGCGGGGAAAGGGCTAAGGGTAAGGGAAGGATAGATGTGGAGGGATGAGTGGATTAGGGAATTACAGACACATTGGTCACCACAGAAGGCAGAAAGTGTGGGGTGGGTAAGATGTGGTTGGTGGTGGGATCTCTTTGTAGCTGGTGGAAATGATGAAGGATGGTGTGCTTGATGTGGAGGACTTTACCATTCCGCTTCTCCTCTCTATGCTGGTCATCTCACCTCCCCACTCTCAGTTCAGATGCTGGATTTCAACCCAAATCACTGACAATTTTTATTTCCTCCCGCTAATGCTGCTCGACCCTCTAAGTTCCTCCAGAAGATAGTTTGTTGCTCCAGACTCCTGTATCTGCAGTTTTCTGTGTCCCTACTGTCTCATGTGGGACATCGTGGACACTTGTAGTGACTTAGACTCTGGAGAATCAGGGTCGGTGGAGTGTGGGGTCATGGAGATGGGCTGGAGGTACAACTTAAAGGTGGAGAAATCATAATAAATAGGCAGAAGCAAATGGAGCCAGAGAGTTGAAAATGTTATAAAGGCCACATTTACAGGCAGTGCATGATCCTCCACATCAAGCACACCATCCTTCATCATTTCCACCAGCTGCAAAGAGATCCCACCACCAACCACATCTTACCCACCCCACCCTTTCTGCCTTCTGTGGTGACCAATGCGTCTGTGATTCCCTAATCCACTCATCCCTCCACATCTATCCTTCCCTTACCCTTAGCCCTTTCCCTGCCCTCAAGATGGATAAATTAATGACAAAAATAATCATGATCTAATTGCCATTCCTGAGACATGGCTGCACAGTGACGAAAGCAGGAAACTAATATGCCAGAGTATTCAATCTTTAGGATGGACATGCAAAAAAGAAAAGAAAGAAGTAGGGTACAACGTTAATAAGGGAAGGCACAAGTGCAGCCATTAGGAAAGGCACTGTGGAATAAAAGCAGAAACTGGTTAGGTGAAGCTAAGAAGCAGCTGGGAGAAGGAGTACATTCGAAGTACATTTGTTATCAAAGCATGTATATAGTATATAACTCTGAGATTTGTCTCCCCCACAGACAGCCATGAAACAAAGAAAACCATGGAACCTGTTCAAAGAAAATGATCAAAACCCTTCCACATACAAAAAAAACCTCACAAATGGTAACAAAAACATGAGTGAAAAACACAGGATAAAAAGACAAAATCGGAAGAGTCCATACTCAGTTTCACCTCAGTTCGTTATCTGCAGGCCACCCTGATCAAAATCGCCCAAAATAGCAACAAAATAAAAAGTAGAGACCTGGAACCAGAAACACGTCATAACACGAACTACAGAGTCCAAACCACAAACAGTGTCAATTAAACCTTGCCCAAGACCCACAACTCCGGCACGATCCTCCGACCCAACAGCACTGAGGGAGAAAGAGATCATTCAGACACGGGGACCTTCCTTTGGGAGCAACAAGAGAGAGACTGTCACACACACAGACACCTTCCACAGGCAGCAGTGTGTGAGAGGCTGTTAGATGGCGTTGAACACCTGATTGCCTTCTGCGCTCGTGATGATTTCACTCTTTCTCGGTACTGTAATTGGTGAGATCAGTGAGAAACGGAGTCAATTATCATGGACTTGCGCCCCATCTCCAGGCTTCTTGGCCTCGAGGCTGCTCGAAGCCTGATGGGACTGTCTTGGAGACAACAAATCGCCAGATCGCTCGATCGGCCCAAAAACACAAAACCAAAATGTAGATCACAGGCTCCAACAGTAGCAAAACCACATTTGAAAGAAAAAGAAGAGACAAAAGAAATGAAAGAAGTAGTTTCATGAACCAACTGGAGGATGTTGTCCTTGGTCGCGTTGTTTGTTGTTGGGGTAAACTGGGGGCTTTAACCCTCATATCTATGTAGACTAACAACATAGATGATGAATTTAAACATGCCTGGAACTTAAACATGAGGGATTTCCAAAACAGTATTTTGAGGAATTAACCGCAGAAATTACTGTTTTATATATTGTACTGTCTAATGAGAAAGAATTAACTAATAATCTTGTAAAGGAGCCATTAAGAAACAGCAATCTTAATGCATTAAAGTCTATATTAAGTTCAAGAATTTTAATTTAAACAAACTATGAAGGTCTAATGAGCTGGTTTGCTGTTGTGAATTGGGAAATTATATTCTAAAATTTGATAGTGTACAGGCAATCTCTAGAATATTTTAAAAAATATATTGCTTTAAGGCACATGAGCACTAAAAGAGAAAAAGAAGGAGGTAAAAGAAATTGAATAACAAAATAAATACTTGGGGCTCTATGAGTAGGAGGATGTGAATGAAACCTGAATGTACTAGAATAAGATAAAAAAACTGAATGCTGGAAATGAGGTACAAGGGGTGATTGATAAGTTCGTGGCCTAAGGTAGAAGGAGTCAATTTTAGGAAACCTGGCACATTTATTTTTCCTAAATTTACACACAGTCCAGCGGTCATGGAGCGTACGGATCCCTTCTTTGTAGAAGTCAGCGTCTTGGACCTCCAGAAAGTGGTCCACAGCAGGGGTGATTGATAAGTTCATGGCCTAAGGTAGAAGGAGATGAGGAGAAACTTCAAACTTTCTGCATTTTCACTCAAAGAATTGAACTGCACATGCATGTAACGAGAGCTATTTAACACATCGCCTTCTCCCTTAGGCCACAAACTTATCAATCACCCCTGCTGTGGACCACCTGGAGGTCCAAGATGCTCTCATTACAAGTACATGCAGTTCAACTCTTTGAGTGTTAATGCAGAAAGTTTGAAGTTAATAACTCATCTCCTTCTACCTTAGGCCACAAATTTATCAATCACCCCTGCTGTGGACCACTTCTACAAAGAAGGGATCTGTATGCTCCACGACCACTGGACTAAGTGTGTAAATGTAGGAGGGGAATACATTGAAAAATAAATGTGCTAGGTTTTCTAAAATTGACTCCTTCTACCTTAGGCCACGAACTTATCAATCACCACTCGTATGACAGGCTGGAATGTTTGGTTATTTGAAAAGTTTGAATTCGATATTGAGTCTGGATGACTATAGTGTGCTTGGCTGGGGATGAGGTGCTTTTTATTAACTCTACTTTATGCTTTGGTGAAAAGGTCCATGTAGCTGAGATAAAGAGGCCTGGAGGGGAGTGGGATGGAAAATAAAACAGGAAACTGAAAACTCAAGGTCACCATTATGGACTGAAAAGAACATTCTGTAAAGCATTTAGAATATGATGTGGGAAAATATTTGGTCAAAGTACTGCAGTTTTAAATGATGGAAAGTTGAAGAATGTTGGAGTTTGATGGGACCTCAGTGTCCTTACACATCAACTGCTGAAAATTAGTGGGCAGGTACTGCAAGCAATTATTAAGGCAGGTGGCATGTTGTCTTTCGTTGGAAAACAATTTGAGTACAAAATGCTGCAAAGTGGCGGTCAAGTAAAAAAAGGTCTAGAAGTTTCCATTGAATGATGGAGTGGGCACTATATCTCATATACTTATGCATTTGACTCCTGTAGCTGACAAGAGGAGATCAGAGACTAAGCACCCAATGGCGAATGACTCACCACATGTCATTGCTAAATCTCTTCATCATCTACAAGGCAAGAGTCAGTGGTGCAATGGAATACTCTGCAGTTGTCTGAATGAACACAACCCCAACAACCCCAACAATACTCATCCAGAACAAATAAAGTTCATATTTTTTATCACACATTTATCAAAGCATAGAGTGAAAGCATCCGTGAAACAAACTCCAGACTCGCCAAAGATGGGACTACAATCTCAGAACTCATTGTCAACTTGCTAACCGAAGGGGTGAGAGAGGGCCATTAGCCCTCATCCTCACTGATCTGTCGACCTTCATCACACATCTGCATCATTGGATGTCCTTCATCACACATCCGCATCGTTGGCCTACGAATGTGGAACGTGGAGCCGAGGCCTAGACTTCGGCCTAGCCACTAACACTACCACATACCTATCTCTCCTCTCTGCCCCCAAAACTATCCCTATGGACCTAAAAAACAATTAAGTCTGAGTTATGACCTTGAAGGAGACTGCAGTTTGATGTCTTCTTGTTCTCTTTGCTGAACCAGCCTAAATATTCTACTCACATACACTGCACAGTGGCTGTGTGGCTGTAGTGGGAGCCATCTACAAAATGCACTGCAATTACTCAACTAGGCTACCTTAACAGAACTCAAGATTCAAGATTCAAGTTCCAAGTTTATTTATCATGTGTACATTGACACACGCAGTGAACTGTGTCATTTGCATTAATCATCAACACATCTGAGGATGTGCTGGGGGTGACTCGCAAGTATCTCCACACATTCTGGCACTAACATAGCACGCCTACGATGCTCGGCAGAACAAAACAAACACAAAAAACAGAACACAACAAGTAACAAAGGCAAACCCTGTTTCTCCCACCCACCCATGCACACACACAATCCTCTAACCCCAGGAGAAGGTGACTTCTTCAGCCTCCAGCCTCCAGCCTCCAGTGCAGATATTGCGCCTCGACTTCCCCAGCAGACTCACAGAGATTCAAAGCCCCTGGGCTTCAGCATTGGGGCTTGACTTCCAGGCTTCCAATTTGACCCTGGGACCTTGATCTTTGGCATCAACATCAGGACATGCCAATCACCGAAGACTAGGCCGTGAACACCAGATTCAATGATTACGGGACCTCAAACTCCAGTCTCACTGATTTGCGAACCCATGCGGTCATCAGACTTTGTTCCTCTTGCCTGTATGGAACCCACTGACAAATTGCGGACTCTGGGAAGGGGTAACCAGCCCTTGTCCACACAACTCTGTCTGCCAACATTTTGCAACGGCCCACGGATGCCCCATCTCCGCATTGCTGGTCTTAAACCACGGAGCGGAGACTTAAGCTCTGGCCTGACCTCTAATTCCTCCACATCCATGCCCCTGACTCACCTCCATGAAACCAAGAGCCATCCCTCTGAACCTAAAAAGAACAACTTGAAAACAACTATATTTTTGCCGTGACATCAACTCACTAATCTATGATCGTTACCACCAAGACGAGGGAACCAGGTGTTAGGACGTGACCACCTGCATGTCTCTCAGCAAGTCACGGATCCTTTCTTCATCATCACTGAGTCTAAATCCTGGATCCCCTCCCAACAGTTCTGTGGGAAAGGATTTCTTAAGAAACTCACAGTAATTCACTACCACCTTCTCAAGTGTAATTAGGGATGGGCATTCATGCTGGCCTTGCCAGTGGTGCAAAGGACAATATTGTGCAAAATGAATTGAGCTCTAAAGCATCAGTGTGACAAATGGCATCTTGATTGAATGATCTGACACGCTTCCAACAGGTCCTCTCCTGTATGTGAGCAGAATGGTACAGGCTCAGTTTTTGACTTTTTGGATTGCATGTAGTCGTCAAAATGTAGTTATCAGTGGGCAGATAAATAAAAATCTCGGATTTGGAAAGAAAGGAAAGGAATGTTCATTGTACTACACACGTGTTTGAAATATAACACCACCAGCGGATTCTCAGAATAAATGATAAGTGCCAACCAGCAAGGTGTATGGAGCATCTCAGAATTGTCAATCACTCAAGTTCAATTGCCTTGGCTTTAAGGAATTCTATCAGCTTCCATCTGAATTGCTAGTAGGCATCTTTCAGAATGGTATTTTGGTTCTGTGTAACCTCTCCCGTTTACCAACAGCCACAACGCTTAGGTAATGGTAATACAAAGTGTGGTTATCTGAATCACTGACTAGAACTGTAGTGTAGTGGTCAGCACAACACTTTACAGTACAGGCGACCTGGGTTCAACTCCTGCTGGTGCCTGTAAGGTGGTTGTACATTTTCCGTGCGACCACGTGGGTTTCCTCCGGGTGCTCCGGTTTCCTCCCAGAGTCCAAAGACATACCGGTTGGCCGGTTAATTGGTTGTTGTAACTTGTCCCGTCATTAGGCTCAGATTGCTGGGCAGTACAGCTCAAAGGCTGGAAAGGTCTACTCTGTGCTGTATCTCAATAAATAAATAAAAGTAAAAAGAACAAAAACTGATGTTCTAAGCTAATGGTGAAAAAACACAAATGATATTCTTACTGATTTTCTGTAGCTGTAAAATATTAAATGTTTGATTTATGAAAATTACCTTTCTTAGAATATTCTATGTTAAATCAAATACATAAAGCAGTAATAATGCAGTTTTATGGCATTTCAAACACACCTCTGTACTGAGTGTGCAGGATTCCCAAGCCCTGTGAATAACTGTTGAGCCTTCTGCCTGATGGAAGGAATAATATCATTAATATGTTATGAAATGTGTGCTTCTGCAATCAATCATTTTAGAACAACTGAGAAGCCGTTCCATACCTAATATATTTTCATGCCTGTCTCCATTTACATCATTTAGTTCTTACACTTGTTTCCAATTAAGGCAGGTTCCCACCAGCGATAGCTCAACAAGCAAAAAAAACCCGCCACTTCTTACCTTATATCAGCCTTTCTTTATCATAATTACTATTGAAGTCTTGGATTATTAAATTAGTTTTTTTAGCTCATTCTGAAATCTTGAGGAAATTATCTAAAAATCATGAAATCAATTCCCTTACGCTCTTTTAATCCTTTATTTTTTTTGTTTCAGAGAGGGATGGGCGAACAAGGCCAGGCCATTCCAACGTGTGTGCCACTAGACTGCTCGACAGCCTTCTATTGCCTTTGTCGACCATCTGGGTCAATTTCCTTCCAAGTAAATCAAATGGAAATAAAAATTCCAGCAGTTTTTCAGCTGCAGGGTGTCGAGCTGATTACCATAACAGAAGCTCAGAGCGAAGGCCTGACCCTGTGCACTTCCCCTCAATCTCATTAAGTTGTAACTCCACCGTGGCCACATTCATGATGTTTATTGACGTTGAATGGCGTCTTTATCCAAAACTAGCTAAATTCACAATCAGATTTTACTTGGATACCTTGCTTGCTGTAAGTCTACGTGAAAGTAAAGCTTTTGTCACTGTTAGTGTGTCCTGCTGCTTCTTATAAACACTGTGTTTCAGGATCCTTTGCACACACAGTATGCCCTAAAATTATATAGCAGAAATGTCTACCGCTCATTATTTCCAACAATTTTTTGCAGTTTGTCTTTGAATACTAGACACCAGGAAATAAAGTGGCTCAATAAACGCAGAGCAAAGATGAATTCAGATGACATCATAAAGCATGAAACCATTTTATAAATAGCTTGGAAAGCTGCTACTCAGTTACAGCCTATGTCACAGAACATAGAAACACTGAGGCTACCTTTGCTCTTTCCTCCTTGCTGGTTAAGCACAGTGTTACTATTCCATCCTAATTTCGTGATCATTTTTCCACTTCTGCTTGAAGGTATTAGAATGCAGAATTTTTTGATTACAAATTAATACAGCACCAATGCCAAATTAGTGTTTGCTGATCACACCACTATTTAAAGGTGGTGATGAGCTGGCACACGCAGAGACACTGAAAAGCTGGTTTAGTGGTGCCACAACGACAACATCTCATTCAACATCGTCAAAACCAAAGAGGTGATTGTCGATGACAGGAAGAAGAAGCTGGAGGCCCATGAGCCAGTCCTTATTAGGGCAACGGAGGTGGAGAGGGTCAGTTCCTTGGTGTCAACATATCAAAGGATCGTTCCTGGGACAAGCATGCGAGTGTCATCACAAAGAAGACATGACAGTGCCTCTAATTTCTTAGAAGCTTAAGTAGATTCTGCATGTCACCAAAAACTATGACAAAATTCTATAGATGCACAGTGGAGAGTATTCTAAGTGGTTGCATCACGTTCTTGTATGGAAACACCAATGCCCAGGAATGGAAAAGTCTACAGTAACAGAGGACACTGTTGTGTCCCAGTCCATCACAGGCAAAGCCCTCCCCATCACTGAGCACATTTACATGGGGCACTGCCGCAAGGAAGGTGCATTCATCATCAAAGACCCCCACTATGCATTATACGCCTTCTTGCTACTACTGTCAGCCAGAAGCCTCAAGTCTCACACCACCAAGTTCAGGAACAGTTATTACCCCACACCCTACGACCACCAGATTTCTGAACTGGCATGATCACCACAATCATCACTACTCTGTACTGATTTTACAACCGACAGGCTCACTTTCAAGGACTCTTTACAGCTCATACGCTCAGTATTAGTTATTTTATTTACAGAATTTGTCTTCTTTTGCACATTGGTTGTTTTTCAGACTTGTTTATGTATAGTTTTTCATAAAATTCTTTTAGATTTCTTTTACTCCCCGTAAATGCCTGCAAGAAAATGAACCTCAAGGTAGTCTGGCAGCGTATATGTACTTTGATAATAAATTCACCTTGATCTTTGAAGTTCAAGGTAACTTTATTATCAAAGTACATATATGCCACCAATATCCTACCCTGACATGCATTTTCTTGCAGGCATTCACCGTAAATGGGCAATGCAGTAGTGTAGTGGTTAGCACAATGCTTTACAGTACCATCGACCCGTGCCTACAAGGAGTTTGTACGTTCTCCACGTGACTGCATGGGTTTCCTCTGGGTGCTCTGGTTTCCTCCCACAGTTCAAAGATGTACTGGTTATAGAAAAATAGAAAACCTACAGCACAATATAGGCCCTTCGGCTCACCAAACTGTGCCGAACATGTCCTTACCTTAGAAATTACCTAGGGTTACCCATAGCCCTTCTATTTTTCTGAGCTCCAAGCACCTGTCCAGGAGTCTCTTAAAAGACCCTATGGTATCCGCCTCCACCACCGTCGCCGGCAGGCCATTCCACGCACTCACCACGCTCTGTGTAAAAAAAATTACCCCTGATATCTCCTCTGTTCCAACTTCCAAGCATCTGAAAACTGTGTCCTCTCATGCTAGCCATTTCTTTTTTATTAAGTGCAATTGTGAACAATAGCCAGATCAGAAATGCTGATCAAGTCAACTAGTTCTCAAAGAGAACTCTGATAGGCCAATCAGATGGGTCACTGCTGCTTAGTGATAGAACACAAAAAAATAACAGGCACAAGGGTCGCTAGTCCCTGTACTCTAGAAACACACCTGAGCGGTGAGGCGGAGGTATGTGCTATGCATGACCTGATATGAAAGCATCGTGTTGCCTCATAACAGATCGTGTTCACGGTGGAACAGCTTAGTCAAGGATGGGGTGATCAGCACAGATGGACAAATTATACCTCCACTACCCCAATAGCCCTGGGAAAAAGCCTCTGACTATCCACACGATCAATGCCTCTCATCATCTTATACACCCCTATCATGTTACCTCTCATACTCTGTTGCTCCAAGGAATAAAGGCCGAGTCCGCTCAATCTATTCTCATAAGGTATGCTCCCCAATCCAGGCAACACTCTTGTAAACCTTCTCCGCACCCTTTCTATGGTTTCCACATTGTTCATGTAGTGAGGTGAACAGAATTGAGCACAGTACTGCAAGTGGGGTCTGACCAGGGTCCTATATAGCTGCAACATTACCTCTCAGCTCCTAAACTCAGTCCCACGACTGATGAAGGCCAAAGCACCGTACGCTTTCTCAACCACAGAGTCAACCTGCACAGCAGCTTTGAGTGTCGTATGGACCGGGACCCCAAGATCCTCCACACTGTCAAGAGTCTTACCATTAATAAAATATTCTGCCATCATATTTGACCTACCAAAACAAACCACCTCACAATTATCTGGGTTGAACTCCATCTGCCACTTCTTCCCAATTTTGCATCCTATCAATCCTGCTGTAACCTCTGATAACCCTCCACACTATCCACAACACCCCCAACCTTTGTGTCATCAGCAAATGTACTAACCCATCCCTCCACTTCCTCATCCAGGTCATTTATAAAAACCATGAAGAGTAGGGGTCCCAGAACAGATCCCTGAGGCAAAGCACTGGTCACCGACCTACATGCACAATATGACCCATCCACAACCATTCCTTACCTTCTGTGGGCAAGCCAAGTTCTGGATCCACAAAGCAATGTCCCCTTGGATCCCATGCCTCCTTACTTTCTCAATCAGCCTTGCATGGGGTACCTTATCAAATGCCTTGCTGAAATCCATATACACTACATCTACTGCTCTACCTTCATCAATGTGTTTAGTCACATTCCCAAAAACTGCAATCAAGCTCGTAAGGTGTGACCTGCCTTTCACAAAGCCATGCTGACTATCTCATCTAGTCCCGGTGACTTATCCAACTTGATGGCTTCCAAAAGCTCCAGCACATCCTCTTTCTTAATATCTACATGCTCAAGCTTTTCAGTGCACTGTAAATCATCCCTATAATTGCCAAGTTCCTTTTCCGTAGTGAATACTGAAGCAAAGTACTCATTAGGTACCTCTGCTATCTCCTCTGGTTCCATACACACTTTTCCAGTGTCATATTTGATTGGTCCTATTCTCTCACATCTTATCCTTTTGCTCTTCACATACTTGTTGAATGCCTTGGGGTTTTCCTTAATCGTATGCACCAAGAACTTCTCATGGCTCCTTCTGGCTCTCCTAATTTCTTTCTTAAGCTCCTTCCTGCTAGCCGTATAATCTTCTAGATCTCTATCATTACCTAGCTTTTTGAACCTTTCGTAAGCTCCTGACTAGATTTACAACAGACTTTGTACACCACGGTTCCTGTACTCTACCATCCTTTCCCTGTCTCATTGGAATGTACCTATGCAGAACACCAGACAAATAGCCCCTGAACATTTGCCACATTTCTTCGATACATTTCCCTGAGAACATCTGTTCCCAATTTATGCTTCCAACTTCCTACCTGATAGCCTCATATTTTCCCTTACTCCAATTAAACCTTTCCTTACTTGTCTGTTCCTATCTCTCTCCAATGCTACGGCAAAGGAGATAGAATTGTGATCACTATCTCCAAAATGCTCTCCCACTGAGAGACCTGACACCTGACCAGGTTCATTTCCCAATACCAGATCAAGTACAGTCTCTCCTCTTGTAGGCTTATCTACATATTGTATCAGGAAACCTTCCTGAACACACCTAACAAACTTCACCCCATCTAAACCCCTCGCTCTAGGGACATGCAAATCAATATTTGGAAAATTAAAATCTCCCACCATGACAACCCTGTTATTATTACACCTTTTCAGAATCTGTCTCCCTATCTGCTCCTCGATATCACTGTTACTATTGGGTGGTCTATAAAAAACACCCAGTAGAGTTATTGACCCCTTCCTGTTTCTAACTTCCACCCACAGAGACTCAGTGGACAATCCCTTCATGTCTTCCTCCTTTTCTTCAGCCGTGACACTATCTCTGATCAGCAGTGCTACGTGCTCACCTCTTTTGCCTCCCTCCCTATTCTTTCTGAAACAACTAAAGCCTGGTACTTGCAGTAACCATTCCTGCCCCTGAGCCATCCAAGTCTCTGTAATGGCCACATCATAGCTCCAAGTACTGATCCACGCTCTCAGCTCATCCACTTTGTTCATGATACTCTTTGCATTAAAATAGACACATCTCAAACCATCAGTCTGAGCGCGGCCCTTCTCTATCACCTGTCTATCCTCCCTCACACACCGTCTCCAAGCTTTCTCTATTTGTGAACCAACCGCCTCTTCCTCCGTCTCTTCAGTTTGGTTCCTACCCCCCCGCTATCCTAGTTTAAACTCTCCCCAGTAGCCTTAGCAAACCTTTCCGCCAGGATACTGGTCCTCTTGGGATTTAAATGCAACCATCCTTTTTGTACAGGTCACTCTTGGCCCAAAAGAGGTCCCAATGATCCAGAAACCTGAATCCCTGCCCTCTGCTCCAATCCCTCAGCCACGCATTTATCCTCCATCTCACTCTATTCCTATACTCACTGTCACGTGGACACAGGCAGATTCCCAAGATTAGTAGGTTAGTAGGTTGGTAGTTTAATTGATCATTGTAAAATTGTCCTGTGATTAGGCTCAGATTAGATCAGGGGATTTCTGGGTGGCGTGGTGCGAAGGCCTGGAAGGGCCTATTCTGTGCTGTATCTCTAAATAATAAGTAATAAATTCAAAGAAATAGGATGGAATCACTGAAAACTGCACACAAGACAGACAACCAATGTGCAAAAGACAATAAAGAAAACAAAACCAAACAAATAAACAATAATTAATAAATAAGCAATAAATATTGAGAGCATGATCAGAAGAGTCCTTTAAAATGCATCCATAGGTCGTGGGAACAGTTCGGTGATGGGGTGAGTGAAGTTGAGTGAAGTTATCTCCTCTGGTTCAAGACACTGACGGTTGAGGGGTAATAACTGTTCCCGAACCTGGTGGTGCAGGATGACCCAAGGCTCCTGTAACTCCTTCCTGATAGCAGCAGTGAGAGAAGAGTATGGCATGGATGGTGGGAGTTCTTGCTGATGGATGCTACTTTCCTACGGTGGTACTCTTTCTAGGTGCGCTCCGTGGTGGGGAGGGCTTTGCACGTGATGGATTCGGCTGTATATGCACTACTTTTTAAACACAAGAAATTCCACAGATGCTAGAAATTCAGAGCAACACACACAAAATGCTGGAGAAACTCAGCAGGTTAAGCAGCATCTATGGAAATGAATAAACGGTTGACGTTTTGGGCTGACACCCTTCATCAGGAGATGCTTCCTGATCTGCTGAGTTCCTCCAGCAGTTTGTGCGATGCTTTTGTAAGCTTTTCTGTTCAAGGGAATTGGTGTTTCCATACCGGGGTGTAATGCAATCAGTCAGTATACTTTCCACTGTGCATCTATAGAACTTTGTCAAAGTTGTAGGTGACAAGATGAATATTTGCAAACTTCTAAGAAAGTAGAGGTGCTGCTGTGCCTACTTTGTAATAGCCTTTATGTGCTGGACCCAGATCAGATCCTCTGAAGTGATAACATGCAGGAATTTAAAGCTCCTGACTCTCTTCACCTCTGAACCCCTGTTGCAGACTGGCTGATGGACCTCCAGTTCCCTCCCCCTGTAGCCAGCTCCTTGGTTTTGCTGTCATTGATTAAAAATTTTTATAGTGGCACCACTCAGTGAGATTTTCAAACTCCCTCCTACATGCTGATTTGTCACCACCTTTGACTCAGCCAACAACAGTCAACTTAATTATGACATTGGAGCTGTACTTAGCCACACAGTCATAAGGGAAGAGCAAGAAGAGTGGAGGACTAAGCACACGGCCTTGAGGTGCACCTGTGCTGATGTGATTGTGGAGGAGATGGTGAAACCAAATTGACTGGGATTTGCAGGTGAGTAAATAAAGGATCCATTTGCACAAGGATGTATTGAGGCCTAGGTCTTGAAATTTATCGATTAGTTTTAAGGGGTTGATAGTATTGAATTCTGAGCTGCAGTCAATGATGTCTGAATCTTTGCTCTCCAGATGTTCCAGGGTTGATGAAGAGCCAATGAAATGGCATCTGCTGCGGGCCTGTTGTGTCGAGAGGCAATTTGGAGCAGATCCAAGTCACTCCTCAGGCAGGAGTTAATATATTTCTTTACCACCCTCTCAAAGCACTTCATCACAGTGGATGTTAGTGCTACTGGACGATATCGTTGAGGCAGCTTTTCTTGGGCACTGATGTAAATAAAGCCTGCTTGAAGCAAATGGGTAGCTCAGACTGCAGAAGCAAGAAGTTAAATATATCAGCGAACACTCCAGCCGATTCATCAGTGCAGGTCTTCAGAACTTGGCTGAGCCAGATGCTTCCCATGGGATCCCCCTCCTTGCTCTCACATTGGCCTCAGAGACTGAAGTCACAGGGTCATCGGGGACTGTAGGAGTTTGTGAAGATGCCTCCATGTATTGTCCATCAATGTGAGCATAAAAGTCATTGAGTCCATCTGAGAGAGAAACCTTATTGTCATGTATGTTGCTTGGTTTTGCTTTGTAGGTGGTGATGGAACTTTGAACTTTGAACTGGATGTACAGTTCGTTAGCCTTTCCACCCCACACCAAGCTCTACAAATGTGCCTCTCTGATCTTTCTCTTTCAGTTTGGAGTGTGCACTCATGTTTTCTGTGCTGGTAACATCCATGAGCTGAAGACTTAGTCTGAAACACAATAACTTCCAAGTTACATTTAGCCAGTATGGACTCTATATGAAGCAAGAGTGGCACCCTAATCTAAGCTGAGATTTTAAATGCTCACCTTGTATCAACTCAATGAAGTAGATTTTTTGTAGGCAGAGTGTAAATATTATATCTCAGGAGGACCCTAGGATGCTGGTGCTAATGCTGCAGCTGGTGCATGGAATGGACCCCTTTCAACTATACCCCATTATCCCATGTTTTACTTTAATTTAGAGATACAGCAGAGTAACAGGCTCTTCCAGCCCTCGTGCCATGTGACCAATTAATCTACTTACCTGTACATCTTCGGAATGTAGGAGGAAACCTGAGCACCTGGAGGAAGCCTATGTGATCACAGGGAGAACATGCAGGCTCTTTACAGGCAGAGACGGGAATTGAACCCAAGTTGCTGGTGCTGAAATAGTGTTATGCTAACCACTATGCTACACTGCTGCCCCAACTATTCCTCTTTTATCCAGTGATTTAAATTATATTCTACAATCTAATTTGTTCTATTGATGTTCAATGACTTCAGGAGGACATGGAGCGACCACTCTCTGCTGAACATTGACAACGCCTCCGTAGAAATCGTTAAGAGCACCAAATTTCTTGGTGTTCACCTGGCGGAGAATCTCACCTGGTCCCTCAACACCAGCTCCATAGCAAAGAAAGCCCAGCAGCATCTCTACTTTCTGCGAAGGCTGAGAAAAGTCCATCTCCCACCCCCTATCCTCACCACATTCTGCAGAGGTTGTATTGAGAGCATCCTGAGCAGCTGCATCACTGCCTGGTTCAGAAATTGCACCATCTTGGATCGCAAGACCCTGCAGTGGATAGTGAGGTCAGTTGAGAAGATCATCGGGGTGTCTCTTCCCGCCATTACAGACATTTACACCACACGCTGCATCCGCAAAGCAAACAGCATTACGAAGGACCCCAGGCACCCCTCGTACAAACTCCTCTCCCTCCTGCCATCTGGCAAAAGGCACCGAAGCATTCGAGCTCTCACGACCAGACTATGTAACAGTTTCTTCCCCCAAGCCATCAGACTCCTCAATACCCAGAGCCTGGACCGAAACCAACCTACTGTACCCTCTACTGTGCCTATTGTCTTGTTTATTATTTATTGTAATGCCTGCACTGTTTTGTGCACTTTATGCAGTCCTGGATAGGTTTGTACTCTAGTGTAGTTTATGTGTTTTACGTAGTTCAGTGTAGTTTTTATATTGCTTCATGTAGCACCATGGTCCTGAAAAACACTGTCTTGTTTTTACTGTGTACTGTACCAGCAGTTATTGCACTTGACTTGACTTGACTTGAAACAAGCTTTGTCTTCTTATTCCCCTCGATTATTTGAGTGAGAGATCTTGATTCTCAATTCCACCAGAAGTGACTTTCACTGTTTAAACATTGCAAGCTTCCCATCTCTCTCACTCCTCTTCAATAACTGGATCACTTAGCATGCTCAAACTCTGTGCTGTTGTCCTCAGGACTACTCAAAACACTGGTTACGTATAAAGACATGGAATTCTACAGATGCTGGAAATCTTGAGCAAAACACACAAAGTGCTGGAGGAGCGCAACAGATTAGGCAGTTTCTATGGAGGGGAATGAACAGTCAATGTTTTGGGCCGAGACCCTTCATCAGAACTGAAAAGGAAGTGGGCATAGACTTCAGAATAAGAAGTGGGGGGAGAGGAAGGTGGGTGGGTGGAGGGGGGGATGAAGCAAGAAGCTGAGAGATGGTAGGTGGTGGAGATAAACGGCTGAAAAGATGGAATTTAACAGGAGAGGGCAGTGGACCATGGAAGGAAGGGAAGGAGGAGTGGCATTAGAGGGAAGTAATGGGCAGGTGAGGAGAAGAGAAGGGGTAAGAAGAAAACCAGAACAGGGAATAGGAAAATAGGGAAGTGAAAAGGGGGAGGAATTACCAGAAGTTAGAGAAATCGATGTTCTTGTTATCAGTTTGGAGCCTGCCCGAGGGAATATGAAGTGTTGCTCTTCCACCCTGAGTGTAGCCTCATCATAGCAGTAAAGAAGATCATGGACTGACATGCCAGAATGGAAATTAGAAGTCAAGTTGAAATGGGTGATCACCAGGAAATCCCTTTTGTGGCAGACGGAGCGAAGGTGGTAAATAATTATTTCCATCTTTGCCTCAAGTTCCCAGTTTCTTCTCCCATTCTTCGTTTACCTCTCAACATAGCCCGTTCTCCTATCCACATCCTTAATCACTTACTCCACCTCTACTCATCTAGCCTGCAGCACAGAGCTCCCACCCTGGCTCTCTCCTTTTTATGATCATTTGTAAGAGACTGAAGGCTGCAGTAGTGAGTTGAAGTTCATTGCAGGGGCATAAACTTAACAACAAGCTTCTCCAAGGCTAATACTCAAGAAACTCATTCCCCACTGTGAGAGATTTCCAGAAAGTAAGGAGATTTGACAACTCTACTCCACATTCTAATATTAGCAAGCATGTTTTTAGATAAATAAAGCATGGTTATACAGCCAAGGAAATAAAATCTATGGTTAACAAGAAGGGAACTCCAGAATTTGGCATAGACATCAGTGCTAGAGAATGGGGAAAAATAATGCAGAAGACGCCAGAAGCTGAGGAGTAGATATTTCTGGTGTGTTGTATGTTCTGGAGGATGAAGAAGCTAATGGTCATGAAGGCTTTTAAGTATAAGATTCCAGATTTGAAGTTTGAAGTGTTACCTGAGATAAGTAAGAAATAACCAGGACCTCATGCAGGATATGATAGTTGCCTTGACTGAAACTAGCAGAAGTTAAGGATATAAGTGTGTAACTAGGATTGCTTTGGAACAAAATCTAGAATTACAAAAATTCATCATGACGGCAAAGATGCATACATTAGGATTTTCTTCATCAATTACAGCTTGGCATTTAACAACATCATTCCCTCAAAACTAATCAGTGAACTCCAAACTTGGGCTTCAATAGTCCTTTGTGCAATTGGATCCTGGATTTCCTCACTTGTAGACCCCAGTCAGTTCGGATTGGCAAAACCATCTCCTTCACAATCTCCATCAGCACAGGAGCACCACAGGGATGTGTGCTTAGCCCCCTGCTCTACTCACTTTACACCTGTGACTGTGTGGCTAAGTACAGCTCCAACACCATATTCAAGTTTGCTGATGACACCACTGTTGTGGGCTGTATCAAAGGGGGTGATGAATCAGCATACAGGAGAGATATTGGCTGAGTGGTGTAATAACAACAACCTTTCCCTCAGTGTCAATAAAGCCAAGGAACTGATTGTAGACATCAGGAGAGGTGAACCAGAGGTCCAAAAGCAAATCACAAACAAAAGAAAATCTGCAGATGCTGGAAATCCAAGCAACACATACAAAATGTTGGAGGAACTCAACAGGCTAGGCAGCATCTATGGAAAAGAGTACAGTTGACATTTCGGGCCGAGACCCTTCAGCGAGACTAGTCTTGGCCCAAAATGTCGACTGTACTCTTTTCCATAGATGCTGCTTGGCCTACTGCATTTTGTGTGTGTTGTCGAAAAGCCAGTTATCATCAGAGGATCAGAAGTGGAGACGGTCGGTAACTTTAAATTCCTGGGAGTCACTATCTCAGAGGGCTTGTCCTGGACCCATCATATAAATATAATAGCCAAGAAAGCCCAGCAGCATCTCTACTTTCTGCGAAGGCTGAGAAAAGTTCATCTCCCACTCCGCCCCCGCCCCCATCCTCAACACATTCTACAGAGGATGCAGCTGCCTCACTGCCTGGTTCAGGAATTGCACCGTCTCGGATCGCAAGACCCTGCAGTGGCTAGTGAAGTCAGCTGAGAAGATCATTGGGGTCTCTCTTCCCGCCACTACAGACACTTACACCACACGCTGCACCCGTAAAGCCGACAGTATTGTGAAGGACCCCACGCACCCCTCATACAACCTCTTCTCCCTCCTGCCATCTGGGAAAAGGTACCGAAACATTTGGACTCTCACGACCAGACTGTGCAACAGTTTCTTCCCCCAAGCCATCCCTTAATACCCAGAGTCTAGACTGATATCTACATCATTTATTATTATATTATAATTTGTCCTCTACTGTGCCTATTGTCTTGTTTATTAATTATTGTACTGCCCTGCACTGTTTTGTGCACTTTATGTAGTCCTGTGTAGGTCTGTAGTCTAGTGTAGTTTTGTGTTGTTTCGTGTAGCACCAAGGCCCTGGAGGAACGTTGTTTCGTTTTTACTGTGTACTGTACCAGCAGCTTATGGTCGAAATGACAATAAAAAGCAACTTGACTTGACTTGACAGCGCCTCTACTTCCTCAGGAGTCTGCAAAGGTTTGGTACCTCATCGAAAACCTTTTCAAACTTCTATTGATGTGTGATGGAAAGTGTGCTGACTGGCTGCATTATGGCCTGATATGGGAACAATGCCTTTGAATGGAAAATCCTACAAAAGGTAGTGGATTCAGCCCAGCACATCATCAGTAAAAGCCTCCCTGCCATTGAGCATATCTACATGAAACGTTGCCGTAGAAAAGCAGCATCCATTATCAAAGATCCCCACCACCCAGGCCATGCTCTTTTCTCGCTGCTGCCATCATGTAGAAGGTACAGGTGCCTCAGAACTCGCACCACCAGGTTCAAGAACAGTTGCTACCCCTCAACCATCAGGCTCTTGAACAAAAGGGGATAGCTGAACTCATTTGAGGACTCTGTTATATTATTATTTCGTGCTCATTATTTGTTGCTGTTTATTATATCTGCATTTGCACAGTTTGTTTACAGTTTATAGTTCCTGTTGTTTACAATTTACAGTCACTGTTCTTTAGATTTGATAAGTATTCCAACAGATAAATAATCTCAGGGTTGCATGTGGTGACATGTATGTACTCTGATAATAAATTTCACTTTGAACTTACAAACAGGAATGAGGAATCCCTCAGGAATGAGGGATTCAGGAACAGTTATGAGGACAAATAATGACATTAGTCATAGAAGAAGGTGCTCTCTGATGAAAGTCAACAACAGGTTTGAAATTGAATCCTACCTGGCAGTCACTTACACGTCATCAGTGACCCCGGGACCTCCACCGTTAACTTGTTTTTATCTGACTTGTTGAATATGCAATGTGTCTGTATTTTGGAGCTTAGCCAAGTGAAATAAAGCTCAAAATCCAAACAGTAAGGGAAACATTTTGGGTGCAATCATCCACCTTAGGCTTCACTTACCTAACAACATTGGAAGCACTTCTGGGATGTTGAATCAGGTGCCGTAGGTTCAGAATCAGAATCTGCTTTAATATCACCGGCAGCCTGTCAGCCAGAACAGATGCTTTTCAGTACTTCAGTAAGAGGGCAAATGTTAGCTTGACATGCCAAAAATATTTTTTTAAGTCTACAGCTGCTTTTTAAAAAATAAATTTAAAATACTTTTTTAAAAATCAGGAATATTATTTTGAAGGATAGACAGAAAATAGGAACATAAACTCTTCTTTTGCTTACATGTTAAAAATGATGAAAGCTTGTAACTTAACGCAAATTAGCAGTTAATATTGAATTTAGTGTTATAAAATGTTATTGTTCTCAACATTGGAGTAAAATCAGTCAAATTAAAGTTTGACAAAAAGTGAATATAAAACAGGAAACCTTGACATTCATTAATTGCCGGAGTCAATATTCAATCATCTTATCTATTTCGTCTCTATTTATTTTTTTCACTTTCTTAAAACAAATCAACAGATCATGTAACTCCTTCCCAGATCCTTGTTAATACAATATTCCCTGATTGTATCTTTACTAGATATCTGCATCAAGTGGATTGCTCAAGAGTTAGCATAGCTGGAAGTTTATCTGTAACTAGTTCTGAAACTCCATGTGTACAAATATCATGCTATTTAAGTAAAAGCCTTGTAAAATTAACTGCTATAACAGAGATGTGTATAACTTAACTTCCTTATTCAATCTGTTTTGTAAAAACTTTATGCAAGATTGAAGGCAGGAGTTACATTTTGTGCAACGATTTGTGAGGAATTGCTAAATCATCTAGCTAATTCAGTTGAAGTAAAATGATCATAATCTCATTTTAACAAAATGAAATAAAAACTGAATTATCGTAATAACACATGGTGCACTTGAGGATTAATAAGTGATGAAAGGCATTAGCTCATCAATACACAAGCATGACTTTCAGTTGACTGTATTTCATTCCAGATCATTTCCAACAAAGACTCAATTCTATTGTCAGTGTCTTTAGTTCCATTATATCTCTTCTGATGATAAATCTTTCTACACCAATGCTTCTTACATGTCATCATTTCCTCTTATCAATATATTCTCCTTTACCACAGCTGACAGGACTCTCGGTCATGTTAGCATAACTTCCCACAATTCCGCTCTCATTCCTCTCCACCCACCCTGAACAATGATGGAGTCACCTTTATCCTTACCTTTCATAGATTATTTAGCCATGCATTTATTGTCATTATCAACAGCATTCCACCAGTAGATGTACCTTCCCCCAGCAAAAACAGGAATACTGGAAGAACTCATCCAGTAAAGGCGCATATGCGAAAAGAGAAAAACAAAGAGTGAGGATTTTAGATCAATATCTACCCTGTCCAGCATTGCAAAGAAATCATTCTCAGTTCTGAATTGCACAGTAATTGTATTGCTTTTCTTCCCTTTCCTCAGTCTTCATTCATTTTCCTCTGAGTATATGTTCTCCTGATGGATCAACTATGATCAATAACCCTTCCCCACCCTGCCTCAGATGACACCATCAGTACTTGTGTCACCTGCTTTCTTGTAATCCCCTCCATAGATATTTCCTTGCTCTGCATACTTTTCCTTTCTCTGCAATTTTAAACAGACTTGTTTTCTAACTCTTTTAGAAAAGCCATCAACCTGAAGCCTGAAATCTGATCTCTCCCATAGATGCTGCCTGACCTGCTGAGAACCTTCAGCATTGCTGTAGTTACTTCAGATTTCCAAAACAATATAATGGGCTTTTGGATGCTGTTGAGATATTCTAAGAGAACTGTATCAGTTTTGCTGACAGGTATTTATTTATTTATTTTCAAATTATTCATTTACAGGATGTGGACATTGTCAGCTAAGCCAGCATTTACTGCCTCTCCCGTTACACTCTATATTTATTCATCAGAATCAGATTTATTATCACCTGCTTGTGACGTGAAGTTTGTCAACAGCATCAGCAGTTCAATGCAATACATAATTTAGCAGAGAAAATAATAATAATAAATAAAATTAAAATAATTAAAATAATAGTAAATAAACAAGTAAATCACTTACATATATTGAATAGATTTTTAAAAATGTTCAGAAACAGAAATAATGTATATTTAAAAAAGTGAGGTAGTGTCCAAAGTTTCAATGTCCATTTAGGAATTGGATGGCAGAGGGGAAGAAGCTGTACTTGAATCGTTGAGTGTGTGCCTTCAGGCTTCTGTACCTCCTATCTGATGATAACAGTGAGAAAAGGGCATGCCCTGGGTGCTGGAGGTCCTTAATAACGGACGCTGCCTTTCTGAGACACTGCTCGCTAAAGAAGTCCCTTGTACTTTGTAGGCTAGTACCCAAGATGGAGCTGAATAGATTTACAACCTTTTGCAGCTTCTTTCGATCCTGTGCAGTAGCCCGTCCATACCAGACAGTGATGCAGCCTGTCAGAATGCTCTCCACAGTACAACTACAGAAGTTTTTGAGTATATTTGTTGACATGCCAAATCTCTTCAGACTCCTAATAAGGTATAGCTGCTGTCTTGCCTTCTTTATAGCTACATTGATATGTTGGGACCAGGTAAGATCCTCAGAGATCTTGACACCCAGGAACTTGAAGCTGCTCACTCTCTCCACTTCTGATCCTTCTATGAGGATTGGTATGTGTTCCTTTGCCTTACCCTTCCTGAAGTCCACAGTCAGCTCTCTTGTCTTACTGACGTTGAGTGCCAGGTTGTTGCTGCGACACCATTCCACTAGTTGGCATATCTCACTCCTGTACACCCTCTCGTCACCACCTGAGATTCTACCATTAATGGTTGTATCATCAGCAAATTTATAGATGGTATTTGAGTTATGCCTAGCCACACAGTCATGTGTATATAGAGAGTAGAGCAGTGGGCTAAGCACACACCCCTGAGGTGCGCCAGTGTTGATCGTCAGCGAAGAGGATATGTTATCAGCAATCCGCACAGATTGTGGTCTTCCGGTTAGGAAGTCGAGGATCCAATTTCAGAGGAAGGTACAGAGGCCCAGGTTCTGCAACTTCTTAATCAGGATTGTAGGAATGATGGTATTAAATGCTGAGTTATAATTGATGAACAGCATCCTGACATAGGTGTTTGTGTTGTCCAGGTGGTCTAAAGCCGTGTGCAAAGCTATTGAGATTGTGTCTGCCATTGACCTATTGTGGCGATAGGCAAACTGCAATGGGTCCAGGTCCTTGCTGAGGCAGGAGTTCAGTCTAGTCATGACCAACCTCTCAAAGCATTTAATTGCTTTCGAAGTGAGTGCTACCAGGCGATAGTCAGTTAGGCCGCCCACATTTTTTTTCTTAGGCACTGGTATAATTGTTGCTTTTTTGAAGGAAGTGAGAACTTCTGCCCGTAGCAGTGAGGGGTTGAAAATGTCCTTGAATACTCCCACTAGTTGGTTGGTACAGGTTTTCAGAGCCTTACCAGGTACTCCATTGGGACCTTCCACATTGTGAGGTTTCACTCAATTTAAAGGTCAATACTTGTGTTCCTGCATGTAATAGATTGCAGGAGAAGCCAAGGGAAGCCACTGCAATTCTTTGAATGGAGGGAAGATGAAGAAGAAATGACATGTGGCACAGTTTAAGCAAGAATTGTCTTTGCCTGAGGGTTGCATTTTCTCCCAGAATGGTAATAGGTATAAGGAATATTAAACTTAGAGCGTACTTACAAATGCAAATACACCAGTGAAATAACCAGTGAGAAAATATGTCTACTGCTTACACATTTGCAAAATCTGGACCCATTTCTAAGTGAAAACCATACTTTGTAAGAGGTATATGTCATTGCACCACAGGTAATGAATGTAAAGCCATGCTGTAATAAGTCAATTTCACAAATACATGGTAATGTAAGATTTTTATATAGATTTTGAATTAAAAATCAGATATGCAGAATAGCCAAAACAAACTAAAGACTCATTTGCTTATGTACTACTTTAAAATATAGGTATTGGCAATTGTAAATAAACTCTGTGGAGTTTGCAGGAAAAAGCCACCATTTCCCAATTGCTTGTTTTCTTTTGTTTTTTTACTCATAAAATAAAAACAACAGTTCACTGGAAATCTGTTGATGAGTTCTTTGGTCACTCAATTACATTTGTTAAGGGAAAGGTAACTGTAAGCTTCAAATTAAAATGATTATCCTTCCCCGACCCCACCAACATAGACCTGTACTGAATGATCAGTCGAGCAATTATGTGCTTTACTTTTTCTCAGTGCAGTTAATTTGTTGATGGAGTATTTAACAAAATTACTAGTAATTATTTATCTAGACATAGGAACCAGTAAATTAAGGGCTCTTTCAGTGCAATATTTCAGGGAGAAAAGCTTATCACATGTAATAGCGTCCTTGCATGTGTATGTCAATACTTTTTGATTGGTTAATAAAATCATAATTTTCTTTATGTCTATAAGACTCACATATAAACTCTTGATTTCAGCTCATAGTTGTCGCTCAATTATTCCTTAACCTGATTATATTCTTTTGCTTTTTTAAAGCAAATTTTAAAAAACGCCTTCTGCTTGCAAGATATGTATTGTTAGCATTTTGTTAGACTAATTAATGACCACATAATTTGTGTTAGGACATTTATTTATTTACCATAGTCAATGAAATAAGTGGGTTATATAGAGAATATTGATAATTGTATTATCATCTGGTTGGACTGCGAATGGAAATCTTGGCCTGAAACGTTGACTGTGCTTTTTCCTATGGATACTGTCTGGCCTGCTGCATTCCACCTGCATTTTGTGTGTGTTGAATGGAAATCCAACTCTGTTTGCCACGGTAGAACTGTGATACTGGAGGGTGGTGGTGATTAGAGATTTACATGGATGATAGTAGAAATACAATAGTTATCATCAGAAGAAGATGAACTGGATAGATCTCTTTTCTCTTGCAATTCAGAAGAAGTCCCTTAACCCAGAGATCAGTGTGAATGTAGAAGAATACTGTAGGAAATTAGAGTGGATGCATTAAAATAAGCCAGCGAAAGAAACCACTAAACAAATGGGGATTGATAGGAAGAATGAGGATTGATGGAATGGAGCTTAAATGCCAATGCTGACTGGCTGTAACAAATGACTTGTTTCTTTACCATTTATTTATTTCATGATTTTAGGTAATAAGTTAATCTATTTTGCCTTATTTTCTACCAATCTAATGGCTACTTTTCCAATGTTATCACACGAGCATGTTACATTCATCTAAGAATGTACAAATATTGGCTATCAGGAAAAGACCCATCCACACTATCCAATTTTTTGATGTCTTGAGATATAAGCAGATTCTCTTCCCTTTTAGCTGTTAGGGCTTCTGTTGTAAAATGCTTCATAAGTTACTTTGTTGTTAAGTTTTATAGTTGGGGAACTAAAACTCCCTTGTATAATGCTGAACGTAATTAGAAAGCAGCAAGGATTTGGAGCGCCAATGAAGTCACTGTGGCAAGGGAAAAGCTGGTAATGTTTGGGCAGTGGGAGAAGAATAATGAATAAGTTGTGTCTTTCCAGAGTTTGCCACATCACAGACAACTGTCACTTCCTTTCTGCTCAACATGAAATCTGTCCATCAAGAAAACCCCAATGTTTTACAGTGGGTTGTAAAACTGCTGTTCATATAGGACCAGAGCAAGCAGGCCCAGCATGTTGGCCTCATTTATCATTGCTCGGCCTTCATTACTCAGGCTCATCCATCACTGCCTACTTAAAGTCAGATGTATGGAACCTGGTCTTTATTGCTTGCATTTTCCTGCATCACGTGATCCACTATCAGCAGGTCCCTTTGTTTTGAGGCCTAGTCAGGAAATGTGTCTTTTCCTCACATTTCGTTCACAAACACAGTCTAGACTGGAATTCCCTCAGAATTCCCATTGACTTTGTTTAATGGAGGGAATCTTAATTTATGAACTTTGCCCTTTTCCTATAATGGAGGGAAATAAAGATGTTTATATTCATATTTATACTTGTAAAAGGGAAAAACTCAGTTTTCCATAAAGCTCTATTTCAAGAAATGACCTGACACCCCATTATAAAATCCATGAATAATTAGGCTTTGAAAAGGTAGTTACACAAATAATACCCCAAACTGACAAAAGAACCTTTGTGCCAGTGGGAAATGTGATTAAATATAACAGCTTGCTTTTCAAGTCAGTAGAGATTCTTTTATGTGCTAAAAAATGAGGCTATTAACAAGAAAACCATATTGCATTTTTTTTTCAAAATACACTGAATGGCTGAAATATTGGTTCTGTTTTATTATCTTTAATTTCAACACTCAATGAAAATCGCTAAGTAATCAAACTACAGTGAAATTGGCTTTATATATTGATCTCTTCACAATCGCTTTAAATTATATATTTTATTCCATTTAAGTGTAACATGTTTGGTTTTCAGTATCCTTGGCTGCTTGATATGTAATGTATTTAGAAAGAAGCCAGGATAGATTTGTGCCAGTCAGAGTTACTATTTACAATTTCTGTGATACTGCAAATTTACTATTACACATTTCCTTACATTCTTCAAAGGTCAACAGAATTGTCAACACTGGAAAACTAGAATGCTACAGATTAAAAGTAAGAGAGTGTCTGCAAATCAATGAGAAACTGTTTGGGTTTTATGAAAACAATCAATACTAAATGACCAGTGAAGAAAATCCACCATTCAAACAATTGCTGTTTTTTGGTCTAACTGAAATTTGGTAAGCCCAAAAAGAGTCTTAATTACAGAATTAATACAAAGAAGACTATTCAGCCCATAGTATCTGTGCCAGCTCATTGATGAGCTGCCCAATCTGCCTCACGCCCCCTTCCTTTTCCTTTAGCTCTGTAGTATAATTGGGCACATTTTACAGTAAATTGATGAAAAATCAAAATTTCTAGAAGGCTTTACTTTGGTAGAAGTTTAATCAGATAGTCTTCATTTAAGGTTTCAAAGGTACATTTAACGTCAGAGAAATGTATACAATATTCATATGCTTTTTCTTTGATCCACGAAAAACAGAGGAGTGCTCCCAAATAATGGATGACAGTTAAATGTAAGAACCCCAAAGCCCACCCCCCAGCTCCCCTCCCTCCCACAAGATAGATGTAAGTGCTTAACCAATTAAGATAAAAAAGAGAAATAGAACTTCAATTATATCAGAATAACTGATTACACATTTCCAACGTCTCACTTTCTACATTCAAAATCTAAGCAAAATATTTTTTTACTTTTCAATGGAAATATCAAATTATTGCCTTGAAAACAACAATTTATTTTGACGATGATTTGAAATGCAAACTGAGGAAGGAATCTGAGTAGATTCTAAACTAAGTATGTTAATGAAAAAATTTTCACGTTTAAACCTTCGTAACACACAAGCTAATTGATGGGTAACAATGCCAAATCATTTCTTTTTCCTTAACAAATAATGATTCAAACTTATCATCAAAGCAACAAAATCACCATTATTAAAATATTGTAAGGATCATTTTCAATCTGCTGCTCAATATTTCTTGGATTTCAAATGTGATTTGATTGGAAAGGAAAATGAGGAAATTTCTATATACACATCTGATCAAATGACATTCTACTGTTAATATCCATTAAAAAGTTACTCCTAAAATATTTCATGACATTTCCTCTAGATACTAGTCCCGCTGTAACAATATGATTGTTCTAAAAGTAAAGCCAGAAATTCTGAAAGAACTCAGCCAATCAAACAGCATTTGTGGAAGAAGAAACCAGCCAATGTTTTGGGTCAGGAACCCTCAAAACTAGGACCAGAACTATTCTCCAAACCAGCGAATGTCCCTAAATCAGAATGTTAAATGTTTCTCTTTCCACAGATACTACTTGACCAGATGAGTTCTTCCAACATTTCTAGTTTTGCTTCAAATTCAAAACAGCTTCTGTTGTTTTTCACTTTGACTCTCTTGCTTTGGTAATCACACTATTAAAGTTAAAGTCAACTTTTATTGCCACATGCACAAGTACATGTATGAACAGCTGCAATGAAAACTTATTTGCACAGCATTACAGGCAATGCTGCAGGGCATTGGTTAGAAACACATTAAATATTTTTCATATAAAGAGATATTTTATATTATAGGTCTCATGCTATTTGCATCACTGTATTTCTACATAGCTGAGAGATTTAGTCTCAGATTCTTTTCGAGGTAGATGCTGCTCTGAGATTTTGGTAAAAGTTCAAGATTCAAGATTGTTATTTTCTTATTCTCCAGAACACGAGTGTAAAGGAGAGCAAAATGATTGCTACTCCAGATGTGATGCAGCATACAGAAGCACAATAAATACACTGTAGGTATAAAACCGATCCTATAAAACACAACGTACAAGTAAAGTGGAGGAATGAAAGGTGCTGAGAGTCTGTGGAGGGGAGGGGCTGATGTGGATGTAATGATGGTGGATCTACTATTTATTCCAAATAAACTGATTCCTAAGCTCTGGAACCTGGGCCTTAGCACTCAGATCTGCAGCTGGATCTTCACCTTCCTCACAGACAGGACCCAGGCTGTAAAAATAGGGGACAAGCTCTCCTCTACAATCACTCTGAGCACCGGTGCCCCACAAGGCTGTGTACTCAGCCTTCTGCTGTGACTGTGTAGCCAAGTTTCGATCAAACTCAATATATAAGTTTGCTGATGACACAACAATTATAGGCCGTATCTCGGGTAATGACGAGTTTGTGTACAGTGAGAAAATTAAGAACCTAGTGGCATGGTGCGACGACAATAACCTATCCCTCAATGTCAGCAAGACGAAGGAATTGGTTGTTGACTTCAGAAGGAGTAGCGGACCGCACAACCCAATTTACATCGAGGGTGCGCAAGTGGAACAGGTCAAAAGCTTTAAGTTCCTCGGGGTCAATATCACAAACAACCTGACTTGGTCCAACCAAGTAGAGTTCACTGCCAAGAAAGCCCACCAATGCCTTTTCTTCCTGAGAAAACTAAAGAAATTGGGCCTGTCCCCTAAAACCCTCACTAATTTTTATAGATGCACCGTAGAAAGTATTCTTCTAGGGTGCATCACAACCTGGTATGGAGGTTGTCCTGTCCAAGACCGAAAGAAGCTGCAGAAGATCGTGAGCACAGCGCAGCACATCACACAAACCAATCTTCTGTCCTTGGACTCACTTTACACCGCACGCTGTCGGAGCAGTGCTGCCAGGATAATCAAGGACACGACCCACCCAGCCAACACACTTTTCGTCCCTCTTCCCTCCGGGAGAAGGCTCAGGAGCTTGAAGACTCATACGGCCAGATTTGGCAACAGTTTCTTTCCAACTGTGATAAGACTGCTGAATGGATCCTGACTCAGATCTGGGCCGTACCCTCCAAATATCCGGACCTGCCTCTCGGTTTTTTGCACTAACCTTACTTTCCATTTTTCTATTTTCTATTTATGATTTATAATTTAAATTTTTAATATTTACTGATTTTTACTATTTTTGATATTTAATATTTGTAATCCAGGGAGCGGAAAGCGCAGAATCAAATATCACTGTGATGATTGTACATTCTAGTATCAATTGTTTGGCGACAATAAAGTACTTGTGACCTCACCTTTCAAGGTCCACCTGTCACTTTTATTCCATGGAGACTTTGTTAATCTGACTGTGTTCTTCTGGTGGCCTAGTCGAATCAGGAATGAGAGAGGAGGCTACTCATAAGTCAGTGAGTGAGATTTGAAAGGAAGTGTTCATGGAGTTTCAGTGTGTTTCCGGTGGCCCAATCGAACTGGGAGCAGGAGATCAAGCTACTCACCGGTCCGTGAGTGAGATTAAAAAAGAAGCAGTCGCAGGCTTTTGGTGTTTTTCCAGTGGCTCAGTCAATTTGGGAATGAGAGAGGAGGCTAGTCACAGGTCCGTGAGTGACATTTCAAAAGAAGCATTCATGGGCTTTTGATGTTTTCTGGTGGCCCAATCAAATCACGATTCATTGACAAGGGCAAATAAAAATAAGGCAGGTACAAGCCTTGTGTGGGATGTGGGAATTCTGGGAGACCTCCATGCTCCTGGATATTCATATCCGCACCAGGTACACCGAGCTGTAGCTCCTCAGAGAATGTGTTAAGGAACTGGGCTTGCAGCTCAATGATCTTTGGCTCATTTGGGAAACTGAGAAAATGATAGTCAGGAGCTACAGAGAGGTGGTCATCCTAAAGTTACAGGAGGCAGGTACTTGTGTGACTGCCAGGGGATGGAAGGGTGATGGCAGCCAGTGCAGAGTTCCCTGTGGCCGAACTCCTCAATAATAAGTACCCCACTTTGGATACTGTTGGGGGAGCAACCTACTAGGGGAAAGATACAGCGATTAGGCACTGTCTCTGGTGCTGTGGCTCCAGAGGGAAGGAGTGAGAAGAGGAGTGCAGTAGTGGCAGGGGATTCCATAGACAGAGGAGTAGACATGAGATTCTGGGAATGTGAAAGACACCGGATGACACGTTTCCTCCCATTTGCCAGGGTCAGGACGTCTTGGATCAGGTCAACAGCATTCTAAAGGAGGAGGGTGAGCAGCTAGAGGTCTTGGTGCTCGTTGGCACAAATGACGCAGGTTAGGAAAAGGAGAAGGTCCTGAAGAGACAATTTAGGGAGCTAGGTAGGAAAGTGAAAAGCAGGACCTCGCGGGTAGTAATCTCTGGATTGCTGTCAGTTCCACGTGCCAATGAGGGTAAGAATAGGATGACTTGGCAGATGAACGCACGCAGTAAATTAAATAAGCTAGGTGACTTTGTAGTTAGAGATTGGCAAGTATGACATTGTGGCCTTCACTGAGTCATGGCTGAAAGACAATTATAGTTGGGAACTTAACATCCAACGATAAACATTTTATCAAAGGGCAGACAGGTAGGCAGAGGGGATGGTGTGGCTCTGTTGGTAAAAAATGAAATCAAATCCTTAGAAAGAGGTGGCATACAATTAGAAGATGTAGAATTGTTGTTGGTAGAGATAAGAAACTGCAAAGGTAAAAAGACGGTGATGAGAGTTATATACAAGCCTCTGAACAGTAGCCAGGATATGTGCTACAAATTACAATGGGAAATAGAAAATGCATGTCAAAAGGGCAATGGTATGATAGTCATGGGGGATTTCAATGTGTAGGTAGATTGGGAAAATCAGGTTGATGCTGACTTTGGATCTCAAAGAGATAGAATGCCTACAAAATGGCTTTTTAGATGAGTTTGTGGTTGAGCCTATTAGGGGATCAGCTATTCTGGAGTGCATGTTGTGTAATGAACAGGATTTGTTCGGTGAACTTAAGGTAAAGGAATCCTAGGAGAAAGTGATCATAATATGATAGAATTCACCCTGCAATTTGAGAGGGAGAAGATAAAGTCAGATGTATCGGTATTACAGTGGAGTAAAGGGAATTACAGTGGCATGACAGAGGAGCTGGCCAAAGTTGACTGGAAGGGGATTCCTTAAGAGTCCTTCTCCAGACTCCCTACTTTCTCAATGTTAGCTGCCCCTCCATCTATCTTTATATCATCCACAAACTTGGCCATAGAGCCATCAATTCCATCATCCAAATCATCGACATATAACATGAAAAGAAGCGGTCCTGACACTGACCCCTGTAGAACACCACAGTCACCAGCAGCCAACCAGAAAAGACCCCCTTTATTCTTTGCCTCCTGTCAGTCAGCCAATCTTCTATCCATGTTAGTATCTTTCCTGTAATACCATAGGCTCTTATCTTGTTAAGCAACCTCATGTTTGCCACCATGTCAGAGGCCTCCTGAAAATCCATGAGAACAACATTCACTGTCTCTTTTTTGTTTACCCTGCCTGATATTTCCTCAAAGAGTTCCAACACAATTACACAGAGCAACATAGAACATAGAAATCTACAGTATATTACAGGCCCTTTGGCCCACAAATTTGTGCCGACCATGTAACCTACTCCAGAAGCTGCCTAGAATTACCCTACTGCATAGCCCACTATTTTTCTAATCTCCATGTACCTATTTAAGAGTCTCTTAAAAGACCCTATTGTATCTGCCTCTACCACCATCGCCGGCGGTGCATTCCACGCACCCACCACACTCTGTGCGAAAAACTTACTTCTGACATGTCTCCTGTACTTACTTCCAAGCACCTTAAAACTATGACCCGCATGTCAGCCATTTCAGCCCTAGGAAAAAGCCTCTGGCAATCACAGGGACAATGCCTCTCATCATCTTATACAACTCTATCAGGTCACCTCCCATCCTCCGTCGCTCCAAGGAGAAAAGGCCAAGTTCATTCAACCTATTCTCATAAGGTATGCTCTTCAATCCAGGCAACATCCTTGTAGATCTCCTCTGCACTCTCTCTATAGTATCCACATAATTCCTGTAGTGAGGTGACCAGAACTGAGCACAGTACTCCAAGTGGGGTCTGACCAGGGTCTTGTATAGCTGTAACATTACTTCACGGCTCTTGAACTCAGTCCCATGGTTGATGAAAGCCAACACAGCATACGCCTCTTAACAACACTGTCAACCTGCACAGCAGCTTTGAGTGTCCAATGGACATGGACCCCAAGATCTCTCAGATCCTCCACACTGCCCAGAGTCTTACCATTAATATTCTATCCTGTCTTCAAATTGGACCTACCAAAATGAAACGCTTCACACATCTGGGTTGAACTCCATCTGCCACTTCTTAGCATGGTTCTGCATCCGAGCGATGTCCCGCTGTAACCTCTGACAACCCTCCAGACTATCCACAACACCCCCAACTTTTGTGTCATCAGCAGACTTACTATCCCACCCTTCTACTTCCTCATCCAGGTCATTTATAAAAATCACAAAGAGGAGGAGCCCCAGAATAGATCCCTGCAGAACACCACTGGTCACCGACCTCCATGCAGAATACAAACCCTGTACAACCACCCTTTGCCTTCTGTGGGCAAGCCAATTCTGGATCCGCAAAGCAAGGGCTCATAGGATCCCATGGCTCATTACTTTCTGTAAGGTCCTTTTCCCTGGTGAATACTGAAGCAATGTACTCATTATGTACCTCCGCTCTCCTCCGACTCCATGCACACGTTTCCACTATTGTGCCTGATTGGTCCTCTTCTCCCATGGCTCATCCTCTTGCTCTTCACATACTTGTAGAATGCCTTGGGGTTTTCCTTAAACCTGCTCACCAAGGCCTTCTCATAGCCCTTTCTAGCTCTCCTAATTTCATTCTTAAACTCTTTTCTGGCAGCCTTGTAATTTTCCAGAGCTCTAACAGTACCTAGTTTCTTAATCCTTTCATAAGCTTTTCTTCTTAATGACATCCTTTGTATATCATTGTTCTTTTACCTTACCATCCTTTCCCTGCCTCAATGGAACATACCTAAGCAGAACGTCATGCAAATGTTTCCTGAGTTGCCATGCATTTCCCTGAGAACATCTGCTCCCAATTAATGCTCCCAAGTTTCTGCCTAATAGCACCATATTTCCCCCTACTCCAATTAAATGTTTTCCCAAATTGTCTACTCCTATCCCTCACCAGTGCTAAGGTAAAGAAGATAGAATAGTGATCATGACCTCCAAAATGCTCTCCCACTGAGAGATCTGACACTTAACCAGGTTTATTTCCTAATATCAGATCAAGTACAGCCTCTCCTCTAATTGATTTATCTACATATTGAGTCAGGAAACCTTCCTGAGCATATTTAACAAACCCCACCCCATCTAAACCCCTGGGTCTAAGGAGATACAAATAAATTAGATTAGATTAGATTAGATTAGATTATGAGGACACGCAGTCCTCTTTTATTGTCATTTAGTAATGCATGCATTAAGAAATGATACAATATTCCTCCAGTGTGATATCACGGAAATACAGGACAGACCAAGACTGGAAACAAACTAACAAAAACCACATAATTATAACATATAGTTACAACAGTGCAACAATACCATGACTTGATGTAGAACAGGCCATGGCACAGTAAAAAAGTTCAAAGTCTCTCGAATGTCCCACATCTCACGCAGACGGGAGAAGGAAGAAAACTCTCCCTGCCATGCCCGACCACAGTCCGACTCTGAGTCGTCCGAAAACTTCGAGCCTCCGATCAGCCCTCTGACACCGAGTACCGAGCATCATCTCTATCCGAACGCTTCGACCTCAGTCTTAGTCGCCAGCAGCAGGCAAAGCCAGGGATTCTGGGGCCTTCCCTCCAGAAGATGCTCGATCGTCCAGTAACAGCGGCAGTGAACCAGCATTTCAGAAATTTCTCCTCTGTGCTTTCACGGCTGTCTCCATCAAATCAGAATTGTCCACGGCCCCTATTTAACAGATACAATATCATTTCACCGGAGAGCTGCGCGCGCTGCATCACGCTGCCATCTTCTCCTCCCGCCTATATATTAGGAAAGTTAAAATCACCCAGCACAACAACCCTATTATTATTGTACCGTTCCAGCATCTGCCTCCCTATCTGCTCCTCAATATCCCTCTTTCTATTGGGGGTCTATAAAAATCCCCCAGTAGAGTTATTGCCCCCTTCTTGTTTCTGACTTCCACCCACATGGTCTCAGTAGATAATCTCTCCATGACTTCTCCCTTTTCTGCAGCCGTGATACTATCCCTGATTAGCAATGCCATGCCACCACCTCTTTTGCCTCCCTCCCTGTCCTTTTTGAAACATCTAAAGCCTGGAACACTTAGCAGCCATTCCTGTCTCGGAGACTTCCACATCTCTGCAATGGCCACAACGTCATAGTCCCACGTATTGATCCATGCTCTAATTTTATCCACCTTGTTTATGATATTCCCTGCATTAAAGTGGAAACACCTCAAACCACCAGACAAAATTTCCCATTAAGTTAACCATGCTGACTTTGGCCTACGTTATCTTGTGTCTCCAAGAACCCAAAACCTCACCCTTAATAATGTACTCCAACAAATTCCCAAACACTGAAGTCAGGCTAACTGGCCTATAATTTCCTTTCTTTTGCTGCCCTCCCTTTTTAGATAGTGGGGTGACATTTTTAATTTTCTAGTCCTCCAGAATTATTCCAGTATCTAGTGATTCCTGAAAGATCATTACTAATGCCTCCACAATCTCTTCAGATAACTCTTCAGAACCCTAGGGTATAGTCCATCTGGTCCAGGTGACTTATCTACCTTCAGACCTTTCAGTTTCTCAAGACCCTTCTCCCTAGTAATGGCAACTTTACACACTTCTGACCCTTGACATTCTGGAATTTCCACCGTACTGCTAGTGTCTTCCACAGTGAATACTGATGCAAAATACTCATTAAGCTCATCTACAATTTCTTCGTCACTCATTACTAGCTTCTCCAGTTTCATTTTCCAGTGGTCCAATATCAACTCTCGGCTCTCTTATACTCTTTGTATATCTGAAAAACATTTGGTATCCTCTTTGATATAATTGACCAGCTTACCTTCATATTTCATCTTATCTCTGCTTATAGATTTTTAGTTGCTGTCTGTTGGTCTTTAAGAGCTTCCCAATCCTCTATCTTCCCACTAATTTTTGCTTAATTATATGCCCTTTCTTTTGCTTTTATGTTGGCTTGAATTCCCTTGTCAGCCATGGTTATGTCATCCTGCCATTAGAATGCTTCTTCTTTGGGATGTATCTATCCTGTGCCTTCCGAATTGCTCCCAGAAACTCCAGCCATTGCTGCTCTGCTATCATCCCTGCTGGTGTCACCTTCCAATCAACTTCGACCAGTTCCTCGCTCATCCCTCTGTAATTCAAGGTGGCATCAGTGTACGTCAGTGACTCTCTATGGGCTGCAGGAAATCGTATAAATTTTCCTCTTAAATATACTCCTTTTGCACTATCACTGCAATCTGCAGCATGTAAATTTCCTCTTAACAATGGACTATGAAACTACATCAATGATCTTCAGATCTCAGGTTCAACGGTTCAATGTGGAGCAGTTAAGCTTGGTGCCTTTAAGGGTTAACACCATGGCCATGGCCGAGGGTTGTTGCATCAAAAGATTGTAGTGGCCTCAGGATTAATTTGCCTTGACTGATATTTTGATCCTTTTCAAAAGTCACTACTTAAACATTTTCTCACCTGAAAGGTTATGAGACAAGGTTAGGATTTTAGTGCATTGCAACATAAAAAGCGATTACTAATGAGAAAATCTGCTGATGCTGGAAATCTAAGCAACACACACAAAATGCTGACAAAAGGTCAGCCAGCATCTATGGAAAAGAGTAAACAGTCAACGTTTCAGGCCGAGACCCTTCATCAGGACCCAATTGCTTTATTAACAGTTGTTAATAAAACTACTGTTTTATTTTCCTGTTTTATGGTGAGGATGATCATGCTATAACTGTGCAGATTCATCACATCCTAGGTGGTAAGATTACAGTTGTGGAGCAAAGTGAAGTCAGCTACTATATGTAAAACTGAACCTGGAAATTTCTTGTGGAACAGCAGAGGAAAGCAAAGTGGGAATAACTTGCAAACACAAGAGATTCAACAGATGCTGGAAATCTAGGGTAACACGCACAAAACTCTGGAGGAACTCAGCAGGTCAGGCAGCAGCTATGGAATGAAATAAAGAATTGACTCTTCAGCCCTAGATGCTGCTTGACCTGCTGAGTTCCTCCAGCATTTTGTGTGAATAACTCTTACGTTCTGACAAGGTTAATGGGCACAGATTATTGTTAAACACTGTTCCATGAAAATTATAGCTGGCTAGTTGTAGTCTTTTAGGCTGATGTTGTTCCAAGATCTTCAAAGTATGATATTGCATCAGGGAAAACTTTGAATGTCCATCAATTTTGAAACTGAGTTTGGTTAAGAAGCTTCTAAATCCATGAACACAGAATCAACATTACAGAAAATTTCAGTTATAGAGTAATACAGCACATTCTTCAGTTCATCTGAATGTCACAGTATGTCACAGTATGTCACATTGGCTTTGTGAAATTAGTGGATCTCTTTTGTCTTTTTCCAAGATAATCCTCTTGGCAATTTGAAGGAAATATTACATGGTACTGAATACTTCATTGAAACATCATCTGGTGAGTAAACAGAGGTATCTGGACACTTTCTTACAATCACAGTTCTAACACCAATTCAGCTTCATTTGAAACATCATTTCCAATCTAATATATGGAAGACTAGAAGAAATAGTAGAACGGTTGAAATATTGGATGAACAATATTTTTATTGCTTTGGTGTGTGGGTGTGTACAATATGACAATTTAAGTTTTAAATTAACTTAAGTAAAATTAATATGCATGCTCAGTATGAACCTAAAGACTGCCTTGTTTCTATAATATTTATTTTTACCTTGTAATTTTGTACGCTAGGTGATAAGAAGTGTAAATATATTGTACATCTCTCTGAATTGTTATTTCCTTTGAACTGGTGATTGGAATCAATGGGGTAATTAAAATGATTGGAATCAATGTTTTCCATTAATTTTATCTGAAATAAAAATTGAGAGAGATGTAAAACAGCTTGTCAGCCCATTATAATTCATCATGAATTTTTGTACAAAGTCAATATTAGCCCATTTGTATGTTGAAAAATTACATTTCTTAAGAGAATTTCAGAATAGTTAATAGGCTATAGATAACTCCATGAGTGTTGCTACCTGTCCACAATTAATTATGTGTGCTGGGTGGTTATATGAAAGGCTGGTGGAGGGGTCATGAGAGGGCAGGAATAGGGAGTTGCTAAATGAAGGAAAGAGTTTGTCAATGAAACATCATCCATCATGGTGTGAGGAAGGCTTGAAGAACCAGCTGGCCTTTCCTATAACCCAGTTCTGTGTGGGATATTGATCATTAGAAAGCCTGCTGTTCAATGGATGTCCTGAAGCGGGTTAGCCGTGGATTCTTTCTTCATTCTGACTAGAAATTGATAAAGGAAAGTTGATTTTAAAAGACTTAATGTGTGTTTTTTTAACAAAAGAATAAAGAATGTTACCAACCAAGCTGCCATCTGAAAGAGCAGAGTCTTACCTTGTGAAAGTATCACATCTGTATTGCCAAACCTGCACTATAACCAGGGAACAAATATATTGAATGAATGAAAATGCAGTTGGCATTGTCGTTGATGTAGCTTATGGGTCTCCTCATACTTATCCAAGTGCTGTCAATGGCACATTGTTTGAAGGGAATACATGGACTTCCGAGAGGAAGTGCTTGGGTTTCCATTAGCTACTTTAATAAACAACCATACAGACCAAGACCTTATCAAACTCCATGGATAAGAAATTTCAACATCATGATTCAATGTAGACATCCTTTATTGTTGTTCACTCGTTCTTCAAACAGTTATCCAAAAAGCAAGGTTCTTATGGTAATGCAATTTAATCAGCTGATACATTTCTAATATATGTACAGTGACAATGAAAGTGAAATAAAAGTGCAAAAAGAATTTACAACCAAAGCAAGAAGAAAATAAAAGATGTCTGAAATGTCACAATTTATAACAATAGTGCATTCGTGGTGTTACATTTGCTATTTAACATGATTAAATATTACATTTGGATAATTTATAATCAACATCTGCTGAACAGTATGAAGTATTTAAAACACTTTGTCCTGCTACTTTTTGTCGATATTGTTTTATTTTTGGTGGGACTGCAATAACTTCTTTGAACTGTAGAGGGCCCAAGAACAGCAAAGTTGATAGTGGCCAATGGCACGTGTTTTCCCTCAGTGAGGATGGCCAAGAGAATAAGTTCCAAGTGTCCGTTCCAGGATACCATGATCCTAGACTCTTTTACCTTTGCGATACCTGAAGATGCACTTCCAATCATTCAGTTCAATACCACTCTCACTTCATCTTTATGATACTCACTATTTACAGTTTTCTTTACTTAATTAAAGGTAATCATATCAGGGTTATATAGATACCAAATTAATGACATTGAATGTCAACAACACTCAAGTTCTAAAGTAACTTAAGTAAACTTAATATTATAGAATTTTCCACCTGTGAACAATTATGTAATGCACTATATGTTTAGCCACCTGCCAATCACTGGGATTGGGGAGTGCCTGAGTATGTCAGATGCATAAGGATTGTTTAGTATTAACATTTTATTGTGTATCATACACTTATATCCAGTGCATAAAACTTCAAATAAATTGCCAAACTATAATATGTCACTATCTGAGTTCACAAAGAGCTCTTTAAGAGATGCACTTTGCAAGCTAATGAATTGTTTAGGAAGTAATGTTGAATTCTCTCATAAGAGCATTGTGATTTTCAGTTTTTCCAGTCTTTAATATTTTCAGTTTTCTTTTCTAATTTTAGAATAACATGTTTCTGCTTCATATCTCTGTTGGGAGTAGTCTTATCTGGTAGAGCATAGATAGAAGAAATAAAAAAACAGTTTATGAAACACATTTGGAACCATGTACCATTTTTAAACATGCACAAGATATTGAAATCAGGTTGCCGTGCTGTAGGCTGATGGGGTCAAAAAAACGAATTTTAGAATTTTTTTGCCAGTTACATAAGAATTCCAGATGCTTTAGTACTGGATAAGCAAAAATTTCCTACAGCTTGATTGACTATTCCCTAAATAGGCCCAATGATAACATAGTGAGTTCCACTATCAACATGAACTTATACAGGAAAAAGCAAAATTGCTTTTCACAGTTTGAAGAGTAACCACAAATTACTCTTCTGCAGAAAATCTATTCAGGTGCTGCATTGTTGGAAGTGCAGTCTTTTGCAGAATACATTGAACTGAAGTCTTACCTGCCCTCTCGGTGGGTATAAAATTCCCACGTCACCACTTGAAGAAGGCAAAGGTCTTATCTTTCATCCTTGCCAATGTTTGTTCCATTCTAGTCATCCATTCCCTTGTTAGAACTATGTTGTGTTTGGTTCAGAAGCTTTATTTCCCTATGTCACCTCAGTGTCTACAGTTCCAATATAATTCCTGTGAAGTGATTCAGGGGAGTCAGAAGTTGCAAAAGATGTCACTATTATGTCACTGTACCAGCTTGTAACCGGTCAATCTTCCCTTACTCTTCCTTGCTGATATTTGAATTCTACACATTTCAATGCAAGTCCTTGCTGTTATGTATCAAACTACGAAGTGTTGCTCTGTTTTTCATTGAATTCTGTTTACTTTCTGAATCTCACACACGCAATGTGAGCATCCTGTCAACGTCAGCATTTGTTGCTCATCCCAGTCGCCAAGTAAACTGCACACGATGCTCGGAGCATCTCAGCCTTTGTCATGTACAGCTGAAACGTGAGTCCACATTATGAAGCAGTAGTAAATCAAGGCAGCTGGATTTGCTGTGTTGTCTAGTAGAAGTCTTTGCCACTCATCCGAGGGGCTTCTTCAGTTTTAATCCATGGTGGGATCGGAACTGAAGAAGCCTCTTGGATGAGTGGCAAAATGTCTTCTGGATAACACAGCAAGTCCAGTTTCCTTGATTGACTACTGCTTGATATACAAGGAGCTGGATGACTGAGAACCTTCATAGAGATGAGTTCAGACTCTTGCATTAGATGCCCCATCTGATCAAAGCAAGCATGCCCTTTGCCTTGTTCAGCAGCCTTTCACCGGTTCACCACTTTCAGAGAACTATATACCTGCCCCCTAGGTCTCTCTGTTCTATGACACTCCCAGGGCCCCACCATTTTCTGAATATCCCTGACCTGCTTTGACTTCCAAAGTGCATCTGCAATTGTTCTGAGTTAAATTCCATTTTCCATTCCTTTGCAGTTGATCTAGATCCTGTTGTAACCTTAAACACCTTAAACCTGTCCACTCTACCACCAATATTGGAGCCATTGACAAACTTCCTGATCATGCCACCTGAATTCTAACACAAATTGTTAGTATATTTGACCAATCCCTGCACCACACTACTGGTCATCGGACTCAGTTCTGAAAAACGACCCTCCACTCCCACCCTCTGACTCCTTTCACCAAACCAGTTTCTTTTCTTTAATCTATTTGGCAACCTCGCCCTGGATTCCATGTGACCTAATTTTTCAGACTAGCCTCCTGTGTGAGAACTTGACAAAGGCCTTGTTAAGGTCTATGTAAACAATATCTTCTGTCTTGCCCACATCAAGACCATAAGATCATGAGATATAGGATCAGAATTACGCCATTTGACCCACTGAGTCTGCTCCGCCATTTTATCATGGTTGATCCAATTTTCCCTTCAGCCCCAATCTCCTGCCTTCTCCCTGTATCCCTTCATGCTCTGACCAATCAAGAATCTATCAACCTCTGTTTTAAATATACATAAATACTTGACCTTCACAGCTGCTTGTGGCAAAGAGTTCCACAGATTCACCACTCTCTGGCTACAGAAACTTGCTCCTCATCACCATTCTAAAAGGATGCCCGTCTATTCTGAGGAAGTGTCCTCTGGTGACTCTCCCACCATAGAAAACATCCTTGCCATATTCACCCTATCAAGGCCTTTCACTATTCAATAGGTTTCAATGAGGTCACCCCTCATTCTTCTGAATTCCAGTGAATACAGGCCCAGAGCCATCAAACACTCTTCATCTGACAAGCCATTGAAACCTATAATCATTTTCATGAACCTCTTTTGATCCTTCTCCAGTTTCAGCACAAGGACTCCCAAGTCCCTTTTTGCCTGATTTTTTTTTGTATTTTCTCTCCATTTAGAAATCCTTTCATTTCTTCTACCAAAGTGTATGACCATACTCTTCCTGGCACTGTATTCCATCTGCCACTTCTTTGCCCATTCTCCTAATCTGTCTAAGTCCTTCTGCAGCCTCTTTACTTCCTCAAAGCTATTTGCCCCTTCACCTACATATCATCTTCAACCTTTGCAAAAAAGACCATCAATTCCATCATCCAGATCACTGACACACAACGTAAAAAGAATAGGTCCCAACACAGACCCTGTGGAACACCGTTAGCTACTGGCTGTCAAACAGAAAAGCCTCCCTTTACTCCCAATCTTTGCCTCCTGCTCATCAGCCACTGCTTTATCTATTCTAGAATCTTTCCTGTAATTCCTTGGGATCTTAGCTTGTTAAACAGCCTCATGTGTAATGTCTGAAAATCCAAGTACATAACTGATTCCACTTTGTCTATCCTGCTTGTTATTTCTTCAAATATTTCTTCAAGAATTCTAACAGATTTCTCAGGCAAGATATTCCTCTGAGGAAACCATGCTGACTTCAGCCTATTTTATCATGTGCCTCCAAGTACCCTGAGACATCATCCTTAATAATTGACTCCAACATTGATTGCTTTATTCCTTTATTCAGCCTCTCTCCCTTCTTGAAGAGTGCATTGACATTTGCAATTTTCCACTCTTCCAGAACCATTCCAGAATCTACTGATTCTTGACAGATCATTTCTAATGCCTCTACAATCCCTTCAGCCATCTCTTTCAGAAGTCATCTGGTCCAGACTGTTCAGTTTCCCAAGAACCTTCTCTCTGGTAATGGTAATTTCATACACCTCATGACCCCACCAGGAACTTCCACCAAACTGCTAGTGTCTTCCACAGTGAAGATTCATGCAAAATGCATTTACAGTTTGTCCGCCATTTCCTTGTTCCCCATTACTACTCTCCAGCATTGTTTCCAGGGGCCTGATATCCACTCTCACCTCACTTTCACAATTTATGTATCTGAAGTAACTTTTGGTATCTTCTTTAATATTATAGGCTAGTTTACTTTTGTATTCCATGTTTACCTTCTTAATGACCTTTTTATTTGCCTTCTACTGGTTTTTAAAAGCTTCCCAATCCTCTAACTTCCCATTAATTTTTGCTCTATTATATGCCCTCTCTTTGGCTTTTATGTTGGCTTTGACTTTTCTCGTTAGCCACTACTGGTTGTCTTGCCTTTAGAATGCTTCTTTCTCTTTGGGATGTATATATCCCGTGCCCTCTGAATTGCTTCCAGAAACTCCAGCCATCAGAATCAGAGCCATGTTTATCATCACCGGCATGTGACGTGAAATTTGTTAACTTAGCGGCAGCAGTTCAGTGCAATACATAATCTAAAAGAAAAAAACATAAAATAAAATAATTATAATAATAAATAAGTAAATCAATTACAGTATACATATAGACTAAATAAAAATTCGTGCAAAAACAGAAATACAATATAAAGAAAGTGAGGCAGTGTCCAAGGGTTCAAAGTCCATTTAGGAATCGGATGGCAGAGGGGAAGAAGCTGTTCCTGAATCATTGAGTGTGAGCCTTCAGGATTCTGTATCTCCTACCTGATGGTAATAGTGAGAAAAGGGCATGCCCTGGGTGCTGGAGGCCCTTAATAATGGACACTGCCTTTCTGATACACCACCCCTTGAAGATGTCCTGGGTAGTTTGTAGGCCATTGCTGCTCTGCCCATCCCTGCCAGTGTCCTTTCCTAATCCTCTCCATCATCTCTTCAAAAAACTCAATCAAATCCATGGGACACTATTTCCTATACACAAATCCATACTGATTATGGATTGTTGATTGTGGGTGCACACTACCATAACAGTTAGTATAATCGCTACACAGCCGTCACCGATGGGGTTCAATTCTCTGCTGCCAGTAAGGAGTTGGTATGTTCTCCCTGTGACCAAATGTGTTTCCTCTGAGTTTCTGCCCACGATCCAAAAATGTACAATTAGAGTTAGGGTTGGTAGGTTGTAGGCATGGTATTTTGACACCAGAAGCATTGCGACACTTTCAGGCTGATCCCTAGCACAACCCTTGCTGATACGCTTTGACACAAACGATGCATTTCACTGTATATTTCGATGTTTCAATGAACATTTGACAGATAAAGCTAATCTATCATTTTTGATTATCCCTAATCAGTTCTTGCCTTTCCAAATGCAGATCAATCCTGTGTCTCAGAATCCTCTCCAGTAACTTTGCTGCCACTGATTTTAGACTCAGTGTAGTCCATGCTTGCAATGGTATCTAGAGCCACGTAATCATGGGGAACTCACAATGAACATCGGCAAGGAGACTATTGGTGAGCAAATCCTACTTGAAATGTCTCCTTCCACCAATTTGCAGAGTACTCCGAGTAAGTTGATGGAGCAGTGTTTGGTTGGATGGATTTGGATGAATTTTGAGGGCAGGACATAAATGTTTATCTTCCATCTTCGCTGGATAGATACTATGTTTGTATCCTCACAATTCCTTATGATATAGGAGAAGGCCACAACCTATCAATTCTATGCTGGCTTCAGAGCAATTCCATTGCTAATTTAGTTCATGATGTTTCTGTAACTTACTCTCTCACACATGTCCATTATCTACCATCTTCCACCAACATGAGAATAATTACAATAGGCAATTAACCTACCAGCCTGCAGGTCTTTTGGATGTGAGGGAAAGCTCTTGTGATGAAGACAAAATCCATGTCATCAGAAGAGAATGTGAGAACTCTGCACAGACAGCACTGAAGACTGATATCAATCCTGGTCACTGGAGTCATATGTCACTGTGCCTCCCACCATGCTGTTCAAAATGCTTGTTACTTTTGAGAATTGTGTGGCTGAGAATAACACAAGAAACATCATGAACAAAGCGGATGAGCTTAGAGCATGGATCAGTACTTGGAGCTGTGATGTCACGGCCATGACAGAGACTTGGATGGCTCAGGGGCAGGAATGGTTACTTTGAGTGCCAGGCTTTAGATGTTTCAGAAAGGACAGGGAGGGAGGCAAAAGGGGTGGGGGCGTGGCACTGCTGATCAGAGATGGTGTCACAGCTGTAGATAAGGAGGAAGTCATGGAGGGGTTGTCTACGGAGTCTCTGTGGATGGAAGTTAGAAACAGGAAGGGGTCAATAACTCTACTGGATGTTTTTTATAGACTACCCAATAGTAACAGGGACATTGAGGAGCAGATAGGGAGACAAATTCTGGAAAGGCGTAATAATAACAGGGTTGTCATGGTGGGAGACTTTAATTTCCCAAATATTGCTTGTCATCTCCCTAGAGCGAGGGGTTTAGATGGGGTGGAGTTTGTTAGGTGTGTTCAGGAAGGTTTCCTGACACAATATGTAGATAAGCCTACAATAGGAGAGGCTGTACCTGATCTGGTATTCGGAAATGAACCTGGTCAGGTGTTAGGTCTCTCAGTGGGAGAGCATTTTAGAGATAGTTCTATCCCCTTTACCATAGCATTGGATAGGGATAAGAATAGACAAGTTAGGAAAATGTTTAACTGGAGTAAGGAGAAATATGAAGCTATCAGGCAGGAACTTGGAAGCACAAATTGGGAACAGATGTTCTCGGGGATGTGTATCGAAGAAACGTGGCAAATGTTCAGGGGACATTTGCGTGGCATTCTGCATAGGTACATTCCAATGAGACAAGGAAGGGATGGTAGGGTACAGGAACCGTGGTGTACAAAGGCTGTTGAAAATCTAGTCAAGAAGAAAAGAAAGGTTACGAAAGGTTCAAAAAACTAGCTAATGATAGAGATCTAGAAGATAATAAGGCTAGCAGGAAGGAGCTTAAGAATGAAGTTAGGTGAGCCAGAAGGGGCCATGAGAAGGCCTTTGCAAGTAGGATTAAAGAAAACCCCAAGGCATTCAACAAGTATGTGAAGAGCAAGAGGATAAGATGTGAGAGAATAGGACCAATCAAGTGTGACAGTGGAAAAGTGTGTATGGAACCGGAGGAGATAGCAGAGGTACTTAATTAGTACTTTGCTTCAGTATTCACTACGGAAAAGGATCTTGGCGATTGCAGGGATGACTTAGAGTGGATTGAAAAGCTTGAGCATATGGACATTAAGAAAGAGAATGTGCTGGAGCTTTTGGAAAGCATCAAGTTGGATAAGTCTCCGGGACCAGATGAAATGTACCCCAGGCTACTGTGGGAGATGAGGGAGGAGATTGCTGAGCCTCTGGCAATGATCTTTGCAGCATCAATGGGGACGAGAGAGGTTCCGGAGGATTGGAGGGTTGCAGATGTTGCTCCCTTATTCAAGAGGGGGAAGAGATAGCCTACGAAATTATAGACCAGTGATTCTTACTTCAGTGGTTGGTAAGTTGATGGAAAAGATCCTGAGAGGCAGGATTTATGAATGTTTGGAGAGGCATAATATGATTAGGAATAGTCAGCATAGCTTTGTCAAAGGCAGGTCGTGCCTTACGAGCCTGGTTGAATTTTTTGAGGGTGTGACTAAACACATTGATGAAGATAGAGCAGTAGATGTAGTGTATATGGATTTCAGCAAGGCATTTGATAAGGTACCCCATGCAAGGCTTATTGAGAAAGTAAGGAAGCATGGGATCCAAGGGGACACTGCTTTGTGGATCCAGAACTGACTTGTACACAGAAGGGAAAGAGTGGTTGTAGATGGGTCATATTCTGCATGGAGGTTGGTGACCAGTGGTGTGCCTCAGAGATCTGTTCTGCGGGCCCCTTCTCTCGTGATTTTTAGAAGTGACCTGGATGAGGAAGTAGAGGGATGGGTTAGTAAATTTGCTGATGACACAAAGGTTGGGGGTGTTGTGGATAATGTGGAGGGCTGTCAGAGGTTCCAGTGGGACATCGATAGGATGCAAAACTGGGTTGAGAAGTGGCAGATGGAGTTCAACCCAGATAAGTGTGAGGTGGTTTATTTTGGTTGGTCAAATAGGATAGCAGAATATAGTATTAATGGTAAAGCTCTTGGCCGTGTGGAGGATCAGAGGGATCTTGGGGTCCAAGTCCATAGGACACTCAAAGCTGCTGCGCAGGTTGACTGTGGTTAAGAAGGCATGCGGTGCATTGGCCTTCATCAACCATAGGATTGAGTTCAAGAACCAAGAGGTAATGTTACAGCTATATAGGACCCTGGTCAGACCCTACTTAGAGAACTGTGCTCAGTCCTGGTCACCTCACTCCAGGAAGGATGTGGAAGCTATAGAAAGGATGCAGAGGAGACTTATAAGGATGTTGCCTGGATTGGGGAGCATGCGTTATGAGAATAGGTTGAGTGAACTTGGCCTTTGGAGTGGTGGAGGATGAGAGGTGACCTGATAGAGGTGTATCAGGTGATGAGAGGCATTGATCGTGTGGATAGTCAGAGGCTTTTTCGCAGGGCTGAAATGGCTAACACAAGAGGGCACAGTTTTAAGGTGTTTGGAAATAGGCACAGCATTGTGGGATGAAGGGCCTGTATTATGCTGTAGGTTTTCTATGTTTCTGTGTTTCTAATAATGACTGATGTGCACAGTTTTCCTTTCTCAATTCTAATCTGGAACATCCTGAGACTTACTTTAAGCAAGTTATTTTGCCAATTTAAGACATTTGATTTCCTTTTAACACTTATTCTTGGAAGAGGTGTGATTATCTTCAATTGCCATTATTCCCAGTCTGATTGAACACATCCTTAAAAGGTTGGTATAATTGGGTTCTTGATAACTACTGCCAATACAAAATTTCTGAAGGAAATTTGCTGTAGATCAGCTTTGAGCTTGCAATACAATTTCACTGTAACTTCCTTATAAATTTAAACCACGTGGGCCTGCTGCTCTGTTTCTTTTTCTGCAGATACATGAGTTGAAACATACAGACATGACAATTGCGAAGCCACCTGTTAACTCTTCTCGTGCCATAAAGCACCTGGCAGAAATCCACTCAGAAATCCAACCAATAGAAAGCATGAGATACAAATCTCCTTCAAGGGTGTTACCAGAGTGGATGAAATCCTCCATCACAGGAATGACATGGGGCTGGGATTCGCAACTTTCTGGTTCTCGAGTGAGTATTGCTACTGAATGAAGGCTGACGTAAAGCTGAAAAAAATTCGGTTGTCACCAAAACTGTCACTGAGCAAGGTGCAAGGCAGCCATGGAGGAAAAGCAAGTCATTTGTATTGAGTACACTCTCAGTGGCCACTTTATTATGTACCTCCTGTACCCAATAAAATGGCCACTGAGTGTATGTTCATGGTCTTCAGCTGCTGTAGTGCACCTTCATCAAGGTTCGATGTGTTATGCATTCAGAGATGCTCTTTTGCACACAACTGCTGTAGCATGTGGTTATTTGAGTTACTGTCACCTTCCTCTCAGCTTGAACCTGCCTGGCCATTCTCCTCTGACCTCTTTTATTGATAAGAACTTTTCTCATTCTCTGTAAACTTTAGAGACTTTTGTATGTGAAAATTCCAGGAACTTACCTGTTTCTGTGATCCTCAAACCAGCCTGTCTAACACCAACAATCATTCATGGTCACAATCACTTACATCACATTTCGTCCCCATTCTGATATTTGGACGGAACAAGAACTGAGCCTCTGTGTGCTTTTATGCATTGAGTTGCTGCTACATGATTGGCAGATTAGATACTTGCAGGCAATGGCAGAAGGTTCACAAACACAAGAAAATCTGCAGATGCAGGAAACCCAAAGCAACATACCCTAAATTCTGGAGGAACTCAGCAGGTCAGGCAGCATCTATGGAAAAAAAGTAAAGAGTCGATGTTTTGGGCCGAGGCCCTTCATCAGGACTGGGAAAAAAGGTGAGATGTCAGAGAAGGTTGTTTTTCAGACTGGAGACTTGTGGCCTGTGATGTGCCATGTGGGCTGGTGCTGGCTTTTCATCAACTATATCAATGATTTGGTTGAGAAAATGTAAAGCATAGTTAGTGATCTTGCATGTGACAGCAAAATAGGAGCTATCATAGACAGTGAAGAACATTATCAAAATTTACAAGTAGATGTTGATCAGCTACGTAGGTAGGCCAAGGAATGCCAAATGAAATTCAACACAGATAAGTGTGAGGCGTTGCATTTTGGGAAGCCAAATTAGCGTAGTTCTTTCACAATGAATGGTAGGGCCCTGGGAGATGTTGTAGAACAGATGGACTTCGGAGCGCAAATACATAGTTCCCTGAAAGTAGCACCACAGGAGGACAGGGTGGTGAAGAAAGCATTTGGCACGTTGGCATGCAATAGTCAGTGTATTGAGTATTGGAGCTGGGATATTACGTTTTGTGCCACTTGTACAAGATACTGGTGAGGCTGCAGTTGGAGTATTGCAAACAGTTTTGGTTGCCCTGTTATAGGAAATACATCATTAAGCTGGAAAGAGTTCAAAGAAGATTTATGAGAATGTTGCCGTGACTTGAGCGACTGAGTTACAGGGAGAGTTTCGACGGGCTTGGACTTAATTTCTTGCAGCAGAGGAGACTAAGGGGCATAGTTAGGCTGAATGTACACAGTCTTTTTCCTAGAGAGGGAATCAAAAGCTAGAATGCATAGGTTTAAGGGGAGTGGAGAGATTTCAAAAGCTCCTAAGAGGCAACTTCTTCTAAGGAATGTTCCATATTGTCAAGTTACAGGCTCACTTATTGGATTTTACTTTACTGGACTTTATCATCACTCCAGTTGAGTCCCAGCTCATAGCAAGACAGGTTGTAAAACAGGTTCTTGGAAAAGAGCCTCAGCTAAATCAATGTTTGCACTCCCTATTTGCCATAGTCCCACAAGTCTAAAGTTTCTTCTCAATCCATTATTATTATCTGATTGCTTTTCTTCACAGCAAATTTATTAATCTTTCTGTTTGTAGCACCGACTAATATCAGACAAATTTGGATTTAAAAAAAGCTTTTATTGGACATTTTGTTTATTTATTAAAAGAAATCTGAACTATTTTCATGGGAAGCCAATGATTCCCTTCTTGTATTTTTTCATAAACATACAAAGTAGGAGCAGGAGTTGGTCCCCTGAAGCCTGCTCATCTATTCAATGAGATTCTGGCTCATCTAACATCAGTTTCATATACCCACCAACCCGTGGTAATTTTTCACTCCACTGTTTATCATGGATCAATATGTTTATGCCATAAAAATATTCAAAGACTCTGCTTCCACATCTCTTTAAAGATCATTGGAAAGGGTGAGCAGCTTTACGTTCCGGGGTGACAACAACCCTGAAGATCTATTCTGGGCCCAACACGTTGATGCAATCTCGAAGAAGGCACGCCCGCAGCTATACTTCATTAGGAGTTTGAGGAGATTTGGTCCCCAAACACTCCAGCAAATTTCTACAGGTGTACGGTGGAGAGCATTCTGAGCGGTTGTATCACTGTCTAGAATGGAGGCACCAATGCACAGGATGAAAAAAAACTGCAGGCGGTTGAAAACTCAGACATTTCCATCATGGGTACTAGCCTCTCTCCATTGCGGACATCTCCAAAAGGCAATGCTGTGAGAAAACGGCATCTATCATTAAGAATCCTCACCATCCAGGACAAGCCCTTTGCTCATGGCTACCATCAGGGAGGAGGTACAGAAGCCTGAAGACACACACTGTATGATTCAGAAACAGCTTCTTCCCTCTGTCATCAGATTTCTGAATGGACCACAGGTCCATGAACACTATTTCACTTTTTGCTCTCTTTTTGCATTACTTACCAATTTTGTTTATATTTCTTATTGTAACTTATTATAATTTTATGTACTGCTGCCACAGAACAACAAAATTCACAACATACTGTAGATCAGAGAATATAAACCTGATTCTGGTTCCAATTCTAAGGAAGAGCTTTCCTCTGAAAGAAAGAAAATTTCCTCAGCTCTCTCTTAAGTGGGTGATTCCTTACTTTCAAACGGTGATCCCTCATTCTAAATTCTCCCATTAAAGGAAACATACAGCTTATCAAGAATCCACAAAATCTTGTATGTTTCAGTCAACTCCTCTCATTATTTTACTCCAGCAAGTACAAGACTAACCTGTCCAACTTTTCCTCACAAAGCAACCAGCTCACTTCAGGGTCCAGTGTAGCAATTCTTCTTTGAACTGCTTCCAAATCATGAATACCTTCACTAAATAAGGAGACTGATACTGTATGTACTCCACCTGTTGTGCTTTCACCAATGCCAAGACCAGCACCTAAACACTACCAGCTTTTCCAGGGCAGCTAGGGATCAATGATTAAATGCTGGCTTTGCCTGTGAAACCCACTTCCCTTGAAAGAATAGAACAATTACTGTATGTAACTGAAGCATAACCTCTCTACTTTTGTATTTATTTCATCGAGTAATAAACATCCTGTTAGCTTTCCTAATTAATTATCTACCTTGATAATCTATGCGTGCTTTCCAAGTAATTTGCGTGATCAAAAATAATCACAGATGTGCGTCCTCTGCAGCCATTTCTAATAGCTATGAAGAACAATGTCAAGTAGAATTGGATCTAAGATGCCTGTATGCAGACTTTTATTTTTCTTAGCAACAATTCCAACAGCCTGTCTTGCTGTTTTACTAACATTAGTACATGTTCTGGGTATAGTGTCTGCTGGAAACTATCATTGACAATAATAAACAACTCTTCTGTGGAGGCAAGATCACTCTTCTGAAGTACAGAGTTAATGCAACTCTCTGGAAACCATGGAAAGTTTCTCATTGCAAATGCTCAGAGATGTAAGAAATCAAATTAGATTAAACTATCAGCTAAGCTTCAACCGACTCAGATTTAGTCTTTAGGAGTATTCCAGCTGCCTTCTTACTCTGAGAATTCCAGTTAAAATTGAAATTTGACCATTGAACTGTAAATGTAAATAACTAATACAGTTCCCATTGAGTTCAGGAAGAGGCATGGTAGACATGCTCCTCTTTACGTCAGTGGTGGTGAGGTCAAGAGGGTTGAGAGATTCAAGTTCCCAGGAGTGAACATCATCAATAGCCTAGCCTGGTACAAGCATGTTGGTGCCACGACCAAGAAAGCCCAGCAAAGCTTGTACTTCCTCAGGAAGCTAACGAAGTTTGGCGTGTCCCCTTTGACCCTTACCAGTTTTATCACCGTGCTGTAGAAAACATCCTGTCCAGATGCATCACAGTTTGAGTATGGCAATTGATCTGTCTGAGACTGCAAGTAACTGCAAAAAGTTGTGAACACAGCTCAGTGCATCATGGAAACCATCTCCCCTCGTGGACTCTGTCTACACTTCTTGCTACCTGGGTAAAGCAGACAACATAATCAAAAACCCCATCCACCATGGATATTCTGTCTTCTCCTCCCTCCTATCAGGCAGAAGATACAAAAGCCTGAAAGCACATACACGGGGCTCAAGGACAGATTCTATACCACTGTTATAGGACCATTGAATGGTTCCCTCGTATGATAAGATGGACTCTTGACCTCACAATCTACCTCATTGTTTTATTTTATATTAAATATAATTTGTATAAATGAACTACATAATGTTTCTAACTTTAACTGAACTATATATAGCAGTGACTTTAAATGTTAAACATCAATGCACTTTATGTTGGTAATGCAAATGCCCAGCACCCTACAGATTCCATTGTTTGCATGCAAGTTCAAATGTGTTATTCCTGCAACTTTTTTGTCTAATGGCTCTAAAATGGAAAAAAAAAGTTTTATTATTACTTAATCAAATCATGCAGGGACGCTTGTTCCAAAAGTACCAGTATTTACTGCCAATGTGTGACAGCGTTCTCTTTGTGTTTGCTTATCCTCTGCTGTCACACACTTTAATTCGCTCTTGTTTGTCATTCACCGCTTTCTACAAAAAGCTTCAGAAGAAGGTTCAGCGTCTGAAAACCTGTTTATTTTATGTAATATTTCAAAGTGACCCATTGAATCTAAACGTAGCAAATGGTTTCGTATTAGACAGAAACGCAAGAACTTAGACCTCAAAATGTGCTTAAAACTTTAATAAATAGTGATATTTTAAAATTTTGATTAAATAATGACGTTGTATTTGAAGGCACAGGGAAGTTTAACCGAGCTTTGTGCAAGCACGATATATACGTGAGAACCTGGGTTACTATAATACATATACACCTGAAAACAAGTCGAAATTGTCAAATGCAGAAAACGAAGAATAGCTATAAGTTATATCAGGATTTTGATATTACAACGAGCATCTTCCAATATATTTGATTAAGTGATACAGTAATTATAATCAATCTAATTAATAAAGAAAAACAAAGCCGGCAGTGGTTTTAAATCAGTTCAGTATCTTAACATCGCTGCCTGTTTACCTATCACACCCTGAAATTAATGTACAGCAAATTGGCAAGTTTGTTATATGGGCACAGAATGCACTCCTTGTAAAACGAGGCGTGTGTTTAACGTTTAATCCGTGCACCTGCATTTCTTCACAGAACGTTGTGCATACATTGCTACGAAACGTTTCAAAACCCAGTCCGAGTAAAACATATCCGCTTATTCCTCGACAGACTCACTCTTCTCCGGGGAGGGATTTATTATTGAGCAAGGAACTGGACGGCAGAAACGTGAAGAAATTGCAATTTTGCTTCACTGGTGCTTTAAGATTTCAGTAGCAGTTTAAATAGTTTCCAAAGTTTAGCGATTATAATTATTCCAGTTGTTCCCCCATGTGTGTTGCTCCGTGGCTGTACAAAGAAAGCCCCCAGCAAGAGTTTTATAAACTCTATAGTTGGATTATCTCTGCGCCCACACTCTGCTCTGCAGCTGGGTGTTTGTTTACCTCCCAGTCTGTGAAAGATCCGCAAGAATTCAGCAAATACCATCTCATTTCATCAATTGTTAGGCGGATAGTGAAAGCAGCTTTTTTTTTGTTGGCTGGTTTCTGGCGCATAATTCTGAAGTGCGAAATCAAAGTGGTATACAGTTAGCAAGCAGTGGAAATGATGCGATGGCTATATATTGGCAAAAACACAGATTGCATATTAATGCCACAGGAACATATAAAGTAACATGGACAGGACAGAAGGGGAACAGTGCAGTGAACAAACTGCAAATGTGTACAGATTAGCAAACAGGAGAAAGCAGAAAGCGTTTATTGTAACATGCATCAAAATGAAATGGTACACTGGAAAAAATGGGAGGGGGAGAGAGAGAGATTAAAATTATCTAAATTAACAAAGCCTCGAAGGAAAGAGAGAGAGAGCAATAGAATGTGATGTAAAATAAATGAAAGAATGAGCAGGTTCAGAGAACGGATGAAACTAAATTGATTACGGGACACTGAAAAGCAGAAAGAGAAAGCGCGAGCAGGAGCGAAGGGATGAAGGAGGGCAAAGAGCGTGTGGGTGGGGTTGAGGAGAATAAGACAACATTATGCAGTTCATTTAGTTAACAAGTAAAATAAAAGCGAAGCGTGCAGAGTGAATCTAAACCGAAAGGCCACAAAAAGACCTATTGAGTTTCACTCTGCCGCTAGTGGCGTAACCATCACATGGCAAGCACAATCCCAAAGTATTTAAGGACCCGGTTCCGCACTTTCAGCACCACAGCCACCTCCAACAACTTGGCTATCGCCAACTTTCACTCACATCACAACAACCACAGACAGAGAAGAACTTTTTTTTGTTTGAAAATGCCCAGGTCGTTCCTTGTGGATTCGCTCATTGTGAGAGACTCAAATGAGAAAGCATCCCCCGGGGTGTTTGAGAGCAACACACCTTTATTACCTTACGCAGTACATCCGTCCCATTCTCTAGCTCTTTCTGCTGGATCATGCCATTCGCGAAAATCAGGCCTGCTCTGTGTGTGCCCTCTGTGCGTTACCGCCTCTCAGCTCCATCCCGGACCGCCGGGCATACCTTTTCTCAAGGCGCAGTTCCCCAACTTCAGCCCGCAGTACTGTCACTCTGCCCTGAGCAGGCATCACAGAACCAGCACAGTGACAGTGGACCATGGACCCAGCATCTACTCAGCGGCTTATCCCATGACAGATCCAGGACAATTTCACTGCCTCTCCCTTGGTAAGTAGACTAACGAATCCTATTTGAAGGCTCCCCGCACGCGTGTTAGTTGCGTACCTGATCGTTGCTTTACTGTAATTCGCGTTTCAACTGACTTAAATTTGTCCGCAGGTTGATGCCTTTCATATCGTTCAATTCAATATAGTGCAAAATTAATATCTTAACGCGGGTGGAAAGAACCAGTTGAACGCTCTCAAAGAATGAAAGTGTGCTGAATGTGTTCGCTCAGAGTGCGTGTTCATATAAGGCTTCCTTCTTGAATGTAGTTGCAGCATATAAATGTTTCCCAAACAAATTTCTGGTGCTTAAGGTGCTTCATCTACATGATTTAATAATTCTCCCCTCTGTAGGACGCGGGTTACAGGTTTGTTGTGCCTAGCCTGAAAAATGGAGAATGCCCATCAATAATAGTTCAAGGTGCAACGTCGTAGAATATCCCTATTTCAGTAGATGAGCTCTGATTAGGGTAGTTTCAATAATATTCCAAATCAAATCTATAATCTACTCGCATTTTATGGGGAAAATACTATCTCATAAATGTTAATTGTTGTCTTCTAGCTTCCGAGAGCAGTTCCAGCCAGTTACAGAGCAGCAAGAGAATGCGTACAGCCTTCACCAGTACTCAGCTGCTGGAGCTGGAGAGGGAATTCGCCTCCAATATGTATCTTTCACGCCTTCGAAGGATCGAGATCGCCACTTACCTGAACCTGTCCGAGAAACAGGTAAAGATCTGGTTTCAAAACCGGCGTGTCAAACACAAAAAGGAGGGCAAAAGCGGCAGCGTGCAGCGCAGCCACCCCAACTGCAAGTGCAGCTCCCTGACATCGGCCAAGTGCACCAGCGAAGAGGAAGCGTTGCCCATGTCACCTTCATCATCGGGCAAGGATGACAGAGACTTGTCAGTCACCCCTTGAAAACCAGCTTGAAACGAAAGTACCCAATCCAGTGCAGCAATGGCTAACTAACTATCGTTCCGTCTTGCATTAAAGAAGACATTTAATATGTTTTTAAATAAATATGTAAATAAATCCATAGTGGAAAATGATCGTTCAGATCCGAGTTTCCCCAAGTGATCCCATCAAGCACTATGAACTACGGGTTGTCTGAGCAAAAACATTGTGACATGTAATTAAGTGTATAAATTGCCATTCTCTGACCGTAACTTCTTTAAAAAATAGTTATGGTTACGTATTTGGTTGGTTTGTATGTATTTCACGATATTTATTTATTTATTTATGGCAAATAAAGAGAGTTTTCTTAGTTACTTGCATTTTGTTGCCGTATAATTATTTTCAGTGAGTAAATAAAATTAAATATTGGTACGTCTGACACACTCATTTACAGAGCAACTCGCGTGCGAGCGCGCACACACACACATACACACACGCGCGCGCGTGCGCGCGCACGCACAAGGTTAGGCATGAAATCCTTCAAGTCATCCTGTTCACGTTGGAGAAACAATCCAACAGGTTCCTCTGCTAAAAAGTAAATGTCTATAAAAATGCGCACACAAGGCACCTTGGGAACCTATAAAAATAAACAATAGTTTATCTACTGAAGAATAAATCCAAGAGATTCGGGTATCTACTGCACAATGATACCTGGAAGCGGGATAAATTATCCAATACAGGAGACAATGCTGCATCAATTCTAAACCGCCCGTGACGTTGTTTTGCACAAAAATAGACAACCCAGTTATTAAAGACCATGGTCTGCTGGAAGCTAAGGGTTTAATTCTTGCAGATATCCACTATTTGCCATTTAAATTCCTAGCCAAGGAACCGAACAAAAATTGTTCCATGTTATTGTTTCCTTAATATTCAAAGGGACGTTGTAAACAGTTGTCCAAAAACCATGTCCCAGTATAGTTTAAATAGTGAGCACTGACCTAAAAATAAAAAAAAAACATATTCACCTGCTCCATTTTGGTGGACAGCCGTATCAGAATGGTATTCATTATTATTGAGAGTACTGGGCTGTTAATGGTAATTGGACTTCGAGG